>NC_142287.1:30798590-33198590 GCF_965620075.1 Prunus avium
TCCATCCCAGTGTATTTGCTATATGTTTTTTAGGTTATGGATTCTTTTGAGGAAGAAAATCAATCAACGATGGCCAGTGAGCAATATTATATGTCGTTACATCCGGAAGTTCGATTTCAACCCAAAGATGAAGAACTGATTACACATTTCTTGAAGAGAAAAATCTCCGGCGATCCTCTCCCAGTGAACATAATCATTGACGAATTGTCCTTCTATGAATACAGTCCTATCCAACTCTCAAGTAAAATTTCTTTCGTTTCTTTCCTTGGTTGTTTTTTTTTTTGGGTAGACTTTAAATTATGAGATAGCTTTTTTGTTTTTTGTTCACAGAGATGTATGCGTTTGCAAACCAGAAAGAGCTGTATTTCTTCACTCCAGTCGAACGGAAATTTACAGACTCTACTTTGCCACGACGCAAAGCTCGTAATGGGTATTGGATACCAACTAGTAAATATGAAAACATTGAACAAGGTACTGAGATAATCGGAGTGAAAAAGTCATTACGATTTTATGCTGGGCGTCCTAGGAGCGCTTCAACAAAAACCAACTGGACTATGTTAGAGTATATAGCTGGGGGAACCGCAGCAGTATCACAAAGCCCTTATTTTGTGAGTAACTTTTTTCCACACTACTAGTCCTAAACTATTTATGAAAGCACTTCTGCTGATAAGCGGTTTTACTAGAAGCGCCGTTGCACACCTAATGTTCGTTATGATGTCACACGTGTTTTACAATATTTCTCCTCACGATCACTTCAATATGCATGTGAAGCTATGATTAACTATATGCTTTTAATTCTGCTGTGCAGTTGTATGATTGGGTTTTGTGCAAGGTTTATGAAGAAGAATTGAGTGCCAAGAAAGTACCAGAGTCGAACAATCAAGGCAACGCTGCCAATGAAGAAGTTACTGGAGAGCAACTCCATTCCCATGTAGGTTTCTTTAATGAGGGAAGTCAATGCGGGAACCAGTGTCCTTCAACAATTGCACTCTTTTTTAAATCATTATAATAAATAATTCATTTTTGCATATTATGTTCTTTGTTCTGCAGATAAGAACTTCCCCCTTGGAAGATCTATTTAGAGCGAAAAAGAGGCGACGCTTGTCAGAGAATTCAGGCCAATTGCCCCTAACAATATGTACAAGCTCATATCGAAGGCCTTGCTTACCGGAGCTTCCCTTCGAAGTCATCATTGAGATTTTGAGCCGGTTGCCTGTAGAGTCTGTACTAAGGTTCAAGTGTGTGTGCAGGCAATGGTGTTCCACGTTTCAAGAAGAAGATTTCATTGCAAAACATAGGGTTCGGGCCAGTCCTCTACGACTTCCTTATCGATACATGTGGGACTATAACAATTCGGTCAGTTTTTATGACGAAAATTTCAAGCTTATTGGTAATTCTTGTGGCTTGTTTTTGGAGAAAAATTATTCTACGCAAGTTTTCCGTATTAGGAATTTTGCGATGCACCAAGTACTCTACTTGCCTCATGCACCCAATGCATACATCAACACAATGTGTTTTGTTTTGAATTTATCGACTGGTGAGTGTAAAGTGGCATATTTTTATATCAAGGGGAATTTGGCCCCTGAAGTAGGACTTAAAGTTTTAACAGTTGGAATTGATTGCCAATGGAGACCCCTGAAGCTCTCCAACCAAACTATACGGGGGCAACACAAAAAATATTTGCGGAAACGACATATTCTAAAACCAAATCAGACTGAAGGGGCTGCTCATTATGTGGAAATCATTAGAGCTGGACAAGATTTATACCTAGAAGTTCAGTCTTTTGATCTTTGGACTGAATGTTTCGTCACTACTAGACTGCCCGAGGGGGTGTTTGGAAACTTGGAAAAAGTTTTCGTGTTCAGTTGGAACCACCATTTGGCTGTTGGTGAGATTGTAGAGGAAGCCCTTAATGTATTGGTGCTGGAAGACTTCAAGGCCCATAAATGGAGTGAAAATAAGATCGTAGTTCCCTGTAAATTTTTAAAGGACAATCCAAGCTTGAAGAATCAAATTTGGGCGCCAGTCAGAGTTATTTATGGTAAACTTGAGTTGCAGGGAGAGAAAAGTTTTCTTACTTATGATATGGAAAGGGAGATAGTTACAAGGATCGAGGTCGGTAACGATTCTGACAGGGAACATTTTGCTTCACATAAACCCAGCCTCTTGACTTTTAAGGGGATGAGACCGAAAAGAGTTAGGTGCGATTAGATTGAATTATGATTTCACTCACTTACATAGTGCCCAAGCCTCCTCAAGTTGGTGTTCAATCTATTTATGGATTTTTTTTTATGTTTTCTGTCTTTTGGAAATTTTATTGTTTTCATCATTTTTTGCATATTGTTTCTTTTTTCCATTGACTAATTTGAATTAACCAGCCTATCCTTCCTCATATTATTTCGAATCTTATAGTATACATCGTGCAATCTTGAAATTTGTATTATGAACATAACTGGAGGGTGCCCCATGTGAACTAAAATCTTGGCTCCGGCTCTTTTGTTTACTAAGTTCTTTTTATAAAAATAAAAATTAAAAAAAATTCAGGGGTTAAGTATAAACAGTTCAAAGATTATAGCGAAAGCATAAGAAAAAGAAAGAAAGTCCAACAAAAAGAAAGAGAGAAAGATGAAATGCCATTTCAGGGCTAAGTGTGACATCAATCCTATTGCCAGTTGGTTGATTCACTCATCTTATATTAGTATACTGCAGATGCAGAAAGTTGTGCTTTCTTTCTGTGTTGACATTGGTTAATCGAAGTAATAGGTATCAACAATCAACTTTCTTTCTTTGTCTCAATTTTTTTATTTATTCAAACGATATTCTATACTTTAATTTAATATAAACTACGGAGAAGGGGATTTGAATTCGGGTGCAAAGTGGAGAGCACATCCACTCTAGCCAACTTGGCTAAAACCCATGTCTCCTTCTTTGTCTCAAATTTTAATTTATTATAATATACATGTGTCAGAAGAAAATAAATTGTGGAAATATTATTTGTCATCCTTGAATTTGTTATTTGGTTTTCTGTGTGTAATTGGTTTCCAGTTTTTATTATTTTCTCATTCAGTTTTCTGTTCCTAGCTAGTAGAATCGGGAAATATTATTTTCCTATTTCTAGTAAGATTGGCATTTTTCTCCGTACTTTCACAAAACTAGATCCTTATAAAATAAAGACCTCCTCCTATCCCCAGTGTATTTGCTATTTTTTAGGGCTATGGATTCTTTTGAGGAAGAAAGTCAATCAATGATGAGTGTAAAGTGACAGGTTTTTATCGACTAGTGACTGTAAAGTGGCATGTTTTTATTGCAAGAGTGCAGACTTGAACGGTGAAGCAGGTCACGAATGGCGACCCCTGAACCCAACAAAACCGACATATCGCCGCTGAGGCAGCGTGTGCTGGAACAACAGTGTTTTGAGGCCAAATCAGATTGCAGGGGCTGCTCTGCTCATACGGTGGAAGTTAGTAGAGATGGACAAGATTTGTTCCTTGAAGTTCAGTCTCTTGATCTTTGGAATGAATGCTACTTCACTACCAGAGTGCCCCAGGGAGTGTTTGGAAACTTGGAAAAAGTTTGTGCTTTCCTTTGGAACCAACGTCTGGCTGTTGCTGATATAGCAGGGGAAGCCTTAGAGCACTTCCAGCAGCCCCCTAGGGCAAGGGCTGGGGGGGGTAAAACTCAAAAACCCATTTCCAGCAGCAAAGTCCAGCCCGGGCAACTACTGGGGTCCACCTGCCTGGGCAGGCCCGAAGGCAGAATCAGCCCGAGTGCTAGCCCAAAGGCGAGCTGACGTCATTGCTGACGCCAGCGTGACGTCAGCAGGCGCAATTCAAATTTTTTTTAACGTTGGCGCGTGCGTTGCACGAGCCAACGTTAAAAAAAATTTGCTGCGCGCGCGTCAGCTTTTCCCCAACGGTCATACGCCACGTGGCAGCTTCTGGTCCTTCCGATTGCTTTTGTCATCCAATCCAACGCCCATGAATTTTTCAAGGCCAACAATTATGAAAAAAAATCGGAAAAAATTTAAAAAAATTCCCAAAAATTACTGAATTTTTTTCTATAAATACCAATCAATCCTCTTCATTTTTAACCACAAATCCTCAAACATTTTCTCCTCCTCCAACTATTATTCATTTTCTACTCCATATTTTTTTCATTTTCTACTCCATATTTTTTTCACTTTCAAGTTTAATTTTTGTCTATCATATTATGGCTTTTTCTCAAGAAACCGGAGGGGCATGGAGCATCATGGAAGATGTCTTGTTGTGTGAGTGTTGGATCCAAATTAGTCATGATCCCATATCGGGTAATGAGATGAAATTCAGTCAAATGTGAAAAAAAATTCATCGTGAATTTGTTGAAAGATCGGGTTCCACCCGTACAGAATCGGCATTGTCTAGTCGGTGGAAAATTCTCAACAAAGAGTTGGGGAAATGGAGAGATGCCCTCACTAAAGCGATGGATAACCAAAGAAGCGGGGAAAATCTAAGCGATGAGGTAAATTATTTGTAATTTTCATTATATTAATTTTAATGTCCTATTAATTTTAATTTAAATGTTTCATGCAATTTGTATATTTTGTTAATATTTCTTGTATTTCCATATTTATTTAAATGTTTCTTGCAATTTTTATATTTTGTTAATATTTCTTGTATTTCCATATTTATTTAAATGTTTCTTGCCATTTTTATATTTTGTTAATATTTCTTGTATTTCTAATATTTATTTAAATGGTTGTTCCATTCTCTATATTTTGTTAATATTTCTTGTATTTCTAATATTTATTTAAATGGTTGTTCCATTCTCTATATTTTGTTAATATTTCTTGGATTTTCATTCATATGTTTATCTTTTTTGCATTACCAATATTTTGTTTAAGTTCTTTGCATATTCAATTTTTTTTTTATATAGATTGTGCAAGCTCAAATGTGGTTTGGTGCTACTGGACAAGGGAAAAAAACTTTCAACCATACCCAATGTTGGGAGGTGGTGAAGCATTGTAAGAGATTTAGCATTATTCCAAAGGGTCCAACGGTGATGTTAAATGAGACGCCACTCCATGATTCACAAGCTTCGGATTCGCCTATGGAATCCCCTATGAGTGAAGACTCACCCATTGAAAAGGAGCCGAGACCTATTGGGAGGAAGGCGGCGAAGGCAAAGAGACGAAATAATTCTACTAGTAATGCCTCTAAAATTTTGGAGGAAATTGCTAGGCAAAACGCCATGAGACTTGAATTAGACAAGAAAGCCCAAGAAGATGAAAGGGCAATGCGAATAGAATATGCTAAAGAAAGGGAGTATGTACGCAAAGAAATGGAGTATCAACGCAAAGAAAACGAAGACAAGAAGTATCAACGCAATGCGAAAACGAATAGAATATGCTAAAGTATAAACGCAGAGTACAGAGATGTTGGGATAAAATAATCTTCCATAAGATTCTTACCCCGAGAATGCCTATGTCTGTCAACATTTGCTGCACGGCCTTCATGTGAACCACGACTGCTCTGGTTTTCTTCATCAAGCAAAGCCACAGCCATGACAAGTTGCTGATCTAGATCTCTCTGGGCTCTTTTGCTTGCAGCTCGTCTACGCCTTCTTTCTCTTATTTCTCGCTCTTGCCTCTCCAAGACCTCCTCCATGTCCGACATTGAGAATGGAATATGGAATCTGAAATTTGAAATCTAATATCTGAGAAATGAAATTTTTGAGAAGATGTAGTGTGAGAGGTTTGTGGAGCTGAGCCTTAGTTTTATAGAAAAATTTAGGTCGATAGACATGACACGTGGCGCAATTTTATAGGGTGAAAATCTTATCCGAAATTTGAAATTCAAATGAAATTTTTCGGAAATGTGAAATTCAAATGAAAAGGTGAAATTCAAATGAAATTTATCTGAAATTTGAAATTCATATGACACGTGGCGCAATTTTATAGGTTGAAAATCTTATCCGAAATTTGAAATTCATATGAAATTTATTTGAAATTTGAAATTGAAATGTTCAGTTGAAATTCAAATGAAATTTATCTGAAATTTGAAATTCAGATGAAATTTATATGAAATTTAAATTTTGAAATTTATCCGAAATTTGAAACAAAAATTTATCTGAAATTTGAAACTGAAAATCTTCTCCGAATATTTTATCCGAAAATATTGTCCAAATTAATTGTTTAGGTAAACAAATTTGTGAAAAAAACAAAAAATTGAATAGTACTTGCCATTTGCCCGGGCAACTGCTGGAAGTGCAACTTACTATTTACAAGGGCAGACACTATTGAGGTGAATAGTGTCAGCCTTAGCCCCCCCCCCTTGCCATGGCAAGGGGTTGACTGCTGGAAGTGCCCTTAATGTGTTGGTTTTCGAAGATGCGGGCGCTAGGCGCCAGGCGGGTGGTCCTTTTTTTAAATTATAAATAGTATAGCCGGGCGGCTATACTCGGGGGGTTTTTTTTTTAAAATAAAACGAGAATATCCACATGGCTAACTACGATTTTAATTATAAAAAAAGGTATAACACGTGGCGAAATGGGCGCTAGCGGGTTTTTCTTTTTATAAATGATATAGCCGTGCAGTCGCATTTTTATATATTAAAAATAGTACCGACGCGCGGCTATACTATGGTTTTTATTTTAAAAATAGTATAGCTGCGCGACTATACTATTTTGGACACGTGCCATACGGGCTCTAGAGCCAGGCGGGTGGCACTTTTTTTAATTATAAATAGTATAGCCGTGCGGCTATACACCGGGTTTAAAAAAGTAAAAATAATATAGCCGCGCGGCTAGACTAAGCAAAGACATGAAACAGCGAAGCGCGCGCACCTCGAAAAGAGTCGTGCAGTTATGGGCATCGCCGCATAAAGCAGGGAAAAAAATATATAAAAAAAAAGGGACAGGGTCCCCACGTCGTCGTTTAAGAAGATCCGCGTGGCTCCAAAAACTCTGAACAAATTCATTCACCGCTCTCGAGAAGCCACGGCGAGACACTTCTCCCTCTCTCTCCCTCCCTCTTCTCCTTCTGCTGGTATCTCTCTCTCTCTCTCTCTCTCTCTGTGTAGCTTTGGATTGTATTCATATATATTCTGCTATTTTCTCGCTACTATTCCAAGTTCTTTTTCTTAAATTCAAATTTTCAATGCTGCTTGTTATCGCTTTCTGTTTCAGTTCATAGCGTTTTATTTTTCCTGGTCCAGATCTCTCTTTGCGCTTGTGTTTGCTTTACGTTCTGTTTGATATCGTAAATTCTTTCCCGATAAAGTTTATGTAATTTGCTGTGTGTATGTGTGTATATACGTGTTATTATATATATATATATATATGTCAGAAGAAAATAAAATTGTGGAATTATTATTTTTCAGAAAAAATGGCATCTTAGTGATGAGAAATAGTTCCTAACTGTACCTCCTTCAATCTTTTGTTTCTGGAAGAAGTTATGATATTAATTTTCTGAAGATGCTTAGTTTTCGGGGTATGCAAGTTGAGGAAATTTTGTGCTTGATAGACTAGGTTTATTGAAAGAGGAGGAGAAAGAGAGCAATATGTGCATGCATTTTCGATTGGAATGAAAGTGGTATAGAAACAAACTGATTATATTAATGTTTGGAATATTTCGGTGTCATATCTTTATTGCAGTAGTTTTGCTCAGTCCTGGTGTACAACCGGGCTGTACACAAAATATGTTTGATTATGGAAAACATTTGGATTAAACACCTCACTGTCAGGGCTTATATCCTTGTGCTAAACCCTTTTCAGTTTTGTACTTAACCCAGTTTTGAATTTCTAAATTACCTGAGTAAGCAATAGTTATGGTTCCCATGATTAGTGAATTTGACAGCTTTTTGCTAAGAACACTAATGGAGTCAGACGAGGAGCAGGATACTTTTCATGGAGTTTATCCCGAATTCGGTGCAATTTTCATGTCAAGCAGTGTAACGAAAAATGAGTGCTTTAGACGAAGACTGTTTGGCCTTCCATCTGCAAAAGGCCACTTTGTTGAGCAGGTTAAAAGAGGAATGATTTTGTTTCTGTTTGAATATGAGAGGAGAGAACTTCACGGTGTTTTTCAGGCATGCTCTGATGGGACAATGAACATTTCCCCTCGTGCATATAAGTCATCAGGAAATCAGTTTCCTGCTCAGGTACCGTATGACTAATGTATGGTCATATCCTGTCACCATATATGCCCTTAAATATTTAGCTGAGAGAAGGCTTTTGTGCTTTTGTTTACCTTCAGTTATCCAGTGTTTCCTTTATGTTTTGGTTTATGACAATCTGATTGATTCTTGTTATTCATTTATCCAGGTAAAAGTCAAACAAATATGGCGTTGTCATCCACTTCCAGAATCTGAATTCAGTGATGCAATCAAAGAAAACTATTTTTCTAAATGGAAGTTCAATTTTGGTCTCTCCAAAGCTCAGGTATTCTTCTTTCGCATTCATTCAGACCCTTATGGGATTAAGAATCACCTTCTTGAAGTATTGTATCATGGATATTTGTAGGTTCGAAGGCTTCTAACATTGTTCAGTCCACGAAAGGTAGAAGATCAATGGCCTCCAAGAGAATTAGCGAGAAGTAAAGAATCAAGCCCAGTGTACGCTACTGCTAAAGTCAGGGAAGTCGATGAAGGCAGGTCTGTATTGAGTGATAAGGTAAACAATGAGATTGATGCTGACAACAGTACAAAGCCAATGATGACTCAATATATGGGGACCTCCTTTGAGAATGTTGGAAGAGAAGATGGTGGCAGGCTGGAAAATGATAAATTAGACAATAAGGCTGGGGAGATCGTGCAGAGTGCGAATTTTGGGCGCTTTCTGGATAAAGTTGGAAAAGTGGATACTAACTTTATAGTGTACGAGATGGCACAAAATGAACTTAATGTGGATATTGAACATGTGGCATCCATGTCAACAGAGTATCCAAAGTTGAGTCAATCTGGATTAGGTGATGATGCCATGGTAATGCAGGGAATGGCAGCAAACGTCAATTACTTGGATGTTGAGATTGGGCCAGCAACATCAACACAAAATCTTGGCTATCCTTTTGAAAAAGTTAGAATTGATGATGATTCCAGGTTTTTAATGAGTGGTAAGTTGCAAATTGGAAATAGTGAAGGTAATGGTTTTGGGCCAGCTATTTCATCTGAGTACCCTGCTTTCTTTCAGTCTAGTCTGGATACACCTGTCTGTCCTGGCATGCCTGTTCAAGAAGCAGGTTCTTTGATTCAACATCAAACTAGATCAACCTCCACTGTCAGCCATCAAATGGAGCTGCAAATCACTAGCCATTCTTATACAGCATCCTACGGAGATGCGATTGTTACCACGACTCTTCCCTATGATCCTGATGCTCTTACTCTGAACCGTCTATGCTCACCATCGACGGGGGTTAATCACAGTTCAAATTCTGTTCAAGATTGTTATGACCAAGCTGGCATTCCTTCCTTGAGAAATCAGGCATATCCTTTGTATACAGAGCCAAACACAACAAATCGAAGCTTAGGTGACACTTCTAAGTTTGATGTTCGTGTCCCATTCACAGCACCTGACCATTATGAGCGCTCATGTCACGGGAACATCATGCCTTTTCCAGGGATGACATACTCTGAAGAAATGGCTTTAGAATCCACTGGAAGACATAGTTATGGAGAACCATTTTTGAAGCCTTCTTTAGCACCTGAAGCTTTATCAGAAATTGGAAGTAATCGGAGGGAAATCAAGAGCCCTTCATCTTATCCTTCCTTTGTGATTGATCGTGGACATTCTGTTGCATCACAAGACAAAATTGACCATGAAATAGCACATAAGGTGAAATTCAAACCATTCACCTCTAGTGTAACTTCACCAGAGGAGCTTGAGCGTCAGTTGCAACGTCGCGTTCATCCTGTTGATCGGGGCAGTGTGGACCACTGTGAGCATAAATCTTTTGATCCTGATCTCAAGTCTTTTGAAACTTCTGAAGGAAGGAGTTCTGATCGTGTGAATAACAGAAGTGTGTTTTCTCGTTTGGGTTTGAATTCGGATAAGCATGTCAAAAAGAATAGTACAGATGCTGCATATGAGGAAAATGATAAGGATTCAGCAGTGGATGAAGTCATGTCAATGCTGAGCAAGAGTCTCTACGACTGGGTGAAGTCAAAAAAATCTAAACCACCTAATAGACGACATGACGTAGAGAAGTTTAGGAATAAAAAGCAGACCACAGTGCACTCTGAGTTGGATAGTAATTACTTGGAAATGATTTCAGTGAAGTCAAACATGATTTCTGCTACATCCACTGAAGATAAAGATGATCAAAGGAGTGAAGAGATACCATTTGTGGATTTTAAGCGGCGGAGCAAATTGCGGAAATTTAATGGTGATGACAAAGCTAGAGCGAATGATGAAAGTGCAGGAAGTGATGGAGTCTTGGGTGGGCAGCACAAGAGAAGGAAGCTGATCAGGCCGAACTTCAGTGACAACAAGCCACTTGATAAAAGGAAAATTGCAAACACTTCTCTGATTGTACAAGTATCATCAAAAGAATCTTCTGTTGGTGGTGAAGATGCTAATGGCAAGAGATGGAAGCTAGTTAGGCCGACTTTCAGAGAGAATGAACCATGTGATGAAAAAATAACTGAGGAAAACTCTTCTATGATTTTACAATTATCATCCCAACAATGTTCTATAAGTGAAGATGCTGGTGGAATTTGTGAGGATTCTGTTGGAAGCCAAGTTAAGTTGTTACCGCAAGGTACACAATTGTCGTGTGTGGTTTCTCAAGGCTGTCATGAAAATGAGAATATTGAAACTGAAAGATATCCAAACTATGAAATAGAAGTTAAAGTTGAAAGTTCTGGGGCATCCCTTGAAATTGAAAAAGAAGGCGGAAAGGAGCCTCGTCATGGTGTTGGCAGCCAAATTGCTAGCCTTGCAATCCCTAAGTTGTTTTTGCAAAGTACAGGATTGTCACATGTGGTTTATCAAAGCCGCGAGAATGAGAATATTGAAACAGAAAGATCTCCAAAATGTGAAAGAGAAATTAAAGTGGAAAGTTCTGGGACATCTCCCAGAATTGGAGATGAAGGGCGCAAAGAGCCTCTTCATGATGTTGGCAGCCCAATTGCTAGCCTTGCAATCCCGTACAAAGACAATAATCCTAACATTCAGAATGACTTAGAGTATAAGGATCCTACTTTTAACAGATCGCCTCAAGATTGTTATGAGAACAGTCAGTTCACTGTGAAGGAGTCAGCCGTGCAAATACCTAAACCAAATTCTGGAACAGCAAATGAATTTTCTGTATTTGAATGTGGCGGAGACAATGAACTGGAGTTGCTTCCAAGAGTCGAACTTTGTCTAAACAATGCTGATCTTAGTATCAGTAATGTAGGCAGCTCAAGGAATCTGCACTCTGAGGTGGAAAGAGTAGCCAAAGAAGTTGCAATTTGTGTAGATGCTGGTATAGGTAATAACCACCACGGATCCAATGATATACAGTCTGAGGCATCTCTTAACACTGATGGTTGCTTCAACAAACAAGAACCATCTCAAGAGCACAGATCCAGTAAACTGTATGAGGCATCTTTTGGCACTGCCGGTCGCCTCAACAAGCCAAAACCTTCACAGGAAGTTCAGGACCTGAATGTCCGATTTGGAGAGAGACTTTTTATACTTAGTAATGGTCTCAAAAACTTTGAACGTGATGCTTCTAAGCATGTGGGTGAAAAGAGGGATGTTCTTCCAATCAGCAGAGGTATTGTTTGCAAAAGTTCTGACATTGGTACTTCTGAGAATGTGGAAGAGAGGAAGGATGTTCTTCCAAGCAGTCGTAGAGTCAGAAAAGGCGAACTCAGGAGAGCCTACAACCGCTCTGAAACTGATACTTCTAAGCATGTGGTCGATAGAAATGATGTTCTTCCAATCAGCGGCTGTAGCAAAAGCTCTGACACTGATACCTCTGAGCCTGTGGAAGATAGGAAGGATGTTATTCGAAGCAGTGACGGAGTCAGAAAATGTGAACTCAAGACAACCTACGACCACTCTGAAATTCATACTTCTAAGCATGTGAGCAGTCAGAAAGATGCTATTCCAATCAACGGTGGTGATGTTTGCAAAAGCTCTGACATTGGTACCGCTTTGAATGTGGAAGACAGGGAGGGTGCTCTTCAAAGCAGTGGTGGAATTAGAAACTCTGAACTTAAGACAGCCCACAACCAAAATACAAGATTAACTCATGATTTTGAGTTTGATGATGCTTCTGCAAGTGTTGACAGTGAAAGAGAAAACAAGAGGCTGTGGAGTATTTTAACCTCCAGGTTGAATAATCTGAAGAATGCTCAACAACAGTGACAAGCTCCTGGATTTTGGTCGATGCCATTTTTGCGTAGGCTCTCTGATCTTGGTTATGAATTCAAGTACTATTTTTTGGATATGTTGACTGGAATTTTAACTTTCGCTTATAAAATAGTCGTTGGGTGTGGTGGTTTTGTGGGTGATGATGACTTCAAAATGAACGTTGTCAATCCACTTGTTTTGAGGGCTGACCTCAATCTTGAGCTTTGGCAGGAACAACGAAATTCGATCTCGATGTTATTAATGAATATATATCTAATGCTTATGGTGCCGTACATTGTTTGTATTAATATGACTGCTCTTATACCCACAGTTTCAATTTTGAGAACAGTCCATCTCCATGTGTGTTTTTACTTGTTGCAGAAGTTTTCAAGCGTAGGAAGACTTTAAACTTGTTGAAGAAAAAAAGAAAGGAATGCTCAGAAATTGGGAATGTGAGGGGTGCGCACAAAACCACCATAATTGTTCGAACTGGTCAAATGAAATCAATTCAAGCGATTTAGGTTCGATTTTTACATGAAAAAAATGTAATCTTAGATTGAACCAAATCAAAATGCAATGAGATTAGTTTGGTTTGGTTTGGTTTGATTTGAGACTTGGCTTTTCTCTTGGTTACTATG
This sequence comes from Prunus avium, assembly GCF_965620075.1. Lineage (NCBI taxonomy): Eukaryota > Viridiplantae > Streptophyta > Magnoliopsida > Rosales > Rosaceae > Prunus > Prunus avium. The sequence goes on from NC_142287.1 coordinate 30,811,541, forward strand.
TTGATATCTATTGCTTCATCTTCAATAGTGAAGAGTTTTGTCAATTATTGTTAAATTTGCATTATTAAATGTTTGCATAATTGTTTAGGTAGGGAAATGACCGGACCAAATCGGCGACATTAATTTGATTCGATTGTGCTTACCAGTTTGAGGTCTAAACCGAACCGAAACAAGATAAAGAAAAAATAAATTAATGGCATAGGAAGAAAATAAAAAATTGTGTTTTTATTTTGGCGGAAAAGAGTAGGAACACAGATCAAAATATTAACTGGATTTTGCTCTAACCCACCAAAAAGTGAGACTTTTGAACAATTTCCTTGATTCCATTACTGAAAAAGACTGCACTTGTGAAAGCGGCAGTTATTTGCTCTCTCAGTCTCTCACCTGAGTCTCTCTCTCTCTCTCTCTCTCTCACTCCTCTGCCCTCTTCCGATGACACCCAAACCTCGCAACCCCAAAACGGACCCAAAATGCTGAGAAGCATTCGGTCGCGACGGCCCCACCGACCCCGTTACGGCGTGTACATCTGCGCCGTTATCTCCGCCCTCCTCCTCCTCCTCTCCGTCTCTCTCCTCTACACTCGCCTCTCCCATTCCGAATCTCACCACTTCCACTACCGCCACCAGAACCCCAATGCTCAATACGGCGACGTTTCTCTCACCAACCCCCTCATCTCCGACGAGCTGAACGACGGCGTTTCCATCGCCACTGAGGACAAGATCGACGAGCTCGATGACGTCGTAGAAGAGACACCTAAAGACGAGGAAGTGGAGGACGAGGAGGATCCGCAATCCGACATTTCTCAGTCGAAGGTTTCTGGGTATGTATTTGATCATGTAACTGGGGTTATTAGGAGGGGTTTCAATAAGCGTAAAATTGAGGATTGGGACGAGGATTACAATGGGTTTACTGCGGGATTGGGTGCACTGGATAAGAGTAAGGTCGCGTTTGGATCTGATGATGTTCCTGTGGATATGGAGGTGCGGAGGAGGATGAGTGAGGTTGTGGGCATTGAGGACGCGCTTTTGTTGAAGGTGGGAAGTAAGGTTTCGCCGTTGAGAGAAGGTTGGGGAGAGTGGTTTGATAAAAAAGGCGACTTTTTGAGGAGGGATAGGATGTTTAAGTCCAATCTGGAGATGTTGAACCCTTTGCACAATCCAATGCTGCAAGACCCTGATGCGGTTGGCGTTACTGGGTTGACTAGGGGTGATAAGGTGTTGCAGAAATGGTGGTTGAATCACTTTAAGAAGGTCCCATTTACCGGGAAGAAGCAGTTGAAAATTTCAGGGAGGGCCCGAGAAGTGAAGCTTTATGAAAATGGCGGTGAGGGTGGGAAAAAGGGGAGTAGTAGTGCAGATGGTGTTGTGAATGTAAGTGGAATAGCTGTAGGATCAGAGCTTGATGAAAATGAGAATGATAGGAAGGCCGGTAAGGATTTGAATTCTGGTGCAAATGGAAAATCTAATACGGATAGAAATTTATCCTATATGAGTAATGCGACTGATAAAGAGATTGGGAACACTGTTGAACAAATTAGTGATTCTGATCAAGTGGGTGGCTTCAAGGATGAGTTTTCAGGTGTTATATATGCAGATGGCAAGAGATGGGGTTACTATCCCGGTTTGAGTCCCTTTTTATCATTCTCGGATTTTGTAGATACATTTTTCAGGAAGGGGAAATGTAATATGAGGGTGTTTATGGTGTGGAATTCTCCGCCTTGGATGTATAGTGTTCGACAGCAGCGGGGACTTGAGAGTTTACTCTCCCATCATCGAGATGCCTGTGTTCTAGTGTTGTCTGAGACAATTGAGCTTGATTTCTTTAAAGATAACTTTGTAAAGGACGGGTAATTTCTCGAAATTTGCTTATTTTAATACATTTATTTGTTGATATGCTAATCTACATTTTGTACTGAGGCAATTCTTTTTCGATAGTTACAAAGTTGCTGTTGCAATGCCAAACCTTGATGAATTACTAAAGGATACTCCGACCCACATATTTGCTTCTGCCTGGTTTGAATGGAGAAAGACAAAGTATTATGCTACTCATTACAGTGAGCTTGTCCGCCTTGCTGCTCTCTACAAGTAAGCTTGTTTGGTTGCATAGACATCTTTATACGGAGTAGTGAGTTTTTTGACACCACTTGTGACTGTTGTGAACTTTTTGATTTGGTACGGTATTGGTAAACATGCACAAAAATATAGCTATAGTCATAGATCTAGAACTTCTGTGGGCATTACTGATCATATTTCTGAAGAGAATGCATGAGTAATCAAAGTTTTAAAATTTTTTATTTTAACAAAGCTGTGTACTAAAAATATATTCGCAAAAGGGGAAATTAACTGATTTCTTCCCCCTGTTTTGGAGTGTGGAGGGAAAATATGAAATGTTTTGTCTGCAAGATATCATCCCTCCAAATTATTCGGAAAATTTCATTCCCCTTGCACCATTCCACTTCCATTAAAAAAAAAAATTGACAAATAAATTTTAAGTCAGTTACAGAGATGTCATATTGTATTTGCTTAGGTGGTTGAGTTTTATAAGACTACAACTTTTGTTAAGATGAGAAGTTCAATTTTAACGCAACACAAGATGAGTTAATTTGCCTGCTGAACATCTCTTGGAATCCTTGATGTGTGTGTTGAATTTATTTTCTATGAATTGAGTATGGCCATTACCTTCCTTTCTGATATGATCAAGTAAGCATGTGTAGGCTACCTTGAATAGGATAGTACACTATACATAACTTCAACATTTTTCTGTTGAGGGTAAATATCTATCTAACTTCAGTTATGCGTTTTCTGTTGCATTTCCAGATATGGCGGAATATATCTTGATTCTGATATCATAGTCCTGAAGCCATTATCTTCACTTCGCAATTCTGTTGGTAAAGAGGATCAACTTGCTGCAAATTCTTTGAATGGTGCTGTTATGGCATTTGAGAGGAAAAGGTATTAAAATACTATATCGGGCAAAATCATTTTGAATTGGACTAATTATATTAAATATTTTTATGGTGAGGTTCTTTTGCGTTCTTGGGGTAAGTAGCTTTTATGGGTACATTGTCTAGAGTTCACTCCTAATGCTTTCCCTTCACCTCATCTGCCCTATTGGTTTAGGAATTCATAAAAAACTCTGGAGAAACAAAGTCCAGGGTTAGAAGATATTTGAATTTAAAATTAGGGAATTGAGTTATACTTTGCAATTTTTAATGGCATTTATGTCTCCATTTATTAACTTTTTTGTTTATATAATTTTGAGTGGCACTGTCGGGGAGGATATTAAACTACTACATCGAATTGTGTGAAAAAAATTTGGATTTGAGATTTTTTTTCACGTTCGCATGCAGTCCCTTCATAATGGAGTGCTTGAAAGAGTTTTATATGACATATGATGATACTCGTTTGAGATGGAATGGGGCTGATCTGTTGTCAAGAGTTGCACGAAGGTTTTTGGGCGTTCGTAATAAATCAATTAGACAGCTGCAGTTGAAAGTGCAACCTTCTTTCATCTTTTTCCCAATTACTCCTCAGAATATCTCAAGGTAATCTTCTGGTTAATTTTCTCCAATGCTGGATGAGTGTTGCAGGCTGTGCTGTGAGAGTGAATCGATCTGTGAAAATTCACTGTAGATCACCAATCACATCCCACAGCAGTCCTGCAACATTCATCCCTCATTGGAGAACGCCCCTGACGTTCTGATTTCTTACTCCTTTTATGCTTTATATGGATGCATGTGGTGTGGGTGCATTTTGCTCGTATAATTTTTTGAGTATGTGTGCTATTTTTCCCTTTTCAGTTTGTCTTTGAGTTCTTATGGTGTCATTTTTACTCAAATACCACTATTAGGAAGTGTCTTTTTCATAAGAGCAAAACTATTTAAAACAAGGGTGTTTCTTTAAAGAAGATCAAGTACAGTAAATCACGCAATGCTACTATTCTGAAACTAATAAAGCTACCTCAGAAGGCATGCTGTCCACCCATATTGTCCTTGAATTAACAGTTCCTTTCTTAGCTTGATCTCCTATTTAGCTGACAAGCGAATCATACGGTCATGAATGGTCAAGAGCTCCATTGCTTTTTCATAGAAGATAGGCCAAAGTCAGAAGTTCTAAGATTTGTTAGTTTATTTTTATCAATGGTTAATGCTCAATAGTTTATAGAAGGCAGGTAACAAGTGTTATGATTATGGTACTGTTAGCTTTGACCGAAACAGGTCGCAAGTTTGATTTGTTGTTTCACTCACTGATAGCATGCAAGTTTGGGCAAAGCATGCACATGCATCAAGGGTGACTGTTTGTTCACGCACTTGATAAATTGCCTTGGTTAGTGAGCTGGGAAACTCGATTTCTTCAAGCATTTTTGTAACTTCCACATGCTGGATGGGCAAAGGCTATGTGAGCTAAAGAGTTCTGTAATCATTGGAAAAATCTTATACTCTTCAACATTTTTTGCTTTTATGAAGCAGTTTGTCATTTCTGGTTTACAAATCTCCCATGGCACTTTCCTCCTTTATGAATTAACCCAATTGAATTCAAACAGATATTTCACTGCACCAACAACAGAGACTGAAAAAGCTGAACAAGATGCTCTGTTCAGAAAGATTCTAAATGAATCGTTGACATTCCATTTTTGGAACAGCTTGACATCTTCTCTCATTCCGGAGCTAGAGAGCCTTGCTACCAGGCTTATTGACCATCCTTGTATCCGATGCACTGATGTTTTATGAATTCACTTGATTCCTCTATTTGGTCAATACTGGAGGTCTGGATAACATCCAAGCTATTACACTTCTGGCTGATGATTAAAAGACGGGTGTTGGCCTGCATTGGTAATCTGACTGTAGTTTGGGGACATGAAAGCGCAAGCCGGTTGTTGTGGTTCTTGGATCGTGTATCTTCTTTGTATGCTCATGATAAAAAATAAAAAAAAGAAGGGGTTTTCTCCTTTAAATTAAAAAGAAAAAAGAGTTGGAGTTGCTTAGGTAGCTTTTTGTTGTTAAATCATTAGTCTATGCCATTCTTCTTCATAGTGTAGAGTATCTCTGATCAAAGGTTTAAAATGCTACATTTGTTTATGATAGTGGTTCGGCAAATCATTCACCTGTATTAAAATAGACAATTTGTTACTTGTCCACATGGAAATATAGAAAGATGCCTTATTCTTTATTTATTTTCCCATGATTCTCTCTCTCTCTCTCTCTCTCTCTCTCTGCACAGTGATGCAATGTGTTCTTGCTGATGCTTTCATATTTAAAAGTTGTCCAGGGTCAGGTTTTTTAAGCATGGATTCCCTGAAATTGTCCAAGCTTGCAAGATACAAACCGCGTGTGCGCTCAGCATACTTGATGATTCCTGCCAGAAACAGGAGGATTGTTTTGTTGGTGGGAAATGATTGAATGAAGACATTATGCATGGCAGCTATAACTTGGAATATGAGGCCAAGAAAATGCCTTAGCCACAGCGTGTTATCTTCAAGAGCAAACGCAATAATGGTGTAACAAGAGAAATGGAGGCCAAAATGCCAAAAGATCGTCATTGTTATTGCCTGGACCTCGAGCGTCGCTTTGGCTGTTTGAGATTAACCTAATTGCAAAGTTAGCAGCCCAGTCAGCGTGCAAATAAGGATTCAGTACAAAAGTCCTCATGGGACAAAAGATTTTCGTATGATGATTAAGACAAAAGGCAATTGAATCAGAAAGAAAAAAAAGTCGGCCTAGGCGCTAGGCGCTAGGCGGGTCTGGGCGTTTTTTTATATATAGATTTTTTTTCCTGACTTGAAAGAAAACTAACCTCACGCTGTCCCCTCCACCAAATTCAAGAAAATCAAGCTCTTTAATTACTAGAATATCTCGCTTGGATAAGAACTGATCCAGGTAGTTAGTGGCAAGGTATGGTATGAAAGGGTGAAGGAAGGTTGCAAGAATATTGTGCCTGATAAATTATGACAAGTTTTGACCAATATGCAAGAACAGAGAGAGAAATTAACTGAAGAAACATAGCTCACAGGTATTCTTTTCTTCTTCTTCTTATTCTATTTCATTTTTTTACCTGTAAAAACAGAGAAATGGCTTCGAGGCAAAATGCATAGTAGAAATCTGAGTCTTTTGAGCAGCTTTGATTGAGACTCAGTCTGCGTTTTTCCACACACCATTCTCATCACATGGGATGAAACTGAGTTTAGGACACTTGACTATCTCCAAGTAGGTCAGGCCTGGAAACAACTTCAATCCATCTGCAACTTTTCCAACAACTTCAAGCGCACCATTTTCACAACCCATTTGCATTGCTTCCCGTGACACAGATTTGAGAGGCTTCCACCCCTGATATAGAGCTTCCTTACAGCCAATTAGGAATCTTAGAACCAGGGAAGTTATGGAGGTTAAGTTTCTCCAAAGGAACAGGAACTGGAGCCATCATCAACGGAGGCTTCTTGGGAGTGTCATAAAGTCTTGACCATGATATAGATAAAGATGAGCCAAAAACAGCCCTTTTACAGAAATGTACATAAACTTATTTATTCATGCTGCTGCAATTGCTAAATACTGCCTGCATTTACATGGGTACTGTATTCTACAACATCAACAATAATGCACACAGAAAAAAGTAGCTATAGATTGAACAAACAAAGCATAATAAAAGCCCTTTAGTCTCCATGAAAACCGCATTAATTCCCAACAAATCAAGCAATTCCAATCCCTTTAACATTACATGGGCCCAACCTTGATTCATTTGATTACATGTTTCTCCTTCCTCTAACTGGCACTCTCTGCCTTTTCTCTTTAGAAAAATAAAGAGCAAGGAGGTGGTGGAAAGAGATCATAAACAATTATGCCTAAGCATTGATTAGTTAAGCACAGTGTTCCTAGTCCATGGCATTGGGACCAAAGCATCTTCTTTTCACAGGGCTCCATACCCATTGCACCAAGAACTTCCTTCCTTTCGCCCCATTCACATTAAACCCATTTCCCCATTTGTCCTTTGACACTACACCAACATACCCTCCACCTCCACCACTCCCATAAACACCCATACACAAATCTGCAATTTCCGTTGGTGCAGTTGGGTCATCACCTGCATACCATGCATTCACAAGTGGGTTACTTGAAACCTCTGCTAGCTCATGAGCTATTACGCTGATCATCCCGTCAGCACCGGCATCTCCATTCGGTGCACGCATAATGTTGTTGCCACCATTTGTGCTTGGCGGTGGCTTGCCTGAATACTTAGGCCAGGCAAAAGGGTAAGCACACACCCCTGGACACTGAGTGCCACTATTACCAACCCAAGCATAAGGAACAGTGACACCAACAATGGTTGGAAATGTGAAGTAATGAAAACCACAAACTGCCCTGCAGAAATCTTGAACTCTAACATCAGGAGAGGACAGAACTAAGTAGAGGCCATTGTGAGGATTGAGAGGTAAAGCTCTTGGATATGGTGAAGTGACAGCATGTTTTATGATGGATTGCATTGATAAACGGCTGAGATAGTTGCCATGGGAGTAGGCAGAGTCATAGAACTCTCCAGAGAGAGCAATGCTTCTGGTGATGTTTGATCCAGTTTGATCAGTGTAGAGCCTCACAGTGCTCCACCAATCAGCAACAGAAGGGTAAGGGGCAGGAGAAGAAAGAGAATAGATGAAATCTCTAATTGTGGATTGTTGTGTTGGGTTCCATTTGCCATACCAAATTATGTAAAGGTTGATGGGAGAAGTAAGGACAGGACCCATGTGGTACTGAAGGTCCACCAGATCAGAAGACCCCTCATAGTTCATGGCCTGGTTGAATTCCCTGTTTTGGCTCCATGAATGAGCCAGAGTAGCAGAGAAAACAAAGCAAGAAAGAAAGAAGAAATTGCAATGCAGCTTTTGCATCTTGTTTTTCTTTTTGAATGCTCTTGTGTGTTTGTGGGTGGTGACAGACAGAGGGAGCTTCTTATAGAGAGAAACCAATGGAAGTAAATGGGGTGGGTGAGATTCTTCTTTATAATTTGCTTGTGGTGAGAGCAGTGGTTTGCATGTTTACATGATAATTTCAAGTCCTTGTCTACTTTTTAATGATAACTATGTTGTGTTTCCCCCTTTCTTTTTTTCTGTTTCTTTTATTAAAAACAGAACTCTTTAATATTCTTATTATCATCATATTATAATAAAGGTATTATGCTAACCAACCTTTCAATGTCTAATTGTTCCATCCTACTCTTAGGGTAGGAGATTGGGATCATACAAGTAACTGTTTCTTTATCCCCAAAACAGTTATGGCACAAGTTTTTATTTAGTTTATGATTCTTTTCTCTCTCTCTTTCTTTTCCTCTGCCACCTCTCTTGAATTGCTCAAGTTTTAAATGCCTAGATACTAATGAAATGCTAGTTTATTGTTCTTCCATGTGATATAATAATCCGTATGCCGAAAATTTTGGTTATTGTCAAACTTCAACTCATTTTAATACTCAACTTATACTTCAGCAGTTGGAGATATATATATATTCTCTTATGTAGGCTGTCAGATGTTATTACTGTGCAAACATTATATATATTTGGAGATATATATTCTCATGTGTAGACTTTCGGATGTTATTATTGTGCGGATGCTATATATATTATGTTTTCTGCTCATAAACTTACTACTCTGATAGTAAACAATCAGATTAACTTCCAATGACTAAAATAATTGTGCTACCATCAATGATTAATCATATTATTTGAAGAATAAACCTCCCAAATAACATTTTCTTATGTTTAAACTATTCAAGATTTTCATGCATGGCCAATCATCCTGAAAGAAGAGTCCCACACGGTTTGCCCTAAACATAGTTGTGATATTGTAAAATATCCCCTTTATTAAAAGCTAAAACACTCACCAACCTGTGATTAGGATTAAAGGTCCTTACAAGAAAGAAGAAGAAGAAGAAGAAGAAAAAGAAAAAGAAGAAAAATGATCAGGATCAAAACCAAGTGTTAAAAAGTAAATGATGGGTGTGCCCTGTGGTAAAAGCAAGCATGTGATGCCTTTTCCCCCTTTTGGACTACACCCCATTGCTTTTCAAGATCATTGACTAAATCTATGTATTTTGGCATTACTTAAATTGTTGATGCATCAAATCAAATGCATTACATAGTGTTGCTTGGCCAATTTTCTCCAAAAAATTCCATGGTGGAAGAGTCAAGTGGCAACATGTGGAACTAGAAAACAATATATCTATCCAAGCGATATTGAGGAGACATGGATTTTTCACACATACACACACTACTAAAGTGTTATAAGAGTTCGAACTTGAGATCATTAGTCTACAAGTTAAAGTCCGCTTCCACTTAACTAGACCTCATAGAAAAGGTAACTTGAACTGATGGTAAAGAAAGATGTGGACCAAAGCAAAGGTTTGTATTCATTAATTTATAAGTGGATTGACAATTTGACATGACCTCTCAAAATATCAAAAGTTCATGTCACTGTTGGTTCTTGTATAGTTTTTTCCTTCATAGTAAAAAATATCTTGCAATCAAGTAAAGATGGCGGGTTCCCATGTGATGGATTTGATGAGCACATATTCAACTCTCATCAGCCCATGAAAATAGGGATGGATTGGATTTTTAAAGGCAAAGCTTAAAAGAAGGAACTCTGTGTTGCTGGCTTGCTGTTACCTAATCATCATAAAGGTCTTCCAATTGAGTGTCAAATGGCCAATGCTTTTTTCAGTTACCGCAGTTAGAGGCATCGACTGGTTGCTCAGATCATGCCTCAACACTTTTTCAATGGCCTATTGGAATAGAAGGTTGAAATGATTTGAAAGGGCATCACAGAGGATTGTAGTGCAACCAAAGAGAATCATTACAATGGACTTGTGCTGAGTTATTTTTTATTTTTTTTGTCTGTATCAGTATCTCTAGAAATGGTGGTTATAAGGATCTTGGAAGATCTTAATTTCTTCTAAATTAATCCTATCAGTTCAGCAAATTGTTAATGAAAGGTGCAGTGTACCTTGCAGATTTTCGAAGCTCACATGCAAAATAAGCTGAACCAACTGTGCCAAATTAAATTAGGATTCAATATCTCTCGCAAATTAGTCAAATGGATATTTTATCTTTAACTTAGATCAATACTCTAGTTGCCACCTGGCCAAGCACTGACTCTAACTCTAAGGTAGGAGCAATAACTTAACTCTAATTTCAAAAATATATATTGACCTCAAATGAATAAAAACATGGGAGCTCTAGTGTTTTACACGATGTCATGTGATATGTGATATGTATTAGTGTCCGACGCAATGCGTTCAACTTATTAAATGTAAATTTCATATTATATAACCATTTCATATTATATAACCATTTAGAGTAATTAATCTGATCTAAACACGGTGAATGGTAAACAATACTACACTAATAACATGAGATTCATAAAATCCTAACAATCAATTGCAGCCATAAAATAAAAGAAAGTTTAATTGCTAGAAATATGTTCATAAAACGTGCTACCAAAACCCCTTATGTGCTGCAGATTCTGTAACCCAAGAAACGAAAAAAGCCCTATATTCATAATTTGGCCTGGGCCGGCCCATTTTACTCTAAAACATTCAAACCAATTATAAATCGGAAAAAGAAAGTTCTTGAAGCCAAGGTACGATACAGTGGAGACCAGTCGAACTGACTGAGAAGCCTCTGTGAGCCTCTTTTACTTTCATGGTTTCTCTTCGAATTCTCAGAAGAACTCATGAACTCCAACAGAAGCTATTGTCGCCTACTTCAAACCCCATTTCTCTCTTCTACACCCTCTTCTCTCTCAGAACACTCTCTTCCTACACTCACTATGGTGACCCATACTCCACAACTACCATCGCCACCACCACCTCCACCTCCAGCTCTTCCCAATCTCAGTCTCTTGTCAGAACAATCTGTGCATTGGTATGTCAGTCCTATTCCCCACAAACCCATCTGAGATCATCACCTCCCAAGCTAAACGTCGACTTAAATGCTGATTCTTTGACCCATGAACAGGCTATTTCTGTTGTTGCTTCACTGGCTGAAGAGGCTGGTTCCATGGTGGCCTTGAGTTTCTTCTATTGGGCAATTGGGTTTCCCAAGTTTCGGTATTTTATGCGGCTTTATATATTTTGTGCAATGTCGTTATTTGGGAATGGTAATTTGGAGAGAGCCCATGAAGTGGTTCATTGCATGGTGAGGAATTTTGCTGAGATTGAGAGGTTGAAGGAGGCTGCCGACATGGTCTTTGAGATGCAAAACCAAGGCCTTATGTTGAGTACTCGGACGTTGAATTGTGTTCTTGGAATCGCCTGTGACTTGGGTTTGGTTGAGTATGCAGAGAATTTGTTTGAGGAAATGTGCGTGAGAGGGGTGTCGCCTGATTTTTTGAGCTATAAGTCTATGGTTGTTGGGTATTGTAGGAACAGCAGAGTTTTGGAGGTGGATAGGTGGTTGAGTAAGATGCTTGAGAGAGGCTTTGTTTTGGATAATGCTACGTTTACTTTGATTATAAGTCTGTTTTGCGAAAAGGGTCTTGTAAGTCGAGCGTCTTGGTGCTTTGATAAGATGATTCGGATGGGTGTGAAGCCAAATTTGATTAATTTCACATCTTTGATTCATGGGTTGTGCCAGAGGGGCAGCATTAAACAAGCATTTGAAATGTTGGAGGAAATGGTTAGGAAAGGTTGGAAGCCTAATGTGTATACACATACAGCTTTGATTGATGGGCTCTGCAAGAAAGGTTGGACTGAAAGGGCATTCAGGCTGTTTCTTAAGCTTGTCCGGAGCGATAATTACAAGCCAAATGTACATACATATACTGCCATGATCCGTGGATATTGCGAAGAAGACAAAATGAACCGTGCAGAGATGTTATTGAGCAGAATGCAAGAACAAGGATTAGTTCCTAACACCAATACGTATACTACTCTCGTTTCTGGGCATTGCAAAGCTGGGAATTTTGATAGAGCATATGAATTGATGGATATAATGGGAAAAGAAGGATTCGCTCCTAATATCTGTACATACAATGCAGTTTTTGACAGCCTCTGTAAAAAGGGGAGGGTTCAAGAGGCATATAAATTGATTAAGAAGGGCTTTCGCCGAGGAGTGGAAGCTGATAGGGTCACGTTTACCATTTTCATATCTGAGCACTGCAAAAGGGGTGATATTAACGAGGCCCTGGTGTTTTTTAACAAGATTCTCAAGGTTGGTTTGCAGCCTGATATGCATTCATATACCACTTTGATTGCTGCCTTCTGTAGGCAAAAGAAAATGAAAGAAAGCGAGAAATTTTTTGAGTTATCTGTAAGGCTTGGCTTGATTCCCACCAAGGAAACCTATACTTCAATGATATGCGGCTACTGTCGGGATGAAAATATTGCCTTGGCCGTCAAGTTTTTCCATAGGATGGGTGACCATGGTTGTGCCCCAGATAGTTTTACGTATGGTGCTCTAATAAGCGGGCTCTGCAAGGAGGAGAAATTGGAAGAGGCTCGTAGGTTATATGATACCATGATGGACAAAGGGCTGTCGCCCTGTGAAGTTACTAGGTTGACATTGGCTTACAAGTACTGCAAAAAAGATGACTCTGCAGCTGCTATGGTTTTATTGGAAAGGCTAGAGAAGAAGCTCTGGATCCGCACAGTGAATACATTGGTGAGGAAGCTTTGTAGCGAGAAGAAAGTGGGCATCGCGGCATTGTTCTTTCATAAATTAGTGGACAAGGATCAGAATGTGGATCGTGTGACATTGGCGGCGTTTAAGACTGCATGCTATGAGAGCAACAAGTATGCTCTTGTTTCGGATTTGACTGAGAGGATCTCTAAAGGAATTGGCTAGCAGCTGAAATATACTGAAAAATGGCTCACATAATTTGCTGGTCTTGAACTTGTGCAGCAGGTGCCATGACTGTCTTCAAAAGGGCTCTCGAGTCTTTATGTCCCTTTCATTGGAGAGCATCCAGCATGCTAAGCCAGTGATTCTTTTTGTGCTTTGAGGAGCTTTGTTGTAACTCAAAACTGCAATTTCAGAACAGTTGATATTCCAACTGTAATTGAAGTGGGGGGATATTTCTGCCATGCAATCTTGTTGGATATCTCTTGATGAGTTAAGTTGGAGAAGGGTTATATTTTCTTTTTACTCTATATCCCTTGTAATCAAATTGCTTGAAGGAATTCCGCATGCGGCAGAGGCCCACGTGCAATGCACGTGTGATCCTACCATTTACAAACAAAAAGAACAGGATGAGTGTCAAAATGACGTAATTGATTATCTTTTTTTTTTTTTTTTTTGGTCAAGTAATTGATTATCTTTTTCTCCTTAGACTATTCGTACCACTTTCAATATTTAAAAAGAAAAAAAGAAGGAAGAATAAAAGAGTATTTGTATACCTGGGTCGGACCTCCACAACTACATCTCCTTTACTCTCTTCCCCCAGTCTCTCCCTCAGATCCCCTTGAAGGTAAACTTATTTTTGTTAGTTTTCGCTGTTCCTCATTGTTCCAATTCTGGATGGCAAGAAAGCTACTGAATTTCGTTTGAAAATTTTCATTTTGTTATTGTTTTGCTTTTGCTTCAGCTGGATTTCAATTGTTATAATTGTTTGTCTGGTGCTTTTCTTAATTTGATTCATTTAGTTATTGTGAATTGTTGAACTATCTGTCCAGTGGAAAACAATGAATTGGGTTGGTTGGAGAATTTTCAAAAACAATAATCCAGTGGGTAAGAAATTAAGAATGGTTAAATAGATTATCAGTTAACTACCCAGAAAACAGAGCCTGGCTTAAGTCTCATCCAACGGTCCATCAGTCAGCTTGAAAATTTCCTTTCAGTTCTAAATTTCTAATCAAGATTTGATTTTCTAGTTATACTTAGTTCTAGCTGAATAGAAGAAAATGTTATAAATTTCATTAAATAGATTTCCTTTCAATCCATTCAAGCGGCCTTTGATTGGGAATTGGATCCCCTGTTTGTTCAGTATTGGATGAAATATACACAAAGGGTGGAAATATTTTGTACTTTTTTAGTCTCCTAGAACCATTGGATGAAATATCCTTGAGGTCATATATAATTAGGGAATGAAACTAATTGTTGCATGTGTTGATTCTTCAGCAGACTATCAAATGGCTCGATCTGCTTTAGATGAGACCTCACTATCTGGTGCATTTGTGAGAACTGCTTCTGTATTCCGTAACTTCATTTCACGGGACCCAAATTCGCAGTTTCCAGCAGAACCTGGAAGATATCATCTGTATATATCATATGCTTGCCCTTGGGCTTCCAGGTGCCTTGCATACTTGAAAATTAAAGGACTTGAGAAAGCCATCAGCTTTACGGTAACTCTATTAAGTTGTTACACATATTAGATTCACCTTGTAAGAGCCAAACTGACCTTGTGTGTTTGTTGTTTTGCTCAGTCAGTCAAGCCCATATGGGAAAGAACAAAAGAAAGTGATGAGCATATGGGGTGGGTTTTTCCTGCTTCTGATACAGAGCTAGCAGGAGCTGAACCTGACCCTTTGAATGGAGCAAAAAATATTAGAGAACTTTATGAGCTTGCAAGCACCAACTATACCGGAAAGTACACAGTTCCAGTATGTTCACTCATATTAAGTGGCCTTTTCATGTTTTATCTTTCTTTTCCTTTTGCTTTTGTTAAACCAAATGACTGACCTTTTCGCTTTGGTAGGTTCTATGGGATAAACGACTCAAAACAATTGTCAGTAACGAGAGTGCAGAGATTATTCGCATGTTCAATACCGAATTCAACGATATAGCAGAAAACGCAGCTTTGGACTTGTATCCTCCTCACTTGCAATCCCAAATTGATCAGACTAATGAATGGATATATAACAAGATAAATAATGGCGTCTATAAATGTGGGTTTGCAAGGAAGCAAGAGCCTTATGACGAGGTATATTTTGCATGCTCTGATTAGTTTTGACTATGGAAGTTCTGGTGTTTATGTTCTCTTTAAGGACTATCTGTGCCTCATCAAACACGTTGGTTGATATTTTTTTCTTCAGGCTGTGAAACAATTGTACGAAGCTTTAGACAAATGCGAGGAGATACTGAGCAAGCAACGATACTTGTGTGGGAACACATTGTCTGAAGCAGATATTCGGTTGTTTGTCACTATTATAAGATTTGATGAGGTACTGATATTTCCCCTCAAGCAAGAATTTATACCTGTCAGAAAATTTGCCACTTTAATTGTTTTCAGTCTAATATGATTGTTCTGTTTGAAGAGAACCAAGAACATGCTAGAAATGCAAGATTCTGTTCTAACCAAATCCAAAGCATATCAGATTTTTCAATAGGATATTACTTCTTCATTCTTCAAAAACTTTTCTTTTCCCTTGGATTGGGATTTTCTTTAGCTCATTGTGATTTCTTATTAATAATGGAACCACTCACTTATAGGTTGTATTTTATTTTGTCAAGATTCCGTAATGTGATATTTTTGCTTAGCTAACATCTTGTTTTTTCGGTTAGGCATTTTTTAGCACGAAACTTCTGTCACATCACATGGTTCCACTGTCTAAACAATTCATTTTTTTATGTTGTTTTTGTTATTGATTACAGGTTTATGCAGTGCATTTCAAGTGCAACAAGAAATTACTACGAGAGTACCCAAATTTGTTCAACTACACCAAAGAAATTTTCCAAGTTCCTGGGATGAGCAGCACCGTCAACATGGATCACATAAAACGACACTATTATGGAAGCCATCCCTCCATCAATCCATTTGGCATAATTCCCAGCGGACCAGATATCGACTTTTCTTCTCCTCACGACAGAGACAGGTTTTCTACCTAAGTTTTGTATAAACTACATACAGATATCATTTTCATTTGTGTGCTGAGGTTGTGTGTTTTAATTCTATTTGTAAAGCTCGTTTGTCAGACCATCTGTCTTGTGCCATTATGTTAAACTCTTGATTGCCAATCTAAGGAGTGCATTATCAGATTTTACGCGAAAGCGCTAATCGGTTAGGAAGTTAATATGGCATTAATCTTTTGTTGTTGCCTACTCCACGGTGTGATTTCATAATCCGAAATCATTCAAAAATCATTTCTGCAAAATTTAGGCCAAATAGAAATTCATTTAACGACTTGATTATTATAAGGCAATGAACATTTACTTGTAACCTTGTTTATTCAAAACGTTGTGTTATATAATTTTTTTTATTAACAAAAACTTTGATATACTGTGTGAGCTTAATCCAATAAACCAATCACAAAATAAAATAAAAGCTTCATCCATCAAAATTACATTTTTGTATTATGCATCCTAATTATTAACAAAATAAAAAGTAAAAAAATATGTATATATCTTCTATTCTGCATTTGGGTTGTTGAGTTGGTGTTGGTGAGAGGAGAGGCAGACTGAGAGCGAGAGCTGAGCCTCTTGGCACTGCGACCGCTTCAGACCCGTTCCTCCACTACCGCACAGGCTCCGAACCGCTTCCCACTCCTCCGGGCACGCCACCGACACCAGGCACTCCGCCAGACCCCGGTTCAAATGCCGGCACGCCGCCTCGCGAGCCAGACCCGGCCCGATCCGCCTGTGGCAATCCATCAATGCGCTTTGCAGCCGATCGCATTTCGTCGTCGCCGGTTGCTTCTCTTCAGGCATCCTCCGTTTTTTCGTTCGTCTTCTCCTCTCCTCTGCTCTGCTGCGTTTTGAGCTGCGGTTTGCGGTGCGAAAATCGCGCTTTGATGTGTGAATTTTGTTGTGGGCTTAGCTCGTCACTTGGCCTGGTGGGCTATCTTATGGGCCGTCATTATCATATAATACCAATGTTCACCCAAAAAGAAAATCAGACCCAAACTGCATATCAAAGCATGTTATTGATTTTTCCCCAAAAACAAACTGCAAGATTTTGATGTAATTTAGATTTAGGTTTGTAAAATGGAGGATGGTAAAGGTAAAAGCTTTTATACTTTTTCTACTTTGCGGGACTTATAACTTCACCGAGATAGAGCATTTACCCATGCATTTACAAAGCGATTTCGAGTCTTGTTTTCGACATTCTTCCTACTTTAGGCCTCTTTTGAACCAGGACAACAAAAAAAAAAAAAAAACAAGTAGCCTTTTTGAGGAAGCTTGACTCACAAATTATGTCCCATGGAAAGGCCTAATGCCAAGGGAAGAAATAGAATTGTCAGAGCACCTTTTCTTATCTCTCGTGGGATCTGCTTCTTCAATCCACTCGAGCAAAATTTGAAGCTGCAGCCTGTTTTTATTTTTGTTGTCTTTTTTTCTATTTAGTTTTTTTTTCAAGAGTTGAGTCACTTTTTGAAACAGGAAATGGGCCTATTATGCAAAAACAAAAGACAAAAAAAAAAGGCTGGGGGGAATAAAAAAGAAAAATTTAGAGAGAAGGACTCAAGGACACTTGTGTGAGTGCTCCTACAAAATCAAAATTCCTTTTCAAAAGAACAAGATCATTGTGGTGGAACCCATATTGTGGACAGTGATCCAATAATTGCATTGTTGAAATTTCCTTGTTGGAGTCTTGTGATTCCTCTCTCCTCCTCCTCTCTCATAAACAGTCTCATGCTTGAGCTAGCTGGGCAAATTTATCCTTGTCAATTGTAGACTACAAATATATACATGACAAAAAAGCTTACATATCCAAAGTTGCAATCTTCCAATTATAAAGGGTCCCAAGCAAAAAGTCTTGGCAGGCTAAAAGTGATTGCTGGCTTGTTCATCTAAGTCTGAAATGTTATAGAATTAATACATCAGTTTGTATCACTATCACTTATATTGGAAGTACTATTGTTTAGTATAAGCAATCTCAATTTGTGTGGATAGTTTAATGGGAGGAGACTGATAATTATTATCATTATATGATAATTAGAAGATGAATGAAGAAGATAATGTGTGAGCTAAAAGTTGAAGATAATGCAAGGGATATCTGATTGGATGGAGAGAGAGAGAGAGAGAGAGAGAGAGAGAGAGAGAGAGAGAGAGAGTTTAACTTCTAGAAAGACAATTTTCTTTAGCAAGGTCTACTAGATAGCCTTTGCAAAGAAGAATAATGGCAGTAGCACATGATGTAAGAGAGAGAGAGAGAGAGAGCTTTGAGAAATTTCACTATTAAGATAAAACCCATTAAGGCAGAGAAGTTATAATTATATTAGAGGGACACAAGTGTTTGTCTCCTACTCTCTCCCTCATACCCCACATCTAATCATTCCCTAGTGTATGTCTAATTTTCTATCAAACCTTTGATTAACTATAGCTTAAAAACATTTAAACCCAAATGAATTAAGCAAGGATCTATATTACAATTCCTGAAGAGAATGCAAGAAGACCACCAAAATGAAAAAAGAAAATTTGGTCACTCTAACCCTATAGCTAGATGGGAATTGAATTATTAGGATGAAGAGTGTGCTACTTTTGGGGAGCAAATATGGATGGGACCCTATTCCCCACCACCAAATTAAAAAATCAATGGGATCCAAGAAAATCAATTTGCTCTCTCCCAATCTCTCCTCCATTAAAACTTCCCACCAAGAAATGTGATGAGGTGCAAAAAGGGCAAAGAAAAAGAAAAAAAGAAAACTAAAGGAAAAGGAAAAAAGGGTGCTATAAACAAATACTCCTAAATGGTTCTTTGTATTTTTATAAAACAAATACCAGATACTAGATATTATATGGTCTCTCTCTCCAAAGTCCAAAGTGTGGAAAGTATAACCTTCTCATTCTCTAAACTTTAAAGCTCTCTTTCTAAATATAGATGTTCTTTTCCTTACTCTTGTCACTTTTTCTCTTTGCACACATACAATACTAATCTTTGTGCTGGATGGTAATTAGATTCTATGATGAAGTGATTGTAGCACACAATCTTGATCTTCTAGATGATGGGTTTGCGGGAAAATCTTTACTAGGGCATGAAAGTCTTCAAGGGGCTTTGCTTTGAGCCCTCCACAGCTCCACCATTAGTGATCAGTGAGTTCTCTCTGAGTTATGCCTTTAACTTTGTTCATATTTTTGGTGTTCATAAATTCTATCTGGGTTCTGTGCAAGGTGTGAATTTGGGGTGTTGTGCTTTCCGGGTTCAATCTCTCCCCTCATTATGAACAATCCTAACAATCTAGGACCATTTGCTCATTTTACGTCTACCTATTTCATGAATTTGGGGTGTTGTGCTGTCTGGGTTCAGTCTCTTCTCTCATTTTCCCTTTTTTGCTTTAATTTTGTGTGTTATTTCTTGTCGTGTATCCATGAATTTTCTTGAAGTTCCAATCTTTACTGTGGGATTCATTTCCCCAGATACATTTTGAAGAGTTTGCAAGCCCTCTTGAGCTTTGTAACAGAGGAGTAGCTAATATTTATAAAATGCTTGTTTTTTAGTTTTCTGGATGCATTTTCAAACATGATTGAGGCCAAAAATTGAATTTCATAGCTCTTTCGGTATGCTTGGCATGATTAAATGTATCCAAAATGAAATTTTTGGTTAAATGACAGCTTATATTAGTGTCTCCTCTGAGACAAGAAGTTAGAGAGCTCCTGTGCTCTCTATATACAATCTGTGCCAAAAGAGCTTGTACCATTGTCCTCTTGTTAATATTCATCATTCCACCTTTTAATTTTACTTTATTTTGGTCCATATTTTTTCTGCACCTCTTAGGAGTTCAGTTCAGATTAGATTAATTTTATCTTTTCCTTGTTGCCCGTTCTTTATTTCTTTCTGCCCTTCTTATCTACCTTTTTGGTTCTTTTAAGTAAGGGTTCAAATTTGTTCTGTAATGCAGTGCTTCTGTGTTTTTAAGTCTAAACTCCTTTAAGTTATCTTTAAAGGCTGAACAACAACAAGAATGAATTTGTAGGTTATATTTTAGGATTTTGTACTTCTTAACCATAAATATGGATCTCCTGAGAGATGTATTTATATCACGTAGGAGAGCTGGAAGATGGACAGGACCAGATTAGATTTAAGGTTTCATCACTTTGGATCAGCACAGTCTGAGGAGTCTGCTCTAGACTTGGAAAGAAATTACTGCAGTCATCATCCTAATCTTCCTTCATCAAGTCCATCGGCCCTCCAGCCTTTTGCATCTAGTGGTCAGCACTCTGAGAGCAATGCCGCCTACTTCTCGTGGCCCACTTTGAGTCGGTTAAATGATGCAGCAGAAGATAGAGCAAACTATTTTGGAAATCTTCAGAAGGACGTTCTTCCTGAAACTTTGGGCCGGTTGCCATCAGGGCAGCAGGCTACAACCTTACTTGAGCTGATGACCATTAGGGCATTCCATAGCAAGATCTTGCGCCGGTTTAGTCTTGGGACCGCAATTGGGTTTCGGATTCGAAAAGGCGTCTTAACAGATATTCCAGCCATTCTTGTCTTTGTTGCCCGTAAAGCTCACAGGCAATGGCTAAGCCATGTGCAGTGTCTACCTGCTGCCCTTGAGGTGGAAAATTTTGGTGTCCTTTTTCTACATTCTGACTTTTAGATTTTATATTATCTGTGCCATTGTATATTATTATTGAGGTTTGTTTTAAGTTATTTTCTTTCAATCACGAGGCTGGTCAGAATGATGAGCTTTGTGTATTTTTCTGTTGGTTGAAATAATGCAATTTTGTAAAAGCCGTTGAGAATGTATAAACTACTGGCTTGTTAAAAACTTGCAAGTTATTTTTTAAAAAAAATGCTAATTGGTTATTTTGATCTTTGACGAGGTTATTGTTTTGTTTGGTTTCTGCATATAAAAAATGGTGCAGGGGCCAGGAGGTGTATGGTGTGATGTGGATGTTGTAGAATTTTCCTATTATGGTTCCCCGGCTCCAACTCCAAAAGAACAGCTGTATACAGTGCTTGCAGATGGCTTGCGGGGAAGTGATCCATGCATTGGTTCTGGTTCCCAGGTATTTTCTTAAGAAAATTGCTGTCATGTTTGTTTTCTGTGGTGGTGGTAATTTGGTGTTTGATCTCCAAGTTCGAGTTAAGTAATATAGATAGAAAATACCCATATAGAGACTGGAACGTAGCCTAGGTGCTACTGAGGTCTTTACCACTCCAATAAAAAACTATTCAAGGATGAGATAATGAATTTGGTGGGGTAGTTTGCAATATTAAATAAAGTTATCATTGTTTCACTCAGGTTTGGTTCATATTCTTAATTACTTAATAGTATGAGTTGCTTTAGGGCTGGATCTTCTCATAGATAAGCTTGTCAACTAACAATAAGAATACAAGCTAAAAATATGCGTTGGTATGCTGGATTTGGTATTAAACAGAATCAGTTTTATATAAAATTTGGATAGGTCTTGTTTGGCTAGTAAATTTGCTCATTGAACTTAACAAAATAAATAATAAACATGAATTTTTATTCGCCTTATATGCCTATCTACTTCAAGGAGCTGAATTGGGAACAATGGTAAACTGACGAAACTTATCAGAATATTAGAGTGAGAGATCTTGAGTTCATATCCATGCCGCTGCAACCTCTCAATTTATGTTTATTTCTATGTGTTGATTTCTCTAGTGCCAGGGAGAAGCCCAACATGAGGGGGATTATTAGAGTATAGAAACAATATTCGGCCTACATCCCAACACTTTAGGCATTTAGGAATAGTAGTAAACCCTAAATGTCAAATTTATTGATGGGATCTGTATATACATTGATTTCTTTGTGTCTCAACTAGTTAAGTTTACCTAATTGTTTTTTGCTTGTTTAGGTTGCTAGCCAGGAGACTTATGGAACTCTGGGTGCTATTGTTAAAAGCCGAACAGGAAATCGACAGGTTGGTTTTCTCACAAATCGGCATGTGGCAGTTGATTTGGACTATCCAAACCAGAAAATGTTCCATCCTTTGCCACCAAGCCTTGGACCTGGGGTGTATCTCGGCGCTGTGGAGAGGGCAACATCTTTTATCACAGATGATCTTTGGTATGGCATATTTGCTGGAACAAACCCAGGTAATGCAGTTCCAAATTTCGATTATCAGTTAAGCTTATGGGCAGATATGGTTGCAAATAGTCAGCAGTATTTATTTATGAGCTTGAAAGTGTCTCTAGAGGATAGGGGCAAATACTTTAGTTTGTGTCTACATTGTCTAAGAATTTAAAACTTTCAACTGATGTATTCGGAAGGCAGAGACATACAATTACTATTAATTAATTATGATAAGTTTTATAAATAAATGTGTAACTACAATACGTTAACCCCTAATGGTCACTCCCTAATTGACTACAAGATACTAGAAGCAGACAACTAATAAGAGTTTAAGGAGGCACAAATAGGTTCAAACAATACAAGGCACGTCATACTTCCAGCTGGATATAAACACTGAATTGGTTCGATGATGATGAATGCAGACCAACTTGAGGTGCTTGAGTTTAAAACTTCAGATAATGTGATGTATTGAAAATAGAAATAGAATATAAATTTGACTTTTCATCAAAATCGAACAAAAAATAAATCAAAATAGAAGGAAAGAAATCATGTCCATAGCATTTAAGAAATTGAATATAAATTTAACTTTTCATAATAGGATGCATTGAAACTAAGCTTAACAATATATCATGTTGTTAATCTTATTTTCCAGTTAAGAAATATTCTTGATTTCTCTGGTTATTTTCTTCAAGAATTGAGTTTGATCTGCTGTGTAGTTTCTCATATTTGTGTTACTTCACACTTGTTCTAGTGGGTTTCTCATTGTGTTCTGACCCCCTGCACGTGCCCATTATGATTTGGTGCCCCTGCAGAAACATTTGTGCGAGCTGATGGTGCCTTTATTCCTTTTGCTGAAGATTTCAACATGAACAATGTAATTACGACTGTAAGAGGCGTAGGTGAGATTGGTGATGTCAACATCATAGACTTGCAGTCACCAATCGACAGTCTTATTGGAAGGCAAGTGATGAAAGTTGGGAGAAGTTCAGGCTTGACTACTGGGACCGTCATGGCGTATGCTCTAGAATACAATGACGAGAAAGGGATTTGTTTCTTTACTGATTTTCTTGTTGTTGGTGAGAATCGGCAGAGTTTTGATCTTGAAGGTGATAGTGGAAGTCTCATTCTATTGACTGGTCAGAATGGGGAGAAGCCACGACCTGTTGGGATCATTTGGGGTGGAACAGCTAACCGTGGTCGCTTGAAACTAAAAATTGGCCAACCACCTGAAAATTGGACTAGTGGAGTTGATCTTGGGCGCCTTCTTGACCTCCTTGAACTTGATCTTATAACAACCAATGAAGGGTTTCAAGGTTTGTGCTTCTGAACCAACCAAATGTTTTTTCCCCTCTTTTTTGGTTTTGCCGTTTTTAGTCTACCACTGTGTTCATACTCTCAAAAGATGGATGAAGTCCTATGTTTTTGCTGACATTTGGCTTTGTTCAGCATATTTTCCTGACTCCTCTGCTGCTTCATTTTAACATAGCTGCAATCCAAGAGCAACGAAATGCTTCAGCTGCAGGGATTGGTTCCACAGTGGAGTCATCCCCAGCTGTCCGGGCTCCATCTAAAGACAAGCTAGAAGATGACTACGGACATCTGGGTTTCAATCTTCAGAAAATTCCTTTTGAAGGTGAGTCCTGTCAGGGACTGAGTCGGCCGTTCATTCATGGTGACTTTCACATAGAAAATGGTGTTAAAACTGCTCCGAATGTAGAACACCAATTCATTCCAAGGTCCACCTGCAAATCTCCAGTAAATCAAAGCAATCGAGAGGAAAACCCACTATCAAAAAACATTTTGGCATTGCAGAATGGCCCTGATGAAGAGATTTCTGTTTCGTTGCAGTTAGGTGAGCCAGAACCGAAGAGAAGAAAAAACTGCAACTCTCTCTTTAGCACTAAAGGACCCAAATGAAGTAGGAATAAGTAAATTAACTCTCTTTTCTTGAAGTAACTTTCATACGAGGAGTTGCTTCACTTTGGCTTCAAATTCTCCGTTACACTTTATTCCGGAGTGTAATTGCAGTGCACTACATTGGGTCATATCTTCTCCTGCATCAGTTGCTATATGGAATCTTGGATATTTTGGTAAGGATAAAAAGTATAGGTCGTATATGTGGAGGATACAATGTTTTATAGAGATGTTTAGGTCGTACCCCGCTTTCATTTTTACTTTTGATTTGTATCACTTTGGTGAAAATACTTATAGCATTAGCACTCCTGAAGTTGGGAGCATAAGCAGCTATTGGAATCCAACAGAATGTAAAATGTTACTTTTGGCTAGCAACGTTAGTTTGTTCAGAGCCTAATTGAGGGTTTCTTTTTTATGGTAGAAAAGGAGGGAGCAAGGTGGAGTAGACCATTTGTATCTTCTTAAGTCTAATAGTCTGTAAGTGAACTCACATTGTGGCTATATTTGTAAATGCGGCTTCAAATGAGACATTTTCTACTATTTCCAATTTGTTTTGCGTTTCATTTTCAAATGACGTATGCTCTTATGTCATCTGTTTTAAAACTTCTTTTTGTGAGAAATTGTGGTTACAGAACTCTTTCAAGTAGTGATCGCTTCATTGCGGTGAAATGGAGTGATCCTTGTCACTGTCTCTCCTTTCTATACCCATATTGCAAAAGTAGCCATGTGATACTTATAAGAACTGCAAATCCAAATGCTCACTAAAGAACTGGTGTAAATCTTAAACCCCATAAATAAATATGCGAATAAAGAAATAAAAGGATTTAAATAACTTTACTGGGCTTCACACCTAACCTTTTCGCTGAAGAAGACAAGAAGAAGAAAAAAAATTGACATGGACTTGGGGTCAGTTTCAACTTTCAACTCAGAAAAATAGAACAAAAGTGGATTGAGAATAGGATGTTAAAGATGAAAATTGTGTAACAAGAGTTACTGTTTCCAGGAACATAACACATCTTGGCATTGAGTACAAGCATTTAGAGAACTCCTTGCAGTCCATTTCTTGGTGCAAGGTCCAAAGAAAAGAATTCCAGAAAGGGGAAAGAGAAAATGAAATGGTAGTACAAATTGGCAAAATAACATGTTACATGATGCACAGGGCAGTTTGGGTGAAGCTTTTGATCTCTTTCACTTTCTCTTTCTAGCTGTATATTGGCTTTACCAACACAACACCCATTGTATATGTGATGCTAACATAGCATTGCATTAAATGTAAGCCAACCAGAAGCAGAACGAGGCTCTATAAGCAACCTCAAACGTATATGCTCCTCTGTTTCTAATGGTGGTGATGCTCTTAAGTTGAACAATAGTAAATTTTGTGGTGCTTTAAACAACTCAATGAGAGAGAGAGAGAGAGAGAGAGAGAGAGAGAGAGAGGTCACAAGTTAAGTTGTTGATTAAGGTACATTCGACTAGTATTATTGCTTCTGATCTGCACTGTGAGTGTGTAAGGGAACTAGGTACAATGTCGAGGACTTGCCGGCTCATTTTGTACATTTCGATCGACAGTCTTGATGGAGTGACTCAAGTTGAGCCAGAAGGTGGCTGGAAGAACCCTTTCCTTTGTTACCACATCCAAGTTGATTGCAAAAATTGTAACAGAGAGCTATTGGAAATTGGTTATCTTCCATTATACTTATGTGCAGGTAGGATGGAAGATGCCCAATATCATAAAGCTTTAGCTGTAAGTACTAGTGTAGTGCTTGAGTTTTATTTGCATCACATATAGCTGTTTGTGATTTTGCTTAGCATAATGCATAAGTGTGACATAATGGACACGTATATTGATGTATGTATATGTGTAGTGCCCAAAGTGCATGGGGTGTGGTGGTTTGAGGATTCTGAAAAGGGGAGGGGAACCAATCACGGATGAAGGACAAGACATGCCTGTGATGGAGATAGAGGTTATTGGCTCTTTTCATGTGCACGAGAAACTCAAACTGTTCTATTTTAAGTGGATTTGCAGAAAGGTAGAATACATAACTTGTTTTTCTGATATAACAGTTTATAATTTCCTTCTTTAATTTCTTAGTAAATGTGTACTAATCTTCAATTCCTATATGCGTCCCTTACCTATGTGTGTCTATAAAAATTTCACACAGGATGATGGCAGTGGGGAATTTTTGGGGCCTTTTTCTGTGGACAAAGATGGGAGCTACGCGTTTAGTGATTCAGGTGATGAATCTAATGATGATGATGATGATGATGAACTTTTTCAAATCAAAGGGATCAAAGGATGTTTCCAAGTCACGCCACGGGAAGAAGAGGTGGAGGGACTCTGGATTAAGGTGGCTTCCAAGTCATCCCAGGCCTGTGATTCAGATTCGGATTCGGAGGATTCGGATGCTGATTCTGATGATTAATTCAGGTGCAAGTGCATGCTTTAGGGAGGCTAACATCAGTCCATGACTGATTACTGATTGCTATCTATGGTTTTCCAACTATATATTCTATGTAAGACTGATCTTAGTTTAGTTTTATTGGATGGCAGATGGGAAAAAGTTTGCTCAAACTTCCTATTGTGGCTCATAATTAACCATCATGATGTTATTTGATACGTGTTAATTCATAGCATCTGGTAGTTAAAAGCAAGAGCTTGATTTGTTCTTTGTCAAGCTACTAGGGCACTGAAGTAGATAGATGTTGATTAATTGTACCCAAATGATGTGAGCTTTAACTTATAATATAAACCCTGAGTCCAAAAGTAAATGGGGTCAAGGATATTTATAAATATAAAATAGGAGAACAGCACTTCTTCTAGGTAGCAGTTTTTGATTGGGTCATGTCTAAGTCTCCTAAAGTACTTTTTACTTTTTACTTTGATGGCTGAGGCTTCAAAGCTTTAGTTGTTGAGGTTAAACTTGAACCTTTAAACTTGTTTATTTGTTAAATTAATAGCACAGTGACCTCTTTACATACTTTCCTAGATGGTAGTTCAGATATTAACATACATGAATTATGTCATGAAAGCTATATCCTACTGACAGAAATCACAAAGAAACAATCATTAAAATTCATATTAATTAGGTTTAGCACCACAATCATCAGATTAACCTATAAACACAATCCCTTTTGTACATGCATGTTTTCTGAGTTACCATATAAATCTGCAGCTACAGTTAATATTTCTCAAAGAACAAATTTTCTACCATATATCTCAACTATATCATCTGAGAAACCAGTGAGTTTGTGTAGCAGATCAAAATGTCTGGGTTTTATATATATGCCAAGGGATGTAACTTTCACAAAAATAAAGATAAAGAAAGACAAGGAGAATGGATGCATTATCAAATTACATTTGTTACACCCTCTTACAGGTTTTTCAAAATGACTCTTAATAATATATAAACATGGTAAACTTGAAAATCTCCTATTAAAGCATAACAAAGCTAATACATGTCAGTACAATTGGAAAGAAAGGCCCTTTGGTAGTGAAAGCTTCTCCCTGTTGAAGTAACAAATAAAGACTAATGAACAAAATCTTTCACAATAATCTTGGTTAAAATTAGTATATTTTTGTTCATGGTTTGATGCTAATACTTAAATCATAGAATCATTTTAATCCAGTGAAGATAGACAAGGGCATAATCATGATTTCCACTTAAATCATTTTGGGCAAAGAGATACATGCTCAGTTGTGCCAAAAGATTAAAAAGCGGGCATATATATATATATATATATATATATATATATATATATATATATTTTAGATGGTACTCATAATTATGGTTGAATATACACAATAATTAACAACTTTTACTGTCAACACCTAATGAGATTTCTATAATAACAAATGATCATTGTGGTGAAATGAAACTAATTAAGTACAATACTGATTATTGCCTGAGGCCAAAAAGCCAAGAGTAGTAATCTTTGTCACTAATCAAACACAAAATGAACATGAAACATATATACACAATATATTCAACAAACAAAACATTGCTGATCAGATTTCTATTAACAATCCGGCCGGTAATAATTAAAACACATAAGAGTGTTAATTAGTGTACAACGAGAAATGTCTACCAAATTCCATGTTGGTTGGGCTAATCAGAGCTTACTAGGTTAATAATACACTCAAGAGCTTGAGTGAACCACACATATGTGAGAACTCTCAGTCATCTGAAGAAGGGTTTCATTTCCAACTAAGTTATGAGCACTAATCTCACATTGAATATTGGGTTAAGTGCCTAATAGTATACATATACTTACACTAATTAGTAATTTAGTGTATCGATTAGGTAATTTTATAATATTTATTTACAAATACAGAATCTAATATTGACTCTGATTAATGATGCATCTGAAACTAAGATAACATTGTAAATTCATCAGATTAATTAGTGGTCCATATGAACATAAGATATACAGTACACTTATTAGCTTTTCTTGACCACCAGACACGATTGATCTGATGAAAAGGTACACTAACAAGGTAGAATCATAATTAAGTGCATCCTTATATGCACCCTTAAAATTTCTTTTGGTTTATGTCTTCAAATATGAAAACTATTAAATTTGTGAGGTAATGAATCGGGCAATGATGTAAACTGAATAAAGAAATTGCAGGCAAAATACGGCATAGCCATTATGACTTGTCTCATTCAAAGCTTTTATTTCATCCGTCTTGCATATGCTGATTCTAGATTCTACCAGCATAGTCCAAAACCAACATGCAGGCATAACCAAACACAGAGAGAGAGAGAGAGAGAGAGAGAGAGAGAGAGAGAGAGAGAGAGAATATAGCTAGCTGTTATCAAGTAATGAATTCATCAAGCTTTGAACTTTGACCTGAAGGTGTGTGCTTTCTGGAGAAGAGATGATGTATATACCTGAAAAAAACCTGCGCTTGGGAAGAGCCCTTGTATATATCCTTAGCTAAAGAAGTTTTTCTATTGTTGGTGTGAGTGATTGAAGCTGCAAGATGACCTGGTAGAAGAACCTTACATATATCTAGCTAGTAATAATTAAACTAAGTTCAAAGAGGTTTCTGATCAACTTGCAATTGTTTGATTGAAAAAATAAATATATATGTAATTAGCAGGATGTCAATTCTCTTGGTTAATTAATTAACTAAAAACCCTTCTCTTCAAAAACATGAAATTATCAAGATCTATAAGAAATGATGGCATCCACCAAAGTTTGGTTCTGTATATCTAAAAATCAATCTCTACCTATTTGGCCATACATATATATTTATAATTTGGTGCTACAAGATCTAAAATATATACATATATATATATATTACTAGTAGTGTGATGCTGATATAGCTATAGGTTAAGTATACCAGATCATGCTGGCAGCTTCAAGCTCTCAAACCAACAAAACCAGACAAGGGAAGAAAGAAGAAGCAAGACGCTGCATAAAGGTTTGGCCTTTGATGGAAATTAAGGCTCTTTTTAAGCAACCAGCTGAAGCTCCTGGCACACAAACACTCGAGGCATGCATGTTTTAGGTAAGAGAAAAAGAAGCCTCGTGACAATTCTCCCCCTACAGCTCTCTCTAGCTATATCTTCCTCCCTCATCTGCATAAATGCTAGCTTTTTATGCACCTCTAGCTCTCTCTCTCTCTCTCTCTCTCTCTCTCTCTCTCTCTCTCTCCTCTCTTCTGCTCTTCTGTAGCATTAAGAGTCAGTATTTAATTGTGGGTTTTTTTTGTCCGCCTTACAGCTATATTGACCTGACCCATTGCCATCTCTCTCTCTCTCTCTCTCTGTCCACAGTAATTTACATATTAGTTATAGTAGCATATTATAAATGAATTTGAAGCTTAAAGAAGGGACCACCATGTTCTGTTCACAAATATAATATTAAACCCCAATAAATTACCCTTTTATTTTTCTATTTTTTTTCCTTCTCCCAGATGATTTTTCAATCTCCGAGAAAAAAATTCCATTGTGTAGTCAAACCCAGAGAGTTGGTTTGGTTCTGCTAGCTAAGTCATACCTAAACATGTCAAATTTGTTCACCTAGTTGACTACATACCGGGATCAATTTAATCAAATTGTTCATGGTGACTTTACAGTGTTTATTAATACAACCTGGGAGCCTGGGATATATATTATATTAGATGTTATCTTTCAAACTAATTGGCCCAAAAGAGAAGCTTCAAAAGTTGAGCATGCTTTTTTCTTGGTCTGAAAAGTTGAGCATGCTTTGCCTTGTTACTGTTACATTTGGCGTGTCTTTTACTCAAAGTATGGTTCCTGTTTCTCTATAACTCTTTAGGATGGTGACAATTAATATACCTCACCTTACTGTCAATTGATTTCTTTAACTTTAATCACTATCAAAACTGTGGCCTGCATGAAGTGTGCTTAAATTTCCAGAAAAGCAGCTAGCATGAACTTAGCGAAATTGGCCAGAGCGGATGTGCTCCTCACTTTGCACCCGAGTTCTAATTCCCTTTGTATATAAAAAAAAAAAGTTTCCAGAAAAGCAAGTCTATGCCTAAACAGTAAGTTATAAGAAAACCCTTTAAATTTCAGTCCAAATTTCCATACAAAAATCTTGATCACAGCGATTAATTAAAGACTTTAATAAATTGGGATTGATTAGTCTTCATTTCTAGCAGCTAGCAAGAGGCTTTGTGACCATGCACGTGCTTAGCGGCTGCCTGGTCCCTACAGCAACACAATTTCAATACAATAAATATACTGTGCAATAAGATTATTTATATGAAGGGCATGAAATGAATTGGCCAGGTTGGTGGAATCAGTTGAGAGTGTCCTCCTTTTGTCTTTATCTTTGGGTGGTTCCTCTGTCTTTGGTTGACAATTACAATGACATGCAGACAGGTCCTAATGGAAAGGCAAGGACCACCACAGACCTTTTAATAGTGTTTATTATGGATAGGGTCACATGATTTTTTTGTTTTATAATTTTAGGTCCAAGAGTTGGTTTTCAGCTTCATTTCATTAAGTTTCTGACCCCAAAAGAAATCATTAAGGTAGGTATGGTGATGGCTGTAAATAAAGAAATATTCCAAAATTACGATTTTATTTGCAAACTCTATTGCCATTTTCATATCTTTTTGGTTGAGTTGTTGCATGCAGATGGGTTTTGTTTGTTCTGTCTAAAATCAATTATTTATGATCAGCCTCCTGTTTAATTAGTAGTGGTGTAGAATCATTTTGTAGATTACATTATCTCTAATCACATTTTTGTGTGATCATAGCTGATGATGTCTTGAAAGAGAAGTACTTGAAGGTCATGAAAATGCTTATCAAGTCTTTTGTTGTCATGATCATGCATGTTTTTTTTTAATCTTGCCTATCCTCATCTATCATCATACTGTGTGTATGAGAAATTCCCTCTCCAGTGTAGTTTAAACTATCGCTTATACTCAAAAAAAATTATAAACTTATTCTTCCATAAAACTACTAAAACAATCAAATTTTAAAAGTTGATGGCAATGCCAAATTTCATTTTCCAAGTTGGGTATGCGGACATAGTGGAAATATTTTCCATTCAGCCAAGATCAACACCACATGGGAATGGATGACACATATCAAACATGACAGGTTGTGCCACCAATATTGCTTCTTCAATAGTGTTTGTCATCCTTTTGACATCTCTATCTCATCTTGTTCATTGGAAAAATGGATCTATTAGGTTGTCCTATCTGCTGAGGCTGATGTTTAGGACCATTCATCATGGAATAATTTGTATTAAAAAGTTAATTGACAACTAAAAAGAGGATTGTAATGACTTGTTAACTAGTTAAGACTTATATCACTATAAGATTGTTTGTTTAGTGAGTGAGAGGGAGAGCTTAACCACCCCCAGGGGCCGGCCCTTGTCCAGGGCAACCAGGGCCACCGCCCGGGGCCCACGATTGAGAATGGCACAAATTTTTTTTATATTAGCTTATATATATGTATATAATCAGACAAAAAAATATATATGTATATGCAAAACAAAATTATAAGTGCTCATAAAAAAATAAATAGCTAAAAGTAATGGGTATGGCTACATTATATTGCCCCTATGCTCAATTGGTGTACATATTACCTTATTTCCATTTTCAACATTTAAGTAAATGTCTTTGTCCTTTTACTTTCATTTATTTTTATATTACTCCATTTACTTAAGTTTACAATGTAAATAAGGAAGTACCCCCCATTTGGATTTAAATAAAAATACTAGAAAATCAAATTACCACCAAATAAAAATATGAAAAATCGGTTTTAGTGCAAAATACGATTTATGCTAAAAATGATGGCTCATTAAGTCAATATATACTTCATACTAAAATTCCATAAAATCAAGTTTTCTTATTTGATGTGTAAGGAATAAAAGCCGCCAAAAATTATCTTGAGAAAATGATTATTCCGAAAAACCATTTTTCATACTTAGTCAATATTGCACCTCCGCTAAAAAAATTATGGGTCCGCTAATGGTGGCAGGCATAAGAATTCTCTCTCTCTCTCTCTCTCTCTCTCTCTCTCTCTCTCTCTCACCCAAAGCACGCATCTCCTCCCTAGGTTTCTCTAAATAAGGATTTTCTTATCAGGCTTTTGGTTTTTGTCTCAAATGGTGAGGAAGGCTATTTCAATCGATTCTCATACTTGCAAATTGCAATACACTAGTTAATGAGTTTTGTCAAATTGGGTCGGTAATTATTTAGAGTGGGTTATGGATAATTTGGTTTGATGGGAATTAGGTGTCTTGAGAGCTAGCTGGGTGGGTGGGTGCTATTCGGCTTGTGGTAGATGGTGGTTGCTAGGTGGCTGGTGGTGTTTGGGTGGTGGCTTGTTTGGTGCAGCCTGGGAAGGAAGTGATGAAGTTTTTCATGTTTGTTTAATATTCTAAAATAATTTTTTAAAATTGTTAACATCCATGCTGGATTTACACTTAAGATGAGTTACATAAGTCCTTATAAGTTATTTTACAAAAAGATAAACTTGTCTTTAAAATTTTAAAGATATGGTGGGTGGGAAAATAGGACAAGATGAAAAAAATAGCAGCACTCAATTAATTATTTGATTAAAATAATAATAATTTATGAATAAAGGGCACACTCTTAGAGTTTTGCCCTAGGCCTTCAATCACCCAGGGCCGGCCCTGCCCACCCCCCAATATGCCAAAGCTTTAGGGGAACCTAATTAAAATCTCAAACTCTTTAATTTTTCTTTAATTACATTGGCTCTTGGCAATCGGCTTTTCAACCTTGTTTTGTTTGAGCTGGTGCAACTACTACTCTTTAATTAATGAATACCCTCACCCCACGTTGTTTTTTTTATCTCAACTAGTCTCCGTTGGTTGCAGATGTTTTCAACCTAGGCTATCTCATCAGTCTTGGCTGGAAAAGAATGGCAAGGTCGACATTTTTGGACCATCTGTTTTGATGATGGTGGCTATAAATAAATATTATTGAAAGCTCATTATTAAGATTTTCACACAAATAATAAATCATAAGTTTAATTAAAAGCGGATACCAACTAAAAGCCACTTTTTTTAAGTACAAGCGATTGGGAGAGGGGTTCACACAAATATTCATTGGGTGTGTTTGGGAGTTTCGAACTTCTGCCCACATGAGTGGAGATGAAAGTGATCAACCAAGTGAGGTGCAAAATTAAAACCCACTTAAAATTATATTGTTTTTAATCGTTGAAACGTTTGGTAACGAGACAAGAACATGTTAGTGTAAGACATGGTCATTTAGGAAGTATTAGTGGGTTTTGGCAGTTGAGTGATTAGATTTAAGATCAAGTATTTTTCAATGTTAACAACTCATGTGGGGTAGGATATAATGTGATTATGTTTCCATGTTTGCTATGCTGATTGCTTAAACATGTCATTATTAGGATAATGATGGTTTTTGGGAGAGAGTATAAACCATGGCCAACATGTTTAGTTCAAACCAATGTAATGAGGTGATTTGATTATTAAGTGCATTAATCAAAAGGACATGATTTGAAATAATTTCATTTGCACTGTCATCTAGGACTCGTGTCAAGACCAGAGCCTGAAAACTTCAACTTAGTTAGGCACATCCCATGTTATCATTCCACTAGCAGCCCTAAATTCTCAATGAACTTCCTCCTCTTTTCGCTTTTGTTTTTTGCTTTTTGGTTTCCTTTTTCCTTCTTGTTGAATGAGTCCATTTCTAAAGTATATTTTTCGTTGAAACGACATTTTTTTAACTAGCTCTTAATTTAGTGATATTTTTATTCCCAATAATATTGCATGAGGTCTAGAGTTCGATTCCATCTCCAAGTTCGATTAAAAACATGTATATTTCAGGGTTGGGTCATCCTCCATCACCCAAACCAACCACAAAAAATCCAACCAGTCCACCCTTTCAATTACACTTGGCATTTGGCCCAACCCAGTGCCTTTCCCTTTCCTGTCCTACAAAATTAGTTTAGCCCAACCCATTTCTTAAAACAATGCAGGAAGCTGAAAGCATTATCTGTCAATGGCTACCACAAGGCACACAACCGCACCAACCAAACCTCGATGAAAATCTTGATGTTTGTTGCAATGCAAGCAAGAACCATTTTAATGTACTGATTGAATACATGCAACGAACAAAGAACCGTTTTACCAAAAACTTGAGTCAGCAATGCAATTAATTGAAGAAGTCATTTTTCTTCAATTAAAATGTTTGGCCAGTTCTGATCAGCCTGTAACTTGACAAACTCAGCCAAAAGCTTTATCTCTTCATCCTGCAAACGGGCTCCAAATGTGCACTGGCCCCTTGGCGTGCACTTCTCACCAAAACCCTGCAAAATCCCACAAGATACACTAATCTTCAATTCAAGTAGGTGCAAAGTAAACATATTGATTATGGTTATGGTTATGGTTAGGATGCAAATTTCCAAATTAATTTAGACAAACTTACAGGCATTCTTCCCTTGCCAAAGTAAGTCACACGGTATATCTCCTCTTCTGTGTCAACTCCATTTCTGTAGAAGAAAATGCTTGAATTATTTCCGAAACAGGTCCTTATTTATAAAAGGTGAAAACCTTGTTTCCTTCTTCTATTTTGGTTAAATCATGGCCAAAGGACTAGATTAAATTGCACATGAATGGCTGAACAAAAACATCATCATACAATGTTCTCCATATCAGTTATTCTATTCCGTTGCAGAGAATATAAGCCAGTATTTGAAAGGGTCTTTGAAACCATTTTGCCTTATTCATCTTCATTTTAGAAGCTAATTCGTGTTCAAATACATGTTTCTAGCAGAATATTTGACTGAGATTGTACCCGATTACCTCTGTAGATCTTTAGTAAAGAGTGTTGCACCCTGGAAAGAAGAGGAAACAATGGAATAAGAATTAAAAAAAGATTTTGAGGGATGAATGAATATATCAGATTTACAGATAAGTGGAGGCTCACTGGTTGTATAATGTTTCCGCCTGCATCATGACATCCAATGCAAGTTTTACGAAACAATGCAGCTCCTTTTTGAACATCTAAGGTTTGTGCATCTGAGACTGCACCAGAAAAAAGAATGAGATAAAATGTTTTTTTTTCTTCCAAATTCCAATCACACAAAACAATTAGATAAATTAGAACTTTCTGCAAAGCGGTGTTGCCATTGAATCGTATATGTATTTTGGAAAAGAAAAGACAAACGTAAGCGAAACAATATTCTCAATCATTAAGTAACAAGTATTTTATTGTGATTCCTGATGTACAAACAAAGTCAGAGAACAAGGTTCATTTGTAAATAATTAGTATAGGGGACAATGACATGCACAATGTTTTGTCAATTTACCATGAAAATATTTATCTGCCATCAGCATGGAAGTGAGGTAAGCAAAGCTTTCTATCAAGGAATACTTTAGCATTTGAAGCAACCTTAACATTTAATCCATCTAATTGTCTTTTTTCTTCTTCTTTAAAACAGATTGCAAATGATGTCTGCAAAGTTAGTGGGGATAAGAGCCTCTACTGGTTCAACAAAGACAATCTACAATTACCCAAGTTCCTAATGGCAGCACTGATCAGAAGAAACTATGAGAACTATTTAGTTCCAAGGGAGAACTAAACCAGCTACAACTACTATTGTTAAGCACAGAACTACATGAGTTCCAGTGATCAACCAGATCATAGACAGAGTTTACAAAAATGTCTATGAACAAAACATCAATGCATTAAAAAATAATGGGGCGGTAGCATTTCCCACTTTTGTTTCCTCTTCATCCTAACCTTTGGGACAAAGACTTTGCCCCATCCCATATACTTTCCTAACCTTGAAAATCCCAGTGTAAAATATAAATACGTCCTCTTCCTGTTTAGTGCAGGTAGGGGCAATGTAGAAAATTTGAGGGAAAAGGCTGGACTGAGGAGGAATTAAAGTATCTATTGGAGGATAAAGTACACAAGTGTGTGGTTGGTTACCAGGGGTGATGCAGATTGGAGATAAGGCCAGAACTGCAGCAGCCATTAGAGGTGGAGCCAAGCTCTTGAGGAACTTCCATTGTTCTTGCTTTTGAACAATTGGGTTGTGCCCTCCTTGCTTCACTGCACCCTTGACAGCACACACTCAACTCAACTCAACATAACATTCAGAAATTTTCAGTTACCAATTCAAGAGAGAGAGAGAGAGAGAGAGAGAGAGAGAGAGAAATATTACCTTTGGGAAGCAACAGGTACCATTAGCGCTATTAGGTATCAGAGATGCAAGCTGCATCTCTCTCTCTCTCTCTCTCTAGTGGATGACAAAGTGAAAAATGTGGCTGCAACTTGCAGGCACAAATGCAAAATACCAAAATATATGGCTTCTTTTATTTTTTTGGTCGAAAAATATATGGGCTTCTTTTGATTTCTTTTAATTAGAAACTAAGCTACAGTGAGGCTACACGTTACAATTTGTAAGAAAAAAGGTTACACGTTACACCAATATTGGCATCATAGAAAAATAATAATAAAAAGCTCAAATTTTGGTATTAGCCAATAAAAATAAATTGCTTTAGAAGATTTTGGAAAAAATTAAATAAATATCTTAGAAAACATTTAGTAAATTGTTTTTATTTTATTAGTAATTTTATTCTAAAATAATAATCTTTTTGTTTTTCCATAGGTTTTTTTTTGGTTTAATAGTTGTCAAGTCCAATTATTGGAACAGGTTCTAATTAGCCGGATTGTCGTTTTGAGAGTTATATCTCTATCCTATAGACTCTACCTTGTCATCGTCTTCCGTACTAATCGTGGCTTGTTTTGCTTCCTTTCGGTTCCCCGAGCTTCACGAATCAGCCCTAAATTTCTCAAATTTGATCAAATTTCAACCTGCAATTGCAAAATCCCAGCTCTGTTCAATTTGAAATTCGTTGTTTAGGGTTTTGATTAGAGTGAAATGGCGATGCTTTTGGAGGAGATCGTGCAATCGGTGGAGCTCTGGTTGAAGCTGATAAAAAAGCCCCAGCCTTACGTGGACCCGAACCTCGACCCGGTTCTGCTGGTGCCGGGTATCGCCGGTTCGATTCTGAACGCTGTTGATGACGAGAATGGGACGGAGGAGCGCGTTTGGGTTCGAATTCTCGGAGCCGACTACAAGTTCCGGACCAAGCTGTGGTCTCGTTTCGATCCTTCAACAGGTAAAATCAATGATAAAGTTTGAAAATTTAGGACAAAAAAGTTAGGCGCTTGTGTCTGGCTGCCGAGAAATTGAAGTAGAAATAAGGGAAAGAAAAAGAAATTCATGCTATTACAAAAAGCATGGAGTTGCCTGTCATTGATCTTGTATGTGAACCATTGCTTATCTGAGGTGGAGTTGTCATTGTTCAATTTAGTTTCTGAAGCTGAACTTGCCTAAATTCAATTTATCTGTGAAGTTGGTTCCACTTTCTGCTATGAAGGGCAGTGTCAAATATTTTCGATATAAATTATTGTCTTTTTCCATTTATAAATAAATGAGGAGGGCAAAAAAGTGAAATTTGAAAGCCAACTCCTGCAATCTGCTGGTTAACTTTGAGCAGACTGTCAAATTAATATATCTGTGGCACATGTGCCCTTCCTGCAAGGGTGGATGGGAGGGCTTGAAAATGTATCTGCGAGCCTGAATTGTTTGGAAAAATTTCTAAGACATTGTTCAGTAGTCATTGCATCCTTGCACTCCCTCACATGCATAGAGGAAAAATGATTTTCGATTGGAAGGATATGGATGCATGCTATATATGTGTGTGTATGCTGATGTGAAGCAACAAAAATAATGTTTTCTTCGTGAAACAGGTAAAACGGTGTCTTTAGACCCAAAAGCAAGGATAGTGGTCCCTGAAGGTAGATATGGACTTGAGGCAATTGACGCCTTGGACCCTGACATGGTATGTTGTGCATTCTAACTTTACATTACATAGACATGAAGGATAATTACTTGTAGAAGCTAACTTAGGCTTTTTTCATGCATGCGCTTTATTCTGGCCTTCATTGTTCTCTCTTCATTGTAATTTATAGTCCAGGCGCACTGTTGAGAGATTTCATAATGGGACTTTTACTCGCTTTCTTTGTTAATTTGCGACAGCAAATCAAGGCCCTTTTCTTCCCAAATAAAATCTTGAACCCTTATTATTTTCCACAACTGTTATCCCTCATATAACCTATCAAAGGATCCTTTAAAGCTGGATTTCTTTGGTTTCTAGAAATTGTGTAAGCTGTTTCCTAGGTAATTTATTTGTTATAAGAAAATGGTTCATTAGATCCCAAACTGATATAACTTTTTTTTTCCCTTGAAAAGTTATATTTGGGATGAGGGATTACTTATCAGCACTTTGTATAGTATTCACATGATATATTGTGAAAAATCATAATATTTCTTATTTTACTTGTGAACTCTTCTCTCATGATTTCTGGAATAAATTTCTGGAAGTAATGAGGTTGAACACTGATAAAATCTCTTAACATATTGTCTTGTACAGGTCATTGGACAGGAATGTGTATATTACTTCCATGATATGATTGTTGAATTTACCAAGTGGGGTTTTCAAGAGGGGAAAACACTTTTTGGCTTTGGATATGACTTCCGGCAAAGCAACAGGTATCTACTTAGTTTTGCTTTATTTGAATGCTACTTAAAAGTCCAAAAGATTGATTGAAAAGTTTATAAATGGTTTTCGCCCTCTCTCTAATTTGTATGCTTTATTAGATATTCACCATGGTTGACGTTGTCAATTTTGATTTTTCTTTGTTTTCATTTAGGTTGCAGGAGACGTTGGACCGCCTAGCTGAAAAATTAGAGGCAGTGTACAATGCTGCTGGAGGAAAAAAGATAAACATTATAACTCATTCTATGGGGGGCCTTCTAGTGAAATGTTTCATGTGCTTGCATACTGATGTAAGGCATTCACTCTGCCTCTTCAGTAATAAGTCTCCTTTATTCTTTTTCTCTGTCCACTCCCTTCCCAGATTATTGCATCAACGGCTTATAGCTTTGTAATATTTTTTTTTTTTCCTTTTTGTGTGTGCTAGAAGGTATATTGTATAATTTAATACCATTTGTTTCACAGGTTTTTGAGAAATATGTGAAGAATTGGATTGCAATTGCTGCACCATTTCAGGGTAAGTGATCATGTATAATTTATCATCACCCAGGACAAGTATACCAACTGTTTTACTGAAAACACTGATAACCTGATACAATCTGTTGATTTAAAGAGTTACATATTGATGAAATGAATTTTCATGAAAATTTCAAAATTATCTTCTTAAATGAAATTGGTTTTAAGTGTGTTACTTGCTTCTCCTCCTGAGAGTCTAAATGTGTATGATGCTAGTGCAAGGGAAAAGGGTTGATTTGTTGAATACATTAAGTAGCAAATAGTATGAGAGGAAAGTGTCTATGAGGATGTGTCATTTTCTTAGTTACAATATTCTAGTATATGCATGATGTCAGAAGCAGCTATCTTGTTTTCTGGTGATTTAGATATTTCAAGATTGTAGTCACTTCGAAAGTTTGCAAAATATGACTAGCTGTATGATATGAAAGTAAGTTTGCCCTATCCACAGGACCATACACTGAACTCATCCTTTGGATGCCATATATATATATATTTTAACCTTCTTTTGAATTATCAACAAAATGGAATCTAAAGAGTTTGAAGTTGACCTCTAATAGCCTGTATAAGCTCAGTTGTTATGTTGGTCATAGTTTCATTACTAAAGCTTCCAATATTTAGGAAAAATTAACCAAAAGTTAATTTGTGGCTTTTCATTGTCCTGCAGGTGCACCTGGTTATATCACATCCACCTTTTTAAATGGAATGTCATTTGTGGATGGGTGGGAACAGAACTTTTTTATATCAAAATGGAGCATGCACCAGCTGGTATGAGTCCATTTCTGTGGGCAGTTAACTTCCTAGACCTTAAGCATTTGTTTCTTTGCATCCATATTTTTTCTTACTAGGGTTTGTTTTAATGTTCCAGCTTATTGAATGTCCATCAGTATATGAGTTGATGGCCTGTCTTGATTTTCACTGGGAACACATTCCACTTCTAGAAATGTGGAGACAAAGGCTTGATGGTGATGGGAACTCTCAAATTATCCTAGAGTCTTACCCCCTGGCAGAGAGTGTAGAAATTTTCAAGGAAGCTCTAGCAAGTAATACGGTAAGCACCACATATGTATGGCTTATTTTATCATGCACTTGTATGGCTTACTTAAACTCACAGTTCATGTTTTCATAATTTCAGGTCAATTATAATGGTGAGGATCTTCCCCTACCATTTAATATGGAAATCTTGAAATGGGCTAATGAAACACGCAAGATTATATCTCGTGCTAAAGTTCCTCCTCAAGTTAAGTTCTACAATATATATGGGATCAATCTCGAGACACCTCATAGTGTTTGGTAATACCTCCTATGAATCTTTTGATACAATCTTTCTGCTACTTGCAACTGCTATTTTTAGACAGTTGTAGATCAGAAGCTTCAAGTTTTAATAAAATGTTTCCAGATACGAATTTCTTTTAGCATGCCTTAATTTAATATCTAAGTCAAATTCACTACTCTGCAGCTATGGAAATGAGGAAACACCTGTCACGGATCTACGACAGCTACGATATTTCCAGGTTATTATCTTCTAATGTGATATGGTGTTTTTGTATGATCATCAATTACAAAACCTAACTCATTTTTGCATTCAATCAGCCAAAATATGTATGCGTTGATGGTGATGGGACAGTTCCAGCAGAATCAGCTAAGGTTCGTTGACCTGCCTGTCCATAATTTTCACTTATTCACATTTGCTTTAGTGATTGGCGCGAAGTTAGAATATCTTTTCCCTGTCTTTTTACACAACTTTCTTTTGCCAATTTCAGGCAGATGGGCTAAATGCTGCAGCAAGGGTTGGAGTCCCTGGTGAGCATCGGGGAATTCTTTGTGAGCACCATGTATTCCGGATACTCAAGTGCTGGTTAAAGGCAGACCATGACCCTTTCTACAACCCTCTAAACGATTATGTCATTCTACCCACTGCTTTCGAAATGGAGAAGCACAAGGATAAAGGTTTGGAAGTAACATCTCTGAAAGAGGAGTGGGAAATCATCTCCCAAGACCAAGACCAAGACCATGATCACGACAATAAAGTAGCTGCTTATGAAAGGCCAATGGTAAGCTCCATATCTGTTTCTGATGTGGGAGCTGAGGCCTGTGCAACTGTTACTGTTCACCCTCAGAATGAGGGGAAGCAGCATGTCGAGCTTAATGCTCTAAGTGTGTCGGTCGATGCCTAAATATAAGTCAGAAGCATCATCGGTTGTATTTTGTGAAAGACAATGCTCATCTGTATATAGCCATTCATGTGCTCAAATCCCCGTGTTAGTAACTTGTAAATAGGAGTTTGTCATGAAAACAGAACTGCTTCTCCAAGGTTGGATATGCAGGTGGCCTTGTATATATGAAAAGATCGTAAACCCATTGGTGATAATACAATTGTTTGTTGAAGTGTTGCCAATGCTTAAAAAGATCTCGTAAACTCTTGTGGCTCGTACTTTATGAAGTGCTTGAAAATAAAATAAAAAGTATTATATGCACTAATTAATATAAACGTTACAAGTGGGGTTCATGATGATCTAAAATTAGAGTTCTTACCGGTCCTCTAATCGAGCCTTGATCACCTTAGCCCCCACCACCTTTTTGTGGCGTGTCTACAACCAGGCAGATCATACGGAAATTTTTGTAAGCTTCTTTGAAGCTATATGCAATATCCCACACAGAAACTTTTGCAATTTTCTTTTAGATTTAGTCTTGATGAGTTGTCACATGATTTTTTTATAGCTAGTTTTGATCTATTTTGGCGACAAGGTTCATATTTAGGGTGTTTTCGTTTTTCATGAATTGTTAGCTAGTTTTGATCCATTTTCGCGACAATGTTACATATGGGGTATAGGTCTTATACCGGCGGTCGACCGGTGCCGGTGCCATGTGCTCCATTTAAGAGATCATGTTCTCCAACCCTCCGCATGTGTGAATAGCAGCTTGTAAACAGGAGCTTAAAATGAAAATAGAGCTGCATTCCACCTCCAGGGTTTGGATATGCAAAAAGGCGCCTTTGTGCCTTTGTATATAACTCAACTGTCCCAATTGAGTTTTACTGCCAATGTTTTAAGCACATTATGTCATAGTTGATATATCTAATCTAATTATAAACGGACATCAAAATCATGAAATGTAACAATCGATAGTTAGTTAGTTCATAGTGAT
This sequence comes from Prunus avium, assembly GCF_965620075.1. Classification (NCBI taxonomy): domain Eukaryota; kingdom Viridiplantae; phylum Streptophyta; class Magnoliopsida; order Rosales; family Rosaceae; genus Prunus; species Prunus avium. The sequence continues at coordinate 30,854,059 of NC_142287.1, forward strand.
TTTAAAATATAATTCTTGGCAAAATGAACACAAATTTAAACCAAAACTTGCAATAATAATCCTCAAAATTATATGCTAACATGATTATGAATGAGTACTATTGCTCATGATGACATGAGATGAGAGGAAGGGATGGTTTAGGATTTAGGGTGAGCACTACCAAAAGGGCAAATTCCGACCACTTCATGTGATTTTTCGAAGAGGGAGGTGCAGCTACACTTCCTTGTGCCTTAATATGTCATCCACTGTAAGCAGCACGAGTCGCAGAAACAGCTAAGCATGGCCAAACAACTGTCAATACAAAGAAACCAATATGGAATTAAGTATAAACATGATAACATATTAGCCCTTTACTTTACTTGAGAAAAATGTAATTTAGGGGGGTTGAGAATGTTCAATTACCATCCTGTGCAAAATCCAGCACCTGTACCATGATGAGACTCGGTAGGCTGCTGTTGTTGCTCGGGGTAGGGAGTTGGTTGTTGGAGGTATTCAGGACCATCATGTTTCATGGGGTAAGCAACTGGTGGTGCAACAACATATGGACCACCATGACTGTTCCCGTGAACTGCACCGGAAGGTGGTGGTGATGGATATACCTCTGCAATTTGGTAAACACAAACGTTGATATTTGATCATGAACAAAGTAAACAAACAAAATATATACAAATTAGAAAAGTAAATCACATAAACAGACATTAAATGGTAATTTACCTGGAGCCCGGTGATGATGGTGGTGGTCGTGACTCATGATGAGCAGTCTATATAATATATGCTAAAGATTGAAGATAGGAGGAGAGCTTAGATTGTTTTTGATATCCAGATGCTTACCGGACAGTTGCAGTGGATTTTTGATATCCTTGCTAGTGATGTAAACCTTTCCATTGGACTTTAATAAAACTTTCTATCGTTTGGGACCCAAAAAAGATAAGAGGAGAGCTTATACAAATATTTTGGTTTTCTGGCTAGACTAGTCTTACTCTCATATTTCGTACTTGGCTGGCAGCTGCCAAAACCAAAGGGACGCGTCAATATAGTACACGTGGCGTTGGGTATTTTGTGGGAAGTTGATTGGTTGATGATGCTTTCAAAGTCAAAGAAGAAGAAGCTAAGAAATATCTTAACATTATTAAAACATATTTTGTGTTTGCATATTTTTTTAAAAAATTACTTAAACTATTTAGTATAAAATAATTTAGCTAATGTAAATTATTTTGGAAAAGGGTTACGCTCTTATAAGAGACAAACAAAGAATGCCTCTGCATCGTAGTGAAGACCAACATGGAGCCGTTTGAAACCTGGACACAAAATTTCTCCAAAATTAAAGGTTATGTCAAAATAAATAAAGAATTTATATAGAGTAAATTTCCCTTTACTACTTGAAAGTTTTCCGAAATTTAATTTTTACTACTTCAAGTTTTTCGTACCTAAAATTTGATTTTCTTACCAATCGATAGTAAGTTAGTTCATGATGATTTTCAAATATAATTCTTGGGAAAAATGAACAGAAAATTAAGCACAAATTTAAGCCAAAACTTGCAATAATAATCCTCAAAACTATATGTTAGTATCACATAACAACCAAAAATGGAAAAACATAGAGAGGGAGCCAGACGACTCAGAACCTAAGCTTGGTGAATAACCACCGGTTCTTGCCACTCTTGAACCGGTCCTCCAACCGGGCCTTGATCTCCTTCTTCGCCGCCACCTTCTTGTCGCGTGTCTGCAACGCGTCCACCGTGAGCACCTCCTTCAGGTCGACGTCCAGGTTGTAGCGCGTCGGCATCACGTGCTGGTAGTTCACGAGCTTCACGAAGGCCTTGACCCGGGACTTCTTGGCCGTCTTCTTGGCCGAGTCCTTTCTGATCACCTTGCTCGGGTACTTGGCTATCCCCGCAACCAAACAGTGCCCGTACGGCCTGTCACGTGTCCCTTCCTCGAAGGATTTCACGATCACGGCTTTCCTGCCTGCGTATCGTCCCTGCAGGAGCACCACCGCTTTGTTTGCCTTGAGAAATTTCACCATTTTCGCTTCCTCTTTGTTTTTCCCGAGAAAATGTTGAAAACCCTAAGCAAACTCGGAGGCTACGGGAAGAGGAAGCAGCTCAGTGAAGGGGTTTTTACTTTATATACGTTTGGTTGTTAGAGGGTGTTGGTTTCACAAATGGGCAATTAAAGATGAGAAATTACAAAAAAGCCCAATAGAGCTAACCAGGCCAGGCCAGGCCTAAATAGTACATATAGACAAACCAAGAGTCCAAAGACTATGGAATCTACACACATACTTGGCCCAAGTGATTTCCCTTTTCGGCTTTGATTTAATTTTTCCATATTGCTTCATTGCTCTATGTTTTTATCATATAGATATAATATTCCTATGATTAAGGCTTTCTGAAAATTCAGGAAGATATATTAAATGGGTTAACAATATAGAAAGTGGACGTATGTGCCAACCTAAATAGCATTGTCCTCAGCTCGTTTGGTGGCCCGACTTGGATTGGAATTGGAATTGAGTCGAAGATAGACCTTATGAGTCTCACTTCTCTAGGTGGGACTTGTAAGACACAATATGTTAAAGTGTTGTTCAATTTAATAAGTTCAATCTCAATACACCAAACAACGCCAAGACACTTGTTCATTTTAATTGAAATATTTCAATTCGGCTCTACTGGATTTTGAGTATTGGAAAAGACTGGTTAGGTTAGGACTTGGCGACTTGGCTTTGAGCCTTGTTTGTTTCCTTGTGACCCATGTCTCAACTAGTGACTACTGGAGTTGCTTAGTCCAACATATAAGTTTTGTTCACAATTCTTATTGGTGCACCAAATACCGGCTAAAACACTAGTTCGATTTAATCGGAATAATCATGTCCAAACTAGCTCGTCAAACAAGGCCTTCATGAGTTTAATGTTCTTTAGTAGGGAGATTAGTGTAGTCAAAGATGGTTTGCCATGAAGGCCTTAATTTATAATTAAGCTGGTTGAAAAGTCTCTTCAAGCTAATTAAAGTTTCTCGTAGTATGTTCGTTGCATTGCAATGCAGCATATATAACATGTGGGACATAGTGACATATATATAAACTAGCTAGTGAAGATTAGACATATATTGAGTATAATAATTTTATAATTAGAACACTTGGTAACATATGTATGTAGCAAATTTGCATGTATGATTGCAAAACTTTACACAAAAGAGAATCAATCTCACTGTATGGAAGTAAATATAGCGGACAGAAAAAGGGAAGATTATGAAGTTACAACACTTGAAAAGATTAAAAGATTGAGCAGGGCAAGCAGCACAAGTCGCAGAGGCAGCAACAGAACATGGCAGAACAACTGTCGATACACAAAGAAACCAATACGGAATTAAGTATAAACATGATAAGAAATTAGTTGATTTTATTTAGGAAAAAGTATCTGAAGGGGGGTTGAGAATGTTCATTTACCATCCTGTCCAAAATCCGGCACCCTTCCGATGATGAGACTTTGTTGGCTGCTGTTGCTGCTGGGGGTAGGGAGGTGGTTGTTGGGGGTATCCAGGACCATCATGTTTCATGGGGTAAGCAACTGGTGGTGCAACAACATATGGACCACCTTGACTGTATCCGTGAACTACGGGTGGTGGCGCTGGATAGGGTTGCGGAGGCGGATAGCCTTGATATGTGCCGGCAGGCGGTGGAGGGTATGAGGTGGGTGGTGGTGGATATACCTCTGCAATTTGGTGATCACAAATGTTGATATTTAATCATGAACAAAGTAAACTATGTATAGTATAATCCAAGTTAAATGGGATTAATTAACCAATTAAATCACATAAACAGACATTAAATATGGTAATTTACCTGGAGCCTGGTGATGATGATGGTGGTAATGACTCATGATGAGAAGGATTGATATTGTAGGAGATGAAGATAGGAGGAGAGCTTAGAGAATTTATGGGTTTTTTTTTTCTGGCTACATTAGTCTTCTAGATATTTCATACTTGGCGGCCCCAAAACCCAAACAAGTCAATATAGGAATATGAGATCAGTTGTTTGTTTGTTGCCTTTGTACGAGTAATATGAATTATTTATCGCCGCCAATTAAGTACACACATGCATTTTCAATTACCTATCATGACTCGACACGTGGCATATAGCCTTCCTTTTTGTTGGGTATTTTGTAGTTGGTTTTGATGCTTTCAAAGTCAAAGAAGAAGAAGCTTCTGTTGTGTGCTTCATTTCAAGGATGGACCTGAGGAAGGAAGGAAGGAAGATTGGGAGAAAGGACTCTGTGTTTGCTACTTAATGTGCTTCTAGATGGATGCTTTGCAAAAACATCTGTTAGTTTGAAAAAGAGTAACTCTTGACCTTTTGAGTCCTCAATAATATTCCGAGTTTTTTTTTTTTTTTTTTTGGATAGGATATTCCGAGTTAATATGATTAAAACATCTTGTTTTGGATACAATTCTATTTAAAAATCACGCAAGAAATTAACTTCAGAAAAAAAAAAAACAAAAACAAAAACAAAAACTATTTAGTATAAAACAATTTAGTTAAGATGAATTATTTTGAAAAGGAGGGTTACACTCTTATAAGAGAAGTTAGCATGAAGTCATTTGGAACCAAAGAAACGAAAATTGTTGAGTTCGGATCAACACTTATCCATCTGAATTGCAAGATTATTTGCTAGATTCAAAGACCATTGCTAATTTTTGGTAAAACAAGAGACCATTGATAATTGCTACTTAACATTTAAGTACATTAAAGACAAAGCAATAAGAAGCAAAAAGAAAAGGCAAAAAAGTAGACAAATTTACAGCAAGTAAAAATATTAGCGAGGTTAAAGTTAAAAATAGGTGGAACTACTATGAGGCCCTTTATATTGGGCCGAAATCTTGTGGCCCATTATATTGGGCTGAAATCCTTGTAGCCCATTATATTGGGGCGAATGAGTATTGGCCCAATGAGCTCAAGCGTTGATAAATTTGCATTACACTAACCTTCCAAGTTGAAAGTGTTGAAGAATATAAATCCCACATTGGAAACTCGACTAAATGAAATATAATATATAATGAATGGTTCTATTATTAATATTACGAAGGTCTTTTGTGATAAAACATCACACCTACTGGGCTTTGTAAGTAGTTAAGTTGGGAACAATATCAGTGTTGTTAGTAGTGGGCCGTAGCCCTGTCTTTCTGAAATTTAACATGGTATCAGAGTGAGTGGATTGATTGAGTCTGAATTACTAGGCCTTTATCCTTACCCCTTACCCAACATGTGAAGCTAGTAGAATGTAATCGTTTCTTTTATTTCTTGAGCTTGCTTTATATCCTAGGATTGATTGATTGAAAGACAACTGGATATAGCTTTGCAAAAGACTCCTTGGAGATTGTTCGAGTACAAGATGATTGACACCAAAACAAGGCAGGTTGATGACATGGTAAGTGCCAACAAATTTTTTTCATTCAATTATGGTTTTCCAATTTTACTAATTATTCTCATTTACCTGCAACTGTAGGAGTGGATTGTCTGCAAACTCTTCAGGAACGTAAAGTTGTAAGTTTCTCATCTATCACCTTCTTATTTAGAATAATTGCACTAATAGATCACTTAGTATGTTATTTTTGGTCGGGACTAACAATTTGAACAAGTTCTCATCGTTTGGTATGTTTAGAACTAGTTCTAGGATTAATTGAATTGTGAGTTCAATTTGTTCATCTTGTAGATTTCGGTATGAGTTTAGATTTCGAGTTCCAAAATCTCTCTTTAACACTGAATTGTTTGATTCTGCAATCACTCCCTTAACCTCTAAATTGTTATTTCATGTTTTCTAATGTGCTATTGTGTGGTTAGATTAATGGCGAACATGATTGACCCCGAACAACTTTTAGATGTATTGGAAGATGGGTTTAGTTTTAAACTCCAAGACCAGATTGTTGTTGAGCTTTTCCTTGTATTTCTTTTTATGGTCTTGCAAGGCAAGGAGAGAAGGATGCGCACGAGAGAGGCAATCTTCCCCCCTTCTTGAGAATCTGAAAAATATTTCCATCGTTGTATGGTTTGTTGGTTGATATGCAATTAGTCTAATTGGGGTTCGAACAAAAAATACATGGTCCATAATATATATATGAATGAATAGATCAATTTACAGGTTTGGATATTAATGAAAATAATATAATTATAAGAGTGAATGGAAAAGAAAAATCGTAGGAGAAAAGAGTAAGTGATTCGGTGTAACAAGTAGGTTTTTAATAACATAGAACTACACTGAGGTGTAATACTTAATCTCTATTAGATTAATCAAATAGATAAGATTCTTTTAAATTAGTATAATGCGTGAATACTAAATGTAAAGGTTCGGGATTCCTGAAAGAGCCGAGAGAGAGAGAGAAAAAAAAAACTGAAAATTAAAATCTGAAATTGATTTCCGAGAGTCTTCGAAATTAGTTTAACATTTTTTGAAGAACTAAAAAAATAATGTTAGTTAACAAACTAGTTTTCAATTTTCAATTAAAAAAATGAAAAAGAAATGATTATCTACAAAAATAAAAGCATACATAAGGCTTTAATTTGGAAAACACTAATTTTTGCTTGACTTTTAATTCTGTTACCATAACGTTAAAATTGACAAAATAAAAAACCAAAGCAAGTTTTGTGGCACTGTTCTCACCCACCCAGTCCCGGTGAAGCTACTCTTTTATCTTCTTCCTAAAACGAGCCTCACACATCCATCGAAAACACGCTTTAAGATACGGAGAAAAACTTGGAACACCTTAATCTCCATTGAGTCGATTCAATTCAAATGGGCAGGTCGCTGGTATTCTCCCCAAACCTTCCTGTGAGATTTTCTCAAATACCAAGATCAATTTTACCGCCCAATCAACCAAACCAGTCACTTTCACTGAACTCGAGGGAACAATTACAACATGGGTTTCAAAGATTTGGACTTTCATTTGCCACCAGAACTCTCTGCACAAAAGCTGTGTTATCTGAAATTCCAAATCAGAAGCTGTATGTGAAAGTGGGCGCCAAATCAACTGGGCCAATACCAATTAGTCAGCTCATTGAAGTGGTTGAGAAGGCTGCAAAGACTGGTGCTGAGGTTTTCTCTCTAGCTCTGTCTGTGCGTGCGCTGTGTTTGTCTAAATGTGCATGTATTATATAAATTCTTTAATCTAAAGAATAACCCCCAGATGGCATTTGCATTTAGTTCTTCTCCAATGTAGGCTAAGCATCTAAAATATCCAAGTTTTTAGTTTCTGGGGTATGCTACAAAATGTTTTTAAATCCCTTTTGTGTATCTTAATTGTGGTAGGGATACTCGTTTCAATGCTTTTGTTTACTCTGAGAGTGTTAGTTGTGATGAAATGTTAACTGTTCTCGTCAAATGTCATAGAAATTAGCAACTACAAATAGTAAAAAAGACATAAAGGAGATAGAAAAAGGAGAGCATTTCCTGTGGTATAAGATAATACTGTATTGTTGCTATGAAAGAATGTAGAATCATCGCATTGTATCCCTCTGTCCCACCCTTTCGTCCATCATTCAGTTATGATGAACTTTTTCAAATCATCTATTCTTATAGCTTATGTTATATGCTTCTCTTTTCAGGTTGTGATGGATGCCGTTAATAATCCTCGGAATATTACCTATAAAGGGCTGACAGACTTGGTCACTGAGTAAGAATTTAAATCAACATGCTTTCACTAGTGGTGTATGTTTTAATACTTCAACTGACTTGTAGTGGTAACACTTTCTAGAATAGAGTAGAGGTTTAACACTTTATGTAGAGGTTGAACCTTTTATAGACAAGCAAGATTCCTCATGATGAAGAAAGATTCACTTATCATGGATTCTGTTCATTCTTAAATATACAATACCCTAGCAAGAATTTTCGTATGATTTAGAAACTATTTGCAGCACAGATAAAAAGAGTGAAGCAACAATTTTAGAAGTTGTGAGAAAGAACTTCAAAGATCACCTTATTCTTGGAGAGGAGGGTGGAATTACTGGAGATAGTTCATCTGATTATCTGTGGTGCATTGATCCATTAGGTTCGTATCTTTTAAGATATAGATTCTGCAAGTTTCTATTTACTATGAGAAAAAATCTTCTGGGGCTTGAGAACTGTATGTTTTGATATTTACATATATGTATCCAACTGCTTAAGTATTCATTTTGGCATACAACTTACAAATTTATCAGCATAATGGTTTATCTTGATAGAAATGGTTGATACAGCTTCTACTCCTTGTGATAGTTAATTTCATAAAGCATAGACAAATGGATTCCATAGATAATATATCTATTTATTCTGATATTGGTGACCTGTGAATGTTTTGGAGGATTAGTTAGCAAAAAACATAAGAAAATAAAAGGAAAAAAAGAGATGTGGAAGTGTTCTTTATTCTGTAAAAACAGGGAGACGTGTCTGGTAGCTCATTGGAGTAGTCTAATCCTTAGCCTGTCATAGTAAAAAATATTGCAGAAGATAGAATGCCATGATTTTCCATGTTTGCTGAATCTAAGGTTCAGTTTAGGTATGCTTGTTGAGTTTAGGGTTGTTTAAAAGGCCATTATGTTGACATCATTTTGTTCTATTGATGTTTTGGAACTTACAGTAGATCACATGAAAAGTTTAAGACTTAATAAATCTTGCATCATAACTTTTCACTTTTTTACTTTTTCCATAATTATATCTAGCAGTAAATCTTAAGTTTATTTAGATAGCAGAAATTCCTACGTTTATGTATGAAAGTTTAGAGATGGACTTTCCAATGACTAGCACAAATTTGAAATTTAGAGACCTATTTAGGGTGGAAACTTGCAGCTAGGTTAGTGGGCAATCTTCCAGAGATATTTGTTTCCAGATACCTTTTATAGTTCTAACATGATAATTCTTAGTTTTGTGCTATCTAACCTCTGATATCTTCGTAGATGGAACAACAAATTTTGCACATGGTTATCCTAGCTTTGCAGTTTCTGTGGGAGTTCTATTTCGAGGAAAACCTGCTGCTGCCTCCGTGGTACTAATCACATAAAGTAGATTGTATTTGACATGTTATTTGCATGATTGCTTGTTTTGTTAAGATGCTTATGAAAATCATCACAATCACTGGTCCTGAGATTGTTAGTGCATGATGCATGGTTATGATGCATCTCTAGCTCTTTCAAGCTTATTAATGAACAGGATGTGTGAATAATGCAAATAAAAATATCTTGGTGATCATCAAAGAGAAATGAAAATATGTAAATGCATTAAAGTGCTATTCTTTTTTGAAGATGTATTGAAGGGTGCAGAATCAGCTAGTTTTTAGAAGTTGGGTGTGGACTTTGTCTATATTACTTGTATTGTTAAGTTCTGTTGGTTTACCATCATTTCCAAAACCTTAAGTCATTAGGATGTGGACCAAAGATTATTTTATATTCTAATACTCCCTTCACATACGGGCCTCATATTAGAGCCCAACTTGTGGAGTTCAGCTTATAATGCAAGGTTGCAATCGCAACCATTTGAACTCGGTATCTCCTACTCTATTACCAAGATAAGTTCTGTTGATTTAGCATTATTCTTAAAAAAATCGAACTGTTAGGATGTGGGCCAATTATTATTTTGTATTGCAACATATATTATTGACATAATGGGGAAACAACACACTGGTTTTTTCATTCATATTTTCAGGTAGAGTTTGTTGGAGGCCCTATGTGTTGGAATACCCGCATATTTTCTGCTAGTGCTGGTATGAAAATTTGGTCTATATCTTTATTTATTTGATTTTCTAAGTTAATCATATTCTGAAGCTTTGATTGATAATTCATGTTATGTTAGGTGGTGGAGCATTTTGTAATGGTCAAAAAATTCACGTGAGTCAAACAGATGAGGTTAGTCTAAAAGATTTGAAATTTGCTGCTACACCAAATCATATTTCTTTTGGTCGATGGCTGTGTCTGATCCTATGTGATGCTGGAATATTTGCAGTGGTATCTTGATTATCGTTTGTTGTGATAATTCCAAAGAGAGAAAGTACAAAACTTAACTTGTTAGCCAAAATCACTCAGAGGAGGCTGGATCCTATTTATATTTATCACTGAAATATATTACAGCACTGTAATACTCCTCAAGATTTAGAGTAGATATTATCATGTATAGTTTGTTACGCTAATCAGAAAGGTGACTCTTACTAGGTGCCCTTGGGAAAATGTCTCCCAGATGTTCACAAGATTTAACATGCCTTCAGAAACTTGATTCTACATAACCAAATTTCGATTGTATTTTAGGCGCGAGTTAGGCATGGTAATGCATGCCTAAGAGAGGAAGATGACCTATCTCATGTGTTAGGCATACTCTGTAAAGGTGAAACCCTTTTATATTTTATTGAGGATCCCACTCTTCCATATTTCAGGTTGAGCGATCTCTTCTTGTTACCGGATTTGGTTATGAACATGATGACGCATGGACCACCAACATAGAGTTATTTAAGGAGTTTACTGACATCAGCAGGGTATTAACTTTTCTTTTGAATAAGCTATTTTGTTATGAACTTCAGGAATAATTCTTTTTCCTAGTTTTCTCTCAATCTGTCTCTTCATGTCTAAGTTCAACTTTTTTTTTCCCCTTTCCTTATTTCTATCCCCATATTGTAATGTTAGGGTGTTAGAAGGCTTGGTGCTGCTGCAGTAGACATGTGCCATGTAGCTCTTGGGATTGTGGAAGCATACTGGGAATATCGACTAAAGCCATGGGATATGGCAGCTGGTGTCTTGGTAATGTTTTGTTTGTCTCACAAATGCATTTGCTAACGATTGTGGCATTATTTTAATCCGTAATAGGTGAAATGAATATCTATTTAGAAGTCGTATCCCATGTTTCTCTTCTACATTCCTATTGATCATATCATAAGCGTTCATGCACAAACAATGTCTTATGAGCTTGTAGCTAGTGGGCTGGCCCAAAAGCTAAGTAGGCCCACTTAGTCTTAAAAGCCTTGGATTCTCCTGCATCACTAGCAGGAGGGCTTCATAGTTCTACGAATCAATTGGTTCCAGACATTGTTTCGCTAGGAGTAATTGTTGTTTTTGCATTCTAATTATGAAGTGACATGCCTCCTTTTCCCATTTATATTTAGAAAGAGTTGCGAAACCTCAGAGCATACTTTCAGTTCTAGAATGTATCAGATTAGTAGGCTTTCTGTAATTGGACATATTCGTTTACATTTTCATGGAAAGTGTTTGAAGATTATGGTAAGTATTTGGAACTGTAGCTTAGGACAATCTTATGTGCCAAGATATTTAAACTGATGCATGAAGACTAAGTTTTCCTTTCCCTCAGCAGAAATCTTGGTGCTCCAGATGTGCGATTTCAATTATTCATAGAATTGTTATTGCAATTTTGAGCAGATAGTTGAAGAAGCTGGAGGAAAGGTTACTCGCATGGATGGCGGAAACTTTTGCGTATTTGATAGATCTGTTTTGGTATCCAATGGTGTGCTGCATGGCAAGGTTAGTCTTATCTTCTGCTTTATCGACAATCTGTTTACTGAAACCTTATGTGTAAAGGTTGATGCAACAACTTTTCTTATGAATTAATTTGATTTGCTACCTTTCAGTCATTTGTAGAATGCATGATCATAAATTTTAAAAGCTGTTTCATTAGGCGGACCACTAATCCTGTTTACTAGTTATATAGTAATTTGTGAAGAGTCAAAGACCAATTCCTTTTGCCCAACTTTCTGATGCTACTTATGAAGTGGCGTGTTTTCTTTTCCCTTTTCCCTTTTCTCTTTTTCAATGTTGGGTTGGGGTGGATTTGGAGCGAACGGATGGGTGGGTGGGTAGGGCAGATGGTTACTGCAACAAAGCTCTGCAATAGTGCTTTAGTTTGCAGTAAAAAGACTTAGAAGATTAAATGTACTATTGGTTTTAAGGAAGTGATTGTACATAATTATATTTCTGTGAATGCAGCTTTTGGAGAGGATTGCACCTGCAACTGAGAAATTGAAGAGCAAAGGAATCGTTTTCTCATTGTGGTACAAGCCTGACGATTACACAACGGACATTTGATGCACCTGAAAATTACTACATTTGATACACCTGACAGTTATTTTTGTTCTTTGTATTTTTGCCAATCGTGCTGAGAACAATGACTTCCACAGAAAGGTGGTATCTTAATGTTACATTGGCGACGTTCACTGTAAATTACATATAAATTACACATGCACAGCATGTTTTCCTATGTTGTTGCTATAGGAAAATGGAAAGAGTTTGGATTGTTCAAAATCTGAGCTAAACATGGTTAATGATCATTTGCTCTCTCTTCAAGAATTGAACCTCTGTCTGGAATTACTTTACTGAGCTGCATGGCCCTTGCTAATTTAAACAGACACTAGTACCAGAATTATTTTTTGTTTTTTGGAAGGAAATTTTGGAAAGGCCAATCGAAGGTTTTTAAAACCTGGAAAATTGCAAAGCTCCCAGACTTTATTGTAGACCAATACTGAAGCAAAGTAATCAGAAGTTTTCTGAAATAACACAACTAATCAACAACTATGTTTAAAAAGAATTTGTGAAGCTCCAGATGGCATTAAGAATGAAGCAGAAATGAGTAAGCAAAAATGTGAGTTGTATCATTGTTTCATTATTCTGTTCTGATCATTTCTTACATATGCAATTCTCTCATTTCTGTCTTCATATGAAAAACTCAGAAAATCATCTCTGCTCATAAGCAAAGTTGTTAGAGTATTCTGCAACTTAGTTTTTAGGCCGAATGGTAACACCCTTGATAACAAGTCCTTTCTTCCATTTCCCACCATCATATTCATACATCGAAAACTCCATGTCCCCAGGTTTTTCGGGTGATGCTCTAAACTCGCCAACCGAAATCTCTATCCATTGCTCTCTTGGGATTTCCATCAAATTAACTTTTTGCCATTGTATGCTATCATCTGGAAGAGTGAGTCTGACATTCACTGGAACATCCCATCCATAACCTGAAGCTTTCAGCTTGATCACAAACACAACTTCATACAGAGTTCCTGGTGACAGCTTTGAGGTCTCAAATTTTCCATGCACTTCTAGCCAACATACATTAATCAGTTCAGCAGCATCAATGACGACACCACTGCAATGAAAGCTGAGTTAGGATTGAGAGTACTGATAGCATTTTATGATATTTATTTTATTATTATTATTATATATTTTTTGTATATATTGAGTTTATCTGTTTCAGTTTCAATAGGACTGGAGAAACTGAGAAACCAATAAGTTATGTATTGAAGTTTTTGGTACCTGGTTTCTTGCAGGGAGGGCCAGAGCCAGTAACGATTGTCTTCAGCCCAAGTGATCAAGAGATCCCTTGCATACACCATAAAGCAGTTGTTGGACTTCTTGTCAACCCAATACTTCTGCATTAACAGTGATAATGCTAACAATAGTCAACAAAATAATGACATAACCAAGATGGTTGGTTTTTAAGTTCGCTTACAAGTTTCCCTTCTTTAAATCAAATTAAAAGCCCCATAAATATTGATTTAGAGCTGAATTTCGGCACAAACTGGAATATTTCACATTTCAGAAGCATTAAATATGTACATAGGCATATGTATATATGTAGCTAACATACAACTACACAAATTTAAATCATATGAGCATAGTGTTTGATGCAGGGCTTACCTTTCTCTTTTGGTTTAAGGTTATTCCAGCATGGAGCTGTTCAAGGAGGTTTTCCACTGAGGATTTGTTGATGGTTGAGTCAGCATGTCTCACAATAGCTTCATAGTTGTGTGGAAGCTGCTGTTTCACTTGTTGTGTTGCTGTCTTTTTCTCCATTTCCTTAACTTCTTTCACAACTGTGACTTCATGGTTGCTGTTGTTAGCTGAGAGCTTAGCCTGGTGATCAGGAGCTGTTTTCTCCACTGCTATGGGTTTAGAGCCACTAGGAGCAGGCTTTGCTTCCGTTGCTTTCTCCACTGCCTTGTTATTACTTGGTTGTTCACTTGGCTGCGACTGTGAGTTATTGGCCTCATCTTGTGACCAGCTAGTCCCCATCTCTTCAATACACTTCTTCCATCCAATGCTTGTTTTCACTTATATATAGATAGAAAAACAGGGTCAGGTTGGTCAGTTCCATGACATGCATATAAAATGTATGAATTTCGCATCAATCTGTACATCGCTAAAGGTTTGGATGAGGATGAGGATGAGGGTTTTAGCTTGTAACCCATGAAAGATGCCATGTGAACTTTTTTCTCTTTAGTTTTCAGTTTCTCATGCATGCTGATGTCAAGCATGAATTAGCATCCAATGGGTTGAAAAACACTTTGGAATATCAGAAAAAGCCTTTATTCCATTCCATATGCTAAACTTTTGTTTGTTGATCATATATATTCCATTCTGCAGAGAGACAACAGCTTTTATTCTAAGATAAGGGCATCACATCCGATATATATTCCCTTTTATAAAGTAATATTTGTAAGTGGTCATGATCATCTTGATTTACTTTGGACATTCGATCAAAAGCTCCCCATATACACTGTTTTAAACTTTTACATTATATTTGATGGCTTTTTTTTTTTTTTTTTTTTTTTTTTTTCCTGGGCATAATAGAAGTTGGAAAACATATCCCCTGGAATTGAGATTGAAGAGTGTTGCAGCAACCTTCATGGTAACTTTTAAAACTACATATGTATATCATATTATATGAATATACCTTATGCCATCAATTAGAGAAAGAGAAATCTTCAAAGTTGCCAGTGAATTGGGTGCAGAATTATCTGACTACAATTTTCAAAGCACTTTGGTATAGTTGAAAGTAGTAAATGCCTAAATTCAAGATTCATTGCATGGGGAGACAAATTTCTACTGGTAGCTAAATTTTTTGGAGGTGAGTTTTCTCTCCTGCAGCTGAATAGGTTGTCACTAAATTCCTCTTTTCTTGTAATGATTCAGATACCACAGTGGAACATTCCAAAGAGTTTGGCTTTAATAATAAAGCCAACTCATGAACCAAGTTTTAGATGTTCAAAATTAATCTGTTTAATTTGTCTTACTTAAATTAACTAAATAAATTGGTTTTCGTATACAATCCGGGAGAGCCATGAACTTCGATTGACTTGAGATAATTGTTGTCATGTATATTTATACATAGGAAAAGTATATCAGAAACAAAATTGGAAGATGTCTATACAAAGATGATGCTGATATCCCAATGCAGAGTTTATCAATATATATTGTGATGGAATTAATATTAGAAACTGGGATATGGTTACTGGGTTGGTGGCATTGCAGGTAACTCATCTAAAGAAATCGGAGCTAAAATATCCATACATGCGCGCACGTGCACATACACATATCTTTTATTAATTGGCGCGGAATACATAAGAAAGCCTTTATTCATTTACAAATACATGCTCAGAGATATTAATTATTTCATGCCAGTAAATGATCCTTCTCAAATCACCCTACATGAGTTCCGTTCTCATTATTAATATTAGTCATCGCATACATAAAACTCAAAGTAGAAAATATATATTTCAATAAATATGCATACATGTAATAGAAAAGACTGAATGAACTGAGCTCATTTTCCAGTTACATCTTCGACATTTGCTTCATAAATTTTCAAGCCTCCCTTCCATTTTCCACTCCAGACTTCATACAGACCAAAATGAAGCGTGTTGTCGGAATCGGGCGTGCCAGCACTTTCAATTCTAAATGGCTGGCCGTTTGTATCAGGAATTTTGAAGTTTTTGCCTGCATTTGAATCCTGCGCTAGTTTAACTCTTGTCCATTTGTACTTTCCTTTTTTCCCTACCTTGGCCATCAAGAAAGCTTGTATGTCTCTCCAACCAAATGCATCTGGTGCCAGTTCTACTTGAAAGCTAATTTCATACACCTTCCCAGGATTTAACTTAACTGTGGCCGTCACTTCCAGCCAAGAAACCTGAAGCAGCTCCACGGGCTCATTCGAGTCCTTATAATCACCACTCTCTATCCTGCCAAAAAAAAAAAAGTTGTATGGTAATATAGCAAATGATCATATATACACAACATATAGACAATGTAAAAAGAAATTATGTCAATGCATCCTGCCTAGACATGCTATATTTGTTGATCACATTTCTCATAAAAGTGGCATGCTTACATAAGCGATCTTATTCTTATTAGTAAGTATACAGACATATATAATACAACTCGTTCATTACTTTTTTGGTAATTTCCAATAGCGCTCATCATTGCCCCATACAATGGTAAGCCCTCGTGGTTTGATGGTGTAGCCAAGGCGACCTTCCTGTAAACATTAATACAATTAAACTTATTATGGGTCCATACAAATATACATATACATATATATATATATATATATATATATATATATATATATATATATATGCACATGTGAATATTTATTCAAGATATTTAGCAATGAATTAATCATCATGATCCACAAAGACATATTATAAGAAATTTATTGTGACATCTTATAACATGCTTAAATAATTACCTTCGGGATTATTGCAGCATCATCTGCTTGGAAATGAGGCTTAGTCATAGCCATATGTCAACGAAAGTCTGTTTTCTTCTCTGCTTCTTCTTCTTATTCTTCTTTTTCTTCAGCCGCCTCTATATTGTTTTGAAGATATAGCCGCAGTTGGCCTTTTATATGTAATTTAATCCAGGACATCTAAGAGAGAGAGAGCGAGAGAGAACGAATCTAATGCCTTTCACAGAACAAGAAAATGCCAAACCAAAACAAATAATAATAAAATTGAGTGTGCACATAGGGAATCAAGTGATTGCTTGGGACCTTGATATGACGGTTCCTTGGCTTTCTAAAAGAGGAATATATTTGGATTACTACCAAACTGTCTTGAGAAATGTATAAACGTGAGACATGTTCATAAAAAAAATGTTGATTAAGCAAATGTGAGTTTAGGCCAGTTGGTTAGTTCAGTATCTGTTCCTTTGTACTCAAATTCAAACCTCCTACCCTTACATTAGAATAATTTAGAATACCGTTCTTATAAATTTTTTAAAAAAAGGTCAATTCATTTTTCCTTTGACATGCCCACAATTTTTGTTCTTTCCCTCTCTGATGGCTCACAATATTGGAAAACCATGCACGCATCTCTATCACGTTGAAGACTGCTTGGAATCTAAAGTATGGTGCAAACATATTTCGTTCCAGCTGGCTTTGCCATCCAAGCCCACTGACACATATCATAGAGCTTATCTTGATCAACTTGGGCACACTTGGCTTTGCTTTGTTCGATCAGTCCCAAATTCTCAGTATTTTCAATGGTGGCCGCTACTTCACCAAAGAAATTGACATCCATTACAAGTACAAGAATAATATTAAGAATATATGGTGTTTCTTAATTGTTATTGGTTTTTCCCTTTCGGCAGGCAAAGCACAATTGTGACAGAAGATACTAGTGGGATACAATTTTACAACCTACACTTTTAGCGACGCAAAGCACATATACTTTTTAGAATCTCATTTTCTTGGTGCCAACGCGTTTGTACATAAATAAATAAATTAAAATAAATAATAAAAAAATCCTTTTTATGCACATCAATAGAAGGAGCAAGAGTGTGAGAAAATTTGGAAGTAATTTAGAGAACAAACTTTAAGTCATAATTACCTGCCATTTCTGTAAACTCAAAAGAATTTGACAAAATATAGCTTTTTGATTAACTACATGAGTTTCTTTTCTATGAAATGTTTTCAAGCTTTTAATTGACAAACTTCTGCGTTGCTTCTTCCCTGCACACATTTCATCAAAGGTTGGCACTCTTTTGGTCAAATTGGTACCCAATATGCAGTTTGGGTTCATCCCTTAATGTGCAAGGAATTTTAGCTATATCCAACTAAGATGACTATTATTGATGCTTATCGTTCCGTCGCATGTATGAACACATAGAAAATGGGCAGTTTGTTTTTATTTTTATTTTCAAACTCCCAATTAAAAGAGCAAAATTTTGATTTTAAGATGAGGTTCATCAAACTTTCAAAAACAAGTTAAATTAAATTATACTGCCAATACAATATATCAAATATCAATGTTACAAGAGTTCATAATACAGAAATGCTGATTCGACCCAGCACAATGAAGAGGTGGAGGAAGGGACAAAATGCTTCCTACATTTCTTAATCACTTCATCTTTTCCAAAGCAGCGGATGCAGAAACCAAGTCTTCCGCTGTTGCTGGTTCGTGCATCTGCAGTCATAAACAAAGGCACGAAGAACAGTGAACACTTTTCAAATAAAAAAACTAAGCAAAAGTTATCAACATGATCCAAAAATCAATAAGAAAAGTACATCTCAGTTTCACAACTCAAGATACATGGATATCATCTGTTATATACATAAATTGTGAATCTCAAGAAGATAGTCAATTGCATGCAACTTCACTCCAGCTCACCAAATCATGACTGATTATAGATTTTTGCCAGATTTGGTTTTAGTCCATTCCATTGTGTAACATAGTAATATACTAATGTCTAAAGATAATTGAAACCAAATCTAATTCCAACCCATTCAAACTTGTTAGAACGATACATATTATGATTTAAACTTCTTAGCTGAATTAGGATCAACACATCAAACCCTTGTAAAACAGGCCATACATTTATTCTATAGATAATAGCTTAAAAAGCAAAGCACTTCATGGAACATAACTATTGCAGATTAAATATGTAATGGTAGATCAATGATAATATATGAAACTGAAACCAACATACACAAGACACCCGGCCACTGACTGATGTAACAAGATTTATCAACCACCATATGAGGTATCAAACACAAACTTACAGATTTTGCTACAGCAAGCCAGTGAAAACAACGTAAGAATGCATCATCCTGTGAAGGGAGGCTGTCATGATTCCAATATGTGATGCTTTTATATTTAGCATTCATCTCCCAACAGTTTGAGTTCCCTTCAGAAGTATTGGCTTTTCTCTTGCCAAGACTCTTCTTCCCTAGAACAAATCCTGCAGAACAATTATTATTAAGAGAAACTCTTCAAAAATTGAAAGAGAACTTTTCATTTACATAATTTGAAAACAACATAGGATGAGACCCCTTTTGTCATGATGCATGTTCATTTCCATGCCATGCATGTTTGCCTGCACTGTGTTTGTATGCGTTTGTATATGTGTTGGAAACAAAGTACATTTGTAACAGAGGAGCTTGGTATTTGAGGAAAAAGGAAAAGGAAGACAAGAAAAATGGAATTCGCTGTGATATATACAAGAAACACCATCTTGAATTAACAAGGGTATCACTTCCCTTGAAAGCTCCTATCATCCTGCTTGTTTTACAACCTATGAAAGTAGAGGCTTAGCCGTCAGCTCTTAAGGATAGCCACCTTTTGATAGTATGGTAGCCTCTCCCTAACACACACATCTCCAAGTCCCTAAGAACTCTATTTCTTTTTGCTGAGGAAAAAATGCGGCAGAGGGAGGTGGTAACCACTCACATAAGCCTCAACGAGGGTGATCAATTATAAGACACAAAAATAGTCACCCCTACCATCACATGTTTCCATGATAACATACAAACACGAAATCAATTTGGTACAAATCTCCTACTAATCTACCACATTCTTTTCTTCCTGGGTCTCATTTCTTCTCCCTTCACTTCTATATTATGAAAACATCAGTTTCACCTTTGCTCCAGAGTAAAGGTGCCAGCAGTACCCAAATACTTCCCTTCAAAGGGAGGAAGAATAAACTATAAAATGGAGCAAAAAAGGAAAAGGTTTTGAAATTGGTATTTCAGACATAATGATGAGCAATGGAAAATCTTTAACCTATTGTTAGGCCTAAGAGAAAGTAACAATGAGAGTACAGCACCACGAAAATATGAGATAACCAAAGCTTATCCTTGAAGAGAAAAGTGGATGAAACCTAACCAAGTAAAGCGGGTAATGTTTACAACACTTTAAAAAGTTGGCTTATTGGCGATCTCAGACCTAAAGTTAGAAGCTTCATTTGCCACCATTCAAAACAACCCAGCTCTCTAAAACATCAATGCAGAAGCATTGCGCTCAAACAAACTAGAGCTAAAAACACTAGATGAAGAAATTGACTAAGATAAGGGGCCACACAAACTAAAGTACTGAATTTACTGACTGAAACTGCAATGACATACCAGAATACCCATTTGGGATGGGAATGGAGGCTCCTTGCAACTTCCTTCCTCTGAAATTAGCTTCCTGCGTCTTTAAACCCTCAGACTCAATTCCTTCATCAGCCCCAAGAAAAACCCATTACTCAGTTATGTCATATAAGTGTTTGCGCAATTGTCTGCGAGAAAAAGAGGGCATATATATTACCTACCGGTGGGTTTGGGTTTGAAGTAGTGGGAAACAGAGGAAGGGCCAGAGTATTTGACGGAGCAGGGGAGCAGGTGCACCTGACCACTCAAGTCCGCCACTTGTTCTTCTTCTTCTGACTCTCCATTTGCGCTTCTTCTCAGAACTATGGTCCCTTGGGTTCCCTTCTCCATTTTCCCCCAATTCTTTCAGACAAAATCCCTAATCTGTGTATCAGTATCTACTTTGCCCTTCTTTCTTCAAATTCGGCTACCTATGGGCCTTCTTTCCCGCGCTTTTTCAGCCTACCATCCACTCCAATCCCTCAACACTTTGTAAAGCTTGGGGTTTCATATCTAGGCTAAAGATTTGGGCCAAGCAAATGACATTTAGGCCCAGCCCACCACCATATCTTGGAACAGTATTTGGGCACTCCTGTCACAGCTTATTTGCAGATTTTAATTCACATCTTCAAATGCTTTTTTTTGGTGGTCATAATCTTCAAATGCTTTGATGCAAATAAAGTAAGGAAAAAAAACAGACTAACTCTACATTTCATTTGCTTTTGTCAAGCAAAATAGTCATAAGTTTCATTTCACTTGAACTCTACATTTGATGCTAGAGTCCAAGTGCAATGCAGAAACATTCAACTTCTTCCTCCTCCTCTATCACACTTGTATGTGGATGAGTTCCTTTTTTTTTGAACTGTTGATTTTTATACGAATTGAAAAGTCATAAAAATAAAAAACAGGGGAGGGGATAACAGAGCAGAGGAGGAATATCAATTTCAAGACTGCCAAGCCAAGTAATTCATTCAGCATTGTTGCTGATAGTTGCTGATAGTTCCTGATAACAAAATAAACAAAAAAACAAGTTTACATATAACTTGTTTTGAGAAGAGATCAAAATCCCAAGCTGCTTTCATTTTTATAAAGAAAAATCAATCAGTCGAAGACAGCCAGAGTTTGATAGGATTGGGGAGAGATGGCTAATTCCATGACCTGCTCGGGGCCAAGTTCACCGTCATTCTCCATGAAGGACTTGAGCATCGCGTCGGAGAAACCACCCAACAACGTCACCCCTGGCTCTCCGGTACGCAGCGGGGCATACCCCACACCGATGAGATTCCAAATCACCAAGTGCGGCACGGCATACCCCTTCTCCTCAAACTTCCTCTGTATTTCCTCATAATCTCCGCCGCGAGGCTTCCAGCAGCCGTCACTGAAGTGTTTGAAGCAGGTGAACACAAAGACTTTCCTCACCATCTGCTCTGCCTTCACATTCTCATTCACCGCCACTTCCAGAATCAAATCATACACCTTCCCCAGATCAACCTCCCAGTCCTGACGCTCCTCCAAACTGTGCATAAAGCTGAACTTGGACTTGAGATCTTCGCCTCGTACCAAATGCAGCTGAGGGTTTTGGGTGTGACTCACCACCTTTCCTTCCCAAGGCCCTTGGCTCAGTTCAGACACAAACATCCCCAGAGCCACCGACTCCGACGCCGCCACGTCACAAACAGCCAAGCAGTTGTTCAGCCTCCCCTGCTTTTTGTACACGTCCTCCACCATTCTCTTCCACTGAAGCTCAGCCGCTCGCTCGAATCCACCACTTTTGTCCACTCCGTAGCGTACGATCCAGTGTGGAAGCACATCACCGGCATTAATCATGTTCTCGGACACGGACTCGGACTTGGACTCGGCGGCGGCAATGGCTTTTTTCAGCGCCACCAAATACTTGCGAGCCGCAGAGGCAGAGAGTACATCAGAGACATCGGTCTTTCCGTCGTACACCAGACGTTGATAATAACCCCACTTGTTGGCACCTTCTTCGTTGGCTGGCGCCAAGGCTTGTCTCAAGGGCACCAAAATCTCTTTCCGCAGCCGCCGCCGCAGAGACATTGGGTTCGAAAATTCTGATTCTAATTCTCCTGGCGAGAAAACATTCCTTGCAACGGTTTCATACAGCAGTTGATCTGTACGGGGCGGCACGAATTTGAAGCAACGAGCCGCACCGGTTATGTTGAACTCCAACGTCTTCATCTTCTTTTTCTTTTGGTCATGCTCTTGCTGACGACGCTGCTGCTGATGCTGGTTGAATTGTTGGATATCATGCTTCAAGCACTCTGCCATAAGATCAGAAACCCGGTCGTGCAAGAACCTATAATCCGGGTCGCCGTGGTACCTGTCAGCAGCCTTGTTGGCCATGGCAGTCGTCTTCCTTCTCTTCAACAAGGCGCTCGCTTTCTCCTTAGCTTTTTCCACCTTGATTTGGCGAGTCTGTCTAGGACTAGGAGGAGTTGTCCTCCTCCTTGCATTTTGTGTTAACTGGATCTGGAACTTTTTGGACTGAAATTCTTGGTTCTTGTCCTTCCTGATCCAAGTCATAGAGTATTGATCAACCTGCAGCTGGGCATTGCCTTGTAGAAGAACCCGTGACAGAGTATCGAGAACGTGGAGAATATGGCCCCAGGCGCCTGCAATAGGCAGGAGGTTGCAGGCAAGGGTCTTGGGGTGGTTGTGGTGCAGCCAAAACGCTGCGGAGTAGAAGGCCTCGCTATCGCGTTTTTCACCGTCGTCGTCTAGGAAGTTGCAAATGAGCTTGAGGGTGGTGAGGGGATTGTAGGACCAAGCCAGCGGCAGCAGCTGCTTCATCAGAGTCTCATGGAATTCCAACTTGGAGTGGATGCCTGATCCCATGGGACGGTGGAAATAGAGGTCGAGGCAGGGGTTGCTTGGGAGTATTCGGATTCCGGGTCGGGGCATTTGGGATCCGGATAATTGGGTGGGCAAAGGTGAAGGAGCAGCAACAAAGGAGGAGAGATTCGTTGTACAAATTGGTTCCCGCATGCTTTCTGAAAGGAGATCTGATTCACTCGCACTGCCTTCATATTGCCTTTGCCTTGTTGGTTTTGATTCCAAGAAATATTGAAATGGAGATCGGATCATCGATGCTTATAAGAGCCTACTTGTTTGTTTTACAATTTTACAGTTTTACTTGGGCACCAAGGGAATGGGTGTGGTGTGGGCCCAGACTCCTTTTACTACTTATACTAGATTTCATTGTCATTGAACAGCCAATTTTAGATTTTGGCTGTTTTTAAGGGCTAGATCTTTGCCGTACGAATCCGGGTTGGTCAAGTCTCAAGTCAATAGGGAGTCAGTGGCCCCCACCACTGGTCTAGTCCTAGAAAACAAAAGGCAACAAATCAAATCCCATCGGCTTGCCTTCTTTTTTTTTCTTTTTTTTTTGGAAAGGGGTGAAAGAGACGCATGCACCCTCCCTAAACTTGTTGTGCCTCGCAAGATAGACGAAACATGAAATTTTTATTAATTGTTTATAAAATAATACAATATTTTAATTGTTTTTTATTTTTTAAATAAGGGAATTTTTTGTTTTTTCATTTTGAATATTTTACTGTTCTTTATCTCTCCCTTTATATAAACTACCCCATTGGCAATTGTTTTTATTATATTTTAGAATTAAAAAATAGAATGGGCAGTTGTGTTTCATAAAAATAGGAACTATTATCGGATTTTGTTTTCAATTTTAATTTTTTAAATATGAAAAGGTGTGAATTTATCATATTATCCTCACTTAATTGAAATTATCTTAATGTTTGTATTAACCAAGGTCATTTTATGATATTTTGAATATTTTACCATTCTCTGCCTTTTGCTTTATATATACAGATATATGCCTTGACTTTATAATAATAGAGGTGTGTATAATATATATTAATAGAAAAACATTTAAATATGTAGTTACATAGAGGCTAATTAAATATTGTAATATTTGTAATTTTCTGTAATTTTTTTTATTAAAAAAAACTAATTAAATAATTAAATTATGTGTTAAGGTACAATTTTCAACCAAAAAGAGAGGTGTACAACAGAAATAGAGGCTAGAGTGATGGAGAGGATGACACCGCGGAGAGTTCAAAAGTTTTTCTATTTTTCTTTTCTCTGTCATGACTCATGAGGATTTACTGGGCGTTTCTATCTGGTAGGTACAACTAATTACACATTGTGATAGATTCATTTATTATTATACCTACTTACATAAATTCCAATTTACGACTTTTACATTTTGAACAAATCTTCCACATTAATTTGTTTGGTAAATAGTGACATAAAGTTGAATCCTTTTCCTTTTTAAGTCGAAATCTGGTGGTTGATGATACATAATTAAGATATTATAAATTCCAAATGATGTGGCACAAGCCAAATCATTAATTCACAAAAACTACCCCCAAAAAAATAACCCTAGGCTTTTCACGCTTGCTTCTAGTACGGTAGTACCTCCCTCCTTCCTTTCACTCTTTTTCCCAAGGGACGGCAATGGGCTAGTTTGGGGTCTAGTATGGCAATACAATCTATGTCCCCGCTCCCATCCTCGGTAAGATATTTTAGGAATCCCCATCCCCATTTTTGTCTAAGGGCTATCTCCCAAAACCTGCCCCTAATATATATATTTATGCTACATTATAACACTTAAATTTTATATTATATTCACGAGAAAAAAATTATAAATCAAAACTAGAAGAGTATAAGAAATGCGATGAGGTATATCATTAATCCTCCAACCAAAAATTAGCCTCAATATTTTTGTTATAGTTTCCTCCTCTAGTATAATATTGGACGAAAACTATGCCAACTGAACTGAGTATGCAAAGGAAAATGCTAGGCATACCATATAACATATTGTATATTACCTCTCTAATAGAAGTGAGCCTCATTGTATTGGTGGACTCCACCTCTATTGCAGTCCAATGACTGTCAGTCAGAGGGAATTTTGTCCAATGGGCATCAAAAGTCCAAGGATATTTCACACAAATATTGCATCAAAAGTTCGTTGGAAACTGCCATCTCCATAAATAAATCTTTCACTTCAGATATTTCCTTTATGAAATTTTGATGTTCTTTGTCCGTGCGGTCAACATATGGCCTCTCACCTATGCTAAGAACATTTTGGCCATTATAGCCATTCAGATGATTTGTTTGGTGGGAGCCATAACTAGGTTGATCATAAATATTGGTCGAATTATTTTGGCCATCTGGGCAAGTGTATTGGCCCCACGCCATTTGATTAGTTTGGCCACCAAAGCCATTTTGATCATTCGAACCATTTTGGTTCATAAGATCATATCCGCCAATATAGGTGTGCCCACCATATTGGTCACCAAATCCGCCAACATAGTTGTGCCCACCATATTGGCCACCAAATTCGCCAACATAGTTGTGCCCACCATATTGGCAACTAAATTAACTACTTGAGCCATATTGGTTGTTAGGCCCACCATGATGGGTAAAATTATATTGGCCATAGTGTTGGCCGATGGATTGGCTATTCGAGCCATAAGAATCATAGCCGTTGTAGCTCATCGGCTAATAGGAATGTTGCCATTCCTTTCGGTCGCTCATATAGTGTGTCCCATTGGGCGTGCCAAATTATGTTTCCTTCTTTTCAGCCGGGGTGGCCGACGGAAGGAACTTTTGGTCATTCTTCTCTTGAGTGCGGGGTGTGCCACCACCAAGCCCTGAATTTGGGCTTGAATGGAATGTGAATAGATGGATGTGTTGCGCTTCTAACTTCTGACCAAGCAATTGATCGGCCAAGCAAGGAACCTCCTCACGGCCTAGGTTCTTTCACTACCTCGGGGTCAAGGCTTTATATGAGCAACCAAATGATGTGGAGTGGGTGGAGATGAAGATTGAAGGTGAAACGTAATGAAACGAAGAATACGTGCGTAAAGTAAAAGTGCTTAAACTTAAATACAATTTAAAGACAAATGCGTAAAGTAAAGTGCGAAAGATAAAGAACGTAAAGACGAGAATTAAAGTGCGATAAAATGAATCAAAGCAATAAATAAAGCAAGAACAAAATGAAAGCGATAAGAACGATAAAGTAAAATGAACTTGAAATTAAACTTAATTGAAGTGCGATAACAATAAAAAGTAAAGCAATTGAAATAAACTTGTATTTAAATGACAAGAAAATATAAATTGAACGAAAATTTAAACTTACACTAAGAAAAGGAAGAACTCGCTATACTAGGTGCATGAAGAGTAAAATCCTAAGTCTAGGAAAAGAAAAGTGCGAGACAAAAAATTTGTTTGTTTGTCTGATGTTGTGTGTCTTCTGTCTTCGTTTGGTGAAGTTTATATAGGGCGTCCATTGGCCCATGGGCTGGCCATTGAATGGCCAAGTGTCAACTCTTCTTTAAAATCTTTCCTTTCGAAGCCCCCCTAAATCCGTGGGATCGCAATGATGGAGATATTTTAACATGCTCGATTCTTCCTTGCTTTGGAACATTTTGAATCGTCATCAACCTCCTTGATTTCTTTCCTTGTGAGGCCTTCGTCACGTGCACATAATCCTTCGGAAATCTTGGGCGTGAATCCGTAGCTTGGGCATGGACCTCTGAGATTTCATCTCGTGCCCTTTGAGCTTTTAGAATTCTAGAGTTGGCTGACCATCCGCCAAAGTGGGTGGTATGGGAACTCCAAAGATTTGGATGTTGGGCTTGGCCCCACGTTGGACTAATATTGAGAACTCGGTGGACACACCTCCAGCCGAACTTCGACTTCTTCGGCTGAAATACCTCCCGCCAAACTTAAATTCCCTCTGCGGAAATACCTCCCGCCGAACTTAAACTCCCTCGGCCCAACTTTGCTTGCCCAAGTGTTGCGAGAAGGGCGCCCGGGTGAGCAAGAAGAAAATCCGCCCCTGCCCAACTTTTTGCAAGAAGAGTGGCTGACCGAGGTATTTAAGGAGTGCCCGGCCCAACTTTTTGAGAAGGATATGCTCGGCCACTTTTTTGCAAAGATATGCTCAATCACTTTTGCAAAGGGAAGCGCCCAACCAAATTTTTGAGAAGGCACCATGGCCTTTGAAGAAAACACCTCGGCCACCTTTTTGAGAAAGCACCTCGGCCACCTTTTTTGAGAAAGCACCTCGGCCGCTAAGATTTCTCGGCTAGGAATTCCGCCGCTAGGAATTCTTTGGCCGCTAGGAATCCGGCCACTAGGAATTCTCGGCCGCACCTCATCCAACTTAAAGACTCGGCCACCACTCCTTTGCTCAAGAACCCGGCCGCACTTCCTTTGCCCAAGAACCCGGCCCACTTCCTTTGCCCAAAAACACGGTCGCACTTCCTTTAGGCACAATCCCAGCCGCACTTCCTTTGGGCATATCCGGCCATAATATCCTTCAATTCGTGCTTCCAATCTCGGCCACGAAGCTCCTTCAAGCTGGGCCCCAAATCTTAGCCACCAAGTTCCTTTAGCCTGGCCGTGATTTTCATAAAGTGCCCATATTGGGTGGATTTGCACCACCCCAAAACAGAAATTAAGCTATAATAGAAATCTGATGTTTTATTGAATCTTTGTTCTGTGTATTACAATGAAGGGAGGAAGTCCACTTATAGGCAAAGTCTCTTGGCTTCCCGTGGATGTGCAATAATGTCCTCCAATATGTGGATTCCACTTCCACAAGACTTTCAATCATGATATTCTTCATTATTTCCAAATGTATGGGCTCCACTCAAGACTTTACAACAAACATATCTATGTTTAAGAAAAATATGGTTTTAGCCAACGACGTCGTACACTTGATGTGTTAAAAGAAAGGCCATGAAAAAATTAGGCCGATGAGTCATATCGAACAGCGCCGCAGCCCCCATCACCCCTTCTTCTTCGTCTTCCTCACGCTTGCACAGCACTGCGGCAACACTATTCACCTTCTTCTTTTTCCTTTTCTTCTTTTTCAGTTCACAAATATCCAGCCAAAAGTTTCAATCTTTCTTGTTTTTGGGTGACTCAATATTTGAATTGAGTTGGGTATGGAGTTGAAGAGAGTACCAAAAACGGAATGATTCAGGCAATTCCAGAATTGCAGTATGGAAGTGTGAATCGGGGAAGCTCTTGGAGAAAAATAGTTTTGCTTCTCCATGAGATTGTGAAGATAAATCGGCATGGAGAAAATTCATCCGTGGCAAAAGTGTCCATTCTTATCAACCAGCGCTGCTGCAAACCAACACCTTCCATGAGTTTTGGTGCACCAGGGTGGACACTTGGTTCCCAGAGAGTGCCAAGCTCTTTCATGCCATAGTCTATAACGACTGTCCCTTCATCCAGTGTTTGACAGACCTCGAAGAGTAATCACTACTTGGCATGTTGAAGTGCATAGGGAGCATATACTTAACAGGTAACTTCTCAATCTTCTGAGTTCATTGTTCCTTAGAATGGCTGAAATTACCAAATCTAACAATCTGGATTGTTATTGGTATTTGACAGAAACTCACTTAGGTCCTCAAGGGGCTGACCATCGAACATCGGGTAAGTTTTCGATCTCTAGTATATTGGTGATAGTTGAGTTGTTTGTTGCCACAATTGACATTGATTTCTTTTTAGATGAACCTGCAGCCTCACTAATCATTTCTGATGGTTTTTCTGATGATGAAGAGGAGGAAGAAAAACCAGTCATTCAAGCATCTACTTCCCAGCCCTCAACATCGGTCTTAGCTTCCAAAGTTCCAGTGCAGCTTTCTTTTACTGAAGAGGAATTGGAAGAGGAAGAAGAAATTCCTCTTACTAGGACACAAAAAGTTCCAGATGTTAAACTTCCATCCAATGACTCAATCGAGATAAGCCAGGATGTTGCAGAACAGGGGGCTAAAGGGGATCTCCCCGATCTTGTTCCAACTGCAGGTATGAAAATCTGCTTGCTTTGGCTTAATTATTTTCCTGACAAACACCAAATGCTTTGATATTTTGTTTCTGTTTTGTCAGTAGAGGTGAGACCAGATAAGAGAAGAAAGCTGATCTTGCCTGCTGACAAAAGTGAAGATGAAAACAACCAGGTTGTTCCTCCAATTCAGGTTTAATGTTGGACCACCACTAATGGTAGAGATCATGTTGATCTGCCATTGGTGAGGGTTAGGTGGGGGTGGGAGATTGTGCACATATTTATCCAGCTTCCCTTCACGGATGAGTCCCTCAATGATGTTGCGCAAGGTAATACACGATTCAGTGTCATGGCCACCGAACTGATGAAAGCGACAGAAGACACCTGCATTTGGTATAGGCTTGTTGGTTGGTCGTCTTGGGGGGGGGGGGGGGGCTTGGGTATCATTGGTGCCTCGTGCACAAGGACATTATCATAGGTGGTGTTGAGGGTGGTGAAGACCTCGAACCTAGGCTTGGGTGTGAAGGGGAGTAGAGCCCGATCACCTGTCCTGGGGTGGTTGCCTCCGCTGGACTGGGGATGGTTGCCATGTCTGCCACGCTTCCTGTCGCTGAAGGTGTGCTAGTAGCCATCCTACCTCTTTTGGTGCTGGGTACCCTGGTTGGCTTGGGTGGGAGCAGAATATTGAGGCGGGGCTAGGTTGGGTGTCGAAGCAGGTGGGGGATTAACAGGAACCCCACGTGCCGGGGCAGCCGAGCCACGCTTAGAATTAAAGTACTCAGCATTTGCATGGACAACGGCCTGCTTCATCAGTTCGGCGTAGGTGTTCCATTGGTTGCTGTGGACCAGGTAACAGAAGTTGGACTTGCGGAGGCCACTCTTGAAAGCGTCGAAGGCAGCCCGATCATCGGTATCTGGGCAACGAGAATACTCATGGCTGAAGCGGGCTACGTACTCCCGAAGGGGTTCGTCCTCACCCTGACGAAGCATGTATAAGTCGTCCGCGGAGTATAAGCGATCGGTCTAGATCATGAAATGGTCCATGATAGTGCGGGGGTTCAACCTGTAGAACCAATTCAGAGCTGCGCCACTGAGGGTAAAAGGGAAAAGGAGACACATGCCCTCGTCACTAAGGCCCTTGCATCCGAGGGCGGACTGGAAGGAATGGATATGGGTGAGGGGTCCTCTATGCTTGCGTAGGAGGCAATACGAAGTGGCTGAATGTCCTTCTCCTGATGATAATTGAGGATACGTTCGGTAAAGGGCCCAGGGCCTGGTTTAGCCAAGAGGGGCTGGTGGCTGCGGTGTTGCTCACTACCCAGACACCGACCTTTTCAAAGAGAAGACGCATGGCTGGGTCAGCATGCGGAAGAGCATTGGGTGCCGAAGACCTGAAGTGTTGGGTGGGTTGGGGAGGGTAATCCTCCCATTGCTTGAAGTCTTCGGAATGGTAGGGCTCCCAGTCCCCGGAATGGCAGGGCTCCCAATCCTCGGGGTTGTAAGGTTCCCAGTTGTCTGAGTCCCCAACTCCTTCTTGGGTAGGCACGCCGGTTGGCTTCGGCAGGGGACCGAGGTGTGCCACCCTTGGGTCACTGAGGTCGACATTGATGGGGATAGGCTTCTTCTGCCTCTCTGAGATACGGTCCCTGCAATCTTTGTAGATTTTGGTTGGGCTATGGGGCCGATCCTTCGGTGGGGAGATGTGGAGGGGTCGCGACTTGGTTATCTCCGGATGAAGATGGCCTTTGCCTTTGTTAGGCCTAGACTGAATGGGGGCGCTATGACGGGAGAGGGCATGTTGGTTCGGCATTGTGTGCCCAATGTCCTGGGTATGGTCCTGCTGGGTGAAGTGGTGGCGAGTACCCTCCATATTGCGCTTCAGGGCTCGACAATCGTGCTCCAGCTCAACATTCTTGGTGCGAAGATGCTCGTAGTTTTCCGACATCTTGGCGACGCTAGCGCGGAGGCGTTCCACCTCTGCCGAAAGTTTCTTTCGGGAGGAATCCCCACGGGGTGTGTGATGCTGGGTATCATGGCTAGCCTCGCTCGCCATAGTGGAGTGTGGAGTGAGGAAGAGGCGACGGGGCCTGATAGGAGAAGGAGCCAGCTGGGCTGGTAGAGGGAGTTGGGGATTCAGAAGTCGTTTCCCACAGACGGCGCCAAACTGTTGATGCTCAAAATGGGAGAGGGTCAACTTAGAGAGAAGGGGATCGCCTTCAGCAGGGAAAAAGGGCTAGGACCTTCGGTAGCTGGGTACCCTGCAGAAGACAAAGTAGGAGAAGCAGTTGTTAAGCTTCGGACACCGGTGTGGTGCCGGCCGAAGGCTCTCCGATGCTTAAGTCAGCTATAAGTAGTAACTTTGGCAGAGTAACAGTAAAGGTAAGAAATTAGTTACCCCCCTTTTATCTAGGGAACTGTTCCCTATTTATAGGGAAGTAAAAGTGGGAGGTTTGTGTAGATTTCCGATGTTGGACTTTGTGCAAGTCGCTGTGGTGGTGACATGTGTCATGGAGATTAGGTTTGGCAATTGGGAGCTTCGGCAGTTGGGAGCTTCGGCAAGTGTCTGGCACCTTGGAAGAGTGTCTTCCTTTGGAAGGGGAGAAGGCGTGTCTGCCTTGGTGCTAGTTGTTTTGAGGCTGGACATGCTCGGTTGATTATGGTGTAAACAATACCCATTGTCTCAAGCAACACAGGCACATGGAGATCCGTTGTGCTTCTCCCCCAAGGAAAATAGGAGTTTGGTCTGTTCAACAACATGAAACAATTTACCCCTATGTGGTCACTAATGATATCTGATTATTGTCCTCCATTACTTTTTGGCTGCCAATTCAATTAAACTTTATTTATTTATGATTTTACTAATAAACTCATTTTAGCATGATATAATATACAAAAGCCTAAAAGCTTCTTTAGAGTGAAAAATCCAAAACTAAACACTTGTTATTTTCTAATTGATTCTTATAAAATTTTAACACACTAAGAACCAATTAGAAGATGACAAATGACTAGTTTTGGATTTTTCTCTCCAAATAAGCTATATATGAGTTTTTGAATAAATATATCTTCTTCCTTTTTGGGGTCAAGCACTTCAATTCATGTTATAGGATTTCCATCATAAAATGAAAAGCATAGCCAGACGAGTAGAGTACTTAAAGTTTGGCTTTAAGGTTACGTGTGTTGTTTTATTTTGAGTTATTTTTGTTATTGTACTAGGTATGAGAACTTTGTTCTAGACTTGGTTTGAGTTTAGTTGTTCTTTCCTGGTTATGTTACGGTTCTGTTGTGCCTTTGGTTTGTGCTTTTTACACCTGCCTATTTGGCGTTTTAATGAAATGAGATATGATTTCAACCAAAAAAAAAAAAGAAGTTACATTGGGAGAATACTTGCGCTTGTTCAATTGGACAAATCATTTCTTTTTAATTCAGGCCATCCCAAGCACTAGAGTAGCTCCGTCTGTGCTGCCTCCCCAACCCGATAAGACCTCCTACCGTGACCTTATCACTGACCTCCTTGAAGTTCTTGATTTCCTTGCTATTCCTAAGGTACCAACTTCATTCTCTCTTATATTTTGCAGATATATTTGTTGGGATCTCCAATTTCTATCACCTAACGCTCTTGTTTATTTGATTCAATGATTAAAATGAACTCAAATATGTGGAATAGCGATTTTAGACCTCCATAATCGAAGGTCAGAAGTTTATATCAATTTTTGATGTATCTTTAATTTAATTTTTTGAATTGTCTTATTTTTATAAAAAAATAAATAAAGAGAAATGACATGTGTCTCTCTCGTACAAGGCCCGAGAAGACCTTATCACTGATCTCCTTGGAATTCTTGATTTCCTTGCTATTCCAAAGGTACCAATTCTTTCTCTTATATTTTGTAGATATATTTAAATTTATTTGTTTAGATTCCTACAAGAAGATAAAATAAACTTGGTACTTTATTTTATAAGGTTGCTGGGCCCAAACTTGCTTTTGGCCAAAGTTTGGCTAAAGACAGAAAACAAAGCCCCAATTGAACCAACAACCTGCATGACCAAAATTCAGCAACTTAAATTGATATAGCTTGGTTAAGTAAGTTCCTAATATAGCTTGGTTAAGACCAAGAGAAGCCAATATAAATAAACCCCAATACACCTTGGTTAAGTTCCTAATGATATATTTTAGATAGATAGATAGAGAGTTGCATTGAGGCAGAGAATGGTGAAACATTCAAAATATCAGAAAATGTCCTTGGTTAATGCAAATATTAAGAATTGAAATTAAAAATTAAATGAGGATAATATGGTAAGAATTTGGAGTCATTTGGATAAATGTGGAATTCTCAGGCCTGAAAACACCAGAAGCACATCAGCAGCAGCAAAATGTTATTTCATCGGGCACAAATCGGACAGGCTTCTAGTGCTCAATTCAAGTTTTATCCTTCATGAAAGGTGTTCATTATGCCTTATAGGGTATATCCCCAACTCTATAAGGCAAGGCATGTGGTTGAAACTAGAAGCATAACCAAAATCATAGATAAAGTGACTTTCATTTCACAGATTATAAATTAAATTTTGTGTCATGTTAGAAAAAAGAGTACTGAGGGAGTGGGGGGAGGTGGGGTGCTGAAACGACAAGATATGATCAACTCCTAGCTTTGATCCCGTCTAATTGCCTTATAAATAATTAAGAAAGAAATGGTCAGTGAGAGTCTAACCAAGCTTTGAGGAGAAAAAAATAAAAGCCCAAGCTAGAAATTGGGCCAGCCAAGAATTTTGGCCCAAGTTAGAAATGAGAAACGAGCATGTAAACGTTACTGAATGATTCATTGGACTTTTACAGCAACACTTGGTTATTTATTCATCACATGTGTCTTGAATATTAATTCCATAATTAATGCATGCAAGGGTCTTCATTAGAATTTGACCAGTAATTAAAAGCTCCAAACTTACTGTTGCCTACCCCTGGCTTCATTGGCAGCTGCCACTCCCCTTGCAAAGCCACCTTAGCACTTAAGTGGATGTTGCCATTTTTCTAAATGTGGAAATCTTCTCATAACTTATAAGTAGAGCCAACCAAGCTTTCCCTAAAAAGATTGTTTGTGATACCAATTTGTCTTTGGATTTAAGAGGGCATAGTAAATAAACAAATTTTTTTCTTTTGGAAAGATACAGTACTTTTATATGTGCTAACGAACCATAAATTATAACTCATAAGTAGAGCCAACCAAGCTTTCCCTAAAAAGCAAAAAAAAATGGAAATGGCAGGGGAAAATCGTCTACTCCAATGACTTGGATGGTTCCACAAGATCAAGTATTGAGGACGCGGCTGATAAGGTGAAAATAGAGTGGGAGGGATATAAGACGGTGGACTCACTCAAAAAGTGAGTGGGCTAGCTTAACTGGGTTTGGGGGTAGTAACATGTTGTATGTTTGTCTTCATTGTACTAGGAGTTGTTTGCTTTAGTTTGGTTGTTGCTTTAGATTTGCAAGGAATTTGACAAAATATAGCTTTACTATACGAGTTTCTTTTCTATGAAATGTTTTCAATAGAAATAGAGGCTAGAGTGATGGAGGGAGAGTTCAAAAGTTTTTCTATTTTTCTTTTCTCTGTCATGACTCATGAGGATTTATTGCGCGTTCCTATCTAGTAGGTACAACTAATTACACATTGTGATAGCTTCATTTATTATTATACTTACTTACATAAATTCCAATTTAAGACTTTTCCATTTTGAACAAATCTTCCACATTAATTTGTTTGGTAAATAGTGACATAAAGTTGAATCATTTTTCTTTTTAAGTCGAAATCTGGTATCTCTTGCTTTTAATATACGGCAAGTTTTAAGAGAGATCTCACATAAAGTTGAATACTCTAAACATACGACCAGTTTTAAGAGAGATCTCATATCTCTGGCTTTTAATACTGGATGGATTATTTTCTATTTTTTACTGTCTCGAATTAATTGGAATTTTTCAAAAAACTAATAAAATAACTAAATTATGCTTAAGGTACAATTTTTAACCAAAATCACAGATAAAGTGACTTTCATTTCACATATTATAAATTAAATTTTGTGTCGTGTTAGAAAAAGAGTACTGAGGGAGTGGGGGAGGTGGGGAGGTGGGACGCTGAAACGAAAAGATATGATCAACTCCTAGCTTTGATCTCGTCTAATTGCCTTATGAATAATTAAGAAAGAAATGGTCAGTGAGAGTCTAACCAAGCTTTGAGGAGGAAAAAAAAAAGCCCAAGCTAGAAATTGGGCCGGCCAAGAATTTTGGCCCAAGTTAGAAACAACCAGTAATCTGTCTATATATACTATCGTCTCTTCTTCCTCTTCCACTCCTAGCTACTAAGATATCCTTCTCTTCTCCCACTTTCTGCTCAAGTCAAATACTTGCTTTTTTAATCTTCTTACATTTTATTGTTGTCTCTTCTTCCTCTTCCATTCCCAGCTACTAAGATATCCTCCTCTTCTCCCACTTTCTGTTCAAGTCAAAGACTTGCTTTTTTAATCTTCTTACATTTTATTGTTGTCTCTTTGCTTTCTCAAATGGTAGGACCTTTTGGCCGACTTTGCCGTCCACTTCTCAATGCCGTGAAGCACAACGTGCCCGAAGCTACGTCCGCTGAGAATGTGAAAGCATCCCAAAATGCGTTGAACAACAAGAAGAGAATCATCGGTCGACATTCAACCTAGTGGGTCATCCTCTTCTTCCTCTTCTTCCTCTTCTTCCTCTTCCTCTTCTTCCTCTTCCTCTTCAACTCCCTCTTCCTCTTCCTCTTCCTCTTGAACTCCCTCTCCCTCTTCCTCTCCCTCTCCTCCCTTCTTTTCCTTATAGTGACACCGACCAAGAGCAACAACTTGGTGTCACTATAAGGAGGAAGAGGAAGAAGAAGAGGACGACCCAACAGAACATAAAAGGCTAGATTGACGAAAATAGAAATGGCATGGCAAAATCGTATACTTTTAGGACTTGGATGCTGACAAAAAATCAAATATTAAGAAGGCGGATAATGATAGCAAACAGAAGTGCAAGTTATATGCTACAATGGGCTCAGTCAAGAAGTGAATGGGCTAGCTAGGTTTGGAGGAGTAATATATTGTAGGTTATGTGCGAGGGAGTCTGTGTCTTCGGGAAACAAAGTTTATGTGCGAGGGAGTCTGTGTCTTCGGGAAGAGAATGGAGGACCTTGAGAAATATTTTGGTGTATGTGACGTCCAAAGATCAAATTCATGCTCTTGTTCGGTGTTACTATAAGGAAAAGAAGGGAGTATAAAGAGAGGGAGAGGAAGATGTAGAGGAAGAGGAAAAGGAAGAGGGAAATGAAGAGGAAGAAGAAGAGGATGACCCAATGGGACATAAAAGTCCGAACTGGTGACCATGGAAATGGTAGGGCAAAATTGTATACTTTTAGAACTTGGATGCTGACAGAAAATCAAATATTAAGAAAGCGACTAAGGATAGCAAACACGAGTGCAAGTTATATGCTACAGTGGGCTCACTCAAGAAGTGAGTTGGCTAGCTAGGTTTGGGGGAGTAATATGTTCTAGGTTTCTCTTCCTTGTACTATTAGATGTCTAATTTAGTTTCGTTGGTTTAGATTTGTATTTTCCTTTTTTGCTTAAGTTTTCAGTCTACTCAAGTTTGTATTATACTTTTCTCCTTAAGTTTATGTACGTTTGGTTCGGTGAAACTAGTTACAATCCACATCCATAAATCCACCGAAATATGTCCATATGCAAGTAATGATATGTTTTTTTCGTTTTTGTACTTGAATTGAAACCTAAAAAAGAGATGTGAGAACATAACCAAACCCAAGATATTAGTTAAAAATTCAAAAATTGAAGGTTATAGACATAAGGAAAATATTTATTTTTTAAAAATTGAGTTTTTCTGAACTTGCATGTCAACTTTACTAAACTAATATGTAAGCTGCTTTGATTTAAAGTTGGAGATATTTCCAATTAATTGTCTTGATTCGTTGACGGGCCAGACGCTACAATGTTACAAAAACTTAGAGGGTTTTCGAAAGAAATGAGTCTGCTAGGGTTTTTCCGAGTCGATTAAGGTTTGAGATTTTGATGGTGCTAGATTCTTGGCGTGATCTATTCTTCTTATGAACCAAAGTTTATGTGCGAGGGAGTCTGTGTCTTCGGGAAGAAAATGGAGGACCTTGAGAAATGTTTTGGTGTATGTGACGTCCAAAGATCAAATTTATGCTCTTGTTCAGTGTCACTATAAGGAAAAGAAGGGAGTATAAGGATAGGGAAAGGGTGAGGGAGAGGAAGATGTAGAGGAAGAGGGAAATGAAGAGGAAGAAGAAGAGGATAACCTAATGGGACATAAAAGTCCGAACTGGCGACCATGGAAATGGTAGGGCAAAATCGTATACTTTTAGGACTTGGATGCTGACAGAAAATTAAATATTAAGAAGGCGACTAAGGATAGCAAACACGAGTGCAAGTTATATGCTACAGTGGGCTCACTCAAGAACTAAATGTCGACATTTAAGAGTCGAACAATAACGGAAGGCCACACTAAAAAATATTTAACAATCAGGACATAGCGTATATGACCTCTAAAGACCAAGTTCTTGATCTTGGTCGGTGTCACTATAAGGAAAATGAGGGAGGATAAGGAGAGGGAGATTAAGAGGAAGAGGAAGAAGGAAATGATAAGGAAGAGGGAGAGGAAGAAGAAGAGGATGACCCAATGGGACATAAAAGTCCGAACTTGCGACAATGGAAATGGCAGGGCAAAATCGTATACTCTGAGTACTTGGATGCTGACAAAAAATAAAATATTAAGAAGGTGACTAAGGATAGTAAATACAGCTATGTACGCTGAAAACATGAACACATTCAAAGATGTGTTGAAGAACAATAAGAGAGGAAGAGGAATGTTGTTAATATTATGTTAACTCGCAATTGTACGGGGCAATTAGTAGTATAGCAAGACAAGTACGAGGTCGTACCCACGAAGACTGAGAAGTTAAAACTAGTTATGTACTTAGATTACCAAATTCAAGAAAGTAGGAGGTTATGTCTAAAACAGAATTTA
Organism: Prunus avium; assembly: GCF_965620075.1. Lineage (NCBI taxonomy): Eukaryota > Viridiplantae > Streptophyta > Magnoliopsida > Rosales > Rosaceae > Prunus > Prunus avium. The sequence continues at coordinate 30,892,099 of NC_142287.1, forward strand.
GAACAAGAGTGGTTGTGATTGTTGAACAAAAGAAGCAAAATGAAATTGCAAACAAAAACAAGTAAACAAATGTAACAAAGAGTGGTTTTAAGAGTTGGAAAACAGATTTTGAGACTAGGGCATTCGAATCACCATAACAATTCAATTCTGGGTTATAAAGATTCAAGTAACAAGTCTAATTCAGATTCAAAGATTGATTCTAGCTAAAGTATGATTAGGCCATGGTGTTTGGTCCTAACCTTGTGTTCCTAATTCCCTAATTTGATCATTTGTTGTCTAACCTAAAATTAAGCATTAGGAACCCATTAAGCATAGAAGAACATTTTAAACAACCAAGTATGTATCTAATCCCTGTTGTCGAATGTCCATACATACTCTTCCTATTCATAGTTCAATTCAAATTAAAGCATGGTGTATACTCTTAATTCAAACCAAGATAGTTAACAAACAAGTTCTAATGGTGATCAATCATTCAAACAAGCATGTTAACTTATAAGCATAATGAATAAGAACATGAATCATGAATCAAACTTGAAACTCCAAACTTATAAACCCAGAATATTCATGTTATGTTACATCGAAGCCCTAGTTATGGATTTAGCTACTCATAATGGAAAAGAGACTTGAACAGAAATGAGAAAACATAATGAATGCAATAAGAGTAGAAAAACCCTTTTTCTGAAGTTCTTGTGGTGTCCAAGGCTTCTCCAAGTGCTTCTCCACTTCTAATGCTTCTCCAAGAGCTTCCACACTTCTAGAAAGATGTATGAAGGATATGGAAGTGATTTGGGATGAGTTTGAGTGAGTGGTGATGGCTAAGGAAGATGAAATTCGTAGGGAAATGGAAGAGAAGTTTGCTGGAGTTGTTTTGGTGATTGTTGGAGTGTTTGGGATTGTGAGAGTGTTTAAGGATGGTTGGAGTGAATTGTGGGGTTGTGAATCCCAAGATTTGTTGTGTCTTGAATGTGGAATGGATGTGGTATTTATAGGGAGAGGGGAGTGATAAATCTGAATTCAATATGGCTAATGCATTCAACACTTGCATTATACAATCTAAATTGGTTGATGCACTTCACTAATGCATACAACACTTGCAATATAAAATCTGAATTGGTTGATGCACTTCACCAATAAATCCCACCAGCAGCCCTAGCTCATCTTCATGTCACCATGACCAAGCTTCCAACCAGAAACAATAGCTCATCCTGAGGTCAGCATGACCAGCAACTTCAAGGGCTAACGAATTGGGCTTCCCTTAAGCAAATTAAGACTTTAAGCACTCAAACTTGAAGTTCAGAATGTCTTCTTTCCAGCCATATATCATTCGGGCCAATCCAAGGTCGGAGGAGGAAGTTAAGGCCAAAACAAATTGCTAACTCATTTTGCGCGCTGATAAAATCCATCCTGAGCATGGCTCTGTGTTTGCTAGGTAACAGACTCCATATTTATCCAATGGGGCTGAATTGTGGATATGTTATAGTACACACCCATTGGAACAACTTTCATGAAGAATGCTGCCTCATCCGAGCTGTGTAGATTGCTGAAACAAAGCTTGCAATATGACCCACGAAACTGGACTGGCAAGAGGCTGTAGGAAAAATGAGTTTGTCTTTAAGCTCTTCTTCCATTCATCCAAATTAGGCCTTAACATGCTTGAATTGCATGAATTATGCTCTCTTGCTCTATTGGCCTACAAAACACACAAAGGGAGGGAAATAACTTAGAATTATAGGAACTAAGCAAAAGAAGTAAGTAAATTGGGCATGTATATGTATGAAATTATGAGCTTAACAAGGAAGAAGAAGAGGACGACCCAACAGGACATAAAAGGCTAGATTGACGAAAATAGAAATGGCATGGCAAAATCGTATACTTTTAGGACTTGGATGCTGACAAAAAATCAAATATTAAGAAGGCGGATAATGATAGCAAACAGAAGTGCAAGTTATATGCTACAATGGGCTCAGTCAAGAAGTGAATGGGCTAGCTAGGTTTGGAGGAGTAATATATTGTAGGTTATGTGCGAGGGAGTCTGTGTCTTCGGGAAACAAAGTTTATGTGCGAGGGAGTCTGTGTCTTCGGGAAGAGAATGGAGGACCTTGAGAAATATTTTGGTGTATGTGACGTCCAAAGATCAAATTCATGCTCTTGTTCGGTGTTACTATAAGGAAAAGAAGGGAGTATAAAGAGAGGGAGAGGAAGATGTAGAGGAAGAGGAAAAGGAAGAGGGAAATGAAGAGGAAGAAGAAGAGGATGACCCAATGGGACATAAAAGTCCGAACTGGTGACCATGGAAATGGTAGGGCAAAATTGTATACTTTTAGAACTTGGATGCTGACAGAAAATCAAATATTAAGAAAGCGACTAAGGATAGCAAACACGAGTGCAAGTTATATGCTACAGTGGGCTCACTCAAGAAGTGAGTTGGCTAGCTAGGTTTGGGGGAGTAATATGTTCTAGGTTTCTCTTCCTTGTACTATTAGATGTCTAATTTAGTTTCGTTGGTTTAGATTTGTATTTTCCTTTTTTGCTTAAGTTTTCAGTCTACTCAAGTTTGTATTATACTTTTCTCCTTAAGTTTATGTACGTTTGGTTCGGTGAAACTAGTTACAATCCACATCCATAAATCCACCGAAATATGTCCATATGGTAGTAATGATATGTTTGTTTCGTTTTTGTACTTGAATTGAAACCTAGAAAAGAGATGTGAGAACTTAACCAAACCCAAGATATTAGTTAAAAATTCAGAAATTGAAGGTTATAGATATAAGGAAAATATTTATTTTTAAAAAATTGAGTTTTTTTGAACTTGCATGTCAACTTCACTAAATCAATATGTAAACTGCTTTGATTTAAAGTTGGAGATATTTCCAATTAATTGTCTTGATTCGTTGACGGGCCAGACGCTACAATGTTACAAAAACTTAGAGGGTTTTTGAAAGAAATGAGTCTGCTAGGGTTTTTCCGAGTCGATTAAGGTTCGAGATTTTGATAGTGCTAGATTCTTGGCGTGATCTATTCTTCTTATGAACCAAAGTTTATGTGCGAGGGAGTCTGTGTCTTCGGGAAGAGAATGGAGGACCTTGAGAAATGTTTTGGTGTATGTGACGTCCGAAGATCAAATTTATGCTCTTGTTCAGTGTCACTATAAGGAAAAGAAGGGAGTATAAGGAGAGGGAGAGGGTCAGGGAGAGGAAGATGTAGAGGAAGAGGAAAAGGAAGAGGGAAATGAAGAGGAAGAAGAAGAGGATGACCCAATGGGACATAAAAGTCCGAACTGGCGACCATGGAAATAGTAGGGCAAAATCGTATACTTTTAGGACTTGGATGCTGACAGAAAATCAAATATTAAAAAGGCGACTAAAGATAGCAAACACGAGTGCAAGTTATATGCTACAGTGGGCTCACTCAAGAACCAAAAGACCATGGAAATGGTAGGGCAAAGGAGAGTATAAGATTGAATGTGCCTCTGCAAAGTGCCGCCATCTACTATTGGAATAATACTTCCAAAACCTTTGACTTCGGGCTAGGGCCTATGACTCCCACAATTTTGGATATGGCATCCCTATTTGGGTTTCGTTTCCATGGAGTAAACATAGACGTTCTCGGGGATTATTAGAGAAATGGGAGAAAAATGAAGACTCCGATCCGTGCTACCAAAACAGAAATACTAAGGAATATGAAATATTCTATGTTTATGCTGTCCTATCAGAATATGCTAGATGAGGAGCAGGAACATGTGATGTTCTTGCTATTTTGGCTAAACAAGTTTGTCTTCCCTTGCTTGAAGGATTTGTAACGGGCGAGTATATGCATCTGGCAAAAACCTTACACAATGAAGATAATGTAGCCACATGCCCATTCATGTTGGCCTCAATTTACCATTTCCTCCATCAGATCACCACAAAATCAATGGACCTGAATGACTGTGGTCCCATTTGGATGATCCAAATATGACTGCAATGGTATTTCCCTAAACTTGGATTAGATAAATTAACATTTCTGGAGGATGAGATCCCAGCTTTTCGCATCGTCTCGAGCCCGTTGAGGCCTGTCAAGATTGAAGAATGCTTCATCTTCTTCCGGGACTGCAAACAGAGAGAAGAAGGGCAATAGCTGTGATTAGTGGAGAGGGATTTTCCATGGTTTAAGGATAAAAAGATATAGGAATAGGGGGCAAAATGGACCAATCTGTCATCAAGACAAGCCACTAATCGGGCTAAAAAAGCCGTCTCCTGACTGATAACCAGGGATATTTTCTTTAGTGCCAGCGACTCGTCAGTGAGTTATCAGCTATGAAGCATAGATACGAATACGACGATTTGATGATACGACACGATACGACATGGGGATACGATAGATCTCTAAAAACTAAGATACGATACGTCAAGAATACAACAATTAAAAATATATATAATTGAAAAGTTATTTTAAATCACATAATTTTATTATTAAATTATAAATATATATATATATATATATATATATATATATATATATATATATATATATATATATATATATATATATATATATATATATTGGTCATAAGAGCATCTCCACCCACAAGGGCTAAGTCTAAGGCAATGGCAAGCAAGGGCTGCCACTATTCACGTGAATAGTGTCAGCCTTTGCATTTGTGGTTCCACCCACAAGGGCTAAGTCTAGGGCAAGTCTAAGGCAAGAAAGGAAAAAAATATTATGCAACAAAATATAAACAATTTAGAAAGTAAATAAAATTGTTATGTATTTATAGGGAAAGCATCTATAATTTTTTGGTATTTTAAAAAAAAAATTTGAAAATTTTTTGGATATTTTTTGAAATTTTTTAAATATTTTTTTGGTCGCTGACGTCAGCGTGACGTCAGCATGACGTCACAAAACTCGGTTTGAAGCCCAGGCAAAACCTGCCCTTGGGCTTGCCCGGGCTGGTGGGACCCACGCCAAACCAGGCTGCAGGCTGCAGCGCTGGAGCTGCTTGGGCTTGCAAGGGGGGCCTTTTGCCCGGTTCTTCTCCTGCGCTGGAGATGCTCTAATACGTAAATATATATTAGTATAGCATTCTTGGGCTTTTTTCTTCCTGTTCTATATGTTTTTCTAGGCCCTGTATAGCTTTTTCAGACTTTGGGCTTAGGCTCAAACCATAAACAGACCCAAGAAAAAAACAAATCTATGTTTAAGAAATAGAAAAATATGGTTTTAAGATAATGACGTCATCCACTTGATATGTTAAAAAAAATGAAAAAATTAGGTCAATAAGGCCTGTTTGGTATTTGATTTGAGTCCAATTTTATAAATTTAAAAACAGATTATAAGTCTAAAGGCCCAAAAAAAAACGTTTGGTAGGCCCCAAACCCAAAATAAACTCAAAAATACCCCGTTAATGGAAACAAAACAAATGCGTTTTTCTTGCTCACTCTGGTTCTCGCTCAAGCTTGAAGCTTCCATGGGAGAAGCTTGAAGCTCTCTTGCTCCCTCTCTCTCCATCTCTCTCTTCGTCCTTCTCTCTCTGTCTACCTCTCTCCTCCTCTCTCTCATCAGTTCAAACCCTAGAAATTGGGGATTTCCAATATTAAAGGTCAGTTTGCTTTTTTCTATTCCTTTTGTCTTTTAGTTTCTCGAATTTTTTTGGATAGCTGGGTTTCGTTTGCTGGTAATGTGAGTTTTTGATTAAATTTATTGAAATATTTTGTCCTGATTGTTGTTAAGAAGTAGGCCAAGAGATTGTAACAAAGCAACAAAGTCCTGAGGTTTATTTTGTGTTTGTGGTGGAGATATTATTGGGTTAACTACAGTTCCTTTTTAATCAGATTTTGAAATTTCTGATGCTATGTGTCTGTGAATTTGGAAATTAGGGATTTGTTACATTGGTTCGGATTAATTATGTGTTATCGGTCTTTGAGTTTTAGGGTGTGTGCTGCTTATATATCCAACTAGTTATCCTGTATGTACATTGGTTTGGATTAATATGCATCTGGGTTTGTGAGATTTGATTTGGGATTATGCTTGATACATACGCTATTTAGGCATTGATAGTGAACAACAACAGTCTGGGACTGATCCCTTTCCTGTTATAAATGTTGGTGTAGATGATTAGAAGTTAAGGTGCCATAGATTAAGGGTAAGCAAGCACAATCAATTTGAGACTGCTACAAGTTACAACTTACCAGCAGGCTTTTCTTTTTTATGTCTGTATATGCATAATAACATTCTATGCCTGAGTCACGCATAATAACATTCTATGCTTGCACAATCAATTTGAGAATCTTTGTTTTGTTGGGGCCTCAAAAACTTCATTGCCTTTTTCTTGTCAATAATGGCAAAGTGCTTTGTGAATATGGACTCCACTTCATCCATTAGTTTAACAACCTTTTCAAACCAAATATAACAACACACAGAATCCCCATCAGAAAACCATTAAACCCATTCTTGCCAACAAAAAATGGTATTTAGAAATATATCATATTCAGGACAATGAGCTAGGGTTGCAGGGCATCTGATCAGTTACCTTATCAGAACTGATAACATGTGATCTCTTCACTGCTTTTAGATAGCTTGCTGACGCCTGCTGGTTTGATACCTACACAAAGTTTAACAAAAAAGAAAGTAGTTCGCTTCAATTTACTTGCACCAAAAGTTAATGTGGTAAATGCATATAAGAAACAATAAGATTGATATATATGGGTACCCAAAATATCTTGCAATTCCCTCTTCTACATGTATATTCTATCTTGTGTCATGAAGCTCAGATATTTTTATTTGCTGAATATAAATGAGGCTGAAAAAATGGCACCATTTATATATATCTCACCATGCATAAGTAGAGATCAAGCCCTTTCTGGCCTCATCGGGTCAGTTTCTGGTGCAGTGGTTAGACAGGATTCTGGACGAAGCTGCCATGGTCCAAAAGATTCCCGATCAGTCACCTGATCCTGCTGTGGTCATGGAGCAATATCGGGCTAAGAAAGCCAGACAAATGGACCTATATGGCAAGGCAGAAGCAAGCCTCAAGGAGCTAGAAGCCATAGAACAAGAGAAGCAAAGAGTTCGGGCACAAATAGAGGCAGACAGGCTACATCGGGCAAAACTGATTCTGGAGCTGCAAGAACTCGAGAGGCAGACTAGTGCAAGCGAGCCGGTGATTGATGCGCTAACTTCCCAAGCCATTGCACTCACACTAGCTGAGACAGAGGCCAATTCACTTCAAAAATCCATTAATGTAGAATTTGAGAATGTAAAAGACTTGGTCTCTACAACTTTGGCTTTTATGAAATAATCACCGTTCGAGGCAATTAAGATTTTCCTTAAGTTTTAGTTTGTTGACTGATTAACCAAGAGAATTTCAAAATTTATAAGGAAACAACCATTATTTGGCTAAATCTGGATAAACAGATATTGCCCATAAATGGAAAGAAATGTTGATAGTACCCCAAAAAAAAGAAAAAAAGAGAGAGAGACACAGAGACATGGTGAACATAATTTCTATTTTACAAACCAAGAAATGAAACCAACTGGAGCATATGCTTAATCAACCAAGAAATGAACTGTGGTTGGGTCAAGGCATATATGCATATATGTCATACAGTAAAAGCAGTCCCGCTCACCTAGTCAAAGTATGCATGTGATCAAAATCAATAACGGCGTACAATACAAGCCTATATTAATTGATATGGGTAGTGTCATGGAAATTTATTGTTATAAAAAATGCAATTTTTTTTTTTTTAAGGACAACCAAATTTTGGAGGATCGAATCGAATTGTTCCTTTCAGAGTGGGTTGCGATGAATTTGAGCTACAAAATGGAAGCTCAACATATTCTTTTCGACGAGTGGCATGATTGATGGAAGAGTGAACAATCTTCTTTGGTATGATAATATATGGAAAGGGAGATTATTAAGAAGGTCATGCATGCACAGAGTGGGTAAGAAATACTACTCTGCTTTGCATAACTTAAGCCAAGCCTGATGGCTCTCAAGGGAATGAGACCTAAAAAGGGTTTTAAACCAATAATGGAAGACTGATTGAAGTGACTATAGTTTCACTAACGAGGATTCTTCTTGTTTGTAAAATTACAATCTTCTGTTCATCTTGTGCAAAGACATCACAATTATTGAAAAAGTATGTTTGGATTAGGGGAAAAAAAAAGTATATGCTTTCGATGCAATGGTAACATCTATAAAGTCAATGCAGTGAAATATCTCAATTCTGCTCGGGTGCCTACTTAATGGCACCCAATAGAAAAGAACCATGTTTACAATAATGATGTATTAGCATACTTCATACATCCAATTTGAGAAGATGGTCAACAAAATCTTAATTAATGAGTCAAAAAAATGTCAAAAACTTATCCCTGGAGCTTATAGGATTGCATCAAAACTGCATAGCAAGACGTCTAAAGCCGTTAAATGGTATCCCTCCACTGCTGATGCATGTAATGCCTCTTGAATATTCTTTGGCACACAAGAAACACACCCGCCAATACAGAGAAAATCATATACCTGGTACTGTGACTATCATGAAATCCTTCTAGATAGGTTCCTAAACCCAGAGCCCACACACTTAAGTATAACAGTCCCTGTGGATGGGTCAGGTTTGATGACAAATGTAACTCCGAGAAAATCTTTGATGTTTCTGAGTGTTTCTATCCCGTAAGGAGAGAGCTTTCCAACACGAACCTTTGAAACATCTTGTGGACATAATGCACAGAGAAGAAACAACAAACCCTAGAAGCCAAAATGACAGCAAACTATCAGCATATAGACAGAATTAAAAAGGGAAAAAAAATGGAGCCTATATCCAAGATAGACAGTGATCACAAATGATTAACTCCTCTTTGTTAATCTGACAAGCGGAAGTTATTAACTCCTCTAGCTAGAGTTGTGCCCCATCTTTGCTTAGGAAAATGAGAAAGTAAATTCAGCCACTATGGCATCAAATCACAAACCTGGTGTGTTGAATCTACCACTCCACCCTGCTCAATCTCCCCAAGCAGAACAGTAGCCATTTGCACACCAACGTCCTCTGGAGACATCAGCTCTTTCTTCTCCTCATCTTCAAGCTCAGATGTTTCTTCCTGACGTGAATAGGAAACTGCTGTATCAGTAGAGATACAGCAACCAGAAGTTGTTTCCGCAACCAATGAAATTCCATAACCAGGTGATCTGCCATAAAATCATTGTTGTCTACATGAGCCTAAGTGTTACTACCACTTCAACATAACAAACCTAAAAAACCAGTCCAAATTCATAACATGTATCTACATAGGAAAAATCTAATGATATCTAGTAAATGTTGAAAACATACTTTCCAGCTTGTGCGCCCTGTCTATGGTCAGTAAATATGTGAACATCTGGGAGAAAGGGATTAAAGATTCCACGAGCTGCATATACCATGGTATTTTCAAACTGCACAGCCACTCTCGTAGAGAATGTAATCCCTCTAATCCTCTTAACCATCCCCTCATCAGTCCAGGTAACTGCCTGTACATCCAAACATATAAACAAATAGAAAACCGAAAAAAAAATAGAAACATAAAACATAATATACTATCTCATAAGTCATAGAAACTCACTGTTAGACTTTGAACAACCGGAACTGACAACAACACTTCACCACCTCCTTGAGGAGCAGATCCACGACTCAGTATTTCTAGGTCCAACCCTTCTGAGGGAACTCCAAAGTGTTTTAACATGGGCAAGGTAGTAGACCGGAACGTATCAACAGATGGGTCCTTTGAATCATTTGTAATTCCTAAAAGAAAAAAATGTAACTCATATAAAGTGGCAGCACCTTTTTAAAGCTCAAATCGACAGGTGTCCCTTTTTTTGGGTTAATGATTAGGTTCAGGTCATTTGTTTATGATCAGTAAGGTAATTAGTAAGAAAGTCAAGTACACATACTAAAACTATCAGGAATTAGCTCTCCTGTCCCCATGTTGATCTGCGACTCCATATTACGACCGCCACCAAAAACCTTAACGAAGTGATTAGGAAAAAAAAAAAAAAAAAAACTTGTGCTATTGGGAGATTGCTTATAGAAGAAAACCACTATCTTAAAGGATGAAAACGTTGTAAAAATTGTGTTCCTTACTTGGAACAAAACCATAACTGTGATTGAGGCTTTCAATAACAAAATGAATTCTTAATATTACAATAAGCTTGCTATTACCCTGGACCAAAATTTGTTTCACACATTAAATTTTACAAGAAAACCAATAAAAAAGAAACAAATGATGAACAAAAAAAAACAAGATAAACCGCATGAAGGTTCACAGTAATAAAAGCGCTACCTTGGAGCGTAATGTTAAGGGGTTTTTTGGCAAAGAGACCAAGCACAATCAATGGCTCCAAGTAATAACCAATAGCCCGACTCAGAGCGCATTCGTGCACCAGATTCCTCCCGCCCATCACGATCCCCGGCTTGAACTTCAATTTCGTGCCTACCCACAAACACACACACAAAAAACAATGCTCAAAACCCTAAACCCTGAATTCAATTTTGAGCTAAATATAAGAAGGCAAGTGTTTGGTGTTTGTTAGTGAAAGTAGTACCAGTATCGTTGATTTCGACGGAGCAGTCATCGCAGACCTTCTCGAGCAAGCGGATGAAGGAGACCTCGTGAGGACGGAGACCAGGCCACGTCTCCTCTGCATGTATGTCCTCGATATGAACCGGTGTAGACGAAAGCAGAGCCAATACGAGACGTTGCCTTAGGTTTTGGCTTCCTTTTAGCTTCTTGTAGCTTATTTTCCCCATTTTTGCTTCTCTCTGCTCTCTCTGCTATTGGGTGCTGGGGTTTTGGTGGCTAGGGGTTTTGCAGGGATGTTCAACCTTTTCTTTTCCTTATTTTTCATTTATTTTTCTTCTAACAAGGATAAACTTGGAATTTTAAAAAAGAAATTTTAGTGTTGGGTCTGATCAGCAAACAAGTGGGTCTACATAGAACCTTCATTGTGCTTCTTTCTCATCCAAATACTTTGCTTCTTGACAAGGGGCTTATATTTAAGTGGTTAAGAGCATCTATGCACCCGAGATCTTACGTTTAATTTTCCCTCTCTCAAATCATTTGTATAAAAAATAAAAAATAAAAAATAAAAAATTCTGGGAATATTTTCTTCTCAAATTTTGGAAGCGCTGGTCCAGATTCTTCTTGTGATATTGAGATTATATCATACAAACAAAATAGTTGCAGAGACGGAGCTTGTTGAAACAAGCTTATCGTCAATATTGCTAATGTAAATACAATTTAGAAAAGTCCAAACTGATTAGATTGTGTAGTTGTTTGTTAAAATCATAAGACAGATCTGTCGACATTTGGTGCTTTACAGGTATAAATCACTCAGACACCTTTTTTTTCACCACCTACTTGGTTATATTAATTATCTTTTCAGTATGTGCAGAAGGCAAGGTAATTGCATTGCAAACTAACTTCTTTTATAATGCTATAAGCTAGAAAATCTCCCCAGCGGAAGCAATATTTGGTAAATATAACCCTCAGACATAACCGCTTAACCTGCTTTCATATAACAATGCTACAAGCATCACTAATTCACCAAAACCTGTCAACTTGTTCAAGAATAGTGGTCAACATACTTACTACTACAAAACCGAACCCTGTCTTTTTTTCTTTTTCTTCTTATGCCCAGGAAAAAACACTTTCAACCCTCTGAATCGTCGAAATGCCTTGGACTGTCAAGTTCACCCATACTTGCAGAAGCAAAAGAGTCGGTAGACTCTACAGATGAGAGGGAAGAGACGGAATCATCTGAATCCAACACGATGTGATCATGAAGGGTGATGTTATCTTCATCAATTTCCTCTGTTCCTAAAAGTAGTTTGTTTATTGCTGACTTCGCAGTTTCAACAAACCATTCATCCTCAGGGAGTGCACTAATAAAACAGAAGAATTTTAGCTTTGGGTTGAAACTTTGAAAATAGAGGCCCGAGGGAGAAAGAACCAAAATTGGGAAGACATGCAAACAACTTACCTTTGCACTTCTATGCCTCTAGCAGAAAAGGCCCTGATAGCACGAGCAATTATGGCTGATGCAATCTGGTGGACATGCCTTGATGGGTAACCCGCAAAACGTGCAATTTCAACAGTGAAGTGCATATCAAGAATTAACTGTAACAAACATAGTTGATTATGAGTTAACTGTGCGTGTGTGTGAGAGAGAGAGAGAGAGAGAGAGAGCATTCAACCCAGGACTCTGGCTGGCAGCACTTGCCAGACTCCAGGGTCCACCCAGCATAAAACTTCAATCTCTTCCAGTTTCTCAACCAAGATTGTTTTAGAAGAGATGAAGCAATGACCTATCATATCAAGGGGTCTAAAGACACAGCCATCTGCCACCAACCCAGTCAAAAAGATACGAGATTAGTGGCTTGTGGCTTGCAAACTTATTCTATTTCTATGACTCTTATCTGGGCTCTCAAATTCTGTGGTATTTTCCCATAGCAATTTTTCCACTTAGTAACTTTTTCATGATTTCAGTCCTATGTTGAGCCATGAAAATCCATCATCAACTAAGGATCCCATATTAACACTTTTCCCGATATGAAAAAGAGTGAAATAATGATATCTGGTCGTAGTATTTTTCAAAAAGAACAACCAAAAAATGGACAGTATGGAAGCATGTAAGTACCTGCTGTAACCCAAGTGGCTGAAGAGGGCCTGTATCATCCTCGAACACACCCCAAAACTCTTGTTCATCAGACAACCACATTACGACTGTCTCTGTTAACCTAGCAAGCAAAATTTTCTGTATTTTCTCTTTTCCAATTAAAACATCTCCAGCCACAGTTGCTAATTGCTGCAGCTTCGCAAATAATGCCTGCAATACCAGGACAAAGTCTCATAACCTGTACCAAAAGATATACAGCAACAAGATATGCATAAAAAGTCCTATGGCTGAATGCAAGATAATGATCACTTGAGCAGAATACAGTGCTTTCAGGATAACAAACTCAACTTTCTAACAGTTATCATAACGGAACCCACTAAATAGATTAGATGATACATTCGTCAAACCTTTTTTTTTTTATGTTGATCTGACGAAATGTGCCACTAGAACCAAACTATAGTTAATGACTACAAGAAGCATGACCCCACCCACAAATATTTGTTATAGCTGCTCTTACACGGTGCATCCCAACAGCCAAACAACCCAAGGTAAATAGGCCATGACAAAGTGAAATTTGGAAATATAGAAATAAAATAATTTAAGAGAGAATTGGAGAGGTTTGAAATATTCAGAATACCATAGGGTAATAACGTTTACACAGATAAGCAAAGCTAAAGAAAAATATTATCACAAGGAAACCCATGTATATGTAGAGCGCATTAAAGTAAGAAACAACACCTGAAATGGAAGGGAAGGCAAAGGGGTAGAGCCCCAATACAGATCCTCCCCATCCCCATTTAAATATATTTGTGCATCCAATCGTGTTTTTCCTTCTCTGGAATAAATGAAGCTCAAGACATATTGCCGACAAAAATGGTCTCGTAGCTTGTCAAATGAATGCTGAAGATGGCGCCTCCAATCCTTTAACCCTGTAGAAGTGCTTGGAATAGGTGTGACATTTTCAGCAGATCCACTTTTTGGTTCCCCACCTTCACTCTGCTGCTTCCAAAGGTTCATTACAGCATTTGGCAGTAGTTCTTCCAAAATGGTAAAAGCAACTCCCAAAATGGCAAGCTGTTCTGAATCTGTTTCAGCTCTAAAGGATACAAACTCCTTCAGCTCTGTCAGATTGTCATCATCAGATGGTCCTGGTAGGGCTTTAATTAAAGCATCCATGTATTTATCAAAAAGTTGACCGATCCTACTCAATATGTTTCCCCCAAAATGCAAAATGGTCAAAGGGGTCAACTGTTCCAATATATCCTGTGAAATCAACATAACATTATAACTGATTGTTGAGTCATTACTAACAAATTAGTAATGCATCAATGAACTTGACATTACTACTGACCAAAACCGATTCACACGCTTATGTACAGCTAAGAAAAGTATACTGCAAAACCAAATTGTACATTCACTATAATTATGTTGACACACACATATCAGATGTGCCCACATGGAGATACACACACCAGCTGCAGATGGCACCTGCATACTTAGTAAAGTACATAGGTACTCGAGTATATGCATGTAAAATTGCTTTTAATTTAACATATTTATCACAGGTCAAAACCTCGTGAAAGTCCTGTTGAGTGGAAGAGTGACCTTTCCCACAGAAGAATAATTTGGAGCATTTTAAAATGTTCCCTTCTCAAGAGTAATTTGGAACAACTGTTAAATCAACTCAATTTAATTTTAAAGTATTTTATACCATTTTCTTTGTTCATAAGAACTCTTTTTTTTTTTATTTAATGTCATTATGTCTGAAAATTTTCCATCATCTTAATTCCTCAAGCTCAATCTTCAAAATACCTACCAAGACCAGCCTATTTGAATTGCTTGTATCAGTACAAAGAGATGAATTTAAAAATTATTTGTAGAAAGATTAGTATAAGACTAACTTACTTCAACAATGCACATAAATCTTATCCCACTATCAGCGAGCATACGATCTGATGATATTGTGAATGCAGACAATGGAGCTGCAAAGCGAGGTGAAAATGACATGCACTCATCAGCTTCTACCAAATCAAGGACAAGTTTTCTGGCCCGTCTAAAGTTCAATTCTAAAACTTCTTCAATAAAAGGCCACAACAGCACCAAAATCAATTTTGACAGTTTCAGGCCTTGCCGTTCCAGCATCAAAGAGTAGTTGAGACTAGCCTGAACACAAACGCTAGCTGCACGTAAGGCAGAAACTGTACCGGAAGATGGTGCATTCTCTTTCACTAACCGTACAAAGTATTCAATTTCCCACTCTGCCCATTGAACAACTCTGTTTGTATAAACAGGATTATCACCAAATATTAAACCAGACTTCATCGTTGCCAGTGAGATTGCAGAAAATACGAGCTTAGACAAAGTGGCTGGATATGTCTTTGGACAGACAGAACAAGAAGGAGAAAGAGCTTCAATGCTCTTCTCAAGACGGGACCCATAAAATTTCAGCAGTAACTGATGTGCCAAAGGACCTTTTCCAATCTTTATTAACCCACTTAAAGCCCTCTGCAACTCAGGAAAACTAACAAAAGGTTGTCCAGTAACCTCAACTAGCTGACCTTCGAGCACTGCTTTTCTTTTCAAGAAATCAGATCTGTATGAGGATCCTTCAGTTGATGAAGTATCTCCAGAGCTTTTCAGTTCTGGAGAGTTCCTCTCTTCAGAATCTAAAGCCTCTAATGCTTCTTCTACTTTATGCTCAGCTAAGAGAACATCAATTTTCTCCAAAACTATCTTGTGATCATCTGTCTCAATTGGCAAGGGATCCTGAAGTTCACCAATCTCAGGGTCTGGCTGGACTTCAGTAGTAGATTGATTCCATTCTTCTAATTGATGGCATACACCAGTCATCAAATCCTGCACAAGAATCCCTTGAGCTGAAATATGCTTTCGGAGCTCAACCAACTCATGTTCCATTTCTACAGCCTCCTCAGATATTCTGCAATTAGAATTAAGATCGGATCATGCATGCATGGATAGACAGGATTAATGAACGTATTAAATTGAATGAAAATCAAAGCAATGCACAGCTAAGAAAGAAAACAACTTTGGGCCATTTTGTGACCATGTTTCAGGGTTTTGAAAGGCAAGCCCAGACAGACCTCAAAATATGTTCTTGAAATAAAGGATTTAGAGATTTAAAGGATGCAGTGGATATCAAGGATCCATAGTTCTAAGTAATGAAAATATGAAGGTGAGTAAGAATGGTCCATGCCCTTCTGGGGTTCCAACGTGTTTTCCCAAGAAAAGTGAGGTGGGAGACTTGGGGCAGTCATTTAAAGCCCTTTAACATTGGACAACCCCACACATGTGACATACAATCCTCAAAGAGGAAAAAGGTTGGGATGTATGTTGAGTTGATACTAACCACACACATATTTCCTGTTAAATTAAACTATGCTCTCCGAGAAGTTTAGCTATCCTAGCATTCCCCTGCCCAAGAATCATGCCATGGAGAATTTGAGTTGCATAGCTGCAAAATGGATTAGACACTGTTTTATCATTCTGAATAAACTTTTTCAATGCCATATTATAATATATTTTTTAGGTTTCGAGTTATAAATCTAACATTTGATTTTCCACATCACCTTTGTGACCCCATTGCTTCAAGTTGTCAATTTGGTTGGTCCCGTCACATAATTATAAGATCACATAAAACTCAGAAGTTTTGTTTCCCATAAATTTTTTTCTTATAAGAAGATAATATAGTTTGTTACTGCTTTAGTCTTTTTGAAATTCTCATCAGGTCACCCATAAAACTCTTCATAATAGCAAATTTCTGCGAAGAAGCCCTTGATTTGAGTTGAACGAATCACATATGAGCCTAAAATTCTGGACCCCTTCTCTCTTTTTAAATAAGATAGCCTAAAACTCTGTAACTAGGCTAACTTCTTGTATATAGGATCACTGACCGACATTATTGTCGTGTATATGTTGTTACATACAGAGAAATTTTCATGTGGAAATCTTTGTTCCTTAAAGATTTTTCCTGTATTTTCTTTCCCTATGCCCACAAGCTCAAAAAGTAGATAGTAAGCGTCAATTATTTCAAACTTGCGGACTTCGTACATGAACAACTTTGTAAATTTTTTTGTTTTCTTTTCACATATATAGTTAATGATTGTTTTATTGTTAAACAGGCATACAAATCATTCAGTGTCATTAAATTACCTCAAAAAAGCCAAGTACTTTGTTCGCATATTTCCACATAAGTTCTCCACTGCATCCTTTAAATCTAACAGCTCACAACATAGCTTTCTAATTCCCTGCATTCATAATATATGTATATGTTATAGGAGTGACAGCAACAATAACAACAATGATAATAACTGCTTATTGAAACAATACAACAGAAGCATCACCAGAAACACTTAAAAGAATAATTATAGCAAATAAATACTTGCAGCTTCCAACCTCAGACAGCAACTCACTGTCCAAATTGCGGCAAAGTCCATATATTTTTACCCAAACAAGCTTACAGAAAACAGAATGCATTTACTACATGTTCTTAAGTATGAAACGCCTGCTTATTCACTATATACACAAGTATAACTTGAAATAGACATCACCCAGATGGCAAATACAATTGTTCCCTCAAATTGTACTTAAGCCCAGAACAACAAGAAACAAATTCAGCTAAGAACTCAACATTATTGATTAATTTGAAATGGGCAATCCTCAAACTCCTCAAAGAGCTAGAAGCTGGGGTCCAAAAAAAATTGATCGCCCAAAAAAAAAACATGTGGAAGCGAAATGTTAAATCTTCCATGAACAACAAATGTGGGAGATTTAAAAAAAGGAAAAAAAAAAGCATTTTCCTTTATTGATTTCAAACAATTTATCGTGAGCCGAATAGAGGGTTATGGAGGGAGGAAGAAGAAACCTTTTCAGTGTGGGATTGGTAAAGAGAGTCAACTTTAGACTGGGGAGTGATGCTCTCAATTGATGGGAAGTCGTCGTCTTCTTCGCTGCTCTCCATTTTCGACTTACGTTTGGGCTCTGCGTTTGCCTTTGCTCTCTTCGGGCTTGAGGCTTCAGCAATTGAAGCATATGAGAGAGACAGAGAGATGGCAAAATCGTTCGAAGAGTAAATATCAGACACCAACTTTAACTTATTTCATTTGTTTTCTGTCTGTTCACTCTTGATCTTATTTTTATGATTGATCTTATTTTTATGAGTGATGCTAGTTGGACACACAACATTGACACACTTAGTTGACATCTGTTGATGTGTCAATGTATCATTTGCTGAACAGAAAATGAGGAGAAAAGACGAGCAAATGATACATTGACACATCAGCGGGTGTCACTAAGTGTGTCAATGTTGTGTGTCCAAATAGCATTACTCTATTTTTATTTACTTGCTAATTAAAAGTTAGTGCAATAATCTAATGTTTGTAATATTTATTGCGGATTTGAATATATATATTCTTTTTTTAAACTTTTAATTGATGAGTTTTTTAATTCATAAAATAGAGAAAGAGTGAATTTCCAGTGACAGAGACAGAGAGTGAGAGACAATATTTTTCTTAATAATAAATAGTTCTTGACCAAAGAGATCATCCTATGTTTACTTACTTATTTATTTATTTTGGAATACTAGAGGTAACCTAAATTACAAGAAGAATTGAGTTTTTTTTTTCATACATATTATAAGGGTGTCATAAAAAGACGTGGTCTATTTACAAAAAAACACCTGCTTTTGTATTTTTTTTTTCCAACTCTTTTCAACTCTTTTAACCCAAGTCTTTTTAACTCAGGTCACGCTTCTCTCAAAGAGACCTCCTCTTTTGACAACCTAACTCTGGTAATCGGCCACATAAACCTCTGACTATCAGCCATGTAAATCTCCAATCACCGACAACATAAATCTTAGGCAGACTTCTCTCACTGTTTGATTAATTATTCTGGGATGGTTACTCCAACAACATTGTTTCCCTTTCTTAATTTCTCTTTTATTTTTGGAATTTTAGTTTTCATAATTTCTATACATGTCAAATTCTTCATATTTGGGGGTTGTTTTTTGACCATTTCCGATGAGTGGGTTTCTTATATGTTTATATGGTTTATCAAAGTAGTCTACTTGTAATGAACTTATGTTGATAAATATATAAAAACATCTATTTGATTTGTAATATAATCTTTTCTTTTCTCCTTATAAGCTAACCAGGCTTTTAATTTTGGTGAAATAAATGGTTATAAGTTGCAGCCATGATTGGTGAGAGAAATCCCCTCTCCTTTAGGTTTAGACTATCATTTGTACTTGAAAAAAAAAAAAAAAAACAAGAAAACAAGTCTCCACTGTTACTTCAAGTTTTTAATTCCTTACGAAGCAGGGGCGGAACTACAGCCAAGGCTGTGGTGGGCTATACCCTAGGGAAGTATGCTGCCTTTCGGTTTTTAATCGCAAAATATGCTTCTTCTTTTTTATTTTTTTTCCCAAAGTCTTGTGTCTTTTTTTTTTATATGCAGTATTTTTTATTTGGGAGATTCACTATTATACCCAATATAGGGCCCCAAATTATTATTTTTTTAAAAACCCTTATATGAAATGGACTTTAGAAACACACCAAAGCACATTTATAACATAATAAAGAGGCTTTTAACTTATTATAACTTCTTTTTGGGTTTGTTTATAGAAATTTAATGGTGTAGGGTTTATTTATATTATTAGTGCTAAGAATGGGAATATGAATAAATATCTCTTCTTCTTTTTTTGTGAAATTATCTGATGCCTTTGACAAAAGGTTTTTGAATAAGAAAAAAAAGCCTATATGGCTCACCATACTACAAAACATTAGGGAAATATTATTTTCTCAATTTTATTTATTATCTTTCAAGAACGGAACAATATGTTAACCCAATTCTATTATTCTTGGGTTTACAACTAATATATAAATGAAACTTAATTATTTATATTTTTGCACTTTGCATTTGTGAAGCTTATTCGGTTGATGGCAATAAATTTTTAGGGATTCACATTGTAAAAGGTAAGATTTTTTTTGTAAAAAAAAAAAAATCATTAGATTTTAAGCTAAAAATTTTAACTAGCACATCCACTGAAAAACTCCTGATTCCGCCCTTGTCCCGAAGATGATGCGTTTGGAGCTGACTAATTTTCTCAAGTCCCCACTTGTGAGAACGAAGGCTGTTACTTTGGAGAGGCATTTGACATGTTTGTTGGAAATAGGGGGGTCCTTAAAATTTGGGTTTGACGCTGCCCAAGACACAAGTTCATGTCCCACAATATCACCTTCCTCGAAAACTATGGTTTGGGAAGGAGTTTGGGGAGCAGCAGCAGCATCACTAGTTGTCTGGTACATCCGCAGAGAACCTTCTATAATAATCATCATCCGCTCAAGTGGGTGTAACGCTTCAACAACTAACGTATTCTCCTCGAACATCTTTAGCTTCATTTTGTTGCAGATAATTTTCAACATTTCTTCCCCCATATCTCTAAGACGGTCTACCTATATATATATACATCACAAAATTAGATTCTAATCCTTGCATAAGTTTCGACTCGAAAAAAAAAAGGAAGAAGAAGAAAAAGAAAATGGAGCATATGTACTTTTTTTAGGATCTCCATGCAGAAATGGCGCTTGAGAAGTTTTCTCCCATAGTAATGAAGAATAGAGAACATATAATTCACAACCACTTTAACAGCATCTTTGTGTTCTACTAATTTGTTTTCATTTATTTGTTGCCAAATACTTTTCGCCAAAGCATTGTCACCTTCTGCTATCTGTGATATCCATATTCGTATCTCCTTTTTGCACTTAAGTATCTTGGCGTTCAACTCCTTTTCCTTCACCTCATCTTCCAACGATTTTATTTTTGCCTGCTTCATGTATATCTGTTTCACAACAAAATACAAAAATGTTGGAAGCTTAGTTCATCATATACTAATTGATTACTGTATCTATTTCCTTGTAAATCACTCATGTAAACTCATATATACCTCCTTATGGAGAAGAATAAAATCTAACCCAAAATATTCAAACCATATTCATATTTTAGCATAAATAAACCTAGTTTCATTAATTACACATAAATCAAGCAATAAAAAACAATTCATATTATCTATATTATAGGAGCTGAGAGATTCATCATTCGTACCTGCACGTTTCCAATGAGACATAAAAATAGTAGCAAACCAGCAATAGAAATTACAACTGCAAAGCACGTTTCCCATACATAGCTACTTGTTTGCAGACTCGTGCCAAAGTTACTGCAATAATCAATCGAGCATTTAATATATAAGATATATTTGAAAATTTAAATCCATAACACTCTCTCAATTAAATTTTTCATTATCAATAAAGAGCGAGGATCTATTTATTAATGAATTGCCAATAGCTTAATATACAGATAAACAAACCTTAGATTTTTGACGCCCCACCATACTCCGTAAAAGAACTTGGTTGGAAGATGCATCGATCTTGTGCTTCCAGACTGAATAGCTTCAAGAAATATTCCAAAATTAAATACGTAATATTTGTTGGATTTATGGGGCATAACTCATTTAGGAATGTGATATCTCGTGAAGTACTGTCACTACAATAATAAGTAGCTCCACATCCTAGAGCATTTCTACAGGATTGCATTTGCCAGCATGATATCTCACGTTGAATAGAAAAGAAGTACCAAAAGCCTCCAAGTATCTGAAAAGGTAAAAGGTTAGATTATGTCAGGAAAGGTTAATCATATTTTGGTTAAATTTAACTTTAAATATAATGACACAAAACTTATTTATAGCTCTCTCTACTTTAATAATTGTTACTCCATCAATGTAGGAGTTTCAAATACTCTTTTTAGTGAGGTTTATGAAACATTTAATGGGGAGGGAGAGAGGGATATCGAAGATTTCACAAAAGTCATTTTTAATAGATGAACCGTCTTGTCTATAATATCTTTAAACCTTGTCTATGATATCGTTAATAGATGTGGAGTCCGTTAATACAATGGGTTGCATCTCTTAAAAGAGGTGGTGCACAAAGTGGTCTATAAATATAGTCAACAGTTTTAGATGAAAACTTAATTATTTATTTAATACATAAGAAATCTTAGTCACGTATGTAATAGTTACGAAAATAAAAATAAACGATGAAAGAATGAATGTTTACAACTTGTAAACTTACATTACTAGAAACCATGTAGAAAAAGAAATTGACTGAAGCTCGAACCCATATTCCGCTATTGTACTTGAGTTCCTGACTTAATATGTAGATTAGGACAAGCCTTGCCGCATAACAGAAAAAAAAAGGAAGATGTTCAGAGTCAGTCTTTGGTCGAAATGTCCAGAGCCTCCTGACTTGAAAAAGAAAACTGCTATTGCCAATTGGACAAACAACAGGCTATATGTGCATAAGACAATATTAATATTGACCAAAATATAAACCGATACTGATATACATATATATATATATATATATATATATATATATTTTAATACAACAGATTTTCGTATCATCGTAAGAGCTTTTATATGTTCCTACCATCCAATAGACGTTGGACATGTGAAATTACTCTTCAACTTACTGCATTACTTTTTATGACATGTCTTACGTCTATTGGATGGTACACTAGCCACGTGGTGTACCCAGAACACCCAAAAATTACTCCGGTAAATGAGGTTATGATACTGGTTTGGTTGGGAATTTTCCTATTCTATAGTATCTTACATATATATCAAGTTGACCTTCATATCATAAATTGAATAATACAAGTTCAATTTATTTCAACCAGAATTGTCTATTTTTCCAATCTTGCAATAGAGTAATTTGAACTTGTAAAATTTCAATGATTGTGTAAATTTTATTTTATTTTCAACCATGAAGGCTTGAAAATAGACATTCTTGCAAAAAAAAAAAGACAATTTATAGATGAAGGTCTACTTTTCAAGATCTTTTTAACGATCAACTGTCTATTTTTTAAATCTTCGTCCATAAGTCATATTCTTACAAAAAGTAGACAATCTCTTACGTACCTATGGAATGGGAAGCATAAGGAAAACGGCAACTAGTATGATGCGAAAGCTGTAGAAAAGTACATCTACAAAGTAGAGCTCCTTATACGGATACAACCTAAACCCAGAACTTATAGTATGCAGTGCGAAAACGGCATCAAGAAGTGCTCGCAAACAAAGAGCTGCAGTCCTCAAGTTTTTGTCAATTGCAAGGCACTTTTTCTCGTTATTGATGATTGGAATGTAAAAGAAGAGAGGATCTATTGACACTGCAACACATGATAATAAAAATATCCTTTTCCTTGTTAATGGAGAAAAGAATATGCGCCCAAGTGTCTCTTTTTTCCTTATTGCACGACCGACTAAATCCTCATAAAAACCCTCATCTGGATGGTCTTCTGTATCGAACGACCAATACTCGCTGATGAGAAACCAATATATATGGACGATTTTCAATAACATTATTCGGAGTTATAATCAAACTAAACAACAAAAGAGTTTCCATAACATCAATCAACGACATTCAGTTTGTCCCTTCTTCTTCTTGTATGTACTGACTTCAAACCAATACTATAGGCATAAATTACTGAAGAAAAGAAGACAATATTAATGAACGAAAACCAAATAAAGGTAAAGAGACTTTGCAAGCTAAGCTACTAGCTCGAAATAAATCTAATAGTTGCTAGCTACACTTTTTGGATCGTCATCTGAAAGCCTCAAAAAATTAAAGGTACACATAAACTAACCTGAACATACAGACCACATAGGGGCAAACCCTCTTTATTCTCTCAAGGATAATAGGCCTGAAATATAGACAACTGCAAGTCATTACAATTTTTTTTTTTTTTTGAAGAGTAAGGGTGGTTTTCATTTGAATCTAATGTAACTAGTGGGGATTTCATTTTCAAAGAACCCATTCCGCGAATCAAATGAGCATAATGCTACAACCTTAGCTGGTGCATTTTCTTGAATAAACAAATGATGACTTACCTTCTCGGACGGATGCGACTGAAGTGCCCTGTCATTTTGGCTTCCCTACTTGCCTTGAAGCTATTTGCAGAGAACAGGTAGGTATTTATTGTCATGGAGGAACCAATGAGACTGAAGTTAATTATGTACAAAGAGCAGAATACTGTGGCTGAAGCTTGCAATGCAAGTATAAGCCTTGTGTTTCATGTTTGGAACTCCTCTCTTTATATGTATGAGAAATTATTGTACGCACCCCAAAAATCAAATTAACATTCCCCAACCAAAAGAAAAGAATAAACTTTTGTTTCCGAAAAAGGAAAACAAACCGGGCGAGAGAAAGAGAAAGGCAGTCCTAGAAGGGAAGGGAGTACATATGCATCCATAAGAACAAAAGAACAAAAGATGGTACACGAATAAATCTTGAGCCTTGAGGTTGCAAGAGTTGCCCCTACAAGCACAAGGCTTTTACTTTAAACTTAAGTGAACTTTGGGGAAAAAGTGCAAGAGAATCCTCAAGGTATGGAGAAATTAATCTTTCTTACCCGATAAGCCTTGTTGTGATGAGATAGAATACAAGGGGTAGGAAACATGTTACACGAAAGTAGCATATCATAGGGTACCTTTTGGCGGCTTCCTCAATCATTCGACAACATGAGCCAAAGCAAAGTTGTTTAAAATTCTTAACCCCACGTCTGGCGTAACGTAAATAGCTAGGCAGAGCTGGATAAACTGGAGGCAGCTAGCACCATGCTTTGATAATCTCTGACAAATTATGAGTGAACTAAGCGTCTAATAATGAAAGAAATTAATTACCAAAGTTTTAGGCCATGTTTGTTTGACAGGAATGTTAAAAGGGAAACATGAATTGTATTCCTTCTATTTTGGAATGGAATGATTTTTTACTTTCCACTTTTTTAATTCAGGATTCCAAACAAGAGCTTGCATTTTCATTTGATCCTCTACTTTCGAGAGTAAGTTATAAATAAATAAAAAGGGTGAGGGAGGCCTCGCTGGGTGCGTGTGTTAGGTAAACCCGATGATGTATTTGGTGCTACACATGATTAAGGGGTTGGATAATTTGAAATATAAAAAGAAGCTGCCAGGAAAATATATATTTTCCAATATTAATACAATTAAGTAGCCCTTGAAATTTCGATGTCCTTCCAATTTTCTCTTTATTGACCTTAGATATGGTGTCCCACGCTCGAGGGGAAGACTTGTCTCCTCCAATTTTTTTATTTTTGTTCCTTTAAACAAATTTTGGTGGAGATAGGTGTTGACGAGTCCTTACTTAGTTAGGATTTTGGTTCCTTACTATGTTAGGATTTTAGTTACTTACCTATTGGTCTAGTCCAATTATAATTAAGATTTATTTCATATTGTAATTTAGATTTATTTTCTATTGTAATTTAGATATATTTCCTATTTTATTTAGGGTTAACACATCTTTGTACTTGTATAAATACCTCCATATTGGAGAAGAATAATAATATGAGCAAATATGAGCGTATCTTAGCATAACTGAATATTTGCCCTACTTTGTTTGACATGGTATAAGAGCCTAGTTTTTCTTGTGACCTGTGTTTGCGTTCTCCTTGCAATTTAAGTGCTCTCCTCCCCTCCTCTTCAAGGGGGGGAGGGGGAGTGAAAAGGATATGTTTATTGACGTATCCCCATTAGCTTGATATATTCCCATGAAGATGTTGCTTATTTCTTGACTCCGACGACCTCTTCTCTTCAGGGGGAGAGGAGGAGTGAAGAGAAGTTGTCTATGTGAATTAGCTAAAGTTGATATGGAAGAATTGTTGTTGCTGATGTTGCCGTTGCCGTTACCGTTACCTCTACTACTGTCGTTGATGTTACCGTTGCCGCTATTGTTGCCGTTGATGTTGCCGTTGTTATGGTCATTGTCGATGATGTTACTGTGTTTTGATCTGTCTCTACCCTAACCTTAGAGACTACCTATTTCCGTTGCATTATACATCTAGCTTATAATCCTAGTCTGCCGCCGCCGCCGCCGCCGTCTACCTTGCTACCGTCATCGCTGCCTACCTTGCTATTGTCACCGCTGCTCATCTATTCCGCTGCAATTTAACCACCTATCTGCCATGGCTGATTCTGCTACATCTCAGTGTTAGTCAGTGCATGTTTCTCAAGTACCATTGATCATATGGCTCCATCGACCCCTTCTCTTCAGGGGGAGGAAGGGAGTGAAGAGAAGTTGTCTCTGCTGTTGCTGGTGCCAATGCCTTGTATCGCTGTTGATGATGCTTGTTATGTCTCTGCCTTGTTGCTCCTGCCTGTTATGGTGCCAGTATTGTTGCTCATGCCTTTGCTGGTGTGTTTGCCTTGCCTTACCCTATTTTTTAGGGTTTGGTTTCTGCCTTATCTTCTGCCGTGCTCACAGAGCTTCTGTGTTCTGCCTTATCTGCTGCCGTGCTCACATGGTTTCTGTGTTTTGCTATCTGCCTTATCTTCTGCCGTGCTCACAGGGCTTCTGTGTTCTGCCTTATCTATTGTCGTGCTCACAGGGCTTCTGTGTTCTGCCTTATCTGCTGCCGTGCTCACAGGGTTTCTGTGTTCTGCTATGTGCCCTATTTTTTAGGGTTTGCTCTTGTGTTTTCGCTGCGAACTTTGCTTTAGTTTGTCACTTGTTTCACTCGTGGTTGACGAAAAGACCTTCTCTACAATTGGTGCTTCTCAAGTATGGTGTTCTATGACTCGCTTGTCAAGTTGGGCATGGGAAATATCTTTTCCCAACTTGAGGGGGAGTGTTGACGAGTCCTTACTTAGTTAGGATTTTGGTTCCTTACTATGTTAGGATTTTAGTTACTTACCTATTTGTCTAGTCCAATTATAATTAAGATTTATTTCATATTGTAATTTAGATATATTTCCTATTTTATTTAGGGTTAACACATCTTTGTACTTGTATTTTTTTTTTTTTGAAAGGAAACTTTTGTATTAGAAATCAAGAGGATGAGGCATCCTCGATTAACAAAGAAAAAGACAGAACAAAAAGCAGCAAAAAAAGGAAACAGCAAAACTCCAGCATCCTAAGAAACACGCCTTAGGACACTAACAACCCCCTACATTAGCACGGCTACCAAATCTCTCATGATTATGGAGTAATGGTAGTCATTGAAATGCCCAGAAACAGAAGCCCAAATAGAAGCCCAAAATTTAACTCTCTCCCAGACTTCCTCAAAGCTTGCACCTTTGTTCTCCTGAAAAATCCTACGGTTTCTTTCCATCCAAACATTCCAGTAGATAGCGTGGGTGAGACAGTTCCAAAGAGTTAGAGCTCTTTCTCTATTTCCTGACACGGCCCACTTGATGCTAAGAAGGTCCTCACAGCCTCTAGGGGTCACCCAAAAAACGCTGAAAGCTCTCAAGAGATTCCACCAAAGATTTAGTGAAAACGGGCAATGCAGGAACAAATGATCGATGCTTTCTGCACTTTCTCTGCAAAGAACGCACCAGGAAGGGGATAAACACATCTTCGGATGTCTTCTTTGAATCAGGTCGCAGGTATTGATTTTTCCCAAAGCGATCAGCCACACGAGGAATTTAACTTTCGGGGGAGTCTTTGCTTTCCAGATGGGACTAAAGGGGGTGAAGGCTACCCTTGAATCAATAGAGAGGAGAAGAGTCCTAAAAGACTTGCAGGAAAACGACCCGTGGTCCTCAAGCTCCCATATTCTTTTGTCCACTCTAGTGCCAATAACTCTCACCTCCTCCAGAATATCCAAAAGATTTACCTCTTCGGTACTCTCAGCCTCCGTCAAATTTCTTCTGAAGTTGAAGTCCCATAGATGAGGGGTGACAGAATTGTTGACAAACTCTGAAATTTTGAGATTCTTTTTTCTAGAAAGGGAGAATAATCTTGGGAATAAAACCTGTAGAGTCCCTTCCTTCCTCCAATTGTCCTCCCAAAATCTAATCTTTTCTCCGTTTCCGACTGAAAATCTGCAACATTGAAGGAAAGAAGTGTACCCCTTCGAAATTCCTCTCCAAGGATTTCTATGAGAGAAAGTGAGACCCGGTTTGGGATCCCAACCATTGGAGGCGATTCTGTACTTGCTTTTAATTACCTTGTGCCACAAAGAGTGTGTTTCTAAAGGAAATCTCCACATCCACTTAGCTGTCAGGGCTTCATTTTTTTCTTTCAATGACCCAATACCCAGGCCTCCCTCTTCTTTAATTTTGGACACCTGCTTCCAGTTCACTAGATGCAAGTTCTTTACTTCTTCAGAACCTTCCCACAGGAAATTACGCATTTTTTGTTCCACCTTAGCTACCACCCCCAGAGGCATCTTAAATAGAGACATGTAATAAGAAGGGATGCTGCTCAGCACGGCTTGAATTAGGGTGAGTCTTCCGCCTTTAGAGAGGCAAGCCCTCTTCCATTTTTGAAGTCTTTTCTCCACCTTTTCCAGAACAGGGTTCCAGAAAGCAACAGAAATTGGATTTCCTCCGAGAGGGAGACCCAAGTACATCATAGGCCAACTGCCCACCTCACATCCCCAACTTCCAGCCTTAGCATCCAAGGAGGAAAAGCTGGAATTGATACCGAGAAGAGAGCTTTTCTCCTTGTTAATCTTCATACCCGAGACTGTACAAAACAACTCCAAAACCTCCAATAAATTACTCCAGTAATCCGCTTTATCTTCAAGGAAAAAGATAGTGTCGTCTGCAAATTGGAGGTGTGAAACTTCCACTGAGTCATGACCGACCACTAACCCGTGGAGGAGGTTTGCCTCTTGAGCCTTATCTATCAATCTACTCAGCACGTCACTGACTAGAGTAAACAGGAAAGCGGATAATGGATCGCCTTGTCTTAGCCCTCTAGTGGCCTTAAATTTACCTCTGGGTTTCCCATTAATCATCACAGAATAATTGACTGAATCCAAGCACCCTTTGATCCAGTATCTCCACTTTGAACCAAACCCTTTCATATCCATCACATGCTCAAGGAAGGTCCATTCGACATGATCGTAAGCTTTCTCAAAGTCAATTTTAAACACCAGCCCTTTCTTTTTCTTTTTTCTGATTTCCTCTACGACTTCATTTGCAACTAAGACTGCATCTAGGATCTGCCTTTTCTGAACGAATGCTCCCTGTGCTTGAGAGATAGTTTGGTCTAGAACTTCTTTTAATCTTGACGCCAGAACCTTGGAGATGACTTTGTACAGGCTTGTGACAAGACTGATCGGTCTGTAGTCCGTCACTTTCGAGGAGTTCGACTTTTTAGGGATGAGACAGATAAAGGTTTCATTTGTGATTCCATTGACAACTCCACTATGGTGAAATTCTGCCATAACCCTCATGAGGTCTTCTTTGATGAGCTCCCAGCAGGATTGGAAGAAAAACATCGAGAACCCATCCGGCCCCGGAGATTTGTTCTTGCCACAATTGAAGACTGCTAGCCGGACTTCCTCCACTTCAAAAGGCCTTTCTAGCCAGACTGCATCCTGATGACTGATTGGGCTCCAGTTTAGACCATCAATTCTCCTGCCTGAGTTTCTGTTGCTGCTATAAAGCTGTTTGAAGAACTTTACAACTTCCCTTTCTATACTTGCTTCATCTTCTATTGCTCCCAGCTCCTCTACTTCTAGAATTTCTATAAGGTTTCTTTTTTGGAATCCGCTTGCCACTTTATGGAAATACGATGTGTTCCCATCGCCCTCTCGAGCCCACTCAACTTTTCCTCTCTGCCTCCATCTCGTTTCCTCCTTTTGAGCCAGGTCTCCCAGCTTGGTGAGAAGGTTCTCTCTTTCATTCCTTAGTGAGTTGCTCAGGCCTTCGCAACCTTCAAGCTGGTCCAGAACCAACAACCTAGCTTCAGCCTCCCGCTTAGCCATCTCAATCTCCCCAAAGACCTCCTTGTTCCATAACTTCAGTTTCCCTTTTAGGGATTTTAATCTTGTCATGAATTTGTAACCTTCCCAACCAGAGTGTTGTTCCTCATTCCACCACTGTTTTATTCTTGTCTTGAAATCCGGGTGACTCAACCACATGTTTTCGAAACGGAAAGGCGAGGGACCCCATTTGGCTCTAGCCGTATCCAGTTCGATGGGGCAGTGGTCAGAGGTGGTCCTCGGCAAAGCTTTGTGTCGGTAGTGAGGGAAACGCTCTTCCCAATTCCCAGATACTAGGAAACGGTCTAGTCTGCAGCACACTGCGTTCTCCCTGAGATTGGACCAGGTGAATGAAGCGTTGAGTAAGTTGGGATCCCGCAGGTTGGTGTCTTGAATAAACTCATTGAACTCACGCATACTTTTCGTAGCTCTACCGCCATTAGACTTTTCCGCTAAGAACCGAACTACGTTAAAGTCACCTCCGAGACACCATCTATCGCCGCAATAGCCAAACAAATCTGCCAGCTCTTCCCAGAAACTATACCTTTCCCTTTGTTTGCACGGGCCGTACACCCCTGACAACCACCAGTCTACAATCTTGATAGACACAGAAAACTCTCCCACCATGGAATCACTTACCGTGACTGTTTGAGAATTCCACATAATTAGTATACCTCCAGACCTTCCCACAGAAGGGGAGAAGACCCACTCCTTAAATCTGGATCCCCACACGCTCGCTACTAGTTGTCTATCCACCAGTTCCATTTTTGTTTCTATTAGAATGATAATGTCAGGTTTGAGTCTTCGTAGTTGTTCCTTCACCAACAGTCTTTTCCTCCTACTCCCCAATCCCCTTGTATTCCAGCTGATGATCTTCATTAATGAGAATTGTAATCCCTCGTATACGTCTCTTTCTCTTCTTTGTTCTTGTTCCCCAGATCGGCTTTGCCTCGCCTTCTTTTGGTTAAGTTCTTCTTTAGGGGCATCAGAGAGATGTCCATTTTGTTCAGTAGGACTTTATGCTGAAGATCATGCCGCCCTTTCTCTCTACGAATTCTTCTTTTCCTGGTGTAGTGCGAGTTTTTTGGATCAGTCGTAGTCACAGGTTCAACTTCTTCGTCAGCCTCATAAGCTTGTCCCTTAGTGACCTCATCTCCAGTTGCTCTCGAATCTGTTGGGTCTGCGAAGAGAGCCTCAAAGAGCCCTTCTTCCCCTATGAATGCAACAGGCTTGGGTTTAAACTCAATCGAGGACGCGTCGTCGGCATACTCCGAGTCGGACGACGGTAACGTAGCCGCTGAATCCATCGAGTCCGGGCAGATCGACGAAGCGTCGCCGATATCTTCAATCACCTCTTCCGCTTTTGAGAAGAGGAAATCAGCTTTCATTGGCCCCTCAGAGTTGGAGAGACGAGCGTCGATGTGGGGAAGATCGGATCTACGACCTCTAGCTCCTACCCCATTCTCCCTCCCAAATTTAGATAGGAATTTGAGGTGCTGTTTTGTCTTAGTCGAAGTGTACCCAGAGGTCGACTGCCGATGAAATATTGTGTCCTTATCCATCCCGTGCCTATAGGCAGTCTCGCTATGGGCTTTAGAGGGCACCGCTGTGTTGAGCACGAAGAGATTAGGGGGTGGGGACATGTGTTGGCCTGTAGGAATCTTGCTGGGGCCACCGGGTTCTGAGCCCAGAGGATATCTAGGAATGTGCGATCTGTCACTTAACACGTTTTGTCCCTGCACGCCTCCGAATATCAATGATGTAACCTCTATGCTTCTGTGTTCTGGCTCGGTATCCTCAATATTCTGCCACTCACTCACTTTGTCGCAAGATGGGGCCACTTGGGGAGAAATTCCGACCGCCGGGGGAGACGAGTTCACCAGTGATTCTCCGTCGAGAGCGGTCTGCGGATTCCGATCTGGAAGCTTCAGCGAGTTCAGCACGTCTTTCTTGTTGGGAAAAGCCTTATCTGATACGGTGGGTCGAACCGCTGAAGATATTGGTCGAATCTTCACGTGGAAAGTTTCAGTGCCTTCAGATATTCTCAGAATTTCAGGTAGAAAACCAGAGGAATTACTTCTAGTTTTAATCTTTGCTTCGAACAGGTATTTGAACTTTTCTGTCCTGTGCCCCACTTCAATCAAGCCCCCGCATTCCTCTCCTATGCGCTCAAAGAACTTCTTGCTCCACCAATGCATGGGAAGCCCTGAGATTCCGATCCAACCACCGTAGCTGACGATTTTGTGTGTGTTATTTTTCAAACCTTGTTCCCAGCTGAAAAGCCACACGTCAGTTTGATTCTCGACTGCCACTCTACCGATACTACTAACTTTCAGTGCCTCTAACTTGCTGTCACAAGTAAAGAAGGCTCGGTTAGCTTGGTATGGGAATAGAGTAATGTCTTTCTTTAATAAATCTCTTAGGGCGGCCCGAATGTCGTCCCAGGATTGATGAACGACTTGTCTTTCGCAGACCACCACCCAACTCCAGTTAGAGGTATCATCCGGCAGATCGTTCTTTTTTTTCGAGGTCTCTGCTACCTGACTGGTTTGAACTGCCTCTTTGTAGGTCTTGTTAGATGCACTGCTGCATGCTCTTGAGCCACCGCGATCGTCTGATACAAAGCTTTGCTTCTCTTTTCCTGTCAGTATCGCCTCAAGGTTTTCTTTGAGAAGGATCCACCCTATATTATGCAGGCCCTGAGGAACAATTACAGACTTCACGACTCCGTACACACATTTTGTTAATCTCATATGAGTACCCTTGGAATTATAACTCCTCTCTAGTCACACTTGGTACGAGTCCCCTCTATACATTCTGAAGACTACCTGTTCTTTGCTGACCGAGAGGACCTGCAACTCATTAATCAGCCATGCCACACACCTTAGCTCAAGGGAGATGTGGAAGAATCGTTTCCTGACCATCTCGGTGATTAATAAAGACCCTCCATACGACCCTTCATCTACTTTAATCCTGAACTTCTTTGCTTCTATGTTG
Source organism: Prunus avium (assembly GCF_965620075.1). Taxonomy (NCBI): domain Eukaryota; kingdom Viridiplantae; phylum Streptophyta; class Magnoliopsida; order Rosales; family Rosaceae; genus Prunus; species Prunus avium. The sequence continues at coordinate 30,924,515 of NC_142287.1, forward strand.
AAAAATCTCGGTACGTGCCTCGCGCTCACTACCCTTCCCATCTTACTCAGCGCTGATTCCCCATGTTTTGTATAACTGAATATTTGCCCTACTTTGTTTGACAATAGGAAGTCAAGAAAAAGAGTTGTTTAGGGATGACGACCAAACCAAAAGCTTTTCTACATGGCAAGAATTGTAAAAAAATGTTTTAAAACGTCTCAATTACTAGGGGGCTTTTAGTAATTGCGGTCCTGTATCTTTGATTTTTGGGCTTTACCTCTGTGGGCTTGTTTGTTTATCGGGGTTGCTTATCTTTATTTCCTTTGGGCCTTCTATAATATCTGGCCTTTGCCTTGTTTTTCTCGGTTCCACACAGAATTCATTTCACAAAAAGGGAAATAGAAAATGAAAATGTCAAAATGAAGACAATAGAAATATTAATCCATGATTAAGGGAAAACAAAAACAAAAAAGGAAGTGTCAACTGTTTCAAGTTTCAACGGCTAAGGATTGTCACAACTTCAAGTTTTTATTCTTTTTTAGTTTTTTTCATACAAACGATATTGGAGGAAGAGAGATTCGAAGACAAAATATAAGCTCTAAGGTTGACTTTTATTAATCACTTTCCACAACTTCAAGTTTGTAATTACTTTGAAAGATGCGTTATGAACTTGTTCTTAGAAATTGGTAAATGCAATACTATCTTCTCTATTCGTAAACAAAATTGTACTAAAGTAAAAGGAAGTAGGCAAAGCCCTTATATTGGAGAGCCAACATTTATAAATCATCCTGTTTATGATCTTTTTAATAGATGTGGAACCCACTAATACAATAGGTTGACAAAGTGGTCTATAAATGTTGACAACAGTTTTGTATGAGAACTTAGTTATTTATTTAGTACGTGCATAAGAAATCTTAGTCTTACAATAATTTTATATGAGAATTTAGTTATTTATTTAGTACGTACATAAGAAATCTTAGTCTTGCAATAGTTTTATTTGAGAACTTAGTTATTTATTCCAGTATTGTACTTGACTTGACTTTCTGACTGAATATGTAGATTAGGAAAACCCTTGCCACATAATAGATAAAAAGGAAGATGTTCACCGTCACTCTTGGCCGAAATGTCCAAATCTAACTATGGAATGATCGTTTACTTTCCATCTTAATAATATGTTTGGAACCCGAACAATAAGCTAGGAAATAGTTTGCATTTCCATTTTATACTTTACTTGTTTTGGGAGACATGCACTTGGGGAGTGGACACATTGGCAAATGGATTTGATGTTCTTAATGAGTTTTTTCCCAAAAATTGATGGATCATTCTAAGTGCCTAGGTTGTCACTTAGGGGGGTGTATCCAATTAAGATTTTAAAAGAGTTCAAAAGAGTTTAAAAGTTTGGGTGTATTCAATTCAGATTTTAAAAGAGTTTGTAAAAATTTGGGTGTATTCAATTCAGATTTCAATTGATAATAAAAAAATACATCGAAATCTAGGTGTATTCAATTATGACTTTTTAAAAATCAAACAAAATTTAGGTGTATTCAAAAAGTAATTTATTTTGAAGGAATTAATAAGTTGCCCGATTTCGTTAGAAATTAAAGTGGTAAGTACATATAAAAAAGGCCCTGACAAATCTTATGTCAACCCTAGAAACTTTGAACGTGCTCTACGCTTTCCAGTCCTTGAACGTGTGTGCTTGTCAAGTGGATTTATATATGTATGATCTTTCATCGTGTGTTTGAATATTTGTTGTTGCTGTACATCACCATATTTCGATGAACAATAGCATATATATCGATGTACATCATAATATGAATAGCTGCTGCTTGAATGGTTGTTGTTGTTGCCATATATAGATCAACATCAACACATTTGTTGCTGTAAATATTTGCTGCTGTACATATTGCTGAACATCAACACATTTTTGGTTGCTCTTATTATTATTTTTTAATTCTATGTTATCATTATAGGGTTTAGGGTTGCTGTTATTATTATTTTTTTGGTTGCTGTTATTATTATTATTATGTTTTTATTTGCTGTTAATTTTTTTTTTGGGTTTCTGTACATCATAGCCTTCTTCATCGATCTATAGTCATCCTTTTTTTTTTTTTTTGTATAATATCTATATATATCTAGTCCATGTCAAAACAAAAAGGAAAAAAATTATCTTCATATATATATATTTTCTTATGAACTAATTAAAGATTGCATGTATGTGGAGAGATGCTACGAATGACGGGAGTCAAAGATGAGCAATGAAGCAGATACTTATTCGTTTTTATGCATTTAGAATTATAGTTTACTTATCATTTTTTTTGTCATGAAATTACTTTTATGTTTTTATTTTTGCGCATTTTTCATAAACATGCAGACATAAATCCTTATTTGGTTGCACATTTGAACAAATTAGATGCCTTTTTTTTTTCTTTGGATGTATTGATTTGGAAGTTCTTTACAAAATGTTTTTGTAAAGGTACTTTTCACTTTTGAAAATCTAGAAAAACGATAAACAGCCCAAAAAAAAGAAAAAAAATATTTTAGAACTCTAATCAACTCTTTTAAAATCTGCGATAAAACTCTAACAAACATCATCAAAATCAATCTAGGAATTCAATCAAACTCTATGTGGAGTTGATAGAAATCAATTGAACTACATTGAACTCTATAAACTTTATAACTCCATTTAACTCTTTTAAAATCTTAATTGAATACACCCCCCTTAGATTTCTTTTAGGAGTGCAAGTTGAGATTTTAAAAGAGTTAGTTTAAAAGAGTTTAAAAGTTTGGGTGTATTCAATTCAGATTTTAAAAGAGTTTGTAAAAGTTTGGGTGTATTCAATTTAGATTTCAATTGACATTAAAAAATTACATCCAAATCTAGGTGTATTCAATTATGACTTTTTAAAAGTCAAACGAAATTTAGGTGTATTCAAAAAGTAATTTATTTTGAAGGAATTAGTGAGTTGTCCGATTTTGTTAGAAATTAAAGTGGTAAGTATAAATACAAAAGGCCCTGACAAATCTTATGTCAACCCTAGAAACTTTGAATGTGCTCTACGCTTTCCAATCCTTGAACGTGTGTGCTTGTCAAGTGGAGGTAAAAAATCTCTTCTTTTTTTCTACGCTTTCATATATGTACGATATCCAATTCAGTGCTTGAATAATTGATGTTGCTATACATCATCATATATCCAAGCAATTGCAGTTGCTTGAATAGTTGTTGTGCCTTGGATATGAGGAGTAGTCTGTATTCGATGCACATCATGATATGAATAGTTGGTGTTTCTTGAATAGTTATTGTTGCCATCATCATATATCGATGAACAGTACATCATCATTATATTTATTGCTGTGCATAATTTTTCTACGGTTTTTCTACTTTTCCTTCTTCTTTTTTTTGGTTGCTGTTTTTTTTTTTTTGTAAAGGTACTTTTCTCTTTTGAAAATCTAGAAAAACAATAAACAGCCTGAAAAAAAAAAAACATTTTAGAACTCTAATCAACTCTTTCAAAATCTATGATAAAACTCTAACAAACACCATTAAAATCAATCTAGGAATTCAATCAAACTCTATGTGGAGTTTATAGAAATCAATTGAACTATATCGAACTCTATAAACTTTATAACTCCATTTAACTCTTTTAAAATCTTAATTGAATACACCCTCCTAAATCTATTGTGAGTCCTTGTGTTGATTAATGATTATTAGGTCTATGATTAATTTGTTGACTAGTATTAGTGGGTCTAGGATTATTTGCTAATTGGTTGACTAGTCCCTAAGCTGAGACGCAAAATATCAATAGAGGGAGAATGAAGGGGAAGGGACTACGATGAGCCCGGTTCCGAGAGCAGGGTAAAATTTCACTAATTTCAAGAATACTGTAGCAATAAATTATATTTGGATGGTTTCGAACCCGCCCACCACCCTTGTGGGCACCATTCGATGCTCATATCCACCTGGGCTGTCGCAATGTTTCTCTGTAATACATTTATAACGACTCATTAGATTTAAAGAAATTAGCATATATATTTTTATAAATTTTACACTTATTGTTAATGTTTTTACCATATAATATAAACCCCTTTTATTACTTAATCTACACTTTTTTGTTGTTGTAAATTTATACGTATACCTCTTATTTCTTTATTGTTATTTAAACTACACATTTGTTATTCTTAACCTACATAATAATATATAAACAAACCCCTTTCATTACTTGCATATTATTATTATTATTATTTAATATATATATATACATTTATCTATACTTGCATATTCTTGTTCTATAAATGACTACTCATTTTTGAAGTCTTTGTGTTTGTCAATACAACTTAGATCATGATGAAATGCATTTCCTTTAAAAAGTTTTTGGGTCAAGATAACAGATTATTGGCTAAATAAACATGTTCTAAAGTTTCATTAAAACATTTCATATTTTTTCACAAATCCTTTGTTTTTATCCAATTTTTTTTATCAATATCGAAATTTTATTGATATTTTCTGATTTTTGGATCACTAATATTTCCAAAACCCTCGATATTTAATACATTGCCCACAAGTAAAGACTGCACAAAAAGGAAACCAAACAATGAAAATGAAAATGTTAATGCATGAAATGAAGAAAATAGTAATATCAAATCCAGGATAAGGGAAAAACAAACAAACAAAAATTTAGTAGCTGTTGACAAAAATAAACACTTAGTAGCTGATCAATCTTGTTGCAAGGAAGTGGAAACCACATGATCAAATTAAAGAAGAAAGAAAAAAAAGTGCCAACTGTTTCAAGTTTCAACGTACGGCTAAGGATTGTCTAAAGCTTCCACCTGCTGAATTATTGGGCAAGATGCCTTTGGAGACCAAAGTTTTCAAGTCACCAACTGAGAGAACAAAGGCTTCTACTTTTTTGGGGCATCGGAAAGTTCTTTCCGAAGGAGGTTGGTCAGTAAAAGTCTTGGTTCTCGTTGCCCAATCCAGAAGTTGTTCTCCAACAAACATACCTTTCTCAAGAGTTTCGATTTGGGAAGGTGCCTCTCTAGGATCGCTAATTGGCGGGTGGGCATGCACATAGCCTGATACAATATAGATCATCAAGTCAAGTGGCCGTCCCGCTTCAAAAATCAGGGCGTTATCCTGGAAGATCTTTGGCTTGAGATACTTGCAGATCCTATATAGCTCGTGATTGTGCATATCTTGAAGTTTGTTTACCTATATATATATATATATATATATATATCAGAAAATTAGATTCCAATACTTGTATAAGTTTCAATTTTCATTAATTCCGTTTGAAAGATTAAACAATAACGATATCGAGAGCGTCCCTACATCATTAAATTGGAAAACAAAAGCCTTCATGTCCTCAATCAAGCAGCCTAAGTCGACAGAAGGAATTTCTCTATTGGTTTGCACGTTTAAGATCAGTTCCTTGGCATCCCCTTCAAGGATAACGGTATCCTTGTAGGTTATTTTCTTTTAAGTATGTTGTTGTTTGGGTTCATTATAGTTTAGGTAAATAGACATACTTAGGTGGAATGATTTGGTGCCTTTTTTTTCCTTTCTTTTTGGTTATATGTAGTATGTTTCTAGGTGCCTTCCATTTTTTTGGTTTTTTCCTTCCTATTTAGGTACTTAATAGGTAGCATCTACAATCATGCTTTCTATTTTTTAGTTAAAATTTAGCTAAAAACATACAATAGCTATTTTAAGAGCTCTCTATAAAATTTTAACTCAATATACTCTCTAGTTTAGGGACTCATAAATGCTATAACTCTTTTTTAATTGGTCAATCTCTATAATAAAAAAAAAGAAAAAAAAGAGTATTAATTAAAGGTTTAAAATACTCATAAAATAAAGCAACATTATGAAAGCTTTCTTCATGGAAGCCATTGATGAGCTCAATCAAGCTTTGAGAAATAGAGGGATTGAGAGAGAAAGAGAGAGAAAGAGAAATATTGTGAAACTGATTTTCTCATTCAATGAATAATTGAACTTACAGTTCAAGACTTATATTTGAGCTAACTAACTAGCAAATTAAGTTAACAGAAACTAACAGCCAGCTCATCCCTAACTAACAGACACGTGACAGAAGGTATTGAATCATGAGCTACAATCTGGTGGTTTGGGTTGTAGGCTAGCACATTAAATTATAAGGTGCCACTAGGAGTCCTTTCTCTCTCTCCTCAGATTTAGGAGCTCCTAGAGGTCTTCCTATTTTAGGAGGTGGATAAGGAGCATGGTTAGAGTTGTATTTTTCTTCAAATCATCCCTAAAATTTGTCTAAGGAGGTGGTTTAGGAAGCCCATTGTGGATGCTCTTTATAAATTAATGAATTAAATAGTTAGAGGATTGTAATTAAACAGTTGCTAATTAAATGTCAATTTTTTTATGCGATGTCTACTTACTAGGAATGATGGAAATTATGACTCATAACCTAATTGGATCAATTCAATTACTCCCCTCGTTGATCTCATTTCTAATTTTAAGGGTACCCGACTTTCAACTTAGAATTAGAACCCTTGAAATACTTCCAACACTCATGTGTTGGTAAACACAAGAGAAAGAGGAATTAGAATAGTTTTAGTATCCGTTTTTGATAAGGAATAAGAAAGAGTTCTCAGTTGCAAGGACCTATATATTTTTAAATGACCCCTCAGTGCAATACTTCCGACCAACAACACAGAAGAAGAAAGAAAACGGAACGTACACTTTTCAGCTTCTCCATGCAGATATGGCGTTGTATAATGGCCTTAGGATTGTCGGCAACAACAGAGCAGATAAACTAAAAAATAGAGAGCATGATTGTAGATGCTTATGGTGCCAATATTGGAAAGACAACATTTCCATTTATGACCATATTTATATCTAATAAGTAGATAAAATACATAAATCATCGTGTCGGCATCCCTTTTTATTTTTTTTTTAAAAAAAAAAATTCTAACTCATAACGGTTGCCCAACCTAAGTTGTCATGTCAGATAGTATTAAAATGTGATATATTTATATGGTCATCTTATCATTACCTATTTCTTAATGAATTGCAAATAGCTTAACATGTATATATGCAAACCTTAGATTTCGGACGCCCCACCATAGACAATAAAGAAACCTGGTTGTAAAATGCGTCGATCTTGTGATTCCGGACCCAATGGCATCAAAAAATATTCCAAAATTTAATGCAGTAGCATTTGGTGGATTTGTGGGGCATAACTCATTTATGAATGTGGTATTTCGTGAAGTACTGCCACTGCAGTAATAAGTAGCGCCACCACATGCCTTGGTGTTTTCACAGTATTTGTACCAGCATGATATCTCTCTTTGAATTGAAAAGAAGTACCAAAAGCCTCCCAATACCTAAAAGGACAAAGGGTTAGTTCATGATTACATCATCACTATAAAGGTTAGTGAAATTTGGGATATATTTAACTTTAACACAAAACTTATTTATACCTCTTCACTTTAACAATGTTTACTCTAATAATGAGATTGGCCAGTCATTTTCTCTTCCTAACCACACTGTTCACAAAACTTCAATTTTTTTTGTCAGTAGGTAGGAAGGGCAAGAGGGAGTACATCGTTGGTTCCTCAAGATTGCACAATACCAAGTTTCGAACCATGCCATTTGGGAAGTAGGGGAGGGCCTTAACCACTAACTTAGAGCACTTTCATCCATTGGGCTATGGCAAAAGCCAAAGGCAAGTAAGGGCAGACACTATTCACATAAATAGTAATTGCCATAACAATTTTTTGATGCATTCTCAACCATTGCCATGCCCAGTTGCGGAACCGGGAATTGAGGTTAGAGGGGGCCCTCTTGCAAAATATAAAATAAAGAGAATGAGAGCATAAACACTACAGGTTCTCGTAGAGCTTCTTGAGAATCATTTTTAGACCCCAAGACCAATATAGCCTAAATTAAAAATCAAGAAATAAGCTTTAAATTACAGCTTTCACACATCAAGTTATAGTTGTTGTATATATAAAACCCTTGTATCCTCTTTCAATATTCAATTCAATTCATACACACAGCAATAAATTATTTACACACAAAGAAAGAAGGAAAAGAAGAGTGAAATGGCTTGGATGAGAGAGAAAGAGTTGAGTAGGGGCATGGGAGCACTTTAGTCCCTACGTGGCTCTGCTACTGGCCATAGCAACCCAAGGGCAACCATTATTCACATGAGATATGAGGAGAAGAATTTGCATGAATTTTGGTGTGGGAAGTGAAAAACATGGCTAGGTATTTATAGAAAAAAAATTCTAAATTTTTTGGTATTTTTCCCCCTTTTTTTCAATTTTTTTGGTCGCTGATGTAAACTTTTCTTCATAATAAAAAATTGGTCGATGACGTCAACTTGCCCAAGCAAATCTTGCTTTTGGGCTTGCCCATTTTCATGGACTCACTTCTTGCCATGGCAATTTTTCCTTTGTGGAGATTGTTTTTGGAGTCTATTGGGTGGATGGAAGTGCTGCAAGCCCCCACGGGGCAATAAGGGGAATGGGCCTTTTAAGAAAGGAAGAAGGCCATAACCATGGGTGAAAATTTCCAGGTCCAAACAGGTATATATACTATCATCATTAAGAGCACCTCCAACCTTTACCCAAGATTGGGCAAAAGGGCCCCCAAGGCAGCCCAAGACAGCTCCAGCGGAAGAAAAATGGCCCGGGCAAAAGGTGGGTCCCATCGAACTGGGCAAGCCCACAGGCAGATCTTGCCTGGGCTGCAGCCCGAAGGCACTGACGTCAGCGCTGATGTTATGCTGACGTCAGTGAGTAAAAAACATCCAAAAAAATTTCAATTTTTTTTTAAAAAATACTAAAAAATTATAGATATTTTCCCTATAAATACATAACAATTTTATTCACTTTCTAAATTGTTTATATTTTGTTGCATAATCTTCTTTTTTTTCTTGCCCTTGCCCTAGCCTTCCAAGGGTGGAACCAACTAAGGCAAGGCTGGCACTATTCACGTGAATAGTGGTAGCCCTTGCCTTCAACTCCACCCATTTGCCCCTTGCCATGGCAAGGGGGGGCTAGGGCAGCCACTATTCACATGAATAGTGGTTGCCCTTGCAAATAGTAAATTTTGTGTTTCCACCCATTGTCATGGCTAAGGGCAATTACTATTCATTTTTTTGTTTTTTTCACAAATTTTTTTACCTCAATAATTAATTTGGATAATATTTTCGGATAAGATTTCCGGGTTCCTACGTGTCATGACTATTCATAATCGGATAAAATTTCGGGATAAGATTTTTGGGTTCAATTTTCGGATGAATTTCAAAATTCAAATTTCAGATAAAAATTTGGGTTCAAATTTCAAATTTCGAATAAATTTGGGTTCAAATTTCAGATAAATTTGGGTTCAAATTTCGGATGAATTTCAAATTTCAAATTTCAGCTAAATTTGGGTTCAAATTTCGGATGAATTTCAAATTTCAGATAAGATTTTCATCCAATCAAATCAAGCCATGTGGCATCTCTATCTTGCCAAAATATTCTATAAAACCAGAGGCTCAGCTACCTCTCACACCACATCTTTCTATATTTTCATTTCTCAGAGTTTAGAATTCATACTCAATTCATTCTCAATGGAAGATTTTAGGAGAAGCTTGGAGAGGCAAGAGCGAGAAAGAAATGAGAGAAACCGTAGAGCAGATGAAATCAATGAGTTGCAGAGACAAGTTGATGAACAAGTTGTCATAGCAGTGGCTTTGCAAGATGAAGAGAACCAAGGTCGCCACCATGGTTCACAAGTCGGCCGCCGAAAGAATGTGGACAGACATAGGCATTCTCGGGGTAAGAATCTTTTGGAAGATTATTTTATCTCAACTTCTTTGTACTCTAATGTTGATTTTCGAAGGAGATTTAGAGTGGCACCCCATGTGTTCAATAAAATCATGCATGATATTTGCAATCATGATGCATATTTTGTTCAAAAGTGTGATGCTACTAGGGTTTTGGGACTTCTTCCGGAGCAAAAGCTTACTGCTGTTATACGAATGTTGGCGTATGGAGCATCTGCTGATCAGGTGGATGAGGTTGCCCGGATGGGGAAGTCAACTACGTTGGAGGCTTTGGTAAGATTTTGTGATGCGGTTGAAACTCTGTACACTAGAGACTACCTACGTAGACATACGCCCAGGGACCTACAACGGCTTCTACAAAAAGCCGAAGCTCGAGGATTTCCAGGAATGGTTGGCAGCATCGACTGCATGCACTGGCAATGGAAGAATTGCCCAACTGCTTGGCAAGGTGATTACGGAAATAGAAAAGGCCAAAAAAGTATCATCCTTGAAGCCGTTGCTGGCTTCGACACATGGGTTTGGCATGCCTTCTTTGGAGTTCCTGGATCCCAAAATGACCTCAACGTGCTGGGTCAATCCCCGGTCTTCAACGATGTTTTGAGAGGCCAAGGCCCCAATATCACCTATGAAGTCAACAATACAGTCTACTAGACGGGATATTATCTAGCTGACTGATCGGTTCATAATTGTATATCATTTTGTACCCTTCTAGCTTATGATTTGGTTATGTTATTGAGTTAAACTTGTGCTTTTAATTCATTTTCTATTTTGATAAGTCCATAATTTCATACACTTGCATGCCTTCTTTACTTAGTGATTTTGCTTAGTTTCTCTTTATTTTGAGTCACTTACCTATGTTTGTGTGTTTTGTAGGTTAAGATAGCAAGAGATAACATTTGATGCAATCCATGCATGTTAAGGGCTGATTGGCATATGAGGAATATGAGCTTAAAGACAAACACATTTTGGCTACAACCCCTTTCCAGCCCAATTTCGTAGGTCAACTTCTTGGCCTTGGATCAGCATGCTATGGGGCTCGAATGAGGTGAAGATCTTCATGAAACTTGTTCCAATGGGTGTCTACTACAACATATCCAAATTTCAGCCCAATTGGACATTTGTGGAGTGCTCAGCCCGTCCAACACCCAACCTTGCTCAGCAGGATTTGCAGCTGCCAGCTTTGAGCCTTATCTCCTCCTTTAAGCCATGTGCCTCACCCATGCTGCAACTGACTTTGGATCCAACATAATGAGTGAAGTGGGGAGGCATTCCAGCTATGAAATTCTAAAGGAGCAAGTTGGTACATGCTGGAGTTATTATAGAGAAAGCATGTGCATGCATGTGAAGCAAAGAAATGAAATGAAGTCAATTCCAGTCTCTGTTCGGCAGCCAACTTGCAAGGCCCAAAACACACACTTCTACTGCTCCGATGGGAATACATTCTTCATAGAAGTTGTTCCAATGGGTGTCTACTATAACATATCCAAATTTGAGCCCCATTGGATAAGTTTTTAAACCTCTGGCCTTCCTACACCAAGTCTGGTTCAGAAGACTCGTTTTTGTTCAACAACCAAAAGAAGACCACATGGGTTGGCAGCAAAAGGCAGCCACAATTGATCACCTTTGATCCCATGTGAAGAAAGCTTGAGGTGCAGCAAAAAAAATATGGGATGAGATTGATTCCAACCACACTAACATAGACAAGATGAAGTGTGAGTTATGGGTTGTACTAAAAGAGGAATGGTGGTGTTGGATTTCATTATGTTGTTCCCTCCCTCTTAGCCCTATAAATAGAGAAGCCTTCAAGCTTCAAATCACACCCCAAGGGGGGGGAGCTCTCAAACACTTCTCTAGAGCTCCCTTCCCTTCTCTCCCTCAAATTCTCTTAGTTTCCTTTCTAGTTTTCAATTGTTGTAATGAAATATTTGTGCTGAAATTCTCCTTAAGTTTTTCAAGTTCTACTTTACTTTTATTTGTAATGTACATTCTTTCTTAAGTATTCAAGTTTAATTAGTTTCCAAGTTTCAATTATGATTTTTGTTCTTATTCATTATGCTTATAAGTTAATATGCTAGTTTGAATGATTGATCACCATTTAGGCTTGCATGTTAGCTATCTTGGTTTGAATTAAGAGTAGACACCATGCTTTAATTCGAATTGAACTATGAATAGGAAGAGTATGTATGGACATTCGACAACAGGGATTAGATACATGCTTGGTTGTTTAAATTGTTCTTCTATACTTAATGGGTTCCTAATGCTTAGTTTTAGGTTAGACAACAAATGATCAAATTAGGGAATTAGGAACACAAGGTTATGACCAAACACCATGGCTTAATCATACTTTAGCTAGAATCAATCCGTTAATCTAATTGAACTTGGGAACTTATTTGCTTGAGTTATTTCATTCTTTCTTGTTTTATTTATTTTCTTTTTTCATTTCTATTTTGTGTAGGGGAAACAAATTGGATCATTCAATCACCAATCCTCGTGGGATCGACCTCGCACTTACATATGCTATACTACCAAACGGCTCGTGCACTTGCGAGTATCACAAGTTGAGGATGCAGTTTAAACCATTTTGGTGCAGCTGAATCGAAGCAACACTGACGGCATCTACCCGAGGTGGACCACATTTGTCAAATCCATTCCGAATCCCCGATCCCAGAAGGAAAAATTATTTGCTACTTATCAAGAAAAATACAGGAAAGATGTCGAAAGGTGTTTTGGCATCCTTCAAGCTCGGTGGTTGATTATTCGAGGTGCAGCCCGTATGTTTGATGAGGAGGTCCTCAGAAGCATTATGATGACTTGCATCATCCTCCATAATATGATTGTGGAGGATGAGTATGATTATGAAGCTGAAGAGGTCTATGAATCGGATCCCATGAACACGGCTTTGACACGAATTTATGAAAGGCCCATGGGGCCAAGTGGAGAACCGTTTGAACCGGAGCCGTTGGTTAGGGATGGTCGTTTCATGACCCGTATGATAGATCGATATCAAGAGATGCAATCTTCGTATGTTCATGAAAGGCGTCAATGTGACTTGATGGCGCATCTATGGGCGGTGATAGGCAATCAAGATGAATGATGGAGCATAGATGCTTTGGTTATGTTTTATTTATTATGGTTTGGTTGTGGTTTTTAGTTTTTTTTATTTTAATTATGTTTTGTTTGATGTATGGAATATGTTGAATAAAAATGTCTTTTATTGAATGCTTTGTTTATTAAATAAAGAAATCCAATACAAGTCATTAAGAATTACTACTACTAAAATAAAAAACATGAATTACAACAACTTTAATAGAAAACATGAATTACAACAACTTTAATAGAAAACATGAAAAATACAAATACATGAAAAGGTATGCCAACTAATTTAATGGTTTTCATCATTTAACCAATCCGTGTTGCTAGGCCCATCATCTTGGAAAAGTCTTTTTCTTCTCATAACATCCCTGCGTTCTAGCTTCCAAAATTGTTTTGTTTCAGGGGACATATGGCTTGTATCCATCGCCATGGTTTCCCGATCTGTCTTCTCCATATCTTTTTTGCGCAAATACTCCCTTTCTCGTGAAAACTAGGCTTGAATTGCCATCTCGTTATCTTGGCGTTTCTGCTCCAGTTCAATTCTTATGGCATTTTGCCTTGCAATTTCCTCCAAAAACTTTGAATTACTATTACTTGAATTACCCGCTTTTTTTGCCTTCGCAGCCTTTCGGCCAATGGGCCTCGGCTCCTTTTCGATGGGTGAGTCTTCACTCATAGGGGAATCGAGAGGTGACTCCGATGTCATTAAATTACGGAGTGACGTCTCATTTAACACAACGGGGGGACCCGTGGGAATAATTATGAAGCGTTTGCAATATTACACCACATCCCAACATTCATGATGGTTGAAACTTTTTTTGCCACCTCCGGTTGCACCGAACCACATCTGTGCTTGAATCATCTATTTAACAAAAGCAAATGGAAATGCAAGAAATATTTAAAATATATTGGATATGCAAGTAACCAAAAAACAAACAAATGGAAATGCAATTAACCTTACAAATAAATTGGAAGTGCAAGAAATATTAAGAAACAATTGGAAATGCAAGAAATATTAACAACATATTGAAAATGCAAGAAATATTAACAACATATTGAAAATGCAAGAAATATTAACAAATATTTAAAATGCAAGAAATATGAACAAAATATTTAATTTGCAAGAAATATTAACAAAATATTGAAAATGCAATAAATATTAACAAAATATATAAATTAGGACATTAAACTTAATGAAACGAAAATTACAAACTACTTACCTCGTTAGTACGATTTTCCCCGCTTATACAGTTTTCCATTGCTTTTGACAACGCATCTCTCCATTTTCCCAACTCTTTATTTAGAATTTTCCACCTACTAGATAATGCCATTTCCGTACGAGTAGACCCCGGAATTTTTTCACAAAATTCGGCATGAATTTTTTTCCACATATGAAAAAATTTCATCTCATTGCCTGTCACGGGGACAATGACAAACTTGGAGCCAAGCCTCAGACAAGGAAACATCTTCCATGGTGCTCCACGCCCCTCCGGTTTCGATAGAAGAAGCCATAAAAAGAAGAAGAAAAAAAATACAAGGTTAAAGAGAGGAAAATGTTGAATAAAGAGTGAATAATAGTAGAAGTATAATAAAATGTATAAGGATTGGTGTTGAAAGTGAAGGGTATTAATAGGTATTTATAGAAAAAAAAAATCAGAATTTTTTAGTATTTTTTTTAAAAAATTTCGATTTTTTTTCATAATTTTATTGCCAAAAAATCGCTAGCCATTGGATTGGAGGAGAGAAGCAGATCGGAGCGCCCAGGTTACGACACCTATCTTCTAGCCGTTGGTGATCGCGCAGGGCTGACGTCAGCGCAAGCGAATTCAATTTTTTTTACCGTTGGCGTGTGCATTGCACGCGCCAACGTTAAAAAAAATTGACTGCGCTCGCTGACGTCACCCGTCACCCCAAACCGAGTTTTGGACCTCGGGCCAGCCCAACTTGCTGGGACCCGCACCTTTCCCGGGCTTGGGCTCACCGCTGGAAACTCCTTTTTTTGCTTTTCTCCCCCCAGCCTTGGGCTAGGCTCATGGCTGCACTTGCTCTTAGCCTTGCCTTAGCCTACATGGGTGGAGGTGCTCTAAAGGATGTTGAGTGTTTTCTTTTCTTTTTAATGGGTTGTTATGTCACTACCTAACGTAATAACCATGGATGAGTTGCAGATAATGGAGGAAAAGGAGGCAGAAAGGCCAAGAGAGAAGGGTGAAAAGTTGAAAAAGAAAATTGATTAACCCTAAAACTCATAAAATGTAAGTGAAACAAATATTAGTAGGTGACTATTTTAAATGACGGGGCATGCATACATCGGTTGCCACATAATGTGATTAGCTAAATGTGATAATTTTACAGTGTACCTAAATGGCAGCACTTTTCTAATAGGGGTGGAAGCCATCAAAATAATGTGTATGAACTATGTAATTTATAGATGTAATCTCTAGCATTATTAATTAACTCGGATAAAATTGAGTTTTAAAGAAAAACTTATTTATTTCAAACATAAGAGAACTTTTAGTCAAGAAGTAGTTATGAAAATAAGGATAAGACATAAATATGTATGAGTTATGAACTTACATGACTAGCAAGGATGTAGAAAAATAAATTGAGTGTAGCTCGAACCCATTTTCTGGCATGATACATGTTATCCGTACTGAATATGTAGATTAGAGAAACCCTTGCCAGATAATAGATAATAAGGAAGACGCTCACTGTCACTCTTTGGCTGAAATGTCCAGAGCCTCCTGGCTTGAAATAGAAAACTGCTATTGCCAACTGGACAAAAAACAGCAGGTTAGAGACTAGACTCACTGAGCAAATGTAACTTTGTGCGTAAGACAATATTGACCAAAATATATAAACCTTGATTGATTATCATATAATCTTATATATCATATTATCATATATATACATATATATACACACACACACATTGAAGGACTCGTTATAGTAAATCCTATATGATGAAAAAAAATTAGAATATTACATAATTCGATGGAGTTGTCAAGAATATGGTAAAAACATTTCCAAATACAAATGTGCAGGTGAAGGTTATTAGAGCAAAATATTTTTTTATTTATTTTCATGATAATGATATTCTAAATTACCCCACATTAGAGGAGGAGGTTCGAACTCGAGTACAATATTGCTGGCAAAAAGAAAAGACAACAAAAGTTGAGATTTCGGTCTCTTACCTGTGGAATGGGAAGCATAAGGGAAACGGCAATTAGGATACCCACAAAGCCAATAAAACTACAGTAGTAGGTACGACGAAGTGTTCCATCCCAGTCGTCGATCTCGTTGGTATATATTCTATACCCAGAAATTATAGTACGCAATGCGAAAGTGGCATCCGGAAGTGCTCGAAGAATAAGAGCTGCAGTCCTCAAGTTTTTGTCTATTCCAAGGCACTTATCCTTCTCATCGATGATTGGAATGTAAAAGAAGAGAGGATCTAGTGACACTGCAATACATGATAATATAAATATACTTTTCCTCGTTAATAGAGAGAAGAAGGAGAAGAAGGAGAAGAAGATGCGCCCAAAAATTCCCTTCCATTTAGCAGTTGCATCCCTTTCTTCCTTCCTTGGACTACCTATCTCAATTGAATCCTCGTCTGAATCGTCATCTGGCCAATACTCGCTGAAAATAAGCCTGTCAGAAGGGAAAAGCTTTTATTATGAATTGAGATTCAAATTCAACAAAAAAAAGTTTTCCATTAATGAAATAAAGCATGATGATGCTCCTTGCTCATAACAACTTCTCATTTGCTTAGTAACGTGGCTCCTTTCTTCGGAAGTCGTTACCAAACGTTGGTGGTGGTAGCATAGTTTATTTATGGAGGTTTTTATTTTATTTTAATGGGATATAGTTATTTTTGGATTAAACAAAGAGTTGTAGAGACTTCCAAACATGGAATAAAAATACATCTACAAGTTTCAAAACAGTTTGTGATTGAACCACATTACTAAAATAAATCAGGCACTTTAGGTTGTTTCAATAAATTAAATGAACATAGCAAAACAATAATTAGATAAAAAGAGACTAGCTCAATATAAATCTAATAATAACTTTCGCTTCCTTACTTGCCTTGAAGCTATTTGCAACAGGGAGGTGATACTATATATTATTATATTATGGAGGTTGGGTCAAAGTTGCTGGAAAGTAAAATTAGCAAAGGCTTTATTAATTCTTTTTCACAATTTTTTAATTTTTTATGAAGATGTTAACAATGGGATCCATATGCTAATAAATTGAAGCTATTGAATTATACCATTGAAAGTAAAACTACAGTTCAATTCAATAGATACAAAAATAGTTCAATAATTGAACAACCATTGTGGATGCTCTTAGATCGATGTTTTTTTTTTGGGTTTTTCTTGGGATGTTTACTGATCAAGAAGAAAGAAAGGGAGTACATTTGCAACCAAATGAAACAAAAGGCAAAGAAAGAGGTGAGGATATTACAGAAACTTAGGGCTCGTTTGGTATCCTATTTAAAAAAAAAAGAACTAAAAAATCATGATTATTTTTTTTAACATGATTTTTTAAATATTTATTTTAAGATCTTAAAACTTGTTGGTAATGAACTCCAAACTATTTTTAAGATCTAAAAATTTTTGAAATTAAAATTAGAAAATCAGAAATCGTATATCCCCAAATTGAAATTAACAAAAGAAAAGAGGAGGAGAGAGAGAGAGAGAGAGAGAGAGAGAGAGAGAGAGAGAGAGAGAGAGAGAGAGAGAGAGAGAGAACTGTAAAACCTTACTTTTTGTGAGAAAAACGATAATTGTATTCATAAGTTAGGCACAAAGACCATCAGCTACAAGGGCACACACAAATGCCCACATATGGTTAAAACAAAAAAACCACATAAGACAGAAATTTTGGCATAAAAGCCACATGCCTGAACAAACCAAACATCAATCACAGCACCCAAATCTACCAATACAACTACAACTTTTAACTCACAAGTACAAAACCTCACTTTATTGAGCCACAAATCTCACTTTTTTGTTTTTAAAATTGGGTCTTTTTAAGTTGTTAGGCTCACCACATTGTGTACCATCTCTTTAATAGAGGTGGAGCCCATCAATACAATGGGACCCAACTCTATTAGAGATGGGGTACACGATGTGGTATAAAAATATCATAAACCTAGCAATTTTCTATTCATTCGAAGTTATAATCAAACTAAACTATAAAAGAGAGTTTCCATAACATCAATCAACAGGGACTCAGTTTATCCCTTCATCTTCTTGTATTTACTGACTTCAAACCTAGGCATAAATTACTGAAGAAAATAAAAACAATATTAATGAATGAAAACGAAATAAACCTAAATTATAAGAAGAGACTTTGCAAGCTAAGCTACTAACTCGAAATAAATCTAATAGTTGCTAGCTACACTTTTTGGATCGTCATCTGAAAAGCCTCAAAAAATTGAAGGTATGCTAACCTGAAGATACGGACCACATAGGCCCAAACGCTCTTAATTCGCTCAAGGATAGTAGGCCTGAAATATAAACAACTGCAAGTCATTACATTTTTATTTTTGAAGAGTAAGGGTGGTTTTCATTTGAATGTAATGTAACTAGTGGAGGATCAATGTGATCTCATTTGAATCTAATGTAACTAGTGGGGATTTCATTTTCAAAGAACCCATTCCGCGAATCAAATGGGCATAATGCTACAACCTTAGATGGTGCATTTTCTTGAATAAACAAATGATTACTTACCTTCTAGGAGAGATGCTACTGATCATCAAGTGCCGTGGCATTTTGGCTTCCCTACTTGCCTTGAAGCTATTTGCAGAGAACCAATGAGACTGTAAAGCTAATTATGTACAAAGAGCAGAATAATGTGGGTGAAACTTGCAATGCAAGTATAAGCCTTGCGTTTCATGTTTGGAACTCTCCTCTCTTTATATGTACGAGAAATTATTGCATGTACCCCAAAAATCAAATTAACAATCCCCAACCAAAAGAAAAGAATAAACTTTTGTTTCCAAAAGAGGAAAACAAACCGGGCGAGAGAAAGAGAAGGGCAGTCCTAGCTAAGAAGGGAAGGGAGTACATATGCATCCATAAGAACAAAAGAACAAAAGATGATATGTTCGGTACACGAATAAATCTTGAGCCTTGAGGTTGCAAGAGTTGCCGGTACAAGCACAAGGCTTTTACTTTAAACTTATGTGAACTTTGGGGAAAGAGAGCAAGAGAATCCTCAAGGTATGGAGAAATTCATCTTTCTTACCTGATAAGCCTTGTTGTGATGAGAGATAGAATACAAAGGGTAGGAACACATGTTACACGAAAGTAGCATATCATAGGGTACCTTTTTGGTGGCTTCCTCAATCATTCGACAACATGAGCCAAAGCAAAAGTTGTTTGAAATTCTTAACCCCACGTCTGGCGTAACGTAAATAACTAGGCAGCATGTGAGCTCATATAAATACAATAATTAAACAGCTAAATATTACAACTAAAGATTTATACAAACTCAAACTAGTGTATGGAATTAAGCTGGATAAACTGGAGGCAGCTAGCACCATGCTTTGATAATCTCTGACAAATTATGAGTGAACTAAGCGTCTAATAATGAAAGAAATTAATTACCAAAGTTTTAGGCCATGTTTGTTTGACAGGAATGTTAAAAGGGATACATGAATTGTAGTCCTTATATTTTGGAATAGAATGATCTTTTACTTTCCATTTTATTAATTCAGGAATTCAAACAAGAGCTTGCATTTCCATTTAATTCTTTACTTGTTTTGAGAGTAAATTATAATTAAATAAAAAGGGGAGGGCGCCCAGGGGTGGTGCATGTGTTAGGAAAACCCGATGATGTATTTGGCGCTACACATGATTAAGGGGTTGGATAATTTAAAATATAAAAAGAAGCTGCCAGGAAAGTATGCATTTTCCAATATTAATACAATTAAGCAGCCCTTGAAATTTCAATATCCTTCCAATTTTCTCTTTATTGACCTTAGATATGGTGTCCCACGCTCGAGGGGAAGACTTGTCTCCTCCAATTTTTTATTTTTGTTCCTTTAAACAAACTTGGGTGGAGATAGGAAGTCAAGAAAAAGAGTTGTTTAGTGACGACGACCAAACCAAAAGCTTTTCTACATGGCAAGAATTGTAAAAAAATGTTTTAAAACGTCTCAATTACTAGGGGGCTTTCAGTAATTGCGGTCCTGCATCTTTGATTTTGGCACCTCTGTGGGCTTGTTTGTTTATTGAGGTTGCTTATCTTTCTTTCCTTTGGGCCTTCTATAATACCGGGCCTTTGCTTTGTTTTTCTCAGTTCCACACAGAATTCATTTCCGAAAAAAGGAAATAGAAAATGAAAATGTCAAAATGAGGACAATAGAAATATTAATCCATCATCAAGTTCCAACGGCTAAGGATTGTCACAACTTCAAGTTTTTATTTTATTTTTCATTTTTTTGGTATACAAACGATATTGGAGGAAGAGAGATTCGAAGACAAAGTATAAGCTCTACGGTTGACTTTATTTAATCACTTTCCACAACTTCAAGTTTGTAATTACTCTGGAAGATGCGTTATGAACTTATTCTTCAAAATTGGTAAATGCAATTATGCAATACCATCTTCTCTATTCGTAAACAAAATTGTACTAAAGTAAAGGGAAGTAGGCGAAGCCCTTACACTGGAGAGCCAACATTTATAGATCATCTTGTTTATGATCTCTTTAATAGATATGGAACTCACTAATGCAATGAGTTCACCTCTAAGTGGTCTATAAATGTAGACAACAGTTTTATATGAGAAATCTTAAGCAAGGGTGCAACAGTTTTATATGTGATTCAATACGGTATTATTAGTGTTTTCGCTACAAAATTGGAGAGGGGTGTACAAAAGGTGCATTATATTAGACACGAGATCGGATTTAGATATAGAAATCTTAAGCAATTGTACTTTTGCGGTTATACCTTCTTGAGAGATTCACTAATATACCCAATATAGGAGCCCAAATTATAAAAATACCCCATATGAAATGAACTTTAGAAACACACCCAAAATTCATTTATAACATAACAAAAAGGCTTTTAACTTCTTTTAAATTACAAAACTGCCATTGATTTCTCAAAACAAACCCAACCCTAAAACATATAAACAAGCCCAAAATACTCAATAGGATATTAAAGTAATTTAATAATCAAAATTAAATTCAATATGGCCAATTGTCATTTTTTGGGTTTTTTTTTTGGGTTTGTTTATAGAAATTAAATGGTGTAGGGTTTATTTATAGTTTTAGTGCTAAGAATGGGTATTTAACTAAATATCTCTATTTTCTTTGGTTATAATGACGATGAGACATATGCATGATTTTGCTTAACCTTGTAAATACCTAGTGTGCTTTCTTCACACTTTTTTTGTTTATTCCATGGAGTGTATTAATTTGTTATAACAAGTTGGACTAATGTCCTACCTCAGTTGCTACACAAATGGGGAGTCCTTAAACTTCAATAAAATGTATACGTCAACTCTTTTTCTCTTTTGAGGAAATGTAATTTTCACATCCAACTAGAAGAAACAGAAGACAAGACATATTGGTGACCACACATGCGATTACTTTATCAAATACGCACAACATAAACAACTGAGTTTTAAGGAAATATGAGCGCCAAATGTTGTTTCAAGTTTCAACTGCTAAGAAGTATTGCCTAAACTTCACCACGCATCTTTAATTTGCCAGTCTTTACCAAGGTTTTCAAGTCATCAACTGTGAGAGCAAAGGCTTCTACTTTCGTGGAGCATCGGACAGTTTTGTCCGAAGGAGGTTGGTCATCAAAAGTTTTGGTTTTCACTGCCCAATCCAGAAGTTGTTCTCCAAAAAACATACCTTTCTCAAAAGTTTTGGTTCTTGCTGCCTCTCTTGGAGCATCCCTAATTGGTACGTACGCTTGCATAGTGCCTGATATAATAAAGAGCATCGAGTGAAGAGGCTGTCCCGCTTCAACCACCGTGTCATTCTCCTGGAAGATCTTTGGCTGCAGATCCTCGGAGATCGTTTCCAACTCTTCCTTTCCCATAGTTTGAAGTTGCTTTACCTATATATACATATATCAGAAAATTAGCTAGATTCTAATCCTTGATATAATATGGGTGGATTAATATTATATATTATCTAGAGTTTTTGAGTTGCAAAAACATATTTTTATATGACTATTTTTTATACTACAAGTAATAGTCTAAATTAGAGGGGAGTTTCTCACACTTACGCACACAACTAAGATGTTATGGGGATTCATATCTGACACCTCTAGTCTGCAAGTTAAGGTCCTTTTCTACTGAGCTAGACTATTGACTATTTTTATTTGACTTTATAAATAGAGATTAAGGAACATACTTCCTAACAAAAATTAATTATAAGAAAAAAGCGACATGAACATACTTTCCCCACCGTCTCGCTGCAGAAATAACGCTGTAATAAGTATCTGTTATATTCGGGAAGATTATAGAACATAAAATTGAGATCCACATCACCATCTAACTTTCCTTCCAAATTTCGACTTATTAAACCCATAATAGTTTTCTTCAAATCATCAGGCAGGGCAAATTTTTCCATCCACATTTTTATAGCCCTATTTCTCTCAACTATCTTGGGTCTTAAGTCCTCAGCTTTATCCTCGTCAGCCAACGATTTATTCATTGCCTGCTGCATATATATCTGTACGTTTCCAAGGAGGTAAAAAAATAGTAGCATGCCAATGATAGAAGTTATAACTGCAAAGCAGTTTTCCCATACATAGCTACTTGTTTCCAGATTCGTGCCGAAGTTACTGCAATAATCAATGAAGCATTTAAAATATAAGATTATAATCTAGAAGTGGAAGTAGATGAGTTTTTGTGTAGACTATTATCAGAGTTGCAAGGATCTATTTCTGAATGAATTGCGAATAGCTTAACAGGCATATATGCAAACCTTAGATTTTTGACGCCCCACCATATACAGTAAAAGAACTTGGTTGGAAAATGTATTGACCTCGTGCTTCCAGATTGTATAGCATCAAAAAATATTCCAAAATTAAATATTGTAGTATTCTGTGGATTTATAGGGCATAACTCATTTAGGAATGTGATATCTCGTGAAGTGCTGCCACTGCAATAATAAGTAGGTCCACCACATCCTATACCATTTCTACAAGATTGGTCCCAACATGATATCTCTCGTTGAATAGAAAAGAAGTACCAAAAGCCTCCAACTACCTAAATGGGCAAAAAGTTAGTTCATGATTAGATCAACTCCAGAAAAGTTTATCTAATTTTAGCTAGTCTTCTAAAAATGAAAAAAAAGAAGAAAAGAATTGGAACCCCACCAAGAGCATAAAGTAACAAAAACAAATATTGTAAAAGTGAGAATATATAAGGCTTGAATATTCGAAATTTCTCCACATCCGATTTCGTATGTCATGGACTTATTATTCTCCATTGAACAAAAAAAAAGAAAGAACTGTTGTTGTTTTAAATTGATGATTGCAATATTGTCTTCTCTATTTGCCAAACAAAAATGTACTAAACTAAAGGAAGTAGGCAAAGCCGTTATGCTAGGGAGCCAACATTTATAAATCATCTCGTGTATCAACTCTCTAATAATAATTGTGGAACCCACTAATGCAATAGGTCGCACCTTAAAAAGAAGTGCTGCGCAAAGTGATCTATAAATATGGTCTCTCTCAAACATTACTTCCTGATTCAACTAACAGTTTTAAAAGAGAACTTAGTTATGTATTTAATACATAACAAATCTTAGTTTCACTACGAAAGTGAGGATACAAGGTAATAATTATAATTTAAAAAAAATAGAGGAACGTATATGACTTACATTACTGGCAATGATGTATAAAAGAAAATTGAATGAAGCTCGAACCCATTTTCCGGTCTTGTATTTGAGATTCTGACTATATATGAAGATTAGGAAAACCCTTGCCACATAATAGATAAAAAGGAAGATGTTCACGGTCACTCTTTGGCCGAAATGTCCAGAGCCTCCTGACTTGAAAAAGAAAACTACTATTGCCAACTGGGCAAAGAAACAGTGGGTTAGAGACTAGAGTCAAGCCTTTGGCAAAGAAGAAATAAAGAAAAAAAGAAAAAAGGAAAAAAAGAGACTAGAGTCTAGCCACATCATTTAAAATTGACTATATTTAACAGACACATTATATGGTAGCTGATATGTACATGCCAGGTTATTTAAAATAATAAACTATTTTATATTGCTTTAATTAATTACTTTTTATGAGTTTAGGTTACTCAATATTAATATTCTTTTCAACTTTTGATCCCCTTCTCTCTCATCTTCTCTCCCCGACATCTGCCTCCCTCCTCCCTCTCTTCTACAACTCATCCATGGTTTCGCGTTTATTAGTGATAATAACTCGGGAAAAGAAAAAAAAAAAAAAAGAAAAGAGAACATCCTTAATTGTGGACAGTATAGACCCAACATTGAAAGAAAAAAAGAAATTTTTTGCCATTAGATGGTTTGTTAATGACGTGGCATTTTTAGGATAAAATTCAAGTAGATCCTAATAGAGAAAAACCAAGCAATCCGAATCCTTTGATGGATCCCTCAATAAGAAAGAAAACGAAACAAAAGTCAATCTTTTGCATACCTGTGGGATGGGAAGGATAAGGAAAACGGCAACTAGTAAACTCACAAAGCTGTAGTAAAGCAAATCTACGAAGTAGAGGTCCACGTTCGGGTACAACCTATGTTAGACGTGTAGATGTCTAACCCATTAAAGTGTGGTCTTATAATCATCAAAGGATTCTAAGACTTGATATCAATTAGGAGTTCAAATACAACTAAACCTGCAGCTCTATTAAAGTTAGTGTTTTAAGGCTAATATAAGAGCTAGAAGGATTCCTATCTTAATTGTGGATTAGAAGTTATAAACCTAATGCAATAAGGACTTCTTAAGAGTTTCTTGATGGGCAAGACTCTTAGGAAGATGCATATAAATACAAGTGCCCCTGCTCAACCGATCAAGCCAACCCACACAAAAGAATTCACCCCATCTAGAATGAGTGTATGAAGGGATCGGATTGAGGAGATGTGCTCTTGTATATTCTTGATGTGTGTTCTATCATGTGTAGTCATTATAGTTTACATGTGGTATCAGAGCCAGGTTACATGTTTTAGAACCAAAAGAAATCGCCCACGTTTTCTGCTGCTGCTGGCTTACACTGTACGACTTTGGGCTGTTGTGTTTTCCTCCTTTTTTGCTGCATCTTGATCAAGCTTCCATGGGGTATGATATTTTATTGAATATGAATTGATTGCTAAAGTTTGCGGCTATAACATTAGTTTCATGTTTTTAATTATGCAAATTGCATCCAGTGGTCACGAATTAGTTTTAATCCTAAAGAATTGGCAACTAGTATTATAAAGGACCTCTAATATGAACTCATGTCGTGACACTTATATTGTTTGCCTTTGTATTGTTTCCCCTTTTATACCTCCCTGGACACAAATTAAATACAATTTCAAATAAAAACATCTTGTTTTACGGCATATTTGCATGATATTCATATGGTTTCAGTTTACGATATCATGCATACTGAGTTTGTGAATTGCGGCATGTTAAAATATTTTATAAAGATGACATCAGTTTTCTATATGTCAAGCATGCTTAATTTTCATAAATTGATACATACTTTCAGCCGTAGCTTCAGTTATTAATGTTAAATTGACCCAATCATGTTAAGTAATCGCATATGTCATGAACTGTTTTTGTCGTGACCCATTTTGGAGAAATATGTTCTATTGAGGTTTAGGTTTTATATTAGCATAGCAACTATACACATGCGAAAGGTTATAAAGTACCAACCCAAAGTGATAAAACCTAAAACTGAAAGTTAAGCAATATATTGTTTTATTACCCTTTATTACACTAACATACTTTGTTAAGCGTGTTTCGATATACAGCTTTTTCTCGTTCATGCTTGAAGGGTTGAGATCAAAGTTTCAAGAGTTCTTGTTTCAATTTAAAGAGCGAAAGCAACCTAGTTGATTAAAGAACATTTGATTCTAAGATTGGTTATTAAATGTGATAAAAGTATAAAGTTTTAACTTTATCATATTTGGAAGTTTTATGATCATAGTCTACAGATATTCTAGCAATGGTTGAGTGAGCCAAAGCAACTCAATCATTAATAGTTTTCTGGATTTAAAGAATTGATCATAATTGGCATTATAGGTGAAGGCGTGTTAAAAAAAAACTCTATGTCCAAAGATGTGAGTGGTTTAACATGAGTACACTTATAATGGAACAATATGGGAGATGCACTGCATGAATTAGCAAGGAATTTCTTCAGTCCAAAGACGTGGGAGTTTCTTTGTTCCGGAAATTCGTGTATGTGCATGTCCTAGTGTTGAAAACATGTTTAATTCTCTACCCAAAGGTGTGAATTAATTATGTTTGATTGAGGATATGGGGACAGATTGATTATATGATATATTTTGGAAGATTTCAGTTATGTCACAATGAACCTTAACTCCATTGGCATACAAATGTTATTCTTGTTATACGGATTGTAACATGTTTAAGTTGTTGATGATAATTTGATATTGGTGATCTTGAATAGTCATGAAAGTTAATGGTATGACAAAGAAATAGATTTTTGGTTGATCACATAAAGGAGATATGAGTATGAAAAATTGATTGCATTAATTTCTCATATCAAATATTCTCTCAAGTTACACTACAGTTTCTGATCACTATTAGTTCACATCAAGGTTTATGCATATTCATAGAATGTATGCAATTTTGGTATTTGTGACTTGATTGATCGAAAATTTGTGTTTTCTTATTTGGTTATGTATGGACATGTTTGATACTTGGCTATTTTTCATATGCAATCAAGTGACTGTTTTATATCATACAGCTGGATTGATTCATACGTGTAAAAGGATTGATACATATTTAATTGGATTGAATCACGTAAAGTTGGATTGATCTGTAAGGTTGTGTTCGTCATATAGAATGAAATAAAATAAAGTTGGCTTGTTTTAAATGGTACGGCGTACTGCTGCAAGTGTTTTTGAGGCATGATTGGTGTTATTTTTTATGCTTTCAGTATTGGATAAAGACAAACTTGCTTTGTGAATATATATTTACAAGTATTAATTGTGGTTATATCACTTGCATTTAAGGAATATCACTATTTTATTGCCATTATAGTTTTCAATTCTCAGTTTATCGACGTCTAATTATATGTCATGTTATATAGTATTCATGCTTGATATTAAGAAATATGATCGTTTCACCCAAGAAAGGATAATTTTGAAGGATAACCTAAAGAAAAACTTGGGTTTTGCATGGCAAATTATTTGGATAAACTTTTGTTTTAATATGAGGAAAATGTCATGCTATATGAAGTTTAGATCTTGCATTAGAAATAAGGATATTCTGCTGTTGTATTGCTTTTTCTTAATGAATGAGATGCATGGATAAAATTGCACTTTTGATTAAGGATCACTTAAGATACGGCACATTGCTATATATAAAATACTCAAGATACGATCTCTAGATTGCTCAAAGGTGTTTTTTTTTTCAAAAGTGACATTTTATATATTTTGGTTTTGTGATATGTTTTTAATTGTTTCGTTTGCACCTACATGCAACTTACTGTTTTATGATGTTTAGAATGCACATAAGGATAATTAAATTTTGAGAAGCATATTGATAGCATTCATAATTCTATAGTTAACTAATTTTTCAGTTTTGAACTATGCTGCTATGATGTCTATTTACATAATGTTGTAGTACGAATTAATTTGTGATAAAATTAGGCGATAAGGATCATTTTCTAAGCTTTCTTTAGACGCTAAATTCATGAAAATATATTGAGAATTGAATTTTTGGTGAATTTATAAAGTTGAAACAGATGCACAGGAATTTTCCTGACAGTTTCCGCATTATGAATAAAGATTGTTGAATGACTCACTTAAAGATCTTCAAATGAACTGAATTTTTGATATGTTGAGCATATAAGTGTCTTCGTGAATTCTGCAAAGTTTCGTGATTATTGGATGTATAGATTATTTGTGAGAATTTTATTAGTGATCTGTGTTCAGGAAAAGTATGTGCTGACAAATTTTCTGAGTAACCTTGTAGGTCAATTTCAGACTTTTTAATTAGCTCTAAAACGACTCATTAATTTTTCTGTTTGAAGATTAATGACTCTAGTTTGTTTGCATTATTTTTATGCTAATCCGATTTATAAATTAATTATGGCAAATTCTCAAGTAATCACATATCATTGCTGGAATTTTCTTGACAGTTTTGTGCATTTAGGCTTATACTGTGAAGTACATTAGGAGCACGCCTTGAAAGTTCTTTTACACCTTTTTGTCACAGTTTTTCTAATCATAAGGTTATTGGTGCACTATATATTGAAGTAGCAAAGTAGTGAGTGTTTGCCCAAGTGGGAGAAGTGATGTAAAGTTTTGGGCTTCACACTCAATACCTTATTATCTTGTATTTTGATAAAGCTCACATAGGTTTTGGAGCATACATGGAATTCTTTTCTGGTTTTTTCTGGTTTTTGACACATTGAAGTTTTCTGAGTACTAATAAGCATACTTGGAACTGTTTGGATGACTGACTGTTTCGTTTTGGCTATTAAAATTCTTACCATGCTTATTGTTTTCTACTTGTATTGCTTAAAGAAAATTGAATATCGGTGTTTAAGATACGAGTGGAATAAAGTTGAATGCTTCCATTACAGTTTTTTTGTTTTTCTCATCTACATGCAACTTACATGTAAAGTGTTGTTTGAGAAAGAATTGAATAAATTAAATTTGAGCTCTAACTCTAAGGATTGGACTGCGATAAAGTTTTATAATGTATTCATTCATTTTATATGGTATTGATCCATTTTTGTAACATGCAAAATATATGTTTTGATGAGTGGGAGCATTTAATGATCTTCTTTGAGGATGTATTCGGTAATTTGGATATTTCTGATTAATCGCTTAACAATCTAATTTTGCATTAAGGTTTTTTAAGGCTAATAAGAACAAAGTTTGGTTTACGTATGTTATATGTTCTTATTATTTCATGCAGTTTTGTTCAAATCTTCAGTAGTTAATCAATGACTTTTGCCTTTTCAATTGAAATTTGTGATTGCTAATAAGCATTTGGATTTTGGTTCATGCTTGTAAGGGAGAAGGCAAAAGAAAGAATTTTTCCAGTGGTTCATTGATTCATTGAATAAGGTTGTTTCATACTTGTTACAATTATGGTTATGCCGTTAAGTTTTGATATGTAGAATTAGTGGGAGCTGAGTTTTATTCCACTTAATTTCGTTATTTTCTTAGAGACAGTTCAGTTATTTTGTTTACTACTGTTTGGTTCAATTCTTTTGATAAATTATGTGACTTCAGTTTTATATTTATTATTCTTGACAAATGAATCCAGTTACATGTCATCATGCAATATAGCTAGCTACAGTCACTGCATAAGACATGAATTCATACCAGAGTCATTAAGGAGAGATCTTGGTAATCTCTAAAGGGAGGGCGTATGAATGAAAGTGACCTTTGTAAACACAAATTAAGTTTGGTCATGATCATTCTGCATTCTAGTCTTGACGGAAGTCTCATGTGATCTTGAGAGCTTGTATGTGTAATTGTAAAGACCTTGAAATATAGAAATGTTCAATAAGTCTTGATAGTTCCATGCATGTTCTTTTGATTGACAGTGACTTGATTAGGAATTATAGTTGAATTGAATTCCATAGGCCTTACAATAATTGATATTGAGTTCTTGATGATCATTAGACCAAGTGGGAGAATGTTAGACGTGTAGATGTCTAACCCATTAAAGTGTGGTCTTATAATCATCAAAGGATTCTAAGACTTGATATCAATTAGGAGTTCAAATACAACTAAACCTGCAGCTCTATTAAAGTTAGTGTTTTAAGGCTAATATAAGAGCTAGAAGGATTCCTATCTTAATTGTGGATTAGAAGTTATAAACCTAATGCAATAAGGACTTCTTAAGAGTTTCTTGATGGGCAAGACTCTTAGGAAGATGCATATAAATACAAGTGCCCCTGCTCAACCGATCAAGCCAACCCACACAAAAGAATTCACCCCATCTAGAATGAGTGTATGAAGGGATCGGATTGAGGAGATGTGCTCTTGTATATTCTTGATGTGTGTTCTATCATGTGTAGTCATTATAGTTTACAACCTAAACCCAGAACTTATAGTATGCAGTACAAAAGCGGCATCAGGAAGTGCTCGCAAACAAAGAGCTGCAGCCCTCAAATTTTTGTCTATTCCAAGACACTTTTTCTCCTCATTGATGATTGGAATGTAAAAGAAGAGAGGATCTATTGACACTGCAACACATGATAAGATAAATATCATTTTCCTTGTTAATGGAGAGAAGAAGATGCGCCTAAGAGTTTCTTGAATATGTTCCCCTTCTAATTTCCTTATTCGAAGACGGTTTGAATCCTCATCTAAATCGTTTCCTGTATTGTCCTCTTGATACATCAAATACTCGTCGATGATAAACCTATCATATATGGACGATTTTCAATAAAATTATTCAAACTCAACAACAAAAAGGTTTCCCATAAAATCAATGAATCAGGGGCAAGCTAAGCTACTAGCTCGAAATAAATCTAATAGTAGCTAGCTACACTTTTTGGATCGTCATCTGAGAAAGCCTCAAAAAGTATACATAGTACATGTAAATACATATACTAACCTCAAGATACCGACCACATTTGCGACAACTTCTTCAATTGTCTCAACGATACTAGGCCTGAAATATAAACAACTGCAAGTCATTAAATTTTTATTTTTGAAGAGTAAGGTGGTTTTCGTACTTTTTCTTGAAACAAAATGATATTAAAAGAATATTTCTGATATTTACCGTTTTGGGCCTTCGTATAAAACAACCTGCACTTGTCAGGAAACAAAAGAAAATATCTCAAAACAAGAAGAATGTCTAAAACACCAAACAAAGACAGGTTAAGCTAACTGAGGCAGAAGGCGCATACCCCTTCCCCCGCTGCCAACTTAATTCTACCAAATTAACTAAACTATATGAAGAAGAAGGATTTTTTAGACTTACATCGGGATGCGGGTATAAGCTCCGTACCATTTTGGCTTCAAGCTATTTGCAGAGAACAGGTAGGTGATGCTATATATTTGTTTATATCATGGAGGTTGGGTTTTGGGTAGAACCCCAAAACTAAATTAAGCAACTGTTGTAATAGAACGCCATCTCTCTAGTTTGATTAACAGTTAATTAAAAAACAAGGAAATTGTAAACCATAAGATCAAAAGAAAAAGAACAAAAGTTGAAAGAATAAAGATGAAAGTATAAGGCTTTTACTTTTTTCTTTTTTTTGGGACAAGACTTACTTTGGACTACTCATTGTGAACTTTGAGGAAAGAGTGCAAGAGAATCCTAAAAGGGGTATGAATGAAACATGTTACACCAGAGCTAGTCTAAACGTACCCATTACGTTAAAATCAAGAGTAGCATATCATAGGGTACCTCTGCACTTCTTCAATCATTCCATACCATCAGCCAACGCAAAAAGGGGTTTAAAATTCTAGCCCCACTTTGAAGACACTACGCGTCAGCTTTAGTTTGTTAAATCAAAAGGAGTTTTATGAAAATAAACTGAAACCTTCAGTGGGTGTTCATGTAATTTTTGAGACATGTGTGGGTTTTGTAAAAACACCAAAACCTCCGGGGTTGTTAATGTAAATATATATTTAATCCTAATTCTTGTATAAGTTTCAATTTTGATTAATACATTTCAAAAGATTAAGCATTGACTTTAATCCTTTGCTATATATCCATTGTCCATTATCCATCTCTGTATGTTCCACCTAGAGTGTTTTTAATAAAAAAAATTTCTTCCCATAATACCATCGATACCCCGTTTGCTCTAATCAAATTCAGTTTTTAGGGCCTTTTTACTCGGTTTAAGCAATACCTCTTAAGCAATTGTGCTTTCTTTGCTAAACCTTGTAAATATGTACTTTCTTCACACTAACGAGGAGGACTTCTTTCCTAACATCAGTCGCCACACAAATGGGAGTCCTTAAACTTCAAAAAAATTGTATAAGTTGAATATTTTCTATCATTTTGTAAAAATGTATTTTTCACATCCAACTATAGGAAACAGGCTCGGCTTGCCTGAGGCACCACACATGCAATTACTTTATCAAATTACACAAGAAATGTATGATCCACATCAGGCTTTTGCCCTTTTTTTCGGTTTCATACATAATTTATTTCTCAAAAAAGGAAACCACAAAATGAAAATGGACGTATTAATTAATTCATGAAATGAAGAAAATAGAAATATTCATCCACGACAAAAAAATAAACAAACGAACCTCCTCCTGACCTTCATGCTTAATTTCTTCTTAAAAATTGTTTAGTATCTCATCGATCTTGTTGCAAGGAAGTGCCAACTACATGAAGTTTCAACGGCTAAGCGTTGTCTAAACTTCACCTTTTGACTTCATCGGGAAGATGTCTCCGGAGAGCACTAAAGTTTTTAAGTCATTAACTGTGAGAGCAAAGGCTTCTACTTTTTCGGTACATCGGACAGTTTCGAATCCAATTGGGAACACTTTGTGGCTGAGGACAAGCTGAACCCCTAATGACAATTAATCCCAAACTTCGGATTGGAGATACCTCGTTATATTTACCAAAAAAAAATCCCCATCCTATTCTTGATGATCCCTGAATAATGAAGGGTAATCCTTGTTGCTGTCAGTTTGATCTGATGTTCTACCAAACGGCTTCTTCCTTACATCTGCTTTTTATATTCAAATAGAAAATAACAAAAATAATAGGGTCATGTTTGGTGACTAGGATTAAATTGGATTATGAGATAGAATTAAATCACATTTTATTGGAGATGATAACAAAAACCAATGATGTGTTTGGTGTTATACATGATAAGGGGTTGGGCATTCGAAATATATATAGAAGCAGCCATGAAAGTATATCCCCCTTTTTTTTTTTGGTCAAACCAGGAAAATATATCAATTCAGGAATTTGTTTTAAAAACAACTAAGTCGGACGTTGTTGAAAAAACAAAAACAGTATGACCAATGACTGGAATGTAAAAAATGCTCGCAAACACGATAATATAAATAGGGAGTTTCACTAAAATATCCAAAATGGGGGCTGAAATTATAAAAATACCCAACACCCAAAACACTTTATAAACATACCCAAAACTCATCATTACACATACTCAAAACCCATTTATAAACATACCCAAAACCCATCATTACACACATACCCAAAACCCATTTTGGGTATGTTTCTATGTTTAAATAGTGCTTGGGTATTTTTATAAATACATGTCTAGGATTGGGTATCTTTCTGTCCTCGATGATTGGAATGTTAAGGGAAAGATTATAATGAGCTGCAGTTTGTTTCTTATATTAATATTTACTTCAATAGGCATGAATTAATGAACGTTGGAAAACAATAATAATGAACAAAAACCAATAAACCTAAATTCCTCAAAAAGGTATACATATACTGACGTTAGGATGCTCCTCCTCCCATCTATTTTGAGTACCATATTGATATTCTGAATGTTAGTCCTGAAATATAAACTGTAGGTAGCCTTGTAATTGTAAATTAACTGTAGTCGGGTGGCCGTACCGCCAGAGGTGGCTCAATGGGCTCACATAGCCCACTTCAAAATTTCAACTAATGGGGCAAACCAAGCTATGGATTTTGAATTGCTTTAGCAAAGGAGTCCAAAATACCTTGAAAAAAAAGGTGGCCTATAGGGTAAACCAAGCTATGAATTAATGCGTACCCTCGGCCACTCTTGGAAGAATTTCCATGACTTAGGGAACGCATTTAATTCATTTTTTCTAACTAAATTCCTCTGGTTTTAAATTTAAAATGCTACTTTTAATTACAAAAATGCAACAAATTCTGATTCATAAAACAACATAATTAAATGCGAGAATGAAAAAAAAAAAAAAATATATATATATATATATATAATTGCATTTCCAAAGAACCCGTCGGCTAACGAAACAGTAGAAAAACAAATGACGACTTACCTGCAAGAGATGCCTACCACTTTCGCTTCCTTACTTGCCTTCAAGATATTTGCAGAGAACAGTAGGAAATGGAAATGGACAATCAGTAAACTTCAAATACAAGCCAAGTTAATTTTAAGCCAATAGCGGACCTATTAAGGCACAAGGAGGTGCAGCTGCACAGGCGGAACTAGCAAGGGGCTCACATGGGCTGTAGCCTGGGGCAAAATTTTCTGTTTAAGCTTCAATATATGAACAAACTACTATAATTCAATGTTAGCCCATTAGCACAAAACAATACTTTCGTTTTTCTCAGCCCACACAAAAGAGTAAAGTAAGACAAAAACACCTTTACAACAATTTTTTTTTTTTAAAGGAAAGGAATATAATAGTATATCAAATTGGTACCTTGCATCGGCCTGGAGCTACTCGTTGGGGTTCTCATTATGATTCTATTTCGGACTTGATAGAAATGTATAATGCATCTTGTTCAGTGATTGAGACCTTAATTAAGGATGGAGCCACTAACTTTATACACGGGGAAGCTACTGGTACGTTCAAAGCGATGACATCTTTTGAGTTCATATTTGTTTTGCATTTGTTGGAAAAAATGATGGGAGTTACTGATGGCCTTTGTCGAGCATTACAAAACAAATCTCAAGATATCTTGACTGCTATGAATTTAGTTCGTAGTACAAAATATGTTCTTAAGAAATTAAGATTGGATGGTTGGGATATTTTCTTTGAGGAAGTGGAATCATTTTGCAAAAAACATGACATTGATATGCCATATATGAATGCTCTTTACAAAATTGGTACACGTCGTTCTTGTCAACAGCGTGATGATATTACAGTTGAACATCACAACCAGGTTGATTTATTCAATGATACCATAGATTATCAATTGGAAGAGTTAAACACTAGATTCATTGAAGGAACAATAGAATTTCTTACTCTTAGCTCTACTTTGGACCCTAACAATGATTTTAAAGCATTTAAGATTGATGATATTTGCAAGCTTGCAGAGAAATTTTATCCAGGAGATTTCACTTCCAAAGACTTGCGTTTATTGAGGTATCAGCTAGAACTTTTTGAGTCTGAACTACATCTTGATATCTTCCAAAATATGTCTGCTCTTTCTGAACTATGTCAACGATTAACTCAAACAAACAGAGCACAGACATATTATTTGATTGATAGGATGATTCGTTTAGTGTTAACTCTTCCAGTTCCTACAATGACTATGGAAAGCGCATTTTCAGCTATGAAACATATTAAAACTGTACTTCGCAACAAGATGGAGGATGAGTATTTGACAAATTCCCTATTGTCTACATTGAGAAAGAACTTTCTATGGATATTGATTCAGATTCAATAATCACATATTTTGAGAAACTCAAGGAGCGTAGGGTTCTACTTCACTAGGATGTTTGGCAATATGTGTTTAATTTGATGTTTTACATATATTATGTACTTCTTTGCATTATATTTGTTTGGTATGTGAATGAACTTGATTGTTTTAAGAAAAATAAGTAATATAACATATCTCCCATAAGAGAAAAAAAAAAATTATATTAGCCCCGCCATTGGCTGCACCTCCCCTTGCCGGAAAAACCATTGTAGGTGCTTCAAAATGCCCCTTTACTTAACTGGTGTTCAAATTACCTTATTTCTATTTTCAAAATTTAAGTAAATGTCTTTGTCCTTTTACTTTCATTTATTTTTATATTACTCTATTTACTTAATTTTACAATGTAAATAAGGAAGTAACCCCCATTTGGATTCAAATAAAAATACTAGAAAATCAAATAACCACCAAATCAAAATATGAAAAATCAGTTTTAGTGCAAAATACGATTTAGGCTAAAAATGATGGCTCATTAAGTCAATATATACTTCGTACTAAAATTCCATAAAATCAAGTTTTCTTATTTTATGTGTAAGGAATAAAAGCCGCCAAAAATTATCTTGAGAAAATGACTATTCTGAAAAACCATTTTTCATACTTTGTCAATATTGCACCTCCGCTAATAATGCCTTAGCGAGGCACACTAATTTGGCACAATTTAGTGAGCCCACGTAAATTCTTGCCCAAAGCAACTTTTGGGAAACAAAAAGTTAAGTGTAAAGAAAATATATATCTCCAGGTCTACGACTACATGTACAAATTCAAGCTCCGAGATTCCAAACCAACTCTACGTGCCGTATATGTCCTTAATGTTATCCCAAACAAACAGGTTCTTCCATTAAACGCTTTTATATCGTAGATTTAGAGGTAGTTAGATTTTCCTTCTTGGATCAAATTCTTTTCCATTAAACGCAAATCGTAATTGAATTTTGGTTTTGATAGAAATTTAGATACATCATGTCGGTCACTTGATCAATTTGGTGAATGCTTTTGTTCTTCTGTCTTCTTTTGAATAATTTTTTTTTAATGTATATGTGATATATATTGAGAGAGGAGAGATTGAACACAAAATCTCAAATACATAAATACACACTGTTAATCATTTGAGCTAACTCTTTAATGAAGATCAAGTATTACACTTGACTAGGTACGTATATGTTATATTCATACTACGGGAAAGAAGCCAGGAAAAAGAAAAAAAAAATCTTCCATACAGTTAAGCAATCCTTTATGAAACCAATCCTCTTCATTTTAATTTGCTCCATTGGCTTTAAATATCATATTCTAACCTTCACAGTCCGGGGTTATTAATTTAGATGCAATAATATAAATTGACGACATGGATAATATGTCATGGATCTAGAGTAGTATTAATAAATACACATGTTATAACATGGATGAACTGGTAAGACTACGTGAAAACACCCTAGATTTTCTTCTATTTAAGTTTGCATGGTGGACTTGTCTCCTCCACCGATCATGATGAGAATTAATGTTGGAATTTTTGAAATTCCATCGGGATCCGCATTTGGAGACTACACTTCTCAAGTCCTCATCCGTGAGAACAAAGGCATGTACTATCGTATGACATCTGACAATTTCGGTGGAGATAGGAAGGACGGCAAAAGAGTTTTCTGGTGATGCCCAAACCAAAAGCTCTTCACCATAAAAGTCACCTTTCTCAAGAACCTTTCTGACCATTGAGGAATTTGTTTTTCCAGAACTACAGGTAGTACTAGTAGGCGTCCACTTCCATATAATGCCTTCTGTGATGATGAGCATAAAATGAAGTTGCTCCCCCTCTTTGACAATGTAGCTATTCTCAGGATAAGTCACTGGCTTGAGATACCCGCACATCATTTCCAGCACTTTAGGATCCATATATTGAAGCATGTGGGTACCTACACGTTTACATTATTGATCGATAAGAACAAGATTCATCATATACATATATTGGTGTTCGTAACAGTGGATTGTTGGTCCGTCTCTCTGAAATTTTAGTAGTAATGGCCAGAATCTCTATATGTTGAGAGGTTTGAGGCAGGGCCGGCCCTGGGTGATTTAAGGCCTAGGGCCAAAGTTTAAGAATGTGCCCTTTATCAACAAATAAATAAATATAATTACAATTTTTTATTAAATAATAAATTTTATTAAAATTATAAGAGTTTACAACCGATGATATAAAACACTTTGGGTCTCATTAAAACCTTGTTTGAAAACATTACAATCAACAACAAATTAACTTGCATGTCCCTATGCTTCACCTTCATATGCACCTACAAAATAAAAATAGCAATGAAATCCTAATCACAAAAGATCATTTAAAATGTCTTCTTGTTGCAGTTTTAGAAGCAAAATCATCAATTATACTATTATATTTAATGTTTTCCAACATATCTCTTTCAATGCATAATATAGCTAGTCCATTTAGCCTATCTTGAGCCATAGTGGTCCGCAAATAAGATTTTAATAATTTTAATTTAGAAAAACTTCTTTCAGCAGATGCCACAGTCACAGGTATAGTCAGTAATATCCTATAAGCAACCATTACATTTGGAAACATATCCACACTCTTTACAAATTCTAGAATTTTAATGGATGTCCATGGTTTATCTGTTTCAATTGCTTCACTTGGTAACATCCCTTGCAACACCTGTAATTCTGACTCTAAATCTCTTGCATCAATATCAGTATCATTGTCATGTTTTAAAGCATTTTCAAGATTCACACAAGAGCTTCTCAATTCATTTTCATCCAAAGAAGTCAATTTTGCAGCATCAAATAAGAACCCAAAAATAGATTCAAAGATATGCAATTGTTCAAACCTACTTTTCAATTCACCAAGAGCAATATCCACTATGACAAGAAAGTAATCAGTTCTAAAGGATTCTTCAGATGATTGTTGTTCCCTCTCATTATTGGAAATCTCATCAAAATGTCTCTTTCTACAGGTTTGACGTTTTTTAAGAAATACAGGCTCAATTTCCATATCTAATGCAATTACTTTAGCATCATTCATGGCAGAAGTAAAACCATATATCCTATAGTTTTCAAAAAATAAAACAAGTCCTTCTAATTGTCTTACAGCAACATCAAGACGCATGTCTTCAGATTGTAATTTTTTACTAACTAAGTTAATCTTGTGCAAAATGTCATACCAAATAACCAAGCTTAATATAAACTCGAAACTTGAAAGCTCTCCTGATGCTAAACTTTCAGCATCCCTACTCAATTTAGCATCTTCACTAATTTCAGCCAATTTAAATAAAGCTTCTCTAATTTTAGAAGCTTGAGATTTTATTGCTTTAACACTTTCTATGTGACTTTCCCAGCGTGTAGTTGACAGTGATTTCAAAGTTAAACCATCAATATAATCAAGTAGCACATTCCACCTTTTTGTTGAATTAGAGAATACCGTATATATGCATTGACATGCTCCAAAAAAAGATTTTGCTTTGACACATGACTTGGCCATATCACAAAGTATTAAGTTAAGACAATGAGAACCACATGGCATGTAAAATGCTCTAGGATTTATATCAAGCAATCTTTTTTGTACACCCATATTTTTCCCTTTCATATTTGATCCATTATCATAGCCCTGCCCCCTTACATCATCAATATTTAGTTCAAGCTTTTTTATTACATCTTGCAGTTCATTAAAAATTCCTAATCCAGTTGTATTTTGGACAATTAGAAACTCTAAAAAGTACTCTTCTATATTTATCGGAGTACATGAAACATCTACACACCTTAATATTAAAGTCATTTGTTCTTTGTGACTTGCATCAGGAGTACAATCAAGAATCACTGAAAAATACTTTGCCTCTTTGACTTTTTTAATGATTGTTTGTTTAACATTTGATGCTAAAATATCTATCAACTCATTTTGAATTTTATGGCTAAGATAATGATAATGAATTTTCTTATCTTGAATGAGACGAAAATGATGTTGCATTACTGGATCAAACTCTGAGATCATTTCAAGTAGGCCTAAAAAGTTACCATTGCCATCTTCAAAAACTTTTTCATTTGTTCCACGGAATGCCAAATTATGTGTAGCAAGACATTTCACAACAGCAATGATTCTGACCATAACATTTTTCCAGTGCAATGTGTCTTTCTTGATTAGCTCCTGTAGTTCTTTATCAATTGTTTGACTTGTTTTCAATCTTATTTGCAATTCAACACAAGACCTCAAGTTAGTAATGTGTTCAATACTTTTTTCATGTTGTTTAAGCTTATCACCAAGATGTTTCCAGTCTCTAGATCCTTCACTTGCTAACTGACTTCTAGCATGCATTGTTTTAAATAGCTTACAACAGAAACAAAACACTTTATCCAACTCCTTTGAGTACACTAACCATTTTCTATCATGAGTCTCCCCATTTGGTAATGTTCGAAGATAAAAATGTGAGGAAAAATGTCTGCATTGTTCATCAATAGGGAATTTGTGATTATTTTCTCTTATAGGACCATTTTCTAAAAGTAAATCCCTCATTTTTACATCAAGATTATCCCAAGCTCTTGGATCATAAATGTTCAAACTAGTTTCAATTTCATTTTCATTTGTGTTCTCATTTTCATTATGTTCTTCAGCTAAATTTGGTACTTCACGGTTCAAATTAATTTCAATTTCTTTTTCTTTTTCGTTCTCATTTTCATTATGTTCTTCAGCTAAATTTGGTACCTCACTGTTTTTAAGGAAATATTTATTTAAAGATCCTCTTAGGTTTTGAGCAATTTCTTCTTCCTTTTTCTTTTTTTGTCTTTTGAGATTTCCAGAAAGTTGCTTTTTAGGAAACATTTTTAAAAATTTAGCATAAACACACAAGCAATCAAGAACAATAAAAGTAAAACAAATTAAATGAAGACAAAGAAAGAACAATAAAACCTGAATTTTGGGTCTTGTATGCTGTGCTTTGGTGTTGGTGCTCCCAATTTCGGAGAGAATAATCAGCTTTCAACTCAAAATATGGCTTTGTTCCATCCACACTTAGTTCCAGAGAGAATTAGAATTAGAAATTGATTTCAAAGTAAAGCTGCAGACGGAGAGGGAGAGGTTTGCTTCTTGGGAAAACAAGACGGAGAGGGAGAGGTTTGCTTCTTGGGAAAAAATAAGGACGTTGTTGGCATCATTCTTTTTTATTATTGTTTTATAATACCAAGTAAAACTCTCAACTAATATCACATATGCCCTTTTACTTGTAGTTTTTATTTTCCTTTTTTTGCATATGCATATATATATATATATATATATATATGGATTAAAAAAAAATTGTGTGCCCCAATCAATTGTGGGCCCCGGGCGATGGCCCTAGTTGCCCTGGCCAAGGGCCGGCCCTGGTTTGAGGAGCATACTTTCTTTAGCGTATTCATGCTGACATGTTGACTCGCAAGTTTTGCATCAGCGTACATGTTGTCTCGCAAGTTTTGATTTATGTTTGGCATCATTTTTAACTTCTATCTTATACTCAAGCAGACAATTTCTGGACATCCAGCACCGTATCTCGCCCTCTTTCCCCTTCTCAACCTCCGAAGGATTTGTACTTGTCAACTGCTGCATACATGTCTGTTTCGATCCCAATGAAAAAAGAAAAAATTTCAGTTTATGATTAACAAGTTATAATGTAAAGATATAACATCACCAACGTACCTGAACGTTTCCAATGAGATATGAAAATAGTAGTAAGCCAATAGCAGAAATAAGAATTGCAAAGCAATTTTCCCACCAGTAATTGCTCGTTTTAAGATCCGTGCCATAATTACTGCAAATCAATTGATGAGATCAAGTAATTACTATATGAGATACTAATAAGAAGGGCAGAAGTTAATGTAAATGCTTAGTTACAGTAAGAAAATCTAAGGAAGACAATCTGAACTACAGCTGAAACAGGAAAATTTTTGTTCAAAATATGTATGCAAACCTCATATTTCTGAAGCCCCACCACAAAGTGTAAAAGAACTTTGTTGAGAAATTTATTTGGCCTGCAGTGTTAACAGATTGAAGAGCTTCAAGAAATATTCCAAAGTCAAACAGCTTTGCATTTGCTGGATTTATGGGACATTTTTCATTTACGAATGTGATATTATTTGTTGAACGACTAGTGTCAATCTCATCGCAATAATGAATAGCTTTGCATCCTTCGGTACTTTTGCAAGCCTCGTGCCAACATATCGTCTCTCGTTGAATAGCAAGAAAGTACCAAATAGCTCCAAGCATCTAAAAACACCACGAAATTAACTAATTATTCAAGAAAATTCCATAAAGATACATCGTTGTAAGAAGAAATCAAGTAACAAAAGTAAATTATCATGAAAATGTGAAAAATAAAGCTTATGTGATGGTTATATAATTTCATTCGATGTCTTATTTTGGGTAAGTGTGTTTTATAGTGGGCTTCAGTTAACGGATCCCTTAAATAACACGGTTTTATATATAATTGTTACCAAATAAATAGACAGCAACATATTTCCAATTTGATGAGACTTACGTGACTAGCAAGGATGTATAGGTAAAAGTTGAGAACGCCTTTAATCCAAATTTTCTTAATAGAGGATGCGTGCAGATAGATTCGGAAAATCCTGGGCAAATATTGAAAGAGAAGAACGAGATTGATAATCGATCTTTCATAAAAGTATCCAGAACCTTTCACTTCGAAAAAGAGAACTGTAACTGCCACCTGCACAAATGATAATATGGGTAAGAAAAAAATCTAATTGTGTGCATATATAGGACAAAAGGTTTAGTGTTTGTTACCTGTGGGACGGGAAGGATAGCGAGAAATTCAACTATGAAGTCAAAAGATAACCAAGGCTTCCTCAAAGCTAATCCCTTGGCAAATTTAGCCAACCTTGGATAAGACATAAAATATTTCTTGATGGCGGTCCATAGCGAATCCGATTGTACATGAAGCTCAGAATTGGGCACGGTAGCAGTATTTTTGTTCTTATCCGGACTTCGAATTTTAATAACAATTCGGATTAAGAAGGGGATGTCTGAAAGTGAACGCAGAATAAGAACTGCGTTCCTCACAGTTTTGTCCTCTCCAAGGCACTTGTTGCACTTATCGATGATTGGGATGTATAAGAACAAATGGGTCGTTTGGTACGGCGGACTGTCATGGACTGGACTAAATCCTGGGACTGTCTCGGATTAGCTTGGATTGGACTAAGCTGGATTAAGTCCTGACCTACGTTTGGTGCTACGTCGGACTAAGAAGCTGGATTGTAAAAATAGTGAAGACCTATGTTTGGTGCTGTGTCGGACAAAAAAATAATTATTTTATATTTAAAAATAATAATTTTTAAATAATTAAATGTAAGTTTTTTTGTTATTAGAATTACCAAAAACCAAGTGATATTCATGCAGGACGCAAATTGCCCTGTCAAATGACAGATACAATCAATCACGGGCAATTGCAAACTCCAAAACTACAAATCTTTCTCCAAACAAAAAGAAAAAACAGAGCATGACTTTGCTTTGACATGGCCAAAGAAAAAAGAAAAAAGAAAACTGAATCACCAAATCAGCAACCAAGAAAAAAGAAAATTGGCAAACTCCAAAACTACAAATCTTCCTCTGTGTAATCTTTTAGCAATAAATCACCAACTAAAAAAAATAAAATTCGCAGACCTAAGTAGTGCCAGACCATTTCTTACCATCTCCAGATCTTGGAGTTTCACATGTGTAGACCAATTAAATATATTAGATAGTAATGAAATCCATAAAAACTGAAACCACAAGGATGCATCATCCCTCATGAACCAGTAAGTTCAATAAACTCAGGATTCATGTCAAAAGTCTACTCTGCTTCTGAATTTCTAGGTTTTCTTAAATACCCAATTGCAAATTAACATCAAGCATATATATGTCATTACAATAGATATGGATTCTACGAAAATTAGAGAAGAGAAGAAGAAGATAACAGAGAAAAGGAAGGAGAGATTCTCGGAGCACACAACCAAAATTGTTGAGGACAATTGCAAAAATCAAAGAGAAGGAAGAAGGAATAAGAGGGGTATCCAAAGGGAAAGACCAGAAAAACTTGCTTGGGTCAAGATTCGAAGAAGATGAGTCGATGTTGAACGAAGGAGAGGTGGAGTTGCAGAGGTGGAGTCGCGAACCACAGAGAGAGGCGTGTTCAATCCAGGAAGGCTTATTTTGCGAACCCATTTTTGGCTTCGCTATATAACGAGAGCGAGTGATGGGTTTTTGGTACTGTTGGGCTCTACAATCCCACTTAAATTAGTCCCATTTCTAACCAAACATGGGTTTCAGGTACAATATAGCACAGTCCTATCTAGTGAGCCTTACCAAACATGCCCAAAGGGTCCAATGCGACTGCAACGAATGATAATAATAAAAATATGTAAGCTGGCTTTACCATACGGAAAATACTTGCTGCTGTTGTTGACGATGGTGTTTTCATTGGATCAGTTGGATTCTTGCTACTTGGCTCTTGTCCCACAACACTGTCTGAACCTGTTCCTAGTGTAATGCTGCTCACCAACAGAAATAAATTTTAGAAAAGCGGAAACAGAAAAACGGAAAAGGAAAAGGAATATATAGATTTCAATTTAATCTTTTTTTTTTAAAAAAAATTATAGAGGAAATTGATAATTGTATTCATAAATTAACTAAGCAAAAAGAGCATAAGTCACAACGGCCCGTAAACCCACAAAGGGTTAATATAAAGATGGAAGCATAGTAACGTTAATCCAAATACGT
Source organism: Prunus avium (assembly GCF_965620075.1). Lineage (NCBI taxonomy): Eukaryota > Viridiplantae > Streptophyta > Magnoliopsida > Rosales > Rosaceae > Prunus > Prunus avium. The sequence goes on from NC_142287.1 coordinate 30,968,622, forward strand.
AAAAACACACCGGCAATATCAAGCACACACAAAGTGTATGAGAGATTTTATGATAACCAATAGGCAGATGTTGCTTTGGTTTGTTGAGAAATGATAACCAATATCATCAGTAAATATTATACTAATGAAAGACAAAAAGCTAAGGTCATAATTCGCATAGTAGAATGAGTGCCTAGAAGAAAATATGATGAATATATAATAGTCTTATTCAATATTGTCATCTCAATCTCCTAGGCTGACAAAAAAACTACATACACATTAATTAAGAAACTTACCTGAGGAGGGTGCATGCCTCTGATTCATCTTTCTGAATGTTTATGATAACGTGCTCCATGGCCATGCATATAAACTTAAATCCTTGTTCAGAAGGAAAATTGTTAGTAATCCTCTTTGCCCAATTTGCGAGTGTTATGAGGAATCCATTGAGCACATCCTTTTTCTCTGCCCTTGGACCCTACTGGTATGGTTTGGCTCTGAGCTGTCTTACAGGATTGACCATCAGAGAATCACGTCCTTTGACAGGTGGCTTGAAGGAATTCTTTTGATTCCAGGCATTACCAAGGCGGAGCTTAATCACTGTTTGTCTCTTATTAGCTTCATTTGTTGGGAAATCTGGAAGTCCAGGTGTCGCTTTGTCTTTGATGGTACCACCCCGGACCCGCGCCGGGTTATTATAAGTGCTAGGGAGGCTTGCAATGAATTTGTGGGTGCCACTGCTGTTGGTGGAGTGATAATGATGGCTACACAAGCTTCGCCTCCCAGCTCTATCTCTCGAGGATCTCGGTGGTCTCCCCCGACTAGCAATATTTTGAAAGTTAATTTTGACGGTGCCTGGTGCCCTGGTTCCTGTGCTGGTGGTATTGGAGTGGTCATTCGGGATTTAAATGGAGTTTGGTGTGGGGGCCTCTCCTCCCCGGTCATCTGCGATTCAGCCCTTGTTGCAGAAGCTGCCGCTGGCCTTTGTGCAATTACCTTTGCAAAAGAAAGGGGAATGGGGAAGATTATTTTAGAATCTGATTGCAAGGTGGTAATTGATGCTTTGCGTGGAAGGTTTGGCAACAACTCTTGGGTCATCGCGCCAATGATTGATGAAATTCGTAATCTATCTTTGTGTTTGGATGATGTGGCCTGGAATTGGGTGCCTAGATGTGCAAATCGAGCAGCTCATGCAGCAGCTTCGATTGGTTTGAGAGCTATGGAACTGAAAAGTTGGGTCACCAGACCACCATTGTCTCTTGTTGGAGTTTTAAATTCTGATGGTCTGCCATGCCCACCACAGGATGGCAATACTAGTAGTTAATTTCAGTTTTTTATTTGGTGGGGGTTAAGACTATAATACTAGGCTCCGATGGAGCATTAGACTTGTCTGACTTCTCTGTTGTTGGTTTCCTCTCCTATCTGGCTTTTGCCTGCTTTTGTATCTTTTTACCCTTTTGGGTTTGAATACAACAAGCATTATGACCAAAAAAAAAAAAAAAAGGATGGATACGAAGCCCAAAGAATATACGTTGGTCCTGAGAATATGGAAATCTATAGATAAAGTAAAATAAAATAATATCTTCCCAAAAGGGAAATTCAACACACACAACAACAAATACAAAGGTCAAGACGTTAGGAGTTTTTCTTTTTATTAAATTTATTTTTTATTTAACATAAGTTGTTTATGGAGAGAGACTCTCTTGCAACCGGGATAACACTTTTTACTATCCCAGCCCAGCTAATAGCGCAATGACATGCGAGATAACTTTTCTACATGTCATTACATTATTGGTCGGGAATAGCAAAACAATGATATCCCCATGATAAGAAAGTTTTGGGCGTTGTGTATGATATTTAAACACAGTACCTCTGATAAAAGTGAATAATGAATGCCACTAAACCAAATTATCTCTTGAGTATTTGAAACTTGAACACCCTGGTACGTATATGCAACAAGAGAAGGGGTGGATCGAGGAACACAGAGCAAAGAATAGTGGAGGCAGAAATTGAATTTGGCTAAATTAAGCTATTGCAGCAGTTATTTCAATTGAAATCAAAACTGAATACTCGTTCAGTTTTATAGACTTTGTGATCATTTGTATGCATGCAGATCATTAGGAATTAAATATGAAAAGAAGACCTGGGTTTTGGCAATTAATTTAATCAACGAACGCGATTAGTTTTCTTAATCACAAGCCCTTTCCTAATAGGTTCTTTGATTATAAAACAAAACCCACTTGATCGCACTCCTTTCCTAATATCTTCTTCATTTACAAGTGGGATTTTGTCTTATTTAGAAAATTACATCTTAAGACCTCGTCCACAAAGCACAAGTGTTTTCCTATAGTTTCTTTGTCCGTCTCCGTACCAACTATCCGAATTCCGGTCAATGTAGACTAGTTCAGCACTTACGTGGTCTTCTTGCTTAAAACACAGCACTTATTTTATGTGGCAAGTGATGTGTACAGTGGCCACCATAGACTTTTATGTTCGAGAGCGTCAGAAGCTTAAAATTATAGTAATTTCTTCTAACATTTATGATTATACTATATATCCATGAATAGCTCCACTAGCGAATGTGTACAATCAACTTTTAAAGAAATAAAATAATTAATTGACTTGGTAAGCATATATCTCTTGTCACATCTTTCATATTTAAATAAAGAGATATTTAGTCATATACTCATTCTTAGCACTAATAATATAGATAAATCTTACACAATTTAATTTTTATAAACAAACCCAAAAAAAACCCCAAAAATGACAGCTGGCCCTATTGAATTTAATTTTGATTATTAAATTACTTTGATGCCCTATTGAGTGTTTTGGACTTTTTTTATGAGGTTTTGGGGTTGGGTTTGTTTTAAGAAATCAATGGCTGTTTTGTAATTTAAAAGAAGTTAAAAGCCTTTTTGTTATGTTGTAAATTGGCTTTGGGTGTGTTTCTAAAGTCCATTTCATATAGAGGATTTTTTTATAATTTGGGCTCCTATATTGGGTATAATAGTGAATCTCCATTAAATAAATTATATAACAAAGAACATCCTTACTCAGGTAAAAAAAACTTATTTATAACATGGATAATATTGTTTTTACTATTTCCAACTAATAACACAATAATACGTAAAAAAGTTATTTCACATTCTCAGCCAAAAAGTGTTATTACATGAAAGTTTCTCTCCTACTCAAGAACCGACTTCTGCTAAAAGTGATTGTGTGTGAAGGTGCACCAAATTTGACCACCCGTAGAAAAAGGTTCTGATTGGAATTTCTAAGACTATTAAATAGCTTAGCCAAAAGTATTTTTTTTAGTTAAGTGGATTCTAAATTCAATATTGGTGCGTCAACACTCGTCCACTAAATTTTAATTCAATTAAGTTTAAAAATAAAAGAGAGATGACATGGTGTTATTAAGTATAATATTTTGCCACTTGCTAATTGACTGTAACCTTTTAGTTGACAATAATTGAAAGGTAGAGAATAATATTTTTTCACACGCCAATCAAACTTTTTTTACCCCTCGGAGATGCATCCATTGAGTTTGTTGGAAGAGGCGTACTTTATCCCCGGTATGAAATCTGTTTGCAATACTTTTGGAGAAAGCACTTTTGTCTGAATCACGTAGACTTGAACAAGCACTTGCTGCTTCAAAAAGCACAAGAAGTGCTTGCTTCAAAAGCTTTTGGTTATTCGGGTAACCTATTGACAATGCGGAGGGCAAATACGAATATGGCTTAGGGTTTAGCATTAATAGTGTCCAAAGGTGTAACATAAATATTCACTAGGCGGCTAGCATGAGCTTATACATAGTAATTAAACTGCTACAACAACTAAATTAATACATGGCAATAATTTCCCTTAGAAAACATCAAGATCATATATATGTAGCAACATTTGGATGATGACTAGCCAACAACAAGAACAACACCAGAAAAGCATGAACAACAAACCCAGAAAAATGTTCACCTAGAAACCCACCATTGGGAAAAATTGGGAGTCATCATCCGACGAGACAATCCACTAAGCAAAGAAGATTCTTATAGAGAAATCACAAGCAAGCTTAAGGAAACCTAGATCTATTTAGGAAAAGAGCTATACCTCCTCCTGCAATGTTCTTTTCCAAACTTAGCAAAGCTTTTATGGCAATGGCAGCTTCCTCCTCAGCTCGTTCATCCCATGGCACCAACTTAGACAACTCAATCTCCAAATAAGAACCATAAATTTGGATTCAAAATGAAATTATCAATTCCTTCAAGAAACCATACTCTTGAAGAAATCAATTTAGAATATGACCTAGATCTATATGAGAGTGTGTTTGATTTAGCTAGATGCAGATTTCATCTTTCAAACCATACTTTTGCCCACTTTGTAACACTCTACATGTTTTAGGAATTCCAAGAAAATTAAAAAACAAAACCCCATCGCAAAAACAGAAAAACAAAAACCCAAATCAATTTATTGCCCAAAATGAATTTTACTGTGTGTTTGTACCATATCTGACCCTCCACTCATACAACGACACGTGGATCAGAGAAGCTCACCCAAGTACCCAAGGCCTCAAACAATCGGCATCGGCTACCGATGACATTGTCTCAAAGCTGCAAACAACCGATACAGGCCCGGCTCGTCTACAATCGGCACCCCATACCGATTGTACATAATCAGCCTTGAAGCACCCGCCCAAAATATCTAAGGACTCGTGTCAACCTCACAGGGCCCTCCCACGAGTCCCACATCGGAAATGAACACCACAAGCATCCCAAATGCCCTCTATAAATACACCCCTTCACCATCAACAAAGGGGAAGACTTTTCAGCTTGACTTTTATACTTCTATATGGTCAACAGCAAGAGCTCTTAAAACAACAAACTTACTTCGGCATCGGAGGGTCTTAGGCTGGTTCCACACCGGTTCCATAGACCTTACGAGTCCCGACTTCTTTCTATTCAGGATCGGCATCCAAGGACAGGAAGAATCGGCATCCAACATCCAATCGATCTCTCGATCGTCCATCCCACTTGTAAGTTGCACTCATCTCTATCTGTTCAGATTTGACGCCAACAGATTGGCGCCGTCTGTGGGAAACGACACAAAACGCTATGTCGTTCTCCTTCACGAGTGCTCTCGGCACCCTTTTGAGCCATGCCCTCGGCACCTCCTACAATCGGCCTTCGGCGCCCTTGCATCATTCGGCGCGTGCGATGTCTTCACATCCCCCCAATGATCCGGCATCTGCCTTCGGCCTACGGCGCCTTTGCATCATTCGGCGTGTGCGATGTCTTCACATCCCCCCAATGATTCGGTATCTGCCTTCGGCCTTCGGCGCCCTTGCATCATTCGGCGCGTGCGATGTCTTCACATCCCCCCAATGATTCGGTATCTGCCTTCGGCCTTCGGCGCCCTTGCATCATTCGGCGCGTGCGATGTCTTCACATCCCCCCAATGATTCGGTATCTGCCTTCGGCTTACGGCGCCCTTGCATCATTCGGCGTGTGCGATGTCTTCACATCCCCCCAATGATTCGGTATCTGCCTTCGGCCTACGGCGCCTTTGCATCATTCGGCGTGTGCGATGTCTTCACATCCCCCCAATGATTCGGTATCTGCCTTCGGCCTTCGGCGCCCTTGCATCATTCGGCGCGTGCGATGTCTTCACATCCCCCCAATGATTCGGTATCTGCCTTCGGCCTTCGGCGCCCTTGCATCATTCGGCGCATGTGATGTCTTCACATCCCCCCAATGATTCGGTATCTGCCTTCGGCTTACGGCGCCCTTGCATCATTCGGCGTGTGCGATGTCTTCACATCCCCCCAATGATTCGGTATCTGCCTTCGGCCTACGGCGCCTTTGCATCATTCGGCGTGTGCGATGTCTTCACATCCCCCCAATGATTCGGTATCTGCCTTCGGCCTTCGGCGCCCTTGCATCATTCGGCGCGTGCGATGTCTTCACATCCCCCCAATGATTCGGTATCTGCCTTCGGCCTTCGGCGCCCCATCATCATTCGGCGCGTGCGATGTTTTCACATCCCCCCAATGATTCGGCATTTACCATCGGCCTTCGGCACCCATCATCATTTGGCGCGTGCGATGTCTTCACATCCCCCCAATGATTCAGCATCTGCCTTTGGCCTTCGGCACCCATCATCATTCGGCGCGTGCGATGTCTTCACATCCCCCCAATGATTCAGCATCAGCCTTCAGCATCAGCTTCAGCCATGCCGAACGGCACCTTCTAGGAGACACTTCTCCAGCGCCTTTTCTCAAAGCCATCAGCTTCGGCCATCAGCTTCGGCCATCAGCTTCAGCCATCAGCTTCAGCCTTCGGCCATCAGCCATCAGCTTCAGCCTTCGGCCATCAGCCTTCAGCATCAGCTTCAGCCATGCCGAACGGCACCTTCTAGGAGACACTTCTCCAGCGCCTTTTCTCAAAGCCATCAGCTTCGGCCATCAGCCTTCGGCCATCAGCTTCGGCCATCAGCCTTCGGCCATCAGCTTCGGCCATCAGCTTCAGCCTTCGGCCATCAGCCAACGGCCATCAGCTTCAGCCATGCCGAACGGCACCTTCTAGGAGACACTTCTCCAGCGCCTTTTCTCAAAGCCATCAGCGTCGGCCATCAGCTTCGGCCATCAGCCTTCGGCCATCAGCCTTCGGCCATCAGCTTCGGCCATCAGCTTCAGCCATCAGCTTCGGCCATCAGCCTTCGGCCATCAGCTTCGGCCATCAGCTTCAGCCTTCGGCCATCCGCCTTCGGCCATCAGCTTCAGCCATCAGCTTCAGCCTTCGGCCATCGGCACCTCATGCCGTCTCTTTCCAAGCTCGCTCGCTCGGGCACTTGGGGGACTACATACCACCATCGGCAACAATGAGACCATCGAGCCCGGGTCAGAATGCCGAAGACATATTCAAGTCCCCAACCGAGAAGCTTCTCAATCGGCAACTTGGGGGACTACTGTTTGTACCATATCTGACCCTCCACTCATACAACGACACGTGGATCAGAGAAGCTCACCCAAGTACCGAAGGCCTCGAACAATCGGCATCGGCTACCGATGACATTGTCTCAAAGCTGCAAACAACCGATACAGGCCCAGCTCGTCTACAATCGGCACCCCATACCGATTGTACATAATCAGCCTTGAAGCACCCGCCCAAAATATCTAAGGACTCGTGTCAACCTCACAGGGCCCTCCCACGAGTCCCACATCGGAAATGAACACCACAAGCATCCCAAATGCCCTCTATAAATACACCCCTTCACCATCAACAAAGGGGAAGACTTTTCAGCTTGACTTTTATACTTCTATATGGTCAACAGCAAGAGCTCTTAAAACAACAAACTTACTTCGGCATCGGAGGGTCTTAGGCTGGTTCCACACCGGTTCCATAGACCTTACGAGTCCCGACTTCTTTCTATTCAGGATCGGCATCCAAGGACAGGAAGAATCGGCATCCAACATCCAATCGATCTCTCGATCGTCCATCCCACTTGTAAGTTGCACTCATCTCTATCTGTTCAGATTTGACGCCAACACTGTGCATGACATTTTTTTTTTCCTGAGTGATAAATGGGATTCCGTGGATCATGATTTATTTCATGAAATGTATAATATAAAAATTCATAGGGTTAATGACCTAAATGGTCCCCCAACTATTGCCAGATTATCATTTTGGTCCACCAACTAAAATTTTCAATTCAAATGTCCTTAAATTTTTTAATTTGTACCTAAATGGTCCATCCGTCAAAGTCTGTTTATTATTCCGTGAAATCGAGGGACAAAACCGTATTTTTAGGTGAGAACCCTCTGCCTAACGACCAAGCATTCGTAGGAATGCATTCCCTCCCATTTCTGTTACAAGCTCCACCAAAACCCCCAAATTAGAACCAACCCTAGGTTTGCAATGTCGGAGATTTCGACATCAGAGATTTCAGTGACCTCAAGTGGGACGAGTCGATACTGTGCTTGTGGGACGAAGATAATTCGTAGGACTTCGTGGACAGATTTGAACCTAGAAAGAAGGTTTGATGCTTGTGATAAAAATTGGGTAAGTTATTATTTGGGTTGCAAAAGTTGTTCTTTTCCATTTGTAATTGCTTGATGAGGTCAGAAATTGGTACCTGGTTTGATTTGCCAGAATAGCAAAAGAGGTATGCATTTTTTCGAGTGGGTGGATAATGAAACTTGTCCAAGAGGAAAACAAGTGGTCTCTGGTTTGCTTAGAAGACTTAGAGCAATGGAGGAGGAAGGTAGAGCAAAGGAAGAACAATTGAGATCTGTGGAAGCAAAAAAGAAAGAACTGCAGCAGAAATTGAAAGAAATGGTTCAGGAAAAAAAGGTTTTGGAATGGGGTCATGGGCAAAGACAATTGATAATGTGGGTTTCCTTGATTTTGTCTTGGGGTTTGTTTATAACATTTGTGATGAATGGAAAGTTTTAATTGTTATGAGGTTTGTTCCTTTGAATGTAATCGTGAAGACTTCTGTTTCAAGTGTAGAATGAATGTGCATTAGTGTTCTCAAATGTTTTGGAATTGGGGTTATTTGAATATTTGGGATAATGTGGGTTTCCTTGATTTTGTCTTGGGGTTTGTTTATAACAGTAGTGATGAGTGGGAAGTTTTAATTGTTATGGGGTTTGTTCCTTTGAATGTAAATTGTGAAGACTTCTGTTTCAATTGTAGAATGAGTGCGCATTAGTGTTCTCAAATTTTCTTGAATTTGGGTTATTTGAATATCTGGGAGATGCACATAACTTAATATTCCACTAAGTAGAACAAATTAAAAGCCATTCCATTGTTGACCACACATGCAATTTACAAAATGAACATCCATATAAACATTCCAATTCCAATTACAGAGTTTGAGCCCTTCAAACTCAAGACAAGTTAGACCAAGGACACAAAATGCACCTACCTAGAAAAGTACATAACCCAAAATTGACAACCAATTACACAGTTTGAGATGTTCTAGCTCCAAACCAATTAGACAAAGTACACAAAATTCTCTTGCCCAAACAAGTACCTAACCCAAAATAGGCAAGCAATTACAGAGTTCTAGCCCTTCAAACGCAAAACCAATTACATAATCTAAAGTCAGAATCAGTCCCTTTTGTCACAAAAGGCCTCTGGCCAGACAACTACATATCCCAAAATACACAACATATGACAGCGTTGACAATAATTTCCCCTATTTGGAGGCCATGTTATTATCATGGGAAATGTTGTCCAAATATGGTCCTCCTTGTACCCTTCCTCTTGCAGTTGGCCGTGAAGATGGTAAGCCTATAGTTGGCCGTGAAGATGGTAAGCCTTTTCCTCCACTTATGCCTCTTCCTAAGCCTCTTCCTCTAATTGCATTTAGCTTTGAAGAAGGTAAACCTCTTCCTTGTCCAATACCTCTTGTCACCTGAAAAAGTTACTGATCTTTATTGTTTTCCAATGACATAAGCAATAAAAAATTGAATTTTTGAGAAAATAAAGCTTACACTTTCTTATGAATTTGGGTAAACAGGAGCTTGAGCAACATTACCTCTTCCTCTACTTATGCCTCTGCCTCCTTCTCCATTACCTCTTGCCATCTAAAAAAAATTAATGATTTTAGTTCCCTAATGACTTTTGCAATTTAAAACCACAAGAGCAACCAAAGCTTACTCTTTGTTGAAAATTTGGGTAAGCAGTAGCTATTCCTTCACTTACGCCTCTCCCTCTACTTATGCCTCTCCCTCTTACTGTGCTAGATCCCGGTTGTGAAGAAGGTTGTACTAGTTGTGAAGAAGAACCATGCTCCATTTGAGCTAAAGATTCATTAACCTGCAAATGTATAACAAAATTATTTCAATGAAATAACATAGAACTACACATAGAACTAAACAAGGTGTCTAACAATCATACCTGTTGGGTTTCATTGTTTTGTTTGTCACATGTTGCTCTATTATGACTTTTTTGACCGCATCCATGACATCTTATTTCAATGAAAACCCTTCTAAGCTCGGCTGGTGGAGCAATATAATTTGGAGGCCTAGGGTTTGGTGGGATGGGGGCTGGTATTTCAACCTCACCAGGCTCCTTCATCCTAACTCTTTTAGGCCTACCCGGTTGTTGCTTATAAAGTGGAGGTTTAATTGGAGGAATGCCACATTTACTCCATTGGTCCATTGAAGGGATGGGGTGAATCACTGGTTCATAAGCCTTCATATAAGTCTCGACCTTATAACAATCATCCACATAAGCAATTGGGTTTTCACATCTTTGAAATATTGCTGAGATTGCATGGGGACATGGTATTCCACATAAATTCCACCTCCTACAAGAGCATGTCTTTGCTCTAAGGTCTACAACAAATTCTCCACCATAAATGTGGCTCACTTGATACAATTTCTCACCAGCCAATCTAGGAATGCGTTGAAATAAACCTAGCTTGTTCCTCTCAATTATCTTGAAGATCCTAGGCCCAACAGAGTATCTCCAATTCTTACATGCAGACCTCCTACTAGCCATCCTAAGCATCACATACACCCTTATCCTCTCCAAGCAACTCAAAATTGTCTTATCCCTTGCATCTAGTATGGCTGCATTGAAACTTTCACATAGATTATTCAACAAAAGATCACATTTAAAATGTGACTGGAAGTGAGATCTGCTCCAATTTTTTGTAGGTCTCTTCTTCAACCATGTTTGTGCCTAATAAATCACGGCCATGAGCTGGCCGAAGGAGCCCCTTTTCTCGGCCCTGCCACTTCCTCGTAAAACTGAAACGCAGCGTTTCAACAGGGTGCTTTGCCTTCCTAAAGACAAAAGAAAAATGCTAAGGCATGATCATCTCAGCCTCGAGTGCAGGCCGAGGCCGAGGCCGAGCAAAATCACGGCCAAAGGCATTAAAGGCGAATCATCACGTGACAACAGGGTCCCAGGCTTCATTTAATGAAGTAGTGCCTCTGTTTATTGCAGCAAACCCACTGACCACGAATAAGCATTTAATGCACGAGGGAAGGTGGGAAGTGATTGAAGTCAGGATTTGGTGATGAGGATCAGAGTGATTAGACGTAGACATTCTCACAAGAATTCTGGCAGCTTGAGATATTAGGTCACCAGCTATCAAGGCCATAAATGCGTCTCCACGGCCAGAAGCGCAGAGTCCATGATCGGGGCGGCAGCCGAGATTCACCAGGATTTATGGGGTCACACCACCATACTTCACGATCCCAAATGTCGATTGGACTACCCACTTGCTCTAATAAGGCTCCACCATGCAGATTTTCAGCCTCGATTACTCCTCCAAGAATTCTTCCTATAAATACAAGGCTCAAGCTACATTCAAAGGGTTCAAACACCAAACGCGTGTCAACGCATATCCCCTTGGCCCGGAACTACAGGCCGTGAGATTTGCGCGGCAGACAAACCACTTCTAAGCTTCCTCATCCTCGTTTTTCATCTTCTCCATTTCTGCCTCCCACCAAGGCACAGTTGTAGCTCTTGCTGCAGCCCATAATATATGTTTCAGAGCAAGACCAATATGTGATGCCCTAAAGTTACTGTACAGGTGTCTCACACACATCCTGTGCTCTGCAGTTGAAAGTACTGTCTCTATGGCAGGTACAAGTCCCTTTTGTTTGTCACTAATCACTACCCAAGCTTTTCCATTTGTAATCCCTAAATCTTCAATAAGAAGATTGAAACACCAAATCCAAGAGTCTTTACTCTCAATATCAACCACTGCATAAGCTACTGGGAAATAACCATTGTTCCCATCCACCCCAACAGCCGTCAAGATCTGTCCAGGATAAGGCCCTTTCAAATGGCAGACATCAACACCAATAACAGGTCTGCAACCTTCTAAAAATCTCTTCTTACAACCAGCCAAGCACACATATATCCTTTGAAACACTGTCTCACCCTTCACAATCTGAGTTTAAATCTTCACTGTACTACCCCTGTTTGCTGATTTCAATTGTTCTGCATAATCCCACAACCTAGCATATTGTTCTTTGAAAGTACCTTCATTTAAATCTCTGGCTAGCCTCTTTGCCCTATACACTTGAAGTTTTGTGACATTTATTTTGTAATCTTCCAACACATCTTCTTGAAATGATTTTAGATCAAACTCTGAGTTGCGCTTCAGCTTGTTTGCATATCTGTCACAAAGCCATTTTGACGTGGTATGCCTAAGCTTGTCCACTCTTCCACACTGATGTTCTAGGCTCAAAGTTTTTATTGCAAATGTCCCTTCCTCTATATTAATCTTTGATCCAAAAACCTGGAAAGAACACCTTTTCACACATTTAGCCTGAACTCGTCTGTTGTCGTTTTTTATCAATTTCACTTCCCTACCATAATTGCATGCTCCTTGATAGCCTCTATCAGTAATTTTTTGTTTGCAAACTTCATTCCCAATCTAAACTCAGGATTTTTCAAATCCACATATCTTCTATACTGCTTAAACTTTGGCAGTTTTTTCTTTTTTCTACGTTGCCCTCATCTTCAGTCTCAGTTCCAGTGTCAAATTCTGATGTGTTAGCACCATCTGATGACATCTCTCCTGGAGCCCCATGACTAGTCCCCTCATCTGCTACATTCTCTCCAACAGTTGGCCTGGCCTCTGCCTCATTTTCACTGAACTCATAATCACTGTCTTTAATTTCTGAATCTGCTTCTTCATCTTCATTTGGTGCCTCTGCCCCTTCATTATCAATTATCACATGTGCCCCTACATCTTCATTTGGTAATTCTGCCCCTGCATCTTCATTTGGTACCTCTTTGACCGCATCTTCATTTGCCACTTTTGTCCCAACATTCTCAAAAGTCTCCTCATCTCCAACTTCAATATAAGCCACCTCCTTCACTTGGTAATTCTGAGTCACATCCCCATCACAATTCTCTGCATCTGCATCATACTCATACTCTTGAATCTCACTATAGTATAACACAATAACCTTATTGGATGGTATGTGACCAACCATTTCAACCACAGTAGCATCTAATGTAACAAGCTCAAGTCCACCCTCAGCATTTTTACACCTAATTTCCAAACGTTGCTCAACTTGAGAAATGTCAACATCATTCCCAAGACCTCTCCCAATTTTCAATAAATCTAACAAGGATAGAAAATCCTCTATAATATTGTCCAAATAACAGACCTTACCCTTTTTATAAACTCCATTTTCAAACCAGCCCCCATGATGTAATTCTAGAGTGCACATTCCATTGGTAGCTGCAAAATTGAAACAACAGTGTGTTATTCTAAAGTCATAGTTTTGTTGTTAATGCTAATGACAACAATTACTGAGTTGGGTGTGAAGCAGACAACCAAGGGACCACATACGTTTAAAAAAACCCCATATTCAACATATAGCAACCACAACCAAGGGACCACAGACATAAACCTTACACTCTGCAGTCAATGTAGCAAAAGCCACAACCAAAGCTTACAAGAAAAAGATTCATTTACCCTTACTTTAAACATAAAACAACCAAAAAGCCGAACACAAACGCAGAAAAAGGAATCTTTTACGAAACCACAGTTCCAGACAAGGACAACTCATCCATTTCATCAATTTCCAAACAAAACAACATAAAATGCATTATAGAAGCCCTTACCGTATTTGGGAGTCTTTCCACCCGAACGGAATTTGAACTCCATTATCAGCAACTAGTGAATTTCCCAAAATCTCCAAAATCCTCAAAATCAAACCCTAACCCTAACTCCCAAATTTGAACTCCAAAACTAACACTGAAATTACACACTAACTTCACCAATTCAACGACTCGCACACTACTACAGCATCGACAAATTCTGGAACTCGCATTAGAATCCCTTTCAGTAGATGGTAATCGCGGGCAATGAGAGAAACACGGAGCAAAGTGGAGGTATTTTGATTATGAAGGAATAGACCTTCTCAAAAAGTCACATATACCCTTCAAAACTCAGTCACGTGGCCATCGCGTGATCAAAACTCATGGAATCTGTAACGGATGGACCATTTAGGTACAAATTAAAAAATTTAAGGACATTTGAATTGAAAATTTTAGTTGGTGGACCAAAATGATAATCTGGCAATAATTGGGGGACCATTTAGGTCATTAACCCAAATTCATATAAAGATTGCATTGGATGACTGCTTCACTAACAACCAGACACGACCATATTGGGCAATCAATGCATTTGGGCTCATCCTGTAAATTTTAGGTATCAAACCATCAATTTAAGCCCAAAATCTAAATCAAGAAAATATGATGCGATATTTTCTTGAGATATTTAGTTATTCTCCAGAACCATAACTTCACATTGTCACATACCAAAATTATTAGCGTCATTAAATTTATCAACCTCTAACCTTGTATACTAGTAAAAAAAAGGGAGATTCACTATTATATCCAATATAGGAGCCCAAATTATATAAAAAAGCTTATATTAAATGGACTTTAGAAACACAACCAAAACTCATTTACAACATAACAAAAAGGCTTTTAACTTCTTTTAAATTACAAAACTGCCATTGATTTCTTAAAACAAACTCAACCCCAAAACCCCATTAAAAAGCCCAAAACACTCAATAGGGCATCAAAGTAATTTAATAATCAAAATTAAATTCAATAGGGCTAGCTATCATTTTTTGAGTTTGTTTATATAAATTAAATGGTGTAAGGTTTATTTATAGTTTTAGTGCTAAGAATGGGTAAATTACTAATATCTCTTAATTATATTCATTTATACAAACCTTAGATTTTTGATTCCCCACCAGAAAGAATAAAAGAATTTTATTGGAAAATTTACTGGTCCTGTGTTACCAGACTGAAGGGGATCAAGGAACATTCCAAAATCAAATAGCGAAGGATCTGATGGGTTTATAGGGCAAAATTCATTTATGAATGTGATATTTCTTGAAGTACTATCATTGCAAGAGAAGCTATGCACTCTTCCGTATTTCTACATGCTTGTCTCTTGCTGGGAATAGAAAAAAAGTTCCAAGTACCTAGAATATACTAACAAATTATTAATAATTGAAACAACGTTCTATGGAGATATAAAAAAAAAATATAAAAAAACAAACCAAGTAACTCCACTAAACAAAGAAATAAATCGTAATATGTGAGTTATGAATCCTAGTTTAAAATAACGGAGGTCTTCATGCAGTTATTGTGAAAATGAATCATTTGGTTAGTCAATCAACAATTCAGGCAGCATTATGATAATAAAGGGAAGATAAAAAAAAGTATTAATGGAAATGGAGATGAAACTTACATGACTCGCGAGGAAAATTCAGGCAGCATTATGATAATAAAGGGAAGATAAAAAAAGAAGTACTAATGGAAATGGAGATGAAACTTACATGACTCGCGAGGATCTATAGAAAAAAAATTGAATGCACCTAATCCATCTTTTGTTCTTTTGAAGTTTCTCACTGGATAGGTGAAGTCGGTAAACGTTTGGCACATATTGAAAGAGTTGAAAGGCGTTCAAAATCTTTCTTTTTTGTAAATACCCAGAGCCCCTCGTTCTGAAATACGCAACTACTATTGCCAACTGGACAAATGACAATAGGTTAGATTCAACACAAGTTTGCAATAATACTAAAGAGGCTAGAGCTTTTCCGAAACTTTTGTCACCAAATAATGTCCAAGGCTAAAAAAATTACGTTTTTATTTTTATTTTTTATACTCAAATACCTGAGGGATGGGAAGAATGGCGAGCAAGTCAATTATGATAGGGACACATAACAAGGGCCTCCATTTCCATCCCAATGACTCCCTTCCTTCGGCAGGTTCCTCAGAGTCCTCAAGCTTGGTTCGAATTTGATGTACAATACGCACAACGAAAATGATATCCGTAAGTGAGCGTAAAACAAGAGCTGCATTCCTCAGCTTTTTGTCCATTCCAAGGCACTTGTTTTTCTCTTTGATGATTGGAATATAAAGGAAGAGAGGATCCAAGGAGACCCCGACCACACATGAGATTACGAATATATTGTTCCACAGCTGAAGGGTGCGCCCTGATGGAATAAAGGAATGATATTATTGGTGGTGGGTACGGTTATGTGGGAGTAATAATAGGTAAGAGAAGAAACTTGTTCTCTTGTGATAATCAAAAGACAGAAAGTAGTGGGACACTGTTTTAGAGAATGATGATGTTCCTTGCTTCATACAAAATGAAGAGAAAGGGGTGGCTTTATATAATAGCCACTGCCGACCTAATACATTAAAACAACACAACTAAAACCAAACATAGTTTGTTGGCATCAAATCTGAACAGATAGAGATGAGTGCAACTTACAAGTGGGATGGACGATCGAGAGATCGATTGGATGTTGGATGCCGATTCTTCCTGTCCTTGGATGCCGATCCTGAATAGAAAGAAGTCGGGACTCGTAAGGTCTATGGAACCGGTGTGGAACCAGCCTAAGACCCTCCGATGCCGAAGTAAGTTTGTTGTTTTAAGAGCTCTTGCTGTTGACCATATAGAAGTATAAAAGTCAAGCTGAAAAGTCTTCCCCTGTACTGTGGTGGAGGGGTGTATTTATAGAGGGCATTTTGTATGCTCTTAGTACTTATTTCCGATGTGGGACTCGTGGGAGGGCCCTATGAGGTTGACACGAGTCCTTAGATATTTCGGGCGGGTGCTTCGAGGTTGATTGTGCAGAATCGGTAGGGGGTACCGATTGTAGACGAGATGGGCCTGCAGCAGCCGTTGGTAGCTTTCAGACAATGCCATCGGTAGCCGATGCCGATTGTTCGATGCCTTGGGTACTTGGGTGGGTTTAGATGATCCACGTGTCGTTGTATGAGTGGAGGGTCAGATATGGTACAAACATAGTTAATTCAACTAACTTCTACCACACCATTAATTCAACCCACAACTACTAACAGCCAACTATTACAATTTTTACCAGCCGACTATTAATGAAGTCTAGATTATTTTAACATCCCCCCTTAAGCTAGACTTCATTTACGCCAATTAATTTCCTCATCTTGATGAGCAGCTCATTCTTCAATGGTTTGGTGAACAAATCTGCCAGCTGGTCTTGGGACTTGCAATATAGAACCTCAACTTCTTTGTCTTTGATTAGCTCTCTGATAAAATGGAATTTGATCTTGATATGCTTACTCTTGCTGTGAAACATTGGATTTTTGGAAAGACAAATAGTTGATTTGTTGTCGCAGAACAGATTTGTAGGGCCTTCTTGAACTTGACCCATCTTTTCTAAAATACTTTTCAGCCACCTAGCTTGACAACCTGCTGATGCAAGAGCAACATACTCAGACTCTGTAGTTGAAAGTGCCACTATAGATTGCTTTTTGGAGGACCATGAAATCGCACTTGAGCCAATGCTAAAGACATAACCAGATGTGCTTTTGCAAGTATCAACATCTCCACCCAAGTCACTGTCACTGTAGCTAGTCAAATTTAGATTCTGAACAGGATAATAATGCAAACCATAATTGATAGTTCCAACCACATATCTTAGGATTCTCTTTCCAAGCTCCCAATGAACATCTTTTGGTGACTCCATGAAACGGCTGAGGAAGCTTACTGCATATGTAAGATCTGGCCTTGTTGTAGTTAAATACAAGAGGCCACCCACTAGACTTCGAAACAAAGTTTGATTTACCATTGTGCTTCCATCATTCTTTCCTATCTTAACACCAATCTCCATTGGAGTAGCAATTGACTTTGCATTTTCCAACCTGAACCTTTTCAACAATTCCTTTGCATATTTCTTTTGAGAAATATAAATACCATTCTCATTTTGTTTGACTTCAATTCCAAGAAAGAAATGAAGCAAACCAAGGTCTGTCATTTCAAATCTTTGTGACATAATCATCTTGAAATCATCACACATTTGAGCATTGCTTCCAGTAAATATTAAGTCATCCACATATAAACAGACAATCAAAATCTCACCTTGAGAGTTCTTCTTGGTGTAAAGAGTATGCTCATATGGGCATTTGTGAAACCCATACTCTTGGAAGAATGCATCAATCCGACTGTACCAAGCTCTTGGAGCTTGTTTCAAACCATATAAAGCCTTCTTCAATCTACACACTTTTGTTTCTTCATTTCCCTGCACATAACCTGGAGGTTGAGCAACATATACTTCTTCTTCCAAAAAACCTTGCAAGAACGCTGATTTAACGTCCATTTGAAAGACTTTCCAACAATTTTGGGCAGCAAGAGCTAACACCATTCGGATGGTGTCAAAGCGTGCAACTGGAGCAAAAACTTCATTATAATCAATTCCATAATTTTGCTTGTAGCCTTTAGATACCAAGCGAGCTTTGTATTTCTCAACTTCTCCTTGAGCATTCAACTTGGTCTTATAAACCCATTTGACTCCTATGGGCTTCTTTCCTTGAGGAAGATCAACCAACTCCCATGTGTCATTTTTCTTAATTGAATCAATTTCTTGATCCATAGCCTTCACCCATTTTTCATCCTTTGAAGCCTCTTCAAACATAATTGGGTCTGCATCTACAAATAGAGCAAAATTTGTGCCACCATTAGTGATTAAAACATAATCACTAGATGGGTACCTTGTGGATGGTTGATGAGCTCTTGTTGATCTCCTTTGTCCTCTGCAAATTTCTTCTTCCTCACTGCTATCACTAGAAGAAGTTGATGATGACCCTTGTGATGAAGATTCCTGTGATGATGGAGTTGTTGGTGGAGTTAAATCTGGATTTTCAGATTCAATGTCCAACAGTATTGGACTTTGTTTTTCAACTTCACTCCAATTCCATGCTTCTTCTTCATTGAACTTGACATCACGACTAACAATAATCTTGTTAGTCAATGGATTAAACAACTTATATGCCTTGGCCTTTTCGCTATACCCAACAAGAATGCACTTTTCTGATTTGTCATCCAATTTTCTCCTTGTTTCATCAGGAATATGAGAATAAGCAATGCTGCCAAATATCCTTAAGTGACTAATACATGGCTTGAGGCCACTCCAAGCCTCTTGAGGAGTCTTGCCTTCCACACTATTGGACGATGCACGGTTCAAGAGATATACAGCACATGCCACTGCTTCTGCCCAAAAATGATTAGGCATTGCTTTTGCCTTCAACATGCTTCTTGCCAATTCCATAATGGTCCTATTTTTTCTCTCGGCCACACCATTTTGCTGTGGGGTGTACCGAGCTGTAAACTGATGCTTAATCCCATTTTCTTTTAGAAAATTTTCAAACACATTGGATGAGAATTCTCCACCTTGATCAGACCGCAAGGTTTTCAATGCAAATCCACTTTGCTTCTCAGCCAAAGCTTTGAAAACTTTAAAGTAATCAAACACCTCTGATTTATATTTGAGAAAATAGACCCATGTCTTTCTGCTATAATCATCAATGAATGTAAGAAAGTAGCGGTTACCTCCTGTTGATGTTGTGTTCATGGGCCCGCATACATCTGAGTGCACCAGCTCAAGAGGATGGGATGCTCTCCAAGAATTTCCTGTAGGAAACGAATTTCTCTGATGTTTTCCCAGCACACATGCTTCACAAACTTG
The DNA here is from genome assembly GCF_965620075.1 of Prunus avium. Taxonomy (NCBI): domain Eukaryota; kingdom Viridiplantae; phylum Streptophyta; class Magnoliopsida; order Rosales; family Rosaceae; genus Prunus; species Prunus avium. The sequence goes on from NC_142287.1 coordinate 30,988,099, forward strand.
TGTTTGATGCTGTATAGTTGGTAGTCCTCGTACCATATGTTGTTTCCCCATCAATGATAGTGTGCTGAAACTCAAATGCCCATAGCGTAGATGCCACAACCATGAGGAATCCTTGATAAGTGTACTTAAGCAAGCAAAAGATTCATACTTTATGTTTAGAGAAAACATATTGTCTCCTGAAATCTGCACCTTTGTAATTAGGGAGTTGTACTTGTCTCTAATTACACACTGGTCTTCCCTGAACTGAATATTATGGCCTTTACGAAGAAGTTGCCCCACACTAAGGAGATTGTAATTTAAATCTGGAACATATAACACATCAGAGATTCTTTTTTGTTCTCCAGACTTGGACAGAAAAAGAATATCTCCACATCCTTTGGCCACTAGCTTTCCACCATCACCAATCCTTACTTCAGAGTTGTTGGTATGCTTGAAATTGACAAATGCACTTTTGTTGCCTGTCATATGATTACTACATCCACTGTCAAGATACCATTTTTCTGCACAAACTTTTCCTTCTTTGGCAGCTGCACATGCAAGTAAAACCACAGCATCATTTTCCCTTTCAAAAGCTTTTTCATGCACAAAGCTTGATTCGGCTCCTCCATTTGTTTTGTTTTTGCATGTTGACTTGATGTGCCCATATTGCTTGCAATTGTAGCACTGAATATTAGAAAAAGAGGAACCTTGTTCTCTTCCTCTTCCTCTTGAATAACCACCATAATCTCCTCTTCCTCTTGGAAAACCATAATCTCCTCTTCCTCTTTGATAACCATAATCTCGTCTTCCTCTTGGATAACCATAATCTCCTCTTCCTCTTGAATAACCATAATCTCGTGCAGAGCCTTCATCATTAGTTTCTTTCTGGTCATTTGCATAGCCACGTCCTTGATTATTTCTTCCTCGTCCACGAGCAAAGCTGCCTCCTCCTCTTCTAGAACTTCCTTTGAATGAGACTTGAGATTGAAAAGCTTGCTCAATAGGGCCAGAGTCAAACTGCTTCAGCCGTAACTCATGCGATTGAAGAGAACCCATTAAACTGTCAAGAGACAAAGTAGACAGATCTTTGGATTCTTCAATTGCCACCACAATATATTCAAACTTTCGGGACATACTTCGAAGAATTTTTTCAGCAACTCTCTGATCTTCAATTTTTTCTCCATTAATTCTCAGTTGGTTGACTAGAGAAATGACACGATTGAAATAGTCTTCAACAGATTCTGACTCCTTCATGCGTAACATATCAAACTCACCTCTTAGAGTTTGCAACCTGGCCATCTTCACTTTTTCCTCTCCTTTATATGATGCAAAGAGAGTGTCCCACGCCTGTTTTGATGTAGTGCATGATGAGATTCTTTCAAAAATAGCTTCATCCATTGCTTGAAAGATAAAGAATAAAGCCTTCTTGTCCCTCTTACGTGTCTCCTTCAGCTCTGTGAGTTGTTGTTGAGTGAGGTCTCCTTGATTATTTGGCTCCACAAAGCCATTTTCAACCACCTCACACAAATCTTGAGCAGCATACAGCACCTTCATTTGGATGCTCCATTGACTATAATTCTTCCTTGTAAACTTTGGAAGCTGGGGCTGCAACAAGTTGTTGTTTGAAGCCATATGGATCTGAGACAAGCTCTGATACCACTTTGATGGAATAAAGGAATGATATTATTGGTGGTGGGTACGGTTATGTGGGAGTAATAATAGGTAAGAGAAGAAACTTGTTCTCTTGTGATAATCAAAAGACAGAAAGTAGTGGGACACTGTTTTAGAGAATGATGATGTTCCTTGCTTCATACAAAATGAAGAGAAAGGGGTGGCTTTATATAATAGCCACTGCCGACCTAATACATTAAAACAACACAACTAAAACCAAACATAGTTAATTCAACTAACTTCTACCACACCATTAATTCAACCCACAACTACTAACAGCCAACTATTACAATTTTTACCAGCCGACTATTAATGAAGTCTAGATTATTTTAACACGCCCCTTTGGGGCAAGAATTCCATTAACTTCTGCTGTAGACCATTTTGTTGGACGGCCTTGCCTCTCGATATCGTCAAAATCATAACTTGGTTTGTCCCTGAGGTTCAGAAAGAAAGAAACACTGGAGCCAAGCCTCATGATTGGAGTTAGCCATGATTGGAGTTAGAGCTATGGAGCTGGAAAGCTGGGTCTCACGACCACCATTGTCTCTGGTGCAAGTTCTGGTCTCAGATGGACTCCCATGTCCTCCTTAAGTTTCTTTTTGTTTTGGATTGAAAGTTTTTCTTTACTGGGTTGTATGGATTCAGTTGAAAGGCTTTCAGTTTTGCTTTCTTTCCTTATTTGTAAGCTCTTCTGCCGTTTTTTCGGCCTTGGAATGAAGTTTCAGTCTTGACCAAAAAAAAAGCCTTATGAATTACTTTCAATCACCACATCCTAATTATGTATTTGAATTTTTTACAATCGGACCTTCCAATTACTAAATGCATCCAATTTGTTTCCTAAAACTTTCATACTATATACGGTATATAAGCTTTCCTCTAAGTCAGACATATATATTATATGAGGATGCCACCACGAAAACTATAAAAAGATCCAACGAATTTCTTGAATCCAATACCAAAGTCTTCGTTCGTCCTGAAAAGATGAAACATTTCAGATTATTAAAATAATATCTTTTATTTTTATTTCAGTTCATATTTTTTATTTTTAATTCAACAACCCTAAATCTTGAACTCTAATTCCGGAAAAGTTTCTTCCAATAAAACAATAAACGATGTGATGATCAAAATTATATACATTGAAAGAAGAAAACAAAAAACAAAAAATATGATGATAAAAGAAAAGTATGAAGGACAAAAGTTTCAGTCATGTATTTTAGTAATGTACAGATTATATAAGTTGAATGCATCTTAGGGAGAGAGAGAGAGAGAGAGAGAGAGAGATTAGGAAAGCTTAAACTTAGAACTTACCACGAAGCTATACGAAGGCATAACTCTTTCGCTACTTCCTCCTAATTGACTATAAGGTCAAAGTTGACTAATCACAAAGATGATAAAATCAGAGATGTGTGGAAAGAGATAAATTATCTGACTGAGGGCCTCTTTCTTTTATCCAAAATATCAATTTTAGGTTTTGTTTAATTTTAAGGTACTAGTGCCAATCTCGTCGCAATAATGAAGAGCTGTACAACCCTTAGTATTTCTACAAGCCCGGTGCCAACGTATCGTCTCTCGTTGAATAGAAAGAAAGTACCAAATAGCTTTAAGTATCTAAAAAGGAAAATAGATGGGATATTTATTCAAAAATCCATTTTAGCATGACTAATTATATAAAAATTCATATAGAGCCTATTTGGAGAGAAAAACACAAAATTAGTCACTTGTCATTTTCTAATTGGTTCTTAGTGTGTTAAATTACTCTTATAAATCCTTAAATAATTCATATCGAAACTGAAACGTTGTTTTGTAATAGTTTTGTGAGGAGGAGATGATAACAATAAACGTTCAAATTAAATTAAAACAAATATAATTTTTTTACCAAAAATCAAAATGAAATATCTTGTGGCAACGTAGATAGATAAGTTAATCATGTGTATTTAAAAGTGATCAAGTGGGTTGAAGATTTTCATCTAATGACTTAGATCATGGTAAATTTCTTTCATATATAGTTAGAGAGCCGGAATAATAGATGTCACAAAGCACTTGCGAGGTTCTCATAGGGTTATTGGGCGAGTAATCAGTCAACAGTGTTCTACCCAAAATGTCTCTGGGGCCCACCTGCAAGAGCCCAAGTTAGATATAGGTCCAGCTCGCTTGAGGAAATGACTAAATTTTTCACATATTATGAATTAAATTAAATTTTTTTATTTTTGTCTAAAAATTTGTATAAAAAAATTAAAATTAAAAAGACTTTGTAAAAAAAAAAGGCCCGGCCCTAACCCAAAAATTTTGGCCCGGAAATGACACCCTATCCAAGAGGACCACCCTAGAGGAAGGGTGGGCGAAAAGGGTTTGAGCATTGTCTTCTAACCCAAAGAAAGAAAAAAAGGACTCATTAGTGTAGTGGTGTGGAGCAATTGCTCAGCAAAGTCCTGGGTTCGAATCTTAGCATTCGTGTAATGTGTGTGAGTTTAGTATATTTTTATTATCACTCCTCTCAATAGGAAAGGTCCTAAATAAATTTTATAAAAAAAAGAAATTGAAAATGTTGGTTTAAACCTCAAAACTTTGGAAATATTGGTATCCAAATTTGATCACTGCATTCAAGACATCAAACTGCAAAAGTCGCAGGCTCCATGGCAACTATTAATAAACCACCAACATTGGACAAATGTCAGTGCACATTTCGAATGTGAAGCAAAATATATCAACAGAAAATACTGCTAATTGTTGTGCTATGGGAAATTTACTTCATAAATAATAATAAAAAATTGCAAAATCAGTTGATAGATGCTTACATATAAAGAGTTGCATAGTTTAGAACTACATAACCAATTCAGATATGTAACAGGTGCATACTTCCATAGGTCGATCAATTTTTTTCAAAAACTAAGTTTATATAATAGTCATAAATTAAAAACTACTCAAGAAAATATATCAGCACTTCAGATAAGCATTTCAGGCACGGTAAAGGCCGTTGCGGCATTCCAAATCTGCCACACAAAAAAACGAATAATAGTCTGTGAGGAGTGCGAATATAATTTCCTCTTCATGCTGTACAAAAATGAAGACAAATTGGAAAATTATCTACTGTGTAAATGAAAACCATTGGAAAAGGAGTTCAATGTACAAACTGCTGAACAATTCTATTACAGCAGCATAGCTTGAAATATTTGTCGTGTATACGTTGTTAAATACAAAGAAATTTTCATGTGGAAATCTTTGTTCCTTAAAGATTTTTCCTGCATTCTCTTTCCCTTTGCCCACAAGCTCAAAAAGTAGATAGTAAGCATCAACTATTTCAAATTTGAGGACTTCGTACATGAACAACTTTGTAAATTTTTTGTTTTCCTTTCACATTATAGTTAAGGATTGTTTTATTGTTAAACAGGCATACAAATGATTCAGTGTCATTAAATTACCTCAAAAAAGCCAAGTACTTTGTTCGCATATATATATTTCCACATAAGTTCTCCACTGCATCCTTTAAATCTAACAGCTCACAGAACATAGCTTTCTAATTCCCTGCATCCATAATATATATATGTATATGTTATAGGAGTGACAACAACAATAACAATAATGATAGCAACTGCTTATTGAAACAATACAACAGAAGTATCACCAGCAACACTTAAAAGAATAACTACAGTACTAAATACTTGCAGCTTCCAACCTCAGACAGCAACTCACTGTCCAAATTGCGGCAAATTCCATATATTTTTACCCCAAACAAGCTTACACAAAATAAAATGCATTTACTACATGTTCTAAGTATGAAACGCCTCCTTATTCACTATATACACAAGTATAGCTTGAAATAGCACATGGTAAGCACGCCACAGATAAATTACATACACATATCTGTGATGATGAAGGTTATCCATGAGTTCTCTTCGGTTTCCTCCAATCACTTATTCAGTACACAAATAATTGTTCAAGGACTGTTTCCATCTGAAAATAAAAGGTAAACATAAAAACAAGACATACCATGCGTAGATGAGTGGAAGCCTATGATTTCCTCGGCATGGGGTGCCAGTTAACTGCAGTGATTGCTGGGGAATGCTTAAGGTCATCCCAAAGTTGAGCCTTGGTTTGCGCAATGGTTGCTGTAAATCCTTCTGGCATATTAGTTAACTTCAATTCGATCAGAGACTTTAGGTGCCTCAACCCACTCGGGACCTTCAGATTTGTGCAGGATCTTATCTCAAGCTCTCTTAGACTCTGCATTGCCTTTTCCTCCACATGCCAAACTTCAAGTTTTTCTAGATTCCACAACTTCAACACTACTAGTCGTGGAAAGCCTCCCGCAGAGCAAAGCATCTTGTTACCTGTGTAAGAGTTGGAGTAAAAACAGAGTAACTTAAGGTTAGAGAGTTTCTCTAACTCGGGCATTGGATCATCTGGAAGAAGAGAGGCTGACAAAGTAAGATCAGTGAGGTTTTTGGGGAACTCAGCCACAATGGGAGGAGCTAGCTTTCCAATAAGATTTAGGCTGGACAGATTGATGAGACCTGACAAAGACATGAAAATTATATAACTGGATTCGTCCGTTTCACCAACTGATCTAACTCTCAAAGACTTGAGGTGCTTCAGCTTTCCAATCCATTCTGCTATTAGTTCTTGCTTTATTTTGCCTAACTGGAATGCCAGACCCAATTTTCTGAGGCTGATCAATTTGTCCAACCCATCTTTCAAAGGACTGTCTTTATCAACAAAAACACCCCATAATGTCTGGAGATTCTTCAGGGAACTGCCACCTTGTTGATACACAAATTTACTTCGGCAACTCTGGTTTAAGTATAGGTGTCGAAGTTTTTGTAGTTTCCATATTGAACTAGGGAGAGCACGGACATTTGCATGCTTCACATCTAAGGTTTGGAGCTTTAGCAAATCGCCAATGAATGTTGGGATTGATTGAAGGTAAGTCCACCTCAAGCCTAGATACTTCAGGTTGCTTAGTTTCCCAATCGCCTTGGGGAATTCAGGTCTGAATACACGTTCAAGATCAAGAACCTGAAGTGGTCGGAAGCAACCATCTGCAATTACCTTATGGAGAAAGTTGCCTATTTCTTCGCCAGGTTTATTTCCTTCTCGAGTGTCAAAGGAGAGAATAGAAAGAAGAGGGCTTGCAACTTTTGATAAGCTCTCGCCGACAGTAATTGGAAGATCATTTCTTTTAAAACGAAGAGCAACTCTATGATTTGAACTTGTAGCCTCCAAGCTGCAGACAGGTAGAGAATAGGGTAATCTACACGTCTTGACTTCCCCATTAAGCTTTCGTTCAACAATTTGAATCATGCCCAAACCAATCAACTGCGATAGATAATTTCCTGCAACATCTTCAGAAGTTATTGTATTATTACCATGCACTTGTACCAAACCTTCTGCCATCCACAAAGCAATTAGTCTCCTTGCGGGAATTTCAAAGTCCAACGGGAAGAGCTTTAAGTAAGAAAGGCACTTAGACAGATGTTCAGGAAGCAAGTGTTTTATGGAATCTATGGTGTATGTTTGTAACGATGGTGGATCATTCTCTATGATCTCTTCAAGCACCTCTTCTAACTCCTCTACAGCAGTCACATCTTCCCCAGACATTAGATATCCAACACGTAAGATGGCTAGTGGGAAACCCCCACATTTACCTAAAATTTCTTTTGCCAGCATTTCCTCTTTTGGAGAAAAGTGCACCATCTGGGTAAACAATTTCCAGCTCTCTTCTTTGGTTCGCAGTCGAAGTTGGTGAGGAGTATTGTTAAACTTTTTAGCTAAATCGCTATGCCGTGTAGTGAACAGAATTCTGCTTCCGCTTGATGTTACTGGAATGAATCCTGCTCTAAGAGTATTCAACTCATCTACTGTGGAGATGTTGTCTAGGACTAAAAGGTACCGCTCCTCATCTACAAGATCATGTACCTCTTGGACCCAAGGCACATTGGACTTCCAGGGTAGAGATATCCATACACGGCGAGTAAAGTGGCGCGAAACAGCTCCATGATCAAAAATTTTGTTAGCTAATGTTGTCTTACCCATGCCCTCAATGCCCAAAATGGAAATAACAGAGTGTTGTTCACTGTTGGTTGTCAGTTGTGACACCAATGCTTGGATGTCTTCCTCCAAACCGACCACTGAGCTTGACTCTTCCCTCAATTCAATGCCGTATGCTTTTATGCTTCTCACAACAAGACTGATAGTATGCTGGATTCTGTCAATTTCATGGCAAAGCTTTATCCCAGATCTTGTTTTAAATAGATGGTTTGATCTCCTTATAATACATGAGTCGTCTATGAAGGCTTGCACACATTTATCAGCACTTTGAACAATAATCTTCATTTGCTTCAACCAAGCCACTCTGGAGTTAAATCGGCTTCCAACCATTCCTGCATCGTCTACAAGTTTATACATGCCTTTCAGCTGATTGCATAGCGATGTGACTTCATAAAATACTTCACCCAATGCATCTGACTTGTGATTGAGGTAGCTGTACATCCTGTCGACTAAAGATGTAATAATCTTGTCATCACTGGTATTGTGATGTGGGGATTGATAGACAAACTTCGACGAATCTCTTCTTATAAATTCGAAGCCATATCTTTCCTTCCTCTTTAAAAGTTCTGCAAATCCAGTGCCAATGCACCTCAAGTCCCCCTCGAGCTTTCTTCTTGCCTTCCAACTACTGATTCGGTTTGCAGGCCTCTGTGAGAAGTTGTTGATGGCAAGATCTGCTTCTTGAATAACCTCTTCCACTTCCTTCACCCATGCCTCCTCGATTTCACTTTCGAAAAGAAGTCCTTCTATTTCTTTCAGAAAGGGATGCAGAAGTAGCAATTGCAGTTTTATTGAGTCTATTTGCTCTCCAATACTCTTACGCAGTAATGCTGGGTTTTGGGTGAGGCGGTTTATTGTGTTAACAATAGAGGAAGTCAAAGCAGCTACAGAGGCAATTCTTCCTTTGAAATCCACCCGTTGTTCTTGATCATGCTCATAAATCGGTCTTTCCAGCAGGCTTCTAATAATAGACCTTGATCTCTCCAGCGATTCACATATGTTAATCCCATGTACCTTCTTCATCGAAATGGTTTCGTTTATGTCATCCTTCACGCGCTTAGTTTCAATGAACAGCCCTTCTATATCCATGAAATTCTTTGTAGTCATTGCAACAAAAGATATCATGTGGGAGTCTCTTCTCTGCTTCTCAAAAGTTTTGAATAGGTCTTTTGCTTTTCGAACCACTGATATGGTTTTGGTCAACCATGCTACCTCAGACTGATCCAATCCTTCTATAGGTACTCCACTAGAGTAAATCCTGGGATCCAAGATTTGTTGTTGTATTGCAACTATATGATCCCTTAAATGCATAACTTTTGCTGCATCCTCTGCAATAGCATCCAGGAGCCTCGATTCTCTTCGAATCCACTTCATGTCTTCCTCTAAGAACATAAACGGCACATGCTTGATGTAGAAGTAGAGAAGCAAAGGGGTAAGAGAGACGAAGAAGAGCACTTGATACATTGATATATGATTTACATAACGGCAAAGAAGGAACACAACAAATATGACAAAAAACCGAGCGTTTTTTAGAATGGAATCAATGAATGCAGAGGACTTGGTTACGCTCTCCTTCTTGTATGCCAAACTAGCCATAGACAAAATAATAGAAATATATCGATCATTATCAGAAGCTGGAGCTTCAGTGTTCTTCCATTCCATACCTGTACTGGGTCTGAGTTGGGCACCAGCTGCTTCTGCATGGTTTCTCTCCATGATCACTTAATCCCTGCCTGCTTGTCTTAGTAGTTTCGATTAAAGAAAACAAATTGCCCAATTTGCAGTGGGTTCAATTCAAACTTTGTAGAAGTTGGAAAAGTGGTGTTCATGGGTTCAACCATATTTTGGACTGAAGTGGCGTGGAGCTTTAAAATGAAGTATAGGGAAATTCTATTTGAAGTGAAACCATAACTCAACTGTAAGCTAACCAAGATCCAATTTGAAAAGCGCCAGAAACTTTCATAGTGTGAAATATAATTAACTAAAAACTGAAAGTCATTGAAGAATAATTTATTACAGAAGAAGTCATTTTATAATGTAGTAATCTGGAAGCTGTTGCAAACACCTTCGGCAGTATGCATGTGCTTTGCATTGTTAAGTGTAAACATTGTTTTCTCGTAAAAATTTGCAAACTCGATTTGACCAATTGGTCAAGTAATGTTAATGATGGGTTAGAATTGGCTTATTTGTGGATGACTTGTCTGGCTGGAACTTGCCGAGAAACGACGTTTTGATTTTATATTTCGTAAATTGGGCTGTAATCATTATGCCTGACTTCAGACCATTATCCTTTGTTCATCTTTTCTTTTACAAGAATCTTATACCAGAAATGAAGTAGAGCAGGTAAGTTACTCCCAAGAATGTGAATGTGAAGGTTAAGATCAGAACTACACTTTACCAGTCTTTGTATGCTTATCAAAAAGAAAAGAAAAAGAATGAACAAGGTCTCATGTCATATGTTTGTGTCAATCTAAATTCACATGAGCATAGATGGTTTTTTATTTATATATAGTTAGTACATCCATGATATGATTGAGATTACAAGGCTAAAGTTCAAATGTACCTGTAAACACGAATTTTCTGTGACGAACAATACAAGAATACCAAAAATTTCACGAATTACCTATAAACACGTATTTTTATATCGCCAAAAATTTCAGTGTCTCCGATGCCAAATCAGACCAAAGTGAGTCAAATTAAAGTTAGTAACCAAATGAACTTACTACATGGGAAATGCATCTAACAATGAGTTGAGGCAAACACCAGAGGAGCCACACTAAGTTATTAATTGTTCTTCTCAAAACAAGAAAAGAAACTAAAGGAATTAAACACATAATTTCAAATGTTCAGAGTGAATTGTGTCCTATCCGCATTTTTTTTTCACTCCACAATCAGTTTTGCCCTTGCATGGCCCTCTGAAATTTGGAACTGTTCAGTTAAACCCAGATGTGCCATAAGAAGCCAGACATGGGTGAGCAGCTCTCCTCCTCGCCTGAGCTGCTGGGCATGACCACTCCATCGACACTGATTGGCAGCGTAAGAGAGCATTTCCACCCACACATGACTTACAAACTCCCACTTTCTCTCATTACTCCATCCTCTATCTGATTCCAGGGACTGCAAAGCTTTAGCAAGCCTGCATGCATCAAATAGAACTGACTTGCTTCTATCTCCTTTCACTTTAGATGGAAGGATGTCTGTGCACACATCCAGTAGCTTTGTGCATGCTTTCCTTTCTCCTGATTTCATTATTTTCTTTTCCTTGAAAAATTCTTCAGCCTCAGCACATGTGTCTCTAAACCTTATCTGTCCAATCCCATTTGGTAGCATGAAGGGGCACATGACTAAAAGATACATCATGTAGTTCGATAACAGCTTACTGTCTTCACAATTTTCACTAGGAACCGAGTTCGAGTTTCGATTCACATCGGAATAATAACATAGATCTGTTGCAATATGCCAGAGAAGGATGCTTTGATCAAACTCAACCTCATTGATGGTCCAGCCAAGTTCCTTTAGACAATGTGCTTTTTGAAGCACCTGGTCACCCCTTCGAGCACATACTTGTTTTCGTTTGCTAGCCTCAACATTGGAACCAATCCTTGATTTCTCTTGGAGCTGCTCAAATATCAACTCCTTCAACTCAGTGGGGATATCCGCCAACTCTTTGTATCGATACTTCTCTAACAACCGATAAATGAATAAGAACTTCTGGACAGAAATGCATTTCGTTGGCTTAGCCTTAAGACAAAATGTGATGAGGTTGTATTGTGCCAAGGTATTAGACCACCTCTTGTTATAACCCAAAGGGACTGACGAAACGGCACTGCGCAAGAGAACCAAGAGACGCGCCACCATATTTTTGTGCTTATTCAGCCATAGCCTTGTCCTGTCTGAGGAAAGCAGCAATGCTACAGCATAAGATTCTAGGACGATTGCTCCTATCAACAATATATATGTGATAATTACATCTACTCCACTATTTGTTTGCTTTTTTGAGAACAGGAAGGCTATGAATACAGAAAGTGTTATAGAAACAGTAATACAGCGGAGAATGCAACCCAGACCAGAAGAAACCAGAACTGACTTAGTATAAAATGCATCATACATGAATCCTAGCTCAAACTCAATAACTTCGAAAGCTTGATCGGAGTTTGTATCTTCTAAGAAGGAGTGGCTGTGTACTATATCATGGAAGCTGAGGATGAGATCAGCACAAAGCAGTTTGAATGTTTCAAAGAAGTCGTAGGCCTTGTCTAAAATTGCCACATTTTGGGTACCGTCATCAACTGCATCAACTAGTGAGTTATCCCCTCCTAGTTCAACTGAGTTAACCCTGAAGCCCTGGGCTCTCTTTGAACAATATTCTTCCATGTATCTAGCATAATTGGGACCTGGGTCAGGTTCATGAAGCATAGAATCTCTAAAATGCTCACTGCTTGCCGATCTTAGAACCCAAGTCCTCTCCCCAAACTTGATCATCCCAACTATGAACATTGGTATTGCCAAAAAATTTAACTCTTTACTGGACCATGCTCTGAAAGAGACATATAAAGCTACAACCACCTGGAGAAATAGCCCAAGCAAGTGCCTAAGCCACAACTCATTGTCTTCTAAAGAGTAAGCAGTGATAGTATCTGGGCCACCAAGATGTAAGAGAAGAAAGGGTGCCCAAAATGCGGTTATTATAACTTTCGGGTTTACGGAATCACCTTGAGATTCTTCTTGGTTGCTGGAGAGTATGCCAAGTGCAACTGTTGCAACTGAGTCAGCTGACAGGTAAGAGAGCCACAGAAGAATTCTGAGTTTGTTACTGGTTGAATGTTTTCTCCAGTTGCCAATCAGGATAAGGATAATTTGCAAGGCAAGGCTGGCTAGAACCATGCCCCGAAGCTCCCACTCGTTCCAGAGTTTTCTCAAACTTTCAGGGATAAGTTGCATTGTCTTCCGCTGGTTTGTGAAGATCAAACTGCTAACAACTGGAAAAGCAAGCTTTTATTTTTCTTTTCTTTTCAAAACATCAGAACGTATCAAACAAAGCATTAATTTTAAGTTTGTATACTTATTGTAGGACAGTTAACTCTTCTTCAAGCGTAAAAAAGAAGTGATTAACAAAAAGGAGGAGCAAATGAATTAGTACTGTTACCTGTGATTAACATGATTCCTCTCTTTTTAAGGAATTGAAACGCAGCAGAAAAGCAGCAAGACTTGCGGTTTCTGCTTGTTTAGTTTTCAGGCCGTATATGGTGGTTCCAGAGAGAGGATGGTCTCTCACAGAGGAAGGTCTCTAACATCTTACACTTGAAGTTAAGACTGGCAAATTTTCTATCTCGCACTTTTTTAAGTGAACCATCCAATACTAAGCAATGACTTTGCATCAACAAGAATCAATCTCTTCTTGGGATTCTCTTCTGTCAATCAAGAAAATATTTCAAGTTTATACAATAAACATACAATTCAAAATCACATCTCATTGACCAAGAAAACGCCAAAAAAAGAAAATCACCATACGACAATGTCCTAGGTTAGAGAGTTCCTCTTTTTTCCCTACAATTACAGTTTACACATCCAAGACAGAAATAAAATTGGGCAGTGTCGTGTTAAAGACAAAAACCCACTTGTAGTTTGATTGCACTTATTGAAATCAAGCCCAATTACTTTTACTCCATATGACTTGACTTACAGTTGGGAACTTAGGAATCTTGGACAAATAACATAAACAAACTATTCAATACTAAAATATGGACTTGGCATGAAAATTTATCAAGGAAACGACTCCAAATTCAATAAAATGTCAGAGTTCACGCATGTAAGACTAGATCAAACCTTAATTTTAATAATATTTTAATGTTCACCAGTTGCAGCAACCAAGTTTCTAATTAAAAATTCATGTCTCTCTGATTAAGCATTTTCAATGGCAATTTGTGTGATATTCTATCTTTTGCTCCTCTCTCATCTGCCTGTTTATTTTGAATTTGCTTCGTCAACATTTTATAAACTCTACTCATGTCCTTTGACTGAAGATGTATGTAATCTGTGGAAGTAATGGCCCTGCAATGGCAATTTATATTTGTAGAGGACCAGGCAAGGTGATGCTGCTGCATGCCCAGCCTGAAGAGGTATGTTTGTAGAAGTAAACAGAAGCTTGATTTTTATGGACGTTCTTTAATTTTTTAAGAAGAGTTTTTCTTTTATTGACTCACGCTTGATCATTACTAAGCAATTGAAATCTTATTTTCCAAAACAAAAAACAAAGAAAACCAATTGAAATCTATGTATCGGTTTATCCGGATATATATGTATATATATCCAAAATCCTGCATATGCCCCCTTATATATAGTGACTGATTTGCACTATTTTTTTGTTTCAACCATTTTAAGTACTTCACCCTTTTGTGGTCATTGTTGCCTTCGTTTCCCTTGTTGCAGTTTTTTTTGTCATCAGGTAAACAATTCTATCTGGTGCATTCATATTATGGCAATGACTTATGAATTCATTTTATGTTAAGTTTCTTTTCTTTTTTTCCAATTAAAGAGTAACTTCTTAGTTTGTTTGATTTTTTGAACATTTTAATGTTCTGCCTTGATTCTACAAATTTTCGCCTAATTAATTCATCAGCATCCTCGGTTTCACGTCAGTTCAAGCAATTGCACACATGTATCTCAGTTAATATAATAATTCTCTTTTTTGCAGGTAAGGTGGTTGTAGTTATTTTCCACTTCTTCAGTGCGCAGACACATATGTTACTGTGATGATGAGCAACCCCAATAAACTAGGGGTAGTTGTGGTTGGTGCCCACAATCTTTATCCTGAAGATGATGAAGGTTCATGCAGTGCCTTTGTGGAGCTTAGCTTTGATGGTCTGAGGCTACGCACCACTGTTAAAGAAAAGGACCTAAATCCAGTTTGGAATGAAACCTTCTACTTCAACATTTCTGAATCGTCCCATCTCGACAAACTTCGACTGGATGCCTATGTCTACCACAGTGTGAAGCCTACCTACTTCAAGACCAAGTCGTTTCTTGGGAAGATTAGAATCCCTGTGGATTCACTTTCCACCTATTCTGATGATGTTGCCACAGACTTCCTTCTGGAAAAGCGTGGCATCTTCTCACATGTGAGAGGAGAGCTCACCCTCAAGGTTTATGTTACTGGTGGTCCTGAACCATCAAACATGTCCTCATCCACCCCAATTGCTGCTGTTGTTGCACCCCTCCCAAGTAGGGATCCAGGCCTAGCTCAAGAACAGTTGATGACTCAGGGAATTTCAAATCCTGCTACACAAAATGCGGAGGAAGCTGAGACAAGGCACACCTCTCATCGTCTTCCTAATCCAAGTCATCATGAGGACCAACCACGACAGCGTCCAGCTGCCCCGCCATTTTCAACCAAGGATGATACTTATGGCTTTGCACTTAAGGAGACAAGCCCCAACCTTGGAGGCGGACAGGTTGTCGCTGGCCGTTTTATTAACGGACCCAAGACTGCAAGCGCCTATGATCTAGTTGAACGGATGGATATTCTTTATGTAAAGGTCGTTAATGCTCGTGATCTTCCTTCAAGGGGTGTAACAGGCAGTCTTAATCCATTCGTTGAGGTAAAAGCCGGAAACTATAAAGGGACTACAAAGCACTTTGAGAAGCAGAAAAATCCAGTATGGAACCAGGTTTTTGCCTTTTCAAAGGAGAGGATGCAAATGCGTGAATTGGAAGTTTTGATAAAGCACAAGGATCCGAGCCAAGCCGATGACATTGTGGGGTATGTAACTTTTCCCCTCCATGTGGTTCCAACAATAGTCCCACCTGAAAGTCCTTTGGAGCCAAAATGGTACCCGCTTGAGGGGCAGAGAGTAAGAAGGATCAAAGGTGAGGTTATGCTCGCAGTCTGGTATGGTACCCAAGCAGACACTGCTTTTTCCGAGGCATGGCATTCTGATGCAGTTCCCTTGAATAGCTCACAGATTGACTCCACAGTAATACGATCAAAGATCTATCATGCACCAAGGTTGTGGTACGTGCGAGTTAATATAATCGAAGCACAAGACCTGTTTGTAAGGGAGGATGACAATTTGCCAAATGCATTTGTCAAGTTAGAGATGGGAAACCAGGTTTTAAGAACAAAACCAGTTCAGGATCAGAACCTAAACCCCATTTGGAATGAAGAATTTTTATTTGTCACTACTGATGACCCCTTTCCAGATTTGGTCCTCTCAGTTAGGGATCGTGTGGGTTTTAATGACACCCTTATTGGGAGCGCCTTGATAAAGCTGCATGATGTACAAATGCGTGTCGATGACCGCAGCATTCCTAGCCGGTGGTATAATCTGGAAAATTCGTCGGTAACTAATCATCCTGATGATGCAACCAATGAGGTTCTCCTTCAAGAGTCCAACTCCGCAGATGACAGATTCTCAAGCCGCATCCATCTCCGGATTTGTATAGAAGGAGGATACCATGTATTGGATGAGTCAACTTATTACAGTAGTGATTTCCGCCCCACAGCAGAGCAGCTCAGGAGGCCGTCCATTGGGGTTTTAGAGCTCGGAATTCTGGGTGCTGTAGGGATTCAGCCGATTAAAGCACGTGATGACAGGGGCACAGCAGATACCTACTGTGTAGCAAAGTACGGTGATAAATGGGTTCGTACAAGAACCATTGTTGACAACTTGTCTCCAAAATACAATGAACAGTACAACTGGGAGGTTTTTGATCCTGCTACAGTCCTCACCGTAGGGGTATTTGACAATAGCGTGTTGTTCAGTAAGGTTCATGGTGGTTCTACTACTAATACTAGTGGTAATTACTACAGACACCAGAGGATTGGGAGGGTTCGAATTCGCATCTCGACACTAGAAGTAGGCCGGATATACACACACTCATATCCACTGGTGGCTCTGCACCCATCAGGTGTTAAGAAGAAAGGGGAGTTGCATTTGGCAATTCGGTTTTTGTGTCCCTCTCTTCTAAACAGGCTTTACATATACTCACAACCGCTTCAGCCAAAGATGCACTATGTAAGCCCTATCAGTGTTGCGGAGCTTGACAACTTACGTTTCCAAGCTGTCAACCTAGTTGCTTTATGGCTAGCTCGAGATGAGCTCCCGCTCAGGAAGGAAGTGGTGGAATACATGTGTGATGTCGATTCACATCTTTTTAGCATGCGACGGAGCAAAGCAAATTTCTTCAGGGTTATGTCGACTTTATCAGGATTGGT
Organism: Prunus avium; assembly: GCF_965620075.1. Taxonomy (NCBI): domain Eukaryota; kingdom Viridiplantae; phylum Streptophyta; class Magnoliopsida; order Rosales; family Rosaceae; genus Prunus; species Prunus avium. The sequence continues at coordinate 31,005,008 of NC_142287.1, forward strand.
TGCTCTATTCAAATGGTTTAGTGAAATTTGCATGTGGAAGAATCCTATAACGACAGTGCTTGTCCATGTTCTCTTCTTTATGCTTATTCGGTTCCGGCAACTAATTTTCCCCACAATTTTTATTTACCTGTTTCTGATTGGGTTATGGAACTTCCGCTTCCGGCCTCTTTATCCTCCCCACATAAGCACAGGCTTGTCATACGCTGAGTTAGTGCACCCCGACGAGCTAGATGAGGAATTTGACACGTTTCCGACCAGTCGGCCTTCGGACATTGTGAGAAGGAGATATGATCGCTTGAGGAGTATTGCTGGTAGAATTCAGACTGTAGTTGGTGATGTTGCTGTCTATGGGGAGCGAATTCAGGCACTACTAAGCTGGCGAGATTCTCTAGCTACGGGCCTGTTTGTAACATTCTGCTTTGTAGCTGCCTTAGTTTTCTATTTCACGCCAATCCACGTGGTAGCAGCATTGGCATGGTTGCTTATAATGACGCCTCCAAGGTTTCGCCGCAGCTGGCCTTCAGGACCAATCAACTTCTTCCGCAGGCTGCCTGCTAAGGCTGATAGTCTTTTATAATTAGATTACTAATGTTTGTAGCTCTAAGTGCTGAACCATGAATTTAGTTGAGCTTTTCGTATGTCTGCTTTTGGTTGATGAAGCTATATTTGGAAGGTCATGAATCAAAACCCTTTTTTTTATCTGTTTCGTACTCGTTAATTGGTTAGATTTCAGGTTTTACTTTCAGAGTTTTGAGCTATCTTCATACCACTCTATACCCTAAATATGAAACCTTGGACAGATTGGAGGACGATAATCTATCTAATTCTTGTTTCGTCACTCTCCTGTTCATGACTTCTCTCATTTCAAATGAATAAGTATATCATAAATCCACAAAATAGTTTCGTCTCAACTATACTAGTATTAAGTTTCTATAAGCTATCTTATCCCAGTATGAACCTGTTGATCATCTCCAATTAATCTAAACAAGAAATCCACCTAAAATCTATTTGGACGTGTTTCTAGCAAGCACTACCTAAAATAGCAAGTGCTTCAAGCTTCTATTTGGATGAGCATACCATAAGTAAGGTCGTGAAGACACCCTCGGTTCTTAGAAAGAGGCATACCATAAATAAAAAATATAGTCAAATGGTGCAAGTGTTAACACATTATCCACCAAGCAGCATGAGCTAAAATGGTAATTAAACTGCTCTAACAATTTAACGTTTTACACAAGCTCAAATTAGTACATGGCATTCCTTTCCCTTAAGAGAAAATGGGAAAAGTGAAAAAGTAATAAATTTACACCTCTGACTTCTCTTCTGTTGTCACATCCTTAGAGTCATAAGCAGCATCAGCGGAAGAGGTATCGATGTCATTCAGACCCAATTCCTCATTTTGCTCCCATGACCTCTCATATTCCTCAACTGGAGGCAGCCAGCGCAAGAAACTTGTTAGCAAAATTTAAACAAACAAAAGAAATAGTAACATATGTACTAAACTAAACCAAGCTCCTAGATTCTAAAACCTTCATCCTCCTATTTATGCTCCCTCAAATAAAGGGGTTTGAACAAACCAATTCTCAACGTCACACAAGTACTAGACCGAGATATATGACTTGAAAAGTCAGTCATTATTTCAATGTTCTTCCAACAGGTTCTTCCGCTACTTTTATATTTTAAATTAAAATATAGAACAATAAACCTCTGTAAAGTCCAATATTTTTTTTTTTCTCCCATTAAGCAGCCCTTTAAATTTCTGATCCATCCAATTTTATTATTACTGCTTGAAAAAGATAATCGATTTAATTGGGGGCCAAGGGAGCTAAAACTGCTTGAATGCATATTTGGTTGTGTTTCTGAGGCACCTCACAACCTGAGATGCATATGGCAACACAGGAGTGATACAGTTATACAAAAGTATTCCCTTTGCAGGATATGTAGACAATGTTGAAAAACAACTCAATTACAAAAAAAAAAAGCAGTTTGATGTTGCAGAATCTAGATGAACAACCAAAATCCAGACAAAGACGGGAAAAAAGAAAAGATCTAATGGTAATAGCCTCATTTCCATCTCACGTAATGGTCAAAATCTACTAATTTTAACCGTGAGATACATTTTCTCTGAGAGCACAAAATGGAGGAAAAAATGAATTCTATTTTGAAAGTAAACTGTCAAGATGGAAAGAAGGAGGCTTACACATCAACTGATGGTCATCTTTGATATCGTCAGTTGCCGGTGCAACAAAAGAATTAGCCAATGCATCATCAAGAATTAAAGTCCAAGGCTCTTCTAAACACAAAAGCTGCACCAAAGGGAGAGAGGTCAAGGAACAAACTAGTAGCGACCAAAAAAATAACAAACAATATCTTTCTACGCATTATCATTGTTTGTGACAAAGAATGTCACAAGAACCTTTTAAATCCCAAGGAGTAACAAACACCAGAATTACAATATACTTGGGGTTGACATGCTTATATAGGAATTTCTGTCCATCCTTTTTTTTTTTTTTTTAATTTAATTATTTTTTGAAATAATTTTCTTGCACAGGAGTTCTGGTCCACCAATGTTCCATTGGTTCATGAAAAGATTATTACAGAAATTAAAAGCTCAGCCTACATATTCCTTTTCTATATGTGTTCTGCTGACAGGACATCTAGTACCTTCTTTAGGCTTGCTTGAAAGTTGAGCCACTTGCTTCTCTTATGCTCATCAAGACTATCGCCAAAACTAAATCCGTGTACCCTTTCAAGGCCTGCAGGACAAATCATAAAGGCACTAATCAGGTACATAGGTACCACAAAATACAAGTCAATGTCAAATTCCACTTTCTAAGATACTCAAGGGGGAATTAAAAGAATCATATAAAAGAAATCGCAGCCCAGAGACAGAAATCAATACTTACTTTCACTGATTTTCATGATCAAGCCTTCAACAGTTGTAACCACCCCTCCCAGGGTGCCACTAGTCAGCTCCAACTCAATTTCTGGAATTGTCACGCTTGCAGTATCTGACTGAGCCAACATGATATAGTTTGTCAGACAATGCTTTGCAACTTTATACCAAAAACAAAGATATTAAACATCTCTAAGTGGAAGGTAATCAACCCAATCTATCCCATGTCTAAGTGGAAAAACACTTTTAGTCACATTCTTATAGTATTTATCAGTAGATCACTTAGTACTACCAGCAATTGTGAAACGAAACCTTTATTTTACACCATTGATACTCTCCATCTTTTTCACACATTTCTGTCTACTGGAAATCTAAAGTTCTGTACTCTTGTGCAGAAATTGCAGTAAAAAATATAAATGGTAGCCATTAGAACAAGTCAACTTAAAAAAAAAAAAAAAAAAAAGCAATGTCAAGCACAGCTTACTGGTATAGTGGCATATATAAGTAAAATGAACAGATCATAAGATGATGACGAGATACAATAAGAACAAGGTGAAAGACCTTTATTACATCACGACTAAGATCCTTAACATTCTTCACACGGAGAATAATTTTCTTCCCTTTCTCAGGAACTCGTCCACCAGGCTTCAACTGCACAAGAGAGCACAATTACCACCAAAGCACGGAAGAGAGAAAAAGAAAATAAGCAGATCAGTACAAACCTCAGAATTGCGATAACCGCAAGCGTCACAAGTGGATGCCATGACAATTACTTCTTGGAAGTATGGAATGTCTGTAAATTGTTAAGAAAAAATCTTGCAAAGAAAAAAAGTCCTAGAGATATTTACATTCTTGAAAGAAAAAAAAAGGAATGTATTTAAGTTACAGTAACAATGAACTAAATCATTTTTATCTTTGCTTTGGATGTGTTCTTGTCTAGTTGTAGGCCATTGGATTACATTTAAATCAGAAAATCAGTTTTCACAAAAGTAACAACAATTACATCAAAACCACTATATAAGAGAACCAACTTATTGATTCATATATCTCAACTCAAGGGTGGTAAAAAGACACCAAGGATACTGGTGACAAACATTCGAGTCTCACACCTTGCAGTACAAACTCCACATGTTGATGGGAAAGTCATCACCTGTCAAACAAACATTACACCAAATATTTCAAAATCTACAAATGCTGATAATGCAGAATTCTAATGCATAGAATGGTTAATAGTTGTGTACCTCCTCCGGAGCCGTGTATCGAAACAAAGATTCAGCAATTTCTGCACTATTACTCTGAGCAATGGCCCGATGACCTGCTGCTGCTCCAATTGATCCATGTGGGGCTCTTTGTACTTGGTCAGAAGTACCAACTGCTTCTGTTGATGCTGCATCACGAACACTTCCCGTTTGTGATGATTCCACAACATACCCTAATGTTGATTGTTGCTCTGACGTTCGCTCATAAAACTTGATACTCAAAGATGGATCAGGGGATGGAGCAAACCTGGACACATGATATTTCATATCTTCAGTCAGCGAGAGGTCCAAACGAAAAGCAACAGAAGTTTCAAAATATATTAACAATCCCAAGTCCACCCCAAATACAAAGCAATTGACATATTACCTCCAAGAGGAATTATAGGAATGGTTAAATTTCTTTTCTATTACTTTGAAAAATGTAAGAGAGAAAGGGAACGGAAAGTTGGCTTATGGAGGTAAAAGTCCTTTATATGACATTAACTGCATTCCTTTTATAATAAAAATCCAACATAAACCATATACTGACAGAATGAAAACTCCCCCAAGGACCAAAAAAAAATAACAAAAAGGTGTTCTGTTCAAATTAAAAATCTCTTACAGGTTCTCAACAAAGCTGTTTCCAGCTGGATCATCAAGGATGAAGGTGAAGGATGAATCTGCTGTAGCACAGGCTCTCAGCTTCAACAAAAACTGGTCTATTGCTTCAGCCGTCTGAGGGTCCACTTTCTGAAAAGCCCAGAAGATAGCACGTAAATATTAAAAGAAAAACTATGTTATATTAGAAAACAACGAATGAAAGACTTGTGCATAAACCTTGCGTTCTTCTTGGAGCGCCTGCAATTCATCCACTGCTCGTAACAATATACCTTCCACCTAAATTATCAGACAAACATAAGATATTTGAAAAGAGAGGGGATGGAGGTGGAAGGTAGGTAGGTAATTCTGGAAGATATATAAGGGAATAAAAAAAAAAATTAAGACACAAAAGATATGAGATATTATACACCAAAGAACAAGCTACATATTCAAAAAGGTGATGCAGGGTCCAAAATGAAGGTGCATTCATAATACATGCCTATCCATCCTCTCCGAGAATCAACCACCCAAGCCTACCCATCCCCAAAGATAATAAAAAAATAAAAATAAAGTTTGCCTAGATAGCACCCTCGTGCCTATGCCTAAAGTACATACTAAAACTAGAGCCAATGACATGTAAAAATAGTTTTACTTCCAGTCAGCACCCTTTACATATAAACAGATTTAAACCAAGCCTTTATCTTTTCACCTATTACGGAAACAATGTACCTGCTCCAAAAGGGATAAAAGAAAAGGATTAACTTGACTGGAAGGGAAACACAAAAGTTAATTAAATCTGTTACTCTCAAAACACTAAAAAATAAAATCTGCACTGATATCGCCACACAGGGATTATAAAATTTCAAAAATAAGATATCATTACCGACCACAAAAATTAACAGAAAATAAAAATGAATCCAGGTGAATGGAGTTTATCCACTGAGCAGCAAGTTATTACAACTCTACTAGAAAAGAGGGGGAAGTAAAAAATTACCGTTGACAGAGATCCACGCTGAGACTCTGGAGGGATCTCAAAATCTAATTCAGGAATCTGCATAAGCAAGAAAGATGAAAGAGAATGCAAAACTCAATACCTTTTCATTACCTTGTTGAAATAGACAAACCCAGAAGGAATAATACCAAAAAAATCTATTTTAACGTGACTAAATCTAGCATTTTGGATTATAGTTGTTAGTATTATGATTAGCAATTTTTTATTGCTATTCTTGATCATCTTGCAAGGGGCATTATAACATATACAAGAAAACAGAATCTTTTTTATGAGTATCAATTAAAAAACTCTAGATCAATGCTCAGTTTTTTTTTTTTTTTTCATCTGTAGCTCCTTTTACAAACCGCAAACAAAGCCTACCATATTAATATTTTTCATCACTTGATAACCTAATTACCTAAGATCTGGAAGTACTTGTGTACAGGATAAACTCAACTCAACGGGCTTCCTTTATCTACACAAAGAAAAAAGTTGATGGGCCACTAGGTCTCCACAGCCATAATGTGGAACCCTTACAACCAAAGTAACTAACTAAACTACAACCAGACCCTTTATGTATGGATGTGCCAGCATAAGATAAAAGTTTAAACTACAACTGTATCTCAGCATTCATCCAATTAAAGATTCAGAATTTTGAAAAAATAATAAAAATTAATTATGGTACTCTGAACTACCAAATCTAATAAGCTCTCCAGCCACACTCAGATAACATGAAGATTTAAATAAATAAAAACTTACAATCAGCCTAATTGAAAAGGTTTAAAAAAACCTGTAAGTTAATGAAATGCAAGATGGAAAAAAAAAATCTGCATTGAGCATTGCAATCAGAATCTATTTCAGGTACCTTAATAGTAGCAAACTCAGATTTCACCACTTGTCGATTAAGCATCTGCATATAAAAGAGGTCATCAATTCTGCAATCCTGAAGGAGGGGACTGTTCAATACACTTTAGAAAAATATAGTGCATTGTGTTGTGTCATAGAAATTCAGTCTGCATTCCCTTACGGATCACTAACTTCAATCAAACAAGCCTTTTGGAATAGAAATTATTAGTTGAGACTTGAGATTATCACAGCGCTTCTTCTTTTCAAATCTCTAAGAATCGGTTCCAACAACAACTATTATCAAACTCAAACCCAAAACAAAGAAAAAAGAAAAGAAATTTGAAATAATGAAGAAAAAGAAAACATATAGGTAAGTGCTTTGTGATTATTACTTATTAGTGTCTTCAACATGATCAATTTTAGTTAAAGACCACAAATTTTGGACATACATGAGAGATAAATGACCCATATAATGTCAAGTTATAAAATTTTGATTACTCTAACCTTGGGGTCCCCGGACGGCACTTTCAACTGGTAGCAACAACCCTTGGGTTGGAGCTCACCAGCAAACTGAACCTCGTTATTCCTGCGGCAGCACAACAGAATTGTTTTTTTTTTTTAAGCATAAAAACAAAACTTCAGTAAACCAATGAAAAATTGAACAAATTATCATCACAGAGCTTTACCTCTCATTGCAATGCGGACACTCAAACGCAGACAACAAAATCTACATACCAACAACACTTTCATGTATACATCAACAACAAGAAGAAGAAGAAGTTGACAATCAATTATAAACAAATTAGAGGCTTACCTTTCTGAAGTGAGGAATTAGAGTCAGCAGAAAACTGGTAGTGCCCTGAAAATAACAATAAAATTAACAAATTTAATCACAATACAAATCCAAATAGAGAAGACCTAAGCAGAAATGAAGATGCATAGAGACAGAGAGAGAATGAGAGTACGTTTTCGCCGCAACGCATGCAGAGGCTTTCGACTTGGTAGAGAGGGGCGTCGGAGTCTTCGGCGGAGACGGATTCGACCACCGACCTCACATCCACAATTTGATTTTGGTCTTTGCTTTGGCTACCACCAATACCTCCTTCCATTTTATCTTCAGTTGCTTTCTTTATCTGTGATTTGTATGCGAGTTTGTGATTTTGTTGGCGGCAGAAGCAGAGGGGAAGAAAGAAGAACTAACTCTGAACTCTATTATTTGAAGTCTGACCTACGCGTTGCATACAAATTACAATACAACCGTTGAGAAAGTACCAGAAGTTTCACAAGCATTCTAAAACAGGGTTTACATGGACCGCCCTAGTGGACCAAAGCCGGCTTGAACCGCCACCTAGTTTTTCTATTTTTACTTATTTTCGTTTCAATTTATTTGTCAACCAAACAAAAAAATGAGTATATCCAATATAACATAATTTATGAAAATCGTCATCCAACACACAGAAGAAGGCCATGTGTGGCTAATGATCTTATTGTAACCAATGCTTCCGATTAATAAAATTTACTTCTTTTCGATAATAAAAAAATCAAAACACGTCATGAAATGCTCAATACGTATGAAAAATGAAGTGTTCAGGTCAAGTCTCACAAAGGGTTGATATGAGAACTCCTTCATTAGGGATCAGTATTCATTCGCAAAACATTATTAAACATGTTATCTTTGTGCAATATGCAAAACATGATTAAACTCCTTCATTCGCAAATAATATACTATTATTTTTTATAGTATAAGCGATAGTCTAATTAAACTATAGGATATGGGGATTTCTCACATACATACACAATTATGATGTTGAGGGAATTCGAACATGAGATCTTTGGTTTGCAAGCTAAGCCCCTTTTTCATTGGCCGTTGGCATTTGGCATCATCTTTTGTGGTGGTATGAAGTGTTTTTTATATATTATATATCTTGGTGTTTAATTGACAAAAAGAATATTAAAAACAGATAAAATGGTGAGACACGACAATTCTTTCTTTAAATTGTCAGATTTGTGGTTGGGAATGACTAAAAATTCAACTTTGGGGAGATATGACTCACTTTCAAATATTTTTCATCAATTATATTGCTCATATATTTGTTTTGTCAATCATATGGGTAAAAGCATGTAGTAGCGTTGATGTCGTAGCCAAATTGAAAGTCCATAAGTTCATGGAGCATTGCTATATAAAAAAAATTCAAATAAAATAATATTTGCTAACATAAATTGAGAAAAAGAATGGACAATACACTTAATTTTGTTAACATTAACGAAGCAGAATGCTAACATTAAGAGCATCTTCAATAGACTATTCGACAATTTTGAAATGCTAATATATCTAGCTGTGAGTCTTAGATATCATTTAAATTTTGTTCGTCCCATGATAATGAGTAACATTAATTAATAATAACAAGTTGACATAACTTAATTGAACATGTTCAATATCAGAATACCATAATAATAATTATAACGTTGGTTGCATGATGAAGTTTCCCTTAGAAAAAGCCTATACGACCTTTATTTTTTTCTTTTTTAATTTCTATTCCAAGTTGTATACAATCGTTGAGCAGACAACTCACAACTGTGAAGATGTTCAAGAGGAGAGACCCTGGAGGTCGCTTTTGATTACAATATTTATTTGGTGAACATAACAAGTAAGAATTAAAAAAGTATTATTATTATTGTTAAAAATGACCCGAAAATTAATTAGTCTTATTTAAAGACTCAGGAAGTCACAAGCATTCTGTCACTTCCAGTGGTTATAAAGCCATGAAATATCAGAAAACTCTCTTAAATATCACTCTCTTCTGCTCCAGAACAAAGAAAAGCTCTCATATACACAACAGGTTGGTTTAGTCGTCTCATGCACAACTTCTGTTTATGTCATTAGCTTTTACTATTTATAAGAATATTGGACTAAAATATTTGGAATATTATTTTGCTTGCTTCTCTTTTTCGTTTGTTCACTAGTGATCTAAGAAAAAGAGAAGCTCGTTTTCACTTTTGTTGCAGATGACTTGGTTGCTGAAATGCCATAAAAAGCGTCCCTTACCGGTTCTTTGAAACACAAGGTTAATCTTTCTCCCCCCTAACCTACCTTACCAAACTTATTTTTATATTGAATTTGACTTCAAGTTGAAATACCATGACCCTGTTTATTTATTAGGTTCTCATTTAAGGATATCTCGATTCCCCTTTCTCAATATCATTTGTATTATCGTGGTTATTTATTTATTCAATCATAACTAGATGACCAATGATTTTGTGATTTAATGAATTTGGGTCATCATGGTCCCTTAGGCCATCTCCAATCCAACGACCTAAACCTAAAATATTCCCCAAAATCTCTCCCAACCCAATAAAATGAAGGATCCAAAATTTGGGAAAACCCAAATTTGGACCCAAATACTAGTCCACTTATTGTCTGGACCCAAATCCTTTGTGAAGCCCACCTGCATCTCAAACCCACCCCCATGTGCAAAGATTCGGGCCCCACCTCCAAATTTGCAGCTGCCTTTTGTCTTCTCTTTGCGCCACTTGTCGCTGCCCTATGGAGTTACTGTTGGAATCCAACGGCAACCTTTGAATTAAGTTGCTGTTTGCTTTTTTTTTTGTTTTTTTGTGTATGTACATATAGCTTAAATTAACGATGGGGATTAAATCTAAGTTATTTTAACAGTAAAAAAAAAAAATCCAACAGTCAAAGTAATATTTTAAATTAATCTAGATCAGATCCAACCCCAAAACTCACTCCAAACTTTATGTTGTGTGTTTTCTTTTGGAATAAAACTATATTTATGGAATTTTAATTTTTTTAGGTCAAATTGTTCAAAAATTTTAATTATGAAGTTATTTAAAAAGATTGAATGAAGAAAAGTTATCCATTAAAAAAAAATTAGACTTAAACCATTCTCAAACAATTTAATAAAATTGCGGACCTAAAATTTGAGTCCGGAGGGTTGGGAGAAAAAACGATTTGAGTCCGGGCAAAACCCAAATAGTCAATTTTTGAAGGGGGAAAATTTGAGTTTAGCCCCTCATGGGTTGGAGATGGTCTTAGGACCTAAAAATGAATAGCTAGATCATATGATATTAACTTATTAATTAGTTAACTCAAATCGGAATCAAGGGATTCCAATTCCATTCCAAAAAAAATTTCTGAATGAAAATTCTTTTCCAATTCTATTCCAAAAAAATTTAGAATTTCAACATCCATTCCAATTTGGAAAACTCGTAATTTTCGGATTTTTTTTGGAAATTTCTGAAAATGATTGAAAATTTAAACATGTCTAACAATTTGAAAGGTTAAAATTGGCTCAAAATTTAAAAATCATATGGAAAAGCTCAAAACACTATTATATGTTATTATCCCTTATGAAATAGATATCTATGTCTATTTGGTCATTAATTCATATCAAATTCATCATGAAACTAGTCATTATGTATAGTCTAAACTTGAACCCTCATTATATTTCGGAATTCGGAATTTTCTGAATCTTGAAATACTCTAGTTCCAATCCAATTTTCTGGTTGAATAAATAAATTTCTAGTTCCAATCCAATTTTCTGGTTGGAATTAATTTGGACTCGCCAAAATCGAAAATTTTCTGGTTGAAATCATAATTTCCAATCCAACTTGCACCCCTAGTAAAGACCTCATATTTTTAGATGTTGGTTGGGAGGCGAGGGGCTTCATCAATGAAGTGAAGTGTATTATTTGTTTTAGTTTTATTTTTTTAAATTATTTTTCTTTGTTTTTCTTTGTAGGGTTCGCATTGTCCTCTAATATACGAGAGATACTAAACCATAAATTTGTGATTCGACACGAAAGAGTGACTAAAACGGGCTATAATGACAGTTGGTACGCTACTCTTAGCAAATTATTTATTAGTTTTTTTTTATCGTGTGATTATATTATTGTTGATGCCTAAATTTGGAACATGTGTTTTCGGTTTTCACTATATAATGAGTGTTACATTTACACTGAAGCATGACAGAACAGTACGTATTATCACTATCTTTATCAGCACTACATTTCATGGCGCAGTCATGGCTTGCATCTGCATGAAAAAGTTCAACCTTTTTATTTTAAGATATACTTTCCATCGTAGATGTGCTAGATAAATCTGGTTACTGTTTATATTGTAATGTATGGGCTCGTTTGGTACACAGGATTGGCTTGGACTAAATTTAGTACCATGTTTGTTTTATCTAATCCTAGTCTTAGATGAGATTGCTAATACCGGGCCCACCAAAAACACCTCCTTAGGAGGGGACTACTAATCCCATGTGGAAATGGAGGATTAGCTAGTCCTAATGATGACCAATGTATAAAATGCATATATTATATTGTAAAATTAATAACATATATTATTATTATTAAACTTACTTACACATATACTATAATGTACATATATACATGTATATACACATAAATATATCATATATGTATATATGTATATATATATACATACACATATATACATATATAATATATATATAATATACATATACATATATACATGTATATTATTATTATAATATACCCATATACACATATACATATTAATACTATAATAATAGCATACGTGTATATATGTAATATATATTATAATATAATATACATATATTATACATATATTATATATATAATATAGCATACGTGTATATATATATAATATACATACATATATATATATATATGTATATTATATATATTATATACATATACATGTATATATACCCATGTATGTATATTATATATATACTAGTATATACATATACATATACATATATATATATACATGTATATACATGTATATATGTATATTACAATATATATAATATATTGTAAAATACATATATATATGTATTATACCCATGTATATATTATAATATACATATATACACCTATATACACATATATTATATATGTATAATGTATGTATATATATATATATATATAAAATATACATATATACATGGGTATAATACATACATATATATATGTATTTTATAATATAATATATATATATATATATATATATATATATATATATACATATATATATATATATGTATTTTATAATATATATATATATATACATGTATATACATGTATGTGTACATATATATATATATACATACATATGTTTATATTATTTATAATATACATATATACATGTATATACAGATACATGTCACATATATTATAAAGTACATATGTACACATACATAATATATGTATTTATACATATATACATATACGTAGATAGTTTTGAAATAAAAAATAAAAAATCTAGTCCTAGTCCAAGCGTACACCAAACGCAGGATAAGTGTTATCCAACTTAGACCAAGCCAAGCCAAGCCAAGACAGTCCCTAAGCATAGTCCATGCCAAGACAGTCTCGTGTACCAAACGAGCCCTATAAGTATTCTATTAGGCTTGTATTTGTCCTATAGTTGTTGCAACTTAATTATGTAATCTTGGCTCTTCCTTGAATTGCAGGAACCATTGCAATTGTTGCCAGCGTATGTGGCTGTGTAACCGTAGTTGTAAATCTGATATCTTCACCATGTATCCGTGAAACTGTGACGAAGCGCTACCATTTTTTCAAGAAACGCAGAGAAAGACTAGAGATTTTAGAGAGTAAACGGAATGATCTGGGACGACAATTGTATGAAGTAAAACGACAGTCCAGGGGCAAGGTGGTGCTCAAGTCATTCAAAAACTCCGAGTGGCTGAAAACGGCAAAGAATCTGATGAAAGATGCTAATCCGTTGCGTTTTCGAGAGCAAATAAGTGACATTAATCCTTTCTATGAACCACTAAATTGTTTTTCACAGTACAATGCTGGGAAAGAAATTGAAGATTTCATTGGACGGTTGGATGCAGTGCATGAGGAGGGCAAAGATTTCCTCCTCGTGGACGAATCGGTTGTGGTGGGACGGCTGAGAGGCAGCAGAACAAAGCTTTTGGGAGAGGCAGAAAATAAGATCAAAGAGATTAAGGGGTATGTAACAGGGAAGGATTTTCAGACGATACGTGTTCATGGAATGCCTGGTTCGGGGAAGACTGAAATTGTATCTGCAGTCAACGACAGCATACTGAATGACTACAGTATGGCCTCATCACCACCGTCCACGTTACCAATTACCGGTAACAGCACGAAGGATCACTTTGATAAAGTCATTTGGGTAACTGTGGAGCACAAAGGAACTGAATCACCCATTGATAACTTGCAAAACAAAATTGCAGAGCAACTAAAAATCGACTTGAAAACTGCTGGCGGGAGTAGGGCAGACACACTGGCAAATGAGCTGAAGGAGTTAACGTTTCTGATCATTTTAGATGATATGCGGAATGATTTCCCTCTCAAGTCAATCGGGATTCCAGTGCCAACCCTGGAAAATGGCTGCAAGATCATAATCGTGTCGAGATCACTTCCCGTGTGTCCCGACATCAGAATTGGTAAATATGTTAAGATCCAGCCTCTACCGAGTGGAGAGGCGCGAACGTTGTTTGAGATCGAAGCTGGCATTGAATTGTCAAAATTAAGGGAAGATATTCAAGCTAATGCAAAGAAAATGATAGATGAATGGGAATGTTTGCCCTTTACCATCATCTGGCTGGCACAAACCTTGAAAGAATTGAAGAACAATGACGGTTCTCATGTCAACGATGTTGTTGCATGGAATGCAACATTTGACATGTTAAAAGAGTCTCCTGATATCTTGGATGGCATGAATGAAAAAGCATTTAATCGTCTAAAAGACAACTACGATGCGTTGAACAAAGAAACTCAGAATTGTTTTCTCTACTGTGCATTATACCCAAGTGGTCATCTGATTGAGACAAAGGAATTAGTCGAGTATTGGTATTGGGAGGGTTTGATCAACCGCAATGATAGAAGCGGACACATAGAAGATATGGGACAAGCAAAAAAGATACTCCATGAGCTCTTAAGAGCACACCTTGTGGAAAAAGTAGACAGTCCTCAAGATCAACAAGGCCTTCCTGCTGTGGAAGGCAAACACGACATGATCAAGATGCGCAACTTAGCTAGGAAAATGGCAGTCCATCTTACCAGCCCTGGTCAGTTTCTCATCAAAGCTGGCGAGAAGCTTCCCCACGCGCACTTGCCCTTGCAACCGGGAAAGTACTTGTTTGGATTAGAGAGAGCCTCATTGATGACAAATAAGATTCTAGCAATTATGGAACAGCCCAAGTTTTCCAAGCTGTCCACATTACTTCTGCAGAACAACCCCATCATTCATTTACACGACAATTTCTTTTGTAATATGCCTAACCTCAAAGTTCTTGACCTTTCTCAGACCAACATCTCTACCCTTCCACAGTCAGCCTCGTGCTTGAAAAATCTAACGGCACTCCTTCTGCGCAATTGTCCCTACTTGAAAGCCCTGCCTTCTTTGGAAAACTCTGAGGAACTTCTTCTTCTTGACCTTTCTGATACTCCCATAACAAAATTGCCCGATGGAATGAAGAAACTAACTAAGCTCATTCGCCTAAACCTGTCTCGTACATGTGTGGGAGAATTTCCAGCGGAAGTTGTGCATGCATTAGTCAGTCTAGAAGAAGTGTTGATGATAACTAATGATGACTCTGCCACAGGTTCTTTGTTGAACGGAGCAAGTAGTATTGAGAAGCCTGGAATCCTTAGCCGCTTAGCTATTCTTCAGGCCAAGTTCCCAGATGCAGAAGACTTTAACAGATATGCTGTTTCCAAGACTCATCATCTATACAAATTGAAAGTCTGCGTGGGTGATGTTTCTTGTACTCATGAAACAAAGTTTCGCAAAAACAGCGTACTTTTCATCCAAAGCGACTTCCATGTGAAAGGACAACCAATCACACTCCCAGGAGAGACATATGAGCTGCATGTAATGAGAAATTTGGATCTACATTGGTTGCCAAGTTATAGTCTAGATAGTTTGAAGGTCATCAATATCTCTGGCTGTGAGAGTTTGGTCTATTTATTCAAGAGGGACACGTTGTACAACCTTCCAAACATCGAAACAATCTCAGTTGAAAAATGTCCGAAGATGAAGGCGCTAATAGAGTCCAAAGGAGACAGCGGCGAAGTACTTCCATTTCAGCTTCAACCTCATCTGGATCACCTAGAAGTCATCCATATCTCGGACTGTGAAAACTTGGTCTACTTATTCAGGATTGAGATGTTGCAATCCTTGTCAAAACTCAAAAAAATTTCCATCAGGCGACGTCAAATGGACAAATACAATGAGGCAAAAGAGCCCAAAGAGTTGGTTTTGGTTGATCCACTTGAACTGAACAACAACGGATATAAGGGAGAAATAAAGGGCAATAATCCTGACCAGGAGCAAACCATTTGCTTTCATGAACTGAAGATGGAGATCATAACTTCTCACCAACCCAATCCAAGGTTAGTCTTTTGTTTGCACATCAAAGTTTAAGTTCGTTAGACAACTTGTTGCTTTCACAATTCCCCTTTACATTGACTGAAAACTACTAACTCACTCTGGTTTCCTACTTATTTTTTCATGAAAATATCAGCTTCAGTACGTCCTCTGTCTCCAAACGGATGATGAGCAGGAATAGCAGCTTCGGTATGTCCTTTGTCCCACAAACAAATTTATGTTTCATAAGATAACTGTCGATTTGGTAATTCATCTTTCCTTTCAATTTTTTTTTATTAATTCAGATCATAAGGGGGTTTTGCTGCACTCAACTACTCAGCTTACTCCTCATCGCATTAGCAATCTGCAGCCAGCTATGAGTTCCCCGCAGTCTAAGCTAGATAAGGACATTAGGGCTGCAGTGCTGTAGAAAGTTGCTGCATCCATCATGTCCATCATCTCTCCTACGTACCTTCTTTTGAGTTCCATAACAAAGTACATTTTATCTACCCTTTTTCAATTGTTGTGGTAATAATTCGGGACGCAACCCGACTCAGGTTAATAAGATCTGGTTGATGCACAGACAGAGAAACCTTCCTTGCTAGACCAATTGATCCTTATGTTGTAATGTACAATTGTTTCATTAATTCCTCTGTGACATGAATGAGAATAACGTGAAACTCTCAGAAGAAAGACATATATGATATGTTTGTTGTATGAATAATATGTACTTGTTTAGTCCTACATGATGGATTCTTTTGCAATCATGTGCCCCGAAATTTTCAATTATTTCCTTGGATTGTTTCAAAAACCATACTCCTGCTTTGAATTTTTTTTTCTTTGAATTTTAAGTTGTAACACATTAGTGGATTAAACTAGCTGACCACGACAGTTAGTCCACCTCGTTGTACTCAAGTTCGAATCTCTCATATTAAATTTTGATATACAAAAAGGAAGTCGAATTTGAATATAATAGGCAGACACAATTTCTTGTCTAATTGGACCCGTATGTACCAAGTTGTGATACTTTGGCAATAGGCTTAGGTATATCGGTGCTATTTACGGATGTTCCCTTAAACTATGCACGGTAGCAATCACAAAAGCATACGGCTACCTTGGTCCTCTCCAGTCTCAGATCCTAAAACCCCAGAAGCACAGGACCGAAAACCCGAAGGGTGGTTTTGGCCATGAATTCAATATGCAGAGCAATAACCACAAAAAAACGCCTTCTTCTCTTGCGTCCCCTGCAGCTTCTGCAATCTCACTACGCCACCACCACTGGAAAAACTAAACCCAAAACCCAAAACACTAAAACCATCACTAAACCTCCTCCTTCCAAACCACCACAACAACCACCGCCAAAGGTCGATTGGCCGAGGCCGGTCGAAGTCCCGTTCCAGCCGAAGGTTGCCAATTCAGTGCGCCTCATTGGTCACGTGCATACCCCTCTTCAATCCCAAGCTACCCCTGATGGGAACGTTTGGGCTGCCACCATTCTCTCCTCTTCTTCATCTTCGTCTCATTCTCTAAAGTATTGTTGATTTTAATTACTTTTGTTTGTTCCTTTTGTTGTCATTTTGTAGGAGTTTTTGATTTTGTATTGGGTTTTGTTATTTCCAGGATGCCCATAATATTTGAGGGTGACTTGGCTCATATTGCCAGTTTGCATTTGAAAGAGAATGACTTTGTGTTTGTAGCTGGAAGTTTGAGGTCGGATTTGCATCATCTAAATGCTAGTAAGGGCCAGACCCCTCTCCAGGTAACATCTAGTGGACCCTTTAAGCTGAATTTCCAGTTTCTGTGGTTGCTAGAAATGTGGGTATACGTAATTTCACTTAGATAATGTAAGTGTTGAGTTTGGATTGACATCTGTGCTATCACTTTGTTTCCTGATGTAATTAACTGGATGTCTTTTATAATGGCGACTCTGTAATCTCGGTGCATCTCTGTATCGAAAGAAGCCAATGCTGCCTTAACTCAAACTTGCTTGAGCAATTTATTAGTATGGTTGAGTTTATTTTAATTCTGCCGTTTTCGTAGTTTCGGTCTTGCTGCTTGTAATTCTGAGGCTTATGTCACATGGTTAGAAGCCAATATTACTGTGATTTCATACTTTGTTTTAGCAAATGTGGCAGGTAGAAAAATTTTGCTCAGTATTTTCTCTCTTTCCCAGTCGTTTCTTTTTATTGGTTTGTACTTACATGTATCGAACATTAGGTTATGGTGCATACTCTTTACTTTGTCGAAGAATCTTCTCAAACGAAAAAAAGCTCTAAAGATGACAGACAAGAAGAAAAGACCATTGATCACACAGGTAAATTCTTTTAAGTGATTCTCAGCCTGTTTTGTCACCTTATAGTACTTGGATGGTCATCATGCACTCAAGGATCAAGTGCTACCTTTTCTATGTAATGTTGAAACCTGGGAGATTTAACATGCTGAAAACATTGCCACTAGAGTGCATGAATTTGATTTCATTAATCCATACTTCCGTTGGCCTTCTATATTTATATTTCAGATGTAGCATGCATTTGTGATTTACAACATTCAATTAGTGATTACTTTGATTTGAAATATAATGTTTATATCTGTTGAAAGAGTTTATACCTGTTCCTTTTATGCTGGCATGTTTGCAACTTTGTATGTTGTTTGTGGATGTGGTCGTATGCATTTTTCTTATGCCTTCCTCATTTTACTCTTTCTACTTCCAATTTTTCTTGTTAAAAAGTCTAATGTTCACACCTAAATCCCTCCTCACCTTTGGAGGTGCTACTTCATTAGAAGATGCTATCAAGAATTCTCAATTATAAGAATGCTGGAGAAATACCTTTGTGCTACAACGTTTGGTGGTAATTAGGAGTTAGTATGGAATGCTGTGTAGTTTTTATGTTTTACCATAGTAAACTGTTGTTCTAGATTTTCATAAACTGTTTACATTAGACATTCAGCTTTGCTTGGATTGGTAGGTACTAAAATACAGAAACTGAAATCCAACCAGCGTATTTGGTTGTGTAATTTCCAATCTGACCCTAACTTAACTTCCTCAAAAACTTGGTTTAGCTCATTTTCGTTTGAGATCATGACAGTCAGTTTGAGAATAGCTTTCAATATAGTGAAACATTCTAGGTTGGTGTGAAATTGGATGTCCACCGAATTCTTGTGAACATGGAAAGCAATAGCACCACCAAATGTGTTATTGATAAATTTCCGAGGTTGAGTTTATTAAGTTTTTTAGGTTATCGTCACCGTTTTGAGTCTCATGACTGTCACAAGCTTGGTTCCTTGGTTTCCTATTTAAGATTTCTTCAGCATACTAATCTATTGCACATTTTGAATTCCGACAAGAATATCTCTCTTCTAGTTATTTTGAATTTATAATTTAAGATAATATGACTTCTTTACTATGTGGAAAATTATGTTTTGTGTTCAGCATCGATAGTACAGTGGACTTAACAGTCATTGAAGTCAAACTAAAAATGATACTGTTAAATAACTTGCTACTGGATCTTGTTCTTTAATGTAACCAACGGCAATAGACTAAACTAGCAAATATTAGGAAACTTAGACACACAAGAATTATACTGGTTCGGCAGAACTTTTGCCTACGTCCAGTTGTGATTTCTCTAGGTAGAGAAATCACCGCTCCTTTGATTAATAATAGAGATTACAGAACTTTTGCAAACCCTAGAACTAATCTCAAAACTCTTGGCTGTCTCTGGCTATTTTTCCCTCTCTCAAAATAAGCCTTGCCACACCCTATTTATAGATATAGAGTTGGCTTACATGTCCCAAGGCTGATTGAATTCCTATTCCTAAGTGGATTAGGAAATTACACTTATCCAAAACCAAATAGGCTTCTAGAAATCCAAACCTGAATTGAATAAGGAAAACTGAAATTCTTTCCTAATCCCTCTAGGACAAGAATACCTCTAATTTTCCTAAAACAATCCTAAACTAACTAGGACATATTTGACGAGCCAAAATCCTAACAGATACCCCATTTAACAACCTCTAACAATTTTCATACATACTTTTATAGTAGCAGCGGGTGTAAAGGAAGACATGGAGAAATCATGGAAAAATCTCCTCACATGGAAAGATCTCCTTGCCAAGCCTCATGAGTGGTGGGACATCAGGTCGTTAGAGGTAGCAATTTTTATATGGATTATTTCAATTGATTTTTTTCTTTAGTACCATTTGTGTTTTATATAAATGGGGATGTTGATCCTTTGATATGTTAAACAATTAAGTATAACTCATTATAATTTGTGCGCAGGATAATCCGAAGGCTGCAGCATTTGAACGGAAGAATAATGGCGAAGTACTTCGGATTGATGACTCAACTCCTGAATGGATCCGAAATAAATTAGATTCCACAACATTTGATCAGAAACCTATATCAGATAGTTGTGAAAGTAATTGCTTG
Organism: Prunus avium; assembly: GCF_965620075.1. NCBI lineage: Eukaryota > Viridiplantae > Streptophyta > Magnoliopsida > Rosales > Rosaceae > Prunus > Prunus avium. Next base: position 31,025,390 of record NC_142287.1, read on the forward strand.
ACACTAAAATTCCACATGTCATTTTATAATGCTTGGTTTACTTGACTAATTATATGTTTAGAGTGTTTTTATTACTTTTAATCTTGTTACTGATGAGAAAGAAGGGACTGACTTGTTTTTCAGCCAGCTTGAAGAACGATGGGGATTCTACGTTAGGTCCTTGGAGAAACCTTCTTGATAATCCAAAACAGTGGCGGGATTACCGCAACCCCAAGCTCAATGGATTGGTGATGATTCATTCAAATGCCTTTGTTATCAGACTGATTTTGCTGGTAAAAGCTTTGACATAATTGTTTCCTTTACAGGTAAACCCAAACCACCCTGATTTCAAGAGCAAGGACGGTGGTCATGCACTCTGGCTTAACAAGGCCCCACAGCCGGTTTTGTCAGAACTTGAAGGCATGGAGTTTGATGTTCAAATTCAGAAGTCAAAACAAGCAAAGGAGAGTAGAGGTGAGCCTGCACAAGTTTGTCATAAACTATGCTGCACTATCTGTCCAACTTGTACTCTGCTATCATTTTATGCCACTGTCTAAGGCAGTGAAGGGTTGTGGATTTTTCATAACCTATTCAATCAGACATCTGCTTTATTAATCCCCCTCAATTCAGGTGATGAGTCCTGGAAGGACTTGGTGGAAAACCCGGGTAAATGGTGGGATAATAGATTGGAAAAGGTAATCTGTTGAATTTGATCTGTTTTTACGCTACCTTCCTATCCCCCTCCCCCCAAAAAGAATTATTTCTGTAATTAATTTGTTGCCTTGCTACTTTTTTAATTCTCACAGCGGAACAAAAAAGGTCCAGACTTTAAACACAAAGAAACTGGTGAAGCACTATGGCTCAGCAGTTCACCAGCATGGGTGCTACCTAAGCTGCCACCTTTAAGAACTAAGCAAGCTGTGACGATTGGCAATACGCCTACCGCATGAAACACGCAAGCATCTGTTAGTTGTGTTTGAGCAAATTTTGGAAAATGGATTTTGGCTGTCCTGATATTCGAATTATTCTGATGTTTTGCAGCTTATTGCACCTGTTTATAGTAGCGTCGGAGACCACATGGATGATTTATTTAATTCTTCCATCTTGCCCTGCACATGCTTAATATATTTCTGAAATGTACCATACTATATAGAAAATACATCTTCAGGGAATGCATATTTTATTGCATGCTGGCTGGGTTTGTACTGGCTTTAAATCTTGTCAGTCGAGCAAGTCAAGCCTCTACACTATTGAAGTTATGGTATTTTCAAGTATAGCAGGAAGGCTTTTGTTTTTTCCCTAGCTGCTTGGAGCAAGGTTCTTATATGAAATATTATTATATCAGCTCCCAGTACAAAAGCAAGGGATGAAATCTGTCTTTCCCTTTTTTGCTTTACCAGATATTATTCTAATTGCAGTGTTTGAAAAAGGATGCAATGACCCCAAAAAAATATAAAATTTGGGTAGTTTTTGGCTTAAGTTGCTTATTTGTGGCAATTATACTGGTTTGGAGCAAATGCTCCTCCAGAAAAAGTCTTTGGTTCGAGTCCTAACATCCGTGTAGCATGTGTGAGTTCAGTATGTTATTGCCCCTCTTAATAAGAAAAGTCCAAAACAAAAAAAATCACTTGGAGAACCCTTTTTTATTTATTTCAGTTTTGAGAAAATGATAGAAGAAAATGAAACTCGTTATTCTATTTATATTTTCTTCTTTTCTTTCATGTGTGGGTATGAGACTATGAGTGGTTGGTGACGTTGCGGGTAGGGCAAGTTGATGCTTTATCTCTTTTTATTATTTATTTTGACGTTTCTTTTTTATATTAAAAAAAGAGAGCAAAATATTGTTATTCCATACAACGCAAGTAGGAAGGCAGTTTTTACAAGAGCACCTAAACTATGCCACGCGTTGGAAACATATGACTTTATCCTTAAACTTTTGCTATTTTCTGTTTTTATTTTCTGTTCCATAAGATTTGGGTATCATCTCATATGTTGCTCCTCTAATTGGTGGCTGATTACATGCGAAATCTCCCGAAGTTATAATAATTGAAAAATCAAACTCTTCAATCAAATATAATCACATTCATTTTCACAAATATTCATATAAATGCTACATCTTATGAATTTTGAATAAAATATTATATTTTCCGACAACAAAAAATATTATATTCTAAGATACATGATCCATTGCGGTTTGCCAAATATTTACACATTACGTTGCTATATTGAAAATTGAAAATGCATATTCAAATACGAGTTTACCTATTTATCTATGTTCATAGAGGAAGAAAACAATGTTGCAAAAGTAATCTAATTTAGAGGGAGGGAAATTTGAACTTAGATATAACGGTCGGGCTCATTGTTCTGGCCAACTGGCCAAACCCACGTCTACAAAAACGGATAATTGTTTATTGTCTATTGAACATGTGATATGTTCACAATGTCATATTGTGAATTACAATTACACATTTTCAAATTTTACCTAATCAACAACCATATTCATCATAAAAACAAACGAAAGGACGGTAGAAATTTACTCTTAAAATGGAATCTAATTTTTCATATGATAATTAGCATATTTAAGAAAGAAAAAAAAAAATAAAGTAGAGCTTATGAATCACAGATGAGTCCGACCTCACAAAAATCTTTCCCCAAAATCCCCCACTCTCTCTAGCTTAAAATCCTTAATCAGATTCAAACCTCACATTTCTTCTTCCATACTTCTCTTTCTACTTTTTAAACCTCATTAAACCCCCTTTACTTTCCCTTCTCTCTCTCTCTCTCTCTCCAAAAAGAGCCAAAACAAAACCAGTGTGGGAGAAGGCGCTTGACAGATCAGAGAGAGAAAGAAAGAGCGCTTCACACAAACAAAACCCAAAAATCCAAAACAAAATCAAAAGGAGAAAAAAAAAGGAAAATACAAAACCTCTGTTCCTCTCTCTGAAACCAAAAGCTAAGCAAAGCAGAAGGTCTCAGAGGAAGGCTCAAATCAAATGGGGCAGAAGTCGCTGATCTACGCGTTCGTAGCACGAGGCACTGTGATTCTGGCAGAGTACACGGAATTCAGCGGCAATTTCAACTCCATAGCGTTTCAGTGCCTCCAGAAGCTTCCCGCTACCAACAACAAGTTCACTTACAACTGCGATGGCCACACCTTCAATTACCTCGTCGACAATGGCTACAGTAATGCCCTTTTTTTCCTTTTTCTTTTCTCCGTTTGCCTCCCGAGCAAATTCTGTCGCAGGAAAATGACGGAGAAACTACTTTATGTTGTGTTGATTATTTGCTTTGTTCATTTTACTTTGTTGTGCTCGCAAGCCGAAGTGAAGTTGAGGGTTCGTTTGATGTACTTAATTGTTCGTAGATCTGTTCTTGATGCTGATGCTTGGGCTCATTTTAGGAATTTTGAGTTATGGCGCTGGTTTTCTGTTTCTGTGCTTTAGAGGTTTTAGATCTTGGATCTTATTCTTACATTAGAAGATATCTTTTTGTTGCTTTGCAACTATGCATGAGTGAATGCTGTTTCCGTGTGATTGGTTTTCAATTATATTCAAATATCAAGTGTCATTCTAGAGTAGTTATTAGTAGATTGCATCTCGTTGCTTTTTGAATGTTGAACTGAGCATATTTCCAATGCCTTGATTTCCTGGTTTTTCACATATCTAATCATTTTGGATGTTGAATTTGCTAGGAAATGTGACACTCTTAAAACATTCGAACTACTGCTGTGTTGCATAGGCTTCCTTTCATTTCGTTGAGCTATCGTCATAAATTCTTAGAACCGAGTATTTTTAAATTCTTGTTAGTGTCAGTTCATAATTTACTATTATCTTATTCAATCAGTTACTGACCAATGTTTCTTCTTGTCGCAGCGTATTGTGTGGTTGCAGATGAATCATCTGGAAGACAAGTACCTATCGCTTTTCTGGAGCGTATCAAAGATGATTTTGTTTCAAAATATGGTGGTGGAAAGGCTGCTACAGCCCCTGCCAACAGCCTTAACAAGGAATTTGGGTATCATACCTGATTCGGTTCATGTGAAAGACATCCTAATTCAATTTTGTCTGGTTAAAATAGCTGATTTGGTTTTCCATTACTTGCAGGTCAAAATTGAAGGAACATATGCAGTACTGTGTTGATCATCCTGAAGAAATAAGCAAGCTTGCAAAGGTGAAGGCCCAGGTTTCAGAAGTTAAAGGTGTTATGATGGAGAATATTGAAAAGGTACACTGCATGGGTTTATTGGTATTGAATACTTGTTTTTTATTAGATTGTTTGCCATGGATGGGATACAATATTATTGAATCCAACTGACTTACCTTAATTCGCCTATTTATTTCTTTTTTTTTCTCTTTTTTGGCCAGCTATTTCTCAGATTTGGGAATCTATAGATGGAATAAGGGTTTTTCACTCTGACTTGATGAAATTGTTGAACATTTAGGTGCACGCACATGTGCTCACACAAACATGTCCATAAATGTGCATGTGCACGCTTTTGTCTGTTGTTAGAACCTAAGTTACCTACACTATTGGGCACTATGACACAAGTAATGGTAGTTGGGACTCAGGAAACTGGATCTGGAATGAGTCTTAAGGATAGAGGTGCATCTTGTTTCCAATGTTCAGGTGAAGGAAAAGTATCCTAACCTTGAAAAATGTTATGATTAACTGTGGAAGATAAATTATAAAAAAAAGACTCCATGAAGAAAAATAACTTGACCATTTTTTTCTCACTTGTAGACCAGAGCTGACCAGGAGAATATTTTGCTAGTCTTTATGATCAATCTTTTTCTTTATGCAGATTGTTTCAATCTTGTGAAAATAGACTCATTCTTAAAAACAGAAAGGACTAAAATACTCAAACCACAAAAAACATATTCTAATAACCACCATGACCTTGTTTACTGTTTCTGGAGATGAAACAGTATTCAAAAGTAATTCCAGCAAATTGACTGTGAAGGGTATGTTTGCTGAGACTTCTGTTTTTTGGATAGTTGCGATATATTTTCAAAATTGAAGTTCGCTATTCTTAGAAACTGTTTTATATGGGTTTACTTGGGCTTTTGATGTGGAAGAATATATTCATCAGTACAATGTTTGCGATATATGATTAAAGCAATGTGCCTTGATGTGTTATATTTTACGTGGATGAAGTTCAATGACTATTTTCGTTGGGTGTAAACATCCATTCTTATATAGACATAGAACAGTGGTCATTAGATCGACTTCTTGTTTCCTCGAGATGCCTTTTCATATTGTTATTTTTTTTTTCTTTCTGAATACTCATATGTCCTCATCTTGCATTTTGATGCAGGTTTTAGATAGAGGGGAAAAGATAGAGCTTTTGGTCGACAAGACTGAGAACCTTCATCAACAGGTCATCTCTCTCTCTCTCTCTCTCTCTCTCTCTCTCTCTCTCTCTCATGCATAAGCACATGTTACTAATACTGTGAATTTAAAAACTTGAAATTATCTATTTTTCCCCCGTATTGTGCATGGCCTCAAGTATGTAATGATTCATAAAAGGGCTTTAAACACTTCTTTTAGAAGTTATGATTGCTTTCCACAGTTCATGAAGTCTAATTCTGAGGCTATGGTTTCCACAGTTCGAAATTGATTCATCTTTTCAAGATTTTATTTCCTTCGAAGGAATTGTTATTCAATGTAACCTACTTATGGGGGAAAACTTGATCTGCTTACAGGCACAGGACTTCAGAAATGTTGGGACGAAAATGCGGAGGAAGATGTGGCTGCAGAACATGAAGGTGAAGCTGATTGTTTTGGGAATCCTGATCGCACTAATCCTTGTCATAATCCTCTCCGTTTGCCATGGTTTCAACTGTGGAAAATGAGCTTCAAGAAAAGCTTTTGGTCCTGTCAATCCAAACTTTTGCAATTATATGTAGTATTATTATAAGAGAAAGATCAAGTCTGTCACAACTCTGTTTACAAATATGTGTCAAAAGGCGAAGACGTATTTTTTGTGTGAATGAATGGAACTCCCTATATGATGTTACTACCTAGTCGTAAGAATGCTTTGCTAAGAAAAAGAAATTCAAATTGCGTATTGCTTTAAAGCTTATTGTCTCGCATCTTGAAGTGCGTTGCTCATGAATTAAGTGCTTTTTTGCAAAGTTCCTGTGGCAGATAGTAATGCGTTTCTTAATTATATTGCAAAGCTGAATTCCGTTCTACGTCCGTACTTGTTGCAATATTATTGATAATATACAACATTCGCAATGGACATTCGACATTTACACCATCCAAAACGTTTAAATCATTAAAATCGAATCCTTGGACGCCCTTCATAAAGAACCCAAATCTGGTTATTAAATACATGAAAAAATAGTAAACACAACAACTCTGAAAATTTTCCGAAACAATTCAATATTTTTGTATCAATTACAAAGTTTATCAAAATTCAAACTATCTTTTATCATCATCATCAAAATTGTAACCAATTTTATTGTTATTATTCCAACACACTCTTTTCCCTCCTCTACAAACCCCACTTCTCAAATTCAAACCCAAACCCGCCACCCCTTTCTCCTCCTCCTCAACCGCCAATCCAATCCTAAAACTCACTCTCCCCATCTTCTTCTCCTCCCCCAATTCCAAGCAAAACCCTTTCTCATTCCCACCATTCCCATTCCAATTCCCACTCTCACTTACTCTTTCACTTTCATACATAACACCACCACCAACATTCCCAGCCACCATATTCTCCCACAACTCCTCAGCATTCCTCCTCTTCGCGACCGTTTTCTTTACATCCGGGAATGCTGGAAGCCATCTCGGCACGTGCAAATCCCTCCCGGAATCCGTTTCCACCGGAAACGGAATCCGTTTCTCTGTATCCAATTTCTCGGCCCGCAGAATCGGCATGGCGAAAGGGGTTTCCTCGTTCCAGCTGACGAATTTGGCGAGATCGGTCAAAACGCCCGAACCCAAAACGCAGAAACCGTTTTTGTGGAGAAAGGAGGCGCCTTTGAAGCCTTGCACCGACTGCAAGTCATGGAGGGCGTTGGTGAAGTCGAAAACGTTCGTGTTGGTGCGATTGGCCATGGCAGCGTAGGAGGCTGAGGCGGAAGCTATGGCCTCGATGTACTTGATGGCGATGTGGGCTAGGGTTTCGACAGCGGAAGGCTTCGTGGCTTTGAAGCCGACTGATTGACTGATTTGAGACGCTGCGATTCTGGCTATGGCGAATGAGAACTCCGATGGGGTTGGGTTTGGGCTTGTCGTTGGGGTTCCTTGTTGTCTTGGTGTCTTTCGTTTTGATTTTGATTTTTGGGACATGATGGTGACTGACTGGTGGTAGTGGCGATGGTGGATTGGAGAACAGAGGGTTTTCTGCTTTTTCTGCTTGCAGACGGTTTAGGGTTCGAAACTCTAACTGTGCGACAACGTTTGGCCCTTTTAATATTGGCTACCCTTAGATATTTTGAATTAATTATGAGAAAATTGATTTTTTTTCCACCTCCTGGCACCAGAAAAGAAGGAGAAATTATAATGTGATACTAAAATATGGTCACATGAACATTAATATATTAATGATTAGTGTGAGTAGTTTGTGCAAGACATATGTAAAATTTATTTACTGCAATCTTCTCCTAATTTATTTTCTTCTATCGAAGAAAAAAGAAAAGAAACATGGAATGTTGTCCAATAATGAACCATGCCAAAACCATATAAGAGTAGTACAAAGAGAAACTGTCCAATTGTATTATTAGATTCTAGGAGTTTTCACAATTTCAATACCTCCTCTTCCCCAAGAGGTTGAATTACAAGTTAGATGGACAAGCAGGTTTCTTTGATGTGATAATAGCCAATGGAGACAAGATTTCTGGCAAAAGAGATTGTTCCCAATGGAGTTTAAAGATTCATAACAACAAAGTACAGATGCATGGAACATGCACTTTCACAAGGAGCATAATAATGCAAAATTCTGAACCAGTCACAAGGATACTATCTTCTGGCCCAAGCAAAGGGAATTACAATTAGAAGTTGAGGTTGCTGGGTTGGACTTGGGCTAGACTTGAAGTTGAAGTTGAAGTTGAAGTTGCTTCAGGGTAGCTCAAATTGGATCTACAACTTGATCAAAAGAGTGGATTGGGCTTTGGGCTAACTAAAGTGCAATCAAATATTAATTTCGGACCCATATGCTTTAGGCTAGCTTTGTTGCCAACCCAACCAAACTACAACTTTATAGCTGTTCACACCAATTTCATTTTTCTTCTCTCATTTTATTTAGGATACTGTTTGCCTCTTTCTCTATAAGGAGAACTACTTCTTTTTGCGATCACAGTTTGACACATATGCAAAAATAATTCATCAAAAACACAAAAATAAAAACTTCTACACACATATCTCACTGCTATTAGTAGGATTGTAGGAGCTCCTACTTACACAATAAGGAAGGAAGTATTCTCCTTTTATTCATGATGCATACCATTTTGGCTTAAAGACTTATTCTATTTGGGGCTCCTACTATAGTTGTTACACATCATTTTCAACAGCTATTAGATCTCCTATAAGACAACCTCACCACCATCCATGACAATGGCTTCTTTTTTCCTTGATAAACTTTGGACCAAATGTGGTTCGACCGACTTCATTATCATGATTTATATAGTATGGTCTACCTGCCTCAGTCTGATGAAAAGTTAGATCCCATTTAGAAAATTGCACCACATCCACCTATGAATTTATTCACATGCCTGCCAAGAAAACAAAAGGTATATATAAGTCTTGCATTTAAATTACTTTTAACTTTTGGAAGATTCTGGTATGACTTGACTAAGATTCTTGGCTTTGGATTCAATAGCATGACTTGGAGACCATGTTCTGGTCCAGCATTTGATTCCTTTATAGCTACGACATGCAATGTTGGGATGACCAATAAAGTTTGATGGGCGACATTTACTCTTTTCAACCCCATTTTTTTAAAATGCCCATGGTAGTTGTGCCTAAAGTCTCACTCAATTTTTATTATTTTCTTTTGCTCAAAAGTTTATTCATAGCTTGTTGATGTGTGATATAGGTTGCTAATCCTGCCAGAGTCTTAGATTTAGGTCACTTTCCATGCCATCACCCTTCTCTTCAACGCTACACTTGAATCTTTCAAAGGGAGGAAAAGTTGGAAGCTCATCTAGAATGGAGTAGTACATCTATTTTCCTCTTGTTTTTTAGTTTTTGTTTCTCTCTCTCTCTCTCTATACATATGTGTGTGTGTGCTTTTAAAAATAGCCATCCCATATGGACAACCTTTTACAAGTTCCCATATGTTGTCACCATTATTCCTAATACGTTTGCAAATTGCGTTAAGAAGATGATTTTAAATTCAACTTCAAATGTAGTAGGTGGTTGAACCCTAATTTATAAGTATCTGTTCCTATCAATTTGATTAAATAAAAAAGTTTACTTAATTACATCAAGATTTGAACTTTAACACAACTCCTGGCTCCAATCCCTTCAATATAAGCGAAAACAAGAAAACCCCACCATTCCCTCTACTTTGGACCATATTTTGAAGAATTCAATACCTCTCCCTTTCTCTCCAACTCAAGAACCCATTAAAGTTCATTTGGCCATCTTTTGGGTTTATCTTGGCAATTAAGAATTTGAAGTTTAAGGGTTTAAAAGAAAAGGGAAAAGGAAGTGAGATGATTGATCTGCTAGCTGCACTAATTAGGTTTGATGTTGCAATCTTGGAAAACGCATAAATGGGATCATGGGGTGAAAGGGAGGTTGTGGCCTTGTAGGCTTTAGCATATGCGATTTCTGTCGGTGGGATAAGATTATGTGCTTCCAAGGGCATCTTTCTAACTCAATGAAAAAAGAATGGCTAGCAAAAGGTTCCCCTTTTATGCATATGTTGTTTTTACCTTCCTGGATACTTCAGCTTTATTGGGTTTTGATTCAATTCAACCATGGAATTAATAATCCAACTCCTAGATATTATGCCCTACCTTTACTTCTACTCCACCATCTCTTTATATCCTACCAAATCCATCTTCCTAAAGCAAAACCAATGGCACTCCTCAAAATTCCCACTTAAAGGATGAGCTATTTGGAAGACTATCATAAACTCTCTCTTTCTCTCTTTCTCTCTTTCTCTCTCTCATGTTGTCATATGAGTGGGTGCAATGTTATAAAGGTAAAATGTGGTGTTGAGAGAGAGCAAAGGGAGGCAACAACATCAAAATTTTAAGGTGATGAGCATAGCTGGTAGCTGGATTGTGCCCCCTCAGGGCCCCACCTTACAATCAGACTTGCTTGGGCCCACAACTTTTGATGTAGATCCATATTTTATGCCAGGCTTTGTCCACTCCATCGCCATCAAATTCCACCCCCACCTATGTGCATGGAATATGGATATATCTGCAAAGTGGACTTGCCTTCTTTATGACACACCTTTCCATTTCTTTACATTTTTACACTACTGGGGACCAATCCCTTTAATCAAACATTCAAAGACTAAATTGAGAGAGAGAGAGAGAGAGAGAGAGAGTAGATAGATACTAAGATCCTCCAATTTAGGTCAGCTTTCTTAGGCCCACCCTCCCAAAACTATAATAAAAAAGAAATGAATGGGGCTGTTGTTTGTGTGTGTCATTTTCATACTTGCTTGACAATACACAGAGAGTAGAGCCAATAAGCATACCATGTTATTGTCTTTTCAATATGGACACGCACGCATATATACATATGCTGTCAACCCATCAATTTTTTCTTTTCAATTTTTCTGGGGGAGCTCAGAAAATCATCTTATTTTTTCTTGTGTGTTTTCTGAAAATCAAAATTAGATTAGTATTCAAGTTCCTCTTTGACCAGGCCAGAAAAGAAAATCAGCTTTATCTTTGTCTATATTCATTAATTTTTAATTAATTTTTTTGGGTTTTCCTATGCCATACATGTTGCAGTGTTGCACGTTACCTCCAATTTATATAATTTTTGTGCAGAGTTAGTAGAAACACATGAGTTTTGAAGAGTGATAAAGATGTGATATTCTGTGACATAAAAACAAAATTATTGATTTGATATATGTTGTTTTGGTCAAGAACGGCATGTATGGAAAGCAACGAAGTTTGGTTTGCTACTTCATCTCATCTTTTATTTTTATCAATCGAATCGAAGGTGACAAATTGGGTGGTTAGTTTCTCTGAATTGCTACATCACATCTAGGAAAGACAACCCTAAATTATATTCAATCAAAACCAAATTACTATAAGAACACCTCACAAGTCACAAAACGCCAATAATCTTCACGTCTACAAGCAAGAAACAAGATAACTTGAGACAAAAAAAAGAGAGTGAAATATTCCAATTTCTTCTTCAACCAAACTGGTGCACCACGTAAGTGGACATTATTTGTTTATTGGATGCGTGCCGATATTTATCATAAATATATTTATAATATTTTGGATGACAACGAGGAGATGGGTGATGGGTCGCGGCCACAACTTGTTCATGTCATCTAGTGTATATAAACAGATTGTCATGGCCAAAAATCCCCACGCAACAAAGAAAGGCCAAAGATTCATTGCAGTTTTCTGTGGTCCGCGCCTTGAATGATTAGACCAACACAGAAAGTGAGCGATGCCCCCAAGGAAAATTTTAAGGTCAATTTTGAGGAATTAAAGGTTAATTTGTTGCCAACAAGTTGAGGTTCCAAATTCCATTTACGCGTTTATTTGCTTGAGGATACTTCTAAGCTCTGAAGCCCCAATAATATCGAGTTCAAGTATTTGCTTGGCAGAGCGATTATAACTGTCGGAGAGATTAGATTAGTTTAGTTGGTTGTTAATGTGAGCAAAGTATTTTAGGGTTACTTTATTGTTTAATTAGTGCACTTTGTGTTTTTTGTTCAAGCGATATTAGATAAGTGGAGATTCGAACACAGTACCTCGAGTGCACGAATAACTACTCTTAACTATTTGAGAGCTACAAAATATTGAAAATTAAGAAAGCAATTTACCAACTTCTAATATTTTATACTTTAACAAGCTACGTAGGTCAGTCGGTCGGTATTATTTTGATGTATGACAATTCTTGAGTGATAAAATAAGTAAAATTATCACTGCACATTTAGAATCGAGTAAAAAGAAAAAGACGGTCCAAAATATTAAACCGCCGGCCAACACAATCAAATCCAAATGCATGTGAAAGCAATGCAACCTTTTTATTAATATTTTTTTTCTTTTTCAACAGAAAATTAAAATACTGATCAAACTTGTCAAACATTCGTGATAATTAGAAATAACGTGAGTGAAAAGGACTAATAATTTATCCGTTTTGGTTAGAGCTAGTATCATTTCAATTGAAATTCACCATACGACTTTTAAAACATTTCAAATCTCAACTTTGGACTTTTCTTTTTGTTCTACTTTTTTTTCAACATAAAATTCAACATCTATAGAACCTCCCAAACATGTTACATGCCCAATAATTAAATACACAAGTACTGCTGCTAAATAGTGGAAATGAAAATGACTAATATATCATTCAAATTGAATCATCAATTGCCAATGACTAAGAATACAACATTGGGACCTTTTTTCCTCAATAATACGACGGAGTGTCCTAGGGTTCCCAAGCCGTTGACAGTTCCAACAATGGATACTCATGGCTCGGAAATATGCATGGTGGTTGAGACCCAAAAAAAAAAAACTTATGCATGGTGTATTTCAGTTAAAATCTTAGGCCTCCTACTTTAATACATTTTTTCTTAATCCTTATGTTGTAGGGTGCTTTTCGAGGTTGTTTAATGAAAGTTCTTCTTATCGTAAACAAACAAACAAAAAACCTAGAATAATTTTATCGTAACTTAATATGAAAACAACATAATGAATAAATTTCCATCATTACGTCAATCAAACTGCTTGTGATATGATTTTTTTGATACATAATACGAGTTGGTTCCAATAAGTGATGATAACAAATCATATCATGGGACCCATGTTAATTTACACATTATATGACTGAATTTATGTTAATATACATTTCTCTTATGCGGACATTTGGACTAAATTCAAGAGGGTTTTCGCTTAGATAGCATTGCTAGTTTTTCTCAACAATTTGGATTGAAATTAAAAATATTTATAAAAAAAAGAAAAAAAAAAGAGGGGACAACTTAGATAACACATTAATTGATTGACATGTTATGGTCATGTTAATTAGGTCGACTTTCGCTTTCAATCCTTAGCAAAAACAAAACACAAAGAAGGAAGCTTCTGATTCAATTTTTTGTGAACAATAATCGTCCTTAGATGATAGCTTCATATCACGCCTTAATTAATGGAGGAAGAGAGCAACATTTGTGCTTCAATGGCGTGGGAAGACCGTAATCTAAACAAGCATGTTTTTGTTTAATTCTTTTGTTTTTGTTAATGTCTCTCTGCATGTCGCAATGAGTTCTCCACCTCACCATCCAATAAATAAATAATAAAACGAAGATTCATTTTTTTAATCACAAGGCTCACAAGCTTTGTGATATAATAAGATTCCGAGGAGGAGTCAGAGGAGCACTATTATTTTTATTTGGTTTTCAAATAAAAAAGAAATGGTGACAGTCACCATCCAAACATGCATGCTTTGGATAAACATGGTCATTCTAATTATATTTTAAATCTCTAAACAGAAAGGTTTAATATATAATTAACTTGTTCTGAGTTTCCAATTAGTCTCATGCTGGTCACGGAGGGACAAAAGATCCCAAATAATGGGTCCAAATCCAGTTTTGGCAAAATCCACAACAAATCTGCATCATCAAATGTTGCTTTCAAGTAGACCGTCCACCATTATTTATTAATTATTTTATTTGGGGAATTTTATTCCCCCTTCTTACACCAACTTGGATAAGCAAGTGCTAGCCTCCTGCTATAATAATCTCTAGCCAAAAACAAAAAACAAAAAGCATTACCTTTGATTGAATACCTTGCCTCGATCACATTATTATATATGAAATTCAGATTGTTTTACTACATGGTGATCATATCATGATATTATTCTTCTTCTGTTTTTTGTTATTAAGACCAATAATTAAGTATGAGAGGATCTTGAAATTTGGTCATCTAATCCAACCAACGGATTCCGCTCCAGGCCTATATCCAGCACATTAATTATTTTGTTCTTTAACAAAACAATATCTTTATTGAGTTTTACTAAATTTGGTTACAATCTTCTGCGAGAACATCCTAAATAAATTCAAGAGGGTTTTCGCTTGATTGCGCAAAATTATCAATCGACAAAGCGTATCTAGCTAAACGATGAGCCACCCCATTACATTAATGAGACACATGAGAGATGATCACCCCCGATAGTCGACGACATCTCAACATGTTCAGCCAAAAACACATCTTTGGACCTCCTAATACAGGCTGCAAAATTTCCACACCAATCTCAAACCACAACACCCACACCTCCCAAACTAAGGACTTGATTCAGAGCAAGGAATAATTATATATCCACATTAGTTTCTTAACTTATCTAACAAAAATGCCCACGCTTAAACCTATCTCCGACAATTTGAAAGAAATTAGCAAGGAACAATTAATCATATCCCGGACGTCACATGCTTTAAGTAATTAAATACATGTTTAATATGATTAATTCTCGAACATTATGCTAGCTCCATGTTAAATCTGAAAAGTCTCTAGCTAATTAGAACAGAGTTTCATTTGTTCATATTTCAAACATTGTTTATTTCATAAGCTATCGTAGTAGGTAAAAAAATTCATTTATTTTCAACGAGTAAGATGCTATTAGGCAACAAATCATCATATTATTCAATCGTTATTGACAATAATGCGATGTATTTGATTAGGGACATGCATGCTCGTAAGCAACGATATATATATATATATATATATATAGTTTCCTCCTAAGTTAAGGGCATGTGCAATGTACGGAGGTTTGAAATATTGGGATTTGATTTAGAGTCAACTAGCTAGGCAGACGGTGCATGTGATTAGGTTTTTCCTGGAGCATATATAGTACTGAATTTATGTAAGCAGGCAGACATGAACTGACGGCTTGCTGTTCATGAGGCATGCATATATAAATATAATGCCATACCATTTTCTCAACTAATTCCATGTATACGAATTAGTTATGTCCTGCAAATTATGTTTTCCGCCATCACACGTACAGTGGTATCGAAGCTTCTCGCCTCATTCAATCCCAATGAAGATTTCGGAATTCACATTTCTACTTGGGAAATCTTGCACATTTCTAAACTTTGTTGTGTTATAGGAGAATATGGGTATCTTCTTAATAAAGTAGACAATATACATCCAAATTTTTACTATATATAGTCGTTTATGCATGTATGGACAACGCAAAGTATATAGATTTTTCATGTAATAATAGTACTAGCCTTTTGCTATGGTTTTATCTGTCTCAAGAGAGCTCTGTGTTTCAATAAGTGACTCATTACATTAGCTACACCTACACACATATTTTTAGAAATTGGTAAAAACTGTTTGTCCCGTTTACACCGCTCAACTCAAATTAATATGAGGCGAACCAAACTGCAATTAATTTAGTTTGGGTTGGTTTGGAAAAACTGATCCCTACTCTATTTGAACTTGACGTTTAAATCTGACCGTGCTCATCCCCCCGTGTTTCTAACAACCCGAATGTATTGTTCTTTTTATGTGGGGTGTGGGTTATTAATTTTGTTAATTAATTATGGGTGTTGTTAAACGAACCTAACATTCTAATATTTAAATACCAAAAATACTCTATCACACAACACCAAACCCATTCGAGAGCTCACTGCTAAACACTCCATCAGACCGCAAAACTCACCTTGCTGCCGAGCACTCCATTAGACCACAAAAATCACCTTTTTGCCGATTTTTTTTTTTTTTTCAACCTAAACCAAAAATACCAAAGTTAATACCTCTTTTGATGACTTCCTGGATATGTCTGAAGCATCCATGAGACTTGTTTGCATCAATCAATTACTAAATAACTATGAAACAAATTGTTTGAGTTAATACTAAGGTTTTTGGAAGTAGGGCTTTTCGATTATATGTTTGATTAGGGTTGAATATGGTGAGAATGGTGTACTTACTAAAATTACATTTATTTCACAATTCAATATATCATTTTTGGTTGTAACCAAAAAAAAAATATATCATTTTTGGTAATTTTATATTAGGATAAATTAGTAATTCAATAAATAGTTTAATTGTAGAGTGTCCTCAATTAATTTTAAGGTTCGTTTCATAACACCCTTAATCATAACTTCAAAAGATTCAAATTTGACACCGCGTTCGACTCTTTTCATGTATAATATTTGTTAGTACAGAATTCAATAACAAATCATTACTTAGTCGTACCCTACTTAACAATAATGAAGGCGTTCTATTTCAACCCCAAACACAAACAGTAGTTTTCCATCTTATTGCATGAAATGCATGTATATATATTAACAATTATTTGTTAAAGAAACAGGTATGAGCATGACCACATTGACTTGACATTCGGGATCCATCTTGGGCCGACAATTTTGTTTTCTGTTAGTCTTCAACTTGTGCCAAAGTAATAAGTCTTTGAACTCGATGCATGGACGCCAACTAAATATAATGTATCTACTTTTTTCTCATCTTGTTGTCAAACATTAATAGCACCCACGTCTTCTCCACTTCAATTCTTGAAATTTCCAAAAACTATTTATAAAATATAAAAATATAGTAACGTAAAAAGAGGACAAAATATAGAAAATTGGTCCAATCTCTCGTCACCTTGTTTTGTTTCGTTTTTTCTGTAAGTTCTACGAATGCAGATTTAGGTCATGGAGAAAGCTCAAAGCACGATGTGATATAAAAAAAAATTGAAATAAATATAATACAAAAAGTTTGTTTTGTGAGTACGACTTTGTTTTGTTTTGATGTTGCACACCTCATCAAAAGCCAAAATCAACTTTGTGATTATTGTGGCATCAAAGGCGTCATAAAGGAGAATATATAGATATATCACTTCACCAAAAAGAGTCCGTGATTAAAACCTTAATAATGTATCAATTTCTATATTTAAGTAGGTAATCTCTCCCACTTGTTTATCAATAACTTAAGCAGATGTGAGTTATGTCAGTTGGACAAGGAAAGTGTGTCCGTCCTTTTACGCTCGAGTTCAATCCCCCTCCTCTTACGTTAGAATAGTTTATCGTGTTGTAAAAAAAAATTATAATAAATTAGAATAAGTCATCCTCTAAATTTATTAACAGCAAGGTTGTGCAACTTTTAATTTTACCGTTGGCTTCATAGGACAAGGTGTGTCGCAAGAATCATAATGGATAGGTAGACCCAATCCATCAAAGTAGACAAAGAAAAGGATGATAAGCTTTGGTCGCTTTCTCCATCAGCATACATATCTCTATGCATCATTCCTGACGTGCCTCACACCTTCAAAAGTCATCAAATCCAAAGTGGGGGTGCGTGAAATTGCTTTCAGCTTTATCTCTCAAAAACTCAACCCTACACAGTGGTAATTTTTGTAATGTATGCTCTATTATTCATTTCTCATTTAGTATAATATCATCTTAATTAACAAGCTCCTCCAATTGCAAATACATAATTGAATAACAATGACACATTGTCATAATGGAGAAAAACACTTGTATGCAACAAGATATTATTGTTTTACTATTCTCGTCCAATCACGCTATGCTACGATTGAGTGATAACTTTTCCACTTAGCATAGCGTGATTGGCCGAAAATAGTAAAACAGTGATATCCCCTTTCCGTTTCATATAAATTTTTTTGTATAATGAGGTGCAGGTGAGATTTGTAGAAGAAACAAAATTGCATACCCTTTTTTTTTTTCTAAGGTTTTGATGCGTTGCAGAATGTGGTTGGAGGTTGAATTATACAGGTATAATGCTGTGTTTTGGCTTTAAATAGCAAAGGCATGGGACCCATTAGGCACATTCGTTTAAACAAACAAAAAATTGCTTGTCATTACAAGTTAAGGCTTTCTTAGTCAAAGAAAGAGACATTTAGATTGAGTTTTCGCTTGAAAAATATCAATATAAATAAACAAAAACTTTATAATATAATTTTTCTGGGGTTTTCATTTGGACAAGACAGAGAGACATCAATTTTTGACTAGACCCCAAGATGGAATCAACCCTATTCAAAAAGGAACATAACCCCATAATTCAATCATATCATTGAGAGATTGAAAGCAAAAGATTTTGGCCCACAATTTCAGGGCAGCATATAATTTTGATAAAGTACGTGACCAGTGACCACACTGTGTGGCCCTATATAATATATGCACAAATTTTCTCTATCAATCCCTGTTGTTTTGTCCTGCAGCCTCCAATGGAGAGAAATTCCAAGAAAACGACCTCTCCTCCTCACGTCTCCATCAGTTTGGTTCCATTTTGGTGTTTGTTTGTGTTGTCAAAAAGAAATCAATTTATTTTACTTAGCTGCATTGTTTGTCAATTATGCAGAAATCCAAGAATAGATTTGAGTGGAAGCCTGCGGTGCACGAAGTTGCGGCCAAGAATAATATTAACCCCTATTAATGCCAAATGCAAAGTCGATTACTCGGAGGAGGAAAAAGATGGCAAAATATGGACAGTCGATGTCCTTTTCTTTATATAGACTTCATCTCATCTTGTGAAGGGAACAAGGATGAGTGGGAGATTTCAACTATTTCTTTGACAAAACATGTTATGCTGCGTCTAAAGTTGGGAATCAAATTCGTTGGATACAATGATTTTTCAACTAATTTTTTTCTTGCATTCTAGACGGATCAATTCAAACAAACCATCATTATGGGAATCATGATTAAACAGTCTAACCAAATCTAATTATTTAAAACATGGGTAGAATGAGTTCTTTATTTCAACAGCGTTGAAAGTGCCTTTAGCTGTGCACATAGGAATCTTCGTCCGGACTAATTTCATATTTTTCTCTATGTAATTCACGAATTCGATAGCACGAGAGAAACTTTATCCATCAACAATCGAAGAATGAGATGTTTATAATTAAAATGTATAATTTGTGGTTCTACTTGTTTGTATTATTCTATCAATATACTTGAAAAGTGCGTGTTGTATTGGCCATGCATATGCATATCATCTGAAACATCCGAGTATATTAAATTGAGCTAATTTAGGAAAAGTTCCACATTAAGCATTTGATTAACAATTGAGGCGGCGGCATTCATGAACACGACATAGTGGTGTCGAATCATCTGATCTCAATGACTGACCTAATTTTCACTAATTGGGTTGGTTTCATTGTCAATTAAATCAATAATCACATTTAATTAAGCATATGTCCTCAAATTACGGATCTTTTGGAGGGACCAAGTGCCCGTTTTTGCTTTAGCATAAAAGCATGATGACTTTATCATGACTTCCATTTCACTAGCTTTGATCATTTAGCTACCCACTTCAGAAAAGCTCCCCAATCCTACTTCACCTCTTCCTTGCAACATTATATTCACTTAATTAAGTTAAGGAAAATACTCTCAAATACCACTTACTATTACAAAATTCTCAAATAGCATCATTACCCTATCAAATCGACAGCACCAACAGAATATTGATACTTTATTTATATCATATTTAGACCCTTTAAAAATGTTCGATGTCAACATAATAATTTAATATCGACAGTATCGACATAATATGGAGATGATATCGATATAATGAAACTACCTGCTATAGTGATAGTATTATTTGAAAACTTTGCTATAATAATAATGGTATTCGAGAGTATTTTCCTATAATAATTACGTTTTTTTTACCGGCAATCCAACAATCATATTGTCCAATTATGAATCTAAACACATGGCACTCAAACAAGAGTTACTATATCCAATAGTTCAAATTCACAGTGACAATATATTATATGCCAAATTATATAGAAATAACACATTAAACAAGAATATACTTAATTAATAATTTAAATTCATGTTTATTTTTTGTCGAAATGATTCAAATTCATATGTGACAGCCATCATATAATTTCCATATAAAGCCAAATGAAAACGTCAATTCATTGTTATTCTTACTTTTATCATTTAGTTTTTAGCTTTTCGAACAAGATAATCCAAGTGGAAAGTAATCATAGTGCTTATAACATTAAACAAGGAGATATGCTTCTTGGTTATCAGAACCACTATACATATCTAGATGCTTTTGCATCATGATATTTTTTTTTTCTACTTGTGTGGTTCCCACATTTGAAAACTTTTAGAATCATCATGGGATCTTCCAAGTGGTTGGCATATAAAACCGACCTCTGCGGATATAAAAGGAGAAATAAAGGGCCGGCATGGCTGGCTAGTGGCCTTTGATGCTTGCAACACTAGATGTGAAGTGAAAAGGTCGATGCAATTCTAGGAACTTCCTTGGAAACTTCTAAAATAAATCTAAATTTGAACCAGCTATAAATCAATTAAGGAAAATAAACAGTGGGTTTTAAGCCACTATTAAGACTCCACGCAGGGCAAAGGACCCACTAATATAGTAATTTGAATCAAATGCTATCACCCCTATCAATAGAAAAGGTCATGAAAAAAAAAACTCCACCTAGAAATCATAACTCGTAGAACAAACACAAAGCTAGAATATGCCACTATGTTCCATATTTTTTAGGGCATCTAATTTTTTTTACATATTCAATTCCAAGCCAATGCATGCGTTTAGAAATTCCGTGGTCGAATTCCCCCTCTTTTAATATCGCTTGTATATAAAGAAAGAATTCCAAGCCGATATTTGACTACTAATATATGTAAGCATTCTTAACAATGCAACATGCATTAGTCAATGCATGATTTGGTTTTCTGGTCTATCTCCTTGTTTCGTGTCTGCATGCCTTATTTCTTTGGTTTGTTTTTTACCCTTATTTTCTTTTGAGGTGGTTAAAGTGAAGCATACGTTATGAGCCCAAATGGGATGATGAATGCAAAGCAATAATACAAGGAAGGAAAAAGAGAGAGAGAGAGAGAGAGATAGTGGATATGGGAATCCATCTGTCTACATTTACATTTGCTATCTTTTTTTGGTGGCAAATACTTTTCTTTTCTTTCCCTTTCTTTATGCTCTCCTTTTATTTCCAATTCCGATTGTGCGTGTTTGTGAGGGAATTAAAGAAGATGTTAGATAGTTTCAGACAAGGTGGGGTTACTGTTCTATCAATTCAATTGGGTCAATACCCCATAATTTGGTTGCACATTTTGGCCCCCCCCAAATTCAATTTTGGTGTCTGAGAAATTTAGGTGCCAATAATTTCATTTCATTTTATCTGCTGCAACTTCACCATTGACTTTGACTCTAAGTTAATGTTCTCTATATTTTTGGTACTGCAGGTTGTGAAAATGGGTAGGACTTCAATATTTCTTGTACTTGTTAGGAAAGAACTTAATGGGAGAATTAAAAACATATATGTGATTTTGACTATAAAAAAAAAAAGTGATGCTATGAAATTATTTGGGAGTAATTAGAAAATTACGCCATATGAGATATGAAATTAATGACACGCATTCCTTACAGGTGATCTAAATTCCATAAATTGGAGAAGAGCTTTCATTTCATGTAAAATTGAAGATAGACAATGTGAAATGTATATGCATTATTTCACTTATTGTTTTTTAGTCAAACGGTAGGGAGATTGCGTTTATAAAATTTCCATACCATTAGCTGTTAGATTTTTTGGAAATTAAAATTAATTACAAGTTATATTAATGGCATGATTGATTCATGTTTTACTCTTAATTTGAGGGAATCTTAGAAGGTATAACCTACTCAATATGAACTGAATTTGATGCTTGTTTAATGGGAAAGAAGAAGCCAAACTTTTTTGAAGCCATTTTAGGAAGAGTTTAGATTTTCTTCTAATCACTGGTTTGGATCTACACCCTCAAAAACACAAAAACAAAAAAGAAAAGTATTCACATGGGACAAGTTGTGTTTTACAATACAAGAGATAAGCATACAACTCAGAATGGTCTCATCATCTCATTGCATGGAATCTTTTTATGGCAAGTCTAATTTGTTCTTTCTCTCTTTCGGTTAATAAAAATTAACCCATAATTAGAAAATAAAAAAAGAAACTAACCCAACCCATGAGTTTTGGCTCAAGTTACTTTCACTTCAACAAAATGGAAGTTTTTTTAAAAAAAAAATTAACAAAATATATTAACCCTAATTGGCAATTGGAGAAATTAAAAAAAAAGTCTATGGAGTGTTATATACCTTAACCACCCTAAGGATTTGGTATCTCAAAGGGTAATAAAACAGCTAGGAAAAAGATTATAGGGCCCTTAAGCCAAAAGAAATCACATGTCCTTATGGCTTAAGCAATAATTAATTTCAATTGGCATGCACTTAATTCAACCTAATTTGTTCATCCATAGCTGTACTTGTTAATTAAGTGGTTCAAAGTAAACATGACGCGATCTAATTTCCTATTAATACGCAAATGTTTATGATTTAAGATTTAATTAATTATTTTACTGAATCAAAGATTATTATTATGTGCACAGTTTGACTGAGAGACAGTCAAATCACAAAACAACCCCCCCCAACACCACACTCGAAAAAAGTTTGGGAAGCATCATTAATGTGTTGACAGTGAATGAAGGCGCACAGTGCTGTGTGGACCCGTGCCGCACCGGATCACTCACCCTCCACCCCTGATTTGTCCGTACACGGAGACCGCCAGTTAAAGGAAGGGGACAAGGTAGCAAAACGGGGAAACCGCTGCGAAACGGAAATGTTGACCCCACAATGTCTGTCCCCACCTCCACCTCGAAGGACAGAGTGGGGGCCCCATCCAGACGTGGCTAGTGGGTCAGCTTTATTGTCCTCACACGCACACACCGTCACACGTGGGACAGTGCCCAATGGGCCCCACTCTCCTCAAAATCCCATAATGAAAAGTCACGTACACAACGAGTGCCCTGCTGCTGTGCCTGTGATGTGCTGGTTTCAGGAAAAGTCCTTTGGCTCCATTTTCGTGACGTGGCAGCCTTCTGCGGAGGGCACCACGCAATCGGATACGTGGCGGATATGCTGCAACGCTATTAACTGGAGAAAATCACAGCGTTTTGATTGAAAAAACCCAGTCAGCTTCCGGAAGTTCAGTTACTATCCCTGGAAGTTTGGTCTAATTACGGAAAGACCAGACGAAATCCATGAGTAAATGCAATGTGAATGGAGGTTTTTCCTCTGGATAAGGAAAAATCAACAAAACTTAAATTGGACCAAATCTGACAAAATCTGTCACTTCCATGTTTTACTATTTTTTTTTTTTTTGGGATTCTTTTTTAAGTTTTATTTCTTTGTTCAAATTTTTATTGTATAAAAATGGGATTTTTCTTTGTTGGGAACACCTTTAACTTTTGCTCTCTCTCTCTCTCTCTCTCTCTCTCTCTCTCTCGCTGCCTCAGCCTAATAAATTGATTCAGGCTCTCTAGTCGCCACCTCTATTGCGTGCTCTCTGCCTCATCTCATCTTCATTCTCTTGAAGCTCTCATTCCATTTCTCTATATTTTCTCTCAAACAACAACAACAGGGCAAGAAGAGCTAGAAGAATCACAAGAAAAGCATAGCAGAACCAACCAACCTTTCTTCTTCATGGCAGTTGAAGCTCAGCACCATCACCATGCGGTTCTTATCCCATCTCAGTTAATCCCAAATAGGTACATGCCAGCCCTTCAAATCACCTTCTTGTACATGGGTTTTCTCTGGTTTTCAATTTTCTTACGTGGGTTGTGTTTGATTTTTGCAGAGATTTCATCAAAACCAACCAAGGAAACGCCAATATTTACAGTAACCAGATGGACTCTGGCCTGCTTTTGTCCACAACAATGCCTGAAAATCTGCTTCCCATGTACCAATCGCCTTTCTGTGAAGCAAATAAAGCTTCGATGAACAAGCAGGCGGAGAGTGGTCTCACATACAACAACATATCTGCTCCTAGAAAGCGGCCTAGAGACCAATTAATCAATGACTTCAACAATTTCTCTGTCCCTCAGAAGACCAAAATGTCCGTTGGTGGTTCATCTTTTATCGACCAAGACATTGCCTTTCAGATCCAACAACAGCAATCTGAGATCGATCGCTTCATCGCCCAACATGTAAGTTTGAGTCCTGTACCATCTTTTATATCTTCCCCTCCTTTTCTCGTTCTTCAATATTCCTCTGTTTCTCTCCCCTGTTTTAGGCCAAGCTTGCAGTAAATTTTCACTCGTGTTATCTATAAAGCCTTGTGCCATTCACCATAATGAATGAAAAATCCAAAAACCTGGATTTTCATTTTTTATTTTCTCCTTCAGTTTTCTTGGCCATGAGACAGAGCATTGTCACGAAATTTAGAAAATTTATTTTATTCCTCTTTACTGATTTTGGTTTCTATGGCTATTTTGACAGACTCAGAAAGTGAGACTGGAACTCGAAGAGCAAAGAAAGCAGCAATCGAGATTGTTAGTGTCGGCAATCCAGGAGAGAATCGTGAAGAAACTGAAGGAGAAAGACGAGGAGATACAGAGGATGGGGAAGCTCAATTGGGTCCTTCAAGAGCGAGTCAGAAGCCTATTCCTTGAGAACCAATTATGGAGGGACATGGCGCAGACAAACGAAGCCGCAGCCAATTCTCTACGCACCAATTTGGAGCAAGTCCTGGCGCACGTTAGCGAGGAGCACCAAGCTGGGGGCGGCCCCTCAGCCGCCGCGGTGGCAGACGATGCCCAATCGAGCTGCGGCAGCAATGATTACGGGCGGGATGTGGAGGCAGTGGATGGCTGTGATGCGGTGGTTGGAGGCGGCGGAAACGGTGGTTGTAGTGGTGGCGATAGGATGTGTAAGAGGTGTGGGGTGAGGGAGTCAAGGGTGTTGTTACTGCCATGCAGGCATTTGTGCCTGTGTACAATGTGTGGGTCCACCCTTCTCAATTGCCCCGTATGTAACTCTGTCATGAATGCCAGTGTGCATGTTAATTTCTCTTAGGATTTTTTTAGTCCTCAGAAATTGAACAGAAAAATATTGTCAAATACTTTTTGGACAAAAAGGTAAAAAAAAACAGAGTTAGATTACAAATTTTGTTTCTATTGGGTATATTTAATTTCCATCATTTTTTTTACTTTTTATTTTCTTTCCATTTGAGCAATGGGCATGATGAGTTTCATACCTAATTGGTCTCACTGCTTTAAGAAAAGCAATTTAAGGGAAATCGATTTTTTCTTGTTTTTTGGGCTGCATTGAGAGATACTGAGTTGTTAACCAAAAGCAAAGGCAAAAAGAAATTGTCAAACACTTTACAATTGAGGTATACCTACCCCCATTTTTTTAAAACTTGGATCCTCCTTTTCTTTTTAATCAGAATTTAACTTTTCCCATCTGGTGTGGCAAGGCATCCATTCACAGCTTTGGAAAGTTTCTTGGGCGGTGGGTTGAATTTTGTGAAGAACAAGATGCATATGGTGGGCATCTCTTATCTCTTCTTGTTGGGGTCTTGTTCATGCATTATGCAGCAATGCCAAAGCCTTTCGAGTTGTTGGGTTTGGACAGAGAGCTCAAAATGTCATAAAAAAAAAAGCAGCAGGTTAAAAATGTGTATGCCAACAATCGTGAGACGTCAAACTTAGCATCATATCATCTTCTCCAATGTGGGGACCTCCATTATTATTATTTCAATTGCTCTCCTTCCTTTGTAGCTTTCCCAATTTTTCGTAGGGTAACTTTTACCAGTTTTTCATCTTTTTATTTCTTTCTTGGGGAGAGAGTTTTATACTTTTATGAGGGGTTTTCATTCTTTTTTCTTGGGGACCTCCATATTCAACTGGTACATCATAACCTTTGGTTTTTGTTCCACGTTGTTAATCGGTTTCACATGCACGTTTATGCCTCTAATTAAATGATTTAATTTGGGTTTGGTTTACAATGATCTAATTCGAAGTTCACTCGAAATTCGACTTCATTTAGATCAGTAGTGACAGTGGATTTGGTTAGAAGTCAAGTTAAGTATGTGTTTACGATCCCTTAACTTGATCGAGGTTGAGTTTAACACGAATCGAGATTGTTGGCAAACCGAACTCAATCCGAATTACTCAATCTTAACCTACGATTAACTCAACTTTGCTTAATCCAAGCTATATGCCACCTTGCATATTTGCCAAGTTTGAATCCTTTGCTTGATAAGAGAGAACTTTGTGCAATCATTCATCCCATTGAACCTATAGCTTTTATGGATTTGTTTACTCATGCGGCTTAGTGGCCAAAATCAAGACATCACTTATGGAATGCTTATGGGAACACCACAAACCACATTATTATTTGCTTTTCTTCTTTCTGCTTAAAAAAAAGTGCAAGTAATTAGACAATCATCAAACATGCGCAATAGGATATGGAAAAAAGCATGATATTGTTGTACTTGTCAATCGAGATGAAATGAAATGATAATGTTTGATCAGATCCTCTACCCCTTTCCTTTTTAACTTTTCCATGTTTGCTTTTGATTCTTTATATGTGACTTCTTTCTTTCCATTCAATGTCTCAGATTTCTTGCAAAGCACAGGAACTATACTTAAAAAGCGACCCGTATCCACCATATTACTCATTCGTCTAATCAATTGTCACCAACTTCCCTCTCTCTCTCTCTCTCTCTCTCTCTCTTGATTGTATTGTGGTCACTATGTTAGCTGGAAGGTGTTTTATACGTTTAATGTGAACCCAAATATTAAAATCGGGGGAGCAGAAGGGGGAACCTAGACTCATAAAGTAATGGTTTGGTATCTCAAAATTTAATGACCAGTATTCAGAAATGCTTTGGGTGATGCCATTAAGATTGTGTCTGGATGCAATCAGAGGACAAGTCAAACAGTTTGAATGATACTTACTTCAAATATAAAAATCTACAAGTACATTCTCATATTTTGCATCCAGCTGCCCCTAAACAAATGGATCTAATACGGAACAGTTTGCATGTGATTCTGTGCAGTTTCATCTTTCTCTGTGTATGAACAATTGGAGAGTCGCACAATGGCAAATAAAGATGAATTGATTGACAATGGAAGGGGATATCAGTTTGTATATAAGAAAAAGTTGATGGTAAAATGACTAGTATGATCACATAATTAATCGCGGAGTCTATATAATTTTGAAAAAGAAAATATTACGTCAAACCAATTTATGTATTGTTGCAACCACTTTGTTTTTTCATAATAATAAATATAGATCTCAGTCACAGCCACGTGTAACTCATGCTTAAAGCGCGCATTCATTCTTTGACTACTTACAACAATAAAAAATTAAATGACGACATTCAATTGAATTAAAATGACCATAATTCTGACAATTAAAATAACGTCATTCATGCCGTGAAACTCGCTTCTTGAAACAAAGTGTTCAATGGCAAACAACAAATCCATCAATAACAATAACTAGTTTTGAAGTTTTGAAATGACCATGAACCTTACAACTCAAGTGGCATGGCATGGCATGAGATGAGACTAGGTGAGATGAAAGGTAAATCATAATTCAAAATTCTTTGAATTAGTTTCTAAACAAGCTGTAGAAGAAAAGTGCTTTCTTTCTCATAATTCAAAATCCATGCACCAAAAGCAAAAAATTCATTCTCTATCTACTTACAACAACAAATTTGAATGATCGCATTCAATTGAATTCACAGAAATGCTGACATTATGAGTAAGTGGTGTGAGATGAAAGGTAGATCTTACGTTTGATTCTCCATCAACCCAAAAGCACAAAAACAAAAACAAGATTGAGATCCTCTTTCTTTAATGATAATGTTCTTACCCAGTTACTTTTCTCTTTCTTTTTCTACAGAGAAATAATAATTTGTCCCAAATTTTACAGTGCGTTTATTTACAGAATCATTTTTACCACCACCATCACTCCATGACTCCATGCACGAAGAAAAAACAAGAAAAAGAGACGTGGATAAATAGTGGGCTTCTTCTTCGCTCACTCAGAATTCACAAGTGTCCAAAATTAGTGGTGGGTGGGGAGTGTTGTTTTAGAAATGACGTGGACATGTGGCAAATGCAAATGGCCACCTGACACGTCAGAGAGTGATTGCTTATTAACATAAGTGGGGCCCATAAAATGGATGGCCTCTATTATTTGTTAAATATTGCTTGGTTTCAGAGCAGCATCCATCATTCAGAAACAGCAAGCATCAGCAAATGGTGCAACTGCCTATCCATAGGATTTGACTATCCAAAGCATAAAACAAGAACAAGCAAAGTGAAAATAAATTAAATTTATATTATTTTTCTCCGTCTTGTAGCTATTGTAGTACATTGTGGCACCGGCACGCCAACCCATGAATGAAACTATACCAAAAATAAATCAGCTGTATTTAAAGTGGTGGATAGTGAATGGCAGTGTACGAGTACGACTAGGTACCATATATATAATTTCGAAAAGTGTGACGTATTTCCAATTTCATTGATTCTAGATACGATCGAAAACCATATAAGCCTTCGTATTTATTTTTTAATAATGTATAAGGAAAGGGATCGAAAACTACCATAATGTATGAGGAGAGGAATCGAACTCAGATTTAAGGCAACGAGCATGTCGTAACTACGTCTTCTTTATTGATTATTGATATTCCTTCTTTGTAATTTTATTGAGGTAGGAAATTTGGATTATTTACTTTCCAATTTGCATTGATCAGGTCACATCAGTGTTCTTTTTTACCTATACATCATTCAATGAGTTATTCTCTATTATTGTACTAACGTATAGTACAAACAATAATAATGCATGCACCATGCACCCGATCTATCTATGTCGACGTACATAATTTATTTTCTTACTTTTGCAAACTTTGAGTTATTACCTTCTTCTCTTTTTATTACCTTTTTTATATTATATATAAATAGAATTGTTTCTTACTTTAATTTTACGAGAGCAATAATAGTCTTTTATAAAGGGAAAAATGACAGTTTTTTTATATAGGAAAATAACTTTTCACTTGAATATTAGGTATCTGCAACTCCACTTGGGCAACCACTTATGACATTTCCAGCAAAAGGATCAGAAGAAACAAAAAACAGAAAAGATGATGTTATGTTAGGTTAGGTGCACAAAATAAAGCAAGAGCCTTGAGGTTGTAAATAACATGTGAGATTGCCCCCACCAGCTTTTACTCTCATGGGTCATAGGGTTCTGTGAACAATCTCAGAAAAAGAAAGAAAAAAAAAATAGAGTGCAAAAGAAGAACCCTAAAAATACGCCAAAGAGAAGAGTCTAGCAGAAAGCGTACGTTAATGGCTTTGTGTCAGCCTAGCTAGCATATATATATATATATATATATATGATAGGTCATTGCTTTGGTGAAAACGTGTACGAGCCATAGTCACTGGATTTTCTGATAATTTAGGGTTTGGATCAGATCGGATGAAGCAGAGGGTCCTGCAAAGCTGGAGGGTACAATACCGACAAAATTAGGGTTGGCAGTGCTACTGTGGTGTGGTCTAATTGGTAAACTCAAAACATAGTGAAATTTATGAGTTATCGTCTGCCACCGACTGAGAGAGAGACCCAAGCTTTTCTTTTTCTTTTTTTCTGTTTTTTTTTTGTTGTTATTGTGACCACAGCAACAATATAACAATAATATAAATTATTGTGTTTTAATTTCTGAGTGATACGTGATGGTTACGTTGGGTGATGCTAGATATATGTGTGTAGCTCCAAAAGCACAAGTGGCAGTGGACAAGGCCCCAACAAACGCAAGATTACAATAATGTGCCAAATTGGGAAGATTTGGGAAGGAAGTGGGGTATTTGTTTGCTTTAGGGTTGTCTCTTCCTCCTCGCAAAAAGATATTGTTCTTTGAAAACTCGCTCTCAATCTCAATCCCCGCGTTATATGAAGAAGAAGATGTGCATATATCTTGTTGTGGGGTCAAAAACTTGCTAATGTTAGATGTGGTTGTCTTTGCTTTTTCATACATGTACTCATGTTGGTCCTTTCACAATACTGTCCCACAATAGCTAATGGTCAAAACAACATCAAAACCCAACTTGTATTTTAACCATTTCTAATGGGTAAGCATGCTACCAAGTTTTCCTCGCTTGATGTTCAAGTTTTGGTTGCTTTATAGAATATTTAGCCAAAGTCATTGAAGGCTATCCACATATATATATATATATATATATATATATATATATATATATATATATATATATATATATATATATATATATATATATATATATATATATAATCTAAGAATCATGTATATCGTTTTAATTTGTCGACTAGGTTAAATTACTGAAAGTTTTTACTCATGTATGTCATATTGCTATTGATATGACTCGCTTTGCAACTCTTTTTTCTTATTGATCTAATAAAATTCTATATACTAAATTGCTTAGAAAGGACTGAATGATTGAATTGAAAATTTGGAGAAGTTAATTATGGTGGATGTTATGGAGCATCATCGTGACAATTATAATAAGCTCAATTCTAGGGCAACATGGCCACATCGACATAGACATGCCAACTGTGTATCTGACAGAGAACACACAACCCTAGGGCCTATAAGGTCCCTATAAATTGCAAGTTAATGGGTGGTTTTTTAAAAGATGGATGGAAATGTGCTTCAATGTTTGATTTGATTTGATTAACTTAACCACCTAATTAATCTGCGGGTGGTATTAATTATTTTGTGGTGTTTAAAGATGAGGCGGTGGACAAAACGATATGCAATATTATAATAATGTGGATCCAATGAGAGGGTTTATGAATTGACTTTTTTGTCCATGGCACCTGCTAAATGTGGTCCATGGTCTTTAGATTTAATGGATGCTTCCTTTCTTCTCCAACACATTTTTCTTTATAAAAATGGGGCCAACAATCATGTATGCATGACAACTTTCAGAGAGAGATTAGAAAGGGGATAGTTTTTTGGATGCTTAATGACTCTGCCATGTGTTCAATTTAAAAGGGCTTAGTGGGAGAAACAGTATCCCTGCAATTCCAAAAGCCAACGGTAATATGCTAGTGATCATTTGCTTCACGCTTATCAAAACCCAATGCCAATGTGAGCTGTTGGAAAAAGGTATTAAAATAAACAAGCAAAGCAAGAAGAAACCCGCACTGTTGTTTGTGGGGTATTTGAATTATATGATACTTTGGACAGAGAGAAAAGAAGAGTTGCATGTGATTAGGGTATATATAGTCAGTGCAGATAACCAAATCTCATCTTAAACTTGAATCATTGTGTCTTTGCTTTTGATTTGAACCTTCATGTTGGAAGTGCTCATAGCATAACTCAACTACCCAACATAGGAGGATTTTAATATGCAAAAGAAAGAAAGAAAAACAACAACAACAAAAAGTAGGGAAATTTTAGTGGCACATAGTTTTTCCTTGGTGGGGAAGAGGGAGTTCAAAAAAAAATTAAAAGTTTATATATTTACTTTTGGTACAAGTAAGTATTCTAAATTTTAGGTTAAGAATCATTTATTTCTCGTAGGTTTTTTAGAGAATGAAAATACTTTCCTCCTTACCGTGTAAGTAGGAGCTTTTATATTCCTGTCAATAGCAGTGTGATATGTGTGCATAAGTTTTTCTTTTTGTGTTTTTGATGGATAATTTTTGTATATATGTCAAACTGTGATTCACATAAAGAAAGAATATCTCCTTACAAGGAAGGAGGCAATGAAAAGTAATGTGAAAATAACTCTATGGATTTTGAAGAAGAAAAATAATTTAGCTTCACCTAGTTTATGAACATGCGTGGAAATGAAAAGTAAGGGGATGTTTTAAACTCAATTTGCCGGCCCGGTCCACCCCCAACAAAGCCTTTGCAGTTTGGACCAATTTGGGCTGAGCCTGCTTCATCTGATTTCATGAGGCCCCAGTTGCAAGGCAGCGTCAAACTTCAAATGTGGGCTTATGCGGCAGTCCTCCCAGGTGACATAGGCATGTCCTTGTTGGCTAAATGGGCTTAAAGGAAACTACATTGTGCAGTAGCTGCATCCTGCATGCTTTTTAAAAAAAAAAAAATTATCGACGATGAATCGGGATTCAAATTTCGAACATTTTCCAACATTGTGAAGAACTATTGAATTAGAACTTCTTTTGTATAAAAATTAAACTAATTAGTGTCAATTTATATCACTTTTACCAATTTTTTTTTTCCCTATTAGTCTTACTTTTGAACTTTATTCAACGGTTTGATATCACCTTTTTGTTTTTGGCCATGTACGTTACAGTACGGTTCATTTGAATACAATATTTTAAGGTGCCCAATAATTAAGAAATTTGTGAAGATGATTGATGGTTTACTTTGCATTATCTCTATCTATCAAGATAAGCATTGGCTATTAGTTTAATTACTAAGTTACATTTGTTAGAGAGAATGAATAAATTACAGTCCTTGCAGACCACATATATTTGACTTTCCAAGTCACAGATTATTGTTTAAAGATGAAGAAAGCGATCGGAGTTTACTAAAGAAAAAAAAATCGGCATTACTAATAATGCCTCTAATCAAACTATTTCTCATAGAAAAGGACTTACTAACTAATCATTTCCAGACGGTACGAAGAAGTACAGCTATTAAACAATGAGGATGTCTAAAATATATATATCTCACTAATAAAACTTTAAATTGTACAAAAGTTGGCACTAACTATTTAGCTCGATACCTAACATATTTTTTTATAAAGCAATATTAGGTAAGAGCTCTGATGTAGAGGTAAATGCTCTTAATAACTTGAGTTATACAAGCCTCTTGCTCTCGATACCTATCATTTTGGTTGTCCTGATGAATTATTTGATTTCAAAAGCGTAAATATGCATCAAGATATCCTTCTACAAAATAAAACAAGTGTTAAATCACATCCCTCAATACTTGAACTTACGAGAATAATGATAAACCAACAAATCTTATCAGAAAACTAACTTAAAAAATGATACACCACCTTAATGAACTTTGGCATTTTTATTTTCATGAAACTATTATGCAATTAGGTGGCCTTAGCCACGTGTACTTGAAGAAGCCTAAGCGAAACACAAGCCCCCACGAGCTCTACTCATTCACTGACAAACTAGGGCATGCAGCATACCTCCTTCCTTTACTTAACACAATCCTAAATATTTATATGCGACTTACAACGGAATCTATGCATAATATACTTCGTTTACTTCTGGATTAGATATCCTACAAATCCTCTTTCTGTATCTTTTGACTTTTTCTTTTGGTTTTTCTTCTTCTCAGTTTGACATCATCATCTAAAGGATTAATTTTGTGACATCAACTAATTAAGAGTGAGAAATTTGCAAATGCAAATTACTCTTTGATTCGGTGAGGTTTGTCTTCGCTTTGTTGGAGGAGGTCGAATCACACAGACGATACATATTTGGTCTATAACTCAAAAGTTCACAGGGTTGAATGAAGAGAAAAGAAAAATAAGAGTGACATTTTTCATCTAGAAATTAAACCGTCTCAATTTGATGATGAAAGCCTAATTATACGGAAAATTATGCCTGGAAATCAGTATCACATATATAATTGAACCCTTGGCATCTCACAGAATTGGTTGACCTGAGAAATTAAACTGAAATATCTTCATCTGGAATATTGGGAGCCTTATCCAACTGTACCAGCTCCATGTACGGCTGCTTGCATAATATATTATTCATGAAGAATAAAACTATTACGTAAGTCAATTCTCCAGGCCTGACTTTTCTTTTTAGAATCTAGCAAAACCTTTATCGTTGAACACATCAACAGAGTTTTTTCTTTTGTCAAGTTGGTATAAAACAAGAAATTATGGTTTTAAAACAATATGAATCACCTTAATTATTTATTCTGTTCGCATCATGCCACTATTGATTGCTCAATCTCAGACCCCTCTATATAAACAAGATCCAAGATCACTCCAAATCATTCAGCCCAAAACTTATTTGAGTGAGCTAAAGTCAGAGTAAAAAAATGGCCACCAAGTCACATTTGAAGCTCACCCCAATTATCTTCATCATCTTCATCTCCATTCTCACTCCCCAAGTCCATTCACAGTCTGATGAATGCGGCACAGAAACCAACTCCTGCAATGACAAGTCTGGAGCTGTGCCGCTCAAAGTCATAGCCATAACCTCAATTTTGGTCACGAGCATGATCGGGGTGTCCTTGCCTCTTGTTACTCGTTCGATACCAGCGTTGCACCCCGATCGAAACCTGTTTGTGATTGTCAAGTGCTTTGCAGCCGGCATTATTCTTGCCACGGGGTTCATGCACGTCTTGCCTGATTCTTTTGACATGTTATCATCCAACTGTTTGAAAGAAAACCCGTGGCACAAGTTTCCTTTCTCAGGGTTTGTGGCTATGCTCTCTGCAATTGTGACTTTGATGGTGGATTCTATGGCCACTAGTATTTATAGCAAGAGATGCAGAACTGGAGTTATCCCAGATAATGGGACGGTTGCAGCCGTTGAGGTGGACCAAGAGATGGCTGCGGTGGGTGCTGGGCATGGTCATTTTCATGCTCACAGTCATGACATAGTCAAGGAAGGAAGTGGAGACTCACAGCTTCCCCGTTATCGCGTTGTTGCCATGGTGAGAAATAATTTTTTTTTCTTATCTGACAGTTTGACGCGCCATATATATTGTTAACTTAAATCATTAGTGAAGTGATTTTTTTTTTCCTGAATTTTGTTATGCATAGTTTGTTATAACCTATAGTGTCAGAAAATGTTAATCAGAACTATAGATGAGGTGAATTTTTGATTCAACGTGTAGTTGACCAGATTGACAGTTTGATAACATGGTACATGGAAAAATATAATTACTTGTGTATTGTTGCAGGTATTAGAACTGGGTATCATTGTTCACTCAGTTGTTATTGGTCTTTCTCTTGGAGCATCAAACAACACTTGCACAATTAAAGGTCTTGTAGCTGCCCTTTGCTTCCATCAAATGTTTGAAGGCATGGGTCTTGGTGGTTGCATTCTCCAGGTATATATATATTCCATTAATATATAAACAAAATATATACTTAATGACTTCAATTAGCTCATGAACAAATATAATTTAATGCAGGCTGAGTACAAGTTCATGAAGAAGGCCATCATGGTGTTCTTCTTCTCAACAACAACCCCATTCGGAATTGCAATCGGAATGGCCCTTACAAAATCGTACAAGGAAAATAGTCCAAGGTCGCTAATCACAGTAGGGCTGCTCAATGCATCCTCTGCTGGCCTTCTTATCTACATGGCTCTGGTTGATCTTCTTGCTGCTGACTTCATGGGTCCAAAGTTGCAGCGTAGCATCAAGCTCCAGATCAAATCTTACATGGCGGTCCTTTTGGGTGCAGGTGGCATGTCTGTATTGGCAAAATGGGCTTAATTATAAGACCAATAAATTATTCATGCCATGATCTGAAAAGCAATGTTATATATTGCACTTATAATATGTGTTTTGATTTCCTCAAGTTTTAGGTTTATGAACGTTATATGTTTCCACAGGTCGATCTTTTTGTGTTGTCACTTTTGTATTGTGATTTCCTCAAGTGCTATAAATAGCCAAACTTCCTTGTTTCAAGTTTCATGAGCAAATAAAGAAACAAAAGGAAATTGAAATTATGAGAAATATTAAAGAAAAGCAGAAGTTTATTCAAACTTTTGCACAGTGGTTTTGCTTTCTCAATATCTCATGGGTTTCCAATGGATTAGGAAATAAGGCCCAAAGGAAAAGCCCATGAATTGCAGGAGCATTTGATATTGGGTTCTGGATAACCCAACACCCTTAAATTCAGGCCCAATAGAAAATCCTATGCATAATTCATAAAGATAATTTTTTATCTTTTTGTTTGATGGTCTGTTGTTGGCCTGTTATAAAAGTATCTTATAAATATAAAAAAATTTGAAAAATAAAAAATACTGCTTTGACAATAAAGAGGATTAAGAAACAATTTCTCATGGGGGTTGAGTGGGTGCAGAGCTTTGGTGGCTGTTTAATAATTTGTTTTTGTTTCTGTTTTTATTGTTAATTTTATTAAAAGTTAACATTGTTAACTTAGAGGTTAAGTGTAGGGACAGGTGTGAGAGTTTAGATAAGTAACAGGGGCCACACGGAAAATTAGACTCGTCCAAAAGAAGTGTAAATTTGTTTTTACTTTTTAACTTTATAGAATGTGCTTGAAAATGTAAATGGAAATAGATCAAAATAATTTATTTTTTTAGTACATGTGGTAGTTTAAACCAAAGGAGAGGGAGATTTCTCTCATACACAAATGATGCTATGATGGTTCGAACATGAGACTTCTTGTCTGTAAGTTAAGACTCTTTTCCACTGCGTTGGACCCCATTAAAATTAAAAAAAAAAAAAAAAAGAAGCTAACAAGTCAACTAGAACATAGTGCCACGTTTGGAACACCGAAAGTTCCAATCTCTACCAGCCACGTTGTCGTTTTGTTGCACCAGTCAAAACTTAAAGGACCCATTTTTGACAGAATAAAATTGCAAGGACAAATGATGAGGATAGAATTGATGAACATTAACCCTAAAGACAAGTCACACACTATGCACCACAGTTGACTGCTTTGATTCCTTCTTCATCATAGACACGACTAATTCCTACTTCATGGAACTTTTATTAACAAAAGGGTTTGTCATTTTGGAACTAATATTTTTCCAAAAAGAGAAAACAAAATTGAACCGTCCATAATTTATCCAACTTGAGTATTATATTTAATTAATATTCTTGTATAAAAAAATCTAAAAATGTTACGTAACAAAATTAGACTGTCGATCTTAAACACATACACTTTTTATTGGTAAAAAAACATATACATTTAAACAATAATTAACTTCATTTCTTCAAATTGACAGTTTGACAACATTTTATCATACCATGAATCACCAATATCATAATTTGTGAATATTTCTCTGTTATAAATTAGTTAGTTTCTTCTTCTTCTTTTTTCGTGACCCTCCTTACTTAAATGCAACGACACATCGTTTTTGAGCAAGTCACTATTTGAAGGCAATTATAGAGTCAAGTCCCTTTCCTCTGTAAGTATAGAGTACCCCACCTTAAAGCTTAAACCAAACTCTATAAGCAAACATGATGATTTTTTTTAATAGCATGATTGATGATTGATTGTCAACCTGTAAAGTGTAAAGCTGTACAAGAAAAGCGATTAGGTACAAACTGCAAAGAGGTACATTGCATTCACATTTGAATTTTGTGGTAAATAGTTTCCACATTTGTTAAATTAGTCATTAAACATTTGTTAATTAACTCCCGGGTTTTTAAAGTTAAGTCATATATGGATCTAGTTTTCAGATTTGAAGTGGCTGCAGAATGATGATGACCGGGAAAGGGTTTAAATTTCCAATCTCAGTCATAAGAAATGGGTAAACAGAAAACATGCTTGGAACTTGGAAGTCAATTTCACAAATTAAATATTAAGAAGATAGGGTTGGTAATCATTAATTCTCATTTTTTTAATCCACTGTTACAGGGATTGTTTAACTCTAATAATATATATATAAAAAACTGATTGCCAGGACGCTGAAAAAAGTCAAGAACAAAGTCACATTTTCTTCAGCAAAATAGACAAACACCATGTGCATACTGCATAGGTTTCTCCAACTCCAACCCAGCTTTCTGGCTGAGAATCTTAGGGGTTTTGTCTTAATGCGTTTATTTTTCTTCCAAGTTCCATTCAGTCATATTTCATACAGTAATGCTCTGAACAATTAGTGGAATATCTGCAACACTTGAAACATTCCAGCTAAATAATGCTATACTGTTTTAATTCTACAACTAAAACTGTTTAATGAGAAGAATGATGGGAAAATGGAAGGAAAGAGAGGTTTAAACATGAGAAAACGATCAAGAAAAGAACGGTGTAAGATGTCCATCAATCAATCCAAAAGAAGACAAATTGGACTTTGTGATCCTGGTTTGGAGGGATCTCATCTCCCTCCATTTTATTTACTCTCCTCTATCTCCCATTTTCACCTTTCTACTTTCCCTAATCACACGGCACATTTTGTCAAATATGCTACATACACAAAACCTTTGGGATTGGGAGTAGCTGAAGTGGCAAAGGAGGTTGGAGTGGCGTGTTAGATGAAAAGAGGGTTTTCGTTATGTTTTTGCATGTTAATACTTATGTTTATGATAAAATGACGTTGATTTTAGTGTTTAAGATTTATATATATGCAATCCCCTTTTATTGAGGGATCCCTTTAATAATTTTGTTTGAGGGATGCTCTTTAGGATACCTTACGATTTTTTTTTTAAATGTTCCAAACCATTTATTTTTTAGGTTTTCATTCATAAATCATTCATAGACAAATTGGAAATCATCTAATTGTGTCTAATAAAATCAATGAACATGCTACTTCAAGAAAGTACTAAAATTTCAATAATTTAATTGAGTTGTAAAATTATATCGGATTCAATTGAGTTTTTGTTATTTGAATGAATATCTACAAAATACACGATTTGGATTAGTGAAATACAATGTGGAGGAGGTCATACAAGGGTGTCTCTCAATGGAAGCTCTTCGTATATATCCATGTGAGTTAAACTTGAGATTTCCTCAAGCTAATCGGAGACAAATACCACTAAATCATATTGAGAAAATTAAGTAAAAACTTAAAACAATGTAATTTTATCATATGAAAAAACAGAATCTTGATATAATAAGTGTGCAAATATAATAAATCCAAGGATATATTTTGTATCTTCTTGGGTAAATATGGAGAAAATAAAAGAGAATGTAGAGAATTGAAGAAATCTAAAGTGCATGTATATGTGACTCCATGTGAGTTGAAATTGAGACAGACAAATACCACTAGATTATATTGAGAAAATTAAGTACAAACTTAAAAAAATGTAATTTTATTAAATTAAAAAAAGGGAATCTTGCATTTAATAGGCGTATGCAAATAAAAAAAAAAGAGAGGATATTTTGTATTTTTTGGGTAAATATGGACAAAATAAAAGGGAAGGTGGAGAATTGAAGAAATCCAGAGTGCATGTGTTTAGGAAGAGAGAGAATGCCAACAAAGCAAAAGGCCAAAGGCATTCTAACTTTCCTCTAACGCCAGTAACTGCAATAGTAAGTCTAAGGATTCTCTTCTCAGCTCTCACCATCCTAATAAGTAATAAAATCTTTGATCTTTGATCTAATCCCAGTAAAAGAATAGAATAAAAACAGCATCTTGTAAGTGGGTGAGCCACCAAAGGTTGAAATTTGTCAGATTAGGGTTCTTATTATTCTACTATTTTGCTACAATTACAAGACACCATTTCAGATTTCAGACCCCAACAGGAATCTGATTCCGGAGACTTTAGTTCCCTCCGGATAAGGTAATGGAACCTGTACTTCGTTCTTGCCCAGTTACCCTTCCAATATGATACCCTTTCCTATTTTTGTATCTTATCCTTTTCTTTTCTTCATTGTTGTTTTCAAAAAATAGCTTTGAAATTTTGTACAGTTTTGGAGGGATTGAAAATTAGTCCTCTCTCTTTCTATTTTGGTTTGATTTTTGTTTATGTGGAAGAGCTAACAATTATGTATCTTTTGGGATTTGGGGAATATATAAGGTAAAGTACGGATTTTTGGCTCATTTGGATGAATTCGTTGATGGGTTTTCCTTGTTTATCGATTTGGATTTAGGAGCTGAATCTGAGATCAGTATTTCTTTGTCGTATTTATAGGTGGAGGTGATGCTACAATTGGCTGCAGTTCTGGATCGATTCCTTGGAGGGTTTTTTTTGGTATGATGATTTGGAGATAGGCTCTGAAAGATCAGTGATTGAAATGAATTGTTGTTTGTGATTTTGAGAGATTTGACTTCTGAAAGTACAGAGCTTCAGATTGTTTGGTTGACAAGTTGTGGTTGAATTTTGGTAACAATCACAGCTTCAAGTTTTAGAATTCCAGAGCTGTTGTGTAAATGGAGAGTCAGGCAAGTTTTGGTGATGAGGTTTCTGTAAATTTACTCAGAGAGGAAGATGAAGAAGAGTTTCGTAGTTGTTGCGAAGATGATGAAGTTTGGAAGGAGACCGAAGAACCGGTGAAGGTGGATCCAAAAGATGATCTCGATGAATTTTCAGTGAAGATGTTCTTCAAAGGCATGTCCATAGCTGGGCATGGGGACTCAGATTTCAGGCTTTCTGGAATTGGAGTTGTCATGGAAAGGTCAACCAATGTTCCTGCAATTCAGGTGCAGAAAAGGCTTGATTTTTATGTGGAGGAGCCTGTGGCTGACTATTTAGCCCTGATGGATGGCCTAATGGAAGCTGTGCAAAATAAAGTCCGCCGGGTTTATGCATTCACAGATTCTGAGCTGCTATATGATCAGGTGAGTCCTTCTCTGTGAAAGAGTTAACTTTCTTTGTTCATTTTGGTTACCACTTTAGAAGACGTATTAAATATGAAGCCAATAATTCTGCTAGCCTTGATTTTTGGGTGGCTGATTTTCATAAATTCTTTGCCAAATTATCCATTGCAATTTCAGCATTTGTGACCGCATGAATTTATTGACGAAAAAAGGGGTTAACATTATTTTTAACAACACAATTTTATAGGTTGAGTGATGGATAAAACCTTTTAACTTTCAGCAATACACTTCGAGTGATTGCTACTGAGGATTATTTCACCTTACTTCATTTGAGTTGTAGCACTAGCATTAAATTATTCAAATCGTCTTATTGCATGTCAAGTTTGCTTTAATGACTTGAGTTTTTGACAGGTATCACATGAGCAGAAACTTGAAATTCCACTCCTAGTAGCGCTGAGGCAAAGGATCCTAGAGCATGCCAGTCATCTCGATGCTTTTGTTCTGAAACTTGTCCCCACTGTAGATCTTGAGCGGCCATCAAAATTAGCCCAAGTGGCAATTGGAGTTGTCTCTTTTCCTGCTAAGGGTGTTGAATCACTTGAAAACTGTTCCATCTGTTGTGACGATAAACCATCCCTAATGATGATCACCATGAAATGTTCTCATAAGTTCTGTTCGCATTGCATGAGGACATACGTTGATGGGAAGGTACAGTCCTCGCAAGTCCCCATCAGATGTCCTCAGCCGAGGTGCAAGTATTACATCTCCACTGCTGAGTGCAAATCTTTTCTTCCACTCACTTCTTATGAATCATTGGAGAAAGCCCTCGCAGAAGCAAATATTCTCCACTCAGATAGAATTTACTGCCCATATCCAAATTGTTCTGTCCTGCTTGATCCTCTCGAATGTTTGTCAGCTAGGGCAAGTTCATCAAGTCAGTCAGATAACAGCTGCATTGACTGTCCAGTTTGTCAGAGATTCATCTGTGTAGATTGTGGTGTACCTTGGCATTCATCTATGAGCTGTGAGGAGTTCCAAAACCTCCCATTGGAAGAGAGAGATGCTGCAGACATTACCTTACATCGCCTAGCACAAAATAAAAGTTGGAGACGTTGCCAGCAGTGTCGTAGGATGATCGAGCTCACTCAAGGTTGCTACCACATGACATGCTGGTAAGATCACTTTCATTACACATACTATTGTATTATTGAAAACATTGACTAAGTGGGTTGAGAACCCCATATGGACTCAATCGTAACCCATACTTATGGTTAAAGTGTTAAACTCAAATACTGTGACAGTTGAACTGGATGGAAACTACTTAATCATTTCAGATCTCAGGTTTCTTTTTTGTTTGAGAAATTTTTTCAAAATACAATTTTTTATACCCGCTTGGACAAAATGGTGTCACCCTATGCAGAGGGCAAAATGTGTGTAGGGGAACCTCTAGGAGAAAGTAGTACCTGACTATGATTAAAGCTGATTGAATTAAGACAGCTTTAGTTGGTTTTATTGAATCATAAATTGACTATTTGAATAAGAAAAATATTCTGTAGTTTCACCTTTGGTTGTGATGCTTTCATCCATTATGCATATGCACATGTAAACAAGGAGCATATGATGTTCTGTGAGTAAAATTTAAGTTTAATCACCTTTGTTTGTAATGCTTATGTCTGTTATACATTTGCACATGTTCAATACAGAAGCATGTTATGTTCACCATGTTAAGTCTACTTTTCATTATAAGGTCTTGAATCTTTACTGAGCTTTTGATGTTGCTCATGTGCAGGTGTAGGCATGAGTTCTGTTATTCTTGTGGTGCTGAATATAGGGGTGGCCAACAGACTTGTCAATGTGCCTTTTGGGATGAAGACAACAACAACACAGAAGACTTGGTCACTCAGTCTATGCAAGAATCTGAGCAATGGGCATGGGAAACATTCAATTCGCTCCCCATGATAATGGACGCATACTCAGACCAAGAGAGATCACAATTGGCACTGATCCAGAGGTTCCTAGCTGGGGGTTTCAGTTTAAGTGACCACCCCCCTTACCAATCCCCACCCCGCTGTACAGATTCCTACGTAGATGCAATGAAAGATCTCCATCAGCTTCCTTGGCTCGAGAGGTTCGTTTCCGTGATAAGTGATAACTACTATGAAGAATACATCCAATGAATTATAGGGCTCCTGAAGTTGGAAAATAATCTGCATAGCTTCCCACCAATACTTTTCGCATAAGAAAGAGTAAAGAGTTCCTCGCTCTATTCACTCCAATTTCATGGTCATGAAGATAACTCTTTTCCTTTGTAGTTTCATGATCATTGTGTTAAGATAAAACTTGTGACCATCAAGGTCCCTTGTGTGTACCATAGAAGGGGAAGCATCTATTCTTGATGATCGCGTTCTTCTTGAAAGACAGAGGAAAAGAAAAGAAAAAAAGATAGTGAATTGAATTGAAAGAACATTTATCATGTTAGTGAATTAAAATGCCATAAATGTATTTCCATTTTATATGCTCTCTCTCTCTCTCTCTCTCTCTCTCTGTGAGAAGGGAAACACTGTAAATACTCATCAAAGTAAGAGTTGATTCTCCACCTCAATTATTTAAAAGTAACCAAAAATATGGTTGTTTTTATTGAGCTTTCTTTTTCATGACAATATGCATTGCGCTTAGTTGTCCCATCTTGCATCTTGCTTCCTGCTTGCTTCCCATTATAAGTAAGTGGGGAAAGATACCAAACTCACCCACCACCATTAACAACCGGAACAAGTCATTATTGTGATTGTTGTAGTGGTGAATGTGTTGTTTGTTTTTGTGAAGTGTTTACAGGACACGTCTCATTTTGGATAAGGGGTAGCTGTTAGTAGGGTGGCTTCAATCAAACCCTTTCTAGATGTTAAATAGAAATTTCGTGCAAGAGTGAGTGGCTTCAATTATATCAAACCTACAAATCGACATGAAAATGAGTTTGTTGGGTATGTTTGGGACCCATCTGCAACTTTTTCTCCCAAATATATTTTCACCACAAAATCATCTAGCGAAATTCAAGTCTCACATCCCTACCAAGGTTCAAGCACTTTATAAATTTTGGATCACTGGGAGTTTCTTTGCTCACTTTGGTTGGACCAACTTGAACCCACAGGCCGAATCATATCTTGCTCCAATAATTGGG
This sequence comes from Prunus avium, assembly GCF_965620075.1. Taxonomy (NCBI): domain Eukaryota; kingdom Viridiplantae; phylum Streptophyta; class Magnoliopsida; order Rosales; family Rosaceae; genus Prunus; species Prunus avium. The sequence goes on from NC_142287.1 coordinate 31,068,863, forward strand.
TTTGGCCCATTTTGGGCCATGCCAAACACCTTTTGTTTTTCTTTTCACCATTGGATATTTATAGATGAAATTCAGAAAGGTCCTTAATTAATATTGGAGAAGATCATCGTTCTGTTGTGTTTTCTGCAATAGAAATAGAAACAAGTACCATGCAGCAGATAAGTTGTCCAATTTAAGCTTTCCAATGGCCAGTTAGCCAATTAATGCATAAAGATTACAACTTTGATCCAGAGTCCCTAAACATTTTTCTCAAAGCCTCACAGGGTCTCAAGTTTGTGGCCTTTAAAGCCAAAATTTGAACTTTGAAGTTGCCCTGTATAAAGCAATAGTGCCTAAAATGCCCAAAAACTTGTCTAATTGAAAGCAAATTGCAAATTAGATTGACCCCTTTACAGATCTTGATGTCTGAAGTTTGAGGGCTAATCAACAAAGAAAAAACAGCCAAAACCCAGCATTGAGGTCCCACTGGGAAGCAAAGAAACATAATGAGCAAGAATGTTCAATAAGTCAAATAAATACACACAGATGATGGGCCAAAAAAGCTCAAAGTTGAGAGCCAAGGACATGACCCACCACAAGAATCAAAACTCAAGTACCAAATAACTTAATTCCTTGCTTGTGCTAAAGACTGTCCCATTCCATTTCCTTCTTTGTTTTATCTGTTTGTATTGGTCATCTGTACCATCATCCTTCAATTATGGAAAGAAAACAGGTGCAGAGAGATACAGAGAAGGAAAAAGGGGTTAGAAAGCTTGTATTTGGATAAGCAACATAAAAAAAACTCCATTTCCTGTCAAATTTTTTATGAGGCCATGCTCTTGTTTTACAAACACAATAAAATCAATATCCTACAAGAATTCATGCCAAGAGAATAGTAACATTCACTAACAAATAGTGAGAATCCAACCCGGAGAGGAAAAAAATATATGCCATCAAGATGAAAAAACCAATAGAATGGAACTTACATTTGAAATAAAAAATAAGAAATTTACATCCATTCAACAGCTATTTTAACGACCTCTAAAAAGCGGAAAAAGAACTTTGTAACTATACCAAAAATATTGCGCCGGAGGGACGGGATGATGTAGATTACAAGAAGTGGTGGAGCCTTGAACATGTCCACCAATGGAAAAACTAAGGATCAACACAACACGAAATGTCATTGGAGCCATAGCTAATTGCTTGCAGACTTGAGCCAGACATGTTTGTCATCCATCTTTGAGGGCCTTTTGCTTCCCCTAATATGTTGTATGCATAAGAAGGCCACCTTACATCCACACCACATGAGCCTGTGACGCCCATTCTAATGAGCTTCTGTGTTCGATCGAGAACTATAAGGTTCGAAAATGTGGAGAAGCTGTTTCCCACAAAAACATCGGCCCTTAAACACACTTCATAGTCAATTGCAGACTGAATGAGATAAGGGAACTTCTTGAAAGTCCCTTCAAACCCCAATTTCTTCTTCTCATAAGGAATCAAGCCTTCCTTCCAGCCACCCAAAATAGATGGATCATGAAGAAGACTATCAGCTACAGCTAAATAAACAACGACCGGTGTTTTCAGGCCAGCAATGTTGCCCACTCTCTCCATGATCTCCTCCTTGCTGCTACAAATTTGGGTTATGTTTGATCTTTGCTCTAGCTTCTTACAATGAATCATCCAGTCTATCTCTATCCTCATATGTACAGCCACATAAGGCACTGGCTGCAAGAGAGGCTTCTCTGCCCGGTTAATGCCATTTTGTGGGGACTCATTCTGGCTTCTTACTTGTGCTGCTCCTATCTCTCTAATCCTGGACACAACTTTATCTGCTTCATTCATTATCTCATCAACCAGAACCAAGCACTCAAACACCTTCGCATAGTCCTTCACAGGCCAATGATCGTGCCACAGAAAGGGGTTCTTTCCAATGATTCGAATCACCTCAAACTCATTATATGGATCCTCATTGTGCTGTTTCAACTGATCCAAATCTCTCTCAGGTGTCCACCTCCTTCCACTTCCTTTCTGAAGCTCAAAGGCTCCCGTTCGGTTTCTAAGATCCGAGAACTCGCCCAGTTGAACAAAGCCATTACAGAGAGAATTAAACTTCTTGAACTGGAACACCTTATCAAAGGAAATAGGCTCCAAGAGCTCGACTTCTTTGTAAAACAGGGAAGCACTCAAGCTAGGCATCAGAAGAGTCCGGTTCAGAAACCTTGCAGTTAAACAAGCTCTTGCAAACGCAATCTTTTGATTGTTTAAGCCCCATACAATTTGAGGAACCTCCAGAAACTTATCTTTTCTAATTCCGAATTTCTGACCGAGTGACAAAGGGAGGTTACTGATGAAGACCAACTTGCTCTGTTCAGCTCCACCAAAACTATGGAACGTAGGAAGCAGAACAGCTCTGAGAATCAGAGCAATGAAAGCTAAAACAACACATTTGCATGCAAAGGAGTTCAAGTGGCAACCGAGTACTTTGAAGTGCTTACAATAAGGAGGCACGTCCATTTAAGATTCAACCCACAAAACCCAGAATTTTAAATCATCCCAAGCACATAAAACTCATCTGACACAATCATCATGAGCAATTTGCACAAAACCAGAGCAGCAATTTTTGAAGCGTATGAAATTCCAAGGTTTCTTATCAAGGATTGTTGCACCAGTTGAATTCAAAGATGACTGTGAGACATGAAAATTTACAGGATCCAATAAATATATAGAAATTAGAAGGAAAGAAGGAAACTCAGCAGAAATCAAATTCAATAAGGATTGCAGATAAAATTTTGAAAACAGAAGTTACCTGTTTTTCACAAAGTAATCCTGAATTGGTTGAAAGAAGCAATTTTTCACTCTGACCCAATTGCCAAATTTAAAAACAGATGGCTCCGAGAAAAGCGCGCATGTGAACTGCAATCCAAATTCAATCAGGAAACCATTAAAGTCGTCTCTTTTTGACCCCACAATTCGATAGAAGAAAACAACATGTAATTTCAAAGCCTGCAGATGACCTGCAGATGTTGCTATAAAACAAAGAAGAGAGAGAGAGAGAGAGAGAGAGAGAGAGAGTTTTCATAAATGAGCCAAAAATTGCATAAACTCACCTTGGGGAATTGAATTCCTGACAGAATCCCCACCAACAAATAACTCCACAGAGAAAAAATTTCAATAAGAGCTCAATTGTGACTCTGAATCCAAATTGTTTTATGATAAACTGTAACTGTCTGAATTCTGAGGACAACCCAGAAAGCAAAAGACACCACACAGGAAGAAGATGAACATGTGTCAAAGAAATCCAGAAAAGCCAGAAGTCCGGAGAGCATGCCAACCCATCACTATCATGACAACAAAGAACATCATATTTTAATAAATAAAACTAATGGAAGTTTGTAAATGTAATAATAACAACAAATTTATCAACAATAAAAAATAAAAAAGAGAGGAAGAGGAAGATGATTCAAGAAGGGCAATAAAATAATGTAGAAAAAAATGATGTTATTGGGAATTGGCAAAACAGACCAAAAGGGTAGTGAAAAGGACCTCAGAGATGTGTGAGCCATGCAACTGTCCAATCAGCCAAGGCAAAGAAGGACATATAAAAAATCTCATTCCTCTGCCATACCTTGTACAGGGGAGTGCATGAGAAAACCCCATAAATAAATATAAAAAAGATAACCTATAAATTCAAATGTCTGAAGTTGGAATTACAAAACATTAAATATATCTTATATGCATGTCTTAATTTGGATTTGTGCATGTACAAAATTCGACTTTGTATGATAAGTATGTGATCTGCATATTTGATTTATTTATTTCATATGTGATTTATATATGTTTTTTAGGGTTACGGACTTGTGTGGTTAATTTTTCTTTATATATGTATTTAAATTGATTACAGTTAGAAATTGATCACGTATAAAAAAAAAATCTGTGTGACTAACCTAGACAAAATCCCAAAAAACAAAAACGTGGAGAGGGAGACCTTTGTCAGTTGGGACCTGGGGAAGGTATGTATGTTTACGATGGGATTTACGATGGGAAGGTATGTATGGCATGTGGATGTCGAGGCATTTTTTTCTTCAACGTTTCTTTATAGTGGCCCTTCTTCTACATTCTTACTCTAAAACTTGAGACTTGACTGATCCGCAAAATTAAACAAGTTCAAAGAAATCGGTAGCCGTTTCCAAATCTCAAGCGAAGTCGTTGCCAACAACAAAACAACCATATATTATTATTATTATTAAATCTTTCTGGTGGCAATTTTCGATGTTCCCACTTTGACATGAGATAAGTTAGCTCGGCTGTCACCTATTTGTCAAATTGCTAGTGGGGGGATTCGGTATATAATCATGGACGAAGATCATGATTAAGTACAATAAAAACAACCAAATCCGATTTTCTTAATTATTAATGGAGACTGTTAAAAGCCTAAGTGGACGGGGAAAAGTGCTGCAATTTGAGTAAAATACAAGTTCAATCAATCACTTCTTTGATTTAGTATACTTTTGGCTGCATGTCTTTATGGCCGGTGAGAAATGCTATGAACAACTCATTAAAAATATATAAAATACATATGCACTTTTTTATCCCTAAATAATATGCCAAGTAAACTAACTACTTTTTATTTATTTATTGATAACTTCATTTGTATTTGAATAACACATCATATACATACCATTACATAACTTTACCAAGGCAATAACACCGTGGAGTAGTTTCTTCAAATAACACCGCGAAATAGCTGTGTGTTAGCTTCATTGTAATGATATGTGTGATACTTTTTTTTATCTCGAAGTTTTTTATTTATTGAATTTTCTTTAAGAAGATTTTAACGAGACCACTTTTGTATACCAGTTCTGTAACTGTATTGTTTGATAAAAAATAATTTAACAGAAGACATATGAAATTCTAAATATTTGATGAAAATACGACAACGAATAACAAACATATTTGGCCAACTAATTATTTGTTTAGTCACATCACAAAACATGTATTCATGGTGTGGCTACCACTTCTTTATCACTATCGTTTTCTCAACTGCCCTTCAAAACCTCCTAGTCTCTCCTCTTTAACTTTTGAGCGCACACAAATTTAAAACCTCTTACCCCAATAAATACCCAAAAAAGAAAGGAAAATTTTGGCTCTTCATTCTACTTTCTCGTGACTTGTTTGTTTTCTTTTCATCCTTGGTGAAGGTTAAAGGGAAGGAGGATGCTTCAGTTATACAACCAAAACCCAAATGGTATGAGTCTATGAGAGGGAAAGGTGGTTCTTTCCTATCCCGTGAAACCTGCCATTCGCAATGAACGTGGGATTTGATACCCTAGATAGGAAGCTAGCTTAGCTTATTTGAAAAAGTCAAGAGGATTTTTTCAAATAAAATAGCAGCACTTTCGCTCTACATCTTATGCAAATTTAGTCAAAACCAAAAGTTACAAGAGTAAACGACTTGATTAAAATTTGGTTTCTGAATTTTCATACAAAAATTAGTTTTCTAGTTAATAATTAAGAAGATCATTCCCTTTTGAATGTTAGTTGGAGAACATAATTTCATTTTATTAGTTCGTTCTCTTGGATCACAGGGGTCCAAGAGACTTGTGATCACCCACTCTTGGATTTAATCCAAGGGTTGAGAAAAATTTATTTTAAAATATCTTTTTTCTTTTATTTTTTAAATTTCACTTAACAAAAAAGAGTAAAACAATATGTTCTTCTTCCTCCTGCTTCACCCCATGCAACCAGTGACGGAGCTAGGATTTCACATTAGAGTGAGCCCTTCACAAAAAAATTTAAAATAATTCAAATAGGAGTCCTCAAGGGCCAACGGGGTTAATTAATAATATCATTTCATATTGATTAATAATTTATCAATTTTTTACAATCATAATTGTCCTAAATTTCATATTTTAAAATGGTTGAATATTAATTAATCTCATCATCTACACTATTAAAGACTCAAAATTTAATAATTTATACTTCAATAGATAGAAGAAATACAACCAATGTTCATAAATCCTAATATTAAGGTGCCCTACTTAGACATGTAAAATTGGGGAGAGGAAAATTCACAAAGCTTAAGTTAATCAAAAGAGGAAGAGAATGAGAACAAAAAAATTAAAGAGTTTTTACCCCAAAAAGTAAAAATATGAGAAAATAAAAAATATGTGAGAGGGCCTGAGCCTACCCTGGTCCTTAGGTGGCTTCGCCACTGGTTGTAGCCACAACAACTCTGACTCTGGCGTTGCGAGCGAAAATCCTAAAATTGAGTGAAAAATTGAAGAAGAGCAAGAAACTGACGTTGTTGAAGTGCAAGGGAATGAGTCGCTCCGGATTTTCGCTCGCAACCACGGAGTCAGAGTTGTTGTGGTTGCAGCGATGGGAGGAAGTAGGAGGGTAGTGACAAGAGGAAGAAGAACATATTTTGGGGTTTTAGTTTTTAATTTTTACCTTTTTTTGTTAAGTGAAATTTAAAAAGTAAAAGAAGAAAGATATTTTAAAATAATTTTTTCTTAGCTCTTTGATTAAATTCAAGGGTGAATGACCACAAGTCTCTTAGACCCTATGATTCAAGAGAACGGTACTATTCATTTTATCATTAAGGAGAAAAACGTCATTTCTTCTAACACCACATAGCATGTTAATAACTTTAAATTAAACTCCGAAAAGTTACTATTTGAGTAAATTTGCACTATGTGAGTATACTATGTCATCCTATGGTCAGTAACGTCATACAAAGGAAACCAGAAACCTTGGACTCTAACTTCCATTATCTTTAAATAAATAAGAAATTAACTTAACCTAGTGGACAAAATGAAAAGATGATGTACCTTGGAGAGAACAAAACCCCCAAAAAAATAATTGGAGACGATCATGTCAGTGATGGCTGTGGTCCAAGTGTAAATTGGGATTGAATTGACATGCTCTCTCTAAAAACAAATAAACAAAAATATGATCAGATCACCTCATTCATCTGTCTCTTTCTTTATATATTGTCGCATTTTGGCTCACATGACAAGGAGGAAATGCAGTGCGAGCAGGATATATGTGTGGTGAGACAGAGAAAAAGAGATAAAACCGTGTGTGGTGTGGTCCACAATCACAATCACAAGCTGCAACGCAGCATGGGCATCTCCACCCCCGCGGCTTGGAAGTTGGAATTACTCTGCCTAAATATGTTCATATTGTCTCACAAGTTGTTGCATGCGCTAATAAAATATACAGAAAACACAAATCTCCTCCTCACGAATCACAACTTCACAACACCATTAAACTTGAACTCACAAAGAACTAAAATAGAATTTACGTTTACAAAATGAGTCTATTGGTCAACCGTTAAAGTCCTTTCTTTTTTTGGAGGCGGGGATTTGAACCCCTCCCATTTTACTCCACAAATACCTTAACTACTATATCATTTATGTTTTTATGATAATATGCTAAAATATTTATATTTATATGGGTGGCGCGTTAACAATTACATGCAAAACTATTTTGGGGATTTATCATTTGATGACTGCTCTTCACAATACACTTACTCTACACATAGAGATGATGAAGATAGTGAAAATTTTGAACCTTATAGGAACTCTATGTGGTACTAAGTCACTCATGTATCTTACCATGTACTATATAAAGTGTAAAATATTGTAGTAAATCATTATATATAAATGATTATAGTGTGTTTAATCTTCTTTCATTAATTACTACATATTTTTTACACTCACAGTGTTTGCTAACTCGCTGTATAATCAACTTAAATCAGTTAAATCCATCATGCAATGCATTTCATTCTAATTTTTTGTGATAAACTAATAAATAATTGACTAAATAAACATTCTCCAAAGTTCCAATAAAATTTTTCAAGTTTTTCTTACAATTTTCGTGGTTTTCATTCAATTTTTATCGATATCGATAATATCCCGATATTTCCATCGAAATTTCCATATTTTTGGATTACCGATATTTCCGATATCATCGATATTTTAGACATTGTTCCTAAAACACATGCACTTGAAAAATAATCCTACATGTTAAACCCATAAATGTGGTTTCAAATTGATATAATTTTTCAATCCCAAAAGGTTAGTTGTGTTGTGAATAAAAATATGACCAAATGACAGATCGTGGTGTGATAGAAGATTGGACTTGCAAACCCTAGCTGGTTTATTGGGGTTTGGACATTGTTGACTTGGGTTGGGCTTATAAAAGTGTGATAGAAGATTGATCTGGGTCATCAGGCTCACTGCTGCCCATATATATATATATGTAAAGGGCATGAAAATGACGTGTATGACCTAAGGCCATGACAGCAACATCATGGACGTCAACCATGATCATGTAAACAAAAAGAATTTTTTAATATTTATATTCGAGAAGTTGAATAAAACAAGGTAAATTGATATTGTAATTGAGTGGAGCTGTTCCAAACCCCCAGGATATTATTATGTTTGCACTGCACCTACCTTTTTGCAAAACAGAAGGTCTAAATTAAAGAATAAAATAAAATATTTGAGTCGTATTTCTTTTTAAAATATTGAAAGAGATTCTAAATTCGAATCATTGATATTCAATTAATTAAAAAAATAAAAAACTACACAAGACACTAAATCCTTTAAAAAAAACCCTAAATCATAGTCTTGGCTTGTGAATTTCCTAAGGGAAAAAAATACAAAGAAAGGCATGCACAAGCTCGAAAATTCATATACAGAAAGATATAAATTAAAAAAAAAACAAAGTAAAACTGAATTATTTTTTAACAAAAGTACAGAAGAAAATGTAAGAGTTCGAGAGGCACAAAACAGTAAAAATAATGTCTCAATCCAAAATACGACAGTAAAATAGTATATAAAATTAACGTACCTTGTAATGGATGGATGCGAAAGTAGGATGAATATGATTTATGGGCTTGTAAGAAGATTGTGCAAGAAGAAACACATACGGGTGCGTTGATAGTATTGGAGGGTGGAAAAAAGAGTTTAGTGGATTAGTGTTTGAATTAGTGAATGCTTTGGATATAATATACGGAGGGTAAGTGGGAAAATATTTTAGTGTAAAAGCACTTTAATGTTGGCATTCAAACAATAAAATGATTCTATGTAAAAGCGCTCCTAGCATAAAGCGATTATGCTAAAATTACTTATGTATAAGCACTTCCAAACCAGTTCTAAATTATGGTAGTCTTTTATGTAATATCTTTATAGCGATAATTAGTGATTAATAACACTAGCGGAGGGAGAATTGCTCTTTCCTTGGATGAGGGATATAGGTTAATTGAATATTGATAAAAAAAAAAAAAAGTTCTATTCTATGTAAAGTGTACTAAAGTTTTTATAATAATTTTGATTAAAAAAAAAAGTTTTTATTTATTTATAATAATTCAAGGAATGTGTCAATTACTTGATTAGATATAATATTCATTTAATACAACGAATAATAAGAATAATAAGAATAATAGTGATCGATTAATGTCGGAATCCAAAACGTGAAATGGAATCTCTTGTTTTTTTTCGTAGAAATCGATAAATGAGAAGAATAGAATCGTAATAATGGGAAGAAATCAGTCCCAAAAATATTAGATAAAGAGGAAAAAAGAAAGATGAGATAGAAAGAGAATGTCATTAAATCCTCCGTCCTAAGGCACGCATTCCTTTCCTTTGTCCGATTTCACAGCAGTGTCAAAGCGGGACCCACCCACGCTCTCTGTTCCATCGAAGCTTCTGGACTTTCCACCAAAAATCCAAAATCATTTTCCAAAACCGCTCCCACTCACACGTCTCCTTCCTGGTTGACTCCTTCGGGACTAAGACAACCGCGCAGGGATAAGATCGTCATTTCCCCCAGGACCCTTTATAAAGAAACCAAATCCTCCTCTCGCTCACAGTTCCTACATTTTTTGTTTTTGTGAGTTCAGAGAGTACCAGTTTGAGGCAAGTTTTCTTTTCGATTGTTTTTGAGTTTGCTCCCGATTCTCCAATGGAAAGAGGTGGTGGTGGAAATAGAGGAAGAGGAAGAGGAAGAGGAAGAGGTAGAGGCAGCAGTAATGGTGGTGGTGACATAGGTGATTATGGTGGCTACGGCAGAGGAAGTGGAAATAGAGGTGGAGGAGGAGGAGAAGAGAGAGGAAGAGGTGGTTATGGCGGTCATGGTGGTGAGTCCCCGTACCACCATCAACAACAACCACCGCCGCAGCATCAGCAGCCGCCGCCGCAGCAGCAGTATCATCAACAACAACAACAACCGAATCAGAGTTGGGGCCCGCCAGGGAGGCCTTCTCCATGGAGCACTTCTGCTCCCAACAGAGCGTGGGGGCCCAGAGCGGCTTCTCCTGCATCTCCGGCACCGATTAGCTCTCCTGCTCCTCCTAGTATGGCTGCGTGGGGGCCCAGAGCGGCTTCTCCGGCATCTCCAGCATCGATCAACTCTCCTACTCCTCGTGTGGCGGCTTGGGGGCCCAGAGCGGCTGCTCCTGCATCTCCAGCCCCGATCAATTCTCCTACTCCTGGTACGCTTTTTTCTTCTTCATTTTGGGCCCTTTTTGAGATACAATTGGAACTTGTGCAACTGATCATATCATAGACTGTGAGGCAATGTTTACTTTGGAGAGTAAGCCATTGCTTTTTGAATCCCTAATTTTGATCTGATCAAGTTATACTATTTTGAATTCATGATGTATTTATCATGTGTTGCGTATTGGATGTAGATAATGAGATTGTGGTGATAAATCATGTGTTTATTGCTTACACTACTTTGCTTTAACTAAGAGATTATTGTGGTGATAAATCAAGCATTTGGTTGATTTTACTAAGAGATCATTACTGTTTGCCTTAGATAAATAATTTGATTTTGAGTCTCGTTATGTGAAAACTAAGCGTTCTGCATAAATGTGTTGAGTGGAATTTCTTTTTTTGGGTTACTATTTAATGTTAGCTTGTTGCTACAGTTAGTCTAACAATTTGTATTTATATAAATAATGAGGCTTGGTGATTATAACACATTTTGTTTGTTCTTTTTTCTTCACAGATACTCTTGTTCCCAGAGTGCAAGCTCTGGAAATTTCGAAACAGACACCTCCTTCATCCTCTTTGGACAATACAGACAAAAAACTCCCAGTGAAACGGCCTGATAATGGAGGCACAAAAGCTATCCGAACTACTAGGCTTCGTGCCAACCATTTTAATCTCTCGTACAATCCTGAGAGTATTATAAGGCATTATGATGTTGATGTCAAGCCAGAGAACCCTGCTAAGAATGGCCGTCCTGTGAAAATGTCGAAGTACGAACTCTCTGCAATCAGGAAGAAGTTATCCTCTGATAAGCCTTCGGATTTTCCCTTGTTAAGTACGGCATATGATGGTGAAAAAAACATCTTCAGTGCAGTGCCGTTGCCCACTGGATCATTTAAGGTGGAGGTTCCTGCGGAAGAAGACACACGGTTCAGTTCATACATATTTACCATAAAGTTTGTAAATGAGCTCAAGCTTTGCAAGTTGAAGGAGTACTTGAGTGGCCATGTGTTGTCTATCCCTCGTGATATATTGCAGGGTATGGATTTGGTGATGAAAGAAAATCCAACTAGGTGCTTGGTTTCTGTTGGGCGAAACTTTTACCCCGCTGAATCTAATGAAAAAGATGACCTTGGAAATGGTATTGCTGCATTTAGAGGGTTTCAGCATAGCTTAAGGCTGACTTCCCAGGGTCCTGCTTTGTGTCTTGACTACTCGGTCTTGGCATTTCATAAGCGCATGCCAGTTATAGATTTTCTCCAACAGCAGATAAGGGGTTTTACTTTAAAAGATTTCACTAGGTTCAGGAGAGAGGTTGTGGATGTATTGAGGGGATTGAAAGTTACTGTGACTCACCGGAAAACCAAGCAAAAGTACATCATCAAGGGGCTGACTGATAAGAATGCAGGAGATATTACATTTGATGCTGTAGATATAGATGGCCAGTGTCCACCTAGGAAAGTTAGACTTCTTGATTATTTCAGTGAAAAATACAAGGAGATCCAGTACAAAAACATTCCCTGCTTGGATTTGGGGAAAAATGGTAGGAAGAACGATACACCGATGGAGTTCTGTGTCTTAGTTGAGGGGCAAAGGTATCCAAAGGAGAATTTAGACAGAAATGCAGCTATCAAGCTGAAGGACATGTCATTGCCTTCACCAGGGATTAGAGAGAACATGATACGTGGCATGGTACAATCTGAGGATGGACCTTGTGGGTAAGTAAATTTATGTCCTTTATTTTTGCCTAGTGAAGTTTGATTGTTATCAAACTTCCACTGTTGTTTACTTGAGCTTTCATGACTTCATTGTTCCTCTTGCACGGAACACAATTAGTGTTTATGATTTTAGTCAGCAGGCAGTTCACTCCTCCGAAGGCTGAGAACTGGTATTCTGCTCTAATACTATTTATGAACATGCTGGTGATAGTGGAATTGTTTCCCATGTAATGGTATTAACTTAATTAATGATAGTCTATAGGTTTCTGTAGCTTGCACAAGTAAATGGGTTGTAGATAAACTCAGTGGTTGTAGTGAATCTAAGCATATTGAATATCGACATCTTTTATGCACAAAAGATGCTTATTAATAGGGTGATATTATTACCATTTTGAGTAGCTTAATTCTGCATAAGACTGCAGTGATTAATTATGATTTTGATTCTTTTGTTATTGGCAGTGGTGGCATCATTGGGAATTTTGGAATTGTAGTCAACAAGAATATGACACCAGTAACAGGGCGTGTCATTGTCCCACCTGAGTTGAAGTTGGGTCCTTCTGCTGATGGCAGGATGACTACGGTAACAGTTGACCGAGAGAAATGCCATTGGAATCTTGTTGGGAAGTCTCTAGTGGAAGGAAAACCAATCAGTCGCTGGGCTGTACTTGACTTCAGCAGTTATGATCGATTCTGTCTGGACCCTAATCAATTCATCCCAAAGCTCATCACAAAGTGCAACAAACTGGGAATCAGAATGGGAGAGCCTGTTTTGTACGAAGCCACTTCCATGAGACCATTCACTAGTGTTCAGATGCTTCGTCAGCTGCTTGAAAGCATTAATGAACAGGCATACAAAAACAGCAAAGGCCATTTACAATTACTTGTTTGTGTAATGACTCGAAGAGATCCTGGTTACAAGTATCTGAAGTGGATCTCTGAGACTCAAATTGGTATAGTGACGCAGTGCTGCTTGTCAAATATGGCTAACAAAGCAAATGACCAGTATCTTTCAAATCTTGCACTTAAGATAAATGCCAAGCTTGGAGGCAGTAATGTAGAGCTAAGTAATCGGCTTCCCCTCTTTGGGGGTGCAGGCCATGTTATGTTTGTGGGGGCTGATGTGAATCATCCTGCTGCGCGGAACACGACAAGTCCATCAATTGCAGCTGTTGTTGCCACTGTAAACTGGCCTGCTGCGAATCGTTATGCTGCACGAGTCCGACCCCAGTACCATCGCACTGAGAAGATATTGAATTTTGGAGACATGTGTCTGGAGCTTGTTGAAACTTATGAGCGATTGAATAAAGTCAAGCCGGACAAAATTGTTGTCTTCCGTGATGGAGTCAGTGAGGGCCAGTTTGATATGGTTCTCAATGAAGAGTTACTAGATCTGAAGAGGGCTTTGGGAGGTATAAAGTACTATCCAACCATCACACTAATTGTTGCCCAGAAACGGCACCATACTCGTCTCTTTCCGGAGAGCATGAGGGAAGGTAGTTCCACAGGCAATGTATTACCGGGAACTGTTGTGGACACAGTAATCGTGCACCCATTTGAGTTTGACTTCTATCTCTGCAGTCATTATGGAGCCCTTGGAACAAGCAAACCAACACACTACCATGTTCTTTGGGATGAACACAGGTTTACTTCTGACCAATTGCAGAAGCTCATATATGACTTGTGCTTCACGTTTGCAAGGTGTACTAAACCGGTATCGTTGGTCCCACCGGTGTACTATGCTGACCTTGTGGCATATAGAGGGCGATTATACCATGAGAGTATGGAGGGACAGTCTCCAGCTTCAGCATCCTCAGCATCATCGTCATCCTCAGCATCATCAGCACTATCAGTGGCTTCTCTAGAGGAAAGGTTTTACAAACTGCATGCTGACCTGGAAAACATAATGTTTTTCGTATGAAGGTCGAAGCATGATCCCGTGATCTCTCTTTTGTAGAACATGAAGGATATGGTTTTGTAACTTGGCAACCCGGGCGCAACTCCAACCTCCTGAAAAGGAGTTTGTGCGTGAATCTAATGGGTGTTTATTTCTTCTGTGTGAATTTAAGGAGGAACTCGTTCTTATCTAGTAATGTGGCTTAACTACAAATTAATAGTGTTTTTTAATCTCAAAATTGGTGATGAAGGGATATATCTTTTTTGTTCTTGACCATGATTGTCACTTGTGGTCATAATGAGACTATTCTAATTTTGTGTTCAGAAATCTGTTTGATGTATTTTCATTATGTGTTTTACTATCTCTGTCACTCAAAATTTGCTTGATCCAACAATGTTTATATCCTCTAAAATAAAATTGTAAGAATCCATAAGGTGTTAGCTGAATAGCTTCTTTATTGTGCTCTCAAGTGATCATGAGTTCAAGCTCTCATGTTACTATGTGTGAATTTTTTCCTCGCTTCTCAACTTTAGCAAAACATTAAAAAAAAAAAAATCATAAAAAAGTTATGCGTACCATATTGTTAATGGCAAATTTGGCTGGAAGGGGATTGTAAGGAGTTGCGTAGGGTCGCAAAAGATTTCAACTTTTAACTTGGGTAAGAAATTAAAAAGAATTGAGAATTAAAAAAGACACGTGGTGGTTGTTGAGCTAGGCAAGGTGGGAACCATTCTTTTGTATTTTTAAAGGAGGGAACTTGGAAGCGTTATCAAAAAAGGAAAAGGGCACCAACAGGAGTTGGTCCAAGTGGAAGGGGCTTGGATCCTTTAAACAAGAGGTCCTGGGTTCGATCCCAGGCGCTTGCGAATAGAGCAGACTTTGTTGGGAGAGGTCCCCGCTTTGCGCCCGACAGTACCTCGAGGGTTAGTCCCCGCAATCGCGCGGGGGATACCTTGGTTTTCACCAAAAAAAAGGAAAAGGGCGGGGACAAAGAGTGAGCGAATATAAGCGATACGAGAAAGAGGAGAATGGTATCAAATACAGTTCCTCATGCAACCCTTTGGCAAAAGAAAAAGAAGAAGCAAATTCCTCTCTGTTCCATGGAAGCTTCTTGACTTTCCACCAAAAATCTAAAACCATTTTCCGACCTCTCCCACTCCCGCGTCTCCTTCTTGGTTGATTCCTTCGTGACTAAGGCACTTCGTGGCTAAGGCAATCGCGCAGGGACAAGATCGTCATTCAACCCAACTCCCTTTATAAGGAACCAACTTCTCATCTTGATCACAGACTCATTAATAATTTTTGTGAATTGAGAGAGTACGAATTTGAGGCAAGTTTTCTATTCCATCGTTTTTGAGTTTGCTTCCGATTTCTCCAATGGAAAGAGGTGGTGGTGGAAACAGAGGAAGACATAGAGGCAGCAGTAATGGTGGTGAAAGAGGTGATTACGGTGGCTACGGCAGACGAAGTGGAGGAGGAGGAAGAGGAGAGAGAGGAAGAGGTGGTTATGGCGGTCATGGTGGTGGTGGGTCCTAGTACCACCATCAACAACAACCGCCGCAGCAGCAGCATTATCAACAACAACCGAATGAGAGTTGGGGCAAGCAAGGGAGGCCTTCTCCATGGAATAGTCCCGCTTCCACCAGAGCAGCCTCTCCTGCTGTATCTCCAGCCCCAATAAACTCTCCTACTCCTGGTAAAAAATTTTTTTCTTCATTCTGGGTCCTTTTTGAGATGCAATTGAAATTTGCACTACTGATCATATCATATAGACTGTGAATGAAGCCGTTGCATTTTTATTCCTAAATGTCAGTTTTTAGCTACCGTTAGTCTAGCCATTTGGATTTAAATAAATAATGAGGCTTGGTAATAACACCTTTTGTTTGTTCTTTTTTCTTCACAGATACTCTTGTTCCTAGAATGCAATCTCTGGAAATTTCGAAACAGGCACTTTCTTCGCCTTCTTTGGATGATGAAGCGGACAAAAAACTCCCTGTGAGACGGCCTGATAATGGAGGCACAAAATCTATCCAAACTACTAGCCTTCGTGCTAATCATTTTAATCTCTCGTACAATCCTGAGAGTATTATAAGGCACTACGATGTTGATGTCAAGCCAGAGAAGCCTGCTAAAAATGGCCGTCCTATGAAAATGTCGAAGTCTGAACTCTCTGCAATCAGGAAAAAGTTATCCTCTGATAATCCTTCGGATTTTCCCTTGTCAAGTACCGCATATGATGGTGGAAAGAACATCCTCAGTGCGGTGCCGTTGCCCACGGGATCATTTAAGGTGGAGGTTTTTGAGGAAGAAGGCACGCGGTTCAGTTCATACATATTTACCATAAAGTTTGTAAATGAGCTCAAGCTTTGCAAGTTGAAGGAGTACTATAGTGGCCACGTGTTGTCTATCCCTCATGATATATTGCAGGGTATGGATTTGGTGATGAAAGAAAATCCAACTAGGTGCTTGGTTTCTGTTGGGCGAAGCTTTTACCCCGCTACATCAAATCAAAACGATGACCTTGGGCATGGTATTGCTGCATTTAGAGGGTTTCAGCAAAGCTCAAGGCTGACTTCCCAGGGTCCTGCCTTGTGTCTTGACTACTCAGTCTTGGCATGTTATAAGTCCCAGCCCGTTATAGATTTTCTGCAAGAGCGGATCAGGGACTTTGATTTAAACAATTTCAACAGGTTTAGGAGAGAGGTTGTGGATGTATTGATGGAATTGAAAGTTACTGTGACTCACCTTAGAACCAAGCAAAAGTACATCATCAAGGGGCTGAGTGATAAGAATGCAGGAGACATTACGTTTGATGCTGTAGACAGAGATGGCCAGTGTCCACCTAAGAAAGTTAGGCTGCTTGATTATTTCAGGGAAAAATACCAGGAGATCCAGTACAAAAACATTCCCTGCTTGGATTTGGGGAAAAATGGTAGGAAGAACTATACACCGCTGGAGTTCTGTGTCTTAGTTGAGGGGCAAAGGTATCCAAAGGAGAATTTGGACACAAATGCAGCTATCAAGCTGAAGGACATGTCATTGGCTTCACCAAAGGTTAGAGAGAACATGATATGTGGCATGGTACAATCTGGTGATGGACCTTGTGGGTAAGCTATTTTATGTCCTTTATTTTTGTTAGCAATATTGGCATCTTGTGTGAGTGTCACCTTGTGAAACACAAAGACATGAAACACAAGACAACCCTTGTCTCATGGCACTTGTCTCATTCCTTGTTTTAGGGAATACTTTTCTTGAGCAATGTAATCCTTGTCTTAGGGAATGTTTCATGGAATGTCTTAGGGAATGTTTTATGGAATGTTTTAGGGTTATTACATGTATATATGTTTTGATGTGTAATAGAATGAACACAAGTTGAAATCAGAAAATATGCATAGCTTCCAAAATTCTCTACACTCTCCATTATCTCTACTCAACCTTCAATATTTCTTCCTAATTTGACATGGTATCAGAGCAGCGATCTTGCTGACTCTAGTCTTGAATCGTTGCTGCAATCATGGGAGAAAACGACTTCTTTCCCACTGAAAGTAGCACCACCGACCCGGCTACTCCTTCTACCTTCACAGAATTTGCTACTCAAATGGCTGAGTTGATGAAGATACAAGCATCAACATCGACTACGACTTCGACTCCGACAATTACCTACGAAACCTCCTCTGCACAAATTGGCATTAAATTGGATGACTCTAACTATGCCTTATGGTCTCAAGTTATTGAGATGTATGTTGCTGGCAAAGACAAGCTGGGATATCTCACGGGTGAACTCCCAGCACCTTCTCAGACAGACTCTACATTCAACCGATGGCGGACAGAAAATGCAATTGTGAAAGGGTGGCTAATCAACTCCATGGAGCCAAGGTTGATTGGCAACTTCATTAGATTCCCGACGGCCAAAGGAGTATGGGATGCAATAGCCACAACTTACTTTGATGGCACTGACACCTCCCAGGTGTATGATCTTAAAAGGCGAATCTCCCGTATGCGACAAGGGGGAGGCTCGATTGAAACTTACTACAATGATCTCCAAGGTTTATGGAGAGAAATCGATTTTCGTCGCCCAAATGAAATGAAGTGTGAGCTGGATATCAAGAAATACTATGATATCATCCAAGAAGACCGAGTTTATATTTTCTTGGATGGTTTGGATGACCGACTTGACAAAGCCCGAAGTGATGTGCTCCAAATGAGTCCATTCCCTACAGTTGAGCAAGCCTATGCTCATGTTCGACGAGAAGATATTCGACAAGCTGTGATGTTAGGAGCTCCAACACCAACCGGAGTAGGATTGGCAACAAAAGGAACATACCGACCCTCTCGCCCAACTCCAACCCCAGTTGCTGCTTCTCTCCAACTACAAACCACTACCAACAAGACGACTACTCCACCACCTTCTCGACCCAAGGCTCCCACAGATGGGAATGGTTGCACTCACTGCGGAAATCCAAAACACACTCGAGAAACCTGTTTTAAATTACATGGCTATCCGGAGTGGTGGGAGGGTCTCAAGGCTCGTAAACTTGCTGCTAGAGGAACGGGTCGTGCTGCCTTGTCACTATGGACTCTCCGATAACATTAATTCCTTATGAAGAATCTACCTCAGCACTAGAAAAGAACTCTTCATCTTTTAGTGACTCAGGTAACTGCGGATATGTATTTCATACATCATATACAAGTGACCCCACATGTTGGATTATTGATTCAGGAGCCACAGATCATATGACGTTCGATCCAACTGATTTTCTAAGTACAACTACACCACAACGAACAAGTATTGCCAATGCAAATGGTGTTACCTCTCCCGTGGTCGGTGCTGGAACCATTGGCCTCTCTCCATCCCTTACTCTTCAAAATACTTTGCTTGTCCCATCATTGTCTAATAAATTGATGTCTGTTGGCCAAGCTATTGAGCAACTAAATTGTTGTGTACTCATGTATCCCGACTTCTGTTTATTTCAGGATATTCTCACCAAGGAGATCATTGGTCGTGGTACTAAGAGAGGGGGGTTGTACTATGTGGATGATTTCAGTATGGGAAAGGCACATAGTGTGAAGCACTCATCGACTTGGAAGGATCGACAACTTTGGCTATGTCACCAACGTTTGGGGCATCCGTCTTTTGGCTATATGAGACATCTATTTCCAGATTTGTTTTCAAATTCCTGTACCACTGATTTCCAATGTGATACTTGTATCTTGGCCAAGAGCCATAGAGCCTCTTATCCATTAATTACAAATAAAAGTGTTGCTCCATTTGCTTTGATACATTCTGATGTTTGGGGTCCTTCACCTATCTCTACAACTTCTGGCTTTCGGTGGTTTATTACCTTTGTGGATGATTGTACCGGCATGACTTGGCTCTTCATGATGAAAAATAAAACTGATGTGTTCCCTATATTTCAGTCATTTAACAAGCAAATTGAAACTCAATTCTCTACCAAGATTCAAGTCCTTCGTTCTGACAATGGAGGTGAATATATCAACCATGATTTTCAGACCTACTTCCAAATGCATGGCATCATCCATGAGACCACTTGTCCTCAAACTCCTCAACAGAATGGTGTTGCGGAACGAAAAAATCGACACCTCCTTGAAACAGCACGAGCTCTTTTGATTGGAGCTCATGTTCCTCGCCACCATTGGGATGATGCTATAGTCACTGCAGTCTACCTCATCAACCGAATGCCTTCCAAAGTTTTAGACTTCCGGACTCCACTACAAGCACTTGCCCAACATGGGCCCTTGCCCTCTGTTCAGATGCTTCCGCCCCGAGTCTTTGGTTGTGTGGCATTCGTACACCTCCATAAGAATCAACGTGGCAAGCTTGATCCATGTGCTATCAGATGTGTTTTTGTAGGCTATGCTGCCCATCAGAAGGGATATCGATGCTATCACCCCTCCAGTCGTCGTACATATGTCACTTTGGATGTCACTTTTATGGAGTCGGAAATGTTTTTTCATGATCCGATGACCAACTCTCCGCCTCATAGAGACATACAAAGAGAACCACTGGGCAAGGAGGCCCTGGAAATTCAAGAACTTGAAGATTGGAGCAAAACGGATCCCAAAAGTCCAGAAGAAAATGTAACCTGCCCAAAAGCGACCGGTCGCCAGGAGTCTAGCGACCGGTCGCATAGAAATCCTGAAGGTGAACAACGGTTCTGCCCAAAAACGACCGGTCGCCAGGAGCCCAACGACCGGTCGCCAGACAATCCTGAAGCTGAAATTCGAACCTGCCCAAAAACGACCGGTCGCCAGGGGCCCAGCGACCGGTCGCTCCCACGCACTGAAGCTGAGCATCGACTCTGTCCAGAAACGACCGGTCGCCAGGAGCCCAGCGACTGGTCGCTTCCAAGCACTGAAGTTGAGTATCGAATCTGTCCAGAAACGACCGGTCGCTCCACAGCAGAGAGCACAATATTTTTTCTTACTTCACCGACGATGATGACGAAGACCCCCCTCACATCTCAGTACCAGCTGATCAATCTCCTGAGAATACTCCTGAGGTACGTGATTCTACTACATCTACTGTTTTAGTTGATGAAACTGTTAGATATCAATTACCCAATAGACAGAACCGTGGAAAACCACCAATTCGGTATTCACCGGAGAATGGCAAAGCATCGAAGTATCCAATTGCAAACTATGTTTCTGCGGAAAAATTATCTGCACCCCTCCAAGGCTTTGTACACCAGTTATCTGCAATTCATATTCCAACCAAAGTGAGTGAGGCATTGAAGGATCCAAAATGGGTTCACGCAATAAAGGAAGAGATGCATGCTCTGGAGAAAAATCACACATGGACACTGGAGAATTTACCTCGAGGAAAAAGGACTGTCGGATGCAGACGGGTTTACACCTTGAAATACAATGCTGATGGGTCAATTGAACGTTACAAAGCACGACTTGTGGCAAAGGGATACACGCAAACATATGGTATTGACTATGAAGAAACCTTTGCCCCGGTTGCAAAACTTAACACTGTTCGAGTGCTATTGTCCCTTGCAGCAAATCTTGATTGGCCTCTCCACCAATTTGATGTGAAGAATGCCTTTCTCCATGGAGAACTCACAGAAGAAGTCTACATGGATATCCCACCAGGATATGTTACATCTATTCCTGCTAATGTGGTGTGCAGATTACGAAAGGCATTATATGGATTGAAGCAGTCTCCCCGGGCATGGTTTGGGCGTTTCACCTTGACAATGAAGACTTATGGTTTTAAGCAGAGTAATTCTGACCATACTCTGTTCTTAAAACACAAGGGAGGAAAGGTAACAGCTCTTATCATTTATGTCGATGATATGATTATTACTGGAAATGATAAGCAGGAAATTTCTCAACTCCAACACTGTTTAGCAAAGGAGTTTGAAATGAAAAATCTTGGTGGACTCAAGTACTTCTTGGGCATTGAAGTTGCTCGATCAAAGCAAGGCATTTTTCTCTCACAAAGGAAGTATGTTCTAGATTTTTTGGCAGAAACGGGAATGTTAGATTGCAAACCTGTGGACACTCCAATCGTTCAGAATCACCGCCTTGGGGAATATCCCAATCAAGTACCCACTAACAAAGAAAGATATCAAAGATTGGTGGGACGACTGATCTACTTATCCCATACCCGACCCGACATTGCATATGCTGTAAGTGTTGCTAGTCAGTTTATGCATTGTCCAAGTGAAGATCATATGGATGCGGTTCTTAGAATTCTTAAATATTTGAAGTCCGCACCGGGTAAAGGACTTATGTTCTCTAAAAATAGTCATCTGAATATCAGTGGCTATACAGATGCAGATTGGGCAGGGAATATCACTGATCGACGATCAACTTCAGGGTACTTCACATTTGTTGGTGGTAACTTGGTTACTTGGAGAAGCAAGAAACAGAATGTTGTTGCTTTGTCTAGTGCAGAGGCCGAATTCAGAGGAATGACCAAAGGAATTTGCGAACTCCTTTGGTTAAAGAAATTGCTTACAGAGATTGGATATGCACCTACAGTAGGAATGCATCTACAGTGTGATAACAAGGCTTCAATATCCATTGCACACAATCCAGTCCAACATGATCGTACTAAACATGTTTAAGTGGATCGACACTTCATTAAAGAAAAACTTGACAATAAAGAAATTTAGCTTCCGTTTGTCAAGTCCGAAAACCAACTGGCCGATATTTTGACAAAAGCAGTTTCTAGCAGAGTATTCCACAACTCACTGATCAAGTTGGGCATTGGTGATATCTATGCACCAACTTGAGGGGGAGTGTTAGCAATATTGGCATCTTGTGTGAGTGTCACCTTGTGAAACACAAAGACATGAAACACAAGACAACCCTTGTCTCATGGCACTTGTCTCATTCCTTGTTTTAGGGAATACTTTTCTTGAGCAATGTAATCCTTGTCTTAGGGAATGTTTCATGGAATGTCTTAGGGAATGTTTCATGGAATGTTTTAGGGTTATTACATGTATATATGTTTTGATGTGTAATAGAATGAACACAAGTTGAAATCAGAAAATATGCAAAGCTTCCAAAATTCTCTACACTCTCCATTATCTCTACTCAACCTTCAATATTTCTTCCTAATTTGACAATTTTTGCCTAGTGAAGTTTGATTGTTATCAAACTTCCACTGTTGTTTACTTGAGCTTTCATGACTTCATTGTTCCTCTTGCACGGAACACAATTAGTGTGTATGATTTTAGTTAGCAGGCAGTTCACTTCTCTGCAGGCTGAGAACTAGTATTCTGTTCTAATACCATTTATGAACATGCTGGTGATAGTGAAATTTTTTCGCATGTAGTGGTGTTAACTTAATTAATGAAGTGTACAGATCTCTGTGGCATGCACATGTAAATTGGTTGTAGATAAACTCCGTGTTTGTAGTGTCTAAGCATATTGAATCATCAATATCTTTTTAAACTAAAGATGCTTATGAATAGGGAGATAGTTTTACCATTTTGATTAACTTAATTCTACATAAAAAACTGCATTATTAATTATGATCCTGATTCTTTTGTTATTGGCAGTGGTGGCATCATTGAGAATTTTGGAATTGAAGTCAACATGAATATGACACCAGTAACAGGGCGTATCATTGTCCCACCTGAGTTGAAGTTGGGTCCTTCTTCTGATGGCAGGATGACTACGGTAACAGTTGACCGAGAGAAATGCCATTGGAATCTGGTTGGGAAGTCTCTAGTGGAAGGAAAACCAATCAGTCGCTGGGCTGTACTTGACTTCAGCAGATATGATCGATTCTGTCTGGACCCTAATCAATTCATCCCAAAGCTCATCACAAAGTGCAACAAACTGGGAATCAGAATGGGAGAGCCTGTTTTGTACGAAGCCACTTCCATGAGACCATTCACTAGTGTTCAGATGCTTCGTCAGCTGCTTGAAAGCATTAATGAACAGGCATACAAAAAAAGCAAAGGCCATTTACAATTACTTGTTTGTGTAATGACTCGAAGAGATCCTGGTTACAAGTATCTGAAGTGGATCTCTGAGACTCAAATTGGTATAGTGACGCAGTGCTGCTTGTCGGATAGGGCTAACAAAGCAAATGACCAGTATGTTTCAAATCTTGCACTTAAGATCAATGCCAAGCTTGGAGGCAGTAATGTAGAGCTAAGTGATCGGTTTCTTCCCCTCTTTGAGGGTGCAGGCCATGTTATGTTTGTGGGGGCTGATGCGAATCATCCTGCTGCGCGGAACACGACAAGTCCATCAATTGCAGCTGTTGTTGCCACTGTAAACTGGCCTGCCGCGAATCGTTATGCTGCACGAGTCCGACCCCAGTACCATCGCACTGAGAAGATATTGAATTTTGGAGACATGTGTCTGGAGCTTGTTGAAACTTATGAGCGATTGAATAAAGTCAAGCCGGACAAAATTGTTGTCTTCCGTGATGGGGTCAGTGAGGGCCAGTTTGATATGGTTCTCAATGAAGAGTTACTAGATCTGAAGAGGGCTTTGGGAGGTATAAAGTACTATCCAACCATCACACTAATTGTTGCCCAGAAACGGCACCATACTCGTCTCTTTCCGGAGAGCATGAGGGAAGTTAGTTCCACAGGCAATGTATTACCGGGAACGGTTGTGGACACAGTAATCGTGCACCCATTTGAGTTTGACTTCTATCTCTGCAGTCATTATGGAGCCCTGGGAACAAGCAAACCCACACGCTACCGTGTTCTTTGGGATGAACACAGGTTTACTTCTGACCAATTGCAGAAGCTCATATATGACTTGTGCTTCACGTTTGCAAGGTGTACTAAACCGGTATCGTTGGTCCCACCGGTGTACTATGCTGACCTTGTGGCATATAGAGGGCGATTATACCATGAGAGTGTGGTGGGACAGTCTCCAGCTTCAGCATCCTCCTCCTCATCATCGTCATCCTCAGCATCGTCACCACTTTCATTGGCTTCTCTAGAGGAAAGGTTTTACAAACTGCATGCTGACCTGGAAAACATAATGTTTTTCATATGAAGGTGGAAGCATGATCTCGTGATCTCTCTTTTGTGGAACATGAAGGATACGGTTCTATAACTTGGCAAACCCTGGCGCAACTCCAACCTCCTGAAAAGGAGTTTGTGCGTGAATCTAATGGGTGTTTATTTCTTTTTTGTGTCGAAATGTTATGATCAGCATTTTCTCTACTGCGTATGGTCTGTGTGTTATTTAAGTATAGTAATTTGAGCTGTTTGTGTGTTGAACATTCTGTGTGCCCAAGGGGTTCTCAATTACTCTGAGAGGATCTAGTCAGTTGTAAGTCTTTGTAGTGTTGGGTTTCTTTCTTGTGTGTGATGTACGAATTGAGAATTACAAAATATTGTGGTTTGATATCAGGCTTTTTATGTCAGTTTGAATGTTATTTAATATTGTGGTTTCTTTGTTCGAACCTCGGCAATGCTTATTTGCATAACTTATGAAAGTACCACATAGTGACGTGAAAGGTAAATATTTTGACTCATAAAATTTTTTTATACAAATTTTATTTTTTTCTTGAGAAGTTGATAAAATTTTTATTACTTTGTGTTATTGGTATTTTTAGTCTCGTGTTGTTCCTAGGGGTGACAATTTTGCACACGACAGTCAAACTTGAATACGATAATCCGCTAACGCAAATAACCATTTTGATACGAAAGATATAATTCATTTTTCAATTTTCTAATATGCATTATAGAGTAATTATATAATCATAAGATTAATCTTTTTTTAGTATTTGATAACTATATTTAGGATGAAGTGAATTTTTATTGTACAAATATTGAATAAGTAAGAACTTGTAAATAAGTGAATGTTGATGTTAAACTTTCCGTTCACTTCATCCATTTGGGTCAACCCGAACACGATGATCAACTCGAAAATCATACGATTATAACTTAAACAAAACACGATTATAATGAGCTAATACCTTTGAATGTTTCATGAGGTTTGGGTTCCTCTTGGATCGAAAACACGATTAATTAAGAATGGGTATTTTTGTTTCAAGCTGTTCTTCTCATCCCATTTTATTAATATGATTGCAGGCTTTGATTCAGAAGTAGAGTCCAGCCTCTATATTTTGTCTTCAGTGCTGTTGTTTTTGGATCAGAAAGAAAGACCACGTATTGATTCTATTAGCTGGCTTATTTCAAGTTGCATTGATATTATTGTATTACTCATTCCATGAATGCTGGGTGGTGTTTCAGGCTAATGCAGAGTTTCTAACCAGGTTTTGTACTTACCTTTGAAACCATAAATAGTATAATATTTTAAAGTTTGGTTCTTTTTCATGGCTCTCCCTCTATTTTTTTGCTTGCAGATCTGTTGGATTGGAAGTGTCTTTACTTGTGGTCCTTTCCTTGGATTCTTGTGAGTTCAAAGATTATCTAATTGAAACTGTGGTGCAAGTTAATGCATATTTTTTCACTTGTTTTTGAGATTCGGCCAATATGTGAAATTAAATTTCTCTTGGGGCTGGGGGACCACTGAAATGTGCAGGATATCTACAGACATATATGCTTGAAAGATTGTTGTTTCTGTTAGTTGGCGTTGCCTTTTATGCCGTTGGCTTTCAACTTGGAGATGCCCTTTGTTATAATACAAGGACAATGGCAGAAACATATATGTGTCATGAATTCACAAACCAAAGTTGAATTTGTTCTTTGGGTTGCTTTCAGAGCAACTTATCAAGAACTGCAGGATTTCACACATACTCCAGACTCCAGTCATTGGTTGCATTTGGGATAAAAGATTGGATTAGAATGACAGGTCATTATTTTTGGGGGGGCCAATGATAAAATCATAGAGGAACCACTCTAAAATCATAGCTGTATGGGCCAACTTGCTATTTGGAGGGTAAGTGGAGGATATGACAGGTTGAGACTTGAGATTGGGTTGTTGGTAATTTTGGGAACTTGCATCTGGTGATGGTTTAGATTAGTGAATTGATTTGTCTACTTATGTAACTAATTTTGTGGTTTAGTTAATAATTTTGAAAGAATAATAATAGGAAAATGACAATTTATACCAGGCTGTAAAGGACCCACTAGTGTAGTGGTTTAGAGCAATTGCTCCCCTAGAAAGGTCCTGAGTTCAAGTCCTAGCATCCATGTAGTGTGTGTGAGTTTAGTATACTAGGTAGGAAAGGTCCTTAAAAAAAAAAAAAAAAATTATACTAGGCTCTGTTCTGTACTCATCATTCTTGGTTGCATAAATAATCTTTTCTCTCAAATATGCTGCACTATACAAAAATAGCCATTTATGGAACAAAGAAAACCATAACAAAGAAATATAGGGAATACATGCACACACTCAAAAAAAAAAAAAGATCCAGTAGAGAGACACTCCAATCCCAGCACTGCTAAACCTGCCTCCAAGGAAGATTCAATTCATTTTCTTGTCTTTCATTCATGTGGAGAAAATTCTAGGTCTCAAAGTGATTGATGCCTTGATTAATTGCTTGTGATGATTGAAATAAGCTCATTAGCTGTCCATGTCACTAAGGAGAGATTTTTAAGTTTGCTGAGCAATTCTTTGTCCACTGATGAGAGCATGGGGACATATTCATGAGCTGCAACAAACAAATTAATTAAATTCTTGATTTCAAAACAAGCAAGAAAAACAAAGCATTGAGCTTAGGATTGCAAGAAATTTGTATGATTGTATCTTCCCTTGTGGTTTTCTGTATGGAAAAATGTACCTGAACTTTTTGCAAGACTCAGTAATGAGTATGAAGCAAGTACTCTTTCCTCTACATCTTTGTCATAATTCAGTGATTCTAGCAACTGAGGCACAAGAATTGAGCATGCCATGGACCTCAAATTTTCATCTCCAACTGTATTTAGAAAGCTACTCATCCATGAAACGGTGACAAGGCTCGCTCGGGCTAAACTTGGAATGCCATTTGCTATTGAATCTGAAAGAGCCACCAATAGTTTCTTATTGCCACTTTTGAATAGAACAATGGCTGCTTTCCTTTGCCAATTTTCTGTTGCTTCTCCATCTTCGTTCTAATTTTCGGATCACATAAAATTATTGTCAGTATTTTTTTTTTCATAGATTGATAAATCTCAGCTGGTTTAGTGTAATAGAAAGCTTACTGAGTGTACAAAACCATCCATAACATTTTCTTTGAAGTGATATGAAGCCCTTGGCCAACAACTGAAACCTGCTTCTTGTAAAAGCCTATGTTCTGTTGATGCCTCTCCTGTGTAAGAAAACCAGCCCCCCAACATTAAGAGAGCACTTGCTGATCGTTCCTGGACTTTTTCATGACATGTTTGACAATTTAAAGCTGCTATAATTGCTTCAATGGCTTCTTCTCTATATACACTGCTCCTGAAAGTGTCTCCCTGCAACAAAACTGCTACTCCATATGGGAACTATTCAAGATATAAATTAAAAGTCCAGAGCAAAGATTGATTTACTTATGCGAACATTTTGGTTGCCAAAAGTTGAAAAAAGTTTAAATTTTAAGCAACCATTTCTATGAAAAGGATGCATAAACTCTAACAATGGATTTACCATAAGATCAAGCTGTAGTAAAATGGCTGCAATTAGTGGACGTTCTTCAGGTGCAGCTCTTTGGAGATGGACCAACAAAATTTGCATTGTGTTAAACCCACCATATCCTTCTTTCAGTCCATCTAGGATTTCATTGATCTTCTTTCGTCTGAGAAGAATCATTTAGTTGATCAAAATGTAAATAGAACATCAAAAAATAACCAGAAGACTCAAAAAGGTAAAAAGATAAAAAGATAAATCCATACCTACTAAGGCAGAGTATTTCAATCAATAAAGCAACTGCGGAGCCAGTACAGTTACTGCCATTTCCAAGTATAATGAGTTCAAGAAGAGAAGCCTTATTGAGAAAATCAGCTAAGTAGTTTCGACAGCTTCCATCAGCTCGAACACAACACGAAATGATGGAAGCAATATTGTTCCTCTCATGAGTATCCCCTCTCTCAATTTGTGTCACTAGAAGGCTCAACCCCCCTAGAGAAACCACCTGTCTAGCATTCTCTAAGTTTCTGTCTTCATCAAAACCAGTAAGAAGCTGGTCCAAGAGGTACAATGCTGCCACTTGAGGACTGCATTGAACCGTGAATAGGGTCTGCAACTGATCTCCGAACTCTAGCACTCGAAGGACTAGTGCCACCCAATCAACTGCTATCATCTGTTTTGCCTTTGGCTTTAACAGATAAAGCAGAATGGCAGCTTTCAAAAATAGACCACTACTTCTTAGAAGTCCCATGAAAATTTCAAGCTGTGGATCTGAATTCAGTATAATATGTCCGTTCATCTCATTTCTTGCTACAAATTCAGCTAACACTGATATGACTAATTCCAAAATTTCATCGTGGGTGGAAGCAAACAACACCTCCAGCATTCCCTGGATAACAGGTGCCCTTGCTAACTCAGCTTCAATGACAGGATCACCATGTGAGTCCAGCCAAGCTTTGGTAATTACACGAATTGCAATTTCGCAATCCATTAGGTTATCCGAGGAGTAAATAGTGCTAATAGCACCGCTTAAATTGCTTGAAGGAAGATGGGAATTGTCTTCTTTCCGGATTGAATTATTTTTGACAATAAGGTTCCTGTTCACCAAGCATTCGGTTGGTCCATTCTGGCACCTAAAGAATCCAAAATAGTCTGATTTCTGTGTCTCAGGCTCAGGCCAAAACTCAGTTTTTGGATTTCTATGATTTTGGCTGGATGACCTTCGTCCAGTCCTGCCTCCCCTCTGCCAAAGTCAGAAATAATGTGAATTCTCCACTACAACATTCAATTATTGCAAAAAATGAAGGGTGGAGAATTGAGATGAAGACAGAGTTACCCACATGAACATAACTGAGATTGTTGTAATTATCTTCATCTGCCCACAGATTTCCCTCCTCCTCATGCAAACCCCAAGTAGCATTCGAAACTCCATTTCGATCATAGAGGAGGTCTAGTGATCTTCGTTCAAGCGTGGGGCCAAATACAGCTCGGTATCTTTAGTGATTTTAGAAATCATGAAACAAGATACACAATTACAACACAAACTACAAGTTAAATCTACTTTCTGAATGTTTTGCAAGAAATGATTAAAATGTATCCATGGATTGGTGTTACTTACAAATTTTTGTTTAATGAGGAATGTGAAGTGTAAGAATCAGATGATCTCCTTCTTGATGATCTGCAACTGGATATTGAAGGTAAAGGTATATTAGGAGGAACAGGAGGAGGGGCCTCAACCCCAACTTTAAGCCACTCTTTGTAGTACAGAGCAAACTGTTTAGTTCCCATATCCATTTGGTCATTATAGACCTTGGTTATGGCTTTCATTTTCTTCTCCCTCTCAGGGTCCTCTGAGTTTGAAAGAACATCAGCTTCCTTGGCATACCAAATCTTCACATGAAGAAGATGTGGAAGAAAGAAATGCTCCCAAAGATCAGGAAGCAAATGGGTTCGAGCTAAAACCGGTGAATCACAGAACACTTGAAGTAAATGCCTAGCCGAAACTGGGTCATTTTTCTCAATCTTGTAAGCAATTGCCAAGTAGAGCTGAGCACAAGCAGAGAGATGTGAATTGGGTGTTCCACATGTTGAACCATTTTTGGACTTGCTAGAGTTTAAGGAAGCAACAATGCTCAAAACCCGAATCGAATTCCTTATTGTTTTCTTCCTTAATTCCTTATTTGATGACCATTGATCTTCCACCAACTTGTTAATGCTTTCAATACCCAATTCCAAGTTTGCAAACATCTCATTGTCCTCATCCTTTTTCTTTCTCACCAAACAACAACTGCATTTTTCCCAGATTGTTTCCCGGAAAGCTTCATCCTTTATATACCGGCCTGCACAACCACTAAGTATAGAAATCACAGCTCTGGTGGCAACTTCATCAATGGCAGGCTCATTAGTTCTTGAACTCTCTGAAACCAGTGACTTGGAATTTGATCTCTCTGAAGTAGAACTCACCCTTCTAGACGACCCTTTTCTCATGGCAGGCTTCTTAGCCTCGTGGTTGGAAAAGTCGTAACTTTTTCGACCCTGGCAGATGTGTATAGGCAGCAGAGCTATAGATTCATCTGGTGCAACTCTTTCTCTGTGTTTCACTGGTTTTGGGCTTTTTGGGTACTTTTTTCCAAGTTCAAGTCTTTCATCTGTGAGCAATTCTTGTAAGGAGGACATTTTTTGGTGGATAATTGGATTTGGGTTTGAAGCAAAGACGAGTGTGTGAAAAGCTTCACTGACATTCTCTCAAAACCAGAAAGTATACAAAAGACAGCTATTGCTATAGAAGAGAAACAAGAGAAAGAGGTGAGAGAAGGAGACAGAAATGAGGACAAAGACTGGTGTTGGCTGATTCTTTTTTGACGTTTTAACCGTCGACCCGCCTTTTAATTTAAGGGTGGGCACTGAACCGGTTTGAAATTGGACCGGGTTTTAGTTGTTCCATGAAAAATGTTTTATTTTAAGATCAAAATATCAAGCAAGAATTCACCAAAAAAGAAATCCAACAAGAAAGAGCAGCATATTTAGAATTTTGGAACCTGTGAGCTGCTTAATTGAGTTGGAACACACAATTCAAATTGCAGCTGTTCGAATAAGTTATTTGTAAAGTAAATATATTTAGGTACATTTTTAGTACTCAAACATCAAAATCAGAAAAGTTTAGATGACATGAGAGTTGAGCTATTATAGATTGATATGTTGAGTTTGGACGAGAGCTTATAATTTTCAGTGTTGATATTGCTCAATATCCAATATTATTTTGTGTTAAAATTTTCATTTTACTTTAAGCTCAAAATGAAACATAGTATTAGTATAGAAAAATGCCACATTTGATCTGTTTTAATGAATACCCCATTTCATAAATTTATTTTCACATCAAATTAATCCAATTGTCCTGGTTACCTTAACCCAATTTTGGATTTTGAATCATTCTGTTTTCTTGTCCCCCCCAAATGAGATTTTAGGTGCTATAATCAAACTTAAACAAAGCCTCCTCATAGTATGAAAATGGATGTGCCTCATTATTTGGTGAAGATCTAACCATTCATATATGTTTGACCTTGGAACATTGATAAGATAATTGCAATGCATGACATGCTGCACTGCACAGTAGCTTAATGGAGTCATGGTCAATGTCACATGCAAAAGTTAATGTAAATAGACTAAGAACAAACCATATAATATAATAAAAATGGAAGAAACAAAATAGAAGAGACAAAAATGGAGGCCAATAATGCTCGGGAGTCATGAGGAGGAGGCTTCATGGTTTCAGTCTTCTCTTCTCCTCCTTTCATTTCTCGATGTGCTTCTTCTCTCTTACTCTCTACCACTGTCCTGTTCTTTGGCTTAGCTCTTTTGTCATGTCTTCATCTTTGCCCAACTTTGCCATTTCACTATTGTTAATTTCCCAAATTTTCACTTTATCCGAACCGGTTTAGTCCAACGGTTTTCCGGTTCATTCAGACCGTTTAAGCTTTAGGTTTGGGCCAAGCAAATAATAGCCGTTATCCATACAATGTTCAAAGTCTTTCAATTATTTGAGGAAATTAAAATAATAATAATAATAATACGACAGTAGAAATGTGACCAAACCGAATTTTCTTATAAAAACAATCGAGAATCCCTTAGAAGTCTGTAGGAGAAATTAATTTACCCTATTTTTACTCCTATTTTATTGTAAAGAATTTCGAGTCCTTATTTCTTCTCCTTGATTTATCTCCATTTTAGTTCCTTTTATTTTATTTTATTTTATTAAAAATCACACTCTGATTTAGGGTTTTTACTCTACTTTGGTTTCCAAGTTATTTTGACAATAGAAATGAAAAGTTATGTGAAATAAACAAAATAAACATAATTTTTCATAATTTTTTTTTTGAAGTATCTCCAATATCGCCTAACTTTGAAATTAAAAACTTTTTGGGATATATGGGAGTGCTATGAAATGGGAGAAGAGTCCTAGTCAACTGAAATTAAAACAACAGGTTGGAATAGCAAATAAAAGATGCGTTGATGCCAAAAATGGATAATCACTTAAAGGACCCAATTTAGAAGCATGATGCCTTCGGCCTTGTGGCCCTTTCGGCAGACGTGGATGATCTATAAGATAAAGAGCAATGATAAGCTCTTTATCGGTGTGGTACGACTGAAAGCTCTCCGATGCTTAAGTTAGCTTAAGAACAAAGTAAATAGTAATTTGGACAACATAAGAGCTAAGTAGCCGAATGTTATTGTTACCTTTCTTTTTGGGACTTGTGCCCTATTTATAGAGGTTCAAGGTGAGTGACCTTTGGTTATAGTTTCGATGTGGGACTGTGGGCATCGCCTGAGAGGCCGCCACTTGTCCATATCCAACTTGGTTCAACATGCGCCTTCTTTAACCAGATCGACATATTAGTTTGACGAAGGTTAACCTATTGCTGATGATTGTTTTATGGGCCTCAGTGGGCACCTTTTATAAATCCCATATAACCACATATTGTAAAATAATTGGCCGGTCAAATATGATATAAACAAGATGCTTCATAAAGCTAAACATTTAGCCAAACAAGTCACGGGGGTGGTGTTTGTTGATGATGGCCAAATGATGAAGATTGACATGCAAGTCACATAGATGCCTTTCACACCAGCCATTCATCACTCTTAATACCTATCTTCCACAAATAATTGTACTAATATATTTTTTGCTAGACAAAGAAGTGATATTACTTAAAGTACATGTTGACTTGGTAGCCCTATAATTATGTAGCATTTCCCTAGTGTGCGTGCAAATATATGTGAGAAAACTTGGAAATTTCATGACTCACGCCATTCAAAACTTGGAAAAGGAAAAGAGATGCAATGCTTGGGTATTGACTAGATAAGATTTTCTCATCTTTTACAGCTTAATGCGGCCCAATAACATCGTTACATACACTTACACATGTGCAATTTAATTGTACATATTTATTTTTTGGTAAACAAGAAATAAAACTGGAAAGTTCTCAAAATGGGGATGCTTTCAAGAGTTTTCACACTATTTTCATGGAAGCAGTCAAGAATTGCTGTGGCTTATCCTCTGCTATTTTAAATAGAAATGTGACATCTTTGCTTTTGATTCATTGGTCTGGCGCCGACAATCAAATCTGTCTTTGGCCTTTTGTCCCTCTCTCTTTCTCACCGAATTTATAAAGGAAGCAATAAACTACTGTATATGGTTGATGGCTTTCCCATTTTCCCACAGTGCAAATTGCAAAGAAAAAGAAAACAACTTCACTCATTTACAAGTTACAACAACTGGCTGACGACATTGTCTGCGTCACCCTAGCCCGGCTGGGATCGCTGATGCCATCTCAATCGTCACCGAAGCGACTTCATCTCCTCTAACGAAGTTTCTCTCTTCCTTCTTCTTACTCTCAAACTCTCTCTCTCAAACCTCTCTTTTTCTCTATTCTATGACTCTGTTGCTTTGAAAACGAAAAATGAAATTTCGGAGCCTCATTCGGACTTTGATATGACTCGTACCCTTTAGAATCCCATCTCTCTGTTGTTGTCCTCTTTCCTCTTTGTCGTCAGTCTTGGGATGTGGTGTTTCTGAGTGGTTGATATGGTTGAAAGTTTGCTTCTTTTTCTTGTGGGAAATTTTGGGTTTTTGTCACAATTGTCCTAAGATACGTCCTTCTTTGGTTTTAACTTGTTATCTTCATCTGGGTTTTGAAAATCAGGTGAGATTTGATTAATTTTCATTCATCTCTTTTGTTGAATCTGTAGTATGTTCTGTTAGACAGTATTAAAAATACAACATAGAATATAGTGGATGCCCAATTTGGTTTCTATTGTTATTAGTAGATCTTTACCTTCCTTAATCTAGTTTTGTAGATTTTGTCTGTAATTCCACTTTGGAAGCTTGTGCATAGCAATTTTGAACCAACTTTTTTTTAGTGGTATTGTGGTCAGTCAGTGTTTAGGCATTTGTCATATAAGACTTATCTCAGTTTGAGATAGTAGGTCTTGCTATTCAGCTCAAATTCGTGTATTTTGTTTATGTCATTTCAATGATTCCAACCTTTCAAAATTGAAGAGTAAAAGTCCCAATTTGTGATAGTTTTATATTTCTTGAGTGTTAAACATTGTAAATTTATAATTTGTCATCATATTGGATCTTCCCCTTTTGTTTAGTTTATTTTTAGTACTCTGTTTCTCTTACTTTTTCCTTTCTTCAAAACACTTTCTCTTTTAGGTCTTTACCATATCAATCATCAGGATCACAAGAGCTTGTGTTCTTAGAATTAGAAAGCGTTTGGGGTTTTATTCTTCAAGGGCTATAGCTAGTTTAGATGTTAATATCTTCAATCAATGGGTTATGTGATTAAGCTTGATGCTGATACATCCTAGGCTCCACCTATAGGTCTGAAGTAGATTAATGGCTAATTCATCTGAACCATCATCCTCTTTGAGCTTTACTTCATCATCCCATATATCAAATGGTTCAATAAGCCACAACTTATCTTCCTCTGGTTCTGAATCCGTGCCTAGTCTTGAAGTCATCAGTTTGAGCAAGCTTAGTTCTAATTTGGAGCAGCTCTTGGTTGATTCTGGCTGTGATTATAGTGATGCTGATATCATAGTTGAGGGGATTTCTGTTGGCGTTCACCGATGTATATTGGCTTCTAGGAGTAGTTTTTTCCGCGATCTATTCAAGCAAAAAAAGGGGTCTTCTGGGAAGGAAAGCAGACCAAAGTACTGTATGAGTGATTTGCTGCCTTATGGCGATGTTGGATATGAAGCCTTCTTGGTTTTCTTGAGCTATGTGTATACTGGAAAGTTGAAGCCTTCTCCCAGGGAGGTGTCAACCTGTGTGCACAATGTATGTGCCCATGACGCGTGTAGACCTGCTATTAATTTCGTTGTGGAGTTGATGTACGCTTCTTCCATTTTCCAAATGCCTGATCTGGTTTCGATATTCCAGGTTGGTGTTCTGTTATTTTGAATTTCTGATCAAGATTTTCATCACAGTAAGCCATCAGTCAACTCTAGAGTTTATGATTTCAGTGGAGCTGGGCATGAGTGAAGGTCCCTTTCTTTTTATTGATTTCTGTTGTTACTAATGGTTGAACCATTGTAGTGGATGAGGTGATTGAAGTCACCCCACAAATTTCTAATGGTTTAAACTGCTTGACTTTATTTTTTGAGTTCTTGGCTACAAAGGTGTAGAGCAGTTTTGAAAAGAATTAATGTTCTTTTTTACCTCGATTTTCTGGGGCATGCTAGTTAAACTAAAGTAATTGATGTCACCCCACGAATTGTTATCATCTCATGTACCTGGTTCCATTAATCCTTCAACATCTATATATCACTTAATAAACCAATTTTTTCCTTCAAGCTTACATTAATGAAGTGGTAGGGGTATAATGTTGTTTTGTTGGCTTTTTATGAAACATGGTTTTGTAAATTTAGTCCTATTTTTTCTTGCGGTCAATTTCTATCCAACTTGTTTATAGAATGTTAAGATAGATTGCTCATTTATTTGATAAGAAAAATGGAATTGTTCTGATTTGGTTCTCTATGTATTGGCAGCGACGCCTTCTTAATTTTGTTGGGAAAGCTCTGGCAGACGATGTTATCCCAATCCTTGTAGTTGCTTTCCATTGTCAGTTGAGTCAGCTCATTGCTCAGTGTATAGAGAGAGTGGCACGATCGGATATTGATAGCATCTCTCTTGAGAAGGGACTTCCTGATGAGGTTATTGAGAAAATTAAAATTCTTCGCCGCAATTCTCAGCAAGACTGTGACCCAAACATGCCAGCAGTGGACCCTTTGCATGAAAAGAGAATCAGGAGAATACATAAGGCATTGGACTCAGATGATGTTGAACTTGTGAAACTTCTTTTAAGTGAGTCTGCTATAACCCTAGATGAAGCCAATGCTCTCCATTATGCTGCGGCTTACTGTGATCCTAAGGTTGTGACTGAAGTGCTTGGTCTGGGTCTAGCTGATGTTAACCTCCGGAATTCTCGGGGTTACACAGTACTTCACATTGCTGTGATGCGCAAAGAGCCATCAATTATAGTATTGCTTCTGACTAAAGGAGCTCGTGCATCAGAGCTGACATCAGATGGTCAGAGTGCTGTTAGTATTTGCCGGAGGTTGACAAGGCCAAAGGATTATCATTCAAAAACAGAGCAGGGGCAAGAAGCAAACAAAGACCGAATATGCATTGATGTTCTAGAGAGGGAAATGCGTAGGAATCCGATGGCTGGAGTTACATCTATATCTTCCCAAATAATGCCTGATGATCTGCACATGAAATTGCTGAACCTGGAGAATAGAGGTAACATTTCTAAGATCTTCCCAATTGATTAGTAAAGGCATAGTGGTGGCAGATGATAGTCACTAGGTTTTTTCTCCAGAAACTCTTCTGTTTATTTCTCCCAGGAAGGAAACATAATATTTGCTTTGAGATCTTAAACCAATGAATTGTTTCTTTTATCTTTTATTAATTACTCTCTTGTTGCAAGTTATATTTTTCCTGCACCAGTGTGCTATCTACCAAAAGGAGGTGTATATCCTCTTGTTATCTTCATAGTACAAGTTGATTATTGAGCCTCATGTGAAGGGCACATATTGATATTTTTGCTTCGGTCCATTACCCTTCCTATGGCATATATCAATGCGTGGTTGACATAAAACATATAGCTTTATCCAGGCTATTATATTCTTTCCATTCTAGTTTGCAAAGTCATCTCTTTAGACTTTGGGTGTAGACATGAAGCCTTCTGAATTTCAACCTTTTTCCTTTCGTATTTCTTCTTTTGATTGGTTTAGTGTGCCTCTGAGTCTATGACATGATATCTTTCACTTGTTAGATAAGACCTAAATTGAATTATTTATTGCAGTGGCATTTGCGCGATTGTTATTCCCGGCTGAAGCCAAGCTAGCTATGGTCATTGCCCATGCTGAGACAACCTCTGAGTTTGCAGGGCACTCTTCATCGAAAGGCTCAAGTGGGAATTTGATGGAGGTTGATTTGAATGAGACTCCCAGTGTGCAGAACAAAAGACTCCATTCTAGGTTGGACGCCCTAATGAATACAGGTAAATGCATGCTTTTATCTAGATTCTGGTTGAATTGCAGAGTGTTGGTTGATTCTTCTTTTTTTCAGTGAACTTATGGTTACTAGAATTCATATCCAAGTTAGCAAGACTTAAAATTAGCCACGTCTTGGTCGAAATAATAAAAAGTTCATACTATCGTAGTTATTCTCTTCTGAGCCTTCTTGTCGTATTGTGGCAGTCACTTTGGGTAGACGCTATTTCCCTCATTGCTCGGAAGTCCTGGATAAGTTCATTGAGGACGACCTTCCTGATTTGTTCTACCTTGAGACGGGCACCTCTGACGAGCAGAAAATAAAGAGGATGCGTTTCATGGAGCTTAAGGAGGAAGTACACAAGGCCTTTAACAAGGACAAGGCTGAGTTGAACCTCTCTGGGTTGTCTTCATCATCCTCCACGTCGTCTCCGAAAAAACTTGGTGCAACTCAAAAAGTTAGGAAATTGTGAGGGCATGTAAATTGTATCTATTAAGCCTTCTGAGTACGAACAAATTTTTTTTGTTTGTTCAAGGTTACTGACAAAAGCTTAGTAAGTTTTGGCTTTTCTTTTCAGTGAAATCTTGGCATATGCGAATTGCCCTGTTAACTACACGAACTAGCAAGTATCCTAGTTTAGTAATTCTGTAGAAGTGGTTCTGGATGGTTGGGATATTTGATCAATAAAATTAGTCGATTTGGGTAAGTGACACGTGTTGAGAAGTATGCAAAAGTTTCCTTGTACATGAAAACCAACTCACTATTGGAAAATGAAAGATTATCACCAAACAAAGCATAACACGAGCAAAAGTTCACACGAATGAATTTACAGAGAAATGCTCAATACAGTGTCAGTGAGCATGGAGGCGTCAACCTGTGTTCATTCAAACACTTCACCTACAAGTTGATGTAGACATGCACACAAGGGTCTTGTGGATGAATTTTTTTAAAAAAAAAAAATACAAACGATAGTCTGATTGGATGAATTTTTTAATTTAGACTTTACTATATATTATAACTTTTGTGTTACATTAGACGAAATCAAATTTTTATTTATTTATAATACAAGCCATAATGAATGAGAAATGAACGTTCT
Source organism: Prunus avium (assembly GCF_965620075.1). Lineage (NCBI taxonomy): Eukaryota > Viridiplantae > Streptophyta > Magnoliopsida > Rosales > Rosaceae > Prunus > Prunus avium. Next base: position 31,107,615 of record NC_142287.1, read on the forward strand.
CAAATCACTTAGATACAAGTTGAGAAGTTATCATTTTTGTTTGCCTTCTCTCACTACTTCAGCTAAAATCTATGAGCATACTTATTTTTTAATTTTAAAAAAATGAAAAAACGTGAGTCAAGTTGAAATATCACTGAAAAAAAAAACTACGTTGACTGTTGGTGAAGCACTAGATTATGTGCTAAATGCTAGAAGTTGAGGAAGCCCCAAGACGAAGTCCATACTGACATGTACCCATGATTGATCTGGCAATGGCATCTACAATCCTGCATTAGTTCATGCACCACCTGCAACCTTCGACAAATCTGGTAACCTCACGCTGTAAAATTGGCCAAAAATAAGATGCCATCATCGACTGCAATGTCTTGTCTCGCCCCATATGCCCTTCATTGTGCAATTCACTAATAATATCCAAACGCAAACTAGAATCTGGAATGCACAACTGATTCCCTTTAAATAGAAAACCATAATGTATGATACGATAAAATCAAAGCGTAGGCCTGCTTCCACATCACACAAAATAGGGGCAAAGTATGGGTCAGTAGATAACAAATCACGTATAGAATCAAAACCCAAAACATGGTTCTTCATGGTGATGAGAAAGTTTGTTCTCCTGCTCAGAGAATCTGCTACTCGGTTCAAGGCACCTGACTTGTGCTTGAGAACAAAAATAATTTGTTGCATATATGATGCCCACTTCATATTATTTCTCTTCATAAGTCACAGAGATGAAAAGACTCTCCATAACTTTATTCTTGAACCAAGATAACTCCCACATGTGAAGAGACACTTATTTAGTATAGGTTATTAAGACATTCCTCATGCATGAATGCGATTCCAACGGTCCATGTAGGTAAATGCAAACCGGTCTGCATGAAGATATCTTCCAATTTTGTTTCTGATACACTTTTCCTATACAGATATGTGAGAACAATTAACTCAAGTCAATCGAAGTTCAAAGTCTCACAGATAATATATTGCAACTAATTTATTTAGTTAGTTTGAGTAAGACTAATTAAACAAACTAATTTTGAACATCTAAAACTTGGTTCATGAGTTGGGTTGATTAAGCCTCTCTCTTTGGAATGTTCCACTGTGGTATTTGAGACGCTACAAGAACAGAGGAATTTAGTGACAACCTTTTCAACTGCAGGGATTTTAGTCACATTTTAAGATTTTTCTTTCTCAGACTCATAAAGCCTGCATGAAGGTTGCTCAATATTCTTCAATATCAATTCCAGTGGATATGAAGGAAAAGGCCTTCAAATATAATGTACAAGTTCAAACCAGTAAAGGGAGCTTTTGATCGATTGTCCCAAGTAAATCAAGATGATCATGTGACCACTTACAAATATTACTTTATAAAAAGGAATATTTATATCAGAATATTTATATCTTAGAATAAAAGCCCTTTATTTTTTTCCGCCGAATGGAATATATATATATAATAAACAACCAAAAGTTTACCATATGGAATAAAGGCATTTTCTGATATTCCAAAGTATTTTCCAACCCAGTGGTTGCTAATTCATGCTTGACATCAGCGTGCATGAGAAACTGACAATTAAAGAAAAATAAATAAAAGTTCACAGGACATCTTTCTTGGGTAGCAAGCACCTTCATCCTCATCCAAACCTTTAGGCCCCGTTTGGTTCATGGAAAAGGAGACTTTGGGATGAGAAATCAATTACTTTCCCATGTTTGGTAAGTCCAGGCATGCGAAACCGTTGAAAATGAAGCCATCCTCCCAACTTGAGTTTTGTTTTTGCTCATCATGAGAAAGTTTGGGAAAATGAGCCAATATTAAATAAATATTTTTCATGACCATTTTTTCCCCATTAACATTTTAGAATGACAATATATCATTAAATGCATTCTTTTTTTATTTGATTTAATATGGGTATAATTGAAAATTTATATAAACTTTGTTTTCCATTCCTACTCAAAACAAACATGGGAAAGGAAATAAAGTGATATCTCCCGATTACTTTCCCAGCATTACTAAACATGAGAAATGAATTTTCCATTTCCTATCCCTTGGGAAATGACATAGGAAATTATTTCCTCTCAAATTCGTTCCGTGAACCAAACGGGGCCTTAGCAGGGTACACAATGATATGAAAATCATAGGTTTATATGCATGCCATGTAAATGACCAACCAAGCCTTGTTTTTCTATCGGTATAAGTAAAAACTAAGCATTGGATGGAAGAAGTGTATTGAAGAAATGGGCGGTCGGTCCTCAAAACGACAGAGGCCTCCTTCCCCACCGCCGCCTCCTCCCCCACCACCACCGCCTCCTCCCCCTCCGCCGCCGCCTCCTCCTCCCCCACCGCCGCCACCCCCTCCTCCACCCCCTCCCCCTCCTCCACCCCCTCCCCCTCCTCCACCCCCTCCGCCTCCTCCCCCACCGCCGCCTCCTCCTCCACCACCGCCGCCTCCTCCCCCACCACCACCACCTCCTCCCCCACCGGCGCCTCCACACAACTATGAAGCTATTTTGAGAGATGCTGACTCACCCATCAACAAATCCTCAGTGGAAAAACTCCTTGAACAGCTCCGTGCTGGAATAACCTTAAACCAAAAGAGAAAGGTAAGCCCAGCATATGAAATTTAAACACTATGCTCAGATGATTTAGTTTTGTGAAATGTGATATTCCAGTTCGTGCCGAAATTCAGCTCCAAATCAAAATATATGGGGCTTTTAATTTGATTTAAAGAAGGGAAACTTGCAGTGTTGTAAGTGAACTTAGAAACCAACCATCTTTGGTTATGTCATTATTCTGTCATTGCAGAAGTATTGGGTTGACAAGAAGTCCAACAACTGCTTTATGGTGTATGCAAGGGATCTCTCGATCTCTTGGAGTGAAGACGATCGTAACTGGCTCTGGCCCTCCCTGCAAGAAACCAGGTACCAAAAACTTCAATATATAACTTATTGGTTTCTCAGTTTCTCCAGTCCTATTGAAGTTGAAACAGATCCACGCAATATATACAAAAAATAATAATAATTAAATAATTATCATAAAATTCTATCAGTACTCTCAATCCTAACTCAGGTTTCATTGCAGTGGTGTCGTCATTGATGCTGCTGAACTGATTAATGAATGTTGGCTAGAAGTGCATGGACAATTTGAGACTACAAAGCTGTCACCAAGAACTCTGTATGAAGTTGCGTTTGTGGTCAAGCTGAAAGCTTCAGCTGAAGGATGGGATGTTCCAGTGAATGTCAGTCTCACTCTTCCAGATGGTAGCAAACAATGGCATGAAGTTAAGTTGAAGGAAATCCCAAGAGAGCAATGGATAGAGATTTCGGTTGGCGAGTTTAGAGCGTCACCTGAAATACCTGGGGACATGGAGTTTTCGATGTATGAATATGATAGTGGGAAATGGAATAGAGGACTTGTTATCAAGGGTGTTATCATTCGGCCTAAAAATTAAGTTGCAGAATACTCAACTTTGCTTATGAGCAGAGATATGATTTTCTGGATTTTTCATATGAAGACAGAAACCTATGTAAGAAATAATAAGAACGGAATAATGAAATAATGATACAACTTACATTTCTGCTTCAATTCGAACTAGGCCAATTCGAATTTTAATGGCCGGTAGTTTAAGAAATAAGTAGGAGAAGCTGTCATCACATATCATCATCACTTAGCTTAATCAGTTTCATTTCATTTGGTGAGAAATATTTGATGGCATTGGCAAGGTTCTTACCAAGCTTCTCAGGGTTTTCATCACCAATATCATTCCCACAACCACATTCTAACAACAAGTTGATATATCTGACTCCCTCAGCACCTGAAAGTTGAAACCTTCTCAAATTTTCCCAAGATTTCACAACACACGTACAAACTTACCAAAAGCCAGTTTTATTTTTTTTAAAAACTGATGCTGCCCATGATGAGCAACATGGCTCAATTGACCAAGCTGCCAACAAATGGATGATCTCATTTATTTTCCTTTACTTTCTTAAGTGTGTCAAGCAATATAATAGATACAAATAGCAAGAGTCCAACACACTCATATATGAAAAAAGTGAAAATGATACTTTATTCAATGGGATTAGCTTCAACGTCAGATCGTAGTAGATGGTTACCTAACTACAAACCACTACTCACAATATTATTCAACTTGGTCCGGGGGAGGAGTCCCTCGAGAGACTTTTCGCTATTTATTATAAAGTGCCTAAATTCACATCAATAATATTAGAGACGCCAACTGATTAATATTTTCTTATTTTATGTAAATAAATAAAATCGAAAGTGGACTTAGAATAAAAAAAGTTGAGCCACATTTACAGCATATGTGGTCTTTTTACATGGAATAAAATGGCAGAAAAGCTTGTATGAAATGGGGATAATATTATTTTGCTATTCCCAACCAATTATAGACTGCCACATGGAAAAGTTATCACACGTGGCATTGCCGCAACGGGCTGAGGATAGCAAAAGAATGTTATTCCTATTTCACACATGTGTTTCTCATAAAATGAGCCATTAAATAGAATACATACCTCGTTGAATATGAGGAAGCCCAAAGACGAAGGTCCATACTGACATGTACCCATGATTGATCAGGGACTGGCAATGGCATATACAATCTTGCATTAGTTCCTGCACCCTTAGACAACTTGCACACCCTATAACCTTCCATAAATCTAGTAATGTCGCGCTGTAAAGTTGGCCAAAAATAAGATCACCGACTGCGCAATGTCTTGTCTCGCCCCATTTGCCCTTCATTGTGCAATTCACTAAATAATATTCAAACGCAAACTAGAATTTGGAATGCACAACTGATTCCCTTTAAATAGAAAACCATCATGTATGATAAAATCAAAGCGTAGGCCTGCTTCCACATCACGCAAAATAGGAGCAAAGTATGGGTTCTCCTGCTCATAGCATCTGATGAAAAGACTCTCCATTGAAGGAAGTTGAGGTTCCACCCCAAAACCAATTGGCAATGAGGGGAGTAGCCCAACTTCTTATAAGCCCTTTCTAGGTTTCTCAACTCTCCAATGTGGGACTCTTTACCTTCACATTCTCACATCCATAACTTTATTCTTGAACCAAGATAACTCCCACATGTGAAGAGGCACTTATTTAGTATAGGTTATTAAGACATTCCTCGTGCATAAATGCGATTCCAACGGTCCATGTAGGTAAATGCTAACCGGTCTGCATGAAGATATCTTCCAATTTTGTTTCTGATATACTTTTCCTACACAAATATATGAGAACAATTAACTCAAGCCAATCGAAGTTCAAAGTCTCACAGATAATATATTGCAACCAATTTATTAAGCCTTACTCTTTGGAATATTCCACTGTGGTACTTGAGACGCTACAAGAACAGAGGAATTTAGTGACAACCTTTTCAACTGCAGGGAGAGAAAACTCACCTCCAAAAAGAGATTTTAGTCAGCAAACTTGCCTCCCCATGTAATGAATCTTGAATTTAGGCATTTATGCATTATACATATATACTAAAGTGCTTTCTATTAAAATAATTCCTACCGATTCATCCGCAACATTTTAAGATTTTTCTTTCTCAGACTCATAAAGCCTGCATGAAGGTTGCTTAATATTCTTCAATATCAATTCCAGTGGATATGAAGGCCCCTTCAAATATAATGTACATGTTCAAACCAGTAAAGGGAGCTTTTCATCGATTGTCCCAAGTAAATCAAGATGATCACGACCACTTACAAATATTACTTTACAAAAACGAATATTTATATCGGAATATTTATATCTTAGAATAAAAGTCCTTTTTTTTTATAATCTTTCTGTAGAATGGAATATATATATATAGTGCCCTTTTATTGAGAGATCTCTCAAATAATTTTATTTGAGGGACGCCCTTTTCTGATATTCCAAAGTGTTTTCCAACCCACTAGTTGCTAATTCATGCTTGACATAAAAAAAGTTCACACGACATATTTCTTGGGTAACAAGCTAAAACTTTCATCCTCATCCAAACCTTTAGTGAGGTACACAATGATATGAAAATCATAGGTTTATATGCATGCCATGTAAATGACCAACCAAGCCTTGTTTTTCTATCTATATAAGTAAAAACTAAGCATTGGATGGAAGAAGTGTATTGAAGAGATGGGGGGTGGGTATGGGCCAGAGACCGAGACCCCACCGCGGCCTCCTCCCAAACCGGAGCCTCCTCCTCCCAAACCGGCGCTTCCACCCAACTATGAAGCTATTTTGAGAGATGCTGACTCACCCATCAACAAATCCTCAGTGGAAAACCTCCATGAACAGCTCCGTGCTGGAATAACCTTAAACCAAAACAGAAAAGTAAGCCCAGCATCTGAAATTCAAACACTATGCTCAGATGATTTAGTTTTGTCTCGTGAAATGTGAAATATTCCAGTTCGTGTCGAAATTCAGCTCCAAATCAAAATATATGGGGCTTTTAATTTGATTTAAAGAAGGGCAACTTGTAAGTGAACTTAGAAACCAACCATCTCGGTTATGTCATTATTTTGTTGACTATGAATTGTTAGCATTATCACTGTTATTGCAGAAGTATTGGATTGACAAGAAGTCCAACAATTGCTTTATGGTGTATGCAAGGGATCTCTCGATCTCTTGGGCTGAAGACGATCGTAACTGGCTCTGGCCCTCCCTGCAAGAAACCAGGTACCAAAAATTTCAATACGTAACTTATTGGTTTCTCAGTTTCTCCAGTCCTATTGAAGTTGAAACAGATAAACGCAATATATACAAATAATAATAATAATAATAAAATAAATATCATAAAATGCTATCAGTACTCTCAATCCTAACTCAGGTTTCATTGCAGTGGTGTCGTCATTGATGCTGCTGAACTGATTAATGAATGTTGGCTAGAAGTGCACGGACAATTTGAGACTACAAAGCTGTCACCAGGAACTCTGTATGAAGTTGCGTTTGTGGTCAAGCTGAAAGATTCAGCTGAAGGATGGGATGTTCCAGTGAATGTCAGTCTCACTCTTCCAGATGGTAGCAAACAATGGCATGAAGTTAAGTTGAAGGAAATCCCAAGAGAGCAATGGATAGAGATTTCGGTTGGCGAGTTTAGAGCATCACCCGAAATACCTGGGGACATGGAGTTTTCGATGTATGAATATGACAGTGTGAAATGGAAGAGAGGACTTGTTATCAAGGGCGTTATCATTCGGCCTAAAAATTAAGTTGCAGAATACTCAACTTTGCTTATGAGCAGAGATATGATTTTCTGGGTTTTTCATATGAAGACAGAAATGAGAGAATTGCCTATGTAAGAAATAATAAGAACAGAATAATGAAACAATGATACAACTTACATTTCTGCTTCAATTCCCAGGCCAATTCAAATTTTAATGGCTGGCAATTTAATGGCTGTGTCAATCAAGCAATATAATACATACAAATAGCAAGAGTCCAACACACTCTTCATTACAAGCGAAGCATATGTGAAAAAAGTGAAAATGATACTTTATTCAATGGGATTAGCTTCAACGTCAGATCTCGTATTAGATGGTTACCTAGCTACAAGCCTCTGCTCATAATATTATTCAACTTGGTCCGGGGGAGGAGTCTCTCTCGAGACTTTTCGCTATCTATTATAAAGTGCCTAAATTCACATCAATAATATTAGAGACGCCAACTGATTAATATTTTCTTATTTTATGTAAATAAATAAAATCAAAAGTGGACTTAGAATAAAAAAAGTTGAGCCACATTTACAACATATGTGGTCTTTTTACATGGAATAAAATGGCAGAAAAGCTTGTCTGAAATGGGGATAAAATTATTTCGCTATTCCCAATCAATTATAAACTGTCATGTGAAAAAGTTATCACACGTGGCATTGTGGCGACGGGTCGAGAATAGCAAAATAATGTTATCCCTATTTCACACAAGTATTTCTCATAAAATGGGCCATTTTGGAAAATCAATCAACGACCACATAAATAGAATCCACACCTCGTTGAATATGAGGAAGCCCCAAGACGAAGTCCATACTGACATGCACCCATGATTGATCAGGGACTAGCAATGGCATATACAATCTTGCATTAGTTTATAAAAAGGAATATTTATATCTTATAATAAAATCCCTTTCCTTTTTTCTGCAGAATGGAATATATATATATATATATATAATAAAGAAACAAAAGTTTACCATATGGAATAAAGGCATTTTCTGATATTCCAAAGTGTTTTCCAACCCACTGGTTGCTAATTCATGCTTGACATCAGCATGCATGAGAAACTGACAACTAAAGAAAAAAAATTAAAAGTTCACAGGACATCTTTCTTGGGTAGCGAGCACCTTCATCCTCATCCAAACCTTTAGCGGGGTACACAATGATATGAAAATCATAGGTTTATATGCATGCCATGTAAATGACCAACCAAGCCTTGTTTTTCTATCTATATAAGTTAAAACTAAGCATTGGGTGTATTGAAGAGATGGGCAATCTGTTCTCAAGTCCTTCCCCATCGCCGTCTCCTTCCCCAACGCCGTCTCCTTCCCCATCGCCGTCTCTATTCTCAAGTCCTTCCCCATCACCGTTTCCTTCCCCAACGCCGTCTCCTTCCCCATCGCCGTCTCTATTCTCAAGTCCTTCCCCATCACCGTCTCCTTCCCCAACGCCGTCTCCTTCCCCATCTCCGTCTCCTTCCCCACCACGGCTTCCACACAACTATGAAGCTATTTTGAGAGATGCTGACTCACCCATCAACAAATCCTCAGTGGAAAAACTCCTTGAACAGCTCCGTGCTGGAATAACCTTAAACCAAAAGAGTAAGGTAAGGCCAGCATCTGAAATTCAAACACTATGCTCAGATGATTTAGTTTTGTGAAATGTGATATTCCAGTTCGTGCCGAAATTGAGCTCCAAATCAAAATATATGGGGCTTTTAATTTGATTTAAAGAAGGGAAACTTGTAGTTGTAAGGGGGTGTATCCAATTCAAACTTTTAATGACTTTTATAGAGTTTAAAAGTCTGGAGGTATTTAATTTAGACTTTTAAAGAGTATATAAAAGTTTAGTGGTATTCAATTGTGACTTTTAAAAAGTATTTAAAAGTTTGGTGGTATCCAGTTATGACTTTTAAAGAGTATTTAAAAGTTTGGTGGTATCCAAAAAGTTAATGACTTTTAAAAAGCTTATTAAATGAATGACTTTTCCATACTTTTAAAACTAATTGTTAAGAGCAAAAGTCTTGCCAATTTACTAGTGACTTTTATCAACTCTATAAAAGTATTTAAGAATTTGTCAACTCTATGAAAGTCATTCACTTAAAAAAAGTCTTTACAGCATCTGAAATTCAAACACTATGCTCAGATGATTTAGTTTTGTGAAATGTGATATTCCAGTTCGTGCCGAAATTCAGCTCCAAATCAAAATATATGGGGCTTTTAATTTGATTTAAAGAAGGGCAACTTGTAGTTGTAAGTGAACTTAGAAACCAACCATCTTTGATTATGTCATTATTCTGTTATTGCAGAAGTATTGGGTTGACAAGAAGTCCAACAACTGCTTTATGGTGTATGCAAGGGATCTCTCGATCTCTTGGGCTGAAGACGATCGTAACTGGCTCTGGCCCTCCCAGCAAGAAACCAGGTACCAAAAACTTCAATACATAACTTATTGGTTTCTCAGTTTCTCCAGTCCTATTGAAGTTGAAACTGTTCGTGTTTAAAAGAAGAGAGTGAGGAAACAATATGCTCTGTAAAACTTGTGTATTTCGTGGAGAGTGAGGCACGATGTCACTCACAGCTCATATAGCTCATATTGCTGTTAGAGGAGAGAGAGAGCTGGACAATTCCTAGCTTCAATCTCAACCATCCAACTACACTATCAGTAGGATTAAGACACCTGTCCAGTCAAGTCCTATAAGACTTAACAAACCGTTTGACTATTATAAACAGCTTAGCCTATGAGCTAAGTATAACACTAAACAAAGCAATTACATACTAAATCAGTTTACCATTTTGCACATTAACAGAAACAGATAAACGCATTATATACAAAAAATAATAATAATTTAATAATTATCATAAAATGCTATCAGTACTCTCAATCCTAACTCAGGTTTCATTGCAGTGGTGTCGTCATTGATGCTGCTGAACTGATTAATGAATGTTGGCTAGAAGTGCATGGACAATTTGAGACTACAAAGCTGTCACCAGGAATTCTGTATGTAGTTGCGTTTGTGGTCAAGCTGAAAGCTTCAGCTGATGGATGGGATGTTCCAGTGAATGTCACTCTCACTCTCCCAGATGGTAGCAAACAATGGCATGAAGTTAAGTTGAAGGAAATCCCAAGAGAGCAATGGATAGAGATTTCGGTTGGCGAGTTTAGAGCATCACCCGAAATACCTGGGGACATGGAGTTTTCGATGTATGAATATGATAGTGGGAAATGGAAGAGAGGACTTGTTATCAAGGGTGTTATCATTCGGCCTAAAAATTAAGTTGCAGAATACTCAACTTTGCTTATGAGCAGAGAGATGATTTTCTGGGTTCTTCATATGAAGACGTACAGAAATGAGAGAATTGCCTATGTAAGAAACAATAAGAACAGATTAATGAAACAATGATACATCTTACATTTCTGCTTCAATCTTAATGCCATCTGAAGCATCACAAATTCTTTTTTAACATAGTTGTTAATTAGTTGTGTTCATGATTTCAGAAAAACTTCTCAGTACTTGGCTAACAAAAGCTGCATTTCACAAAAAATTAAATTATGTACAATCACTTCCTTAAAGCCAATAGTACATTTAATCTACGAAATCGCACATCTGGAACACCAAGATTTCTGCTGAGGGAAAGGAAAACTTAGTCTTCATGCATCAGTTCAAATATCTTGGCACATGAGATTCTCCTAAGCAACAGTTCCAAATACTTACCATTATCTTCAAACACTTTCCATGAAAATGTAAACGAATATGTCCAATTACAGAAAGCCTACTAATCTGATACATTATGGAACTGAAGGTATGCTTTGAGGTTTCACAACTCTTTTTCCAAGTATAAATGGGAAAAGAAGGCATGCTGTGTTCAATCACTTGAGCTACAAGTTGATGTCGACATGTACACAAGGGTCTTTGGTTACTCTGATTGGATGATATGTTTTTTCTTCTAATATAAGCGATAGTTTGATTGGATGAAATTTTTAATTTAGACTTTATAATATAACTTTTGTGTCACCTTAGAAGAAATCAAAATTTTATTTATTTTTAATACAATCATGGAACTTTAATTTATTATAGTTATCACTTTTGTTTGCCATGAGCGTACATATTTTTTTTCTTTGGAAAAAAAAGAAAGTGCATATTTATTTTTGAATTAAAAAAAATAGTGAAATCACGTGAGTCAAGTTGAAATATTACTAAAAAACTACGTTGACTGTTGGTGAAGCACTGGATTATTATGTGCTTCATGCTTGAAGTTGATCCATCCAGATTCTAGCTTAGCTTAATGGCTAATTATTCAGCTGAACCTTCATCCTCTTTGACCTTCACCTCGCCTTCCCATATACCAAGCGCTTCAAAAACCCACAACAACCCATCTTCCTCCTCTGGCTGCGAACCTGTGCCTAGCCCTGAAGTCATCAGTTTGACCAAGCTCAGTTCCAATTTGGAGCAGCTGCTCTTGGTTGACTCTAGCTCTGATTACAGTGATGCCGATATCATCGTTGAGGGAAAATCTGTGGGTGTTTACAGATGCATATTGGCTTCCAGAAGTAGCTTTTTCGGCGAGCTATTCAAGCGAGCAAATGGGTCTTCCGAGAAAGAAGGTAAACCAAAGTACTGTATGAGTGATTTGCTGCCTTATGGAAATGTTGGGTATGAAGCTTTCTTGGTTTTCTTGAGCTATGTGTATACTGGAAAGCTGAAGCCTTTTCCCACGGAGGTTTCAACTTGCGTTTACAGTGTATGTGCCCATGACGCATGCGGGCCTGCAATTAATTTTGCTGTGGAATTGATGTATGCATCTTCCGTTTTCCAAATGCCGGATTTGGTTTCAATTCTCCAGGTTGGTGTTCTGTTACTCTAAATTTCTGGTCAAAATTGATACCATATTAAGAAATTAGTCAAATTTCTGTTTTCTTTTTCGGTCAGCATGATCCATCCAACTCGTTTATGGAAAGTTAAGAAAGATTGTTCTGATTTTGTTATCTATGTATCGGCAGCGACGGCTTATTAATTTTGTTGGGAAAGCCCTGGCAGATGATGTTATCCCAATCCTCGTGGTTGGTTTCCATTGTAAGTTGAGTCAGCTCATTGATCAGTGCATAGAGAGAGTGGCACGATCAGATCTTGATAGCATCTCTCTTGAGAAGGAACTTCCTGATGAGGTTGTGGAGAAAATTAAAATTATTCGCCACAATTCTCAGCAAGACTGTGACTCCAACATTGCAGCGGTGGACCCCTTGCGTGAAAAGAGAATCAGGAGAATACATAAGGCATTGGACTCAGATGATGTTGAACTTGTGAAACTTCTTTTAAGTGAGTCTGATATAACCTTAGATGAAGCCAATGCTCTCCATTATGCTGCAGCTTACTGCGATCCTAAGGTTGTGACTGAAGTGATTGGTCTGGGTCTGGTTGATGTTAACCTCCGGAATTCTCGGGGTTATACAGTACTTCACATTGCTGTGATGCGCAAGGAGCCATCAATTATAGTATTGCTTCTGACTAAAGGAGCTCGTGTGTCAGAGCTGACATTAGATGGTGAGAGTGCTGTTAGCATTTGCCGGAGGTTGACGAGGGCAAAGGATTATCATTCAAAAACAGAGAGGGGAGAAGAAGCAAACAAAGACCGGATATGCATTGATGTTCTAGAGAGAGAAATGCAGAGGAATCCGATGGCTGCGGATGCGTCTATATCTTCCCAAATAATGCCTGATGACCTGCACATGCAATTGCTGAACCTGGAGAACAGAGGTAACATTTCTAAGATCATTTCTAAGACATTCTCAATTCATAAACTCTTTAGGGTTCTTTTTCCCCGAGAAGGAAACTGAATTATTGGATTATGAGCTTAAATCAATGAAATACTTTTCTACCTTTTATATGGTCGTAATTACTCTCTTGTTGCTGGTTATACGTTTTAGTGATTGCTTTGATATATGAATAAAATGAAGAACAAATTTTCCTGGACCAAAGTGTTATCTATCGAAAGAAGATATATATGTATTCATACAAGTTAATTTTTGAGCTTCATATCAGTGGTGAATACCTTTGGTCCTTTGACATTTTTGTTTTGATCCACTACTCTTCCTATTTCATATATCAATGAGTTTCTTGCAAAATGAATAGCTTGTTTGCAAACGCATCTCTTTACACTTGGTAATTGCTGGGTGTAGATATGTAGTCTTCATATATTAACACATGAACTTCAACCTTTTGCCTTTCATATTTCTTCTTTTGATTGGTTTTGTGTACCTTGAGTCTCTGACATGATATCTTTGACTTTTACTGATTAGATATCTGAATTGCATTATTTATTGCAGTGGCTTTTGCCCGATTGTTATTCCCTACTGAAGCCAAGGTAGCCATGGCCATTGCTCATGCCGAGACAACATCTCAGTTTTCTGGGCTCTCTTCATTCAAAGGCTCAACTGGGAATTTGATGGATGTTGATTTAAATGAGACTCCTAACGTGCAGAACAAAAGACTCCGTTCTAGGTTAGAAGCCCTCATGAAAACAGGTAAATGCAGCATGCTTTTAGTAGATAGACATATGATCTTTTATCTGTTATTGTGACTCTTGTTTCTCAAAGGAAGCACGACCTCTGGAAGTGTGTTACACATCACGAGCTAGTATATGGTATTTAGAATCTGCTTGGTAAAATTATCATTGATTTTCACCTTTTAAGCCTTCTTGTTCTGTTGTGGCAGTCAGTACAGGTAGATGCTATTTTCCTCATTGCTCGGAAGTCCTGGATAAGTTCATTAAGGACGACCTTCCTGATTTGTTTTTCCTTGAGACGGGCACCCCTGATGAGCAGAAAATAAAGAGGACGCGTTTCATGGAGCTTAAGGAGGAAGTACAAAAGGCATTTAGCAAGGACAAGGCTGCTAAGAACCTCTTTAGGTTGTCTTCATCATCCTCCTCATCGTCTCTGAAAAATGTTGGTGAAAATCTAAAGGTTGGGAAATTATGAAGGCTTGTAAATTGTATCTAATTTTAAACCTCCCAATTATGAACACATTTTTCCAAGGATGCTGATGAGAGCTTAGTAAGCAATCTTGGCAGATGCAGATTGCCATTTTAACTGCACGAACTAGCTAGTGTCCTAGTTTTGTAACTCTGTAGAGAACCTTGCAATGGAAATCAATCTTTGATTCTGATTTTAACAAATTATTGGTTTCTCTAATCATTTTAAGTCCTTAGTTCTGTTGATGACAAACTCTGAGCGATGCGTTCTTGGATTCTGAGAGTTGATGGAAAATATCATGTTATTGGGCTGTTTCTGGTAAACAAGGAATTCAAAGCTAAAGAAAGGTAAGAAAGAGCAGAAAAAAACAGAGTAGAAATCTGTAACTGGTCCAAGTTCAGTAATAAGCATGCGAAAGTCTACTTGTACATAATTTTACCTGCCCATCAATTCCAAACTTGTAAAATGGATCCTATCATCTACATTTCTTTTTTTCTTTTTTTCTTTTTGGTCGAAAATCATCTACAATTCTTTGATCGATTATAATTGCCTTTTATGAGAGCACTAAACAAGAAGCAAAACAGTCTCATTCTTTTGCAATTACCTTTTAAATCTCTGTCGGGTATAAAACCAACTCAGCATTGCAAGATAAGCCACAAGAGCACGATGCTAACCAAATGGTTGTCATCAAATACAGTAGAACATGAACATAATTTCACATCAACGAATTTATATATTTTTGTTCAATAAATTGAGCATTGAGCACAATGCGAACCAAATCATTGTCACCAAATAAAGTAGACCATGAACAGAATTTCTCATCAATGAATTTATTTATTTTTGTTCAACAAACAGAGTATGAATCAATTAGTAAAGCCTTCTTATACAAGATGGTAGTTTAACCAAAATAATAGACAGGAGATCAGAAGGATCTAATTCTTAGCTCTTTTGCATTTTAAAACTTTCCCACATGGCTGGACCTTCAGGATGAACATCCACATAGTATTTTACAAATCGTGCATCCGAACATGCAAGGAGAGTGCTCAAGGACAACATAGGCTTTGCTGCACCTTTCTCCCGTAGCCACGCATACATTGAGAATCTAAGATTAATCCTGTCCATATCGTAACATAAGTATGCTGGGAATGCCACCACAGAATCCAGTGGATAACGTAAACAGGTTGTTAAGCAACTGATCTTCATTTCAATCACTTCTTTGCTCTGATTAAGAACATGAGGAGCTTGTTTAATTATGTTTGACACCACATTGCAGTCCAAGCCAGCTTGTACGAGGCAATCAAACCTCTCTTGTAATTGGTCTCCTCTACCTCTGAATTTTTTCAAAGCTTTCATCATCTCATCTGAGTTTTCTATATATCCCAATCTCACCAAGAATGACGTTTTCTCCAGATGTTTACTGGGGAGTGGGGATATTAATTGATTTTTACCTTTGGACTTTGAAGCCAATGTCAACACCTTGTGTGGATCTTCCTTCATCATTTGGAGCAGGCCATCTCTCTTGACTTTTAAGTCTTTACAAACAGTTTTGGGTCTTTTAAACCTAGATGAACTCAGAAATTCCATGTCATTGGCTACAATGTCTGCCATCTCTTCTGTTCCCATTCCAATCTCAAACAGAAAATCTACTGCCAGCAAGAGATTTTTCATGCACTTAACTGACAAGACCTGTGGATTTTGCATAAAAAGTGAATAAACCTCATTCATCTCGAGACCCAATTTGAGTAACCGGCCAAACAATACATACACATTCTTTCCAGAACCTTCTAATAGTAATGCAGGATTTAATTCAAACAAAGCACACATTTGCTCCTCCGTATAACCCACTTTGTCAAGAAAATCCATTGTATCAAACATTCTGTCCCAGTTGTATGTGCTGTTACCTGATGCATACCCTCCAATCCAATCCATTCCAAGGCCTAAACGCTTCAATTTTTCATGAACCTTGACAAAGTCACTATTGACACCCCCAACCAAAAGCAAAGGGCAATAACTAACAAGCTTAATAACTGTTGCTTTGCTTATCCCCAAATTTTCATAAGCTTGAAGTTTTAGAGCCAACACTCCATAGTCGTATCCAAATATCTCCTTTGCCTCCTTATACATCTTACCGATGTTACTACGGGGGATTCCATAATCATATAAAGCATGAACGTTATCAGTCAGCACACAATCATCACTCAGATACATCAAGTGCCGTGGCAGAAACGATAGGAGCTCAGATGGACTCAAACCCAAGCTCTCAAAGAACGGTTCAAACTCATTAATGGGATTGTAGCGAAGAAATCGGGTTAAGGAACGTGCAACATCTTTCTCAGTATCAATGTTGGAGAGCAAATTTTGAAGAAAAATTGGGGAGTTTTTGCTAATATGCTCTGCATCCGTGAAGCTGAAGCTTCGAGTGCAATGCAGGTAATCAAAAAGGGTTGCCTGAGCCTCAGTTCTAGCATTTCGAGAAACCCGGTTAGCAAAAGGAGAATTGGGCGATTGTGCAGACTCGATGACAGAGACCTTCGAGTGATGGGTAAGTCTAGAACTGCAAAAGCATTGGAATTTACGCGAAACAGAAGATGGGTTCTGCACCAAAGTGGTTCTTTCAAAGACAGGCGAGAAGAGTACGAGGTGATTGAGTTGGGAAATCATTCTCGAAACCCTTCTGTGGATTCTATTCATTAACATGGAAAGTGGAGATGACAAAAGAGAGAAGCAGAAGATTCAGCGAGAGTTAAAGGAATGAGAAAAGCAGTAAAGACCAGAAATGCACAAAAGCTTAAAATTTCTAAAAGCCATAGAACAGAGAGAGAGAGAGAGAGAGAGAGAGAGAGAGAGAGAGAGAGAATGTTGTAATGTATGGGAGCAAGGTCAATCACATTTTTTCATAAATAGTTGAAAGTTACAGAGGATCAAGATTGAAAGAGCTTCAATTGAGAGGTTACCTTGGATGAATATCCTTTCAGGGTTTAATTCCCCATTGCTCCTTTTGTTATTTCCGCTCTGCGGTTTTTAGAGAGACCAAGATGAAGTGTGTCCCTGTTTCTGCCGTTGTCAAAAACCCTAACAATTTGGGAGTTTAAGCCGCCGCCTCCTTCTTTCTTTTACGTTTTTCAAATATTTTATTTACTTCTTTATCTATTACTATTTAGCTACCTCTTACAAAAAGATCATATTTGATACCTGAGAGACCATCTTGGCTTGAGAAAAATTATGTACAACCATTATTCAATCTCAATATCATTATACTGATTTGATATAACTATTCAATTAATAAAAAGTTCGACAAAAAAAATTCAGTTAATAAAAAGGTTTCATTTGGAGATTGCATGTTGTTGCCGGAACATGCTAGGGTTCAAGTTTGAGATCCTTCAAATGTGACAAAGGCTTCTCTGGTCACAATTGAGCTGTCTATTGAGAATGATTAGGAGGTTTGAGTAGGGGCGGGCATCAATTTAGTCGAACCAACTAAATCGGCCAATTCGAATTTAAATGAATGGTAATTTAAGAAATAAATAGGAGAAACTGTCATCACATATGATCATCACTTAGCTTAATTTGGTTCCACCACTATAATAGCCAATTTTCAGTTTCAGTTTCATTTTCATTTCATTTGGTGAGAAATATTTGATGGCATTGGCGACGTTCCCCCCCAACAAAAAGAAAAAAGAAGAAGAAGTGGTTTGGCCTGTGATGATGAAATGGTATCTAAAATTACTATGTCATCATATAAAATATAGCTAAGAAATGATAAGTGATGCAACAACCATAATGATTGGGGGGGTAGGATCGGGTTGGTGGTGGAATATTAGGAATTCTAGCAGCAACAACATAAGAAATTAGTTAACATAACTTAGAATGAAATCAAGAAAAATAATAAATAAACATCAAGACATGGAGATCCAAATGCTATCATTCAAACCTATCATTCTACCTTTAAGTAACTAATATTAAGTACATAGCTTACCTTCACTTTGTACAAATCTCACATTTCTCAAAACAAACTCTAAAATCCAAATTCTTAGCAAAAATTTTAAAAACTCTAAAATCCAAATAGCTCATCATCCAATCACGTTATTTTCATTTCTTACTTCCCTATCTGATTGGATAACATGAAATGCAATCCACACTTGGCTCATGGATCCCTTGGGCAATATCCAAGCACAAAGTCACACGTATCCACCCAAATTTCTCTGTCATTTTATTTTTCGGCCCTTTTCCCAGTTTCCAGTTTCTTTTAACTAATAACTCCTCCTTCCCTTACTTTATTACCTGTTCGGTTGTAGATTCGAAGCACTCACATTTACATTGATTGCACCCCTTTTGCTTCGTTTTTCCTCTTCACGGGTTGTTTGCATTCCATTTCTTTATTGTTGGTGACAAATTCGCCATACCCATTTGTTTTCTCAAATACCCATCTGCATCAGCTCCTCAAGTTTCCTTTTTTTTAATTGAGATTTGTAGATTTTGGCATTGGATTAGCTCTGGTTCCTCTGTGTCTGTTTTCCCAAATGCCCATCTGATTTGGCTGTTGATGTTGGAAGGGTTTTGTTGGTTAAGTTATGGACTTCATGCTCATGGTAAGACCTCCATCTGATTTCTGAGCTTCTTAGCTTACATCCTCTGTTTTAGCTTGCTGGGTTTTCTCTAAAATTTTATCTGCGTTGTGCTATTCTATGGTCTCTGATCTAATGCTGAAGGTTGTTTTATATACCCCATTTGATTTCCCATGTGTTTTTGGGCAGATTTTGGATCCGAGTTTGTTTTTCCCGTTTGATTGTATTTCCTGGTTTCCGGGTACTGCTTGCTCTCATTTACATTTGATAGTCTTTTTGAATCTCCTGCTTAGAGCTTGTCTTGAGATTGCTCTGCAACCGTTGTTAATATTGATGGGTTACTGCATTTTACATTGACTTCAGTGGCTCCACCACCACTTTTCAAATGACCACATCATCTCTATGGTTGGGTCATTTGGTTTTTTATTCAAATGAAGAAACTGTTTGTGGCCAGTCCTAGGATGAAATCTTGAGTTTTGTTGCTTGACCAATTTACAGCTACACTATCTAGTCCCTTTGATGAGTTTACTAGTGTACATTCATACATTTGTATTTGGCCAGTAGCTCAAAGTTTGTGTCTTGCTTAATTTCTCTTATTTATCAGTCTGGGTGTTACTTGATCTCATCTTTCTAATTCTGTGTTTGGATGGTTCCTGCCTTTTAGTTCGCATTTTTTGTTTTCGTACAAAGGTTTTTGTTGTCTGAATACTTGAATGTATGTACAGAATAAAATACAAATCCAATGGATTATGTGTATAGAGATGAGCAATGAGATATCACATTTCTTTTGCTTGCAGCTTACCCATCTGCTAATATAAGCTACTCTGGTTAAAATGTCATAATCAGGTGCATGTTTATGATTATGATTACTGTCCTGGTAGCTTACTTGCTCCATGTGTCTGCTAATGGAAAGATGAAACAGGAAAATGAAGAGAGGAAGACAGTACGGAAAAGTAAAGAAGGGAAATAAGAACGGCTAATCTAACATATTGCGATGGAAGTGTCTACAAAGACAGTTATGGCTATCAAGTCTTACCAAAATCAAGCGGGAGTGCTGGTTAAAAACTATTTATTAGCGGATCCCTTCATACCATATACTTCCATTATTGGAGGCATAATTTTGTGCAAAATGGTATGCTTGTAATCTTTTAATTCCTTTAATGTTTAAAATGGTTCTTAAATTTGAGCCCTTGGGTGCTCCATTCAGGTTGTAGATTTGGTCTTCCATTTTCTTATTAACTCATTATATATTGCAGGTATATGATCTTACCCAGTTAATTAGTAGCTTTTACATCAAGACTTATGCTGGCCTTACAAAAATCCAACGAATTGAGTGGAACAGTCGGTGAGGATTCCCACTTTCCAACTGTTGAATTTCATCTGTAATTACTTGTGCGTTTATTAATTTGAAAAGTAACTTTTGCAGAGGTATCTCCAGTATTCATGCCATTTTTATCACAGCTCTATCCTTACATTTTGTGTTCTGGTCCGATCTCTTTTCTGACCAAACTCATGCTGGCCTTGTTACATTTCGAAGCTCACCACTGTCCGTTTTTGGATTAGGGGTATGTGTTTCCTATTATTATCTTATGAAATTGGCCACTCAATTAATATCAAGGTATCTGCACTCCCTACACAATGTAAGGAAATGCTGAAGTGAGCCAAAAATTAGTTTTAATTACTTATCAATACATTTATGATGTCATGATGAGTTTATCATCTGACCATGCCTAGACTAGCAGTTTAATATTAACCCAAGAGCCAATCTATCAAGGATTCACGAGTGATCTGGACCTTTTGTTTTAATGGGTTTGTCTAGATACACTTTTTTGGTTTGGTATCTCCTAACATATTTCTGAAAGGAACTTAACTAAGATGATTTATGACAGGTTTCTGTTGGGTACTTCTGTGCGGATCTAGGAATGCTATTATGGCTATACCCTTCTTTAGGTGGAATGGAATATGTAAGTAATTTCTCCATGGAAGACAGTTCTTATATTAGTCTAGAAGCACACGCATATACATATATCTTTATATGTCTGTTCTAACCTTCTTGACATCTGGTCAGAAGCATAATTTACCAATGTTATAACAAGTCTCAACAAAAACCAAAAAAAAAAAAAAAAAAAAAAGAAAGGAAAAAGAACATTTGCATATAATTTAAGTTCATTCCTAGTCGCATTTGATTAGACTCTGGGCTTCCCTATGGGCATCGGTTTCATTTTTGGCTATCTTTTATGAACGGGGAGTTGCTGTGTTTTCAGTTTAAAGTATGTTCTGTTTTATTTTTGTAGTGGTTGGCAGATGTGTTGTTAGACTTTTATGGTTGTACTTTTTTGGTGGACCAGTCCACCAATCTTGTACTCTTTTTGGTAGTAAAATGAAGTTGTTTCCTTTAAAATAAAAATAAAAATAATGAATAAATACTAGGCAACGTATACACAAATCTTTGATTAGAAATGAGTAGCGTTTGCCATGTTAAAAGCTGTATAACTCTTAATATGGTGGTGTTCAATTACAGGTTTTCCATCACTCACTTTCTGGAATTGCAGTAGCTTACTCCATGTTTTCTGGAGAAGGGCAACTTTATACATACATGATCCTCATCTCTGAGATCACTACTCCAGAGATCAATATGAGATGGTAAGTTTTACAAGCAATACGGTGTTTAGGTTCTAGTATTCCATCTTTAATATAAACTTTGGGTTTCATGAAGGTATCTTGATACAGCTGGTATGAAGAGGTCCAGTGCATATCTCATAAACGGCATTGTGATATTTTTATCATGGCTGGTCAGTTGAAGTCCTCTTGAATTTTTGCCATTTTGTTGTTAAACATGGTGGCTTGATGCTCAATATGTACTCATATCATATAGTGGATCGACTTAGTTGCAACTTACAACACTTTCCTACTACTTTCACTTATAAGATAAAGTGAATTTTTCCATCTCCAAGGAAAACCACTCTGATCCCAATTCTGCTTTCAGAGCTTCAACTCTCACATAAAGTTCTTGTTTCGGCAATTCAAATGTAGGAGGACTAATTCATTTCTTAGCCATCTATCTTAATGTGAGCCAGCATCATGAGCATGTATTGTTGTTTTCGAAGTTGCTGGATTTTCATCTGGTTATACAACTTTTATCTCTGTAAGATATGCTTTCTGAAAGAATATATGGAATGCAGGCTGCAAGAATTCTGCTGTTTGGTTACATGTTTTACCATGTTTACTTGCACTATGATCAGGTAAGTTGCAATTCCCTGAAGATATGTACCTACCACCTACACTTGATTTTGCTTACTGTATACTTTCACTGTCTTGAAAAGTTGATTTATACTTCAGACCATGCTGACATAGTTCTCCGAGAAGGGGAATGAAATTTTGGATCTTTACATTCTGCTTTTTTCTTCCCTCTTTTGAGGTGCTTTTCTTGGGCAGCAGGATGGCAAGCATCAGTGTGCCCCTGATTATGCTTCCTATTGTCTATTCCTTAATAAAATCTTGAAAGTTGCATATAGTGCAATAGTTTTCAACTGTTCCAGAAGATTCTACATTGCTCACTTCCTACTTATTGAAATGAAGAAAGAAAGAAAAAAGCCAAAACATCTCTTATTTTGCCTGTTCCCTTCAAAGCAATGTTTGTGAACTTTTATGAATTATCAAGTGCTATACAACTGCAGAATTATGTGATTTGTCAGAACTACTAAATTAATTTTAATTGGATGGGCAGGTCATCCAGATGCACACCTTTGGATATCTGCTGGTCTTTGTTGTGCCATCAGTGCTAGCAATAATGAACTTGATGTGGTTTGGAAAGATTATCAAGGGATTGATCAAGCAATTAGCCAAGATGCAATGATGGATATATATATGTTCCAATTGAGTCTAAAGTCCTCCCCTTAAGATGGGTCTGTGCTTGTGCATTCTTCTATTTTGCTCACTGTATAAATGATAGAGGCCTCGAGGGGTTAAAAAAGAAATCGAAACGGGAGGCATTTTGGTGGTCACAATTGTTGTAAATGTTTCTAAAGTTTGTTTGTTGTTAAATTACAAGGGGAATCCAATCTAAGATCTCTACTTTTTACCTCACTCCACTGTATGCCACTAGAGTTAAAGGTTAATGGACGTAAGTGATTCAAAGCTGGATACATTATTGTTTCAACAATCGCTTTAATTTTTTTTATTTAGTTTTAGAACAATGCTTGTTATGGATGAGTAGCAAGTTCTCTTTACAGGTTGAGATGGGCAAAACATAATGTAGATTTGCCAACTTTTTTATTTTTTATTTTTTTTGGGGTCCAAATAGATCATACAAAAGGGAATAATGCATGAGGAGCCAGGCATTTTTCTTTTTCTTATGCCAGAAGCATGAGGAAAGCTTGATCTCAAGCATAACTTGTGATCTATTGATTGGTAATAAAAGCAAAAACTAGGGTCTGTTTTTCCCCTTTATCAAACTTCAAAACTCTAATGGGTGGTTGATGGCGACAAAAGTAGGGGAAATCTTGAGGATCATCCTAGTACTGCGCCTGCATAGTTTTTGTTGTTCTTAGTATTTTTAATTACTATCTAAAACAGAAAAGCCACTAAAAGTATCTACTTTCTACAGGGAAAATCTCTTAACTAATTTTATAATTACGTACTAAAATTACCCCAAGTTTAAAAAGAGTTGTGAAAGCATTTTGTACTGCACATTTGTGTACAATAGTGTTCGCAATATGCAACAAGAGGAAGGTATTGAAAGGAAAACCAGTGTAACTAATAATAGCATACTGGACTTGATAGTGGAACTGTTGTTGATGTGTTTCCTTTTACCTTGGGACCTTTTTTTTATTGCTTTATTTATAATCAAATAACTTTGCAAATGGACATTCTCACTCAAATCTGGTCCACCGAGGTATCCAAAGTTTTGACTGAGTAGGTCTCTCTAGCTGGTGATGCAGCCGCATAGTTCAGATCATAATTGTGTGATTGAAATTCACGGTCTCGCAACATAAACATTTTTCTGATGACAAAATATTACCATCAAATGTATGCAATATACATGATAGACTTTTTTAGGATCTAACCTATAACGTAGAGTGAAACTATGGACATTATTGGCACTTCAAAAAGATTATTATGTCCTCTTTTAAGAGTCTAAATGCAATTTCTCTATGCCTTATATTTTTATAAGAGACGAGCGCAGAATAACTTTTATAGAATGCTAATAACAGCTCCCTTTATTGATATATTTCAAACAATCTCACTGAAATCATGAGTAGTCTTGAAGCTCTTCCTGAAACTAAGTTCATAGTGAGAAGAATAGTGAGGCCATGTGAGTCATGAGTGAGTAGTCTTTTTCCTGCTGATGAAGTAGCCGCATGGTACAGAATCTACAGATCATAACTGAATTTGAAGAAAGCTAATGTGACAAAAGAACTTTATAATTTTTAAGGTAAAGCATTCCAACTAGATGTTATATAGAACCATATATCATTCATAGTAGTTAAGATCATAATATTCGACCAGCAGCACCAATATTAATTGAAGCAGAGGTAGTGTCACTTCCCAATATCGTGCTTAATTTATTGACACTCCATCCGGTACTTTCTTAATCATCAGTTAAACAAATGCAGTCAAGTACACTAATTAGTAATTAGTGGCATGTTAATTGATGTTTTTATTCTAATCAAGAGAAAGTACAGCCTACAGCCTAGCGTTATTGTATATACAAATACAAATTTTCCTGAAATAGTAGCAACTGCCATGTGAGAATCGAAATGGCAAGCAAACAGTTGGTCAGTCCTCGTCAGTATGCCTGTAGTTTGAGGAAGGCTCCAAACTTCCATGTATATTATATGCTGCAACCCCATAAATTCCGGAGAGTTTAAGTTGAAGCTCACCCGATTCGCAGGGCCATGATCATGAGTGCCACTATCTTGCAGAGCTTTTTGTTATGAGCATGGTTTGTTCTTTTGTTTAGAGGAGCTGAGCTCATTACTATATAAGCTAAGTTTTGAGCTCACTTACGTTATCTCTATAGACTCTATTCTTCATTGATCCCAATGGCAGCCTTCACTAAAACCTGCACTCTCCTTTTCCTTCTAGCCATTGCAATATTCTTGAACTTCAACCAAACCCTAGCCAAGCAGAAGCCAAGTTCTACTTCCCTGGTACTTGGTCTAACACATTCTTATACTTCCCTTCCCATTCCAAAAGCCTCTGCTAATTCGAAAAAGATGCCATCACAAGTGTCAGATATGATGGAGCCCTTGAGGGGAGTTAGAGATGGGTATTTGATATCTCTTAACTTGGGGACACCCCCACAAGTCATTCAGGTTTACATGGATACTGGGAGTGATCTTACTTGGGTTCCTTGTGGGAATCTTTCTTTTGTTTGCATGGATTGTGATGACTATAGGAACAACAGACTAATGCCCACATTCTCTCCTTCTGCTTCCTCTTCATCACTTAGAGACCTCTGTGGTAGCTCCTTTTGCCTTGACATCCATAGCTCAGAAAATTCTATCGATCCATGCACCATAGCCGGATGCTCACTCACTACCCTTCTTAAGGCCACATGTCCTAGACCATGCCCTTCATTTGCTTACACTTATGGGGGAGGTGGGGCTGTCACAGGGACACTTAGTAGAGACACACTTAGGGTTCATGGAATTAGTAGCACCCCCGATAATGTTGTCACGAGAGAAATTCCCAAGTTTTGTTTTGGGTGCATTGGGTCTACTTATAGAGAGCCTATTGGGATTGCAGGGTTTGGTAGGGGATCACTTTCCCTCCCATCCCAATTAGGGTTCCTTCAAAAGGGCTTCTCTCATTGTTTCTTGCCTTTCAAGTATGCAAACAACCCTAATATTTCAAGTCCATTAATTGTAGGAGATGTTGCTATTTCTTCTAAGGAAAACTTGCAATTCACTCCAATGTTGAAGAGTCCCATGTACCCTAACAACTACTACATAGGTCTGGAGGCTATCACAATAGGTAATGCCAGTGCAATTACCCAAATGCCCTTAAGCTTGAGAGAGTTTGATGCTCAAGGCAATGGGGGTATGTTAATTGACTCAGGAACCACTTATACTCATTTGCCTGAACCACTTTACTCTAACCTTCTCTCACTTCTCCACTCAGTGATTTCATATCCTAGAGCCAAGGAGATGGAGACAAAGACTTCTTTTGATCTTTGTTATGTGGTCCCATACACAATCAATACTCTCACAAAACCTGATGACCTATTTCCTTCAATCACTTTCCATTTCTTGAATAATGTGAGTCTTGTTTTGCCCCAAGGCAATCACTTTTATGCCATGGGAGCTCCAGCCAACTCCACTGTGGTGAAATGCTTGTTGTTCCAAGCCATGGATGATGAAGATTATGGGCCAGCTGGGGTGTTTGGGAGCTTTCAGCAACAAAATGTAGAGGTTGTTTATGACCTTGAGAAAGAGAGAATTGGGTTTCAACCAATGGACTGCGCTTCAGCTGCGGCCTCTCAAGGACTGCACAAAAAATAAGTGATCCCAAGCTGTGGGGAAGTTGGTGGGTAGTTCTTGCTGTTATGCCAGTTGTGATTTTCAGCAGACAGAATAATGAGGGTTGGCAGTTTGGATATTTTTGCTTAATGTTTTCTTTATTAGTTCCTTTTCTTTGATGAATTTAGTATTTGGTTGTTTTGTACTTGGCTAAATCTTTGTTAAATTGATCTCCATGCCTTAGAAGGTCAAGAAAATGAGCTGGTTTTATTCCAATTGCTTGGTAAGGAGGGAACAAATTGAAGTGGAGAGCAGTAATTAGTAATATTCTCTATAATTAATGGGTGAAATGAAGCCTATATGTGGCCATGCACATGCAAAATAATTAGATACAAATAAACAAGCAGAGACATAAATATATGCCAAAAAGTGTTCAAGGAATCTCTGGCAACTATAATGACATTGCTTTTCCATTGTACATATATTCAAATGTTATGAGTTTATATCATGATAGTGCAGTCAATATCATGATAAGCTTACTATGCGCACAATATCAATGATAAGTTTAGAACTATGCGCATTAAATACTGACATAGATGAATAGAGAAGGCTCAAGAACTAGTGGAAAACATGTAGACATGACTTAGCCAAGTTGGTGAGAGCGGTGTGCTAATCACTCTGCACCCAAGTTCGAATCCCCCTCTGTATGGTTTAGATTAAATTAAGGTAAAATATCATTTGTATCAAAAAAGAAAAAAAAAACTAAGTTTCCTACAAAATGAGTCAGTACTTTGAATAACTATTTTCAGTGTATTTAGTGACTTTAGGGTCTTTAAATGGTTGCAACTAGCTATGGGAGGACCATCAAGGAGTGGCATTTACTTATGTAAAATTATGTAAATATTCTTACAAGTATTGACCATCTTATAACTCTTCGACTTTGTGAAAAAGTTTAAGGAGTTCTGATAGTCTAAACTACTCCAAACCACGAGGTACCTAGGTACCTCTTTATCTGCAAATGCTTATGGCAGTATGGAAGTATTACACCAATAAACTGCAATAGAATTTCAACTGGTTTTTACTGCATAATTGTGTATGTGCTTGCTACAAATTGCCTGAACTATGTTGGTCTATCATTAAAGAATAAGAATTCTTATTATTCATTACCAAACCTGGGTATTTGCAAATCAGAGTTAGCATGCCAAACCATTTCATTACATGAAAAAACAATCTCCATAGGCTTCTCACACTTTGTGAAAGTATCTAAACAACATGCATATACAAATCTGAATAAATGTACACATACATGGGAAACTTCATAAAACGATACATCATTTCCACTGTGTTACGCAACTATTATGGAAATACCAAGCACGCAGTGGCTGAAGGCACCATAGAACCTCTATGAGCAACAGGATGAGCTTGCTACCCTTTCAGAAGGTCTGTCCATAAGAACCATTCCTGCCGGGTTCTGCACAGGCTGCACTCGAGGTAATCTCTTTGCTGTACCCAAAACAGACGGAAACCATAATGATTAGATCACTGGATCTCGATAAAACAAATACCACATGCAGAAAGACACTTGCGTAAATCCATATTTTAACAGTTCAATTTCTTTGCTGAAATCGGTAGATGCTCTTTTTTACAGTTGGGAAATGGATAGATGCTATTGGCTTTTAGAAAGACCCTAAGATGCCCAGTAAAAGTATTTTGAAGAAAACTTCTGAATAAATTACCCAATGCCCAACAGCAATCTTGTGAAGTAAGCAGGAAATTAAAGAAATAATCCTAACACAAACATATAGAACATATGGAACTTTATGATTCAGATACGGACTAATGAATTTGAAACTCATTTAAGTACCTATCTCATAGAAGATGTCATTCACATTGTCTGCAGTTTTTGCAGAGGTTTCCAAGAAGAAAAGGCCATTCTCTTGAGCATATGCCTGTGCATCCTGCAACAACAGCACCAATTATATGAGCAACACTCAAAATGGATAAACATATAACAAACAGATTCTAGTCAAATTAGTTCCACTACCCCGTCACACTTTATTATCCAGTTCCTTGGTTTGTCTATTTTCTAAAGCAACCTCTTATTGATCACAAGACAAGCATTGAAGGAAAAGAAATCTGAAAAGCTCTTAAAATTTCTTATGGATTTTATAGAGACCAGGTTTCTTTTTCTTTCATTTCTCTAAAGATGGCACTAACCCTCCTGAAAAGCGACTTTGTCTTTTCAATTTCCAGATGTTGACATATTAGAACTCCAATAATTGTTGAATCATTTTTCCTTAATCTACAGGGAGCCTGAAGATGAGTTTGTTTAATGGCTTCCTAAATTTGAAAATTAAGTTGGTCTGTTTCCACTACAATCCATTATGTCTTTCAATGGATAAGAATACAAGTTATGTGTCAGTTGTTGGCTGGGATATATATCTCCACGTCTGGAGCTATTTGATTCTAACTGAAGTATGTCAAAATCTCTCTTTAATTTTTCAAGGAAACAACTAAAAACCTTAATTTTTCTTTACTTATATCTTCTTCCCCATACATTGTGATATGTTGGAAACACTAGTTTCCAAAACCCTGTATCACAAATTGGGATACACGATCTGGATTAAGTCCGCAGACTAAGGAAATTGGTTACTTTGCTTCAAACTTTCAGAACTAATAATTAACATTGTTAACAAAGAAAAGAAGAAAAAGATAGCTGGCCATCATCCATATCACAAGAACAAAGGATTGTTGACAGGAAAATGATGAGTGATATAGAAATTTAACCAATAAGAAAACAAAACAAAGCGGAAAAATAATAACTTACCTCTGCTGCTACGGTCCTTGCCTCTACCAGATCTGCTTTATTCCCAGCTAGTGCCATAACCATGTTTGGATTGCCTTGACATAAGGGAAAAAATAAATTTATATATAATTAACATAATATTGGCAGAAACAAAGAAGCCGGTGCCACAATAAAAATACAAAAGTTACTATGCCCGATCAATGAATACATATATATATATATATATATATACAATCACAGTTACAGCCAACGATCACCACCTGATGATGATTGTCCAAAATAGCAAGAAAGAGACAAGTATAAAACATAAATAGAAGGATGTCTAAAGGTGACAAGAAAGTGCGAAAGATACCTTGTGATTTGAGTTCCAGTACCCATTTTTTTGCTCGCTCAAATGAGGCCTACAAGAGAAGAAATAAATTTTAAATTTCTGTTTTAAGATGGATTTGACTAAACCTATCTAGCAAAAAAATGAAACACAAAAACGATTCAGACAGAATCAAATCTGAACGCAGAAAGGCTAAATATCCTTTAATTTTAGTGATCTAATGCAAGACAAGACAAAAGGCCAACTACTGACAATGTCAAAGAACTGAACAGAGAAGACCCTAGATCATTAGAAAGAACTTTACAACTTTACTGCACTTCCTAGTGAAATTCATTATCTTACTACTTGACTCAGTTTTCTGCTACAACCTACACACTCCAATAATCTATCCGATTTTTTCAATATACTAATTATGGGTATTAAAAATCTATGATGCATTCTATAAATCCAAATTTCAATGAAAATGGGGCAAGTGGGGAAAGCAGCAGCTTTAGCCCCAGACCTCAATGGTCAAACCACTTGCTTCAAAAAGTCCAATGCCTCATCCTCAACTTCACCATCAACAACAAAATAAATTTCAGGCAAATCTAAAATTTAAAACAATGGAGAAGAGATCTTGTCTTAATATACTCACTTGATTTGTTAAATCATACACAATTATTGCAGCAGCAGCTCCTCTATAATACATTGGAGCCAGACTATGGTACCTCTCTTGACCTGCTGTATCCCAAATCTCAAATTTTACAGTTGCGTCATTTACAGCCAATGTTTGTGAAAAGAAGGCAGCACCTATGGTTGATTCCTATAATATCATACAACAAAAGTAAAGGTTTGGACAAAAAAGACAAGGCTTCATTTGAAACTTGTAGAAATCCCAAAAATTTACAACAGAACCAACCTGGAATTCAATAAATTGTCCTTTTACAAAGCGCAAAACCAGACTAGACTTCCCAGCTCCAACATCCCCAAGAAGCACCTGAAGCAGAATATCAAACATCACTCTGATGATCACTAAAGGCAATAACCAAAGAAAAACAATAAACAGATAAATAAAAGATTTCGTCGCATAATGCTAAACTACATATGCCTACGTAGAAAGAAATTAGTAATTTAGTATATTCAAGAAACAACTTTAAAATAAATGACAACCTTTAAACCAAACATTCTCTTTTCTGGTACACACCACACAGACCAAGATAGCCATGAGACTTGCGCAGTCACAGTATGTTTATCATTCTCAGAGACCCACGGGTTCGAATATCAGAACCAGACCAAGATAAACAAGAGCACAGAAGAGTAGTACTTCAGTCTAAACAGCTACGAAACATAATAAACTTTTGTTGCAGCCAGAATGCTAACAGGCACAAATACAAATTTAAAAACAAAAGCAAAATTTACATGTTAAAGATAATAGTATCTGATTTCCATTTCCAGGGTTTAAAAGTAAAAGTAGAGAACTATTCTCAGCCCACATCATTGTAATTAATGAAAGCAAAGCCACAAACGCACAAAGAATATAACGTAAACCCAGAAATGAGCTGTCATAAAAATACGCAAGCATCTGAATATTATGCACAATCAGGCAGACTAACAAAAGCGATAAGGAAGGTTGGCAATCCAAAATTCACAGCCGAAAATCGAATCATACCCATATCAAATTATCACAAAAATATGACAGTAATGGATCATCGAAACAATTTCCGTGAGAAACAAACCAAACCCACATCATAATTCTCATTGAATCATACACAGACCGATCAGAACTACAAAATTAACTAAAACCCAATTGAAATTACAGAGACAGGACCATATCAAGACAAATCAGAATCACAGAGTTGTATAAAATTAAACAGAAAGAAAGCTAAAAAAAAGGGGGCTTTTTGTACAGAAGAAGAAAAACAGACCAATTTGGCATTGATGTTCTTGTTCCCAGTGGTGGCCATGAGAGTGACGGATTGCAGAGAGAAATATTTGAAGAATTGAGCAGAATTGTGGGAGAACGCAGACGTTGACGAAGAAGAAAGAGAGGGGTTTTTTGGGTTGAAAGAGAGAGGGGTTTGTTTGTTGATGCAAGCAGAAGCAGAAGAAGGCAATAGAGGAAGGATCCTAAAAGCCGAAGCTGAAGCCAAGTCTACAAAGACCCGAACTTTTACTGAAGCTCCATGTATTTTACGGAGACTTACGTAGATTTTTTTTACTTTGTTTATTGCAATGTTTTCCACGTGGCGAGCATAACGGACAAAATATTCTTCTTGCTTTTAGGTCCACCCAGGCCAGCCCAGCCTGTCTACTCAGCTCCCACTTGGACACGTTTATTTTTTTGGTAACAACTTGGACACGTTTTCGCTTCACTAAAACTATGTGGTCATTGGACGGGCCTCAACAATAATATTAGGCCCAATATATTCATGGAAGGGCCTACTAGTTTTCAGGTTTTTTTCTTTTCTTTTAAGAAGTGATATTGAGAAAAGGGTAATTTTATTACTGGACCTCGGATGCAGAGGTATCACTTAGGCTACAAGCTCATTTGATGCCTTACCAATTTATATTATTTTTTATCTTATTTTTTAATCATTGGGGATGAAGGTTTTGATTTTGAGACCTTTTACACCATTGAGAAGAAAAATACCATTAAGAGCTAGTTGATATTATTAGGTAGGAGGAATCGAACCTACGACTTCAGGTGCATGAGTAACCACTTGAGCTATAAGTCCTTTTGTTTGTAAGGCTTGGTTTGGGGTGCATGCTCAAATTTGCTATTCACAATTAAATTAGACCATAGTCTAAGATTGGTGTTTGGTAACCTAAAAAAATGCACTGACTTACAATGAAACAGGAACGGACCAATGTTATGGCTAACATGGGCTATAGTCCATGTGAATTTTTTTTCTTCTTATAGTTAGCATATATGTTTTAAAGTTAGCCCATCTCAAAATCGAATAGTTCATTGTTAGGTAAATTTAACCCATCTCATTTTGAAATCATGAATGAAATTGAGCAATAATTTAAGTGGTTAATGAGAAAGAGGTTGATTGAAAAGCAAATTGTAAAGTCGTTTAAACGTACTCTTCTTTACATCACATGTGAAGGAAAAAATGCATAACAAATTAAACTCTAAATAACATATATTAAAAGAAAAAGTATTGACTTTGAAAAACCAGTGTTGTGTTGGAATAAGGACTCTGTTGAAAGTGCAGAGGATTATTCATCAAAGAAAAAGTGGAAATGAGATGATTAAATTAGGCACAAAGGAAAATAAAATAAATAAAAAAAGAAAAAGAAAGGGGGGTAATATAATGTGTGTGTTGTTTTTATATGAAAAGGGTAAAAGGGCTGAAAAAAGCGATTATGTATCGAGGCTCCCTGTGATGCCCTCCAAGGGAAAAAGTTGAACTTTTGTCAGAAGCGCACAGCGAGGCTACCAAATTAGCCAATAATGACCCTCTCTCCTCTCACACTCACACACAGATACCTACTTTTGTTTTTGCAACAGCCTTTCTTCTTCTCACTCACTCACTCACAGCCTCACAGGAGGAGCAACAAAGAGAAGAGAGAATACAAAGAAACCAATAATACCAACAAAAGATGGCATTTTGGTCATTGTCCTGCAAAGTCCAAAGGCATCCTCTATCTCTCTCCCCTCAGAGAGATCATTGACTGGTCGCACTTTGACCAGTCTTTTGGGAAGCACTTGTCTCTGTGTGTTTTTGCAGTACTGCTTCTCAGTACTCTCTCTCTCTCTCTCTCTCTCTCTCTCTCTCTCTCTCTCATCTGTGCCTCATAAATGATACATGAACTCAAGCTCAATCCCCACTTGATTTTACGCTGCGTGAAATACACTATCCAATTATTATATATAGAAATACCATATTGTGCTTAATCTCTATTAAGTTGATTTTCATATAATGAGACTGCATGGGATCCAATTTCTCTTATATACAAGACTTTGAGAAACTTTTGAATGACTATAGGAGATCAAAGATAATGATATGACAAGCTACTTTTACTCTGTGTGGAAGGAACTTGAAATGTACCAAAGATAAGTGGCATGATGTGCAGCCGGAGATGAAGATTATATATATCCAACTACTTTACTTTGATGATGATATTGTAAACACCATGGTTTGCAGATTTTATTGGAAAGTCCATGGTGATTTCAAACTAATTTGCTTCTTAATTAACATATTAATTTAAAATTTATAAAAAAAAAACCCAACATATAATTAGAATTATTAGCAAGTGAATCCAATAACTTGAACTAAATTACACAATTTAAATGTGGGATTCTCCAATGATCAGAAGGAAAATAGAACAAATTAATGGGGTTTATAAATTATTTACAACCAACCAAATGGGATCAATAAAATGCCCTCTTTCTCTCTATCTTATCTTACAAATAAATGGAAATTATTTGTACTTTTAATTAAGATGATGATGAAGAGATTACTTTGGAGGTGATTGGTTCTTGTTGGAAGCCAAGGCATGGATAGAATCTGCTAGCTTGTTAATGGCATCGATGAGACCATTAATGCCTTGCCTGTTGATCTCAGTTTTAGTTTCCTCAATCTGTAGCCTTCTCTCATGCAAACTCAAAAGATCTCTGTGCCTTCTCTCTTCTCTCTCCTCACAACCCTGAAGTGCTTCTGCAATCATGGAAGCACCTCTGGAGATGGCAGTGCCCACTTCACTTGAGGTGCTTGCACTTACAGTTCCACTGGTTCCTTGATCTCCACCTCCTCCTCCACCTCCACTTGCCCTTCTCCTCCTTTTGGCTGGTGAGTCTGAATGCTCATGGCTTGTCTCAGAATCTGAGCTTTCACACGTCTCCAAAAGGTAAAAATGTGGCACCAAATCAACCAATCAATATATACTAATTCATCATACCATTAATTATTACCATGCACACAATAATTACCAGTACCAATCAACTTTTTTTAATTCTCCATGGGATAATCAATATGATGGAAAAGATTATTAATGTGCTAGCTACTGTACTTGTCTTTTGGTGCATTAATTACATTCCATTATCTTTTGATTGGAAGAACAATTTTTATTAAAAAAAATGTATCAGTGGGGAAATTGGCTTCAAAGATACACAGAATTCACACCTACCAAATGAGAGAGAGAGAGAGAGAGAGAGAGAGAGAGAGTACCTACTGAGGGCATAGGTTGTGAGTATGGAAGAGTAGGTGGTGGTTGAACTGCCAATGGAGCTGGGGGTAGAAGAGGCAATGCTGCAATTGGTGGAACTGAGATGTGATGTTGCAAAACTGGAGGAGGCAGTGAAGCCTGATGAACACTAGTGCCTATAATAGGCCTCTCCACAACATATCCAGTGGTGGGATTGGGAACATTGGAACCAGAAACAGAAGCTCCACCTACCACTCTGATCTGATGATGGCCTGCTTCTCTCTTCTCCACCACATCAACCAAAGCCTCATATATCTGAGGCACCATGTTGGTAGGCAAGTTCCTATCTTTCCTCTCACTCTTCTCAAGCTTCCAATAAGATGCTGCTTCTTCCTTCCCTTCCCTCCTCTCATATTCCCTCACCTTCTTGTAATCCCTCATGAGATTGTCCCATTTGTCATTGCACTGATTTTGGCTTCTCAAACACCCTTTCTTCCAACAGTAGTCTTCTACCCATTTCCATCTGAGCTCAGCTGGTTTGCTTGATCTTGTTTCACTACCTGCAGCATCCCCGCTTCTCTTCATTCTTCTCTCATCATCCATCTTCTTTGCCTCAATCAGAACCATTGTCTCCCCCACTGTCCAGTTCCCTTTCCTATAATCCCTCATAATAACACTACTAGTACCATTACCTCCTTGATCAGCCATCACTAAAATGCATGCAGCATCACCCCTAAAGAATACTGAAGCACATACAATATATACACCGAGAGAGAGAGAGAGAGAGAGAGAGAGAGAGAGAGAGAGAGAGAGAGAGAGATTCTTTAAAGAATAGGAGGGAAAAAAGGGTCTAATAGGTCCTTTATGGAGAGCTTGATTTGATGGAGGTT
Organism: Prunus avium; assembly: GCF_965620075.1. Classification (NCBI taxonomy): domain Eukaryota; kingdom Viridiplantae; phylum Streptophyta; class Magnoliopsida; order Rosales; family Rosaceae; genus Prunus; species Prunus avium. The sequence continues at coordinate 31,142,957 of NC_142287.1, forward strand.
GCTGTGGTGTTCAAACCAGTCAAATCTCTATAAGATTGCTAATTCAGGCAAAAGGGTCATTAATGAGTATACCTTAAAAAGGATCTATGTCTCTTAAACATCTCTGTTAAGAGGTCTTGATGTTGACTTGAAGTGTTTGAGGTTTTGTGGGTGCAGTAGAGGGGTTGGCTTAATGGCTTTTGCATCTAAAAGAGTGAGAAGAAATATGGGAAGTAAAGATGAGCTACCCGCTTTCACCACATATGTATATGCAGCATATGCTTTTTTTATTTCTCTATTTATTATTGTTTCTTTTTGTCTTAAAAATTTCAACCTTTTTGAGGTTAAGGATTGATTTTGCACCATATAAAATCTTCAAAGATTAAAGTTTCAAATCTGAATCTACTTATTCAAACCACTGCTCCCCACAGTGAGGGAGAGAGAGAGAGAGACTGAGAGAGAGTACCATTATAAGAAAAGGCCAAGTAAATCCATTCAAACTGACATCAACAAACCCCAAAAAATTTCAGAGAGAAATTTTCAGAGAAAAAGATGCAGTGCCTGCTGGCATTAGAGAGAGAGTCAATGCATGACTACCACTTACCCCTACACGTGGTGTAGCCTCTCATCATCATATCACACCCGTTCTTTTTTTTTTTGGTCGGACATATCACGCCCGTTCAAATTGCAGAATTTAGACTCTTTTCTTTTTAACCCTAACCGCAGCTAAAAGAGAAGATATATAATACAATTCTCCAAGAATATATTGAAAAAATAAAGGACTTCTAAACATCTTGTTACACTTTTTTTTTTTGAGTACAAGTGATAGTCTAAATTAGAGGAAATAAAGATTTCACACACACAACTAAAATGTTATTGGAGTTCGAACTTGAGAACTTCACTTAAATGAACATAATAAAATCAACCTTGACAAAGAGGCCAGATGGATTGGTAATATGTAACTTAATTACACTTGCTGTCGAACTTAAGCTAGCTCATTATGTCTAATTGCGTATTAAGAACTAATATCTTGAAAATTGACTTACTTGTACCTCTTTTTTTGGGTCGAACTTAAGAACTAATTTCTTGCAATGATGGGTTGAGCATTGCTGTTCATGGTGATGCGCAAAAAGACCCTTTTTTATTCTTTTGTTGGGGGAAGATCTAGCAGGATAAATCTACATCAAAAGCCTACAAATGACTAAGAATCCTAATCATTTAGATTTAGTTAGTACTCTTAATCCCATGCTACCATGCAAGAATGTTAAAATAATATTTTGCCCATTATGTCCCATGAAACCCTATTAGCTTAAGCTAATTTACCACAAAACCCCAAAACTTGGAGCTTTAGAAGAGGACAGTTTTGTTCTTTATGTGAAATATAGGTGTCAATTTCGTCTTTTGAGGAACTAAGGTCCATTTAAATTTATTATGAGATCAGCAAATTAATAATCATCCCAAGCTAGGACATGGGGTGGGGGTACATATTTGGTATATGTGACAGAGTTGCTTTGACTAGGGTTTTGACCAGAGGACGGGTCCATGGGGTCATGAAACCCCCGACTAGTCCCTTTCGTTCTTAGTTTTTGGACTCTAGCCTGCACTTATTAGGGTACAAAAACTTAAGGGCAATATGGTCATTTCGATAGTTTGGCTACTTGGCTCTTGCATTTATGTGTGAATGTGATCTCTCTATATTGGCTATGATTTTAATCGGGTCCCCTATCTGCCATTAATTTAATTTGGACTGAGATGAAAAAGATGGTGGCAATGGTTGTGAGTGAGATGTCCATATACATATACCAGATATCAGAACCAGACATCCCCAAAGAAAGAAGAAAAAAACAGTTTCCATGACTTGCACTAAAGAAAACTACATATAGTATTTATTGTACATTAATTCAGAGGCCATGGCCTAAAGGTATGGGCATTAATCCATGATGGGTGATGGAAATTTAATAGCTTTCATCACATGCCCAAATAAGTTGCATGTGGAGTATCTGCAGTGGCAATGACATGGGTTCATTATGTGATTTTCATATATAGTGTATCCTAAGTGCCCAACTTAGCCTTTCTTAATTATCATGTGGTGAGAGTAGATAGAACGAGTTTATAGACTATGTTTCATGTAAGTATTTATTATTTATTGTTTATTTAAATACAAGCGATAGTATAAAGGGGAATGTGAGATTCTCTCTCACACATACTACCCAAGATGACATAAGTTCGAATATGAGACCACTGGTATACAAATCATTGCCTTTTTCTACCAGACTAAACCCTGTTGACTATGTAAGTTTTTATTCTTAAGAATGCAGCACGAGCGGGGACATTTAGATTGAGCAAATGACTGAGCTTGACCTGAAATGGAGCTTGAAACTCCAAGGCTGAGCCCAATACCCTTAAGATCGGACACCGAGCCCATCTCTACCTAATAGGCTTGCCCAACAAGACTTCATGTGGGCTGTAAACAAATAAAAGGAATACCAGAAATGAAATTTGAAAAAGTCTTTTCTTATTTTCTTTTAATCATATGCATCCATGAACGTTACTGTGCTTTCTGGACCCCTTTCCGTGCGTGCATACCTTTTCACAAAAGTAATTACTACTAAATTACTAATGCATGAACATCCGTGCTCTTCAAGCAAGAAGCTTCACTTTTTTTTTTTCTTTTTTGTCAAAAAGCAAGAAGCTTTGCTTACTAGGGTTTAGGGCTTGAGTTCAAAGGAAGCATAGAATAAGCTTTGCTAAGAAGAATAAGGCTTGAGTTCAAAGGAAGCATAGAATTTGGGTCGTCCAACTCTTCAAGTTTATATAAGTCGATCCGCGCTTGAAAGTTAGAACTTTGAAGGGTAGAGTTGGGCTCTCGGAGTTGGAGAATTTGAGAGAGTATTGTATTGATGGAGGAAGATTGCTGCGCCACGCAACTCATCTATGGAGATGGTGAGTTTAATGCTGATGGGCTCGACAAGTTCGTCAAGGAAGTGAAGCTTGCTGAGTGTGGAATCTCCTACGCTGTTGTTGCCATTATGGGTCAGAGCAGCGGTAAAGGAAGCTTTTTTATTATTTTATTATTTATTTACTTTAATTAATTTAATTGGTTTAGCTTGAGCAACATTAGGGTAATTAATTGCCTATGAAAACACAGGGAGAAGCACTTTAATGAACCATCTGTTCCAAGCTAAGTTTAGGGAGATGGACGCAAACAGTGGAAGGTTAGTTTCTGAGCTTTTCAGTTGATCATATACTCAATTTGGTTTTTTAGTTTTTAGAATAGGTGCTATATATATGTGTGTATCTATATACTGCAGGAACCAAACAACGAAGGGTATTTGGATAGCCAAGTGTGTTGGCATTGAGCCTTGCACGATTGCCATGGATTTGGATTTGGAGGGTACTGATGGCAAGGAGAGAGGCGAGGTAATCAGCTTTTTGTTAAAACCCCATTTGATTTGTTTTTTGTTTGTTCAGATTTAATCGCTCTTCATGCTTCCTCTGCAATTTTATTCTTTTCCAGGATGATACTGCATTCGAGAAGCAAAGCGCCATATTTGCCCTGGCAGTTTCAGACATTGTGCTGATAAATATGTAAGCTTGTTTCTTGGTTTATCTACCTTACTTTGTATAGTTGCTGACCGCATATGTAGTTGTGTTAATCCAATGTGTTAGCGAGCTGTACATTGAACTTGTTCCAGTAAGTGTTATATCAAATCAGTAATTTGATATTAAATTTAATATACTAATTCGAGATTGGATTATATATATAGGTATCAAGAATCAGATAAAGGTCTCGTGCAAGCTGCAATGAACCCTTTACTGGAAATGGTTTTTCAGGTACTCTAGAACTATGTCTATATCTCTACTGTTTATTCAGCATTTAATGTCGGTTACTGAAATTCTGGTTTCGAATGTATATAGGTTGTGATGCACTCATTCGTCCCCCGCAAAATGACGTTACTTTTTGTTATACACACAAAGGTCTGGGGCATACTTTTTGAGCTTTTTAATGAGATATGTCCAATTATGTTGTCCTCATGAAATAATATACTTGTTCCATATTAACTTTTTCTTGTTTGTGGCTGTTTGTTTAGACCCCGTTTGAAAATCTGGAGCCTGTTTTAAGGGAAGATATACAGAAGGTAATTTAGTCTTCAGAGCTATGTTGTTTATAAACCTTAGTTGTTTTTTTTTCATATCTCTCATATATTGTAAATTCTACAGCTATGGGATGGAGTTCCGAAGCCCCAAGCCCATAACAGTACCCCATTCAGTGATTTCTTTAGTGTGAGATCTCTGACAGCTTGTGTTCTTTTTAATGTCTTGATCATTAGTCAAAGCTAATTGTCACTGATTACAAAATTCTTTGACGTGAAGGTAGAAGTAGTTACTTTGTCCAGTTATGAAGAGGAGGAGGAGAAGTTTAAGGAGGAGGTAATCTCTCTAGCTACTATCAGAAGCAATTCGTTATGTCCAAAATCGTATTGGCCATTACATTTTCTCTTTTTGGGGTTTCGATACATGGGGCGTGTTGTAGCATCCACACAAGGGTTGTATATGTATATTTATATATATATATATATATATGAAGAGTTGCTTAATGTCTTTCGTATCAGGGGAAACATAATTGTTTGCTTTATGTCCTGTATCATGCAGGTTGCTCAACTTAGGCAGCCCTTTTTCCATTCTATTTCTCCAGGAGGGCTTGCTGGTGATAGACGGGGTGTTGTTCCTGCCTCAGGATTTTCCTTTACTGCACAACAGATATGGAAAGTAATCAAAGAGAACAAGGACCTGGATCTTCCCGCTCACAAGGTTTGTTAGTTTCTTTTCTTCCCATTAGAAAATGATTTGTAGTGGTGTTCACTTCTCATATGCATAGAACATATACATAATATTGTTAATAATTTAATTAGGTTATGGTTGCTACCGTTCGATGTGAAGAGATCGCCAACCGGAAATTCAATCAGTTGATCTATGATGGGGTATGTACTCATAATCTTTTTTTTTGAGATGCTTGTACTTCTAATATGATCGAGAAGGTTTTATTGGTCATTCTTGGGATATAAACATGATTTAGGGTTGGTTGGCATTGAAAGAAGCTGTCCAAACTGGTCCCGTACAAGGTTTTGGTAAAAGGCTCAGCTCCATTTTAAGCACCTATCTTTCAGAGTAAGTTTCACTCTGGTTTAAATATGTGAGTTTAAAATTCCAAAGGTGACTCTCTCTCTCTCTCTATATATATATATGCATTGAAATTTTTATTGTTAGTGTTGGGCTTGTATTGTTTGTAGTTCTGTCTGACATTATTTGTATTATCTTGCTTGTGCATCATAGGTATGACATGGAGGCCATTTACTTTGACGAAGGTGTAAGGAACTCAAAACGACAACTGTTGGAGTCAAAAGCATTGGATGTATGGCTATTCTATTTGTCTTTCTAATTTAACAGAGGTTTTGGTTAGGTTTTCAGTTGCTTAGACAATTCTTGGAAATGAGGATGTCGTGGGGGTCTCCCGAACCCCAGACCTTAGGCCTGGGCCAAACACCTACTCTACCACTATGGTAGGACGGCACTAGCAATGATTGTTTTCTTTTAAACATGGAAAAAATGGGCTTGTATTTTTTTAAAAAGTGCCCAAACCCAAGAAATGAAACAGCCTAGAAAATAAAAAAGAACCAGGAAAAACAGACCAAAAATGCTGTAGTATTATATATCTATAATTTAAAATATATATGTTGAGGCTTACGCTTTGCAAGGCTCTCGATGAAACGCATCAGTCTACGCCTTAACGTTTGCTTGATCTTTATAGTTCATATTGTCTTCAAAACCCAAATTGATTAAAGGGTGGGATGGATTCGGTGTGGTTGGTTTTGAGGATTCATTGCAACCGCTGATGCCAATTATCATCGTTCTAATCTCGCTTTGCTCTTAATTTTCCAGTTTGTTTACCCTGCGTACACGACCATGTTGGGACATGTGCATTCTAAAGCACTTGAAGGTTTTAAAGTGAGGCTGGAAGAATTGTTAAACAAAAGAGAAGGATTTACTTCATCTGTTCGTACCTGTACTCAGTCTTCCATGCTTGAGTTTGATAAAGGATGTGCAGGTAATTAACATGTTTGTCCACCAAACAACCTTCGTTATTAGTATTACTTAACATGTTGTTCCTTTCAGATGCTGCCATACAACAAGCTAATTGGGATGCTTCAAGAGTTATTCGCGAAAAACTACGACGTGATATAGATGCACATGCATCATCCGTTTGTAGTGCAAAGTTGTCAGAATTAAATGTCAACTATGAGGTAAGGATACTACTTGCCTCCTTATTAGTAAGGAGTACTCCTCCTTCTTGCGAATCATAGTTTGACACATATGCAAAAATAATTCATCAAAAATAATAAAAAGAAAAACTTCTGCACACATGTCACACTACTATTGGTAGGAATGTAGGACCTCCTACTTACCTGGTAAGGAGAGAAGTATTTTTCATGAGGTAACGTTATGATAATCTATTAAACTCTTGGTTATTATATGACTTAGAATACTTTTAAAGTTATGTTGATAATTTGTTGTTACTTAAAAATTCTTAATGAAAATACACTTTAATTTTGCAGAAACAACTGTCTGCATCTTTAACTGGACCAGTAGAGGCTTTACTTGAATCTGGTGAAAAAGACACTTGGGCTTCAATAAGAAAACTTCTTAATCATGAAACTGAAGTTGCAGTATCTAAGTTTTCATCAACTGCAGTTGCCGATTTTGAGTTGGACAAAGAAACAATTGCCAAAATGTTGCAACATTTAAGGGATTACTCACGGAATGTGGTTGTGAAAAAAGCAAGAGAAGAGGCTGCAAAAATTATGATCCTCATGAAAGATCGGTAGAGGACTTGTTGTCCATATATTTCTTCTTCTTTTTTCATTGTGATTTTGGTTGCTTATCATTTATGTTAACATTTCTCAGGTTTTCCAGAGTCTTTAATTATGATAGTGATTCAATGCCTCGGGTTTGGACTGAGAAAGAAGACATTAGAAGTATTACCAAAGATGCTCACTCTGCGGTAATGATTTTGAACTTTTACGGAAGAGTAGTTATATGTCTTTTTGTGTTAAAGGGATATTTTAGTGTCTTTTATTATATCTTTCTTGCAGTCTATGAAGCTTTTGTCGGTCATGGCTGCCATCCGCTTGGAGGAGAAGCCAGATGATATTGAAAAAATTCTCTTTTCTTCTCTGATGGATGGAACTGTTACTGTTTCATCTTCACAAGATAGGAGAATAGAAACTTCTGCATACCCTCTTGCCTCAAACACTTGGGAAGAGGTACCATTAATGGGTTTTGGTTTATCTGTCTACTTTTTCTATCATCCAACTGGTTCCTTATTAAAGGTTAACTCTGAACTAGGTTTCTTCAGAGGATACCTTAATTACTCCCGTGCAGTGCAAGTCCTTGTGGAGACAGTTCAAAACAGAGACTCAGTATAGTATCACTCAAGCTATTTCAGCACAAGTATATTATTTTATAATTTCTCTTAACTTACGCTTGCTTAACTTCATTAGTTTAATTGTTTTCATTGTCATTTAAGCACTGCTGCATGCATAATAAATGAATTTTGCAGTTCCTAAAACTTTTGTATGGATTTGAATGCTGGAGATCTAAATAGTGATGCATATTCTTGCAAATGTAATGGGCAAGTAGTAGTAGAAACTTTGAAATATGAAGTGTGCCTTGTGTATGACATTTTGGGATGGAGTTCTTATTCATGTAGATTGGATTTGGCTTAGCAGTGAAAAAAGAAACGTATGGAAACACTTAATATTGAAAAATGAGCTAACTCTTGACTCGGTAACGACAAGTTTATGTATTCTTGTTTTCCTACAAAGAAAACCCTAGATCCTAATATTTTCAACAAACTGCCTATCTTTTTGCTTAGAAGCTCAATCTAATCTTGCAAACGTATGTATGATGCTGTTTGCTTTTGTATTCGCAGGAGGCTTACAAGCGGAGTAACAACTGGTTGCCTCCTCCATGGGCTATTATGGCAATGGCCGTTCTTGCTTTCAACCAATTTATGCTCCCACGACTACAAAAAAAGAAATAGGCGACGGGGATCCACCGTCGTTGTGATGCTTTAAAAATTGTCGTTAAATTGACTGACATCTTTTGAATGTCAAACTACGACAATTTTTCACCGTTATGATTTTAATGGAAAGACGACAAGTGTGAAGTGTTAATTTTACATTTTTTTTTGTTTCCTATGATTTAACAATAAACTGAGGTCCAAATATGCAATATTATTACCCACACCATGCTTAAACTTAAAAGTCGCTTATCTCATAAAACTTGAAGATTTAATATTCATTACATTACCAATCTTGATTCCTATCACATCGATACAAAGTACCACATCTAACCAAGGAATTCCCAAGGATTTACAGCTCCTAATATATTTGATTGATCACTAGTTGAAAGATCAAAGAAAGTTGTCAGTGTGTTAAGAAGGTAAAAAATATCCTAACGTCTACATGATAAATTAGGAAACAAATATGTAATTATACGTTTGTAAAATATTTCTTTTTCTATTGTAATTTTGATTCCTAGAATAGCTTAGCACAATTATAGGTAATCTCTTGTATAAAGTTACACTCTATTTCAATGAAATTCATTCTGGCAAATTCTATCTTTTAGCCTATTTTACATGGTATCAAAGTAGGGGAAACCCCATCCCTTTTTTTTTTTTTCCCCTTCTCTGCTGCACACTGATAGGACCCGCCCCGAATTTCCTCGAAACCCGGGACGAATCCTGTGGAAGTATCGACATCACACCAATGCCGAGCCAACTCACTAAAATCGTAGCCTCCTTTTTCAAAAGGAGTAGGGGCACGAGACTTTCTGCCGAAATTTCGGCAGAGTCCCCCCTATAAATTGAACATTTCCCAAAAATTTCAACCTGCATAAAACACATTTAACAACACCAACCGACTGCATGCACAATATAGTCTCATGCAATTCATATAACCGGCCTCCGGCCTTCAACTATTCCGAAAACAAACTACCAACAAAGCTCTTGAGCCAAATCATACTTTAAATAAGGCAATTACTAAATTTAAACATAATTATGAAAGCCGAATGCAAATTTACATCATCTAACTTTCCCAATTATCCAACATACGAGGTTTTAACCTCCTAACCCAATCACATCTTGTAAGGTTTAACCCGCGGCTGCACCTAGGCATTACCCTAGGCTGCCTACGTACCCTCGTCGAGGCATCAAGTCACACGTAGTTCTTTCATACAAAATTTCCAAAATCATCAACATGCAATCAATTACAGAAATCCCAAACAAAATCTTTTTCAAACATCACTAGTTCCCAACTCAGTATAATAATCCTTAATTCATCTCTCTAATAATCACATAATCTCCCCATAAGCCGGAAAATCCAACGCCACGTATGGGGCCTGTCAACACGCCGGAAAATCCTACGCCACGTGCGACCTCAACATAATATCACAATACCTCCCCATACGCCGAAACTACCAACGCCACGTATGGGGCCTGTCCGCACGCCGGAAAATCCTACGACACGTGGGACCTCACAATCATATCACAATATCTCCTCATACGCCGGAACTACCAACGCCACGTATGGGGTCTGTCAACACGCTGGAAAATCCTACGACACGTGTGACCTCAACACAATATCACAATATCTCCCCATACGCCGGAACTACCAACGCCACGTATGGGGTCTGTCCGCACGCCAGAAAATCCTACAACACGTGGGACCTCACAATCATATCATAATATCTCCCTATACGCCGAAACTACCAACGCCACATATGGGGTCTGTCAACACGCCGGAAAATCCTACGACACGTGTGACCTCAACACAATATCACAATATCTCCCCATACGCCGGAACTACCAACGCCACGTATGGGGTATGTCCGCAAGCCGGAAAATCCTACGACACGTGGGACCTCACAATCATATCACAATATCTCCCCATACGCCGGAACTACCAACGCCACGTATGGGGTCTGTCAACATGCCGGAAAATCCTACGACACGTGTGACCTCAACACAATATCACAATATCTCCCCATACGCCGGAACTACCATCGCCACGTATGGGGTCTGTCCGCACACCGGAAAATCCTACGACACGTGAGACCTTACAATCACAGGATGGTACTTACAGTGGAATCAAACATCTTTATAACTTTATAATATATATATATATATTCAAAATAGCATAAACCTCAACCACAATATAGCATCCAATAATTCCCCCAATTTAAAATAATAAATTAATATCCTAATCCCACATAATCAACACAACTCAACTAACGGTAAAGACCTGTCACTACGGTCATTTTAATCCTCCTGGGAAGGTAAAACTACCTCGGGAGTCTCACGGTCAACCCAGGGTCAAACTACCCATCCTTGGTCAAACGGGCCCACGAGGCCCACGACTTCCAAATTCTGATCTGAAAGTTCCTATGTGTTCTATAAGGCTTAGGACACACGTCCTGCAAGTTTGATCCAGATCGGATGGCTGGATCGCTCACGATTGCACGATCAGATGGTTATTATAACCCTAGCCCTCGGGTTGGCATTTCCGGAGTATCCGGGACTCCGTTTACAATCCGTCGAATCCTACACGATCCTAGGAATGCCTAGATTATCATATAATAAATTCAAGACCATCCAACGGTCCAAACCTATCGAACCCGGATAACGTGCAATAGGCGATATTCGTTCAAGACTCAAACGGTATCCAAATTGAAATCCAAGCACACCTACGCACTCGTGAGGACCAGGAGGTTACGTTGGGACACAATGCCCTTTTTCTACAGTGCCCACGCGCCGCCACACGCGTCGGCAGAGCGTGGGTGTCCAAAGCTTTTACGCTTCGTCGTAAAATCTCAAAATCACGGCTCAAGACTGCTACTATAACACCCTATTTGCAACTATTTTTGTTCTTGGACCTACCCCAAAAAGTGACCGGAAGTGGCCGGAATCTCATCTCGAAATCCGGCCAAATTTTGGGTTACAAATCGAGTTGCCTACGCTAGAAATTGATCAAATCCTACCCAACCATCAGCTAGAACACATTGAAAGGATAGAAAGCATACCAGATTTGAAGAAAATGGTGGCCGGAGGTGTCCGAACGAGCTCCGCGAAATTCCGTCAAAATCTGTCCAAACCGCCCTGTTTCGTGGCGATTTCCGGCAACCACGACGGCGGATCGAGGCTGAGGTGGGCTGGGACTGGAAGAGGGAGTGTGGTGGTTCTAACGTGACCGGTCTTGCTTGAATCGGTGGCCGGAGTTGGGAGAAATCACCATTTGAAGTTGGCTCCTCCCCCCTGCCTAGAGAGAAGAAATCTGGGTTTATAAAAACTGAACTTCGAAATATTTATGGTTATGCCACTGAACTTCTTTTGATCGCCATTTCTTCGTTACAACTCCGATTCAAGTCCACTATGTGTCTACGGACCCGTTTCAATGTACTCTATGCTACAGTACAATCAGAACCTCCAAATTACTTCCCAAACTTAAAATGACCTTTTTGCCCCTTATAATATTAAATAATATTTTAATTTCTCAAAAACCTTAATTATTTCAAATCATTTTATTTAATGTTTATTTCAATTTATTTCCTCACTTAAATTTATTCACTCTTACTTTAATTATCTTAACACTTTTTCGGACCGAGACGTAACAATTTCACCGAAGTCTCCCCGGTCAACAAGTCCACAAGTAAACCTATTAAAATATTCCCGGGTAACATTGTCTTTTTCTTTAATAATTTAGTATTTAATTATTAGTTTAGGACCGGGTCGTTACACACACAATCAAGTAGCTTTTTTTCTTTGTTGTCGACTTCCATCATGGTCAATGAGCAGACTTCTTCCGATGGAAGCAAGCTAGGTGCTTCCAATCCTTTCTTCATCCATCATTTCGAAGCCCCTTCATGGGGATAATTACACGACTTGGCATCGCTCCATGACTGTTTCCTTGAGTGCCAAAAACAAGTTGGGTTTTGTTGACAGGACCAGCCCCGAATTTCTCAAAACCCGGAACGAATCCTATGGAAATCCCGGCATCACACCAATGCCGGGCTCACTCACTAAAACTGTAGTCTCCTTATCCAAAAGGGGTAAGGGCACGAGACTTTCTGCCAAAAATTCGGCAGAGTCTCCCCTATAAATGGAACATTTCCCAAAAATTTCAACCTGCATAAAATACAATTTAATATCCCAACAGGCAGCACACACAACATAAATTCATGCAATTCACAAACTCGGCCTCCGGCCTTCACATAACATAAATTAACTTCCCAGATTTCTAGCATGCATCAACTATCTTCTAACTCCCCCAAATATCCAACATACGAGGTTTTAACCTCATAACACGATCACATCCACAAATTAACAACATTCACCCAGGTCAACGGAATAATAAATATTTATTCAATCAAGCCTCGTTTCCATTCGAGTTTCAGGACCAACGACAAGGTCCGCACCACACTCAAATAAAACACTTAAGTGAAGTTTAGCTCGCGGCTGCACCTAGGTACTACCCTAGGCTGCCTACGTACCCTTGTTTGTGCCTAATAAATCACGGCCATAAACTGACCGAAGGAGCCCCTTTTTCTCGGCCCTAACACTTGCTCAGGAAACTAAAACACGGCGTTTCGCCAAGATGTTTGGCCTTCCTGAAAACAAAAGAAAAATTGCTAAGGCATGATCATCTCGGCCTCGATTATAGGCCGAGGCCGAGGCCGAACAAAATCACGGCCAAAGGTATTAAAGTCAGATCACCAAGTGGTAGCAGGGTCCCACGCTTCATTTAATGAAGTAGTGCCTCTGTTTATTGCAGCAAACCCACTGGCCACGAATAAGCATTTAATGCACGAGGGAAGGTGGGAAGTGACTGAAGTCAGGATTTGGTGATAAGAATCAGAGTGATTAGACGCAAACATTCTCACAAGGATTCTTACAGCTTGAGAGATTAGGTCACCAGCTATCAGAGCAATAAATGCGTCTCCACGGCCAGAAGCGCAGAACCCACGATCAGGGCGGCGCCCGAGATTCACCAGGATTTATGGGGTCACACCACCATACTTCACGATCCCAAATGTCGATTGGACTACCTACTTGCTCTAATCAGGCTCCACCATGCAGATTTTCAGCCTCGATTACTCATCCAAGAACTCTTCCTATAAATACAAGGCTCAAGCTACATTCAAAGGGTTCAAACACCAAACCAAAGTCTCCTACGGAGCAACTTATATTTTCCTGTAATGCACTTTCAATATCTTTACTTGCTTTCCTAGGAGTAGTGTTAGATTGTAAGGAAAATCCGTTCATCAATATATCATACGACCCTTGATTTTCGAGGTGCCGGAGCACCATCTCTGTTACTCTCTCATTCACCCCATTATCATACGGCCGTCGCTCATCGAGCAACGCGCCGGAGCACCGCCCAAAACCCACCACAAACACCACTACTAAACGGCCTTGTAGCTCAGGCCATGAACCTGACGGCCGAGATCAGTTCCTCTCTCGGCCACAATCGTTTGATTAGAAGTCAAGTCCAAACAGGCGCACCACTTAACCATTCTATCCACATCAACATCTCGACGCACGGTAGACCGTGCTGGCACGCCCGCGCACAACCGCACTGCATCCAAAAGCAGGAAGCCACGTGTTAACGCACATCCCCTCGGCCCGGAGCACCAAGCCGTGAGATTTGCGCAGCCAACAACCCTTACTAAGGGATCAAGCAACACGTAGTTCTTTCCAAAAACGTCTTGCTTTCCCAATATAATATCAATATATTTCCCCATACGCCGGAACTACCAACGCCACGTATGGGGCCTGTCTGCACGCAGGAAATCCTACGACACGTGGGACCTCACAATCATATCACAATATCTCCCCATACGCCGGAACTACCAACGCCACGTATGGGGTCTGTCAACACGCCGGAAGATCCTACGACACGTGTGACCTCATCACAATATCACAGAATCTCCCCATACGCCGGAACTACCAACGCCACGTATGGGGCCTGTCCGCACGCCAGAAAATCCTACGACACGTGGGACCTCACAATCATATCATATATCTCCCCATATGCCAGAACTACCAACGCCACATATGGGGTCTGTCAACATGTCGGAAAATCCTACGACACGTGTGACCTCATCACAATATCACAAAATCCCCCCATACGCCGGAACTGCCAACGCCACGTATGGGGCCTGTCCGCACGCCGGAAAATCCTACGACACGTGGGACCTCAAAATCATATCATATATCTCCCCATATGCCGGAACTACCAATGCCACATATGGGGTCTGTCAACACGCCAGAAAATCCTACGACACGTGTGACCTCATCACAATATCACAAAATCTCCCCATACGCCGGAACTACCAACGCCACGTATGGGGCCTGTCCGCACGCCGGAAAATCCTACGAGACGTGGGACCTCACAATCATATCATATATCTCCCCATATGCCGGAACTACCAACACCACATATGGGGTCTGTCAACACGCCGGAAAATCTTACGACACGTGTGACCTCACAATCATATCATGGTACTTACACAGTGAAATCAAACATCTTTAAACTTTAATATAAATGTATATAGATATATATTTTTCCCCTAATAACATACTCATCCTTATTTCCAATTTCTCTAGTTTAAAACAATAAGCTAATACCACAATCCCACCATATCAACATCACTCAACTAACGCTCAAGACCTGTTCCTATGGTCATTTTAATCCTCCTAGGGAGGTGAAACTATCCCGGAAGACTCACGGTCAACCAAGGGTCAAACTACCCAAACTTGGTCAAACGGGCCCGCGAGGCCCACGACCTCCGTTCTTCGATCCGCAAGTTCCTATGTGTTCTACAAGGCGTAGGACACACGTCCTGCAAGTTTGGTCCAGATCATACGGTCGGATTGCTCACGATCGCACGATCGGACGGCTACTATAATCCTAGCCCTAGGGTTGGCATTTTCGGAGTATCCGGGACTCCGTTTCACGATCCGTCGAATCCTATACGATCCTAAGAATGCCTAGATCAACATATATAGAAATGGAGTTGATCCAACGGTCTGAAAATGTCAAACCCGGATAATGCACAATAGGCGATATCCGTTCGAGACGGTATCCAAATTGAAATCCGAGCACACCTGCGCGCTCTTGAGGATCAGGAGATCATTTTAGAACCTAAAGCCGGTCCATTTTCCAAGCCCACGCGCCGCCAAACGCGCTAGCAGCGCGTGGGTGCCTTGATTTATTTTCGGCGGCAGGAAAAACTGCAAACCGCCGGCCAAGCTTCCTATCCCAGGTGTAAAACCCCATTTGGAGTCACTCTTGTTCTTGGGCATACCCCGAAAAATGGCAGGAAGTGGCCGGAATCGGAGGCCGAAACCGGCCAAAACTTTAATCGCTTAAATTCATTTCAAAACACAGAAATTAATTCCAAACAACCCAACCAGCAGCTAAATCACATTGAGAGGATGGAAAAGCATACCTGGATCGCAAGATTTGGTCGCCGAAAACGTCCGAACGAGCTTCCGAAAAATCTTTCAAAAATCCCTCGGATTTCTGCAATTTCCGGCCAGCACCGGTGGTTCCAGCGGCTGAGGTTGGTTTGGATGGCAAGAGGGAGGTGGCCCGGTTCTTTTGTGACCGGTGCCACCCAAAATGGTGGTCGGATGCGACGATGGTGGCCCAAAAAGCCACCAGATGAATAGTAACAGCCATATGGGGGGGGGGGGGGGGCCTGCTGTGCGCGCCAGAGGGGAGAGAGAGAGAGAGGGTTTTCAGATTTTTATTAAAAACCCATTTTGAAATATTTACAGTTTTGCCACTGGTGATGTTTTGTTCGTAACTTCTTCGTTACAACTCCGATATGAACCCACTATGTGTCTACGGACTCATCTCATTACGACCTACGTAACCATACCACTCGTTGCCCCATAGTCCTTCCGGATAAGAAATGACCAAATTACCCCTACCCGAAGGGTAGTTTCGTAATTTCACTTAAATAATTTAAATGGGTAATTAAATTTGGAGTCGGGGTGTTACATTTGTTGATGGCACTATCAAAGTTCCTTCCGCCAAAACTCGACCAGACGATTATGCATTACCTCATCCCGGGATCGACTCCTCCGTAACACGATATTGTCCGCTTTGAGCCCCCCTCTCTGTCCTCACGATTTTGTTTCTGGGAACTCATGAGCAACTTCCCAATGGGTCACCCATCTTGGGATTGCTCTAGCCCCAACTCGCTTAACTTCGAAGTTCCCATGACTCCGAAGCCAGTGAGCTCCCAAAAGACCTCGTGCTAGATAGAGGTGGTGTTAATGTATGCATTTTGAGTTTTTCTTTTGGCTTCCCTTGACAATTTTGTAATAGGATTTTATTGTTTTTATCAAGCTCAAGTTTAGATTAAGAATAGCTTTTCTAGGTGTTCTTATTTGGCTACATTCTGATGGAAAACAATGTGTTTAACAAAGGTAAATTCTGCATTACACTATATTGCATTCACTGAATTTCTGAATATTATGACTAGTCATCTTGCATTCGTATGACTAGTCATCTTTCCTTCATATGACTAGTCAACCTTTGTTTCAATTAGGATTTCCAGCTCACTGTTTCCAGTTGGGGCTTAACCATTTTTTTGTCCTTTTCTACGAATTTCTCAACTGCCATGTGTCTATTCTAACCTAGGAATTTTTGGTAAAAGCCAAAGAATTCCTCATTTGGCAGCCGTCACTTTTGTAGGCAAGTTTTGGAAAGTTTCTCTATAAACTTTCTCTTCTTCCTCAAGTGTAACATTCATATTTTTCATCTTTGAGTTTTCCAAAATGTTTCTTTTTGAAAACTGCATTTGAAATATGAAAACCTCATCTTGCTAGATCAAGCACTCTTTCATATATATCTAGGTCAGATTCAAGATTAATTTCTTCAAGAGTATGGTTTCTTGAAGAAATTGGTCATTCTTCTTTGAATCCAAATTTTGGTTTCTGGAGCTTGCAAGTTGGTGCCATGGGATGAATGAGTTGGAGAAGGAGCTACCATTGCCAGGAAGAACTGAGCTTCAAGCTTTGCTAAGTTGGAGAAGCAGATTGCACAAAGGAGGTATAGCTCATCTTCCTAAATAGATCTAGGTTTTTCTTGAGCTTGCTTGTGTTCCTTTGTAAGAATCTTTTTCTACTTAGTGGATTGCCTGGTCGGTTGATGACCCTCAGTTTTTCCCAATGGTGGGTTTCTAGGTGAACAATTTCTGATTGCATCTCTATAATTTTTCTGTAATTTTTATGGGTTTGTGTTCTTGGTGGTTGACTAGTCATCGTATGAATTCTGGGTTTGTGTTATTGGTGGTTGACTAGTCATCGTATGAATTCTGGGTTTGTGTCCTTGTAGTTGACTAGTCATCATTATCTGCTGTTTGGTGTTTACTTGATGATGATAATTTCACACACTTTCACCATAGTTGTTGCTAGCACAGGGGATGCCTAGATTGACGGGTCCTTCTGAGTGCCTAGGTTGTCACTAGTAATCTTCTAGGGTTGCAGGTAATTTGTGGCATGCTCTGTGTGTATTCTTGATTGTGGCTGTTCATGACTAGCATTTGACTAGTCATAAGTGTTTTTGGTCAAGGTCTAAAGAGTGTGAAGATTGTTGCGTTTTGTTTAAGTGTCGTAAAATTTACCCCTCATCACCTAAGTACCAATTTTAGGTGGGCATGTACATATAAGGCACATCACCCCTTCTCCGTTGGTCGATGTGGGATGTTATAACATGGATGACTCTATTACCTGACGACATTGCACTCTCTTCCACTGGCTCCGCTAGCCGATCCTACCATCTTGCTGTTCCATCCACCGACCTGTGGCCTCGACGTTTGACATTATTTCCAATTTCAAGAGGATTAACTTGACACAATTTGACCCAAATTCCAATTATCTAAGGCGGTTTGAGTTGTATTCGTTTAAAAATACCATCTAAACTAATTTAATAAAGACTAATCATCCTTCTTTTTAAATTCTTATATTAAAAATCAAATTTATTTTTTCCCATATTTGCTTAGGCAGACTTGGCAGATTAAATTAGGTAACATAGAACCAGGAAATGTAGCTAGCATCAATCAGCATGTCAAAACTTTTATTTATTAAATTCTTTTAATCATGCATGCATCAATAATATATTTTTTTTGAGAGAAAAACAATAATTGTATTCATAAATTAGGCACAAAGACCATCAACCAGAAGGGCAAATACAAATGCCTACAAATGGGTAATACAAATATGGAAGCATAGTAACCACGAGGTTAATCCATATATAGGCCACAAAAGGCCAGAAAAATTTCGTTATAAAAGCCACATGCCTGAACAAACCAGACATGAATTGCATTGCCCAAATCTACCAATACAACTACAACTTTTAACTCTAACAAGTACAAAATACAAGTTGAGACTAGAAACAATCAAAGACCCAACTCACAAGGAGTTGATGTAATTATTACAAAAAGAAAACTGCAAACAAACAACCTAAAACTAATAGAGCCACTATCATCGTTGTTGCCACCACTGCCATAACCATTGTTGCCGCCTTGGAGACATAGAACACTAAGATTGCAGCTAGTAACCCTACAACAAACCACCAATCAGCAAAGCCACATAGATCCACAGATCTGGACACAAATAACCTCCCCACAAGTAAAATCCCAAATCCAATAGATGGGGAATGGGAAAAATAAGTAGGGAGGTAAGGAAAGAGAGAGAGCGAGAGAGGAGGAGTGACCTCCTCCCCCCTCCCCTGAACACCCAACGCAAAAGAGGTTTGAGAGAAAATCATCAACAGTACCTTTTCACAAAAGTAATTACTACTAAATTAAAATTACTAATATGAACAACAATCATGCTCGACCAAAAAAATAGTTTAAAATAGAAAATAGTTATATTAATTATAAGGTAGTAAACACGAAGCTTTCATGTAGAGTATAGAGAGAGAGAGACGGAAAGAAGAGTTAGGTGGCGAATCATAACTCCAGTTCCTCTATGTACATTTTTTTT
This sequence comes from Prunus avium, assembly GCF_965620075.1. Lineage (NCBI taxonomy): Eukaryota > Viridiplantae > Streptophyta > Magnoliopsida > Rosales > Rosaceae > Prunus > Prunus avium. The sequence continues at coordinate 31,162,053 of NC_142287.1, forward strand.
TCATTTACTCTGTTTGTTTGCTCTTCAAGCAAGAAGCTTCACCACTTCTTTTTTTCTTTTTTGTCAAAAAGCAAGAAGCTTTACTTACTCAGAAGAATAAGGCTTGAGTTCAAAGGAAGCATAGAATCTGGGTCGTCCTGCTCTTCAAGTTTGTATAAGTCGGTGCTTGAAAGTTGGAGCCTTTAAGGCTGCCATATTTGGGCTCTCAGAGTTGGAGATTTTGAGAGAGTATTGTATTGATGGAGGAAGATTGCTGCGCCACGCAACTCATCTATGGAGATGGTGAGTTTAATGCTGATGGGCTCGACAGGTTCGTCAAGGAAGTGAAGCTTGCTGAGTGTGGAGTCTCCTATGGTGTTGTTGCCATCGTGGGTCCTCAGAGCAGCGGTAATTAAAATGAAGCCTTTTTACTTTAATCAATTTAATTGATTGAGCTTGAGCAATATGGGGTAATTAATTGCTATGAAATCACAGGGAAGAGCACTTTACAGAACCATTTGTTCAACACTAAGTTTAGGGAGATGAATGCAAACAGTGTAAGGTTAGTTTCTGAGCTTTTCAGGTGATCATATACTCAATTTGCTTTTTTTTTTGTTTTTGTTTTTTTTTTGTTTTTAGAATAGGGGCTATATATGTGTGTATCTATTTACTTCAGGAGCCAAACTACGAAGGGTATATGGATAGCCAAGTGTGTTGGCATTGAGCCTTGCACTATTGCCATGGATTTGGAGGGTACTGATGGCGGGGAGAGAGGCCAGGTAATCAGCTTTTTGTTAAAACCCCTTTTTTTTAAAGTCAGATTTAATCGCTCTTCGTGCTTCCTGCAATTATATTCTTTTCCAGGATGATACTGCATTCGAGAAGCAAAGCGCCCTATTTGCCCTGGCAGTTTCAGACATTGTGCTGATAAATATGTAAGGTTATCTTGGAATTGCCTGGCTAGTAGCCTACCTTACTTTGCATAGTTTGTTTTAGCAAGACAAAGTGGGTTTGAAATTGGTTTTCAGCATCTATAATCCTTGGAAAGAAACTTTTGATATCATTTCTTTCTTATTGAGTGTTTAATTAGGACTTTGCCTTTCATGAAAACAGCAAAGGCTATTCAAATTATGCACTCATAATTAACGCTCCTCAACCACAGCTGATGAGGCAGGAAATGTTCAAAAGGTGCGCTTGCTAAAATATACATTAAATCATATATATCAATCATATGCATGCTAGTTCATAGTTCTATTGACTAATTTTCAATAAGCTTTAAGATAAAATACATATTAAATGCAATAGAAAAACACATAGTATCCGCACAAGTTGGCCCGGACACCTCATGATTACTTACGAAAAAAAAAATACACATAGTATCAAAATGAAAATATACTCATAATTGAAAGTATATCTATTTTGGAGGTATGCTTCAGGTGTCACATCCCGGGATCGGCTCCGCCATAGCACGATATTGTCCGCTTTGGGCCCCCCTCTCTGCCCTCACGGTTTTGTTTCTGGGAACTCACGAGCAACTTCCCAGTGGGTCACCCATCCTGGGATTGATCTAGCCCAAACTCGCTTAACTTCGGAGTTCCCATGACTCTGAAGCCAGTGAGCTCTCAAAAGGCATCGTGCTAGATGGAGGCGGGCATGTACATATAAGGCACATCACCCCCTCTCCGTTGGTTGATGTGGGATGTTACAATCCACCCCCCTTAGGGGCCCGACGTCCTCGTCGGCACACTCGCACCACACGGCAGAGTGGCTCTGATACCAAATTGTCACATCCCGGGATCGGCTCCGCCGTAGCACGATATTGTCCGCTTTGGGCCCCCCCTCTCTGGCCCTCACGGTTTTGTTTCTGGGAACTCACGAGCAACTTCCCAGTGGGTCACCCATCCTGGGATTGCTCTAGCCCAAACTCACTTAACTTCGGAGTGTTGTGAAAATGGACAAACACTTTCACTCACTCCCCTAATGATCTTGTTGTTGATGGACTTTGTGACACACACAAGGATGAATGAATCACACACACACACACACTTGAGAAACCAACCAAGCACAAAGTGACACAAGTATTTTAGAGGTTCAGCAATTGCCTACATCCTCTTGGTGATCCTCTTGAGAAATTCACTAATGAAAGAATAAGTTACAACTTTGGTTTACAAAGAAACCCCCTTAGAACTCTATTCTCTCCCAAGCTCTCTTTTCTCTCTCACCCCTTGCTCAACACTTTGATACACTTGTGAACACTCTCACAACTCTTGGTGTTTCCCCCCTTTGGTGTCTAGACTACTCAAGACTCAACTCAGCTCTCTCTTGAACTGATTGCCCTCTCTCTCTTCCTCCCTTGGTGAGATAACCTCCCTTTGCACACAATAGCTCCCAGCTACTTGACAACTTTGAGATTAACCACACTTGCTGTCTTGCTTCCTCTTCCCTTTAATACACAAGCCTTTGGACTTAGGAGAAGGCTCCATCTTTTCCTCCCACGTTCTCCCCTTGGTTTCCAGACTTGGACCACAACTTGGGCAGAACAAAGGCTAGGCATAGATAGCTGCAACTTCAGCCACCCTATCTAGAGCTATAGGGTAGGTACTCTTTGAAACAAGTCAACTATCCTCATTCAATGGTGCTCCAGCTTTTCCAGCACCTTGCTAGACATCCTAGAACCCATAAAACTCCTTGGAAGCTCGAGGGATTAGGTAGGAAACCGACACATGTGAAGACACCTTGAAAAACGCATGGAAAAAACAGCACAGCAACACTGGCGACCGGTCGCGGATACCTTATGGATACATTGCGACCGGTCGCGGATACCTTGCGACCGGTCGCAGATACATTGCGACCGGTCGCGGATACCTTATGGATACATTGCGACCGGTCGCGGATACCTTGCGACCGGTCGCTTTCTGCGATTTCTCCAGCCTTCGAATCTGTGTAAAAACGACCGGTCGCCCAAACCTTGCGACCGGTCGCTCACTCCTTCACTTGCATACTAAATGTGAGCCATTTTTCCAACAATCTCCACCTTGGCGAACCATTTAATCACCCCATGAACCATTGTTGACCTCTAGAACCTCTTCCGTAAAGCCAAACACAAAACATTATATTATAAATAATGTTATAATAAATAAATAAGAAAGCTTTTAAGGTATAATGAAATTGAAGAAAACAAAATAATAGGTAAGTAAAAGGAAAATAAATAATAAGTAAGAAGGTGAGTTTGGTACGGTGAAGCACGTCAAAGACGCTGTCCTAAAGCCTTTGTAGCCTCCCTACGTGCAGGTACTGACGGTCTACAAGACTCCAAGATACGACCCCTTGTACACAAACTCAAGATCCGCTATGAGCACGTTCATAGACGAATATGGGTATCCAAGTCACAGAACCATTGCCAAAATAATAATATAAAGTAGAGAATATATATAAAAGTAGAAAAGGAGAGAATCAGTTTATGGTGGTGATTGTGGTATGTGATATTCTGATGGTGTAATGTGTGTCTATCAAATGTGAAGGAGGAGTGGCCTTTTCTAGGCATCCAAAAACATGTAACCTTCACCAACCATAAAAGTTCACCAACCAAAAAATTAAGGCATTCACCAACCAGAAATAAAACCTAAATATAAAATATTTATAACCCCCACAATAAATAAAATAAAACAGAAAAATAATTAAATAAATAAAACGGTTAAATTTTTAAAACCTTTTTAAAATTCCAACAATCCCCCACAAGGTTTTCAAAATTTTACCGTGACAAAAAACCAGTGAAAAATATATAATATATATGGCAATATAATACTATGTAATAGGTGTAGGTGCCTTCCGGGCTTGAACCTTCACTTAGTGATGATAGTCTCCATTTGAGGAACCTGAGTGTACACAGTATTGAACTCGGCACCTTTGACCAAACTTCAACATATCCCACACATAGTATTAGTTGAGACTTGGATGCGGGTTAGCGCTATTTATGGCCATGCGCTCATCTTGATTCTCATGAGAGTTACTAGAGAATAGCCCAATTCTCATAGTCGCGGCCTCACGACGTCTCTCACTTAGGTGAGTTCTCCAAGAGTACATGTGACCTGCACCCTGCGGGAGTTTGCCCGCCTCGAAACTCATTCAGGGATAAATCCCTTCCTGACGTCACATAAAATAGCACTTTTGCCTTAGGGATGAGCAGAAGAATATCTCAAGGATATCTCCATAGTTTTATGAGTGCTATATGAGTCACGCAATATGGATTGTTTCTACCACATTGAACTTCCTTCATGGGATCTCCAATCACAGAAGTTGGGTTACCTCCCTAGGTGACTCCCTTATGGGCTTAAGCACATCCCCCTCGACATTTTGCATTAATAGCCTCCTCCACGAGGCATGCATATCAAGACTAGCCTTCACAAGGCATATATAATGTAGGTCATATCTTTATTCTTCGTTTTAGCGCGCTCTAAACCTGCATGTTATTGGAAATATTTCCTACACAATCTTGCACACAAATGATTAGTGGATTTCACCTCAGTATAATCGGAAATTAGATACGGATTGGTATACATTTAAGTATAACAAAAAACATCATACATTAAATCTTATGATCAAGAGTACCTCTCAAGTCCATGAAACTTTGAGTACACCTGCTACCACTTATGAACAACAATATAACTTTAGTTTTAAAGAGGTAATTAAAACCACTCAAAATCTATATAAAAAAAAATTGATATTAATTTTGTATTTGAAATACCCACAAAAATTACAACAAATACCTACATAGTTAAGGAAAACTCAACCCCCACAAATTTAAGGGAATTTGCAAAATATATGAAGATTATACTAAATTTATATTTAATTTTAAATTCATAAGATATGCCAAAATACTTTAGAGGATTTACGGGTTGAAAACCTTACACCAAAATTCAAAATTAAATGCCGCTTACAGTGATATAATTTATCATTTATGTCAGTTTTCTCCAGAAGGTTTCACAAAGTACACTTCCTGGCAATTAACTCAATGTGGCAGCTATCAAGACTTCACACTCAAAAGAACATTAGTTCACTTAATATATTTTATCAAGATTAACTCAAGTAACTAATATGAAGGATTGCACAATTGAAACATATAGGCGTTGGCAACTTTAAAAAGACTCCAAGGCATTAAAACAAAGATGTAATTAAATTGCATAAATGTTTAGTAATGTTAAATGCAATAAACACCCAACAATATCAACAACTGTTGCCAGACATAAATCTCTAAACGTCCTAAAATTGATAATATGCAATTGCGGCACTAAAGTTTTGAAATTAAAGCTGCAGTAAATAAAATTATCTCGTAATTGAATGTGCAATGCAAAACTTCTAAATAAGTTAATATCAATTAACCAATTTTCGAACAAAAAAAACTAACGTCCAAAACCAATTATAGCATATTGGAATACTTTATATCCGGGAAATTAATCTCAACATAAAATAAGTAATGAAATTTTGAAACAGATATGCATATGCATAAAATATAATTTCTCCACAAATATAAAAGTTTTGATTCTCAACATTTATGTATCAGTCAACTAGCTAAGGTTTTAAATAGTAGTGGATTGCCTCCCAAATTAGACCAAGGTATATTAAACTAATGCATTTATACTACCAAAAAAAAAACTGTATGTTTTTCTCCTAAATTCAAAGCAATGACAGTCAGCAAATAAAGAATAATTAGGGTCAGTAAAACTTGCAATAATGTCACATAAACTCTCTGCCCTTTTTCACAAAAATTAATATCTATAAATGAAAATAAATATAACAATTGAATACACAATAGGCCAAAACTAAAATTGACGCAATATTAGATTTTGAATTCAAAATGAAACTACAACTTCAAGAATTTGAAACCAAAGTAAGTAGTATACCGATTTGCGAAAATGCAACAATTGAATATTCAAATCAAAGTTATCTTTATAAAAGGAAAACTTAATTGTCTGTTGACCAATAATGCTTTATTCCTTCATAATACATTAAACCACATAAAGATAGTGTATAAAAATCCAACGTTAAAAGTAATTAAATGCTAATATCAAATCAATTTAAATTAATTTGCAGTTTTTTTTTTCTGAATTAAAACAAAGGAGGTATTAGGACAAAATTTCATTAAGTTCATAACCATGTTAAGGGCAATAATCACCCAACATTATTAGCAACTTTATTGCCAAAATAAATGTAGGAATTGAAAACAAGTGTGACCATTAGGCCAAATCTCGAAAATTAATTTCAACAAGAAAAAGTATTTTTGTCTTTTGAAAAAGTGTAAGTGTATGCAATCAGGAAAAAGCATACTCATGAATTGACATTTCTAGATTAAGTAAAACAATAAACAGACACAATACAAACTCTGATTTGTAAAGAACAAAGGGACCATGTAGATAAGATCATGAAATAGATTTCCATTTTCCATTTCCATTTCAGGTTATTTATTTATTTATTTAAAATTTGACAAAACTAAACAAGTGCCAAATGATAAGTTTCTGTATTGTCTTATTCACAAAATTCAAACTAAGTTAATTTCTTCGAATCACATAAATTTATAGCAATGCTCACACTTGCATAAGATAAAGAATTAATTGGTAGAACTTATCTTGTGGTACATGATATTGGACCCCTGATACCGATTCCATCATAACTCCAAATTGAAAATAACGCAAATCTCTATTCCCATAAATAAGATAAACCTTAACACAATCGTTAGTGCAATATATATGTACATTTATATAAAATACTCGAAAGACACCACACATAACGTAATTTGATCCATTTTCCAAAAACTAAAGATAATTGATATCCAAAATCAGCAATAATATGATTAATATACCAACGCTATTGAAATAAGGTCATTAATTACACATATTAATAAAATAAGTTGCAGAACTTTACAAAATATCAATTAGTCAATCCAAATGAATGGTCAGTGTAATGTAAATTATTAATTAAAGAAAATATATTAATAGGCTCTTAAATTTTATCAAAGCAAACTCTCAATTTCAAAATACAAGTGTTCTTTGAGTAACTTACAACTGCAAATCACAAATTAAATATATAACTAAAATTTATACAGAGGAATAATGTCTGAATAAAAATTTAGAGGAATAATAGCATAATCATAAGAGTCACAATTTCAATGCATTAATTCAAAGTATATAGCATAATATGATATAAATCGGCCAAATGCGTTTTAATTTTTAATTTTGAAAAAGGCCGAAACCCAAACAACAAAATGAACTGTGCAATATATATATATATATATATATATATAGCATGACAAAGATGCAACAAAACAAATAATTTTTCCTCAAAATTATACAAACCAATAATTATGTTTAACCAACAAACTAATAAAAATATATTTTGATAGAACTTTGAAACTTATGGATAAACAGGTCTTTGAGCAAAAGGTTGAGAACATATTTGGTTGTTCAAACAATAAATTCAAATCATCACACTAATATTTTCAAACCAGCACGCCTTTTACCAAACACACTTAATAAATATTTTGTAAAATTAAACTGTGCAGAGCTTACATATATATTATAAATATAGATATTGAATTGCAACAATTGTAAACTACAAATAACCTATAGCAGTACGGAAAGAAAATGATTTTAACATACAAAGGTTTAATAGACATATGGTTTCACATATATAATCAAACTTATGCTATGATAAAGACACAACCTAACAAATATGATTTATTCGAAATACATGTAAGATAATACTTTGTTTACTACAGTTTGAACCAAGCAGCAAGTGGTAATCTCATCAATCAAGTATTCAATTGAGGCTTCACAACAGTACGGAAAAAAAAAGTAGTTTTAATCTACAAAGGCTTTAGATTGTTATAAAAAATATACAAAATATAGTTTTCCTTTTCCGTAAAGCCAAACACAAAACATTATATTATAAATAATGTTATAATAAATAAATAAGAAAGCTTTTAAGGTATAATGAAATTGAAGAAAACAAAATAATAGGTAAGTAAAAGGAAAATAAATAATAAGTAAGAAGGTGAGTTTGGTACGGTGAAGCACGTCAAAGACGCTGTCCTAAAGCCTTTGTAGCCTCCCTACGTGCAGGTACTGACGGTCTACAAGACTCCAAGATACGACCCCTTGTACACAAACTCAAGATCCGCTATGAGCACGTTCATAGACGAATATGGGTATCCAAGTCACAGAACCATTGCCAAAATAATAATATAAAGTAGAGAATATATATAAAAGTAGAAAAGGAGAGAATCAGTTTATGGTGGTGATTGTGGTATGTGATATTCTGATGGTGTAATGTGTGTCTATCAAATGTGAAGGAGGAGTGGCCTTTTCTAGGCATCCAAAAACATGTAACCTTCACCAACCATAAAAGTTCACCAACCAAAAAATTAAGGCATTCACCAACCAGAAATAAAACCTAAATATAAAATATTTATAACCCCCACAATAAATAAAATAAAACAGAAAAATAATTAAATAAATAAAACGGTTAAATTTTTAAAACCTTTTTAAAATTCCAACAGAAGTTTCCCTTCAACAACATTCTCCTCCTCATCCCTTGTCTTGACTTCACTTTCTGCACCTTTGAAATCAAGCACCCTTGATGATGAACTTGCATGCAAGAAGAACTTGCTATGACTTCCTTTCCTCATATGTGTCAAACATCAACTTATTTGCACACACATGATATGAGCACCCGGAATCACAAAATCCAACTTGAAGTAGAACTTGAACCCTTACCCGAAGAGCTAGCCATGACTTCCCCGTTACTCTCCTCCGTAACCGTCAAGAGTTCATCACAAATGTCATCATCACATACATTTGCTGAACTTCCAGCTTTCTTCATCTTCTCCTTCCATACCGGACAATTTTGCTTCCAATGATCCATAGACCCACACTCGAAGCACCCTTCTTTGTCCTTGGACTTAGCATTCCTCCCGTTGCTTCTCTTGCCTTCACGCTTGCTTGGACGATTCCCTGCGAATAGACCCGTGTCTTGAGAGTTTTCCTCCGAACGTTGGGACATCCGGTGATGCGTCATCACATCTTGCACCACCTCCTCAAACTTCAAAGTACTCTTCCCAAACATAAGCGTTGTTCGGAAATGTTTATAAGACGGAGGCAAGGATGTTAGAAACATGAGTGCCTTATCCTCCGTATCATACAACACTTCCATCCTTTGCAAATCAGCAACACATCTATTGAAGCTGCTCAAATGCTCCATTAGATTACCTTCCTCCTCCATCCGAAGATTTAGGAGTTCTTCCTTGAGGAAAAGCTTGTTGGACAGCGACTTCCCTGCAAACATCTCTTCGAGCTTCTCCCATGTTTGCTTCGCTGTGTCTTGCATCACATTGATGAGCACCTCATCGGTGATGTAGTTCTCTCTTGAACTGATTGCCCTCTCTCTCTTCCTCCCTTGGTGAGATAACCTCCCTTTGCACACAATAGCTCCCAGCTACTTGACAACTTTGAGATTAACCACACTTGCTGTCTTGCTTCCTCTTCCCTTTAATACACAAGCCTTTGGACTTAGGAGAAGGCTCCATCTTTTCCTCCCACGTTCTCCCCTTGGTTTCCAGACTTGGACCACAACTTGGGCAGAACAAAGGCTAGGCATAGATAGCTGCAACTTCAGCCACCCTATCTAGAGCTATAGGGTAGGTACTCTTTGAAACAAGTCAACTATCCTCATTCAATGGTGCTCCAGCTTTTCCAGCACCTTGCTAGACGTCCTAGAACCCATAAAACTCCTTGGAAGCTCGAGGGATTAGGTAGGAAACCGACACATGTGAAGACACCTTGAAAAACGCATGGAAAAAACAGCACAGCAACACTGGCGACCGGTCGCAGATACATTGCGACCGGTCGCTGATACCTTATGGATACATTGCGACCGGTCACGGATACCTTGTGATCGGTCGCTTTCTACGATTTCTCCAGCCTTCGAATCTGTGTAAAAAAGACCGGTCGCCCAAACCTTGCGACCGGTCGCTCACTCCTTCACTTGCATACTAAATGTGAGCCATTTTTCCAACACGGAGTTCCCATGACTCTGAAGCTAGTGAGCTCCCAAAAGGCCTCTTGCTAGATGGAGGCGGGCATGTACATATAGGGCACATCACCCCTCTCCGTTGGTTAATGTGGGATATTACATCAGGCAACTATAACTAGCTCCCTTTGTTGCATGCCACACGGGGATAGAATTTCAAGAACATTTAAAATCAATAAAAATCACTCTTTTCTCGTTTTACCCTCCCACACAATTAATGCATGAATTTTCTCACCTACTTCTGCCCTTTCATTTCTCTACCTGTTTAATACTCGTATTATACACATACGTATATATTTTTTCATAATATTTTTGTTTCCCGTACATGTCTTAAAGACTCGGTAAAATATAAGTTTTTTTTAAAAAAGCAAATGTATACACGTACATACGTATTTTTCACGTTTAATATACGTGTTTTTTTACAAAATTTTGGATAATACATAAAAAAATTCACATATTATACCCGTATTTTTCACATATTGTTGAATGAAAATAATATATATTAAAAGTTTTAAATATATTATATAGTGGCCGAACTTTTTAGTTGTATATTTTGCTAAAATTTTGCCGAATAAAAAACAAGTACGTATTTTATTCGTACTTTTCCGTTTCTATATTTTACTAACTAGGTTATCCACCCCAATGAACAAAAATCCAGCATCGATCCCATCTTCTTTCTCAGATTCCATCTTCTAGAAATTGATTCTTTTACTAGGCAAATAATAAAACAGGGAATCCACCCCTTTTGGTAACACTGTTGGCACACGCACTACAAAAAAAAAGTGGCAATATTCACTATTATTTGGTGACATTTAGTTACCAAAAAGGCCCTTTTCACCAAATGTCACCAAATCATGGTTACTGTTGCCACTTATTTTTTGTAGTGTCGATTTGTTTTTTTTTTTAAAATAAAAATTTCTTGGAGTTTTTGCCCCCTGGTTCAGAAAAGAAGATCTATGTTTGGTTGAGGCGAAAAATAGTGAAAAACAAATTCTGAGTAAGCAAAACCCAGTTTTAATCTTTTCATTTTCCGGTTGTTTTTTCCTTAAGCAATTACTAACTTTCATTGTTAAAAAGAACAGAGGCTAAAGAGAAAGAGGGTGGAGATAGAAAAAGGTTTAGGAATTTTATGGGTTCAGAAGGAGAGAGTTGTGCACAATATTTACTTGGGTTGGGTGTTCAACCTGGAGCAATTGGTTCTGGATTTTTGGCTCTTGAAGAAGAGAAAGAAAGAGAAGAGCAGAGAGAGAGAAAAGGAGAAAGGAGAAAAGACAAACCTTTACTTGAAACATGACTTTTTATTGGGAAATCATGTTAATACAATTGCACATGTACATGTAATTTGAAATTAATTTAAGATATATTGATTCGAGATTGGATTATATATATAGGTCTCTTGACGAGCAAGACAAACCTTTTCTTGAAACATTTTTTGAGGTACTCTAGAAACATGTCTATATCTCTACTGTCTATACAGCATTGAATGTTGGTTATTGAAACTCTGGTTTCAAATGTCTATAGGTCATGATGCGCTTTAGCTTCCCCCGTAAAACGATGTTAATGTTCGTCATACATGATAATTCAAAGGTCTGGGGCATACTTTTTGAGCTTATTAACGGATTAAGTTGTTCTCGTATAATTTTCTTGTTCCATATTAACTTTTCCTTGTTTGTGGGTGTATGTACTATAGACCCCGTTTCAACATTGGCACCCTGGTTTGAGGAAATTTATACTGAATGTATTATTCAGTAAAGCGCTAGAGGAAGTAATTTTGTCTTCAGCACTATGTTGTTTTTATACCTTAGTTGTTTTCTTCGTATCTCTCAGATATTGTAAATTCTGCAGATATGGAATGGAGTTCCGAAGCCCCAAGCCTATAAAAGTACCCGCTTCAGTGATTTCTTTAGTGTGAGATCTCTTATATCCTTCTCTACTCTCTGACAGCTTGTGTTCTTTTTAACGTCTTCATTAGAGCTGATTTTCATTGATAACAACATTCTTGGACGTGAAGGAAGAAGTAGTTGTTATGTCTAGTTATGAAGAGAAGGAGAAGTTTAAGGAGGAGGTAAACTCTCTACTATCAGAAGGATTGTATATGTTTATTACTTCATGCGCGTTGTAGCATCCACTACAGGGTTGTATATATATATATATTAATAATATATGAAGAATTTCTTGACGTCCTTAGTATCGAGGGAAACATTTCTTATATTTCCTAAGTAAATTCATTCATTGTAAAAGTTTACTATGATACTTACGGGTTATGGCCTGTATCATGCAGGTTGCTCAACTGAGGCAGCGGTTTTCCCATTCTATTTATCCAGGAGGGTTTGCTGGTGATAGAAGGGGTGTTGTCCCTTCCTCAGGATTTTCCTTTAGTGCACAACAGATTTGGAAAGTAATCAAAGAGAACAAGGACCTGGATCTTCATGCTCACAAGGTTTCTTAGTTTCTTTTCTTTCCGTTTAGAAAATAATTTGTGGTCTTCACTTCTCATATGCATAGAACATATACTGTTAATGATTTAATTAGGTTATGGTTGCCACTGTTCGGTGTGAAGAGATTGCCAAACAAAAATTTAATCAATTGATCAATGATGGGGTATGTACTCATTTATCTCCATTTTTGAGATGTTTGTAAGTATAATATGATCAAGAAGGTTTTGTTGGTCATTCCTTGGATGAACATGATTTAGGGTTGGTTGGCATTGAAAGAAGCTGTCCAAATTGGTCCTGTACAAGGTTTTGGTAAAAGGCTTAGCTCCATTGTAGGCACCTATCTTTCTGAGTAAGTTCCACTCTGGTTTAAATATGTTAGTTTAAAATTCCAAAGGTGAACTATCTGTGTTTTTAATTTTCGTATAATTAAATGATGAAAGGAAAGGGATTTGGTGGAACATCTAAGTAGGATAAGAATCATTTTGAACTCATTGTATCGTCCATAATAAGGAGATGTTGAATTAGTGTATGTCCATTTTATGCTTCTAATATGAATAAGATGATATTAGAGACCATGTATCTACAATTACTAGAGTTATAGTAGTTTTACAGTGTCTGTTGGATTGACCACTTATTCAAATAGGTTTCAATTCACTTTTCACATGCCACGAAGTCTGTCCACTATGTTTTGTCTGACCAGTAAATCTAGCAAGTAGTGTTTCCGTGTTAACAGATTCTGAAACGTGTATGTGTCTACTTATTTGTGTGCGCTTTCTATACATTGAAGTTTTTATTGTTAGTCTTGTATCGGCTTGTATTGTTTCTAGTTCTGACTTTATTTGAATGAATTGATCTTGCTTGTGCATCATAGATATGACATAGAGGCCATCTACTTTGACGAAGGTGCAAGGAACTCAAAACGACAACTGTTGGAGTCAAAAGCGTTGGATGTATGGCTACTCTCTTTGTCTCTCTAATTTAACGGAGATTTTAGTTAGGCTTTCAATTTCTTAGACAATCCTTGGTAATATGGAGGTCGTGAGTAGTAGTGGTTTTTCAGTTTTAGAAGCCTCCAAATTATTTTCAATACCACATTACTCACTTGGTTCCCGGGGCCCCCATCTCAAAATGAGGGGCATGATAATGAAGTGGATTGACAGCCTAAATTTTCTCCCTTAGGTAGCCCCATCAAAAAGCCTAAAAACATCATTACCGAAGCATGACTACTTCTAATTAGTTACCAAAAGCTTAGATTGACAAAACTCACTCTGAGACATTGAATGGACAAATGGAGTTTCCTTTTTATGTAATACTTGAAAGTAGCATTGCCTGATGTTTATAGTTCATATTGTCTTTAAACCTGAACTTATTAAAGGGTGGCTTGGATTTGGTGTGGTGGGTTTTGAGAATTCACAACAGCCACTAATGTCAGTTATCATGCCTATTTTAGTTTAAATCTCGCTTTGCTCTTAATTTTCCAGTTTGTTTACCCTGCGTACACAACCATGTTGGGACATGTACGTTCTAAAGCGCTTGAAGATTTTAAAGTGAGGTTGGAAGAATCGTTAAACAAAAGAGAAGGATTTACTTCATCTGTTCGTACCTGTACTCAGTCTTCCATGCTTGAGTTTGACGAAGGATGTGCAGGTAATTAACATGTTTGTCCACCAAACAACCTTTGTTATTGGTATTACTTAACATGTTTCTTTCAGATGCGGCCGTACAACAAGCTAATTGGGATTCTTCAAGAGTTCGCAAAAAACTTCAACGTGATATAGATGCATATGCGTCATCCGTTTGTAGTGCAAAGTTGTCAAAATTGAATGGCAACTATGAGGTCATGTTCTGATAATCTATTAAAGTCATGGAATACTTTTAAAGTTATGTTGATAATCTGTTGTTACTCAAATTTCTCAACGAAAATAACCTTTAATTTTCCAGAAACAACTGTCTGCATCTTTAACTGGACCAGTAAAGACTCTACTTGAAACTGGTGGAAAAGATACTTGGGCTTCAATAAGAAAACTTCTTAATCATGAAACTGAAGTTGCCATATCAGAGTTTTCAACTGTAGTTGCCGATTTTGAGTTGGACAAAGCAACAATTGCCCAAATGTTGCAACATTTAAGGGATTACTCAAGAAATGTGGTGGAGAAAAAAGCAAGGGAAGAGGCTACGAAAATTATGATCCACATGAAGGATCGGTAAAGGACTTGTTGTCAATATATTTTCGCTTCTTTTTTCGTTGTCATTTTGATTGCTTATCATTTCTGTTAAAATGTCTCAGGTTTTCCACAGTCTTCAATTATGACAGTGATTCAATGCTTCGGGTTTGGACCGGGAAAGAAGACATTAGAAGTATTACCACGGATGCTCGCTCTGCGGTAATCATTGGGAACTTTTATGGAAGAATAGTTATCTGTCCGTTTGTGTTAAAGTGTTATTTTAGTTTATTTTTTCCTATCTTTCTTGTAGTCTATGAAGCTTTTGTCCGTCATGGCTGCCATCCGCTTGGATGAGAAGCCAGATAATATTGAAAAAGTTCTCTTTTCTTCTCTAATGGATGGAGCTGTTACTGTTTCATCTTCACAAGATAGGAGAATCGAAGCTTCTGCAGACCCTCTTGCCTCAAGCAATTGGAAAGAGGTACCATTTAATGTGTTTTACGTTATCTGTAAACTTTTTATCTGATCACACTGGTTCCTTATTAAAGGTTAACTTTGAACCAGTTTTCTTCAAAGGATACCTTAATAACTCCAGTGCAGTGCCAGTCCTTGTGGAGACAGTTCATAGCAGAGACTGAGAATAGTGTCACTCAAGCTATTTCAGCACATGTATGTTTTATAACTTCTCTTACCTTACGCTTAACTTCAGTATGTTTTCATTGTCAATTAAGCAGTACTGCTTCAAGAATAAATGGATTTTGTTTTTCCTAAAACTCTTGCATGGATTTAAATTTTGGAGATATGAAATATTGGTGTATTTTCTTGCAAATGCAACTGCAACTAGTAGTATAAATCTGGGGAATAGAATGTGTGCATTGTGTATGACATTTGGGACGGAGTTCTTATTGATGTAGATTGGATTCGGTTAGTAGTGAAAATAAAAGAAACATCGTATATATATGAGGTTCTGGAACATATGGAAATACTTACGGCTCGTTTGGGATTGCTTTTCTGGAACATATATTTCCGATGAGATATTATATATTTTCCACAAACTCTTTTGGTCAGTAATGATAATTGTGATGAAATCTAGCCATTGCAAATAATATATCATTGGAAAACGTATTTTTGACAACACTCATTGGTCGAAAATATAATTCGTGAAATCTTGATAAAAAAAAATTATTTCCGACAATCTTATAAGTAATTGCAACTACATGTACGAGTCGGAAATAAATATGCATGCTCGTTTTAAAAATTCATTTCCGATAGAAATTTAAGCAGCAGCTACGAAATATGGGGGTTGGAAATACATTATTTGCGACGGAATGGTCGAAAAAGAAGTATTTCCAACCAGCGTTTTACCGACGACTTCCGACGGACTTTTTCCGTCATAAAAGAGTATTTCCGACGGCAAAAAGCTTTTTTCGACAAAACAAAGCCCTCGCTAAAGGGGTTCTGTTTTGTAGTGTCATAAGCGCTTTTAAATAAAAATTCCAAGTGCTTCCTTGAAAAGCACTTAAAGCGCTTCTAAACTTTTTGCCAAACACTGTCAGAAGCGCTTTTAGCCCTTCTAGATGCACTCCCAAATAGGTCCTTAATATTGAAAAATGAGCTAAGTCTTGTCTGGTGCTTTTGCTTCTAAATGAAAATTGATTATTTTTTAACTATATTATATTTTTTTTTTCATGGTATTTTTCACTAGAATATATATTTTTCACATATTTTTAGTACGCCTTGAAAGGCATAAAAAACTTACATCCCAGGTTTCTCACGCGATGTAAAACGCCTCGGCTTAGGCCTTAGCGTTTTCAAGCTTTGCTTCTCATATGCATAGAACATATACATAAGAAATTCTGTTAATGATTTAATTAGGTTATGGCTGCTACTGTTCGATGTGAAGAGATAGCCAACCAGAAATTCAGTCAGTTGATCTTCGATGAGGTATGTACTCATTTATCTCCGTTTTTTAGATGCTTATACTTAATATGATTGAGGAGGTTTTATTGTTCATTCCTTGGATGAACATGATTTAGGATTGGTTGGCGTTGGAAGAAGCTATCCAAATTGGCCCCATACAAGGTTTTGGTAAAAGGCTCAGCTCCATTTTAAGCACCTATCTTTCTAAGTAAGTTTCACTCTTGTTTAAATATGCGAGTTCAAAATTCCAAAAATAAACAAGGAGTGGTTGTAACTGTTTGTGTTCATGATTTTCGCATAATTAAATTATGAAAGGAGGTTGATTTGGTGGAACATCTAAGTAGAAGAAGAAAAACTATGTTTCCTTTCTTTTTCCCTTTACCAGCACTGTACTTTGCACCAATTTTGTTTTGTTTAATCTTTTTCTATAAGAAAAAACTTATGAAGTATTGTTCCTCATTTGTTTCATTGTAAAAAAAGGAGATTTGGAAAACCAAATACCAGCTAAGTATAGGGTATGTCCATTTTATGTTTCTAAAATGAATCATATGCTATTAGAGCCCATATATCTACTATTACCATAGAGTCAGAGTAATTTTTCATTGTCTGTTGGATTTACCACTTATTCAAATAGGTTTCAATTCACTTTTTCGCATGCCGCGTGCTATGTCTACTGTTTTTTGTCCAACCACTAAAACTAGCAAGTACGTAGTGTTTCCTTGTGAACAGATTCTTAAATGTGCATGTGTCTGCTTATTTGTGTGTGTGCTTTTTATGCACTATTGAAGTTTTTATTGTTAGTGTTGTATGGGTTTGTATTGTTTCTAGTTCTGACTTTATTTGTATGTCTTGATCCTGCTTGTGCATCATAGATATGACATAGAGGCCATCTACTTTGACGAAGGTGCAAGGAACTCAAAACGACAACTGTTGGAGTCAAAAGCGTTGGATGTATAGCTACTCTCTTCGTCTCTCTAATTTAACAGAGATTTTAGTCAGGTTTTCAGTTGCTTAGACAATCCTCGGAAATAAGGAGGTAGTGATTAGTTGTGGTTTTTAAGTTTTAGAAGCCTCCAATTATTTTCAATACCACATTACTCGCTCGTGTCTCGGGAACTCATCTCAAAATGAAAGGCATGATAATGAAGATTGGCAGCCTAAAATTTCTCCCTTAGGTAGCCCTATCAAAAAGTTGTAAAATGTGCAAAAAACATCATTAACGAAGCGTGACTCCTTCTAATTAGTTACCAAAAGCTTATATTGACAAGCTTTGAGAACTTGAATTGACAAATGGAGTTTCCTTGTTATGTAATACTTGAAAGTAGCATTGCCTGATATTTATAGTTCATATTGTCTTTAAATCTGAACTTATTAAAGTGTTGGTTGGATTTGGTGTGGTAGGTTTTGAGAATTCATAACAGCCACTGATGTCAGTTATCATGCTTATTTTAGTTTAAATCTCCCTTTACTCTTAATTTTCCAGTTTGTTTACCCCGTGTACACAACCATGCTGGGACATGTACATTCTAAAGTGCTTGAAGATTTTAAAGTGAGGCTGGAACAATCGTTAAACAAAGGAGAAGGATTTACTTTATCCGTTCGTACCTGTACTCAGTCTTCTATGCTTGAGTTTGACAAAGGATGTGCAGGTAATTAACATGTTTGTCCACCAAACAGAACCTTTGTTGTTAGTACTACTTAACATGTTCCTCCTTTCAGATGCTGCCATACAACAAGCTAATTGGGATGGTTCAAGAGTTCTTGAAAAACTTCAACGTGATATAGATGCACATGCATCATCCGTTTGTAGTGCAAAGTTGTCAGAATTGAATGTCAACTATGAGGTAATGTTATGATAATCTATTAAAGTCTTGGTTATTATATGACTTAGAATACTTTTAAAGCTATCTTGATAATATGTTGTTACTCAAATTTCTTAACGAAAATAACCTTTAATTTTGCAGAGACAACTGGCTGCATCTTTAACTGGACCAGTAGAGGCTCTGCTTGAAACTGGTGGAAAAGACACTTGGGGTTCAATAAGAAAACTACTTAATCGTGAAACTGAAGTTGCAATATCAAAGTTTTCAACTGCAATTTCCGATTTTGAGTTGGACAAAGAAACAATTGCCAAAATGTTGCAACATTTAAAGCAATACTCAAGGAATGTGGTGGAGAAAATTGCAAGAGAAGAGGCTACAAAAATTATGATTCACATGAAGGATCGGTAGAGGACTTGTTGTCAATATATTTTCTCTTCTTTTTTCATTGTCATTTTTGTTGCTTATCATCTATGTTAACATTTCTCAGGTTTTTCAAAGTCTTCAGTTGTGACAGTGATTCAATGCCTCGGGTTTGGACTGAGAAAGAAGACATTAGAAGTATTACCAAGGATGCTTGCTCTGCGGTAATCATTGGGAACTTTTGTGGAAGAATGTTATCTGTCTTTTTGTGTTAAAGTGATATTTTAATGTCTTTTATTATATATTTCTTGCAGGCTCTGAACCTTTTGTCAATCATGGCTGCCATCCGCTTGGATGAGAAGCCAGATCATATTGAAAAAGTTCTTTTTTCTTCTTTGATGGATGGAACTCTTACTGTTTCATCTTCACAAGATATGAGGATAGGAGCTTCTGCATACCCTCTTGCCTCAAGCACTTGGGAAGAGGTACCATTTTATGGGTTTTGGTTCGTTTGTATAAGCTTTCTTTCATCAAACTGGTTTCTTATTAAGGGTTAACTTTGAACTAGGTTTCTTCAAAGGATACCTTAATTACTCCAGTGCAGTGCAAGTCCTTGTGGGGAGAGTTCAAAACAGAGACTGAGTATAGTGTCACTGAAGCTATTTTAGCGCAGGTATATTCTATAACTTCTTTTGTATGGATTTGAATTACGGAGATCTAACTAGTGATGTATGTACTTGGAAATGCAATGGGCAAGTAGTCGTAGAAACTTTGAAATATGATGTGTGCATTGTGCATGACATTTGGGATGGAGTTCTTATTCATGTAGATTGGATTTGGTTTAGTAGTGAAAAAAGAAACATTGTATATATGAAGTTCCGGAACGAAACACTTAATATTGGAAAATGAGCTAACTCTTGGCTTAGTAACGGCAAGTTTATGTATTCTTGTTTTTCTACAAAGGAAACCCGGCATGCTAATATTTTCAACCTATCTTTATGTTTAGAAGCTCAATCCAATCCTGCAAACGTAATGTATATGATTCTGTTTGCTTTTGAATTCTTAGGAGGCTTACAAGCGGAGTAACAACTGGTTGCCTCCTCCGTGGGCTATTATGGTGATGGTCGTTCATGGTTTCAATCAATTTATGCTCCTTTTAAAGTAATTATGGCCGTTCAGAGTACTAAGTTTGTGCACATTGTTTAATTATTTGGAATTCCCAACTTGCTTGTTCGTACTGTTCCTTTTCTCTTCAAATGAAACAGTGGTCATATTTGTTGCATCTTTTTTTAGAATAAACGAAAGTTATTTTATTGACAAACAAACAAAAGTATAAAGTATGTTGTGTCTAATATGGGTAAATCTTGTGGAGTCACCAAAACACATCAACCTGTTTATTTGATCTAGAGAGAATCAGGGACAACCCAAAGATGACTAAAATCCCCAATTAAGCAACTAGAAGCACATGTACTCAAACTTGCAATCCAGATGAGCCGTGCAACCACATCAACAAAAAATTTGTATCGAAGGCCAAAGCAAAATAGAAATAAAACAACCTAAAGATAAGACAAACCACAACAAACTTTTAAAGAGTTCATGAGAATTATTAGACTTGAACAGACAAAAGAGTAGTGCTTCACATCCTCCAGAGTAGCCGAAAGAGACACATAGGGCCATAACGGCTATCGCAAACCCGACACAAACCTAACATCTTCCTTATATGTGTAGGTCAAAAGATGACGACTATTTCATGACGATAACATCGTTTTAAGGTGACTGTTTCCGCATCACAAAACAAAAGAACAAAGAAGGTAGTGAAAGGAGGGAAGGAGAAGAAAGGGGATGAGGAGATAAAACATGCACCTAGATTTACATACATGGTACATTAAGGCATAGTTTGCCCAACATATGGGTCGCTCTCTCTTTTTCTTGCGAGGAGAGCAAATAGGCGGTTAGGGTTTCTTGGGTCTGCAGCTATACAAGATTGTATATTCGCCCAGCAAACAATAATATTCATCAAAAGAACAGATTATCAATTTTTTTTATTTACTCTGTTTGCTCTTCAAGCAAGAAGCTTTACTTACTCAGAAGAATAAGAAGGCTTGAGTTCAAAAGGAAGCATAGAATATGGGTCGTCCTGCTACCAACAAGACTTCATGTGGCTGTAAACAAATAAACCAAGAATAAAATTTGAAAAAGCCTTTTTTTCGAAGCATTAAAAAGTAAAATGTACACTTCCCTCCCATGACATAATTTCCAATTTCGAGAGGATTAACTAACACGGTTTGAGTTGCATTCATGTAAAAATACAATCTAAATTAATTTAATAAAGACTAACCATCCTTCTTTTTAAATTCTTATATTAAAATTAAAATTTATTTTTTCCCATATTTGCTTAAGCAGACTTGGTAGATTAAATTAGCTAGCTAGCATTAATCAACATGTCAAAACTTTTATTTATTAAATTCTTTTAATCATTCATGCATCAACAGTACCTTTTCACAAAAGTAATTCCTATGTTTTACTACTAAATTAAAATTACTAATATGAACATCCATGCTTGACCAAAAAAAAGTTTAAAATAAAAAATAGTTATATTAATTATAAGGTAGTAAACACGAAGCTTTCAGTGTAGAGTAGAGAGAGAGAGAGAGAGAGAGAGAGAGAGAGAGAGAGAGAGAGAGGTGGCGAATCCTAACTCCAGTTCCTCTGTCTACATTTTTACTCTGTTTATTTGCTCTTCAAGCAAGAAGCTTCACTTCTCTTGTTTTTTTTTCTTTCTTTTTTGTCAAAAAGCAAGAAGCTTTACTTACTCAGAAGAATAATGCTTGAGTTTCAAAGGAAGCATAGAATCTGGGTCGTCCTGCTCTTCAAGTTTGTATAAGTCGGTGCTTGAAAGTTGGAGCCTATAAGGCTGCAATATTTGGGCTCTCAGAGTTGGAGATTTTGAGAGAGTATTGTATTTATGGAGGAAGATTGCTGCGCCACGCAACTCATCTATGGAGATGGTAAGTTTAATGCTGATGGGCTCCAGAGGTTCGTCAAGGAAGTGAAGCTTGCTGAGTGTGGAGTCTCCTATGGTGTTGTAGCCATCGTGGGTCCTCAGAGCAGCGGTAATTAAAATGAAGCTTTTTTACTTTAATCAATTTAATTGATTGAGCTTGAGCAATATGGCGCAATTAATTGCCTATGAAATCACAGGGAAGAGCGCTTTACAGAACCATCTGTTCACTACTCAATTTGCAAACAGTAGAAGGTTAGTTTCTGAGCCTATTTTTTTTTGTCTGAACCATGAGGTGGTCTTGGATGGGCCCCAACTATGGGTGACACCTTTAAACCTTAACCACAACCCAGACTAATCCCCACTCACACCGGGTCGGCCCATAAGGGGTAAAGTGTTGGCCAAAGTGGTGACTCCGTACGAGAGCAGGGATCAGTTTCTGAGCTTTTCAGTTGATCATATACTCAATTTTATTTTTTTGTTTTTAGAATAGGTGCTATATATGTGTGTATCTATTTACTTCAGGAGCCAAACTACGAAGGGTATATGGATAGCCAAGTGTGTTGGCATTGAGCCTTGCACAATTGCCATGGATTTGGAGGGTACTGATGGCAGGGAGAGAGGCCAGGTAATCAGCTTTTCGTTAAAACCCCATTTTTTTAAAATCAGATTTCATCGCTCTTTGTGCTTCCTGCAATTATATTATCTTCCAGGATGATACATTCAAGAAGCAAAGCACCCTATTTGCTCTGGTAGTTTCAGACATTGTGCTGATAAATATGTAAGCTTACTTTGCGTAGTTTGTTTTAGCAAGATAAAGTTGGTTTGAAATTGGTTTTCAACATCTATAATCCTTGGAAAGAAGCTTTTGATATCATTATTGCTTATTGAGTGTTTAATTAGGACTTTGCCTTTCATGAATACAGCAAAGGCTATTCAAATTATGCACCCATAATTAATGGTCCTGAATCACAGCTAACAAGGCAGGAAATGTTCAAAAGGTGGGCTAGCTAAAATATACATTAAATCATATCAATCATATCAATCATATCATATGCATGCTTGTTCATAGCTCTATTAACTAATTTTCAATAAGCTTTATAACATAAAATACATATTAAATGCAATCGAAAAACACATACTATCAAAATGAAAATAAACTCATGCTTCATGCGACTATAACTAGCTCCCTTTGTTGCATGCCACGTGGTGATAGAATTTCAAAAACATATAAAATCAACAAAAATAATTCTTTTCCTGTTTTACCCTCTCACACAATTAATGCATGATTTTTCTCACCTACTTCTGCTCTTTCATTTCTCTTCCCTTTTAATACTCATATCACTTCCGTAGATATATTTTCATAATACTTCCATTTCTCGTACATGTCTTAATGACTCGGTAAAATATACCTTTTTTAAAAAAGCAAATGTACAATACACGTATATGCATATTTTTCACTTTAATACACTTGTTTTTACAAAATTTTGAATAATACAGACAAAATTCATGTATTATACCCATATTTTTCACATATTATTGAATAAAAATAATATATATTAAAAGCTTTAAATAAATTATATTAAAATATTATATAGTGGACGAACTTTACAGTTGTATCTTGCGAAAGTTTTACCGAACAAAACACGTGTGTATGTTATTCTTACTTTTCTCGTTCCGTATTTTACTAACTAGGCTATCCACCACAAGAACAAAAATCCAGCATTGATCCCATCTTCTTTCTCAGATTCCATCTTCTAGAAATTGATTCTTCTACCAATAAATAATAAAACAGGGAATCCACCCCTTTTGGTAACACTGTTGGCGCTCGATTTGTTTTTTTTCATAAATAATAGTAAGTTATATGGTTGTGTTGGAGTTTTTGCCCCTGGTTCAATAAAAAAACCGAATAAAAAAAGATCTATGTTTGGTTGAGGCGAAAAATAATGGAAAA
Organism: Prunus avium; assembly: GCF_965620075.1. NCBI lineage: Eukaryota > Viridiplantae > Streptophyta > Magnoliopsida > Rosales > Rosaceae > Prunus > Prunus avium. The sequence continues at coordinate 31,185,773 of NC_142287.1, forward strand.
AATAATAATTTCTGACTAAGCAAAACCCAGTTTTAATCTTTTCATTTTCCGATTGTCTTTTCCATGAGCAATTACCAACTTTCACTGTTAAAAAAAAACAGAGGCTAAAGAGAAAGAGGGAGGAGCAATTGGTTCTGGATTTTTGGCTCTCGAAGAAGAGAAAGAAAGAGAACAGCGTGGTGAGAGAGAAAAGGAGAAAGGAAAAAGACAAACCTTTACTTGAAACATGACTTTTTATCAGGAAATCAAGTCAATATGATATTACAGTATACATGTATTTTGAAATTAATTTAAGATATTAATTGGAGATTGGATTATATATATAGGTCTCTTGACGGGCAAGAAAAACCTTTTCTTGAAACATTTTTTCAGGTACTCTAGAACCATGTCTATATCTCTACTGTCTATCCAGCATTGAATGTCGGTTATTGAAATTCTGGTTTCGAATGTATATAGGTCGTGATGCGCTTTGGCATCCCTCGTAAAACGATGTTACTGTTTGTTATACACGATAATTCAAAGGTCTGGGGCATACTTTTTGAGCTTATTAACGGATTATGTTGTCCTCGTATAATTTTCTTGTTCCATATTAAATTTTCCTTGTTTGTGGCTGTTTGTACTTTAGACCCCGTTTCAACATTGGCACCCTGGTTCGAGGAAATTTATACTGAATGTATTATTCGGTAAAGCGCTAGAGGAGGTAATTTTGTCTTCAGCACTATGTTGTTTTTATACCTTAGTTGTTTTCTTCGTATCTCTCAGATATTGTAAATTCTGCAGATATGGAATGGAGTTCCGAAGCCCCAAGCCCATAAAAGTACCCGCTTCAGTGATTTCTTTAGCGTGAGATCTCTTATATCCTTCTCTACTCTCTGACAGCTTGTGTTCTTTTTAATGTCTTCATTAGAGTTGTGTTCTTATTGTCATTGATAACAACATTCTTTGACGTGAAGGAAGAAGTAGTTGTTTTGTCTAGTTATGAAGAGAAGGAGAAGTTTAAGGAGGAGGTAACCTCTCTACTATCAGAAGGGTTGTAATGTATATATACATTAATAATATATGAAGAATTGATTGACATCCTTCCTATCAGGGAAAACACAGTTCTTATATTTCCTAAGTAAATTCATTAATTGTAAAAGTTTACTATGATACTTACGGGTTATGGCCTGTATCCTGCAGGTTACTGAACTGAGGCAGCGGTTGTCCCATTCTATTTCTCCAGGGGGGTTTTCTGGTGATAGAAGGGGTCTTGTCCCTGCCTCAGGATTTTCCTTTAGTGCACAACAGATTTGGAAAGTAATCAAAGAGAACAAGGACCTGGATCTTCCCACTCACAAGGTTTCTTAGTTTCTTTTCTTTCCGTTAGAAAATAATTTGTGGTCTTCACTTCTCATATGCATAGAACATATACTGTTGATGATTTAATTAGGTTATGGTTGCCACTGTTCGGTGTGAAGAGATTGCAAACCAGATATTCAATCAATTGATATATGATAAGGTATGTACTCATTTATCTCCATTTTTGAGATGCTTGTATAATATCAGGAAGGTTTTATTGGTCATTTCTTGGATGAACATGAATTAGGGTTGGTTGGCATTGAAAGAAGCTGTCCAAACTGGTCCTGTACAAGGTTTTGGTAAAAGGCTCAGCTCCATTCTAGGCACCTATCTTTCGAAGTAAGTTTCACCCTTGTTTAAATATGTAAGTTTAAAATTCCAAAGGTGAACTGTCTGTGTTTGTGATATTCTTATAATTAAATGATGAAAGGAGAGGGATTTGTTAGAACATCTAAGTAGGAGAAGAAACACTCTACACCACTTTTGTTTTTAACTTATGAAATATATTGCTCTTCATTTGTTTCATTGTTAGAGATTTGGAAGACCATATGCCAGTGAAGTATTGTCACTTTGCTCCTTTTTTATTTATTTATTTGTAGTGTTCTTATTATTCAATAACAATTGTATTTGTGTAAATTGGTGGCATAAGATGTGAGGAAGTGCGTACACTAATAATATGCTTTAAAATTCTTTCTTTTTTTCTCTCTAGTTGTAGTAGTTTCAGGTGATCTGATTATTATATATCTGATTTTCTCTCTCTCTCTCTCTCTCTCTCTCTCTCTCTCTCTCTCTAAAGTAGTCATTCCACACTATTTATATCGTTGGGCCTACTACAAGAAAAAACTTCTTTTTGATACCAAATGTTTGGCCACCAACACAACTTTGGTCACCCAATAGGGTTATTAGTGAGGAACTTTTGTAATTTCGTGCCAAAAATTTCGTCAGATTTAGGCATGGGTTAAGACTTCAACCAACAGATCGGCGACAAAATCTTTTTGAAGGGCGTCGAAAGGATTTGGTTGCTTAAAGGTGTTTGCGACGAAAATCAATTTTCGGCCATGAGTCTTCAGTGGCTGCTTGGCGACAAAATGTGGTCTTTTAGCGACGAAATGTGTTGGTCGCCAAAAGGTTTTTTCTTTCTTGTTTGTTCTTATGAACCAAACATATATCCTTATGTAAGAGGAAATATTTTTGCTCACCACTTTAACCCAAGGTATATGCTGACCACCCTTCTTAATACTTGACATGTGTCCATAAGTATAACAATGGTTGACTTTTTACTTTGATTTATGTAACCATGGTTATGCTTATAGGCACGTGTCAAGTGTTGAGAAGGGTGGTGATCATACACCTTGGGTTAAAGTGGTGAGGAAAAATACTCCCTATGTAAGGGCTCCGTGTTTTGTATTCCACCAGGTGGAAATAATTATGTCAAAAAATAAAACTTTTCCTAAAGTTTATCCACTCAAAGTTCTCAGTAACCAAACTAAACGCGGGGGCTAGGGATTAATACTTATGGCCCGACACTCTTCCATGCCAAAGTAGGAACAAAATCTTTTATTATCCATAAACTGCTTTCAAATAATCCTTTTATCTGATTTTTTTTTTTTGGTCATGCTTTTTGTCTGTAGTTTTGGGTAGTAAGTTAAAATGAAATCATTGTACTGTATATAATAGTCGAAATGTTGAATTAGTGTATTTCTGTTTTATACTTCTGAAATATCAATATCAGATCCTATTAGAGTCCATATATCTACTATTACCTTATAGTTATAGTAGTTTTAGATTGTCAATTGGATTGACCACTTATTCAAGTAGGTTTGAATGCATTTTTCATATGTTACCTAGCAAGTACCAAGTAGCGTTTCCGAGGTGACAGATTATTAAACGTGTATGTGTCTGCTATTATTTGAGTGTGCATTTTCTATGCATTGGAAGTTTTATTGTTAGTGTTGTATGGGCTTTTGTGCTTTCTAGTTATGACCTTATTTTGTATGTCTTGATCTCGCTTGTGCATCATAGATATGACATAGAGGCCATCTACTTTGACGGAGGTGCAAGGAACTCAAAACGACAACTTTTGGAGTCAAAAGCGTTGGATGTATGGCTACTCTCTTCGTCTCTCTAATTTAACAGAGATTTTAGTTAGGTTTTCAGTTGCTTAGACAATCCATGGAAATAAGGAGGTCGTGATTAGTAGTGGTTTTTAAGTTTTAGAAGCCTCCAAATTATTTTCAATACCACATTACTCGTGTCCCTAATCTCAAAATGAAGGGCATGACAATTAAGTCAATTGGCAGCCTAAACTTTCTCCCTCAGGCCCCCTATCAAAAAGTTCTATAATGTGCACCAAAACATCATTCCCGAAGCATGACTCCATCTAATTAGTTACCAAAACCTTAAAGAGACAAAGATCACTCTGAGAAACTGAATTGACAAGTGGAGCTGGCTTGTTATGTAATAATCGAAAGTAGCATTGCCTGATGTTTATAGTTCATATTGTCTTTAAACCCAACTGATTAAACAGTGGGCTGGATTCGGTGAGCTTGATTTGAGGATTCATAGCAGCGCCACGTACTGATGCAAATTATCATACTTCTAATCTCGCTTTGCTCTTAATTTTCCAGTTTGTTTACCCTGCATACACGACCATGTTGGGACATGTACGTTCCAAAGCGCTTGAAGATTTTAAAGTGAGGCTGGAGCAATCATTAAACAAAGGAAGAGGATTTGCTACATATGTTCGTATCTGTACTCACTCTTCCATGCTTGAGTTTGACAAAGGATGTGCAGGTAATTAACATGCTTGTCCACCAAACAGAACCTTTGTTATTAGTACTACTTAACATGTTTCTCCTTTCAGATGCTGTCGTAATACAAGCTAGTTGGGATGCTTCAAGAGTTCGCGAAAAACTTCGACGTGATATAGATGCACATGCATCATCCGTTTGTAGTGCAAAGTTGTCAGAATTGAATGTGAACTATGAGGTAATGTCACGATAATCTATTAAAATCTTGGTTATTATATGACTGAGAATACTTTTAAAGTTATGTCGATAATTTGCTGTTACTCAAATTTCTCAACGAATATAACCTTTAAATTTTCAGCAACAACTGTCTGCATCTTTAACTGGACCAGTAAAGACTCTACTTGAAACTGGTGGAAAAGACACTTGGGCTTTAATAAGAAAACTTCTTAATCGTGAAACTGAAGTTGCTATATCAGAGTTTTCAACTGTAGTTGCCGATTTTGAGTTGGACAAAGCAACAATTGCCCAAATGTTGCAACATTTAAGGGATTACTCAAGGAATGTGGTGGAGAAAAAAGCAAGGGAAGAGGCTACGAAAATTATGATCCACATGAAGGATCGGTAAAGGACTTGTTGTCAATATATTTTCGCTTCTTTTTTCGTTGTCATTTTGATTGCTTATCATTTCTGTTAAAATGTCTCAGGTTTTCCACAGTCTTCAATTATGACAGTGATTCAATGCTTCGGGTTTGGACTGGTAAAGAAGACATTAGAAGTATTACCAAGGATGCTCGCTCTGCGGTAATCATTGGGAACTTTTATGGAAGAATAGTTATCTGTCCGTTTGTGTTAACGTTTTATTTTAGTTTATTTTATTTTATCTTTCTTGCAGTCTATGAAGCTTTTGTCCGTCATGGCTGCCATCCGCTTGGATGAGAAGCCAGATCATATTGAAAAAGTTCTCTTTTCTTCTCTAATGGATGGAGCTGTTACTGTTTCATCTTCACAAGATAGGGAAATCGGAGCCTCTGTAGACCCTCTCGCCTCAAGCAATTGGGAAGAGGTACCATTTAATGTGTTTTGCGTTATCTGTAAACTTTTTATCTAATCAAACTGGTTCCTTATTAAAGGTTAATTTGAACTAGGTTTCTTCAAAGAATACCTTAATTACTCCAGTGCAGTGCCAGTCCTTGTGGAGACAGTTCATAGCGGAGACTGAGAATGGTGTCACACAAGCTATTTCAGCACATGTACGTTTTATAACTTCTCTTACCTTACGCTTAACTTTAGTATGTTTTCATTTTCATTTAAGCAGTGCTCCTTCAAGAATAAATGGATTTTGTTTTTCCTAAAACTCCTGCATGGATATAAATTTTGGAGATATGAAATATTGGTGTATTTTCTTGCAAATGCAACGGCAACTAGTAGTGTAAACTTGGGAATAGGTTGGGTGCATTGTGTATGACATTTGGGATGGAGTTCTTATTGATGTAGATTGGATTTGGTTAGTAGTGAAAATAAAAGAAACTTCGTTTATATATGAGGTTATGGAACATATGGAAACACTTACGGCTCATTTGGAACTGCTTCTCTATGCTCATAAGCGATTTTTTTAAATAAAAAAAAATCCAAGTGCTTCCTGGAAAAGCACTTAAAGCGCTTCTAAACTTTTTGCCAAACACTGTCAGAAGCGCTTTTAACCTTTCTAGATGCACTCCCAAATAGGTCCTTAATATTGACAAATGAGCTAAGTCTTGTCTGGTGTTTTTCCTTCTAAATGAAAATTGATTATTTTTTAACTATATTATATATATATTTTTCATGGTATTTTTCACTAGAATATATATTTTTCACATATTTTTAGTACGCCTTGAAAGGCATAAAAGGCTTACATCCTATGTTTCTCACGGGAGGTAAAACGCCTCGGCTAAGGCCTTAGCGTTTTCAAACTTTGCTTCTCATACGCATAGAACATATACATAAGTAATTATGTTACTGATTTAATTAGGTTATGGCTGCTACTGCTCGGTGTGAAGAGATAGCCAACCAGAAATTCAGTCAGTTGATCTTCGATGAGGTACTCATTTATCTCCATTTTTTAGAAGCTTATACTTAATATGATCGAGAAGGTTTTATTGTTCATTCCTTGGATGAACATGATTTAGGATTGGCTGGCATTGGAAGAAGCTGTCCAAATTGGCCCCGTACAAGGTTTTGGTAAAAGGCTCAGCTCCATTTTAAGCACCTATCTTTCTAAGTAAGTTACACTATGGTTTAAATATGTGAGTTCAAAATTCCAAAAATGAACAGGGAGTGGTTGTAACTATCTAAGTTCATGATTTTCATATAAATTAAATTATGGAGGGAGGGGGATTTGGTGGAACATCTAAGTAGAAGAAGAAAAACCATGTTTCCTTTCTTTTTCCCTTTAGCAAGCATTGTACTTTGCACCAATTTTGTTTTGTTTAATCTTGTTCTTTAAGAAAAAAATTTATGAAGTCTTGTTCATCATTTGTTTCATTGTAAAAAAAGGAGATTTGGAAAACCAAATACCAGTTAAGCATAGGGTATGTCCATTTTATGTTTCTAAAATGAATCATATGCTATTAGAGCCCATGCTTCTACTATTACCATAGAGTCATAGTAGTTTTACATTGTCTGTTGGATTGACCACTTATTCAAATAGGATACAATTCACTCTTTCGCATGCTACGTGCTATGTGCATTGTTTTTTGCCTAACCACTAAAACGAGCAAGTACGTAGTGTTTCCTTGTGAACAGATTCTTAAATGCGTGTGTGTCCGCTTATTTGTGTGTGTGCTTTCTATGCATTATTGAAGTTTTTATTGTTAGTGTTTTATGGGCTTGCATTGTTTCTAGTTATGACTTTATTTGTACGTCTTGATCCTGCTTGTGCATCATAGATATGGCACAGAGGCCACCATCTACTTTGACGAAGATGCAAGGAACTCAAAACGACAGTTGTTGGAGTCAAAAGCGTTGGATGTATGGCTACTCTCTTCGTCTCTCTAATTTAACAGAGATTTTAGTTAGGTTTTCAGTTGCTTAGACAATCCATGGAAATAAGGAAGTAGTGATTAGTAGTGGTTTTTAAGTTTTAGAAGCCTCCAAATTATTTTCAATACCACATTACTCGTGTCCCTAATCTCAAAATGAAGGGCATGATAATTAAGTCAATTGGCAGCCTAAAATTTCTCCCTCAGGCCCCCTATCAAAAAGTTCTATAATGTGCACCGAAACATCATTCCCGAAGCATGACTCCATCTAATTAGTTACCAAAACCTTAAAGAGACAAAGATCACTCTGAGAAACTGAATTGACAAGTGGAGCTTGCTTGTTATGTAATAATCGAAAGTAGCATTGCCTGATGTTCATAGTTCATATTGTCTTTAAACCCAACTGATTAAACAGTGGGCTGGATTCGGTGAGCTTGATTTGAGGATTCATAGCAGCGCCACGTACTGATGCAAATTATCATACTTCTAATCTCGCTTTGCTCTTAATTTTCCAGTTTGTTTACCCTGCATACACGACCATGTTGGGACATGTACGTTCCAAAGCGCTTGAAGATTTTAAAGTGAGGCTGGAGCAATCATTAAACAAAGGAAGAGGATTTGCTACATATGTTCGTATCTGTACTCACTCTTCCATGCTTGAGTTTGACAAAGGATGTGCAGGTAATTAACATGCTTGTCCACCAAACAGAACCTTTGTTATTAGTACTACTTAACATGTTTCTCCTTTCAGATGCTGTCGTAATACAAGCTAGTTGGGATGCTTCAAGAGTTCGCGAAAAACTTCGACGTGATATAGATGCACATGCATCATCCGTTTGTAGTGCAAGGTTGTCAGAATTGAATGTGAACTATGAGGTAATGTCACGATAATCTATTAAAATCTTGGTTATTATATGACTGAGAATACTTTTAAAGTTATGTCGATAATTTGCTGTTACTCAAATTTCTCAACGAATATAACCTTTAAATTTTCAGCAACAACTGTCTGCATCTTTAACTGGACCAGTAAAGACTCTACTTGAAACTGGTGGAAAAGACACTTGGGCTTTAATAAGAAAACTTCTTAATCGTGAAACTGAAGTTGCTATATCAGAGTTTTCAACTGTAGTTGCCGATTTTGAGTTGGACAAAGCAACAATTGCCCAAATGTTGCAACATTTAAGGGATTACTCAAGGAATGTGGTGGAGAAAAAAGCAAGGGAAGAGGCTACGAAAATTATGATCCACATGAAGGATCGGTAAAGGACTTGTTGTCAATATATTTTCGCTTCTTTTTTCGTTGTCATTTTGATTGCTTATCATTTCTGTTAAAATGTCTCAGGTTTTCCACAGTCTTCAATTATGACAGTGATTCAATGCTTCGGGTTTGGACTGGTAAAGAAGACATTAGAAGTATTACCAAGGATGCTCGCTCTGCGGTAATCATTGGGAACTTTTATGGAAGAATAGTTATCTGTCCGTTTGTGTTAACGTTTTATTTTAGTTTATTTTATTTTATCTTTCTTGCAGTCTATGAAGCTTTTGTCCGTCATGGCTGCCATCCGCTTGGATGAGAAGCCAGATCATATTGAAAAAGTTCTCTTTTCTTCTCTAATGGATGGAGCTGTTACTGTTTCATCTTCACAAGATAGGGAAATCGGAGCCTCTGTAGACCCTCTCGCCTCAAGCAATTGGGAAGAGGTACCATTTAATGTGTTTTGCGTTATCTGTAAACTTTTTATCTAATCAAACTGGTTCCTTATTAAAGGTTAATTTGAACTAGGTTTCTTCAAAGAATACCTTAATTACTCCAGTGCAGTGCCAGTCCTTGTGGAGACAGTTCATAGCGGAGACTGAGAATGGTGTCACACAAGCTATTTCAACACATGTACGTTTTATAACTTCTCTTACCTTACGCTTAACTTTAGTATGTTTTCATTTTCATTTAAGCAGTGCTCCTTCAAGAATAAATGGATTTTGTTTTTCCTAAAACTCCTGCATGGATATAAATTTTGGAGATATGAAATATTGGTGTATTTTCTTGCAAATGCAACGGCAACTAGTAGTGTAAACTTGGGAATAGGTTGGGTGCATTGTGTATGACATTTGGGATGGAGTTCTTATTGATGTAGATTGGATTTGGTTAGTAGTGAAAATAAAAGAAACTTCGTTTATATATGAGGTTATGGAACATATGGAAACACTTACGGCTCATTTGGAACTGCTTCTCTATGCTCATAAGCGATTTTTTTAAATAAAAAAAAATCCAAGTGCTTCCTGGAAAAGCACTTAAAGCGCTTCTAAACTTTTTGCCAAACACTGTCAGAAGCGCTTTTAACCTTTCTAGATGCACTCCCAAATAGGTCCTTAATATTGACAAATGAGCTAAGTCTTGTCTGGTGTTTTTCCTTCTAAATGAAAATTGATTATTTTTTAACTATATTATATATATATTTTTCATGGTATTTTTCACTAGAATATATATTTTTCACATATTTTTAGTACGCCTTGAAAGGCATAAAAGGCTTACATCCTATGTTTCTCACGGGAGGTAAAACGCCTCGGCTAAGGCCTTAGCGTTTTCAAACTTTGCTTCTCATACGCATAGAACATATACATAAGTAATTATGTTACTGATTTAATTAGGTTATGGCTGCTACTGCTCGGTGTGAAGAGATAGCCAACCAGAAATTCAGTCAGTTGATCTTCGATGAGGTACTCATTTATCTCCATTTTTTAGAAGCTTATACTTAATATGATCGAGAAGGTTTTATTGTTCATTCCTTGGATGAACATGATTTAGGATTGGCTGGCATTGGAAGAAGCTGTCCAAATTGGCCCCGTACAAGGTTTTGGTAAAAGGCTCAGCTCCATTTTAAGCACCTATCTTTCTAAGTAAGTTACACTATGGTTTAAATATGTGAGTTCAAAATTCCAAAAATGAACAGGGAGTGGTTGTAACTATCTAAGTTCATGATTTTCATATAAATTAAATTATGGAGGGAGGGGGATTTGGTGGAACATCTAAGTAGAAGAAGAAAAACCATGTTTCCTTTCTTTTTCCCTTTAGCAAGCATTGTACTTTGCACCAATTTTGTTTTGTTTAATCTTGTTCTTTAAGAAAAAAATTTATGAAGTCTTGTTCATCATTTGTTTCATTGTAAAAAAAGGAGATTTGGAAAACCAAATACCAGTTAAGCATAGGGTATGTCCATTTTATGTTTCTAAAATGAATCATATGCTATTAGAGCCCATGCTTCTACTATTACCATAGAGTCATAGTAGTTTTACATTGTCTGTTGGATTGACCACTTATTCAAATAGGATACAATTCACTCTTTCGCATGCTACGTGCTATGTGCATTGTTTTTTGCCTAACCACTAAAACGAGCAAGTACGTAGTGTTTCCTTGTGAACAGATTCTTAAATGCGTGTGTGTCCGCTTATTTGTGTGTGTGCTTTCTATGCATTATTGAAGTTTTTATTGTTAGTGTTTTATGGGCTTGCATTGTTTCTAGTTATGACTTTATTTGTACGTCTTGATCCTGCTTGTGCATCATAGATATGGCACAGAGGCCACCATCTACTTTGACGAAGATGCAAGGAACTCAAAACGACAGTTGTTGGAGTCAAAAGCGTTGGATGTATGGCTACTCTCTTCGTCTCTCTAATTTAACAGAGATTTTAGTTAGGTTTTCAGTTGCTTAGACAATCCATGGAAATAAGGAAGTAGTGATTAGTAGTGGTTTTTAAGTTTTAGAAGCCTCCAAATTATTTTCAATACCACATTACTCGTGTCCCTAATCTCAAAATGAAGGGCATGATAATTAAGTCAATTGGCAGCCTAAAATTTCTCCCTCAGGCCCCCTATCAAAAAGTTCTATAATGTGCACCGAAACATCATTCCCGAAGCATGACTCCATCTAATTAGTTACCAAAACCTTAAAGAGACAAAGATCACTCTGAGAAACTGAATTGACAAGTGGAGCTTGCTTGTTATGTAATAATCGAAAGTAGCATTGCCTGATGTTCATAGTTCATATTGTCTTTAAACCCAACTGATTAAACAGTGGGCTGGATTCGGTGAGCTTGATTTGAGGATTCATAGCAGCGCCACGTACTGATGCAAATTATCATACTTCTAATCTCGCTTTGCTCTTAATTTTCCAGTTTGTTTACCCTGCATACACGACCATGTTGGGACATGTACGTTCCAAAGCGCTTGAAGATTTTAAAGTGAGGCTGGAGCAATCATTAAACAAAGGAAGAGGATTTGCTACATATGTTCGTATCTGTACTCACTCTTCCATGCTTGAGTTTGACAAAGGATGTGCAGGTAATTAACATGCTTGTCCACCAAACAGAACCTTTGTTATTAGTACTACTTAACATGTTTCTCCTTTCAGATGCTGTCGTAATACAAGCTAGTTGGGATGCTTCAAGAGTTCGCGAAAAACTTCGACGTGATATAGATGCACATGCATCATCCGTTTGTAGTGCAAGGTTGTCAGAATTGAATGTGAACTATGAGGTAATGTCACGATAATCTATTAAAATCTTGGTTATTATATGACTGAGAATACTTTTAAAGTTATGTCGATAATTTGCTGTTACTCAAATTTCTCAACGAATATAACCTTTAAATTTTCAGCAACAACTGTCTGCATCTTTAACTGGACCAGTAAAGACTCTACTTGAAACTGGTGGAAAAGACACTTGGGCTTTAATAAGAAAACTTCTTAATCGTGAAACTGAAGTTGCTATATCAGAGTTTTCAACTGTAGTTGCCGATTTTGAGTTGGACAAAGCAACAATTGCCCAAATGTTGCAACATTTAAGGGATTACTCAAGGAATGTGGTGGAGAAAAAAGCAAGGGAAGAGGCTACGAAAATTATGATCCACATGAAGGATCGGTAAAGGACTTGTTGTCAATATATTTTCGCTTCTTTTTTCGTTGTCATTTTGATTGCTTATCATTTCTGTTAAAATGTCTCAGGTTTTCCACAGTCTTCAATTATGACAGTGATTCAATGCTTCGGGTTTGGACTGGTAAAGAAGACATTAGAAGTATTACCAAGGATGCTCGCTCTGCGGTAATCATTGGGAACTTTTATGGAAGAATAGTTATCTGTCCGTTTGTGTTAACGTTTTATTTTAGTTTATTTTATTTTATCTTTCTTGCAGTCTATGAAGCTTTTGTCCGTCATGGCTGCCATCCGCTTGGATGAGAAGCCAGATCATATTGAAAAAGTTCTCTTTTCTTCTCTAATGGATGGAGCTGTTACTGTTTCATCTTCACAAGATAGGGAAATCGGAGCCTCTGTAGACCCTCTCGCCTCAAGCAATTGGGAAGAGGTACCATTTAATGTGTTTTGCGTTATCTGTAAACTTTTTATCTAATCAAACTGGTTCCTTATTAAAGGTTAATTTGAACTAGGTTTCTTCAAAGAATACCTTAATTACTCCAGTGCAGTGCCAGTCCTTGTGGAGACAGTTCATAGCGGAGACTGAGAATGGTGTCACACAAGCTATTTCAGCACATGTACGTTTTATAACTTCTCTTACCTTACGCTTAACTTTAGTATGTTTTCATTTTCATTTAAGCAGTGCTCCTTCAAGAATAAATGGATTTTGTTTTTCCTAAAACTCCTGCATGGATATAAATTTTGGAGATATGAAATATTGGTGTATTTTCTTGCAAATGCAACGGCAACTAGTAGTGTAAACTTGGGAATAGGTTGGGTGCATTGTGTATGACATTTGGGATGGAGTTCTTATTGATGTAGATTGGATTTGGTTAGTAGTGAAAATAAAAGAAACTTCGTTTATATATGAGGTTATGGAACATATGGAAACACTTACGGCTCATTTGGAACTGCTTCTCTATGCTCATAAGCGATTTTTTTAAATAAAAAAAAATCCAAGTGCTTCCTGGAAAAGCACTTAAAGCGCTTCTAAACTTTTTGCCAAACACTGTCAGAAGCGCTTTTAACCTTTCTAGATGCACTCCCAAATAGGTCCTTAATATTGACAAATGAGCTAAGTCTTGTCTGGTGTTTTTCCTTCTAAATGAAAATTGATTATTTTTTAACTATATTATATATATATTTTTCATGGTATTTTTCACTAGAATATATATTTTTCACATATTTTTAGTACGCCTTGAAAGGCATAAAAGGCTTACATCCTATGTTTCTCACGGGAGGTAAAACGCCTCGGCTTAGGCCTTAGCGTTTTCAAACTTTGCTTCTCATACGCATAGAACATATACATAAGTAATTATGTTACTGATTTAATTAGGTTATGGCTGCTACTGCTCGGTGTGAAGAGATAGCCAACCAGAAATTCAGTCAGTTGATCTTCGATGAGGTACTCATTTATCTCCATTTTTTAGAAGCTTATACTTAATATGATCGAGAAGGTTTTATTGTTCATTCCTTGGATGAACATGATTTAGGATTGGCTGGCATTGGAAGAAGCTGTCCAAATTGGCCCCGTACAAGGTTTTGGTAAAAGGCTCAGCTCCATTTTAAGCACCTATCTTTCTAAGTAAGTTACACTATGGTTTAAATATGTGAGTTCAAAATTCCAAAAATGAACAGGGAGTGGTTGTAACTATCTAAGTTCATGATTTTCATATAAATTAAATTATGGAGGGAGGGGGATTTGGTGGAACATCTAAGTAGAAGAAGAAAAACCATGTTTCCTTTCTTTTTCCCTTTAGCAAGCATTGTACTTTGCACCAATTTTGTTTTGTTTAATCTTGTTCTTTAAGAAAAAAATTTATGAAGTCTTGTTCATCATTTGTTTCATTGTAAAAAAAGGAGATTTGGAAAACCAAATACCAGTTAAGCATAGGGTATGTCCATTTTATGTTTCTAAAATGAATCATATGCTATTAGAGCCCATGCTTCTACTATTACCATAGAGTCATAGTAGTTTTACATTGTCTGTTGGATTGACCACTTATTCAAATAGGATACAATTCACTCTTTCGCATGCTACGTGCTATGTGCATTGTTTTTTGCCTAACCACTAAAACGAGCAAGTACGTAGTGTTTCCTTGTGAACAGATTCTTAAATGCGTGTGTGTCCGCTTATTTGTGTGTGTGCTTTCTATGCATTATTGAAGTTTTTATTGTTAGTGTTTTATGGGCCTGTATTGTTTCTAGTTATGACTTTATTTGTATGTCTTGATCCTGCTTGTGCGTCATAGATATGACACAGAGGCCACCATCTACTTTGACGAAGTTGCAAGGAACTCAAAACGACAGCTGTTGGAGTCAAAAGCGTTGGATGTATGGCTACTCTCTTCGTCTTTCTAATCTAACAGAGATTTTAGTTAGGTTTTCAGTTGCTTAGACAATCCTTGTAAATAAGGAGGTCGTGATTTGTAGTGGTTTTTAAGTTTTAGTAGCCTCTAAATTATTTTCAATACCACATTACACACTCGTGTCTCGGGAACCCATCTCAAAATGAAAGGCATGATAATGACGATTGGCAGCCTAAACTTTCTCCCTCAGGTAGCCCTTTGAAAAAGTTGTAAAATGTGCAGAAAAACATCATTAACGATGCACAACTTCTTCTAATTATTACCAAACGCTTAGATTGACAAAGCTCACTCTGAGAACTTGATTTGACAAATGGAGTTTCCTTGTTATGTAATACTTGAAAGTAGCATTGCCTGATGTTTATTGTTCATATTATCTTTAAACCAGAACTTATTAAAAGGTGGGTTGGATTTAGTGTGGTGGGTTTTGAGAATTCATAACAGCCACTAATGTCAGTTGTCATGCTTATTTTAGTTTAAATCTCCCTTTACTCTTAATTTTACAGTTTGTTTACCCTGCGTACACGACCATGCTGGGACATGTACATTCTAAAGCACTTGAAGATTTTAAAGTGAGGCTGGAACAATCGTTAAACAAAGGAGAAGGATTTACTTTATCTGTTCGTACCTGTTCTCAGTCTTCTATGCTTGAGTTTGACAAAGGATGTGCAGGTAATTAACATGTTTGTCCACCAAACAAAACCTTTGTTGTTAGTACTACTTAACATGTTTCTCCTTTCAGATGCTGCCATACAACAAGCTAATTGGGATGCTTCTAGAGTTCACGAAAAACTTCAACGTGATATAGATGCACATGCATCATCCATTTGTAGTGCAAAGTTGTCAGAATTGAATTTCAATTATGAGGTAATCTTGTAATAATCTATTAAAATCTTGGGTATTATATGACTTAGAATACTTTTAAACTCGTGTTGATAATATGTTGTTACTCAAATTTCTTAACGAAAATAACCTTTAATTTTGCAGAGACAACTGTCTGCATCTTTAACTGGGCCAGTAGAGGCTCTACTTGAAACTGGTGGAAAAGACACTTGGGGTTCAATAAGAAAACTACTTAATCGTGAAACTGAAGTTGCAATATCAAAGTTTTCAACTGCAATTTCCGATTTTGAGTTGGACAAAGAAACAATTGCCAAAATGTTGCAACATTTAAGGGATTACTCAAGGAATGTGGTGGAGAAAGTTGCAAGAGAAGAGGCTATAAAAATTATGATCCACATGAAGGATCGGTAGAGGACTTGTTGTCAATATATTTTCTCTTCTTTTTTCCTTGTCATTTTGGTTGCTTATCATCTATGTTAACATTTCTCAGGTTTTTCAGAGTCTTCAATTGTGACAGTGATTCAATGCCTCGGGTTTGGACTGAAAAAGAAGACATCAGAAGTATTACCAAGGATGCTCGCTCTGCAGTAATCATTGGGAACTTTTGTGAAAGAATATTCTATCTTTTTGTGTTAAAGTGATATTTTAATGTCTTTTATTATATATTTCTCGCAGGCTTTGAACCTTTTGTCAATCATGGCTGCCATCCGCTTGGATGAGAAGCCAGATAATATTGAAAAAGTTCTCTTTTCTTCTATGTTGGATGGAACTGTTATTGTTTCATCTTCACAAGATAGGAGAATAGGAGCTTCTGCATACCCTCTTGCCTCAAGCACTTGGGAAGAGGTACCATTTTATGGGTTTTGGTTCATTTGTATAAGTTTTCTATCATCAAACTGGTTTCTTATTAAAGGTTAACTTTGAACTAGGTTTCTACAAGAGATACCTTAATTACTCCAGTGCAGTGTAAGTCCTTGTGGGAAGAGTTCAAAATAGAGACTGAGTTTAGTGTCACTGAAGCTATTTTAGCGCAGGTATATTTTATAACTTCTTTTGTATGGATTTGAATTATGGAGATCTAACTAGTGATGTATGTACTTGGAAATGCAATGGGCAAGTAGTCGTAGAAACTTTGAAATATGATGTGTGCATTGTGCATGACATTTGGGATGGAGTTCTTATTCATGTAGATTGGATTTGGTTTAGTAGTGAAAAGAGAAACATTGTATATATGAAGTTCCGGAACGAAACACTCAATATTGGAAAATGAGCTAATTCTTGACTTGGTAACGGCAAGTTTATGTATTCTTGTTTTTCTACAAAGAAAACCCGGCATCCTAATATTTTTAATCCATCTTTATGTTTAGAAGTTCAATCTAATCCTGCAAACGTATGTATGATGCTGTTTGCTTTTGTATTCTCAGGAGGCTTACAAACAGAGTAACAACTGGTTGCCTCCTCCGTGGGCTACTATGGCGATTGTCGTTCATGGTTTCAACCAATTTATGCACCTTTCAAAGTAATTATGGCCGTTCATAGTACTAAGTTTGTGCACATTGTTAATTACTTGGAAGTCCCAACTGTCTTGTCCATCTGACAAACAATGTTCCGTTCTCTTCAAATGAAACAGTGGTTCTGTTTGTTGCATATTTTGTTTAGAATAAACGATTAGTTTTTTATTGATAAAAAACAAAAGTACAAAGTAACGATGACTAAAACAAAACGCAACAACATGTTTAATTGATTTGAAGAGAATCAAGCACAACCAAAATTGATTTGAACAACATGCTAAATGGAAATAATAAAAACCTAAAGATAAGACAAACCACAACAAACTTCTAAAGAGTTCATGAGTTATTAGACTTAAACAAACAAAAAAGCAAGGCTCCACATCCTCCAGAGCAACCCGAAGAGAGACATAGAGCCATATCAGCTATCGCAAACCCGACGCACGCCGACATTGTCCTTAAATGCGTGGGCCAAAAGATGACGACTATTTCATGGCCATAACATTGTTTCAAGGCAAATGCTTCCACATCACAAAACAAAAGAACAAAGAAGGTGGGGAAGGAAGGGAAGGAGAGGAGAGGTGATGAGGAGAAGGAAGAGGATGAGGGTAGGGAGGGAGGCCACTGCGGGACAGTGGCTGAGATTTTTCCTTAGGGCTTTCTATCACAGTAGTAAACTCCCTATTGAGTTTAAACCAAAGCTCCCTAGTTTTATCTACAAGGGGGAGGGAAGATTCTCTCTCACACGCTACCAACCAAAGTGTTATGAGGGTTAAAATATAAAACTACTTGTTTGCAAGTCAGCACCATTTTCCGCTAGTTTTTGTTTTGATTTTTATTTTATATAAACGATATTCTACTTTAATATAATCTAACCAACGGGGAGAGAGATTCAAACTCAAATACAGAGTAAGGAACACATTCAGCTCACCCTTACTGACCATGTAAGTTTTTTTCTTAAGAGTGGCACGAGCAGAGGACATTGAGCAAATGATAAGACTGGACACAAAATGGAGCTTGACACTCGAAGGCCTAGCCCATCACTACCTACTAGGCTTGACCCAAACTGCATCTTGGCCTTGTTACCAACCGGACTTCATGTGGGCTGTAAACAAACAAAAGAATTAACCAGAAATAAAGTTTGAAAAAGCCTTCTCATTTTCGAAGTATAAAAAAGTTGAATATACCATCTAAATTTCGAATGATATAATTTCCAATTTCGAGAGGATTTACTTGACACAATTCGACCCAAATTCCAATTATCTAAATACCGTCTAAATTAATTCCGTAAATACGAATCACCCTTCCTTTTAAATTTTTTTTCCTTTTGTGTCACGTATACTTTGAATATTCAAATTCAAATTTCTTTTTTCCCCATATTTGCTTAAGCAGACTTGACATATTAAATTAGGTAACATAGAACCAGAAAATGTAGTATCAGCATGTCAAAACTTTTATTTATTAAATTCTTTTAATCAGGCATACATCAACAGTACCTTTTCACGAAAGTAATTATTATTTTTTGTTTGGACACAAAAGTAATTACTGCTTGTGGATGAACAAAAATAATGTGAAAATATGTAAGTATATTTTTTAAACAAATCATATAAATTATTCAGCGGTAAAATTCACCGAAGTAAATTTATTTGACAAGTGACCGATAAAAACGAAGCTTTCATTGTAGAGAGAGAGAGAGAGAGAGAGAGAGGAGTTAGGTGGCGAATCCAATTCGGCCACCAACGATAATACAAACGAATTCAACGACACATGGCCAATTTTCTTGAAACCAGAAAAAAAAAAAAAAAAAAGAAAAAAAAAAGAAAAGAAGAAGAAGAGATCTCGATACTATGAAAAATCGAGATTAGAAATTTAGAAGAGACACCAGTCCCTCTCTCTACTCTTTACTTTTTTATTTACTCTGTTTGCTCTTCAAGCAAGAAGAAGCTTTACTTACTCAGAAGAAGAAGGCTTGAGTTCAAAGGCAGCATAGAATCTGGGTCGTCTTGCTCTCCAAGTTTATATAAGTCGGCGCTTGAAAGTTGGAACCTTGAAGGCTAGATTTGGGCTCTCAGAGTTGGAGATTTTGAGAGTATTGTATTCATGGAGGAAGATTGCTGCGCCACACAACTCATCTATGGAGATGGTGAGTTTAACTCCTCCGGGCTCGACAGGTTCGTCAAGGAAGTGAAGCTTGCTGAGTGTGGACTCTCCTATGCTGTGGTTGCCATCATGGGTCCTCAGAGCAGCGGTAAAAGAAAGCTTTTTTACTTTAATTAATTTAATTGATTGAGCTTGAGCAATATTGGGGTAATTAATTGCCTATGAAATCACAGGGAAGAGCACTTTATTGAACCATCTGTTCCACACTAAGTTTAGGGAGATGGATGCATACAGTGGAAGGTTAGCTTTTCAGTTGGTCATATACTCAATTTGCTTTAGAATTGGTGCTAAATATATATATGTGTATCTATTTACTCCAGGAACCAAACAACTAAGGGTATTTGGATAGCCAAGTGTGTTGGCATTGAGCCTTGCACGATTGCCATGGATTTGGAGGGTACCGATGGCAGGGAGAGAGGCGAGGTAATCAGCTTTCTGTTAAAACCCCATTTGTTCTTTTTTGGCGAGGGATATAATCTGAGCTATATAATGCCTAGTTCTATTCACATTTTAAACTTTTCATAACTTCTCTATGTAAAATGTAGTTGTTCTCAGATTTAATCGCTCTTCATGCTTCCTCAGCAATTCTGTTCTTTTCCAGGATGATACTACATTCGAGAAGCAAAGTGCCCTATTTGCCCTGGCAGTTGCAGACATTGTGCTGATAAATATGTAAGCTTGTTTTTTGGTTTATCTTGGAATTACCTGGCTGATAACGTACCTTACTTTGCATAGTTGATGGCCATATATGTAGTGGTTACTCCAATTTGTTAGTGGGTTGTAACTTGTTCTGGTAAGTGTTATGTCAAATGAGTAGACGTCCATTTAAGATTGTCACATGCATTGGTATCTCGTGTCAGTTTGTTTTAGCAAGACAAAGTTAGTTTCAAATTGGTTTTCAACATCTATATTCCTAGGAAAGAAGCTTCTGATATCATTTCATTCTCAGTGAGTGTTTAATTAGGACTTTGCCCTTCATGAAACGGGGGCTATTCACATTAGGAACTTGTAATTCAGAGTCCTGAAGTTGATTGACATTTGAAGATAACAGTATATACGTAGGCTCATAGTGACAACAATATATCGTCTACATGACTTCTTATCTGGAAAGTCATGTCAATACATATTTTTTGATTGTACATATACATGTAATTTAAAATTAATTGGAGATTGGATTATATATAGGTGGTGTCATGATATAGGTCGCGAGCAAGCTGCAAACAAACCTTTACTGAAAACAGTTTTTCAGGTACACTTGAATCATGTCTATATCTCTACTGTCTATTCATTTAATGTGGGTTAATGAAATTCTGGTTTTGAATGTATATAGGTTATGATGCGCTTGTTCAGCCCCCGTAAAACTACGTTACTGTTTGTTATACGTGATAAAACAAAGGTCTGGGCATACTTTTTCAGCTTATTAACAGGATCTATCTAATTATGTTACCCTCGTGAAATATTTTCTTGTTCCATATTAATTTTTTTCTTGTTTGTGGCTGTTTGTTTAGACCCCATTTGAATATCTGGAGCCAGTTTTGAGGGAAGATATACAGAAGGTAATTTTGTCTTCAACGTTATGTTGTTTTTATCCCTTGGTTGTTTTCTTCTTATCTCTCAGATATTTTAAATTCTGCAGATATGGGATGGAGTTCCGAAGCCCCAAGCCCATAAAAGTACCCCCTTCAGTGATTTCTTTAGTGTGAGATCTCTTATATCCTTCTCTACTCTCTGACAGCCTGTGTTCTATTTAATGTCCTCATTAGTCAAAGCTTATTGTCGCTGATTACAACATTCTGTGACGTGAAGGTAGAAGTAGTTGCTTTGTCAAGTTATGAAGAGAAGGAGGAGAAGTTTAAGGAGGAGGTAACCCCTCTACTATCAGGAGCAATTCGTTATGTCCAAAATCATATTGGCCATTATATTTCTCTTTTTGTGGTTTCAGATTTCTGGGGAAACATAATCGTTTGATTTCCTTCACATCAGGGGAAACATTTCTTATATTCCTAAGCAAAATTAGTTAATTGTAAATTTACTGTGATCCTTACTGGTTATGGCCTGTATCATGCAGGTTGCTCAACTGAGGCAGCGCTTTTTCCATTCTATTTCTCCAGGAGGGCTTGCTGGTGATAGACGAGGTGTTGTCCCTGCCACAGGATTTTCCTTTAGTGCAAAACAGATTTGGAAAGTAATCAAAGAGAACAAGGACCTGGATCTTCCCGCTCACAAGGTTTCTTAGTTTCTTTTCTTCCCATTAGAAAATTATTTGTGGTCTTCACTTCTCATATGCCTATGACTTATGCATAATACTTAAATGATTAAATTAGGTTATGGTTGCTACTGTTCGGTGTGAAGAGATTGCCAACCAGAAATTTAATCAGTTAGTCTATGATGAGGTATGTACTCATTTATCTCCATTTTTGAGATGCTTAGCCTTCTAATATGATCTATAAGGTCTTATTGGCCATTCATTGGATGAATATTATTTAGGATTGGTTGGCATTGGAAGAAGCTGTCCAAACTGGTCCCGTACAAGGTTTTGGTAAAAGGCTTAGCTCCATCCTGGGCACCTATCTTTCTGAGTAAGTTTCACTCTGGTTTAAATATGTTAGTTTAAAATTCCAAGGTGAACAAGGGGTTGCAACTGTCTCTGTTTGTTATTTTCTTTTAATTCAATGATGAAAGGAGAGGGACTTGGTGGAACATCTAATTAGGAGAAGAAACACTATCTTTCCTTTCTTTTCCCTTTAGACAGCATTTATACTCGGCACCAATTTCGTTTCTAACTTACAAAGCATTGTTCTTCATTTGTTTCATTGTAAAAAAGAGACTTGAAAACCTAATACCATTTAAGTGTTGTTAATTTTACTCTCTTAATTTAAAGTTTTCTTTTAATTCAAAAACATGTGTTAAAATTGAATATATATTGGTGGAGAAAGATGTGAGGAAGTACATACACTGTTAGATGCTTAAGATCATTTTCTCAGGTTGTAGTAGCTTCACGTGATCTGATTATATTTGCTTGTTTTTAGTCATCCCCACCCCCGCTCTCTCTCTCCAAAGTAGTCATGCCAGGCTGTTTATATTGCAACACTCTCACTTCCAGCCATATATATTAGATTGTTTGTTCTGAAGAACCAAGCTTGTGTGCCTTATTTAAGAGCTCCATCTTCTGTATTTCCACCAGCTGAAAGTTAATTTTGTCAAAAAATTAAACTTCTCCTAAAGTTTGTCAAAAAAGATAAAACTTCTCCTAGGTGATAGTACTTATGGCACGACAATAAGTAAATTTTTTATTATCCTTCAACTGCTTGCAAGGAAGCAACCAAATGCTATGAGTATGATGTAAAGTTCTTAATATTTGATAGGCCAGACATTACTCTGTTGGCTATTTCACACTATAATAACAAAGCAACCACTGTAGCCATAGTGCTTTTCAGAGAATAATTCTTTTTGTCTGTGTAGTTTTGGGTAGTATAGTGTATCTCCATTTTATGCTGCTATTACCTTATATTTGCAGTAGTTTTACATTGTCATTGGATTGATCACTTATTCAAAAAAATTTGGATGCATTTTTCACATGTTACTCTGTCCACTGGTTTTGGCTTGACTACTAAAACTAGCAAGTAGCGTCTCAGTGTTGAGGGATTCTTAATGTGTATATATGTGCTTATTTTGTGTGTTTACTATGCATAGGAAGTTTAATAGTCGGTGTTGTACTGTTTTTGTACTGGCTTTATTTCTATGTCTTGATCTTGCTTATGAATGACAGATATGACATGGAGGCCGTCTACTTTGACGAAGGAGTAAGGAACTCAAAACGACAATTGTTGGGGTCAAAAGCGTTGGATGTATGGCTACTCTCTTTGTCTCTCTAATTTAATAGAGGTTGTAGTTAGGTTTTCAGTTTCTTAGACAATTCTTGGAAAATAAGGAAGTTGTGATTAGTGGTGGTTTTTTCATTTTTAGAAGCCTCCGAATTAATTTGTATACTGCTCTACTGTTGACCCCAATGTCAAAATGAAGGGCATGATAATGAAGTGTATTGGCAACATAAATTTTCTCCTTCTGGTAGTCCTGTAAAATAATTATGTTTAAAATAAGCTGCCAAGCATCATTACTGAAGCTTGACTCCATCTAATTACATACGAGAAGTTTAAAGTGACTATAGAGCTTGCTTGTTATGTAATACTCAAACAGTAACATTGCCCGATCTTTATAGTTCAGATTCTCTTCAAACCCAAACTAATTAATGTGCAGGACAGATTTCGTATCGTCGGTTTTGAGAATTCGTAGCAGCCACTGATTTCAATTATCATGCGTATTTTAGCTTAAATCTTGTTTTCCTATGAAATTTCCAGTTTGTTTACCCTGCATACACGACCATGCTGGGACACCTACGCTCTAAAGCACTGGAAGATTTTAAAGTGAGGCTGGAGCAATCGTTAAACAAAGGAGGAGAATTTGCTTCATCTGTTCGTACCTCTACTCAGTCTTCCATGCTTGAGTTTGACAAAGGATGTGCAGGTAATAGAATTTTTGCAGGTAATTAATGTTCTTGTCAACCAAAAAATCTTTGTTATTACTTATCTTTTATGCTCTTTCAGATGCTGCCATACAACAAGCTGATTGGGATGCTTCGAGAGTCAGGGAAAAACTTAAACGTGATATAGATGCTCATGCATCATCCGTTCGCAGTGCAAAGTTGTCAGAACTGAATATCAATTATGAGGTAATTTTCTGATAATGGAGTAAAGTCTTGGTTATACGCCAGATGATACTTTTAAAGTTATGCTCATATTATTTGTTACTCAAAATACTCAATGCAAATACCCTTTAATTTTGCAGAAACAACTTTCTTCATCTTTAACTGGACCTGTAGAGGCACTACTGGAAACTGGTGGAAAAGACACTTGGACTTCAATAAGAAAACTTCTTAATCATGAAACTGAAGTTGCAGTATCAAAGTTCTCAGCTGCAGTTGCTGGTTTTGAGTTGGACAAAGATACATCTACCAAAATGACGCAAAATTTAAGGGATTATGCAAGAAATGTGGTTGAGAAAAAAGCACGAGAAGAGGCTGCAAACATTATGATCCACATGAAGGATCGGTAGAGAACTAATCAACAGATTTTCTCGTTTTTTTCATTGTCAGTTTGGTTGCTTATCACCTTTGTTAACATTTCTCAGGTTCTCGACAGTCTTCAATTATGACAGTGATTCAATGCCTAGGGTTTGGACTGGGAATGAAGACATTAGAAGTATTACCAAGGATGCCCGCTCCGCGGTAATCATTGGAAACTTTTATGGAAGTATAGTTTATCTGTCTATTTGTGTTTAAGTGATATATTATTGTATTTTATGATCTCTTTCTTGCAGTCTCTAAAGCTTTTGTCGGTCATGGCTGCCATCCGCTTGGAGGAGAAGCCAGATAATATTGAAAAACTTCTCTTTTCTTCTTTGATGGATGGAACTGTTACCGTTTCATCTTCGCAAGATAGGAGAATAGCAGCTTCTACAGATCCTCTTGCCTCAAGCACTTGGGAAGAGGTACACCATTAATGCGTTTTGGTTTCTCTGTATAATGTTTGTATGATCAAACTGGTTTCTTATTTAAGGTTAACTTTGAACCAGGTTTCATCAAAGGATACTTTAATTACTCCAGTACAGTGCAAGTCGTTGTGGAGACAGTTCAAGGCAGAGACCGAGTATAGTGTCACTCAAGCTATTTCAGCCCAGGTATATTTTTAATTTCTTTTTATCTCAACTCTTAACTTCAGTAGTGTAATTGTTCTTATTATCATTTAAGCGGTGTTGCATGAAGAATAAATGGATTTTACTTTTCAATGTTTTGCAAAATTTTAAATTAGGAAGATATGGATATTGGAGTATGCTCTTGCTAAAGTAATGGGCAACTAGTTGTAGGTACTTGGAATTAGGATGTGTGCATTGTCTTCAGATGACATTTCTTTGTTCTTATTTATGTAAATTAGATTTTCTTTAGTATTTAAACAAAAGATTGTATATGTGAAGTTCCAGAACATATGGAAATCTGAATATTGAAAAAGTGCACAAATTCTCGACTTTTTAATGGCTTAGTCTGATTGGATCAACTTATTTTCAAGTTCAATGCATTCTTGTTCTACAAAGGAGACCCTAGCATCCTAATATTGTTAACAAGCTCCATACCTTTATGCTTAGTAGCTCAATCTAATCCGGCAATTTTAATTATGCTGCCGTTTGCTTTTGTATTTTCAGGAGGCTCACAAGCGGAGTAACAACTGGTTGCCTCCTCCATGGGCTATTATGGCGATGATTGTTCTTGGTTTTAATGAATTTATGCTCCTTTTAAAGTAAGTTTATTACGAGTACTAGGTTCTCCACATTTGTTAATTGTTTGGATGTCCCTAAAGTCTGTCCCATCTGTTAATCACGTGGCTTTTCCCTTCAAATGAAACAGGAACCCTCTCTACCTCATGGTTCTATTTGTTGCATTTTTAATTTCAAAGGCCTTATGGGTACAGATGGACATTGCGGGACAGTTCCAACATGGCACTGTGAGTATATAGTTCAGTTTTTACTGGAATTTTCCTTGTTTAATCAGGGTTCTAATTTTAGTTTCCTTTGTTTGGTGTTAGCAGCTGTCAGGAATACTATCTATTTCATCGAGGTTTCTTCCAACTGTCATGGATCTTCTAAGAAAACTTGCAGAAGAAGCTCAGGGTAATCCAGCACCGGAAGCACCCAGGGGGCCAGTATCCGTTGCTTCCCAGAGTCATAGAAACGAAACACCTCTGCCAAACACAATATCAAGTTCAATTCCTGAGTCATCTGTTTCGTCTAATATCTCGTCATCGGATGGTGACGTCGAATACTCAAGCCCTCCCTTGAGACAAAGGCGACCTACGAACGTTCAAGAAGTCGAACCGTTGTGATGTATATGCTCTATGTTGTCTGTAACCTGTGTATCAGATTAGAATTACAACGCTGCTGTCGCGTTAGTTTTCTTACTTTTTTTATTTTATTTCTTGTTCGCAGTTGATGAAATAAATGGGGTTTTCTTACTTTTTTGATTTTATTTCTTGTTCAGATGTTTCTAGGTGAAGGTAGAAATTAGATTGTAAAATCTGTGCACCACATATTTCTAAATTTATATAGTAATGAAATATCATTTAAAAACCTTTCGTCTGCTTTCTTGAGAGCTTTTTGTTTACTTATTCGTCTAGTTAATAGTTATTATGCAACTGAGCAGGGAACTTTCTCTTGACTAAAACAACTCTAATTTCAAGCTGACCTGAAAATCATGACCAAAAAATATTGAAAAGACCATTTTCGTAGGGTTTGAGTTGTGCAAGTCTCTACCATTATATAGTTGGCCAGAAGAAAGCACCAGTTGTTCATTTGTGATAAAATAAAATAGAAACACACACACACAGAGAAGTGAAACTTGCTCATCTCAACTCAATTGCTATTCCTTAGTTCAAGAAGAGACTAGGAAACCAAAACCTTATATATATATATATATATATATATATATATTGTGGTGTTGTCTTTTGATATAATTTTTTTGGTTTTTGCTCCTTTTGTATGAAATTGTAATCATTCTCTAGTTCTAGGCTGATACAAGACAAATTTTATGGAAAAACAGTTGTCCGCCGGAAATTTTAACCATTTAAAAAGGTGAGGTACAAAATTAAGCACGAGCAAGATCCCTCAACTAGGCCCATGAACAACGTTATGGTCTTTGCTCCCTAGACAATCATCTAATTATTGCTCAAGGCGTGATACATATGTTTTACATGAACATGAAATGATTTGGACCCAAATACACAATATTATCGTTGTGTTATCTGCATGAAATTCCGGAACATATGGAAACGCTTAATATTGAAAAATGAGCGAACTCTTGACTTAGTAACAGTAAGTTAATGTAGTCTTGTTTTTTTCTACAAAGAAAACCCAGCTGATCGGTTCATAATTGTATATTATTTCTTACCCTTCTAGCTTATGATTTGGTTATGTTTTTGAGTTAAACTTGTGCTTTTAATCCTTTTTGTGTTTATCTTTCAGTTAATTGAGCTTTAGGTAACAATGATGGCTTTGGAGAACATAATTCATGCAATTCAAGCATGTTAAGGCCTAATTTGGATGAATTGATGAAGAGCTTAAAGACAAATTCATTATGGCTACAGCCCCCTGCCAGTCCAGTTCCGTAGGTCATATTGCAAGCTTTGTTTCAGCAACCTACATAGCTCGGATGAGGCCACATTCTTCATGAAAGTTGCTCCAATTGGTGTGTACTATAACATATCCAAAATTCAGCCCCATTGGATAAATCTGGAGTCCGTTACCTAGCAAACACAGAACCATGCTCAGGATGGATCTTATCAGCGCGGAAAATGAGTTAGCAATTTGTTTCGGCCTTAACTTCTTCCTCCGACCTTGGATTGGCCCAAATAACATATGGCTGGAAAGAAGACATTCTGAACTTCAATTTAGAGTGCTTAAAGTCCTAATTTGATTAAGAGAAGCCCAAGTTGTAAGCCCTTGAAGTTGCTGGTCATGCTGACCTCAGCATGTGCTGGTTGGATGCTTGGTCATGGTGAGCTAGGTATGAGCTATCATTTCTGGTTGGAAGCTTGGTCATGGTGACATGAAGATGAGCTAGGGCTGCTGGTGGGATTTAGTGGTGAAGTGCATCAACCAATTCAAGATTTTCTAATACAAGTGCATCACCCATTTCAGATTTTCTAATACAAGTGCATCAACCATTTCAGATTTTATAATTCAAGTGTTGTATGCATTAGTCTTATTGAATTCTGATTTTCACTTCCCCTAGGCCTATAAATAGGGAAGTTCTCTAAGCTTGTAATAACACCCCAAGGGGGGGAGCTCTCAAGCACTTCTCTAGAGCTCCCTTCCCTTCTCTCCCTCAAATTCTCTTAGTTTCCCTTTGTAGTTCTCAATTGTTGTAATAAGATCATTCTATTAAATTTTCTTTGTACTAAATATCAAACACTTTTCCTTTCTCTTCTTCTAATTCTCTAAAGCTTTCAAACACATGTTCTTCCAAAATCCTCAAAGTTCTCAAACATCTCTCTACTTCCCTTCTCTTCCAAAAGTCTCCATGTCTCAAACACTTCACAAACACATTTCTCTTCCTTCCCTAAGTTCTCAAATTCTCCAAGTTCACAAACATCCTCCAAGTTCTCAACCACTCTCTTCCAAATTCTCAAAGTTCCTAAACACTCTCTTCCAAAATCCACAAAGCTCTCAAAACACCTCTCTACTTTCTTCTCCAAATCCTCCAAGTTCTCAAACACTCTCTTCCAAATTCCCCATGTCTTAAACACATTCCCTTCCAAAATCCTCAAAGCTCTCAAACACATGTTCTTCCAAAATTCTCTAAAGTTCCCAAACACTTTCTTCTCCCTCCTCAAAGTTCTCAAACACTTCCTTTCTTCCTCAAAGTTCTCTTAGTTTCCTTAATGTTTTCTTAGTTGTAATTTATTTTTCTTTGTTATGTAAATTCTTTTCTTAAGTTTTCAAGTTGAATTAGTTTCCAAGTTTCAATTATGGTTTTTGTTGTTATTCATTATGCTTATAAGTTAATATGCTAGTTTGAATGATTGATCACCATTTAGGCTTGCATGTTAGCTATCTTGGTTTGAATTAAGAGTATACACCATGCTTTAATTCGAATTGAACTATGAATAGGAAGAGTATGTATGGACATTCGACAACAGGGATTAGATACATACTTGGTTGTTTAAAATGTTCTTCTATGCTTAATGGGTTCCTAATGCTTAATTTTAGGTTAGACAACAAATGATCAAATTAGGGAATTAGGAACACAAGGTTATGACCACACACCATGGCTTAATCATACTTTAGCTAGAATCAATCCATTAATCTAAATTGAACTTGGGAACTTATTTGCTTGAGTTACTTATTTCTTTCTTCCTTGTTTTATGTTCTTTGTTTTTGTTTCTATTTTGTGTAGGGAAACTAAATTGGATCATTCAATCACCAATCCCTGTGGAATCGACCTCGCACTTACATATGCTATACTACCAACGGTTCGTGCACTTGCGAGTATCACAAGTTGAGGATGCAGCTTAATCCATTTTGGTGGAGCTAAATCTACGCAACAAGTTTTTGGCGCCGTTGCCGGGGATCGGTAACATTGTTTGATTCTATTTGGCTTTCCTACTTTAATTTTTTTTTTCTTAACTGGACAATTTCAAGTTTTAAAGTTAATGACATTAATGGACAAGTTGTGTTTGTAGTCCAACAGAAAAGGACAATTGCCCAACAAGCAAGAGAACTGGGTTTAAGTCCCAGCTTACACAACCCATTGGTGCTTGTTGCTTTGAAGCATGGAATTGGACATGTGTTGATTTTTCCTTTTCATTTTTAGTTTTTTTTTTTATATTTCGTAATCCTTTAATTCTGTTTCAAGTTTTTTGTGTTCGTTTTAGCAATTTATGATAGCTTAATAAAAATGGAGAGAGATGGCAACCTCAATCATAAGAATGGGGAGTGTGGAGCAGTGGGAGAAGTCGCGACCTCCAAATGCATCATGCTCGACCTAATCGCTTCAAGGGGGAGTATTCCAATCCTTTCTCTTTAGTTGTTTTGTTATTACTTCAGTAATTTTAATTTTCTATTTCTTTTATTAAAAAAAAATTAAAAAAGATTTTTTATATTAGCTGACTCGTGGTAACTCCAGTGAGCGTCTCCGTCAATACAGTGTCTAGGAGTTCTTTAGGCGACACCTTCGGTGTCTAAGAAGTTTGGGTTTTAAGTGGGACCTTTGTGACCCCTCCAACCTTCCCGGATCCCCTGGCTGTGTTTTCTGAGGCCCTTAACTGGTCATCCATGAGTTGCTTGTATATTTGTGTGTTTTTTTTCAAAAAAAACAAAACAAAACAAAACAAAACAAAAAAAATTAAAAAAAAAAAATTAAAAAATTAAAAAGTTTTAAAAAAAATTGAAATTTGAGTTTTTATTTAATTTTCCTTGTAAATTGCAATTTGGAACTTCTTTGTTGTTTTTTTTTTTCTTTGTGTGGTCAGTTAGTTGTAAATAATAATAAATTTAAAAAAAAAAAAAAAAATCAATTTGGAAGTTCTTTGTTTTCTTTTATGTTCTTTTTTTTGTTTTGTTAGGTTAGTTTATTTATTTACGTGGTGTGGTTAGTTAGTTTATTTCTGAGTGTTAAAAACACATTTTTATTTCATTTCAAACATTACAAACAAAGAAAAAAAAAAGTAAAACAAAAAAAAAAACAAAAAAAAACAAAAAACAAAAAAAACATTCAAGTAAATTAAAAATAAAAACAACTTCTTCATCTTCATCTTCATCTTCATGGCATGCCTCTATTGTCTCTTACTTGCAGAATCTGCAGCAGCTCCACATGGTCCTCATTTTTTCTCTGCAGTGCTTCCACGTGCTGATTGGCACAGTAGAGCCGCTTCTGCAAGTCCGCCACCATAGCCTTCAAGGAAGTTATTTCCTCGCTCATCACGGCACACTCCCGTGTTCTCGCCAGCAATCGCATACCCAAATTGGTAGCCGAGACCGCATGGAGAACAGTTAAATTATTGGACTCCTCCACCGCTGCTTTGTCAGACCTCTGTGCCACATGCAGATGATCTGTCGGTGTGAGCTTGCTGCCAATCATGCCTCCAAGCAGCGCTGCTCTGTTCGGCATTGCCTCAGAAAAGTTCGGTATTACCTCAGCAAAGTTTGAGGCCGTACCGTGATGATATGTGGAGTTTGGGAAGACATGGTTTTGAGGAGCCCTTATCTGCGCATTCGGTGGTGCAAGGGACAGTTCAAGGCTAAGATCATCAAGGTGAGTGCATGAGGATGCCATTGTTTTGTTTTTGGATTTTTTGATGTTTTCTCTAAATTTGCAGGAAGAAATGCGGGGTGCTCTTCTACTTCACCGAGATGAGTTTAAATAGACTTATGCAGATGAGGGAGCCGAAAGCACTTCGGATCTCGAGGGTGCTATCCTGTGCTCTTTTCTCTCGGATCCCTTCATTTCTGGCGCAAATTGCGAGCACGTTTTTTTTTTAAAAGGGAGCATGTCTACACTTTCACTTACTTTTGCCTCCCTGTTTTCTGATGTTTGTGTTTTTGCTTTTTCAGTTTTTATTTTATTTTATTTTATTTTATTTTATTTTCAATTATTTTCTTCTTGTTTGACTGGTTTCTTAATAATGTAGTTGGAAGAAGAGACAAAATTAAAGATGCGTCTTGGACACCTGGTGCAAGAATCCCAACTCTTCTTTTAAATTATTGTTTGAATTGCGTGTTTATTTCAGTTTATTTATTTATTTATTTATTTTGTTTTTTATTTAATTAGGTAGTATAATTTAAAACTCATAGGATATTCTTTGAAGGAGCTAAATTTTTGGTAACTCCAGTGAGCAACCGCAGTCTATACAGTGTCTAGGAGTTCTTTAAGGCGACACCTTCGGTGTCTAAGAAGTTAGGGTTTTAAGCGGGACCATTGTGACCCCTCCAACCTTCCCGGAACCCCTGGCTGTGTTTTCTGAGGCCCTTAACTGGTCATCCTTAAGTTTTTCTCTTAAAAGAAGAAGCAGTTATTTGTGTATTTACTTAACTAAAAATAAATAATAAAAATAATAAAAAATCTTGTTTGGGTCTTCGTGTTTTTGTTTGATTGTCGTTCTTTACATTTAGGGTCAATCGTTTCTTTGAGATAGCTAACGTTTTTATTTCCCAATTAAAGAAAAAAAAAACACACATACACTTTAAAATTAAATAATAAATAAAAACTGAAATCATTTCTTCTTGGCGCTCGGTGTCTCGACCATAGGAGCTTTGAGTTTGGCCCTCTGGCTGTCCTCTTCCGGGGCTTCACGCACAGCCTCTTGGGGCTCATCACTTGAGCTCCCAAAGATCGCAATCTTAGCTTGAGCGTAACTACTCTCACGATCCGCTTGCTTGCGTTTACCCGGTCGGTCTAGGTCCTCCAGTTGCTTTCTCATGTCGCGAGAGTACAACTCTACCATCTTTGATAGATTTTTATTCTCGTCTCGCAATACTTCTAGCTGGTGTCGATTCACCTCCACAATCCTTGACCTCTCCCTTTTCAAGCTTTTTATAGCACTCTGACAGTCTTCAACCAAACTTCGCTCCGCCGCCAACTGAGCTTTAAGCACCTCTACCTCATGGGACTTCGCAAGTAGGCGATGACCCAAACTTGCGACACATGCTGTACTCTGCACGCTCAGTGCCAGGGCATCACTCGTGACCCGGTTGTCATCCCTTGTCCCGAACACACGTATATCTTTGGGAGTCACTAAATTTCTGCAAACTCCAATGGCAA
This sequence comes from Prunus avium, assembly GCF_965620075.1. NCBI lineage: Eukaryota > Viridiplantae > Streptophyta > Magnoliopsida > Rosales > Rosaceae > Prunus > Prunus avium. Next base: position 31,218,083 of record NC_142287.1, read on the forward strand.
CATCGTTGTCCAGGAGTATTGAGTCATTGACAGTCACAGGCCCCCGTGCGGAGGCAAAGTAGGGCATCCATACTGGTGCTACTGCTTGGCCTCGTGTCTGAGTCGGTGGAGCTAGGTTGAGATCTAACGAAAAGGGGTAGGAAGAAGCCATTTGATTTCTCACTTTTTTTTTCTTTTTCTTGCTTCTTTTCTCTTTTGTGTTTCTGAGTTTGTGTGTTTTTTGTTTTTTGTTTTTTTCCCTTCTTTTTCCTTCTTATAGATGTAGTCTTTGACAAACAAACCCTAGCCGTTGCAGCGTCTAAGCGTTTTCTGAATATCCAGCGTTCCTCGAGTCCCACAACCTTCTCACTTTCCAACCGTTTCCAACACATTTGTCACGACTTGCTTTGTCTGAACGGACGCGTTCAGCAAAGTTGTCGCGCCTTTCCATGAGCCCGTAATTTTCGCTTGTGGATCTGCGGCGCCTCTATGCGTCGACACGTGGCTCCTGCTTTTTGCCCGTGACTATCCATGAAACGACATCAGGGACCACATTCCCTCTTTTTAGAAATCCCGCTTTGCGCTCATAATTCACGTTTTATCTTTTTAAGAAAAAAATTAAATGTAAACGTGTGGGCTTCAGATTTCATGTTGGGTCGGGTTTTACCGTTGTTGGGTTAATTTCATTTTGGGTTGGGCTTTCAATTGTTTGGGTTTCAGTTTGTGTAAGACTATCTGTTAGGGCTTACTGTTTTGAGTGTTTTACTGTTTCGTGTTTTTTTATTTATTTATTTTATTTTATTTTATTTGATTGTTTGTTTTGTAATTTTTATTTTGTAATTGTTTTATTTTATTTTTGTATGTTTTGTGATTTTTATTTGCTTTAATACCCTTCATTTGTTGTTATGACATTGGTTGTGGCTAATTTTTAAACATTGAGGACAATGTTCATTTCTAGGTTTGGGGGTATTGGAGTTTAGCAAGTAAATTTAGTTTTTCTTAAAATTAAAAAAAATAATAATTGAAAAAAAAAAAATATTTATTTTTTTGCTTGTTTTTATTTTAAGTATTGTTTTGTTTTGTTTTTGTTTTGAGTCACTTTCCGAACACTTATGATGAGATAGTGATAAATGTTTGCATGACTTAAATAAAAATTGGATTTCATTTTATTTTAGTGTTTTTTTTTCTTTATTAAAAAATAAAAAAAAATTTGGCATTGTTCTAGCATGATATGTTTGAAACCTTCTTTACACTTGCCATTTGTTTCATAATTTTCCAATTAAAGGATTTGCATGACCCAAAGAATTGTATCAAGCACAAATTAGACTTATATAACCATATAAAGTGAGCTTTTGAGCCTTGTACTTCAATTCATGAGTGTTATATACATACTCTTATTTTCTTGTCATCAAAGTTGTTGTTTGATCTCATTATTTATTGATTTGGTTGAACACTTAAAAGTCATTCATTCTTATGCAATTTGACTTCACGACATTTAAGAAGTGATATTAAGGCCCTCTTTGGATCGTTTGTGCCTTTCAAGCTAACCTTATGCATGCTTAAGCATGATTTTCCATTGTTAACCATTTTGAGCCTACATGTAAACCTTTTCTTTCATTTAACCAATTATATTTCCTCGCCTTAGCCTGAAAAACAAATATTTACCTTTCTAAAGAACTCATGAGCTTTAATTGGGATGTGTTTTTCATACTAAGTTTGGGAATTTCGAAGAAAAAAAAAAATCACACAATTGGTGAAAGAAAAGAGAAAAGTTGTGATTAAGTGGTGGTTGAATGAAATTTCATTTTTGGGCCTTCAAAATAAATTGGTGGTTGTTCAGGAAAGGAGTGAATCAATGTAAATGAAGGGTATAAGGAGTTTTGATCAGGTAAAAGAAAAAAATCTAATCGTGATGATTCGAAGTCTTGTAAACAATTTTTTTATGCTCTTGCATTGCGAGTTCCTTGGACTTTGTATTATCCATATCCTTCATTTCTTACTCACCTTACACCCTTGGCCCCATTACAACCCATGTTAAAGACCTAAATTGATCTTAAATGTCATGTGGTTGAATTGCATTCATTTTTCTACTTTTAAGTGTTTGACATCCTTCTTGAGATCATATTAATGCAAGTTCTTCATATTTCTATTGCGAGTTAAGTCCCTTATGGTTTAACTATATTCTCAAGTTTATAACTGAGTGTGCATTATAGCCCTCTTCTGAGTGATTCATTTGTGAGAGGACAACTTTGGTGAGATTTGAAGTTGAACTTATGCTTTGTATGATTTTTGAAATTGTGTGAAAACTAAGATTGAGGAATTTGTTGCATTTGGCTATCACACTACTACACTTTGAGCATATTGTGTTTAGAACTTTGCCGCTTTGTAAATAATGTCTAAAAATTGAGCTTTTATTGTTAAAACGTTTAAGTCATGTGCATGAGTCATTTCTCTTCAGAAAATGTTCGGAAAAATTGTTTTAAGTTCTTTGTGTTTTTGTGTTTGTTTTTGTTTTTGGTTTTGCTTAAGGACTAACAATCTTTAAGTTTTCTAATTACTTTGTTTTACAGAGTCAGTAAAACGTTTGTGGGTATCGTATCTGTTAAACCCTCAGGAGACACAACTCCTCCTACTAGGGATGCCTAGAGGTTTAAAGGCTTGTTGCATATGCTAAATGCAATCGAGTTACCTAGGAAAGTGGTTTAGTTAACTTCTAGTTTTGTTTTTAACTTTGTTTTGTGTTGTTTTGCTCGAGGACTAGCAAAATCTAGGTTTGGGGGTATTTGATCGGTTCATAATTGTATATTATTTCTTACCCTTCTAGCTTATGATTTGGTTATGTTTTTGAGTTAAACTTGTGCTTTTAATCCTTTTTGTGTTTATCTTTCAGTTAATTGAGCTTTAGGTAACAATGATGGCTTTGGAGAACATAATTCATGCAATTCAAGCATGTTAAGGCCTAATTTGGATGAATTGATGAAGAGCTTAAAGACAAATTCATTATGGCTACAGCCCCCTGCCAGTCCAGTTCCGTAGGTCATATTGCAAGCTTTGTTTCAGCAACCTACATAGCTCGGATGAGGCCACATTCTTCATGAAAGTTGCTCCAATTGGTGTGTACTATAACATATCCAAAATTCAGCCCCATTGGATAAATCTGGAGTCCGTTACCTAGCAAACACAGAACCATGCTCAGGATGGATCTTATCAGCGCGGAAAATGAGTTAGCAATTTGTTTCGGCCTTAACTTCTTCCTCCGACCTTGGATTGGCCCAAATAACATATGGCTGGAAAGAAGACATTCCGAACTTCAATTTAGAGTGCTTAAAGTCCTAATTTGATTAAGAGAAGCCCAAGTTGTAAGCCCTTGAAGTTGCTGGTCATGCTGACCTCAGCATGTGCTGGTTGGATGCTTGGTCATGGTGAGCTAGGTATGAGCTATCATTTCTGGTTGGAAGCTTGGTCATGGTGACATGAAGATGAGCTAGGGCTGCTGGTGGGATTTAGTGGTGAAGTGCATCAACCAATTCAAGATTTTCTAATACAAGTGCATCACCCATTTCAGATTTTCTAATACAAGTGCATCAACCATTTCAGATTTTATAATTCAAGTGTTGTATGCATTAGTCTTATTGAATTCTGATTTTCACTTCCCCTAGGCCTATAAATAGGGAAGTTCTCTAAGCTTGTAATAACACCCCAAGGGGGGGAGCTCTCAAGCACTTCTCTAGAGCTCCCTTCCCTTCTCTCCCTCAAATTCTCTTAGTTTCCCTTTGTAGTTCTCAATTGTTGTAATAAGATCATTCTATTAAATTTTCTTTGTACTAAATATCAAACACTTTTCCTTTCTCTTCTTCTAATTCTCTAAAGCTTTCAAACACATGTTCTTCCAAAATCCTCAAAGTTCTCAAACATCTCTCTACTTCCCTTCTCTTCCAAAAGTCTCCATGTCTCAAACACTTCACAAACACATTTCTCTTCCTTCCCTAAGTTCTCAAATTCTCCAAGTTCACAAACATCCTCCAAGTTCTCAACCACTCTCTTCCAAATTCTCAAAGTTCCTAAACACTCTCTTCCAAAATCCACAAAGCTCTCAAAACACCTCTCTACTTTCTTCTCCAAATCCTCCAAGTTCTCAAACACTCTCTTCCAAATTCCCCATGTCTTAAACACATTCCCTTCCAAAATCCTCAAAGCTCTCAAACACATGTTCTTCCAAAATTCTCTAAAGTTCCCAAACACTTTCTTCTCCCTCCTCAAAGTTCTCAAACACTTCCTTTCTTCCTCAAAGTTCTCTTAGTTTCCTTAATGTTTTCTTAGTTGTAATTTATTTTTCTTTGTTATGTAAATTCTTTTCTTAAGTTTTCAAGTTGAATTAGTTTCCAAGTTTCAATTATGGTTTTTGTTGTTATTCATTATGCTTATAAGTTAATATGCTAGTTTGAATGATTGATCACCATTTAGGCTTGCATGTTAGCTATCTTGGTTTGAATTAAGAGTATACACCATGCTTTAATTCGAATTGAACTATGAATAGGAAGAGTATGTATGGACATTCGACAACAGGGATTAGATACATACTTGGTTGTTTAAAATGTTCTTCTATGCTTAATGGGTTCCTAATGCTTAATTTTAGGTTAGACAACAAATGATCAAATTAGGGAATTAGGAACACAAGGTTATGACCACACACCATGGCTTAATCATACTTTAGCTAGAATCAATCCATTAATCTAAATTGAACTTGGGAACTTATTTGCTTGAGTTACTTATTTCTTTCTTCCTTGTTTTATGTTCTTTGTTTTTGTTTCTATTTTGTGTAGGGAAACTAAATTGGATCATTCAATCACCAATCCCTGTGGAATCGACCTCGCACTTACATATGCTATACTACCAACGGTTCGTGCACTTGCGAGTATCACAAGTTGAGGATGCAGCTTAATCCATTTTGGTGGAGCTAAATCTACGCAACACCAGCATCCTAATATTTTTAACAAACTACCTATCTTTACGCTTTAGAAGCTTAATCTAATCATGTTATATTGGGTTGCCTCAAGATTGTCTTTTACGTGAATCGAACTCGGGTGCACTCAGGGCCGGTCTTGAGATTTTGAGAGCCCGTGCTAACCTTAAACTGGGGCCTCACATAAGCTAACACAAACTTACACCATTACGTAATGCCATACAATAAATGTTTTTTTTTTCCTTAAAGTAAAAATCATCATCAATTAGCATGCAAATTACAAATTAAATCATCTTTCATTGTATAACCAATCAACATGATAATGAAGTAAGTCATTTAGTATATATAAATTGAAATTTAGATACATACTTGAATTTGAATTCAAATTTAAATCTGACTATGTGCTTTTGAGTGACATTTATCAATTTTTTTGGTCGATTTTTTGTGTTGAAATCCTTGAAATTGAAAAAAAAAAAATTGTCAAAGGATTAAAAAAGAGAGCCAAGGAGAGATATTGGCGATGATTATTACTTACAGAAAATAACGTGTTTGCCTTTTTAATTATTATGATTATTAATTGTTGTTACCCAAAAAAACCAAAGAAGAACTAAAACTATGATTTACACAAGTAGGTTTTGAAGTCATGCCCTGAATGGAAGTTGAGGCCCTGCAAACCATCACAACTAGAAAAGTCTGTCAAAAATTTGCTCGCTCATATATATATATATAACCCTACACCCTATATATAACATTTATTAATATATATACATATATTATACACATAAAAAAAATTAGGGGCCCTGTGCAGTGGCACCACTTGCACACCCTCAGGGCCGCCCCTAATAATACTCCCCCATTTCCCTCCCTATCGAATGACAAAAATAAAATAAAAAAGATCAAATAGCAAAAAGTAAAATAAAAATTATAGTTGAAAATTTATTACGTACATGACCAGTAAATTTTTTTTAAAGAACAGAGTCATATGCAAATGTGACCTAGCTAGCAGCAAAACCACCATAATGACAATTAGGGTCAAATTAAAATTTTGGTTTGTTTTTTTGAAACTCATTGTTTTCGTTGAAAAATAAAAACTGCTCTGTTGTCTGTCAATCACATAATGTTGCAACCACTGTTTAGAGCAGTTTGTCCAATGTCAACACCAACATTCAATATCCCAGCTACTTTCACAACCACATACTGAAATAATAAATACCCGATCACAAGAAATTAGTCAGTAATTATGTAGGCAAAGGTCCTTTAGTTAAAATTTAGCTTAAAACACACAAAATTAAAGTTATTTTAGGAACTCTATAAAATTTGAACTCCAATCATACTCCCTAAGTTAGGAAGTCATAAATACTATAATTATTTTTTAATTCAATATGATTGGTTATCATCTCTATAATAATAATAAAAAAGTTTGTATTAATTAAAAGTTTAAACTACGCATAAAACGAAACATCATTAAATTAAGAAGCCACTAGGAGCCCTTTCTCTCTCCTCAGATTTAGGAGTTCCTAGAGGTCTCTCTATTTTAGGAGGTGAATAGGGAGCATGGTTGAAGTTGTATTTTTCCAATTCCTCCCTAAAATTTGTCTAAGGAGGTGGTTTAGGGACCTCATTGTGGATGCTTTAATTAGTGCAAGTAATTATAGTGTACGTAGTATGAGAGTATGTCACATGGTATAACTCGTTTGTTAGAATATATAAGTGGATATTTATTGATATTATATCATAAAAGTGGGAAATATTAACCATATTTCTCATCCATATTATAACACGTGGACGAGTTATAGCAGCCTTGCTACGCAGTAAAGCGTACGTACATGTGGATTTTTGTCAAGTCATTAGACACAAACAAGTTTAAACACTTAAATCAATCTCAACCACATGATTTCATTGAAATAGATCCAACGACTAAGCACCTCATTCCTCAAATGATGACACTGAATCTCTCAACTGCATGCATGGCACTATATATATATTCATCAGCAAGAATATTCTAATTGCCCCAATAATATATATATTCCCATGTGCAGATATTGCTTGTCACGTGCGTACGTCCCCATCATTGACTTGACGCTAGCTCTTCAATTACTCATGTAGATTTTTTTTTTCAAGTGCCCATAGAGATAAAACTTCCATATATAGGGCTCATCTCAATTAAAAATGTGGTTAGTAAAGTGGTACACGATTGTTTTTATATATGCTCAGATATTTAATTTTGCAAAAATAATGCATCCAACTAACTCAACCAAAAAAATTCCATCCAATTAATGATGTCCTTGGAATATTGATAGAAAATAAATTAGGTGTTAAAAAGATATTTAATTTTGCAAAAATAATGCATCCAACTAACTCAACCAAAAAAGTTGCATCCAATTAATGATGTCCTTGGAATATTGATAGAAAATAAATTATCCAATTAATGATGTTCTTGGAATATTGATACAAAATAAATTAGGTGTTAAAAAGATATTTAATTTTGCAAAAATAATGCATCCAACTAACTCAACCAAAAAAGTTGCATCCAATTAATGATGTTCTTGGAATATTGATACAAAATAAATTAGGTATTAAAAAATATTTAATATCTGAATATGATCTATTACGACAAAGACTCATTGTCACAATCATGGTGATTATTCAAAAGATGTAACATCCCTGATCCAATTTAATCGATTTAATCAAATTTAATTCTTTTCTGAAATTTCAATTTTGCCCTTATGAGTAGGGGTACTTTGGTCACTTTAAGAAAAAAAAAACATTTATTGTATGGCATTACGTAATTATGTAAATTTGTGTTAGCTTATGTGAGGCCCCCAGTTTAAGGTTCACACAAGCCCCTCAAAATCTCAAGACCGGCCCAAGGTATTTATAAAAAAAAATTCAGAAATTTTTTTGTATTTTTTAATAAAAAATTTCGAATTTTTTAAGGCAAAAAAATCGCACCTCTTGGATTTCTCAAAAATCCATGATCGGAGCGTCCAGGAAGCACCACGTGACTTCTTCCCGTTGGTTTCTGTTAGCGCTGACATCAACGTGACATCACGGCTAACTTCAGCAGCCTTCGGGCTACAACCCAGTCAATTCTTGCATGTGGGCTTGCCCCCCCACCCCGTCCGAGGTGGACCTTACGCACTGGAGTGGTTTTTTGGGCCAGGGCCCCCCTTTTGCCTGCCCTCCCCCTTGCGGTGGAGGTGCTCCTAGAAAAGTCCCAATATTCCTTCGAAGGATGAGATCCAACAACGGCAACTAAAATTGATCACTAGTCATGAAAATGATTGGAGCCACATACAAAGGCTTTTGGTTCACATAAATTATTTTTTTATTTTACCACATTCTAAATTATAGAGAGAGGAGATTCAACAACAGCAACTACAATTGATCACTAGTTATGAAAATGATTGGGGCCACATACAAAGACTTTTGGTTCACATAATTTTTTTTTTTATAGTACCATAGTCTAAGGGTAATTATGGATAGGCCAAAAAGTACTTCTATGGAGAATCACTTCTCCATATAATAACTTTAAGTGATTTTAAGTGATTTTATGGAGAACCACATGGGAGCTGCTTCTCTCCAGAATTACTTAAAGTGATTATATGGATAAGCACGTGAGAGGTACTTATTTTCAGAAGTGATTTTGGCCTATCCCGAATCACTCTCAAACGAGATTATAGAGTGAGGATAGTTTCACATATACACTATCAAAGTGTCATGAGAGTGTTTGTCCACAAAAAAAAATGGTGTCATGAGAGTACGAACCTCTGAGACCACTAGCCTGCAAATCAAGACAATTTTTCAATGGACTAGACCCGATTGAGTTGGTCCATAGAGTTCTAACAAAAAGTAAAATCGCCACCATTCTAGAGAGGATTGGTTCCGACTTTATTTTTGCAAGAAATGGGTATTAATTGCTTCTGGGTTAGTATTTTACTTCGTTTAATGATCTAATTATTTTTCACCTATTTATTTAAATATCTTCTTTGCAAAAGTATTCATATACCAAAAATCATTGAAACATCTATCTATATGTGGTAAAATGAAGTAGACGAGCTCAAGGTTTCAAGTAAGTCTTTTAAAATGGTTTTCGATTTAAATAATATTCTTTTCTTTGGCAAGTTGAATTGAGGCACATAAAATAGACAGTTGAAAAATTGGGCCAAAAACTGGAGTAACACAAATCAACCAAATTTCTTGGAAAAAAATGTAAATTATTCTCAAAATGGCTTTACTATTTTTTTATTCAAATAATATTCTACTTTAATCTAATCTAAACTATGGAAATAGACATTTAAACTCGGAATGCAAAGTGAGAGCACATCCGATCAAGAGGGCCCTTTTGAGAAAAAGGGTTAATGCCTCTCATCAGTACTAATTTTAATTAAGATTCCCGGAAATTAATTAATAGCCTACACTTGCTCCACAGGATGCTTATCGGAGAAGGCAATGGCAATAGACTTGCCAAATTGCACTAATATTGCCTTTCACTTTCGTATGCGATATCTATTTTTAGCATACATTTCCAAAACCCACATCCCGTTGAGAAAAAGACACCAAGAGTATGATGCCATAGATCACTAGAGAAGTTTTTACCCATATCCATCGTACTACAAACATGGTGGACGTAAGGCTTGGGGGGTGCACTCTACCGAAGGTAAGGCTCCTGCTCCCGCTTGCGGTTGAGCGGGTACGGCTGCTTTGTTAGCTTGACGTACAAACCCAGTAGAGTAGAGACACTCGCCCAATACCTGAAGACATAGCCCCATTTTTGTATTTGTTACATTCCGTATTCAATAAATACTATCGCCTTTTCTCAAAAAAACCAAAAAACAAAAACAAAAAACTCAAAATTGAAAATTCATATTGAAAGCCCCAAAAAAGTATTAAAATTACTTAACCTAACTTAACTTGTTCAGCCCTTAACTCATCACGAAGAAGTCTCAATATTCCTTCTTTTCTTGTATATCCCCCGTGTCAATTCCATCTTTCTCGGTCGGTCGGTCCAACGACTTTTTGACAAAAAGGGTTAGTGCCTCAGATCAATACTAAATATAATTAAAATTCCATGAAATTAATGAATAGTCTACACTTGGTCCTGCTTATCGAAGAAGGCAATGGCAATCGACTTGCCAAATTGCACTAATATTTTCTCTGTACGTAGTCTATCTCGTCTTTCACTTTCGTATGCGATATTTATTTTTAGCAAACATTTCCAAAACCCACATCTGTTGAAAAAAAGACACCAAGAGTATGATGCCATAGATTACTAGAGAAGTTTTTACCCATATCCGTTCGTACTGCAAACATGGTGGATGATCGCTTGCACGCTTTCGGTGGAATATTGGCACAATCATCACTTGGTTTGAAGCCCCACAAATAAAATAGATAGTTTGAAGCCCCACAAATAAACAAATTTCTTGAAAAAAAAAAAGGAAATTCTTCTCAAGAGGGCCCTATTATAATTTATATAATTCGTGACATTGTCCAAAAATCTGACGCAATCAAATAGATCTCAAGTCTCAGCCTTTAATTTCCACACAAAGTGACAATTTCAAACCACTGAACCCATAATTTTTTCTACACGTTTGTCTGAAGCTGAAGAGTGATATATTTACACAAGGTTATACATAATTACAGAAAAGCCTATCTATAAATATATGTAAACTGTGTCAAGAATATTACGTACACAGATTCTCTCTCTCTCTCTCTCTCTCTTCTTCCCTATACTTAGAGATGGCGATGAAGGAAGATTGCTGTGACATACAACTCATCGACAGCAGCGGCATATTCAAAGCTGCTGGGTTCGACCACTTCGCAAAGAAAGTGAAGCTTGCTGACTATGGGCTCTCCTATGCCGTCGTTGCCATCATGGGTCCTCAGAGTAGCGGTAAATCATTAAGCCTTTTAGTATTAATTACTTCAATCACACAGTTTGGTTATGATCTTGTTTAATTTTGAGTGGGTTAATTGCCTATGAACAGGAAAGAGCACTTTAATGAACCATCTCTTCCACACTAACTTCAGGGAGATGAATGCATACCAGGGAAGGTTAGTAGTTAATTCTGTTTGCAATTTATTTCTTTGCTTTCGACACAAGTAAAGGTTAATTTATATGTTTCCTACGTTCCAGGAACCAAACAACCAAGGGTGTTTGGCTAGCCAAATGTGTTGGCATTCAGCCTTGCACCATCGCCATGGATTTGGAGGGTACTGATGGCAGCGAGAGAGGCCAGGTATATATATTCAGCTTTTTTGGTAAATTGCCAGAGATGTAAACTTGTCTAGTTAGGTTTCTGTTGAGTCACGCGTGTGGCCCAGATTCACAGTTTGAGAAGACTCTCTATATATATATACTTACCAACTACGTATTATCATTATTAACCAACAGATTTAGTTCATTTAACTGGCACCTCATCATCAAGTTCCCGGTGTATAATCTCCCTCCCTTAGTCACTGAAAAAGAAAGTTTAAAAAAAAAGCATCCGAGGAATAAAAATTTATTGGGTAAAGTTTTTCTTCTAGTAACTATATGTTAAAATTCTCAGATAATTTACTCACTCTTCATATATACTTCTCCTGCAATTCTATTATTTTCAGGATGATACTGCATTCGAGAAGCAAAGCGCCCTATTTGCGCTTGCAATTTCGGACGTTGTGATAATAAATATGTATGTATAATTATTATTATTTTTTTCGGGAAGTATACTTCATCTTATTTACTTTGTTTAGTAAGTAACTACCAGATAAATGGGATACCTTAATTAATTTGGTAAATTAGTTAAGGTGATAGGATTGGCACATGCACGTAGGTAGTAGGTATCTATTGCCGTTTGTTTTGGCAAGAAAAAGCTGGTGTTAGTTTGGGTCACTGAATGTTTGAGTAAGTAGTCATGCAGCGAATTTGAATGTGGAATCTCTTCTTTCTAATATTGAAAACATCAATTCCTTCTTAGACTTAGACAGTTAGACTAAAGTTGGTAGGTGTAGGTAATAGTATACACGTGCGCTCATAACAACAAATTATGTGAGAGATCAGTGAATTAATCTACAAATACAAGTAATTTAACTTCAAATTTTGGCTTTTTTAGATATATGAATTGTATATTTGATTTTATGCGCAGGTGGTGCACCGATATTGGTAGAGAGAACGCTGCCAACAAACCTTTACTAAGAACCGTTTTTGAGGTACTATATATTATATAAACAACCACGTTTTGCATGAATTCGTTGTCGTTTAATTACACACCTTCTTGTTTCTTAATGTACGGATGCAGGTGATGATGCGCATATTCAGCCCTCATAAAAGGACCTTACTGTTCGTCATACGCGATAAATCAGAGGTCTGGCTGGGCATACTGTTTGTCTACGAGAAAATAGACCCATATTTTTACTCAACCCATGCATATTAAATATTAATTAATTCTTTCTTGTTTGTGGCCGTTCGTTTGTTTAGACCCCGTTTGAATTGCTGAAGAATAATCTAGAGAAAGATATGCACAAGGTACAAGTAGTTGCTTATAGTTATTATATTATATATATGCAAAGCTCTACGTACTCTTTATCTTATAAATTCTGCAGATATGGGATGGAGTTCCGAAGCCACAAGCCCATGAAAGTACCTTGCTCAATGACATTTTTAACGTGAGATCTCTTTCATTTCTCTCCGAAAGCATATGCAATTTATAATATTCACATTAGTGAAAGCTTAATATCCTGTCTGATTATAACAATCTTTGGGGCATGAAGGTACAAGTAGTTGCTTTGTCCCATTATAAGCATCAAAAGGAGAAATTTATGGAGGAGGTAACCCCTCTACAATACCACAGAAAGCAATTCATTGTATCCAAAAATTATACGGGAAGTTACAAATTTTGTTTTGTCTCCTTCTTATGTACCAGTGAATATCTTATGGGGTGTATCATGCAGGTTGGTCAACTGAGGCAACGATTCCCTAGCTATATTTCTCAAGGAGGCCTTGCTAATAGTGATAGAATTCCAGCCTCAGCATTTTCTCATAGTGCACAGGACATATGGAATGAAATCAAACAGAACAGGGACCTGGATCTTCCTAATCACAAGGTTTGTTAATTAGTTGATCTTCTTTTTCCATTACAAAATATGATCTCAATTTGGTCTTCACTTCTCGCTTCCCATATATATGCATATATAACATATAGATACACATATATATGTTGAATTAATTAGGTTATGGTTGCCACCGTTCGGTGTGGAGAGATTGCCGATGAGATATTCAAGCAGCTGATGGAAAACAAGGTATGTGTAACCCGTAGTTTATCTCCATTCTTCTCATCATGTGCTTCTGTACTTCTAGCCCGATGAAAAAGGTCTTTTGTTTGGTCATAAGTTAACTTGAATGAACTTGATTTAGGATTGGTTGGCATGGATAGAAGCTGCTAAAACTAGTCCGGTACCAGGTTTTGGTGAAAAGCTTACCTCAATTCTAAACACCTATCTTTCTGCGTAAGTTCTATGTATATGTGCGTCAATTTGTGTTTAGTCCCAAGTTTTATATTGTTTCTTGTTCTGACATTTTTGGTATGTCTTATGCGTCATAGATATGACAAGGAGACCATGTACTTCGACGAAGGTGTAAGGAACAAAACAAAGAAACTGCTGCTGGAGTTGAAAGCATTGGATGTATGGCTACTCACAAAACAATTTACCCTTTGTTTCTTTTTATTATAATAAATAATTGTTATTAATGAAAATTTTTACTCTCCTTTGAACTAATTACAGTCTGTCCATGCTACCTACACTACCATGCTTGGACACCTATGTTCTAAAATACTTGAAGAGTTCAGAGTGAGACTGGACAAGTCCTTAAAAGAAGGATCATTTGATTCATCTGTTAGCGCATCATGTATTGAGTCTTCCGTGCGTGAGTTTGACCAATGGTGTAAAGGTAATGGCAGTATATATGTATCGGACACTTCAAATTTGTATCCCTGCTAACAATTCATATACTTGCAGATGCCACTATACAGAATGCAAATTGGGATACTTCAAGCATTCGAAAAAAACTTGTTTGTGATATAGATGCACATGCATTACGTGTTCATGATGTAAAGTTATCGGAGTTGAAAGATAAGTGTGAGGTAATGTATTAAAGTTTTGATGGTCATTTATTTTTATTAAGTTTAGGTTCATTATATTTATTATTAATTAAATTGTTTAATGCACTTATAACTTTTTTTTTTTTTCTTCTTTTGCTTTCAGAAACAACTTTCTACATCTTTAACAAAACAGGTTGAGGCTCTTCTTGAAGATGGTGGAGAAGACGTCTGGGCTTCAATAAGATCCATTCTTCATGATCAGACTAAAAAGGCGGTATCAACGTTGTCAACTGAAATAGTTGCTTTTAATGTGGACAACGAATCAATTGCCAAAATGGAACAAGACTTAAGGGCCCATGCAAGAAATGTGGTGGAGAAAATAGTAAGAGACAAGACTGAGGATCAAATTTTGGAGCTCATGAAACACCGGTAGTTAACTTGTCAATAAATTCTTTCTTTTTTTGCCTTATCGTTTCGGTTGCTTATGATTGTTTTTTCTGTTAACATTTTTCCAGGTTTGAAATAGTCTTCCGAGCTGCTACCGAGGTTAATGAAAGTGAGAAAAATCCTAGGACAAAAAAGAAAGTAAATAAAGCTGCTATCAAGGACGCCTGCTCTGCTGTAATCACTCGAAACTTTTGTCAATGGAAGTATAACATTTATCTATATTTTGCCGTTAAATGATACTTAATTTAGCGACTTATTGATTTTACTTTATATCTTTGATGCAGTCTCTCAATGTTTTATTGGTTATGGCTGCCATTCGCTTGGATAATGATGTGACGCTCAATAAAATTGAAAAAAGTATGGCTGACATTCGCTTGGATAATGATGGGACGCCCAATAATATTGAAAAAAGTCTCTTTTCTTCTCTAATGGAAAAAATTTAAAAATTTAAAAAAGCCCCTGAAGATCCTCTTGCCTCAAACACTTGCTCAAACACTTGGAAAGGGGTACTAATTATTTAATCTCTGCTAGCTCTCTATATATATCATTTTCTATTGTCAAACTGGTTTTGCTAAAATTATTAAGAATTAACTCTGAATTACTAGGTCTCTACAAAGGATACCTTAATTACACCAGTGCGGTGCAAGTCGTTGTGGGAAAAGTTCATAGAGATTCTACCTACTTTAGTGCCGGTATATTTTATGATGTCTCTTTTCTCTCTTAGATTTAAATTCAGTAATTTAGTCTTTAGCTTTGTGTGTGTGCATGCAATGTGTTCAAAATGACATGTAGGGCCCATTCCGCATTGTATTTCACTGATTCAAATCATCTATTTTGTAGATATTCATTCAAAGATCATCTCTACAAAAAAAAATTACTTGAATACGATATCATTTGACCACTTAATTAAAATATTGAAATTTAAGTACTTTTTTAAAGCACCATGTTCATTGATTTTGTTGATCTTAATTAGATGCCTTAATGATTTTCAATTTGTAAAATTATTTGCAAGGATTATTTCTGAATAAAGATGTGAAAAATAGATTGTTTACACCCGAAATAAACAGCCAATAAGGGCAAGACACGTGGAGAAAACTGGGCTTGGTCAGAGGCGCCCTCGGCACTTTACCTACCGATCTCTCCATTAGGGCAATGCCCTCTCCTGGGACACGTGGCACGCTCCCAAGCGACGCTCACAGTCCCACATCGAAATAATCAACAAAATGCACACCTCCCAAGACCTATAAAAGGAGGCCAACAATCCCAAAATAGAGGTAATCAGAACTTACGGCATACAAGCCTATTGATCTGTCAGTTGAACTTTCTATTCCCGAACTTACTTAAGCATCGGAGAGCCTTCGGCCGGTACCACACCGGTGCCCCAGGTCTTACCGTGCGTTTACTCATATTGCAGATTGCGCAGGCTACCGAGGCATCAAGGATACCGAAGGCATAAAATTACTAAGTTGACCCTCTAAGTCAAAGAACCACTTTTTGGCGTCAACAGTTTGGCGCCGTCTGTGGGAATTCGATAAAATCGACCCTTTATCCCGAACATATGGGGACCACTGAAAAAACTACGTTCGTACCACGAGAGGGGATGCCGTTCGGCATGCCAAGCGGGGTTAGCCCTGCGCCAGCCCCCTACACACCAGCAACTAATCCCCCTGTGATCCAATCCGCCGAAAACGCGGAGCTTTTAGCCCAAGTTGTGTCCCTTCGGCAGGACATGGCTAGGATGCAAGAACACAATAATCTCCTCTCGACCAGAGTGGAAGAAACACAACTGCTGCTAAACCAGCAGCAAACGCAAAACATGTCGACAGATCGATCGTCCGAAAGCCTACAGACCCCCCGTCGGCAGAAGAAGGGCAAGAGGGCAGCAAAGGCAACGCCTGCGCCTGCGCCATCTAAACAATTGGTGGTCCCGGCACCCAAAAATAAGCCCCATGTGCCGAAGAAGGTTTATTCCGATTACCGCCATAGGTTGTTGGAACGGGAATCCGAACGACACACCGAACGGCAAGAATCGCCGATCAGGATCAACGCCCGCCTGGACGATCCCCGACTGAGAAACATGGGGAGGAAGTCTCTGATACGGAGGATACCGGTCCTGGAATCCACGGCAGAGTCTGACCAAGAGTACGTCCCTTCTGCAAACCGGTCATTGTCCTACCGTTCGGCAACCCCGACGAAGTTCTCTGAGGTCAATCTTGTTAGATCCCAGCAGCGATCGGCACACCAGATTGCAGAGGAGATACCGGACAGGGACCCTGTCATTCGCCTCCTCCTTCAGAGGGTACAGAAAATGGAAGACGATCGAACTCGCTCTTAGGAGCCGGACTGGGGAAGGCTCCGGCCGGGACCCTTCACCGAGCGCATAAGGCACTCACGGCAGGATATGGACGTACAGCCCCTACGCATAACCCCTTACACAGGGGTGGAGGATCCACTGACGCACCTTCATTCTTTCCAATCGGCAGTGGGGTGCCGAGGGCTAAGCGACGAAGGCCTGTGCCTTCTGTTCCCTTCCTCACTCACAGAAGCAGCTCTGAATTGGTTCTACCGTTTGGAACTAGGGACGGTCGATTCCTTCGACGAGCTGAAGCAAATCTTCCTGAACCACTTCATGATTCACACGGACAGACTGTACTCTGCCGATGACCTGTATACCATCCGGCAGAGAGATGACGAACCATTGCGTGAATATGCCGCACGATTCAGCCATGAATACTCAAGATGTCCGGATACCGATGACAGGGCAGCCTACGGCGCCTTCAAGAGTGGCCTACGGTCCTCACACTTCCGGTATCTGGTACACAGCAGCAATTGGCGCACGTACGATGAACTCATGAAACAAGCGGCAATCCACGCCAAAGCTGAATACTTCAACTCGAGGGCCGAGCCCACGGCTCTGCAGAGCGAACCCGTACAGCGTTCCTCTGCGGCTCAGGCATCGCCGTTCGCTCCGGCATCACAAACTGCCGGACACCTCGAAAGCCACAAGCACAAAGACGCCGGAAGCTCCCAAAGGGGGCATTCCAAGAAAAACAAGAGCAGGTACGGCAGGGACAACTACCGAGCCCCACTAACGGCACATAACCAGGGGACGGAGGTGTTCACCCTGCTCAACACCTCCTACGAGGCCGTGCTGATGAACGAAAAAGAGATAATCCCGAAGCCATCGTTTAGAAAGATTAATCGGCAGGACGGCAGGGATACAGGGAAATTCTGCCGATACCATCAGCAGAATAGCCACAATACCGAGGACTGCATAAGTTTGCGAAAAATCGTTGAACGGTTAATTCGGGAAGGCAAACTGGATCAATACATAGCCAGGCCCCAGCAGGCGCCAGTCCCGAACGCTAATCGGCAGATCAACATGATCAGCCCGATCAGCGGAGGCCTAACCCTTGCCGGAGCATCTAACCGGTCGATAAAGCAGTACGTCAGGGCGGCACAGTACCCCCAAGTCCTCGGCATTGAAAGTAGCCGCCACACAAAGATGCAGAAGGTCATGTGGGAACCCATCACCTTCTCCGAGGAAGAAGAGGAAGGAATCATCTACCCACATAACGACCCTATGATCATCCAAGCCGACATTGCCGAGTTCGATGTCGGACGAATCCTGATCGACAATGGGAGTTCGGTAAACGTCGTCTTCGCCGATGCATTCAAAGAACTCGGGATAGATGACAGCCAGGTCAATCGGCAACTCTCGCCTCTCCTTAGCTTTTCAGGAGACCTGGTCCAGCCAATCGGCAGTGTCAGCTTGCCAATCGCCTTCGGCACAGCCCCACGAAGGACCATGGTCTACGACCAGTTCCTTGTGGTAGACTGTCCTACGGCGTACAACGTTATTGTCGGCCGAACGGCGCTCACGGCAATAAAGGCCCACTTGTCCCCCCACATGCTACTCATGAAGTTCCCAACCTGCTACGGCATGGGGGCAATCAGGGGCGATCAATTGAGCGCTCGGAACTGCTACGCCACAGCGTTGAAATCGGCAGCTCCGCACAAGCAAAAGGAAACCTTCACGGTCGCAGACTTGCCGAACGGCAATGAACCAGTGGACGATCCAAGGGAGGAGACGCCCACTTCGGTGGCACAACCTGCCGAAGATCTCGAAACGGTGGCGCTGGACGAGCGCCAACCGGACCGGTGTGTAAGAATCGGTACCATGCTGAACGCCACCCTCCATGCCGAATTCATCCAGTTCCTTCGGCAGAACTCAGAAGTCTTTGCTTGGTCCTACAACGACATGCCAGGCATATCCCCTGACATCATCAGCCACAAGCTGAGCATCTCGCCAACATTCAAACCGGTCAGGCAAAAGCGCCGATCCTATGACGCCGAACGGTATGAGGCCATGAAGAACGAAGTGGACAAACTCATGACCATTGGCTTCATACGGGAGGCCATATACCCAGAATGGCTGGCGAACTCAGTCATGGTTCGGAAGGCAAAGGGCGGATGGCAAATGTGCCAGGACTATACCGACCTCAATAAGGCCTGTCCGAAGGATAGCTTCCCGTTGCCACGCATCGATCAGCTGGTTGACGCCACTGCCGGTCACGAGCTGCTCAGCTTCATGGACGCATACTCTGGATATAACCAGATCATCATGCACCCTGCCGACAGCGAACACACGGCGTTCATAACCGACAAAGGCCTGTATTGCTATAACGTCATGCCGTTCGGCTTGAAGAATTCGGGGGCAACCTATCAGAGACTGGTCAACCGAATCTTCGCTGAGCAGATCGGCAGCACCATGGAGGTCTACATGGATGACATGCTAGTAAAAAGTCGAACGGCAGGCGAGCACCTAAAAAACCTATCGCTCATGTTTGGCATCTTGAAGGGTTACCGAATGAGACTCAACCTGACGAAGTGCGCCTTCGTCGTATCTTCCGGGAGATTCCTCGGTTTCATGATCAGCCAGAGAGGTATTGAGGCAAATCCCGATAAAATCAAGGCCATAATCGACATGGAGGTGCCGAAGACACAGAAGGACATCCAGAGCCTTACCGGACGAGTGGTAGCCCTCACTCGCTTCATCTCCAAAGCCACAGACAAGTGTGCACCGTTCTTCAAAACCTTGAAAAGGGGCAAACACCATATAGAGTGAACTGCCGAATGCGATAAGGCGTTTCAAGACTTGAATGACTATATGGGCCGAGCACCGCTACTGTCAAAACCCCTTCCTGGAGAAACACTCTCTCTATATCTATCGGTATTCAGCACTGCCGTCAGCTCAGTACTGATACGGATCCCAGAGAAGGCAGAGCTGCCGATCTTCTACGTCAGTAAGGCCCTTCAGGGGTCAGAGTCTCGGTACCCCCCACTCGAGCAGCTGGCTTTAGCTCTGGTCGTTTCTGCCCGGCGGTTGAGGCCCTATTTTCAGGCCCACACCATCATCGTTCTGACAAACCAGCCCCTTCGGCAAGTTTTTCAAAAACCAGAAACATCCGGAAGGCTGGTGAAATGGGCGATCGAGCTAGGAGAATTCGACGTGCAGTTCAAACCCAGGCCTGCCGAAAAAGGACAAGCCGTAGCAGACTTCATCGCTGAACTGACACCTTCGGAGGCTTCAGAACCTGAAAAAACCCCTCCACAGGAAGGCCTACCGAACGGCAGTCGTCTCAACCAGTCAACTCCCTTCTGGATCCTGCACGTTGACGGTTCGGCAAACCAACAAGGATGCGGAGCTGGTCTGGTACTCACCGCTCCCGATGGAGCCAAAATTGAATATGCCATCAGGTTTGGCTTCCGAACGTCCAACAACGAAGCCGAATACGAGGTGCTTTTGGCCGGCCTACGGCTCGCCAGAAGCATGGGGGCAATTCAGATCAGCATCTACAGCGACTCGCAGCTAATAGTGAACCAGGTGACTGCCGATTTCGCAGCAAAGGACGCGTCAATGACGGCATACCTCACGGCAGCACACCAGCTGCTAAACAAATTCCAGGCGTATGAAATTCGGCAGATACCTAGAAACGAGAACAGTCATGCCGATGCCCTCGCTAGACTGGCTTCGGCAATCAACGACAAGGTGGGCCGAAAGATCCCCGTCGAGATACTGACACTTCCAAGCACATCCATTGCCGAGATCTGCGCGATAGAGTACAACAACACATGGATGTTGCCTATTCATGCTTACCTAACGAACGGCACCCTACCTGCAGACAAGGCCAAGGCCAGACAGCTGCGTTACCGATCGACAAGGTACATTGTCAACAACGACATTCTGTACAAACGTGGCTACTCGACCCCCTACATGAAATGTATCACCGAAGAGCAGGGCGAATATGTCCTTCGGGAGATCCACAGTGGTGTCTGCGGCGATCATTCCGGCTCTAAATCCCTGGCCCACAAGGCCTTCCGACAGGGATACTATTGGCCGTCAATGCATCGAGATGCCATCGAGATGCAATAGCAATGGTGAAGAAATGCGATAAATGCCAACGGTTCGGCAATATTCCCCACCTGCCTGCCGAACCCCTCACATCGATCGTAAGTCCATGGCCGTTCGCCCAATGGGGGCTCGACCTGATCGGTCCAATGCCACAGGGCAAGGGACAGGTTAAGTATGCAATTGTTGCCGTAGACTACTTCACGAAATGGGTTGAGGTTGAAGCTCTAGCCACCATAACGGCAGCGAGGGTGTTGCATTCCTAAAAGGACACAAATTAATGTGCAAACAACCAATTAAAAAATACCCGCAAGTGCACGAATCTAATGAAGTATAGATTGTGTAAGTACGGGGTCGATCCCACGAAGAACTTGTCGGCTTCCTATAAGTTCTAATTTGAGTACGTAGAGAACACTTACTTGACACACCACGAATGCACAAATGCAAAATGAAAACTAAAAATAAGTAAAGAAGTGTAAAAGAAATGAAACAACACAAGAAAACTAAAGAAAAACACAAACAGCATTTTCTATCACCATTTTATCACCACTTTTTCAGTGCTAAAATAGTGCGTGAACAGTGTATTGCGACCGGTCGTAAGGTAAAAGCGACCGGTCGTTTTTGGGCAGAGTCGAAACTCAAATTTGGCGTGATGAGCGACCGGTCGTCAGGTAAAAGCGACCGGTCGTTTTTACACAGAGTCGTTTTCTCTGTTTTTCAGTTTCGACCTCTGTCCAGTGTTTTGCCTATAACTTTCCAACCGTACGTCCAAAATTCACGTTCTTTATACGGTTGGATTTAGCACAGAAAATGGAAGAACACAACGCGGTCCAAAACAATTACAGAAACAAATAAAATTCAGTAACAAAGACACATAACGTGTCGAACACGCAACTCACACACACATTGGGGGGGGGGGGGGTTTGGTTTGGTTGAAGTGAGCTATTTCTATTGCATGAAAGTAAATGGACTTTGAAATTAAATGAGAGTGGCAAAGATGAATTATCAAAGAGTGGAATCAAAATGTAACAAACACTAGGGTTTCGGAATCCACCCTAAACAATTCTACCTATGTTCATGGATACTCAAGTGATGAACTCTAAACGTGTTAATGAAGATGTTCGCAATCAAGACCATGGGTCGTGGCTCAAGACGCATTGATTCTCTCTAATATACGTAAAGTGCATGGTTCGTGCTACACTACTTGTGCCCTCCCCATAATCGAACCTAGGTATGGTTCGTACTTCGATTCAATTACAAGGAGAACCCATTAAGTTCAAAGAGAATATGAACATCACAAGAATCCTAATAGCATGGTGTTTACATTAGGTATTCAAGAAACCAATTCACATGGATGGTTCTAATTCATCCATTTATTGCTTAGGAAAACATGAAGATACACATAATCCCAACAATCTCAAGAAGCATGCTTTCAAAGATGGCCAACCAAGGAAAAACACACATCAAGGATAGATTAATTTGGTGAATTGGAGTTCATCAACAATGTCTAGAAATTCATACACTCAAGTATCAAAACAATAAGGTAATCATGTTTAGGGCTTCAACCTAAGCCCTAGCTATGGAGTTTAGTTCCTCATAATCATTTCAAACACAAATTCGAAATATAACTAGAAAGAGTTTACAGATTTTGTAAGTGATGGAAGCTCAAGGTCTTCAATGGTGGAAGTCTTCCTTTTCCTCCTGCTTGGCTGCACCTCTCCTTGCTTAGCTCCCAGCTCCAAAACCTGCTCTCTATGTCTAGAATCATAGAATGAATTGATTCCCCCCGTTCAAAAACTCTCCCACTTCATATTGCACTCCCTTTGCTCCTTTTCCCATCATTTCCAACTCACACTTTTAATATAAAACTCATTCTTTCCTCTAAAGCCTTTGCCCTTGTCCCCTTTGTCATGATGAAGCCTTGACTTCACAAAGATGCCAAATGCTTCAGAAAATATCTCTTTTACAAAGGTAATTCCTTGTTACCAAGAGTTATGGTAACAAGAAATTAAGATGACACAAAGGAGGTGAAAGCTGGCCAAAATCGGAATTCCAGAGCTGCTGTAACATATAGGATCAGTTGGATAGGCTAAACTTGTCCAATGGAGCTCAAATTTGGATATGTTGTAGTTAACATCCATTGGAACAAGTTTCATGAAGCTCTTCACCTCATCCGAGCATTGGAGCATGCTGATCCAAGGCCAAGAAGTTGACCTACGAAAATGAACAAAATCAGAATTTATAACCAATAATGCACTTTTAGCTCATTTTCATTCTAACCAAGGTAAAATCTAAGAAAACACAAAAAGGAAGTAAAAAGCTATAAAATGTCAAGAACTAACTCAAAATAATAGGTGAATAACATGAAAAATCATGTGTAAAAATGAACCGAACAGAGGGTCGAAGAGTTTGACTGGACCAATATCTGTTGCCGCTTCGGCATCCCCTACGCCATCATCACTGATAACGGCAGACAGTTCGATTCGGAGCTCTTCAGGCAGTTCTGCACTCGCCTCAAAATCAACCTGTTCTTCGCCTCGCCAGCTCACCCACAATCGAACGGCCAGGTAGAGGCCGTAAATAAAATCATCAAGAAACTCTTGAAACGGCAACTCAACAGTGCCAAGGGCGCTTGGCCGGAGAAGCTTCTCGAAGCTCTGTGGGCCATACGAACATCCTACCGAACCTCCACAGGGGAAACTCCCTTCAGCCTTGCATTCGGCTCAGAAGCCGTTGTCCCAGTTGAGATCGGTGAGTCTTCTTACCGAACGGAAAGCTTCGAGCCGAAGGCTAACGAGGCAGCACTCGCGTTGAGCCTGGATTTAATCGAGGAACGACGAACGGTAGCAAATCTTCGGAACGAAGCTTACAAACAACGCGTCTCTCGGTATTACGACTCAAGGGTCAAACCGCGTTCTTTCAGAATCGGGGACTGGGTTATGCGCAAGGTTTCGCTTGCAACCAAAAACCCAGTGGAAGGAACCCTCGGACCTTCTTGGGAAGGACCCTACGAAGTCATCGGCATCCTACGGTCCGGTACTTACAGACTCCGAGGCACAGATGGGAAGACCCTTGGTCACCCATGGAATGTGGACCATCTCAAGAGTTATTTTAAATAAAGCCCCCTAGCCAACGGCAGGGAGGAATTTGTATTTTTGCCCACGGCATATATATATAAAACGAGATTATCCAGTTCCACGTATTCAGAACGTCATATCCTAGCGGTATTCGTTCAAAAAATTGTTTCGGTAGGGCTCACCAAAATGAGCCACTGTAACATTGCCTACGGCAATTAAAAGCTACACCGCTACATGCTTACTGCCGATTCCAACTTAGCTTACGGCAGTACAATGCCCCAGAATTACCTACGGTATTCTCATCGCGCATAGACTACAAACCTATATGGTACCCTAGACTTGCCCACGGCATCTCTATGAACGAAACGCTAATGGGGCCTTGTTCCTTTGGTTTTGTCTACCGATAGTGGAGACACTTGGGCTAAATCCAAAGCAAACAAATTCCTAAGTGGCCAACGGCCCAATCGGTAGTTATCCTAAAAACAGTTATTAGCCTACGGCAGTAACGAGTATGGGTAAAATTCAAGTAAAATAAAAATAATAATAACTTGAATAAAAAATGCCCTCGGCATTAAGGCGTCCAGAAATTTTGCCAACGGCAATCAGACAAAATAAAATTACAAAATGTCGAGTAGCTCAGGCCTCGGCATTCCGATCTTCCTGGTCATGGGCAGTCTCCACTACGGCGTCAACCTCGACATCAGGGGCACCCTGGGCATCAGGACCATCGGCATCTTCGGGAGCATCCTCCCCCTCATACTCCTCGATCATCTCTTCTGTAATGCCTTCCAGTAGAGGAGGGGGATCGGCAGCGAAATCCAGGTTCAGCTTCTGGCCTGGGTTAAACCGTTTGAAACGGTAGATGAGGTCCGCCATCTCAGCAGCTACTTCATTGTCCACTAGAGAAGTGAACTCAGTGGAGGAACGGTAGTTCCTAACCGCTTCACCAACGGCAGCCTCTATCTCCACTGCCTTCGACCGCTCGGACGCCTCCAGTGCCGTCTGCGCCGCCACTTTCGCTCCTTTGGCATCCCTGGCCGCCTGCTCAGCACCGTCCAGAGCCTCATGCATCTCGGCAAGCTTTGCCTCGTGCGCTTGAATCTGCCGTTCGGCAGCATGCATGTCCTGCACCAAGTTGGCGTGGTCCTGGAGTGCCTTTGTGGCGTCAGCGACCTTGGAACGGCCGTCCTCGTAGAGCCGTTTCGCGCGCTCGGCAGCTGTGATGGCCCTCTTCATGCACAGCCACATGTCCATCGACGCCTGAAAAATGAAGCCACAAGTTAGTACCGAACGAAAGATAACAAAAACAAAAACACAATGGGAGTCAGAAGGTTACCGTGGCCTGGAGGTGGAAGGCGCGTCCCGCCTCTTCCCGAAGAGCCCTCTTCGGCAGCTCGTCGATTTCAGACAGGTCCATCTGCGAACCCACGATCATGTGGTTCGCAAACTGAACTGTCTTGGATGGACAGGCAAGTGTTACCGCTTCGGTAGGGCCCTCCTCGTCCTCAACCGCGAAGATGGCCCTCTGGGAATCGGCAAGTCGCACCCGCTTGGGGGTCGAAGCGGCATCCAGGTCCACCGTCAACGGCCGTTTCCCGGACGCCTTAGACGGGTTGGCATCGGCACCCTGGCTCGGAGTGGGTGCCGGCTCGTTGACAGGCGCCCTTCTGCTCACGGGCTCGGCATGGCGTTGCCTGTGCCGTTCAGCAAGGGGTTGCCTCCGAGACACTCTCTGCCGAAGCCTCGGGATGCCGTTTCTGCTTCTTCCCCTTTGCAATCACCCCGAGGCGCCGCTTCGAGGTCTCCGACATCTTCTTAGCATCGGCAGTCTTCCTGGCCTCTGACACTGCAGGAACGGTGGAGTTAGCCGAAGAAGTAAAAAAAAAAAAAAAAAAAAAAAAAAGTGGTGAAGTGAACTTACTCTCGGCAAGGTTCGCAAGACCGGCACTGACGAGGTTCTCGGTGAAGAGGAACTGTGGGTATTCCCTGTCACCGGCAGGAACTCTTATCCTCACCGTATCAATCTGCCGAAGCTCTGATTGGGTTGCCGTTGGTTGCTTCAGTTTGCCTACAAAAATAACGAAAGAGGTTAATCCATTGAACAAAAAAAAACTGATCTACCGATCGGCATGGTAGCAACCTACCGGCAATCTGAAAAGTATTTGGGATGTGGAAGCGAACGGGAACTCCTGAGGGCGATTCCCAATCGCCAGAGAGGAGAACCCGCCGATTCCTCCAGGACTTCTGGGAGGTTGGCACTGCCGTAAGAAAATGGCCCCTTTCGGAAGCCCTGAGACAGTTCGCCTGGACCCAGCCACCGTGATCAGTACTCTTCGATTTGGTGATGTTGTATAGATGGGAGAACTGTTCGTAGGAAGGCCCCTCCTCATCGGCAAGCCCGAATGCCGTAACTACCCCCATCAGAACGGCCCAGAAGTTCGGATTGAACTTCCCAGGGGCATATCCAATCTGAGCCAAGATTCGCTGAACTGGAGGCTGCAACGGTAGCCTAACGCCCTGCTGAAGGACGTCGGTGAAGAACGCAACCTCACCGTCCTGGGGGTTGCTCAGGGATTCGGTAGGGCCTGGGATCCTCATCCCTACTGATTGGGGAATCTTGAACTCCTCCCTGATCCTCGCCAGCTCTCGGTAGGTCAGCTTGTTGGGCGGCAGGTAGTCTACATCAAAGAGTTGCTCTCTCGCTACCCCCATCGGTACCCTTGGGTTACCGCTGTTTACTATCGTCACCCTCGGCACAGGAAGTGACTCGGAAGGCTCTCCACGGCCTAAAGTGGAAGCCTCCGGACGGTGACTGGAAGATGCCTCCGGCATCCGAACGTTCTCTTCAGGCTCGGAATGCAGGCCCAAGCCAAACTGCCGACCGTCATTATACACAACCGTCAACGGTAAGGGCTGACTAGTCATAAGCCCTTTACCGATTCCATGAGTGGGCGCAGGTCTAACCCTCTCGCCAACCACTTCCACCTCAGAACCACTATCGCTATCGGTATCCTGGGCTGACTCTTCACTATCGGTAGTCTTTCCCCTATCTGGAGACTCCTCCTCAAAAGCGTTGGGCTCACTCTCGAATCCCGACTCGCTATCAGACATCTACAAAAGCAACGGAAGGAAACTAAGGGCCATGCATGGAACTATCCTACCGATGCCTACGTCTCTACCTATGGCAACTAGACTACCGAACCACATCCCACTTGCATAAAGTTCTAGTCTAGTTCAAACCATGGAAGGACGTATGCACAAGGAAAGAAGAAATAAAAATGGCAAAGTTACCGAACGGTACCTTGTGTGTATTGGAAGTGAAGGGGCTCAAATCGCTTCTAGTACCATTTGCTATCACCGGAAATCGCCTGTGTTGCCGTTTGCTCTCGCCGGAAATCGCCTATGTTACCGTTCGCTCTCGTCAGAAATCGCCTGGACAGAGCTCTCGCCTCACTCACAAATGCAAAGTGAATTTCGCCTCTGAGACTCCTCCTATTTATAGGGCGAAAGTTGCAACGGTACGCCTCGAAATACCAAACGGCGCATTAATGGCGCCGCTCCGCGTGATAAGACACGCCACGTGTCGTGCGTTGAGTGGAATCTCTGACAGCACGCTGGGTGCAGAAGACGAAGCGTCGCTCTGTCCCATCACTACCCCTCACTGTGCACGAAGTCACATGAGAAAAGATCAAACTCGCCCAAGTTAACAGAGAATCGGCAAGCATCTCTCGGAACCCCTTAACATACTAAAACCTGCCGAACGGTAACCCTCGAAGTGGCAACTCTTGAGTTTTCGGGCAAGTTTTTGAAGTCAATCGGCACCAGGGCAAGGCCCCAGCGCGCCTCCCTGACACACTACCGAACGGTAGATTAACCGAGCGGCTACCGAAGGACATACAAGTCCCCGACCGAGAAATCTCGCTCGAGAACTTGGGGGACTCCTGTTTACACCCGAAATAAACAGCCAACAAGGGCAAGACACGTGAAGAAAACTGGGCTTGGTCAGAGGCGCCCTCGGCACTTTACCTACCGATCTCTCCATTAGGGCAACGCCCTCTCCTGGGACACGTGGCACGCTCCCAAGCGACGCCCACAGTCCCACATCGAAATAATCAACAAAATGCACACCTCCCAAGACCTATAAAAGGAGGCCAACAATCCCAAAATAGAGGTAATCAGAACTTACGGCATACAAGCCTATTGATCTGTCAGTTGAACTTTCTATTCCCGAACTTACTTAAGCATCGGAGAGCCTTCGGCCGGTACCACACCGGTGCCCCAGGTCTTACCGTGCGTTTGCTCATATTGCAGATTGCGCAGGCTACCGAGGCATCAAGGATACCGAAGGCATAAAATTACTAAGTTGACCCTCTAAGTCAAAGAACCACTTTTTGGCGTCAACATAGATTATTTGAATTGTTGAAAAAAAGTTCGTAGAGGATCCTAGGGCGTCCCTCAATAGAAGGGACTGATAAAATTTAGTAAGTTTATTGTGCATAATTAATGCTATTTGCTTTTGTATTTTCCGGAGGTTTCGCATTGGAAGTGGAAATTGTTATTTGTTGGGTTTTATATAATTTATTCACTAGCTCTTTGTACAGTGGTTGGTTTCCCAATCTGTGGATAGGGTAAACCAAGGGTTGGAGTGACTTAATTGGATGGGCTAAATGATTGCCCCGTGTTGCATTCCTAAAAGGACACAATTTAATGTGCAAACAACCAATTAAAAATACCCGCAAGTGCACGAATCTATCGAAGTATAGATTATGTAAGTACGGGGTCGATCCCACGAAGAACTTGTCGGTTGCCTATAAGTTCTAATTCGAGTACAAAGAGAACACTTAACTAACACACCACAATGCACAAATGCAAATTTGAAACTAAAAGAAATGTAAAAGAAACGTAAAAGAAACAAACAAAACAAAAAAAGAAATGTGCTGTGAACAGTGAACAGCGACCGGTCGTTAGTCAAGAGCGACCGGTCGTTTTTGTCTGGCGACCGGTCGTGAGGTAAAAGCGACCGGTCGTTTTAGTACAGAGTCGAAACTTCAGAATTGTGTGCTGAGAGACCGGTCGTGAGACACTAGCGACCGGTCGTTCTTGGACAGAGTCGTTTTCTCTGTTTTTCCAGTTTCGACCTCTGTCTAGTGTTTTGCCTATAACTTTCCAACCATACTTCCAAAATTCACGTTCTTTATACGGTTGGATTCAGCACAGAAAATGCAAGAACACAACGCGGACCAAAAGTCCAAAACAATTACGAAAACAAATAAAATTCAGTAACAAAGACACATAACGTGTCAAACACGCAACTCACACACACATTTGGGGGGGGGGGGGGGGGTTTGATTTGTTGAAGTGACCTATTTCTATTGCATGAAAGTAAATGGACTTTGAAATTAAATGAGAATGGCAGAGATGAATTATCAAATTGTGAAATTAAAATGTAACAAACACTAGGGTTTCGGAATCCACCCTAAACAATTCTACCCATGTTCATGGATACTCAAGTCATGAACTCTAAACGTATTGATGAAGATGTTCGCAATCAAGACCATGGGTCGTGGCTCAAGACGCATTGATTCTCTCTAATATACGTAAAGTGCATGGTTCGTGCTACAATACTTGTGCCCTCCCCATAACCGAACCTAGGTATGGTTCGTACTTCGATTCAATTACAAGGAAAACCCATTAAGTTCAAAGAGAATATGAACATCACAAGAATCCTAATAGCATGGTGTTTACATTAGGTATTCAAGAAACCAATTCACATGGATGATTCTTACTTCATCCATTTATTGCTTAGGATAACATGAAGATACACATAATCCCAACAATCTCAAGAAGCATGCTTTCAAAGGTGATCAATCAAAGAAGAACATACATCAAGGATAGATTAATTTGGTGAATTGGAATTCATCAACAATATCTAGAGATTCATACACTCAAGCATCAAAACAATAAGGTAATCATGTTTAGGGCTTCAACCTAAGCCCTAGCTATGGAGTTTAGTTGCTCATACTTATTTCAAATACAAACTCAAAATGAAATTAGAAAGAGTTTACAGATTTTCAGAAAATGATGAAAGCTTCAAGATCATCAATGGTGGAAGTCTTCTTCTCCACTTTTCTTGGCTGCACCTTGGCTTTCTCCAAGCTCCAAGCTCTCCAAAATCTGCTCTCCTCTGTGTAATCTGTAATGGATTCCTTTCCCACGTTGAAAAGCCTCCCCAACTTCAGATTGCAATTCCCTTTTGCTTCCCTCTCTCCTCCTTTCCAGCTTTTACCTTTTAATATTAAACTACCACCTTTGATAAAGCCTTAGCCCATTGTCCCCTTGCCATGATGAAGCTTTGTCCTCAATAAGATGCCAATTGCTTCAGAAAATATCTCAAAGCTAAGGTAACTTCTTGTTACCAAGAGTTATGGTAACAAGAAAATCAAGATAACACAAAGAAGGTAAAAGCTGGCCAAATTCGGATTTCAGAGCTGTGGTAACATGAAGGATCGGTTGGATGGGCAATACTTGTCCAATGGAGCTCAAATTTGGATATGTTGTAGTTAACATCCATTGGAACAAGTCTCAAGAAGATCATGACCTCATCCGAGCACCGGAGCATGCTGATCCCAGGCCAAGAAGTTGACCTACGAAAATGAACAAAAACAGAAATTATAACAAGTAGTGCACTTTTAGCTCATTTTCAATCTAACCAAGGTAAAATCTAAGAAAACACAAAAAGGAAGTGAAAAGCTATAAAATGTCAAAAACTAACTCAAAATAAAAGGGGAATAACATGAAAAATCATGTGTAAAAAAGAACCGAACACCCCGTGCAATTGCAGCTTTGAATAATGTTTTATTTTTTAAACGAACTTACTCTACGCTCGTTTAAAATTAAGTGGATTGCCCCGTGCAATTCCCGAACATTTGATATACATATTTGTTTATATGTTTGTTGTAATAAGGTCACAGATACAGCGCTATAGCAGACATTGTCCTATTTGTTGTTCTAAGTTACAATACAAGGCAAGTCCCTTTGGACGGACCTACCTTTCGCTAACTTGGGCTATATCCCAGGTGACTTTGTCTTTTTTCAGCCTAAACTAATACACCTAGCTTAGTCACTAGCTTAGTCAATGGACAACCATGCACTACACTCTTTTATTGGTTGTGCACCACTTGGATACTCCATCGTTATGAGCCTATGACTTTCAACTTAGCACAACACACTAAAAAGAACAAAAATATATGGTCACTCTCACTTGTTTGGTTTGGTTTTATTTTTTTGGGACATTTTCTTTCTTTCTTTTTTTTTACAATTTTTCACTATAAATATTAAGATATAAGTCAGGGTTAGTTACCTCAACCCTAAACCTTCACCTTTTTTATTTTATTTTGGAACAAAAAGGGCCGAAGGCTAAACCCCCATTTTGTGGTCGAAAACAACTCCCTATTTTCTCTTTTAGTAGAAAATAACATGTCCTTCACTTCACGCACCCCTGCATGTAGAAAACAGAAAAGAGATATGTACTAGATGCATTTTAAGGGGTAAAGCTCATTATGTCCTCTTGATTAAGATATATTTTTGTGATCAATGATATTCACTCATACTATCGAGTTTTCTATCTTCTTAATAGGTTTGTGCGTAATGTAAATTTAGCCCACCCCAATTTGAAATCATAGGTCCGTCCCTCATGTCTCATGGCTCAGTGTTGGCTTTTCCAGTTTTGTTTGTTTTCCTTGTGGTTTATGGTCTGCTTTTGTGTTCTTGCCAACATTGTTCAATGATCTTACAGCCGCCACAGAGCCAGCCCCCAGCCTTCGATAAAAAGTTTTTAAGTTGTAATTAACTCGTAATTTTGGGCTATGATCAAAAGGTTCATTTCCATTACTAATTAAGTCCTTCTGGTTTGGTGAAGGACATGAAGTCAGGTTATGCAACAAACACATTGTTGCAGTTCAAGTTGGGTTGAGTTGGCTTAGAATAATATATAGCAGGGTCATCAGAGGCTTTGTTATAACTCCATGAAGCATAATATTGCTGAACAAATGACATCAGAAAGTTGACTGCACTGCGCAGTCTTATTGCAAGCAGTGGCTTTAAAATCTTACAATTAAGCAACTAAACAGAACATGATTCGATTTCATGAGCGTGAGCCTCTCTTGTTGCCTAGTTTAGTGATGGTCAGGTCTGCTCCTCCAAACCCATCCATTATTGTATTTGCTGAAGGGAACTCAGCTGGAGCCGTCAAACTACAGGGATTAGGAGCAAATATTAAATATATTCATATGGTGCATTATTTGAGGTCTTCAACGCTAATGTAAGCAGAATCAGACATAAAAGTGACAAGTTTCTCTTTTGAACCCTGGACATCAGAAACCCCATAAAACAAAAATAATAAGACAGACTCAAACCAATCCTT
The DNA here is from genome assembly GCF_965620075.1 of Prunus avium. Classification (NCBI taxonomy): domain Eukaryota; kingdom Viridiplantae; phylum Streptophyta; class Magnoliopsida; order Rosales; family Rosaceae; genus Prunus; species Prunus avium. Next base: position 31,250,463 of record NC_142287.1, read on the forward strand.
GAAGGGATCAAATTAGCTAAACTTTCAGATGGGGTAGTATCAATCTCTACATTCAGCTTTAGCAACGATGCAACCTCCTCTGCAATCCTTTGTTTCTCAGCAGAAACAGACCCAGAAAGCAAGAAGAGAGCCCTTTAGTACCCAACCTTCTGCACTGTAAAAATGTATATCACAAAACATGTACATGATTATTAATGCGAGATAAAGAGCCCACCTCTTTAGCTTTGAAATTCTTTCCTGGCCAAGCTTTTCAGTAATTGATCTAACATTTATAAAGAGATAATTGGAGTTAGTCCTATACCATCCATAAAGCATGCTGAACTACAACTAGTAGGGTTAATAGATAGTATCAGAAGTCAACTGAAAGATAATAAATTCTTTTAAAGTATTTATTAAGCAGTAGAAAATCATTCAGAAACAGGAAATCATATATCTTCATGTAGGCTGTCAATGGAACTATAAAACTACTCTGTTTGTCTCCCATGATTCAAGCCTGAGACAAGCCGATCCCTCATGAGCAGGTCTTAAGCCTAGTGCAAACCTCATTGGATAAAATTGTGGATTTTTTTATATCTATGTTGTAAGTAGGGTGTAAGTTATAAATCGATCAACCTTTTTAGACTATCAACAAGAAGTAAACTAGTCGCATTTGTCAGTTTAATCTCTGCTACAAGCTAAAATTCCCAGCAGCCCCTGTAGGCTGTAGCCAAAGCGCAATTGTTTACCAGCTTATACACATATATGTGTATATGTGCCTGTCTGTGTGTTCTTATTTACAACTTTTTGCAGAATATTACAGTATTTAAGTGCTAAACATGATGAATAGATTAATCAGCTGTATAGTAAGCTTATACAGTGCATTCTAACGTCTCCAAAAGCCAGAGCATATTGGTAACCGTCCAGAAACTCATGAACAAAAATAAACATATAAATGAGAAGAAAAAATGTTTGTCATTACCTGGCAATTTCATCCCCACTCTTACTATAGGCTGGCAATTTTAGCAGGATCTTTTAGCATTTCCAAATGCTGATCATGCTGAAATCGTGACTCTTTATACTCCAAATTTTGGAAATTCTGAATTGTTTAGTTGAAACCATGAATGACTAAATCAATACCAATAAAAGGTTTAGCACATGGTTTTGGTCTAAGCTATTCACATCTGAAGAAGTAAAATTGTTGTGAATTAAGACCAATTCACTCCCCTTTAGACCTTGTTGTTGATGGACTTTGGACAAGACTCAATGATGGATGAGTCTTACACACACACACAGAAAATAACCAAGCACAAATGACACAAGTGTTTATAGAGGTTCAGCAAATTTTGCCTACATCCTCTTGGTGATCCCCTTGAGAAATTTCACTAATGAAGATAGGTTACAACTTTGGTTTACAACTGAAACCCCCTTAGAACACTACCCTCACAATCTGTTTCTCTCACACCCTTACTCAACACCTTGATACACTTGAGAACTCTCTCTTCTACTTGACTCACTAGTTTCCAGCTACTTTTCCTCACTATGCCTCCTTGCTTCCTCTCTATCTCAAATACACAACCCCTTGCACTTGAGAAAAGCCTCATCACATCTTCCCACGTTCTACCCTTGTTTTACTGAAGTAGATCACACCTTGGGCAGGCAAAGGGCTTGATAATGACAGCTACAAGTTCAGCTACCCAACAAAGGTAGGAACACCTTGAAACAAGCCAACATCTTTCCTTAATTTGCTCTCCTTGCTTCCCAGCAACTTGCCACCTTTCATTTAAGTCAGAAGTGACTTAAAATATCCTTGCAAGTGGATAGAAAACGATAGCACACTAAAGAAACTGTTGAGAAATAGTGCAAACTCGAAACAGCATGTGTTGGGCGACCGGTCGCAAGAAGATTTCGCTCCAGACCTCGACTCTGCCTGAAAACGACCGGTCGCAAATAGCTGGCGACCGGTCGCTAGTCGACTTAGCTCCAGACTTCGACTCTGCCTGAAAACGACCAGTCGCAAATGTCATGCGACCGGTCGCTGGTCCAAGATTTAGTATCCTTTATGCGAGCCAATTTTCCAACAATCTCCACCTTGGCGAGCCTAAAACTCATTGTGGACATCATTGCCTTCCAGGACATCTGTAATGTCTTGAGAATCGTCCTGATAACTCTCAAGAACTCCACCTCAATCTTTAGCATGTAACAAGATTGAGCAAGCTCAAACAATGCTTGAACTTTGCTGTTGTGACTCGCTTTGTGAGACAATCTGAAGCGTTCTCATTTGTATGAACCTTCCTAATCTTGATGTCTCCATCATTCACCCAATCTCTTATCTGGTGGTACCAAACATCAATGTGTTTTGATCTTCCGTGGAATGCTTGATTCTTTACTAGGTGTATAGCACTTTGACTATCACTTTGTATCACCACCAAGTCTTGGGTAATCCCGAATTCCTTTGCCAATCTTTTCAGCCACACCGCTTCCTTTGAAGCTTCCGTTAGCGCCATATACTCCGCTTCTGTAGTAGACAAGGCACTAACCGATTGTAGAACCGCTCTCCAACTAATCGGTCCTCCACCACACATGAAGACATATCCCGTGGTGGATCTCCTCTTGTCTAAATCCCCTGCATAGTCAGAATCTACATACCCCGACACACATGCTTTTCCTTGTTGTCTTTCAAACAATATCCCAATCCTTTTGGTGCCCTTCAAGTACCTGAGAATCCATTTTGCTGCTGTCCAATGTTGTTTGCCCGGATTCGCCATGTACCTTGACACCACACTTACGGCTTGGGCTAAGTCGGGGCGTGTGCACACCATTGCATACATGAGACACCCTACCAAGTTTGCATATGGAACTTTGTTCATTTCTTCCTTCTCATCATCATTAGAAGGACAATCTTGAGCACTTAATTTAAAATGCTCCGCCAAAGGAGTAGACACTGGCTTGCAATCCATCATATTGAACTTTTCAAGTACTTTGGAAATGTACTTACATTGTGACAGCCATAGCTTGCCTTCATTTCTGTCCCTCCTTAACTCCATACCTAGGATCTTTTGTGCAAAACCAAGATCCTTCATGTCAAACTCCTTTCCAAGCAATGTCTTCAATTCCTGAATTTTTGACATGTCTTTACATGCAATTAGCATGTCATCAACATAAAGAAGCAAGAGGATGATATTACCATCCTTGAATGCATGAGTGTATACACAACAATCAGATTCACATCTTCTATACCCAATCTTCATCATGAAAGAATCGAAGCACTTGTTCCACTGTCTTGGAGATTGCTTTAGCCCATACAAAGACTTCTTCAACCTACAAACCAGATTTTCCTTGCTTGCTTCAACGAACCCTTGAGGTTGGCTCATGTAGATGTCTTCCTCCAAATCCCCATGGAGAAAAGCAGTCTTCACATCCATTTGTTCCACCTCCATGTTCTCTTGAGCTACTAAGGAGAGTAGTAGCCGTATAGAAGTATGTTTCACCACCTGAGAGAAAATTTCATCATAATCAACTCCTTCCTTTTGCAAGTATCCTTTGGCCACCAATCGAGCTTTGAATATGGTGGCTCCTTTCCCATGCATGTCTTCTTTCTTCCTAAACACCCATTTGCAGCCAATAACCTTTCGACCTTTGGGTTTAGGAACTAACTCCCAAACTGAGTTTTGGTGTAGAGATTCCATCTCTTGCATCATAGCTTCCATCCAACTTTCCCATTCCTTATTCTCAACAGCCTCTTGAAACGTGGTTGGTTCTTCTTCACTAGCATTCAAAGCATAGTGAACTGCATCCTTTTCCCATCCAAACCTTTGTGGTGGTTTGATGGTTCTCTTGGGCCTGGACCGAGCTATAGATGATGGCTCCACCCATTCTTGAGCCTCTTCTTCTTCTTGAGTTTGTTGTTGTTGCCCAACATCTTCCTCCTCAAGGTCGGACTCCACCTCCTCCTGAACGTCTTCAGTTGGCTGTTCTTGTGAAGCTTCCCTAAACACCTTCTTGAGTGGAACTTCAATGGTTGTTTCTCTCTCAACAACATCCTCCTTTGCCTCTGAATTCTTGACTTTGTTAACAGGCATGGTCTTCTCATCAAACACAACATCCCTGCTGAGTATCTTCTTTTGGTTCACTGGATCCCATAGTTTGTAGCCCTTCACACCGCTCTCAAATCCGATAAAAATGCATTCAAGAGACTTTGGCTTCAACTTGGACCTTTCATCACTAGGAATAAGTGCATATGCACTGCATCCAAACACCTTAAGATTTGAATAATCAATTGACTTATTAGACCATACCTCCTCTGCACATTTGAACTCAAGATTTCTAGAAGGCGATCGGTTAACCAAATAGGCAGCGTGGTTAACTGACTCTGCCCAAAATGACTCGGGCAATCCTGCATGAATCCTCATACATCTCTCACGCTCCATGAGAGTTCTATTCATCCTTTCCGCAGCTCCATTTTGTTGGGGCGTCCTCTTCACGGTAAAGTGCCTCTTAATGCCTTCATTTTTACAAAACTCAAGGAACTTGCTGTCTTTATATTCACCACCATTGTCACTCCTTAGGATCTTGATCTTTCTTCCGGTTAGGTTCTCTACTTCTGCCTTCCACTCCTTGAACTTGGTGAAGACTTCGGATTTCTCCTTCATGAAATAGACCCACACCTTCCTTGAAAAAATCATCCAAGAAAGTCACGAAATAGCGAGCTCCACCCTTTGATTTAACCGGTGATGGCCCCCATACATCCGTGTGAATATAGTCTAGCACACCCATGCTCTCTTCCTCTTTGTTTCGCTGCTTAAAGGCCACCTTTGATTGCTTTCCCATGGTACAATATTTGCAGAACTCAAGCTTGCAACTTTGAACACCTTTCAACAACTTTCTGTTGTGTAGTTCTTGCATACCCCTCTCACTCATGTGCCCTAGCCTCAAATGCCAAAGCTGAGTTTCATCCTCCGAGTCCTTGCTTGTGGATACAGCTACTCCACCTGTAATTGTTGTACCACACAATCTATATAGGCAATTAGGTTGAACTTCTCCCTTCATAACCACAAGTGAACCTTTTGAGATTATGAGTTTCCCTCCATTTGCTTTAAATGAATAACCATTCTTATCAAGAGTTCCACGGGAAATGAGATTCTTACGCAACTTTGGAATGTGCCTTACCATTCCAAGCGTCCTAACAGCCCCATCATGCATCTTCACCTTGATTGTACCGGTGCCTTTGACTCTACAAATTGAGCCATCCCCCATCATGACTTCGCCACCTTCTTCTTTCTCATACTTGTCAAACCACTCCTTGTTTGAACACATATGGTATGAGCATCCGGAATCCAAAATCCAATCGGAAGAGGAACAACTTGAAGAATTAGCCAATGCATTTATTTTAACATTGCTACTCACACATAAAAGCTCATCATCACTCTCTGTGACTTCTTCAGCTATGTTTGCTGCATTCTTCCCTTTGTTCTTCTTCTCCTTCCATATGGGGCAATTCTTTTTCCAATGCTCCTTTGACCCACATTCGAAACAACCGTCTTTCGCCTTGGATTTGGACCTTCCTCTGTTGCCTTTCTTGCTTTCACGCTTCTTTGAACGGCCTCTCTCTCCGGTCTTTGCAACTAGACCTTCACCTTGAGAATTTTCTCCCGAACGTTGAGCCATCCTATGGTGTGTCATGATGTCTTGCACCACAGGCTCAAAATCCAGAGTAACCTTCCCGAACATAAGAGTTGTACGGAAGTGCTTATAGGACGGAGGTAAGGGTGTCAACAACATAAGAGCCTTATCCTCCGTACTATAATTAACTTCCATTCTCTGCAAGTCAGCAACACATCTATTGAAACTACTTAGATGTTCCATTAGATTTCCTCCCTCCTCCATCTTAAGATTTAGGAGTTCTTCCTTGAGGAAGAGTTTGTTGGACAACGACTTCCCTGCAAACATCTCTTCGAGCTTCTCCCATGTTTGCTTCGCCGTATTCTTCATCACGTTGATGAGCACCTCATCGGAGAGGTAGTTTTCGATGGCTCCTCTAGCTAACTCGTCAAGCACTCCCCATTCATCATCTGTCATGCTAGTTGGCTTCTTCTCCTTGCCAACTAACACAACATGGAGATTTTGTTGTGTAAGGGCTGACTTCATCCTTCGTTGCCAAAGTGTGAAGTTCTCCTTCCCTGTGAAAGGCTTCAACTCCACCTTCATGCTTGTTGCTTGTGGTTGCTTCAACTGCTGTGAACTGCCACCACTATCAACTTCCTTGTCACTTGCCATCTTCAACACACTAGCACTCCAAAAGAAGAACTAGCACAGCTGCCAACCACAGCTCTGATACCACTTGTTGTGAATTAAGACCAATTCACTCCCCTTTAGACCTTGTTGTTGATGGACTTTGGACAAGACTCAATGATGGATGAGTCTTACACACACACACAGAAAATAACCAAGCACAAATGACACAAGTGTTTATAGAGGTTCATCAAATTTTGCCTACATCCTCTTGGTGATCCCCTTGAGAAATTTCACTAATGAAGATAGGTTACAACTTTGGTTTACAATTGAAAACCCCCTTAGAACACTACCCTCACAATCTGTTTCTCTCACACCCTTACTCAACACCTTGATACACTTGAGAACTCTCTCTTCTACTTGACTCACTAGTTTCCAGCTACTTTTCCTCACTATGCCTCCTTGCTTCCTCTCTATCTCAAATACACAACCCCTTGCACTTGAGAAAAGCCTCATCACATCTTCCCACGTTCTACCCTTGTTTTACTGAAGTAGATCACACCTTGGGCAGGCAAAGGGCTTGATAATGACAGCTACAAGTTCAGCTACCCAACAAAGGTAGGAACACCTTGAAACAAGCCAACATCTTTCCTTAATTTGCTCTCCTTGCTTCCCAGCAACTTGCCACCTTTCATTTAAGTCAGAAGTGACTTAAAATATCCTTGCAAGTGGATAGAAAACGATAGCACACTAAAGAAACTGTTGAGAAACAGTGCAAACTCGAAACAGCATGTGTCGGGCGACCGGTCGCAAGAAGATTTCGCTCCAGACCTCGACTCTGCCTGAAAACGACCGGTCGCAAATAGCTGGCGACCGGTCGCTAGTCGACTTAGCTCCAGACTTCGACTCTGCCTGAAAACGACCGGTCGCCAATGTCATGCGACCGGTCGCTGGTCCAAGATTTAGTATCCTTTATGCGAGCCAATTTTCCAACAAAAATATCATGCGGACATTTAGTATCAGTATATTTGGTACATGATCATAAAACTTATAAAGCTGAAAGAGAATAATAAGGTTGTATACGCCATAAAACCCATTGTGACTAAAATTTTACGAATTCAAACAATAATTATGATATTCCAAATAATTCTTCACAGCAATAACCTTTAATTTAAGTCTGAGAGAGCAACACTAACCACATGATATTCCTATGATCTTAGAGAATTAATTCAAATTTTCATACAGACTTTTAAGTTTCAAATGGATTAGTGATGCATAATTAAAATTCGCTAGGATGAGAAAACTTACTCTTCTAAGTTCAGGTCGTAAAGGTAAACTTTCTGACATCAAAAACTCATCCATCGCAATTTTCTGTAAAAAACTAACCAATTATTATTAGCTACTTTCGTTATAAATAGGGTAGAGCTAAAAGATTGTGTGATCATATGTCAGTAAATTTGAAGCTCGGCATGATTTAACTACATGCTTAGCCATTCTTTTATCACTGGATAATTATTTGAACTGAGATAATACCCGAACATCCATACAACACATCAGAAAAATAGTATTGTTATATTCTGTTCGTCAGATTAAACAAAATAAGCTATCAAGTGAAACAAGACTTTGTAGTTATTTCAGAGAAGCTATTTCTTTTGTGTAAAAATGATATAATTCATAGGTAGAAACTTCAAGAGGACCATAAAATTTTTAGTTCTTAATTTAAGGTTATGGTTATCTAATATTCAGTCTGCCATCAAATAAGGTTCTGTTATTTTTAATTCAGGATTGCAACTTACCTACCCTGGAAAAATATACGAACAGTTCCCTTAAAATAGGAAGAGGATTATAACCAAAAGAAGATTTCTTATCAGACCTGCAATTATAAATTCCGCCATATTTTCGATTCCTCCATAGTATATGCAACTGTATGATCAAAATGGTGATTCAAACACTATAACTTCCATTTGTGCATATCCTACTTGCCAATGGAATCCTCAACATTAAGGAAGCTTTGGAACGATCAGTGATCAATAGCTTATCAACCTGGTAAACTTGAACCCATGCAGCCCAAGTAAAGCTAATTAAATCCTAGTTATATACCTTTTGTGTTAATGACCTCAGTCTAGACTTGTATCTCAGTTGTTAGATCAGATATCGATATGAAATATGCATCCCTAAAACCTTACTTAAGCCCTTAATTAGACGTCATCTTAGATATGAAATACCTTGTTTTGCAGAACTTTTTGCACAAATGACGCCTTCTCACTTGTGGACAATGAACTAGGCCAACCAGTCTGCAAGACAGATCATTGATTTAAAAGAAAAAGATACAGAATGAAGGAATTTTCAAACTACCTTAAGCATTCATACTTTTCAAAAACAATAAAAGGGTAACACACCCGATTGAAATACAAATTCAGCATCTTTTCCTCATCACCAGCACTCTTCCTGAAAAAGTAACATAAACTACTTACGCATAAAAGTTGATAAAACCTTAATTAATCCAAACATTTTCAATTCTTTTTTTCAAACCAAATAAGAGGACAACAAGACAAGGCATAATTGTGCAGCAAAAAAGCAATCTGAGGCAGAACCTTCGACCTTGTGATTCCATATGTAAAAAAATTTTGGGCTTGTCTAATACAGGTCCCTACAATTTCTATTTCCTAGACTTATACCCATCATTCTATAAATCTATGTGTAAAACCCAATTTCAAACTTAAATGACCAGTAGGATATAAGAGGTCATAATATTCCTATGTTTTTACATCATTCCCATCAGACTTCATATTTTATTTATAATTTATTCCAAACATTTCATTAACTGCCATAATTGTAATTAAAACTCCCTATTAATAGTATATCAGTCACCCCATTTCTTTTGGTTGCCATTCCCTCTAACATATCGCCCCCTAAAATTGCAAACCAAAAATAAATGTAAATTACATATCCAATAATGTACATATGAAAAATATAAATATAAATATATATGTATAAAAATATAGGTATATTATTTACCAAATTTTTTAAAAAAAACTAGGTCAGTTACTTTGTAATTGAAATTCCGTACATTTTTCATAAATTAAAAATAGGTACACAATAATTTAAAGAAAATAGGTACGTTGTATAATTGAAATTTATGCACATTTTTTCAATTGAAAATAGGTTCATTACTACTAGGTAAATTATAGAAAATAGGTACGTTGTATAATTGAAAATAGGTTCATTATACTAGGTAAATTGTTTTACTAGGTACATTATTAGAGAAAAAAATAGGTGCATTATTTGGAGAGAAAAAATAGGTTCATTTAAAAAAAATTGTTTTCATAATACAAACAATAAAAAGATGATCAAATTATTTTTCATAAAACAAGTAATAGGTGCTTTAGGTTCATTTAAAAAAAAATATTTTTCAAAAAACAAACAATAAATAGATTATCAAATTCTTTTTCAACGTAATTAGAATGTACACTATTATTCATAAAACTATAATAAATAGAATACTAGTCGTATAATTCATAAAAGGAAAACAACATAATTTTTTTATTAAATAAACTGAAACGTTAATCACCTATAGATTACTAATACATTAATGCTAAATTTAATATTTAATTTCAAATAAGTTTCTAAATTAATTCCTATATCCATTACAACCGATTGGAGATCTTTCCAAATTCAACGTGTGTCATTAGTTACACCCCCATAACACATTAACTTATAAATATGGGTAGTTTTGGAATCCAAAAAGTACAATAAAGCAAATTTTAAGTTATATTAGGTAACTTGCTTAGTTGGATTCTAGTCATCGGGTATTATTTGAAAAAATTGAGTATTTTAAATAGAAAAATAAAGGGAAGGGTTGTAGGTGATTTTAAATGAATTTTATGGGTCTAAGCTCAATTTACTAAAAATTTTATGACCCAGATGCATGTTTGTGCAAATAATCTTATGAGAGAATATTTGCTCTTAGATCCTTCAACCTTCGATCTTCCTTCTCTCTCTTCCTCGATTCCTGTAAAAAAAGACTGGAGTAAATATATCACACCCGGGGGTGTTGGCCAAAGGCCCTCCGATACCTAAGTTAGTTTGAGTGTTTGTAGGAAAACAATAGCTAAGCAAAGGGTACGGAGTTGAATGTATGGTGTGAACCGTGCGGCCGGAGCCTGTGGTAGCCGGAGCTGTGTGGAGAAAATATGGAGAGTGGAGAGGGAGAGAGCTTCGGGTATTAGGAGTAAGTTTAGATGTACCTTGAATGATGAATGAAGTCATCCATTTATAGGAGCCTCGGGGCTAAGGTTTCGTAGAGTTTCGTAGAGAATAAACTCTTATTAAATGGAGTTTATTCTTTACTCAAATTCGTAGAGATTGGGTCGGACTTGATTATATCCCTTTATTAGGATAATATCTGAATTAATAATATTATCTCATTAATTATAAGATAATATCTTATAATTAAGATATTATCCCTATTAATTAATTAACCAAGTAAATTGGTTTAATTAATTAATTTAAGGGATAATCTTCTTTTCCACGTGGCGTGCTGTGATTGGAGACGAAAATATTTGCTCTCACAATGCGCGTACACGGCAATGTTACTCAATTCACTCATATGTAAAAAATGCTTGAAGCAAGTCAAGATTTCAACCTTACCAAGTTAAATAAATAACATAAACAAATAAAAGAACCATGTTTACAGAGAATCTTTGCTTATAATTTTAATTTCACCTCAGTTGGTCCAGATAAACTGGTTCTGTCCAACTTGCACAGTCAAGCCCAAGCTTTCGAAATGTTGATAATATATCACAAGAAAATACGGCGAGATAAACACCAAAAACCCATACAGGCTGCATTTACTCACCTGCATTGAAGGTTAAATTAGTCGGTTCCCCAGGCGATATGCATCCATAAGGACCCTGAAAGAAAGACAATGCGTCATGGAAAAGTCTTCAAGAAAATCCCAACACCTACTGAAAAAACGATGCACCAACCATTTCTACCCTGCTTACACGGCCATATCTTTTGTTTTTTCTTTTTCTTTTTTAGCCAACATGGAGACTTAGCAATGGAGTACTGTGTTTTACAAGTTCAAACCAGACGAATCATAATATGTATTTCAGGGTTACAGTCTGTCAATACATTTATATCACAAAACAAATAAATATAGCAAAAGTACATTATATATAACTTGGCTATTAAGTGACCCCTTTCAACAGAAAACAAATAAGAACCGATGAATCAGAAACAATTAATTAAGAATTTTTTATTTTTTTATTTATGGATTATACCTTTCATTCCACTTCCTGCTAAGTACGATGCTTTTGGATAAGTATGACTTAAATGATTCACGGTGTGTATGCTCCAACTTAGTTAGCTAGCCTACAAACGTACATTGATTACTTGGTGCTTACACAACGTATCTCCTATTCTAGGTAAGGATAATGTCTTGATTACGAGGATATAGTTGGCAAGTAAATCATATTGCATTCAGATCAGGATTAACGTCCATTAAACACAAACGAATTCAACGACACATCGCCAATTTTCTTGAAACTAGAATATAAAAAATAAAAAAATTAATTAAAAAAAAAGATAAAAAAAGGAAGAGGTCTCGATACTACGAAAAATCGACATTAGAAATTTAGAAGAGACACCAGTCCCTCGCTCTACTCTTTACTTTTTTATTTACTCTGTTTGCTCTTCAAGCAAGAAGAAGCTTTACTTACTCAGAATAAGAAGGCTTGAGTTCAAAGGCAGCGTAGAGTCTGGGTCGTCTTGCTCTCCAAGTTTATATAAGTCGGCGCTTGAAAGTTGGAGCCTTGAAGCCTAGATTTGGGCTCTTAGAGTTGAAGATTTTGAGAGTATTGTATTCATGGAGGAAGATAGCTGCGCCACACAACTCATCTATGGAGATGGTGAGTTTAACTCTTCTGGGCTCGACAGGTTCGTCAAGGAAGTGAAGCTTGCTGAGTGTGGACTCTCCTATGCTGTTGTTGCCATCATGGGTCCTCAGAGCAGCGGTAAAAGAAAGCTTTTTTACTTCAATAATTTAATTGATTGAGCTTGAGCAACATTGGGGTAATTAATTGCCTATGAAATCACAGGGAAGAGCACTTTATTGAACCATCTGTTCCACACTAAGTTTAGAGAGATGGATGCATACAGTGGAAGGTTAGTTTCTGAGCTTTTCAGTTGGTCATATACTCAATTTGCTTTAGAATAGGTGCTAAATATATATTATATGTATGTATTCACTTCAGGAGCCAAACAACTAAGGGTATTTGGATAGCCAAGTGTGTTGGCATTGAGCCTTGCACGATTGCCATGGATTTGGAGGGTACTGATGGCAGGGAGAGAGGCGAGGTAATCAGCTTTTTGTTAAAATCCCATTTGTTCTTTTTTGGCGAGGGATATAATCAGAGCTATATAATGCATAGTTCTATTCACATTTTAAATCTCTATGTAAAATGTAGTTGTTCTCAGATTTAATCGCTCTTCATGCTTCCTCAGCAATTCTGTTCTTTTCCAGGATGATACTACATTTGAGAAGCAAAGCGCCCTATTTGCCCTGGCAGTTTCAGACATTGTGCTGATAAATATGTAAGCTTGTTTTTTGGTTTATCTTGGAATTACCTGGCTGATAACGTACCTTACTTTGCATAGTTGATGGCCATATATGTAGTGGTTCCTCCAATTTGTTCTGGTAATAAGTGTTATGTCAAATGAGTAGACGTGTCTATTTAAGATTGTCACATGCATTGGTATCTCGTGTCAGTTTGTTTTAGCAAGACAAAGTTCGTTCCAAATTTGTTTTCAACATCTATATTCCTAGGAAAGAAGCTTCTGACATCATTTCTTTCTCAGTGAGTGTTTAATTAGGACTTTGCCCTTCATGAAAACGGGGGCTATTCACATTAGGAACTTTTAATTCAGAGTCCTGAAGTTGTTTGACATTTGAAGATAACAGTATATATGTAGGCTCATAGTGACAACCATATACTGTCTACATGACTTCTTATCTGGAAAGTCATGTCAATACTTTTTTATTTATTGTAATTTGTACATATACATGTAATTTAAAATTAATTGGAGATTGGATTATATATAGGTGGTGTCATGATATAGGTCGCGAGCAAGCTGCAAACAAACCTTTACTGAAAACAGTTTTTCAGGTACCCTTGAACCATGTCTATATCTCTACTGTCTATTCGGCATTTAATGTCGGTTAACGTTAATGAAATTCTGGTTTTGAATTTATATAGGTCATGATGCGCTTATTCAGCCCCCGTAAAACGACGTTACTGTTTGTTATACGCGATAAAACAAAGGTTTGGGCATACTTTTTTAGCTTATTAACAGGATCTATCCAATTATGTTGCCCTCGTGAAATATTTTCTTGTTCTATATTAATTTTTTCTTGTTTGTGGCCCTTTTTTTAGACCCCGTTTGAATATCTGGAGCCGGTTTTGAGGGAAGATATACAGAAGGTAATTTCGTCTTCAACGTTATGTTGTTTTATACCTTAGTTGTTTTCTTCGTATCTCTCAGATATTTTAAATTCTGCAGATATGGGATGGAGTTCCAAAGCCCCAAGCCCATAAAAGTACCCCCTTCAGTGATTTCTTTAGTGTGAGATCTCTTATATCTTTCTCTACTTTCTGACAGCCTGTGTTCTATTTAATGTCCTCATTAGTCACAAAGCTTATTGTTAACTGATTACAACATTCTTTGACATGAAGGTAGAAGTAGTTGCTTTGTCCAGTTATGAAGAGAAGGAGGAGAAGTTTAAGGAGGAGGTAACCCCTCTATTATCAGGAGCAATTCGTTATGTCCAAAATCATATTGGCCATTATATTTCTCTTTTTTGGGTTTCCGATTTCTGGGGCGTGTTGTATCATCTACTGATAATTGGTTGAATATGTATATTTGTAAATATGAAGAATTGCTTGATGTCCTTCGTATCAAGGGAAACATAATCATTTGATTTCATTCACATCAGAGTAAACATTTCTTATGTTCCTAAGTAAATTAGTTCATTGTAAATTTACTGTGATCCTTACTGGTTATGGCCTGTATCATGCAGGTTGCTCAACTGAGGCAGCGCTTTTTCCATTCTATTTCTCCAGGAGGGCTTTCTGGTGATAGACGGGGTGTTGTCCCTGCCACAGGATTTTCCTTTAGTGCACGACAGATTTGGAAAGTAATCAAAGAGAACAAGGACCTGGATCTTCCCGCTCACAAGGTTTCTTAGTTTCTTTTCTTCCCATTAGAAAACTATTTGTGATCTTCACTTCTCATAAGCCTATGACATGAGCATAATATTGTAAATGATTAAATTAGGTTATGGTTGCTACTGTTCGGTGTGAAGAGATTGCCAACCGGAAATTTAATCAGTTAGTCTATGATGAGGTATGTACTCATTGATCTCCATTTTTGAGATGCTTAGCCTTCTAATATGATCTATAAGGTTTTATTGGTCATTCATTGGATGATATGATTTAGGATTGGTTGGCATTGGAAGAAGCTGTCCAAACTGGTCCCGTACAAGGTTTTGGTAAAAGGCTCAGCTCCATCCTAGGCACCTATCTTTCTGAGTAAGTTTCACTCTGGTTTAAATATGTTAATTTAAAATTCCAAGGTGAACAAGGGGTTGTAACTGTTATGTTTGTGATTTTCTTTTAATTCAATGATGAAAGAAAGGGATTTGGTGGAACATCTAATTAGGAGAAGAAACACTATGTTTCCTTTCTTTTCCCTTTAGACAGCATTTATACTCTGCACCAATTTCGTTTCTAACTTACAAAGCATTGTTCTTCATTTGTTTCATTGTAAAAAAAAGAGACTTGGAAAACCTAATACCATTTAAGTGTTGTTACTTTTACTCTCTTCATCTACAAGAAAAAAGTCCTTTCACAACGCGCAATGTGCGTTGTGAAAACATATTGACAACATGCGGCGCACATTGTTGAAGCCGATGTCGTTAAAAGGTGTAGGGCTTTCGACAACACGCGTTGAACGTCGTCATTTATTTTGGCGCTCGTTGTGAACAACATTAACCACAACACGCGCACGTTGTAGGAGCGATTGACAACAACGTGCCGAGCGTGTTGTCTTATAATATTATGACAACATGTCTGTGCTCGTTGTTGTTTATGTTTTGACAACAAGCAATGCGCGTTGTTATATCAAATATATATTTTTTTTTAAAATAATTATCAAAATTACCTGATAAAAGTATAATTTATCTATAAATAGAAGCTCTATGATAAACATAAATATTTCCTTACTTCACATTCATAAGGCATCCCAGAATACAAAGCTTTCATTCAAAAGATAAATAAGGAGTTCCATATACATATTACAAAGTTATATTCATCCCAATATACTCATCGATGGTGAATGTAGCTGGAAACCACTGATTGAAGCTCATCAGCATCCTGAAAACCCCATTGCCTGTTGTAATTTGTTTGCATGCCAAAAGAAGACATGGAATGAGAAGTGCCCTCTTCGAAGCTGCCATATGAGACATTTTCTTCTGGGATATTCACTAAATTTTCTTCTGGGATATTTGAATTCATAATTCCATTCTCATAATTCCAACTTTGAGCTGCTTGATTAGGGTTTGAGCCATTGACAAAGCTTTGAGCTGCTTGATCCTTGAGGAAAGCTAACTGTGCTTGTAAGTTGACCACCTGAAAAGTTCAAATCAAAAGCATATACTCATCAGTTACTTCAACATACAATCTGAACAGAAACCCAATCTGAACATACAAAGGGTACTAAATGATTAACCTACTGTTGGAGAGCAAAAATATGTGAAACACATCCATATATGGGATCTTGAATCCTGGCTTGAGCTTCATATGATATCGACATTGCGGCCTTGCATCGATCGCTCAACGGAAGGTGAACTAAAAGCCTCGACACATTGCTTGCGCCAAAAACCTTGTGGATGGCAGAAAAATCAACATCTCCCTCTTCATAGCAGAAATGAGGCGCAAAAATACACCCCGTCACACATTTTCTTCTCAAGAACTTGCAAGCTCCACAGGGAGAACCACAACCAGCCATGGTTCTGATGATCTTTTTTAATTGGTGCAAATGAACTTCGAAAAAATGTTTTGTGCTTCCTACATTATATACGTTTTATGTTGGTGTTTTGTGCCCCGCATTATTGGTGATTTTTGTTTTTGTTTTTACCTCATTAATGGTGATTTGTGCCCCGCATTATCCGCGATTTTTGTTTTTGTTTTTACCACATTAATGGTGATTTGTGCCCCGCATTATCCGCGATTTCTGTTTTTGTTTTTACCCCATTATTGATTGTTTCTGTTTTTACCTTACCTTGGGATCCTACCTAACAAATAATAATAAACCATGGCAATCAGAATAATGTGTAAAGTGATATATTTTAACAGTAAATCCAAAATTCTCAGGCAATCAGAACCATCAAACGCATGCAAAGGATCACTTGAAGAAATAAATTTCTCCACTAGACATGAGACAAAAGAGCCTAACATGAGTAGGCAGAAGCTATCATCGCCCGAGAAAATACAGGGAAAATACCTAACATGATTATTTTCAACGATAGAAAGAGCTGGACTTGCTTTTGGCATGGGGAACATATTCTCATAGGTAGGATATTTTAGTGATAAAGCTAAACAGGCCAAATCTCAAGTGCATAAGGATCGTATACAGAATTAAATAGTAAAACAAACTTAAATAGGAAATGTCCATGCTAATCTAGTTCAAAAATATTATTTTCACATTCAAAGAACCTCATGATGCTTCAGAGAGCAGCCGTGACTTGTGAACATTGCAAAATATCAAACTTCGCTTAATCAACCTTGGTTCTAAAAATCCATAATATAGACAATAGAAATGATTTGCAGTTCACAATACTTCGGAAGCAAAACAACAATGAGGAGCACAAGCCCTCACCTGATATAACAATTTCAGATTTCCCTTTGCAGAAAGTTAGATTGCTCATCTAATTGCATCAGTAACTCCTAAACAGAAAAAGTTCCCATTTGTAGCTCTCATATCAGATATACGAAACAATCATACACCCCCATTGCTACTAACAGATATAATCGCCAGTTAAACAAACTAACATGATATAATCGCAATTTGTAAATCCTAATCCATTAATAAAAAAAGACCAAAATTTGAAGTTATTAGCAATTAAATCAGCGAAAAAGCCCTAACCTTTTTTATGCTCGTCCTTTACCACTGGCTTGATCACGGCTTCTTCCTCGTCATCCTCTTTAACCGCAACAACAGCAGCAGGAGCCCTAGCCTCTCCACCTCCAAGCACAGCCTCTCCTTCATGTCATGGTCCTTAACGATGTGGATCTTGAAGGGAATCTGTGCCTCCTTCAAGGGCCTGGCGAGATCGTCGGCACAGGGAAAGAAAAGAAGAAGAAAAGAAAGAGAGAGAAAAAGAAAAAGAAAAGAAAGAAAAGAAAGAAAAAGGGAAAGAAAGAGAGAGACTGTCGGCGGTACAGGGAGAAGAGAAAAGAAGAAGAAAAAAGAGAGAAGAAAAAGAGAGAGAGAAATAGAAAGAGAAAGAAAGAGAGAGAGGATGCGCATCCGCATGCGGGGCTTTTCCCGCAAAAAATTTGACTCTCTTTTCCGCCAATTTTTTATTTATTAAATAAATTAATATAATTTTGACAACACGCTTCGTGCGTTGTAGAACTTAAAACTACTACAACATGCAAGGTCGCGTTGTGAAAATAGCTCTATTCTATATTTTGACAACACACTATACACGCACGTTGTTATAAATTGTATAATACAACATGCTGCTTCTGCGGGTTGTTAAAAATATTGTTCCACAACGCATATGAATGCACGTTGTTGATTACATGTTGTCATAAGTTATTTTTCTTGTAGTATTCAAAAACATGTGTTAAAATTGAATATATATTGGTGGAGAAAGATATGAGGGAAGTACATACACTGTTAGATGCTTAAGATCATTTTCTCGGGTTGTAGTAGCTTACGTGATCTGATTCTATTTTCTTGTTTTCAGTCATCCCCCTTCTCTCTCTCTCTCTCTCTCTCTCTCTCTCTCTCTCTCTCTCTACAAAGTAGTCATGCCAGGCTGTTTATATTGCTGGACTTGCAACACTCTCCCAACCATATATATTAGATTGTTTGTTCTGAAGAACCAAGCTTATGTGCCTTATTTAAGAGCTCCATCTTCTGTATTTCCACCAGCTGAAAGCCTAAACCCTAAGTACATACACTGTTAGATGCTTAAGATCATTTTCTCGGGTTGTAGTAGCTTACGTGATCTGATTCTATTTTCTTGTTTTCAGTCATCCCCCTTCTCTCTCTCTCTCTCTCTCTCTCTCTACAAAGTAGTCATGCCAGGCTGTTTATATTGCTGGACTTGCAACACTCTCCCAACCATATATATTAGATTGTTTGTTCTGAAGAACCAAGCTTATGTGCCTTATTTAAGAGCTCCATCTTCTGTATTTCCACCAGCTGAAAGTTAATTTTGTCAAAAAATAAAACTTCTCCTAAAGTTTGTCAAAAAAGATAAAACTTCTCCTAGGTGATAGTACTTATGGCTCGACAATAAGTAAATTTTTTATTATCCTTCAACTGCTTGCAAGGAAGCAACCAAATGCTATGAGTATGATGTAAAGTTCTTAATATTTGATAGGCCAGATATTACTCTGTTGGTTATTTCACGCTATAATTACAAAGCAACCACTGTAGCCATACTGCTTTTCAGAGAATAATTCCTTTTGTCTGTGTAATTTTGGGTAGTATAGTGTATCTCCATTTTATGCTGCTATTACCTTATATTTGTAGTAGTTTTACATTGTCATTGGATTGATCACTTATTCAAAAAAATTTGGATGCATTTTTCACACGTTACTTTGTCCACTGGTTTTGGCTTGACTACTAAAACTAGCGAGTAGCATCTCAGAGTTGAGGGATTCTTAAGGTGCATATGTGTCCTTATTTTGTGTGTTTACTATGCATATATAGGAAGTTTAATTGTTGGTGTTGTATGGGCTTGTACTGTTTTTAGTATTGGCTTTATTTCTGTCTTGATCTTGCTTATGAATGACAGATATGACATGGAGGCCATATACTTTGACGAAGGTGTAGGGAACTCAAAACGACAATTGTTGGAGTCAAAAGCATTGGATGTATGGCTACTCTCTGTCTCCCTAATTTAACAGAGGTTTTAGTTAGGTTTTCAGTTTCTTAGACAATTCTTGGAAAATAGGAAAGTTGTAATTAGTAGTGGTTTTTTCATTTTTAGAAGCCTCCGAATTAATTTGTTTACCGCATTACTGTTGACCCCAATCTCAAAATGAAGGGCATGATAATGAAGTGTATTGGCAACATAAATTTTCTCCTTCTGGTAGTCCTGTCAAATAATTAAGTTTAAAATAAGCTGCCAAACATCATTACTGAAGCTTGACTCCATCTAATTACATACGAAAAGTTTAAAGTGACTATAGAGCCTGCTTTTAATGTAATACTCAAACAGTAACATTGCCCGATCTTTATAGTTCAGATTCTCTTCAAACCCAGACTAATTAATGTGCAGGATGGATTTCATATTGTCAGTTTTGAGAATTCATAGGAGCTACTGATTCCAAATATCATGCTTATTTTAGCTTAAATCTTGTTTTCCTATGAATTTTCCAGTTTGTTTACCCTGCATACACGACCATGATGGGACACCAGCGTTCTAAAGCACTTGAAGATTTTAAAGTGAGGCTGGAGCAATCGTTAAACAAAGGAGGAGAATTTGCTTCATCTGTTCGTACCTCTACTCAGTCTTCCATGCTTGAGTTTGACAAAGGATGTGCAGGTAATAGAATTTGTGCAGGCAATTAATATGCTTGTCAACCAAAAAATCTTTTTTTATTACTTATCTTTTATGCTCTTTCAGATGCTGCCATACAACAAGCTGATTGGGATGCTTCGAGAGTCAGGGAAAAACTTAAACGTGATATAGATGCTCATGCATCATCCGTTCGTAGTGCAAAGTTGTCAGAACTGAATATCAATTATGAGGTAGTTTTCTGATAATGGAGTAAAGTCTTGGTTATACACCGGATGATACTTTTAAAGTTATGCTCATATTATTTGTTATTCAAAATACTCAATGCAAATACCCTTAAACTTTGCAGAAACAACTTTCTGCATCTTTAACTGGACCTGTAGAGGCACTACTTGAAACTGGTGGAAAAGACACTTGGACTTCAACAAGAAAACTTCTTAATCATGAAACTGAAGTTGCAGTATCAGAGTTCTCAGCCGCAGTTGCTGGTTTTGAGTTGGACAAAGATACATCTACCAAAATGATGCAAAATTTAAGGGATTATGCAAGAAATGTGGTTGAGAAAAAAGCACGAGAAGAGGCTGCAAACATTATGATCCACATGAAGGATCGGTAGAGAACTAATCAACAAATTTTCTCCTTTTTTTCATTGTCAGTTTGGTTGCTTATCACCTTTGTTAACATTTCTCAGGTTCTCAACAGTCTTCAATTATGATAGTGATTCAATGCCTAGGGTTTGGACTGAGAAAGAAGACATTAGAAGTATTACCAAGGGTGCCCGATCCGCGGTAATCATTGGGAACTTTTATGGAAGTATAGTTTATCTGTCTATTTGTGTTAAAGTGATATATTATTGTATTTTATGATCTCTTTCTTGCAGTCTCTAAAGCTTCTGTCAGTCATGGCTGCCATCCGCTTGGAGGAGAAGTCAGATAATATTGAAAAACTTCTCTTTTCTTCTTTGATGGATGGAACTGTTACTGTTTCATCTTCGCAAGATAGGAGAACAGCAGCTTCTACATATCCTCTTGCCTCAAGCACTTGGGAAGAGGTACACCATTTAATGCGTTTTGGTTTATCTGTATGATGTTTGTATGATCAAACTGGTTTCTTATTTAAGGTTAACTTTGAACCAGGTTTCATCAAAGGATACTTTAATTACTCCAGTACAATGCAAGTCGTTGTGGAGACAGTTCAAGGCAGAGACTGAGTATAGTGTCACTCAAGCTATTTCAGCCCAGGTATATTTTTAGTTTCTTTTATCTTAACTCTTAACTTCAGTAGTGTAATTGCTCTTATTATCATTTAAACGGTGTTGCATGAAGAATAAATGGAATTTGTTTTTCATGAAATGTTTTGCAAAATTTTGAATTAGGAAGATCTGGATAATGGAGTATGCTCTTGCTAAAGTAATGGGCAACTAATAGTAGGAACTTGGAATTAGGATATGTGCATTGTCTTCAGATGACATTTCTTTGTTCTTATTTATCCTAATTCAAAACATTGTAATATATGAAGTTCCAGAACAATTAATGGAAATCCTAATCTTGACTTTTTAACGGCTTAGGCTTGCTCAATCTAATCGTACAATTTTATTTTGCTGCTGTTTGTTTTTGTATTTTCAGGAGGCTTACAAGCAGAGTAACAACTGGTGGCCTCCTCTATGGGCTATTATGGCGATGTTTGTTCTTGGTTTTAACGAACTTATTATCCTTATAAAGTAAGTTTATTAAGAGTACTAGGTTCTCCACATTTGTTAATTGTTTGGATGTCCCTAAAGTCTGTCCCATCTGTCAATCATGTGGCTTTTCCCTTCAAATGAAACAGGAACCCTCTCTACCTCATGGTTCTATTTGTTGCATTTTTAATTTCAACGGCCTTATGGGTACAGATGGACATTGCGAGAGAGTTCCAACATGGCATCGTGAGTATAAAATTTAGTTTTACTGGAATTTTCCTTATTTTAATCAGGGTTCTAATTTTAGTTTCCTTTGTTTGGTGTTAGCAGCTGTCAGGAATACTATCTATCGCATCGAGGTTTCTTCCAATTGTTATGGATCTTTTAAGAAAACTTGCAGAAAAAGCTCAGGATAATCCAGCACCTGAAGCACCCAGGCGGCCAGTTTCTGTTGCTCACCAGAGTCATAGAAATGAAACACCTCTGCCAAACACAATATCAAACTCAATTCCTGAGTCATCTGTGTCATCTAATATCTCGTCATCGGATGGTGGCGTCGAATACTCAAGCCCTCCCTTGAGACAAAGGCGACAAACAAACGTTCAAGAAGTCGAACCGTCGTGATGTGTAAATGCTCTATGTTGTCTGTACCGTGTGTATCAGATTAGAATTACAGCGCTGTTCTATTTGCATTTTGCTTCTTAATTTGTCTTCTTGGCACAGCCAGGGTGGAAACAGGATTTAATGTTTTTCGGGGCGAAGGGAAAAAAGAGACTTGGATGATGAGTTAAGAGAGAATTCGTGTATCAGAGATGGGAGCTCATTCGAAAGTTGCTCTGCTGGAGGCAAGAGTTGAAGAAAGAGAGAAGGAAATAGAATCACTATTAAAATCAAATAATGAGCAGAGAACTAGTACTGTTCATGTCCTTCAAGGCCTCCTGGACAGTGAGCGTGCAGCACATGCAGACGCAAACAATAGGGCAGACTCCATGTCACTGCAGCTACAAGTTGCACAGGCCAAACTTGATTCACTCCAGCAAGAATTGACTTCTGTTCGGCTGAATGAAACAGCACTGGATAGCAAGCTAAAGACTGTTTTTCGGGGCGAAAACAGGATTTGATTAACATATCAAAAGTTTTGGAATGTATGCATAGTTGCTTTTTCTTTTTGTTACATTATTAAAAGAAATTGAGCCATTATACTACTCCTAAATTTCTAATACTTGCTATTTTCTTTTTATTTACTACTAAAAAAAATTAGGGAATTTAGTTTAGGTCAGAAAAAACTTTTTGAAATTTGAAGATGTAATAACCATATTTTCTTTTCTGAGTGTAATCACATGTCATGTTTGATTAGTTTTAGGTCAACCCTAATTCTTCGTTTGGATGAAGGAATTGAAAATTACATAAAATTCTAAAATGACGATATTTAGATTTCCATCATTTGAATTTCTGGCAATTGAATATTTCAGTGTGTGGATTTATGTAAATTTTGTAATGGCACTATGAAAATTGTGAAATAATGTCTATTTTGGTGAAAATTAAACTCAGGAATTTGATGCCTCAATTTCCACGATTTTTTCCGTGCATCATTTAATAAATTCCATGCTTAAGTTGCCAAATAAGGGAATTGTCAATTTCTCCTCTTCAATTTCCGACTTTTAACTAAATTATGAGTTATTTTCCCTCATCCAAATGGAGGGTAAGTTTCAACTTCGACCTAAAACTAAGCAAAAGTAATAATTTAATTGATTCCTGTAATTGAAAACATTTTTTACTTAAGAAAGTGGCTTTCGTATTTCCAAAAGGCTAGGGTGCGTCGTAGGTGGAGGAAGGTGGCAAATCCTTTGGCAAATGTGTTTACTTATTTGAGTCCCAGTAGCAGGCTCATCAGGCACGCAATAGGAGGGTAAACAAAAAGGTGGACTGGATTGGATAGGCTAAACGATGCACCCCGTGCAATTGCGGCTTTGAATATTGTTCTGGTTTTTTTTTTTTCCCTAACGAATTTATGCTTCTTTTAAATTGCAGAGTGCCCAATTGCAGACCAAATTTTGAATAAAGTTACCTAGAACTAGAAAGATGTTCGAGTTTTTGTTCTTTGTTGTTACAAGGCAAGTCCTTTCGGTTTGGTAAAGACCGTTTAGCCAGGTTACACAACACATGGTTGCAGTTCAAGTTGGGTTTCTTGTAAATCTAGCTTAGAAGCCAAGTAGACCTGGTAAACGAGGAATCAAACCATTGCATCATATTCATCTCAATGGACTTTTTTCTTTTTTGAAAATTAGCGATAAAATTGATGAGAGGAAGAGTTACAACAAGTCGGCAAGCAAGGCGTCCTGAATAAAATCAGGAGGCTGCTCCCAAAAACAAGCATTCTGAATAGAAAGCGCAAAACGAGCCAAACAATGTGCTACGTTATTGACATATCTTATTGAACAAAAAGGATTATGTATGTTTCCATAATGATCCTTTACATCTAATCAAAATATGATTGACCAAAAAGGATTTACCCTGCGTTTGGATGGAGGAAAATAACTCGGGATTTAGCTAAAAATCGAGAATTGAAGAGAAAAAATTTATATTTCCATTGTTTGGCAACTTGAACATGGAACTTATTAAATGAAGGACGGAAAAACTAAATGACACAATATATTTAAGTGATTCCTATTATTGAATTATTCTTTAGGACCTGCAATGCAAGTTGATGTGTAACATAATATGCTGGTTGGCTTTTGTATTATAAAGAAGAAAGTGGCTTATGTTTTTGCTAAATGGGGTTATTTAGGCAGTTATTTCAGTCCCAGTAACAACATAGAGGATCGAATGGGGTTTTCCTCCGCGCAACTCCAAATTTGGTTATTTTTAAGTTGCAATTAACTTGTTATTGTGGGGCTATGATCAAAGTTTTAATTTCCATTAATCAGGGATAACGCTAGCTAGCTGTTTGCTTTTTATATTTTGGGTTAAAAAAAACCAGTGGTCATGACTCATTCTAATTAAGCCACTGAAGAAATCCCAAGAATCTCAAAGTAACGCCCAAGATGCCAAAATTTTACTAATCTTCACTCGTCATCAAGCATTGCTGAACAATTGACATCAGAAAGTTGACTGCTGCAGAGTCTTATATTGCACGCAGTAGCTATTAAGAAACTACAACAGCTATTATAAGGTGAAGAAATTACAAAGCAGATTAGCATGTAATTCTGTTTTAACCCTTTAACAGATCTCTTTGGGAGATGAATCTTCCAAACATATCACCAATGGGGAACAAAAATGCTGCTCTGTTAATAGGTTCGCAGAAAACAGAACATGATTCGATTTCATGACCCTCTCTTGTTGCGTAGTTTAGTGATGGTCAGGTCTGCTCCTCCAAACCCATCCATTGTTGCATTTGCTGAAGGGAACTCAGCTCGAGCCGTCAAACTATAGGGATTAAGAAAAATAAATAATATTAATTAGCCAAGTAGACAGAGTTAGTGAATAAGAAATCAAACTGATATAGTGAATAGGCAGGAATTTTTCTGAGCAATTCTAAAATTAAGCATGCAAGATGTGCTACAATAACTAAATGTTAGGCTATTTGGCATAACGTCCAAAAGAGTTTACCTGTTAGGCTAGCTGGTATGTTCATTTTCATTCCTTTTGTTTGCACTTTAACTAATTATTCCAATTTTCTAATCAAGTGCTGAGGATGAAATAAGTCATTCTAGTATTTTTATATTTGGAAAGGACTAACACCAAATTTTTTTCTCCCAACCTAAGTGGCACGGTTTCATACTGAAACCATCCTTTCAAAACGTGCATGCAGACTGGTATCATACTGAAATAAGCCTTCACCTGCTTCTTAAAACAACACATGGCATGCCCACTCGCTCAGCTCCTGCTACACCAGACTGGCTTCCTGCAATAAGAACACAATCGCATACTGGTAGTCCAGCATTTTCTGCCCCGGCCCGCAAGGTAGCAAGAACCTTCTCTAAGCTGGAAAACAATTAAAAAGTCAAATAGAGGTTGGAATCAGTACAAGCAGAAAAGTAATTTGGTGATAGAACAGACAATATATTACCCTAATCAATCAAATGAGCAAGAATTAATGGGCCATCTGATAGAGGCTAAAATACTCAAATTGAGATCAAGATAAGTCATTGCTAAAAAGAAAAAAAATTATAAAAGACATGAACTTGCTCAGCATTTCCTACCATAACATAATAAAAGCAAAAATTAACTATTAAATATATTCATTTCATATGGTGCATTATTTCAGGTCTTCAACGCTAATGTAAGCAGAATCAGACATGAAAGTGACAAGTTTCTCTTTTAAAACCTGAACATCAGAAATCCCATAAAACAAAAATAATAGATAGACACAAACCAATCCTCGAAGGGATCAAATTAGCTAACCTTTCAGATGGGGTAGTATCAATCTCTACATTCAGCTTTAGCAATGATGCAACCTCCTCTGCAATCCTTTGTTTCTCAGCAGAAACTGACCCAGAAAGCAAGAAGAGAGCCCTTTAGTACCCAATCTTCTGCACTGAAAAAATGTATATCACAAAACATATAAATGACTATTAACACGAGATAAAGAGCCTACCTGCTTTTATTGCCTCCTTAGCTAGTTGCTCATCCATACCAGAAGAAAAGTCGTTACTATTTGCTAGTTGGCCATACAAACTCTGATCAACCTCCTTATCTCCAACGATCTTTAGCTTTGAAATTCTTTCCTGGCCAAGCTTTTCAGTAATTGATCTAACATTTATAAAGAGATAATTGGAGTATTAGCTTAGTCCTAAACCATCCATAAAGCATGCTGAACTAGAACTGGTAGGGTGGTGGTAAGGATTAATAGATAGTATCAGAAGTTCATCGAAAGAGACTAGATTCATTAAAGTATTTATTAAGCAGTAGAAAATCATATGTTCATGAAGGCTGTGAATGGAACTTTATAAACTACTCAGTTTGTCTCAGTTTGCCTGAGACAAGGTGATCCCTCATGAGCAGGGTCTTGAGCCTATTGCAAACCTCATTGGATAAACTTGTGGATTTTCTTTATATCTATGTTATAGCAAGGGTAAAAGTTATAAATCAATAAACCTTTTTAGGCTAGCAACAAGACACTAAGTAACTAGTCGCATTTGTCAGTTTAATCTGTGCTACAAGCCAAAGCGTTATTGTTTACCTTTAAAAAAAAGTTATCCAGCTTATACATGTACGTATGTATGTGTATATGTTTGCAAAATATTACAGTATTTAAGTGGTAAACAAGATGACGTCTCCAAAAGCAACAATGGAAAATTGTATATACGGTCAGGCAACTTTAGAAACAGAAATTTGGAAGAAAAACAATTTGCATTTGTAGTCATAGCAGCAGTGCATTATAACGTCTCCAGAAGCCAGAGCATGTTGGTAATCGTCTAGAAACTTATGAACAAAGATAAACATAAAAACGAGAAGAAAAATTGTTTGTCATTACCTGGCAATTTCATCCCCATTCTTACTATAGGCTGTCAGAATGACCACAGGTATTCCTTCGTTGTATGCATCATCGATAAATCTGCAAATGAAAGGAGAAAACGAGTGTAACTGTTAAATACTCATGGAGAAAAAAGAAATTCACAAATGGGCAACCAGACATGGCATTGACGAATATATGAAATCTCACGAAAACTCAAGTGAAATTATTATCTATAGTATGGTTATTCTTACTTTCTCTAGATTTGGGGTTATCAGTTTATCTGGACCATAAACCAAAGTAATTTCAAATCATTTTGATTAGTCATTGAGAAGAATAAGACGCCTGACATGTCTAACACGTGGTCTTAGCCAAACTTCTGAGAACAAAAGTCTGGTAGAGAGTTTTAGAAATAATATAACAGCACTTTGATATGTAGTGGTGGCCAAGCCAGCTTCAATTTCATATCGTTCCTCTGGCAATATTTTAGCAGGATCTTTTAGCATTTCCAAATGTTGATCATGGTGAAATCGTGACTCTTTAAACTCCAAGTTTTATTTATTGTTGTATGCTCGTTCCAAATTTTGGAAATTCTGAAAAGTAAAGTTGAAACCATGAATGACTAAATCAGTACCAATAAAAAGGTTTAGCACATGGTTTTGGTCTAAGCTATTCATATCTGAAGAAGTAAAATATCATGTCGAAATTTAGTATCAGTAGTATATTTGGTATATGATCATAAAACTTATAAAATATGAAAGAGAAAAATAAGGTAGTATACAGCATAAAACCCATTGTGACTAATATTTTACAAATTCGAACTATAAATGACATTCCAGATAATTCTGCACTGCAATAACCTTCAATTTAAGTCTGAGAGAGCAACACTAACCACAGAACCACATTATATTCTTATGATCTTAGAGAATTAATTCGAAATTTAATACAAACTTTTTAAGTTTCAAATGGATTAGTGATTTAGAGGGAATACAAAATTAGATGCATAATTTACAATTAACTAGGATGAGAAAACTTACTCTTTAACTCCAGGTCGTAAAGGTAAACTTTCTGAAATCAAAAACTCATCCATCGCAATTTTCTGTAAAAACCAAACCAATTATTATTAGCTACTTTCATTATAAATAGGGCAGAGCTAAAAGATTGTGTGATCATATCTCAGTAAATTTGAAGCTTGGCATGATTTAACTACGTACTTAGCCATTCTTTCATCACTGGAATAATTATTTGAACTGAGATAATACCCGAACATCCATACAACGCATAATGTAGGTCCAACATCCGGAATAATAGTGTTATATTCCGTTCGTCAGATTAAACACAATAAGCTATCAAGTGAAACCAGACTTTGTAGTTATCTCAGAGAAGCTATTTCTTTTGTGTAAAAATGATAAAATTCATAGGTAGAAACTTCAAGAGGAATATAAAAATTCTAATTCTTAATTTTTCCTAAGCTACTTTAAGGTTATGGTTATCTATATTCAGTCTGCCATCAAATAAGGTTCTGTTGTTTTTAAATCAGGATTGCAACTTATCTACCCTGGAAAAATATACAAACAGTTCTCTTAAAATAGGAAGGGGATTATAATCAAAAACAGATTTCTTATCAGACCTGCAATTATAAATTCCGCCATATTTTCGTTTCCTCATAGTATATGCAACTATAAGATCAAAATGGTGATTCAAACACTACAACTTCCATTTGTGCATATCCTACTTGCCAATGGAATCCTCAACATTAAGGAAGCTTAGAAACGATCAGTGATCAATAGTTTATCAACCTGGTAAACTTGAACCCATGCAGCCCAAGTAAAGCTAATTAAATCCTAGTAATATACCTTTTGTGTTAATGACCTAAGTCTAGACTAGAATCTCAGTTGTTAGATCAGATATCGATAAGAGATGCATCCCTAAAACCTAACTTAAGCCCTTAATTAGATGTCATCTTAGATATGAAATACCTTGTTTTGCAGAACTTTTTTCACAAATGACGCCTTCTCACTTGTGGGCAATGAACTAGGCCAACCAATCTGCAAGACAGATCATTGATTTAAAAGAAAAAGATACATAATGAAGGAAATTTTCAAAGAACTACCTTAAGCATTCATACTTTTCAAAGACAACAAAAGAGTAACACACCCGATTGAAATACAAATTCAGCATCTTTTCCTCATCACCAGCACTCTTCCTGAAAAATTAGCATAAACGACTGTGAACAACCTTAGGCATAAAAGTTGATAAAACCTTAATTAATCCAAACATTTTCAATACTTTTTTTCAAACCAAACAAGAGGAAAACAAGACAAGGCATAATTGTGCAGCAAAAAAGCAATCTGAGGCAGAACCTTGTGATTTTCCATATGTAAAAATTTTTAAGACCCAGATGCACACACCGCAATGTTATTCAACTCACTCATATGTAAAAAAAAAAAAGCTTGAAGCAAGTGAAGATTTCAAGCTTACAAGTTAAATAAATAACTTAAAGAAATAAAAGAACCATGTTTACAGAGAATCTTTTACACATAATTTTTATTTCACACCTCAGGAGGTCCAGATAAACAGGTTCTGTCCAACTTGCACAGTCAAGCCCAAGCTTTCGAAATGCTGACAATATACCACAAGAAAACACGGTGAGATAAACACATAAAACCCATACTCAACAATTAGCTATTGAATTCTTTTACACAATATGCATATAGTAACTGCATTTGCTCACCGGCATTGAAGGTTTGTCGGTTCCCCAAGCGGTATGCATCCATAAGGACCCTGAAAGAAAGACAATGCGTCATGGAAAAATCTTCAAGAAAATCCCAACACCTATCGAAAAAACGATGCACCAAACAATAGCTCCAAAGAAACAAGAAAACGCGAACGAGAAAACAAATTAAACAAAATGCTTGAACTCGAAGTAAGAGAAAAAGAAAATGTCACCCGTCAACTTCAAGAAGAACTGCGAGTTTCTGAGATGGATTCTGGTCCTGGGAGCCGGAAATCGAGCTGAAAGCAGTGAAACGATTGCAGTGCTGACATTTTCCCGGGAAAGTCGAATTTCTCGTGAAAGTGGAGGAAAATGGAAGGGCCAAGCTGAGATTGTGCTTGGATGAAGGCCATGAAGCACACAAGTGGGTGTTGCTGGCGTTGGCGGGAAGAATGAAGGTTGAAAATGGCTGAGCTCTGAGAATTGAACAAGAAGCGAATTCCATGGCAGTTGGTCTATTGGCGTCCACGGTTTGTTGATTTTCAGCTGACTGTGGAAGGAAATATCAGCTTTATAGAAAAAGCTTTCTTTGCTACGAAATGACTTTTATGCCCTTAAACGCGGGCCGGGTCGACCCGGGAAAAGCTCAATTGGAATTGGGCCTTGGACTTATCCGGAAACCCTCTTAAGTCCTAACAGAATGCTAAAACCGTTGCTTAAAAGCCTAACTATCTAACGGAATTAGAAACTAACTAAACACGTGGTTAGCACGTGAGCTAACTACCTCCGGCTCCAGCTGTCTTCAGTTAGCAGAATATGCCAAGGTGATGATGACGTGAGCAAAAGGTCATAATTATAGAAAATAAAAATAAAATATTGTACGCAACCAACATTTCCTTATCTCACTACTCATGTGTTGGAATATTGAATTTGTTAACGTAAAAATAAAATAAAATTTTATGGAAATTGGAAAAGTCAAAACGCATGCCGTCGTTGATCACCTGAGTTTTTGGGAGGGCTTGAATGTTAATTATTTTATGAAAACTGTCTTAATCCATAGATTGAGAAAGATTTCTTGCACTGTTTTAATAGTTTTGGTCAGCACAAATTAAGCTTCTTAATTTGGAAATACACTTTGTTTAATTAAAAGCCATCATTCCGGAGAGTTTAATCTGACTTTACATGCTCACCACATCAATTCATCCATTTTGTCTTACTACAGCTTTTAACCTGCTTGCCTATGTTAACAAAATAAAATTCTTTCATTAGTCTTTACTTGACTTATTATCACGTGAAAAGTGAGATAGAGAGAAAATTATTCATTTCTACCCTGCCTAGACGGCCTATTTTTTCTTTTTTTACCAACATATGGAGACTTAGCAATGGAGTACTATATATGACAAAGATGGGATGGCAGATGAATTCAAGGTTTAATTTTCCTTATACATTTATATATTAAAAAAAAAAAAAAGGAACATAAATACTTTAGAAGCTTCGACGTGAAAGATAACAAATATATATATGCGTATGTATACATACTATGAACTTATATTATTAATCCGGTTGATTTTTATATGTGATTCAGGTTTACAATCTATCAATACATTTATCTCATAAAACAAATCAATATAGCAAAAATACACTATAACTTGGCTATATGTAATGTAAGTATGATATTTTTGGATAAGTATGACTTAAACGATTCATGGTGTGTATGCTCCAACTTAGTTAGCTAGCCTACAAACGTACATTGATTTCTAAAATAAGTTATCAAGAAGATATTATGTTTGAACCCCCAAAATAAATAAATAAACAAATAATTTCTTTGTATTCTTAGCAGAAAAAGAAAATATATATAATCATGTCGACAATAATTATATATATATATATATATACGATTGGGGGGTTCATACAACAATCAACCATCGATCAGACAAATGAAAAACCAATCAACAAATCGGTCAAATAATCTTGGCAGCAGCCACCCAAATCACAATTGGCATGCCAATTAAAGGAAAATGAAATCTGTGTATGAACCTACAAGTGATGTTTATAGGTTTAGATCAAAAGTCGCTTCAATGTATCTAACAAAGTTGACCTTTTTGTAAAGATCCTAATCAAGTTAATTTTTCCAGATGAAAGATTTTATTCTTCGGTTACATGAATGTGTATATACATGAATAAATAATTTTATATACGAAATCCAATTATTGGGCCTTAACTTAAGGATTTCTTTGTACAATTTAAGCATGAATATTGGACATGAATGCATGAGGTGACGAAATCCAAATAGTATATAGTACTAGTGAGACTGTATTACCGTCGCGTGATGTTACTAGTTTACTAATATTATATATACTATACTCTAGTATGTCCGTCATCTACTCATTATAACACTTAAATTAGTACTATACAATAAGTTTCTTAAAGTGTCTACATTGCATGCCCTGAAAATTTGACAAACCGAAAACCAGTTTCTCACTCTCAAATAGGAAATAAACATAGGGTTGCGGTTTACATAATCGCCACAACTAATAAATTGCAAATTTAGTCAAAATTGTTACTCTCAATGACTTCTCTTCCTTTAATTTAGCAAACATTTTCAAAACCAATACGTCACATTATTTTAATTCTCTTTCACTTGGTCCAAACATCTGACCCAATTGAAGACAATCATGATATGATAGTAGCAACCTTTTTGTTCTCCACCCAAAAGTGACAAATTCATCTTTGTCAGTCAAGCACACGACTTTGACCAAAACACTCTCTTCACACTGGGTTAATTGGCTTTAAATCCTCAAATAAATGGATCAGAAAACACCAAGAGGAAGAAACTATACAGAAATGGAGGTTCAGAAGATGATGAGTAGTGATTCAAACAACATTAAGGAAGATGCGAATTTTCTTCCTGGGTATCGTTTTCATCCCACTGATGAAGAGCTTGTGAGGTTTTATCTTCGGAGGAAGGTGGAGAACAAACCCATTCGTCTAGAACTCATCAAACTTATTGATATTTACAAATATGACCCTTGGGATCTTCCAAGTATGCTCCTCTCCATTTCTCTTCATTTATATTTAGAATTTATGTAGACAACTTCTACTCAATATTTGTTCATATATATGATTTTGGTTCTCCATTGTTGAAAATGCAGAAGCTAGCGGCATTGTTGGGGGCAAGGAGTGGTACTTCTTTTGCAGAAGGGGAAAGAAGTACAGAAATAGCATAAGACCCAACCGGGTCACAAAATCAGGCTTTTGGAAAGCCACTGGCATTGATAAGCCTGTATATTCTGTTGGTGACTTTCACAGTTGCATTGGCTTAAAGAAATCCCTAGTCTACTACCGGGGAAGTGCCGGAAAGGGTACCAAAACTGACTGGATGATGCACGAATTCCGCCTTCCGCCTAGTTCAAGCAAGGATGACACTTCTAACATCAAGAACTATACTCAAGAAGCTGTACGTTCTTCTTATATAACATATATGTTGAATAGCTATTAGATTCTCTCTTAGTTGCCCGTTTCTTAATTACTAGATATTTGGCATGTTATGTTATCAAACTATGAATTTAGACCACACGCTTCAATCCACCTATAATCAATACTTCAGATGCATGTTTTTGTTATTCTCTATATATAAGAGATGGTATAACTAACTAGTTCTTTCATATAATTGCAGGAAGTTTGGACACTTTGCAGGATTTTGAAGCGAGATAATAATTATTCTTGCAGAAAGTATGCATCAAATTGGCATAAGACAACTTCGAATCCAAAGCAAATTGTGGCTGACTCAAGTTCTAAACCATGCAGTCCTGAATCAGATATAAGTTTTGGTGCTTTGGCTGCTAATAAGGATCAATTTGAAAGGAGCCCTATTTTCTATAACGGTCATATGTACGAAGGAAACCGATTTTCCGCAGGTGATCAGCTGAGCTTAAAAGGTGAAGTTGATCCAATGGGGAACTCATACATAAGCTTTTCGAATCCAAAAGAAGATGAGATGTTAACATCAGATGGAAACTGGGATGAGCTAAGACCAATGGTCGACTGTGTTCTAAATCCATCACTGCTTATATAGTTGCAGGTAGTGGAAACTATCATCTCTAACCTTGTCGTAGTTAGTGGATTAGGGACCCATGAAGCATGAGGACTACAGTAGGGTTTTGTCTCCATGTTTTTCCTTTTTCACACTTGGATATGTTAATGCTTCTCTACATGAATAATATTATAACTTTTCCCATTCTATTAAGATATATCCAGGGGCGGAGCTAGGTATAGACCCGAAGTTGTCATGGCCCGGCCTCCGTATAGCACTTTCATCATAGTAGTTTGAACAACAACAAAAAAAAAAGCCACCCTAACCTCTTCTTCTTGTTCAGAAGAAATTTTAAAAAAAAGTAAATATATATATATATGAGGGGCACACACTAATATTGAAGTCATTGTTTCTGTATGTATGACTTCAATGTTTTATATATGAGTGGGTGGCAAAGGTTGGCGGCCTTTTTTTTTATATTCCTGTTATTGGTCCTGTATTATTGGTTTTGAACTTTTATGATCATTGGCATGTAGCTTGAGAGCAGCAGTTTCAGTTGCACCCTTTAGAATGGGAGAAGTCATTATTTATTCTTTTGACTATTCGTTTTGATTTTGTAGCATATAACTCAGTCGCTCTCTTTAGTTTGACTAAATTCGTTGAAGCTAAGATAAAATTTCAATGGATGTTTGGTGGTGAAAAGTTACATGGGGCTATTTTCCTCCCTCTATTACTCAATCAACAGCTGCAAAACCGTGAAATGTTCGACTCAAAGTCTGTTTTTATAAAATAAAATAAGAAGGAGAGAGAGAGAGAAGAAGAAGAAGATACCACACGCACAAATACCGGCAGATACATTAAAAATTATTCTAAATGAACCAGTAGAATGATTACAGTCCAACTCTCACCATTGTGAGTAAGAAGAATATATAAATAAAGCTTGGATGACATAAATAATTAAAGTTTGTGTAACACGATGTTACATTTTCTCACCACGTTCTCTGACTACGTTTATGAGACCTATTTGTATATGTGGGTTTCATTCCTGCGAGAGATGTGGTCAATAAACATGATACATATATATAATTTGCTAATTACAGTCGCTTGACAACTTCCTTCATCAAATCAGGGTTGGCACGTTGGAAAGCGAATAGCTCGTCGAGTGAAATGAATCCGTCGTGATCCATGTCGATCTCCTCCATTCTCTTACGGACTTCGTCCGGCGAAGAAGAGCCAAGTGCCGTGAGTGCATCAGCAAGCTCAGTCAATGAAATCTTGCCATCACCATTGACATCAAAGCGCTTAAACACACGCTCACATTCAGCCTTAGCACCTGCATCATCAGCCATTATGTTTGAATATTGTGATTCAAGTGTCAAATTTTGTTCTTGAGTTTTGGTTTTCTATTGAATTTGACATGAAAACAAATGGTTGAGAGATTTATGTGAGACCCGGTATTATTGCTTAGGAAACGGATCATGACCTAAAAAGAAGGAAACCTAATTGATCTTAGACATAATAAGGGTCAAGCATTAATTATAGGTCTTTTGTGGTCATTACACTATGTATGACATGACCTGTAAAGTATGAATATAAATTGAAAGGAAAAAATGTTATATTTATATAATAGTGTCTAATTATCTAGTTTTATGAAGGCAAAAGTTGTTGAGGGTATATAACATTTTTTATTTTATCCTGATTAATGGATTTTTAATTATGGCCAATCAAAGTTGAAGATTTATGCAATAAAAAGTCGCATTTGTTTAATTTACGTAAAACATATGTAATATATAAAGGAGTGTCTAATAACAAAATTATAATTACCAGCTCCCAAACTTGGCAAAACTGGGGCTAGCTTAACAAAATAAAATGAATTATAACCTAAACAAAAAAGAAAATTACAACTCAGATCTAACACATGATACACACCAAGCATCTGAAAACCCTAATCAGCAGTCCTCTGAAATTTGATCTTGCCATCGTCCACAGTGGTCGTGTGCTTCCTCTTCCTGGAAAACCCAGTTTGCTCATCTGTGAACTGAGCAGCTGTTCGAGCCCGTAGTTCTTCCAAGCTCTCACCTTCCTTTGCTCTCTCAAGAACCTGGAGTTAACAGGAAACAGTTATAGAGGCTGATTTCTACTTTAAAAAGAACTCACTTGTCTCAAATACTGTCAATGCCTTACCAGATGGCGACCGTACAAATGCGTGCTTGAAAGTGCTTTAAGGGCATTTTCCGCCTCTTGCTTTGTGATGAACTCCACAAAAGCAAAGCCTCTATGCTGTCCGAACTTCATCGGCAAGCGTAAGCTTTTAATCTGGAACATAAAAAGAAATAAAGTCAATCATAGAATCACAATATATTGGTGTACTATGTGGAGATTTATCCTCATACTCACATGGCTCAACAGAATTAAACTGTGAGGCAATAACACAGGTTGTCAATCATGCTATAAAAATCATTTGCCAATTGCCCCTTTGGGGGGACCAAGGGCGTGCTTACGATGGCTAAAACAACGTCATCTTAGAGCTCAAGGGGTAACATATTTATGGTGTAAAATTAACTGTGTAGGAATTATAGTTGATAAATAAGTAAAACGAGGTTTGAAATGACAAAGTTTAAGTCCAAAATACAATATCAGCACAGGAAACATAGAGGATCCGAAATGTAGTAGTTAACTTGTCAAAGTTCAGTAATTCACCTGACCAAATGGGCTAAATAGCTGTCTGAGGTCTTTCTCTGTAGCCTCAAAGGCTACATTTTTCACAAGTAATTTTGTTGAACTTTTATCCTTGTCAACTTTTTTTGGCACTTCATCTTTCTTGGCATGACAAAGTTGCAAAATAAGAGAGTGCCCATCCAAAACAGTTCCCTGGAAAATGGTAAATATTTAGTTGCAGTGAATTTCCAAAATTGCACATTTTATGCAGATAATTTTGACTAGATTCTGGCTTTACCTGTAAATCCCTGCAAACATTTGTCGCTGTCTCCAGAGAATCAAACTCTATAAAACCAAAACCCATTGAAACATTCTTCCCGTTTTTCAAGTGTTTCTTTACCTGCACATAGAGATAGGGGATATAGAGAAGAAAAAATATATCAAGTAAATAAAAGTAATAATTCTGGCCAGCTGAATTATCACCTTGACACTAAATATTTTTCCCTCCTTCACTTGTTCACTAAAATGCTTTTTCAAACTCTCGTCGGAAGTCTTAAAGCTCAGGTTCTTGACATATAGAGATCGTGACTGGAGAATGTTACACAACAAAGACAGAAAAATTATTACATCAGGTAGACAGAAAAATAGGCAAAATGTAACAGAACAAGAAGGAAAAACGGGGAAAAAGAACCCACAGGTGTCAAAAATCACAAAACAAGAAAAAGTAGCATAAATCAGGAAAAAACCATATACCACCAGCATTAATTTAACAGAATAATCAAGTTTCATCACGTGGCACATGCTGTGCTAACACTTAAGCTCCGTTCACATTATTGCTTGTTATACCTAATGTACAATTCCACACATTCTGTTCTTATCGTCAACAAGCTAGAATTTTGTCTTCTAGAAGTAACCTGAACAATGTTTGCATGGATTTCCCTTAGATGATTAAAACCAAATAAAATCAAAATATGGGCTTCCTATTGCAAAATAGTTGCCAAACTACACCATTTAAAAAAATGATATCATATCATGAATAAAAACCAAAATAAAACAAGTATGGTCACTTAGAAGCCAGCCAAAGATGCTAGTCTCCCAACAAAACCAATTGCGTCTCCTCATGACAAACAACAAAGAGTTGCGTGCAAAGGATTGTGAGTACAGTTTCTTGAACTGCATTTATAAAGTAAGATGTAGCATACCCAGTTTGTTTGTGATATGGACAGATGTGTAGACAAAAAGGAAGAGGAGATAAAGCTAATGAAAAAAAGAAAAGCATATAAAAACTAACCTCCACTCTATCAGGATCAGCATCCACATCAGATATTCCTTCCACATATTGCTCTAACATAACCTTTTTGACATCATGCTCACCAACAACGGCACTGTTGTTTTCAATGCTCTCAGTTTTTGAACTTTGACTAAGAACATTGCCAGGCGCCCATTCCAAATACAAAGGACCATCCCTGTATCATTTTAAATGGTGGGAAAATGTTTATTATGTGACATAACAGTGTAAAAATAAGAAAGTATTCCAGCTATTGGTAGAAAACAAAAACAAAATAGTGAATAGACTTGTCTAGTTGTTAACAACTCAACTTCAAATTTAGTGACTGCTGATTCATTTGGTTTTTGAATCAGGGGTACTTTTACAATTTTATTTTTGTGGACATGACGTATAGTTCTGGGCCCTATGACCATTGGGTCTTGTTTTACATGTTCCTTCTGGTCGTTGGTAAGACTTTGATCTTGACTTCAAGACCAGACAATTGTCCTTTTGAAAACTTTCAAATCATTGAGAAACTTTCTTTAACTAATAGTGTAGACTACCTTGTTTTAAACTAACAAGCTTACAAGATTTTGCAACACTTACTTGTAACGCTTGTATGCTAAACCTTTAAAAGCAGCTCGTGCAGCGGCAGGTTCAAGAAAAACAACCTGAAGGATAATAATTCAAGAAAAAAAATTAGCATAGAACCACATATTAACAACACAACATCATAGGAAACCAATATCATCGATCATTAGGATATTTCTTCCCCTCTGCAGTATCAAAAGTTTGGGATAATAAAAGTACATAAGACATCTGATCGTCCAAGTGTCAAAGAGGAGAAGAAAACCTACAACTAATTAAACAAAACCAAAAGCAAAGTGTCCAATTTCCTAAAACACCACAAAACTACTCTCTTCTAATCCAGGATGGTCACAAGCCAAGTCTGGCCAGTCAAAATAGATCTTAAATCTTAATGACTCATATACCTTGTCACATCCACCCATCCATCTCTGTAGTCTGAATTATCACAGTCAAGCTGTGTTGCACACCCAGGCAAACCACCAGAAACTATCAGACTACAAGGCAAAAACCTCCACTCTCTTAAACTTAGCAAATCCACATCCTCTATAAAATAAATCGAAACTAACAAATAGTCATTGATGGAAGAACGCACGAATGCATACCAAGGCCAATGTCTTTGTCGGAGGGAGAACGATTTTTTCCAAACCCCCAAATTTCCCAAACATCTTCGCCAGTTCACCATCTGTAGAACCATAAGGCAAGTTCTTAACCAGTAAAACATGGTTGCTTCTTTTACTACCATCAGTTTTCCCAGCAGCAAAATTCTCTAAAGATTCTACATTTACTCCAGCATTTGAAAGAGCCTTTTTTGTCTCTGCAATCACTTGAGTTTCTCCCAATGCAATACGTACAGCAAGATCATCAGCTTCCCGGTCAAGCAAATCACTCTTACTCACCCCATATTTCCGAGCTATGTTCTCAATAACCTATTAAATACAACATGAAAATCAGAAATGGAGCATCATCAAACAAAAACCAAAAAGTAAATAAAGCAGGGGGCAGCGAACATAATGATGATATTCCTACTAGAATCAGGGAATCAAGATATAAAAAAAACAATTAAGGTTTTCCATGTACTAGAGAAAAGTATTAAAAAATGATAAGTATGGAGGAGGATGGTAGAACATTCTCAAGACCAAAATAAATAAATTAACATGTTCAGATGTCATGTCTTTCTGGAAACTGTGCGTATACTGCAACTGTGTTTAACATACCGTATCAGACCTCATATACAAACTGTTCCATGCTCTTGTATCTCCACTAGCTTCAGATGCTTTCCTCTCATCCTCCCTTCGTTGCTTAAGAGTTTTTGAACCTTGGCTTTCGGAATTATCAGCCCTATACGGTGAGCAAAGCCAAATTCAACCGTAGAGATCAATCCCAGTATAAGAGTAATCACAATAAAAATTCCCTAGCAAATGAAGTAAAGAAAAGAGGCCAATTGAAGATAACCACTTACCCTAGCTTCTCAGATGGATTTTTTGGTTTTGCTGGCATAACATGCAACAGTCTTCCTTGGAAAATTGAACCATCTAATTCTTCCAGTGCCCTTCACCGAAAATAGAGGAGAGACAAATCAACAAACAAAATCATGTACGAACCTATATACATATAATTTTAAACACGTATGAACTAGCAAACAAAATCATCATGCACAGGCTCAAGCACCATAACAAATATTAGGACACTTGAATGCAGCGATAAAAAACAAGAAAAGTTCAAGGAAGAAAGAACTGTAAATCCTAAATTTTTCTTTTTGAAAAATAACCTGGATAAACAGGAAATTGAAACAGTTATTTCGTAAAATTCTACTTCTTGTTGATTTATCAGGACTCAAGGCATGACATGAAACTTGAAAAAATGCCGTTTTCACAAAGGTTGAACTTTTTCATGGATGAAATCATTAAATTATTGCCACAACACCTCCAATCAAAACAAGAAGACAACACCTCCAATGAAAACAAGAAGACACATGTAAGCTTTGAAGCAAAAAAGAGTACCTTTCTGCAGATTCCGGAAGCGTGTAAAGAACATAAGCGAATCCCTTGGAACGATTAGTCTCTTTATCAATAACAAGATGGACCTGTGCATCGCCAAATTTGCTAAAGACCTCTTCCAACTCATCCTCCGTTGCTGTAAATGGCAGATTGCGAACAAATAGACGACCACTCTCAAGCACTTCTTCTTTCTCCTCCTCTTTCGAAGTGGATAACTCATTGCTCTCGTCCAGTACTTGGCCATTAGCATCTTCTGAAGGACCTTCCTCTCCAGCCTCTTCTTCATAAACTTTACTTTGTTCCTTTGTATCTACTTTTTGAGAACCCTTCTCTTTCTCCTCTTCCTCCTCCTCCTCCTCCTCCTCATCATCATCATCATCACTGCCACTGCTTTCTGAATCCGACCATTCAGTCTTCACTCTGCTCTTGAAATAATCCATATCCGAAACAGCACCGTCTTTAGCAACATTGTGCAAATCATTCTTCTTAACACCTTTGTCTACCTCCATATCCACTGGAACTGATTTCTCTTCACTTTCCTTCTTGGCTTTGCCAACTTTCTCAGCTACAGGAGCTACCAACGTGTCGTTTGCCCACAATTTCGACTTAGCCCTTGGCTGCATCACCTCCAAAAACTCATGAAGCTGAAGATCACCAGTCTCATCTTTTACCGACGGCTCAAGACTCCGACTTTTAGCGACGATCCCTTCCTTCTCCTTCTTATTCTTCTTCTCATCTTCACCCTCTTTCGTCTCCTTCTTCTGAGAATGACGACTCCATGGCCGAGGAATCTCCGGATCCCCAACCTTACGAGCAATCTCACAAGTAATCCTACAAGTATCGAGAAATGACCTGTTGTAGTATTTCATGGCCTCCTGAGCTTCGCTCTCTGTACGAAACCCAATGAAAGCGAACTGCCTGCTCTTGCCTTCCTTTGTCCGCATCAGCTTAGCGTCTGTAATCTCTCCTTTCTCCGAGAAGAACTCTCGGAGTCGGCTCTCGTTCACATGCTTGGGCAAATTCTTCACGCAAATCCTTGACCTGAAATTGTAAACCTTTTTTCATGTAAGTAGCTGTAAATTTTCCTGGAAACCAAACAGAACGTTGGAGAATAAATTGAAACTCACATTTGGTTAGGAAGCTTCAATTACAGGTCTCAGATTCTTCAACCGAATTGGAACGGACGACGGTGCCGTTTGGTGTCTGATTCTGAAAATCGACTCTATTGATAGGGCAGGGTTTAAGCGACTTGAGCTGTGGTGGTGGCGGTGAGGTTTTCGGTTTTGCGGCTTTTTGCCCCCAAAATTAAATAAAATTCTTTTATTTATTAAAAGCTCTTGAGCTTTTGGTATTGGGCTGGAGACAAGACGAGGGCTTTGTGTATAATTTTGAGTATGGGCCTATGGAAATTCTTGGCATATAATTGAATTATTTTTATTTTTTAACAAAATGATATTTTAAACTAATGTATGGTGGATCGAACTCGGGTACAAGGATTAGCATTTAATATGTACATAATTTATTTATATTTTATGTAATGTATATATACTTTTCCAAGGAACCAAAGATTTCATCAAACTGCCAATTGGTTTTGGGGTGGAACCTCAACTTCCTTCATGGTATCAAAGTGGGTTAGTCCATGTGTGAAAGCTCAACGGCCACACGTGCGCCACATCACCTAAAAATAACCACTTGTCTCCCTTTCAAGCTTGTTGCTAGATGATGATCTAGGAAGAGCCCAAAGTAGGGTTATGCCTTGTTAGCTTTTTTTTCTTTTCTAGCTTCGGCCTGCCTTATAACCAAAAAACAAAAAAAAGAGTTCATCAAATTGGAGGTGTTTATATAAATGTATTTGATAGGACCAAATGCTTGAAAATGAGAGGGAGAATAATCACGACTATCCCCTATGATTTTGAAGTACAAGAACAGAATCTTAGAAAATAATGTGATTAATGGTACAATATATACATACCAGCTGGATGGCTCGAGAGCCAACAAAAAAATTATAATGATAAGTGTGAGATTTTTAGCTTTGCAAGATAGACATCATGACTAAAGCTCCCAAATTTGTTTGTGTTTGCATCTTCACCTTCTTCTTCATACTGGTCCCAATTGTAATCATATTAATCGTATAGCCGAGCGGCTATACTCCTTTTTTTTTTTTTTTTTTAATAAAAATAATAGTATCGCCGGAAGGCTATACTCCCTTTTTTATATTTATTCAAATTAATAGTTTAGCCCTGCGGCTATATTCCGTGTCTTTAAATGTTATTAAAATTAATAGTACAGCCAAGCGGATATACTTCGTGTTTTTAAAATTTTTTTCAAATTACTAGTATAGTATAGCCGTCCGGCTATACTGTTGACATATAATATATGAAAAGCTAGCCACCAGGCTATACCCCGTGTTTTTTAAATTTTTATTCAAATTAATAGTATTACCGAGCGGCTATACTCCCTTTTTAACATTTTTATTCCAATTAATAGTCTAGCCGCGCGGCTATACACGGTGTTTTTTTCAAAAAAAAATTAACGGTATAGCCGATCGGCTATACGCCGTGTTTTTATACTCCTTTTTTATTATTTATTCAAATTGATAGTATAGCCACGGGGCTATACTCCGTTTTTTCTAATTTTTTTCATCAAACTAATAATATAGGCTATACTAGGCCTGTAAAAAAAGCCCGGGCCCGATGGGCTGGCCCGAACCCGGCCCTATTTTTTAATGCATGGGCTTACCCGGCCCGAAGTAATGGGCGGGCTTGGCCCGGCCCGAAGTCTAATGAGCAGGGCTTGGGCCTTATTTTTAAGCCCTTTAAAAACCCGGCCCGGCCCGACTATAATTATTTAATTTAATTAATATAATTATATTATATGTAATATTAATATTATTCTGTCGACAACTTTCTTTGTTGAAAGTTAAAGCATGCTTTGTCTCATTAAAAAAAAGAAAGTTCATGCATGCTTTGTCGGCAACTTTCTTCCTTGAAAGTTGAAAGCATGCTTTGCTTTGTCTCATTAAAAAAATTCTTTGGTTGATTGAAAGCTGACAAAGAAACGGCTATCTAATATAACTTTGCTTTCTTTAAGATGGAGTAGCTATCTTTCTTTCAAACCAGAGAATTTTTTGGTCATCCAGAGACTGGCTTGGCTTTACACTCTCAGCAGCTTTCGAAGTCTCACCCTGGCCTGCAACTGCTTTCTCCTTGGCTCCATTAGGGTTCGTAGTATCATCCTGCAAAGGTTCTTTGCCTTTATTTAGCACAGGTCTGGCTTTGCATTCATCTAGGCTGTGGCCTCTCATACGACAGAAGGAGCAAGACTTCGGGGGACTCTCGTCTCTCACACTTATGCAGTTCCTCAAGTTTGCGGTATTTTATATACAATTTATTGAAGCATATTAGTTGATTTCCCTTTGTATTTGATCTCTATTTAAATATCTGTTTTCAACTTGTGCTTGTGCTGTTCGAATTTTCTTGTTAATTAGAAATTTTAAAATGGACTCTACTCAAAGCCAGCGTATTGAGATTCCTGTTGTTGTTGACCCCTCTCAAGCTATTCCCTCTAGTCAAAAACAAAAACAAGCCTCTGATGCATGGTCACATTTTAAGAAAATTGAAATTGAAAAAGATGGTAAAAAAGAAGTAAAAGCGGAATGCAATTATTGTAAAAAGTTATTTTCTTGTGCATCCACAGGTGGTACTAGTCACTTAAAAAGACATAAAGATTCATGTATCAAAAGAACAAACTTGGATATTAGGCAAATGCAATTAAATGTACAGCTTTCTGGAAAAGTAGGCATTTTTAAGTATAATGTTGAACTTGGAAAATTACGTGTGGTTACTTATATTCTTGAAAAAGATTTGCCATTTTCTACCAGTGAGGATGATGCTTTTGTTGAAATGATAACTGGTGGATTTTGTCCAGAATTTAAGAGTTTTTCAAGGATTACTTGCAGGAATATAATATTAAAGATGCATCAAGATGGGAAGGAGGAGTTGAAAAAATATTTCTGTAATTATCAAGGTAAGATAAGCTTAACTTCAGATTTATGGAAGGCCAAACATCAAAA
Organism: Prunus avium; assembly: GCF_965620075.1. NCBI lineage: Eukaryota > Viridiplantae > Streptophyta > Magnoliopsida > Rosales > Rosaceae > Prunus > Prunus avium. Next base: position 31,294,953 of record NC_142287.1, read on the forward strand.
TCTTTATTATATGTGTATCACAGCACACTTCCTTGATGATGAGTGGAGACTAAATAAAAGAATTATTTCATTTATTAGAGTTGAAAAGAACCACACAGGTGTAGAAGTAGGAGATCTTATAGCATCTGAATTAGTTAAGTGGGGTATACGTGATAAAATTTTCTCAATAACTTTGGATAATGCATCTAGTAACGATGTGGTACAAAACTATCTTAAAGCAATTTTACTTGAGCTCCCACTGAAGGGTAAATTATTGCATGTTCGTTGTTGTGCTCATATTTTAAATTTAATTGTGCAGGATGGTTTGAAAACAATTAATCAATCCATAGCAAATATTAGAAGTCTAGTTACCAGCCTTCATACATCACCGACCAAGTACCAAACTTTTCAAACATGTTGCCAAAACTTAGGATTAAAGCTCAGAAATGTTCCATTAGATGTGAAAACTAGATGGAATTCAACTTATAAGATGTTGGAAGTGGCTACAAAATATAAAGGAGCTTTAGGATTATTTCAAACAAAAATCAAACATCAACCCTTTTTAACCGATGAAGATTGGGATATTGCAACACTTTGGAGAGAACATTTAGTTCAATTTTATGAATCCACTGAAATAATTTCTGGTTCTGACTATCCAACTATTCCTTTGGTACTAAAAGAAATAACTAAAATAAAAGACATTTGTCTTACTCTTGAAAGTGAAAACTATGATCTTTCCAAACAGCTTAATGTATGTGATATGAAGTCAAAATTTGCAAAGTACTTTGGGGATTTGCCCTTGATTTATGGTTTGGGTGTAATTTTAGATCCAAGAAATAAAACAAAAATTTTAGAAGTACTCTGTGAAATTCTTTATGAAGGAAATGCAAATACAATTGTGGAAAAAGTGCTCACAACATTAAAAGAGTTATATGAAGAATATAAATTATGTTTGTCTTTGCATGATAGTAGATCACAACATGAACAAGCTGCACCTACATCATCTACATCTTGCACTTCAACATTTAGTAGAAAAAGAAGTCGTGTGGATGACCTTTGTGATTCTAAAAGGTTAAACACAAGCAATTTTTCATCTAATGAATTATCACGCTATCTTGATTCACACACAGAAATGGATGATGATGAAAATAATCCTTTAAATATTTTGGCATGGTGGAAATCACAGCAAAAAAATTACCCTGTGCTTTCCACCATAGCCCGTGATATTTTAACCATTCCAGTGTCTTCAGTTGCTTCTGAATCAGCTTTTAGCAAAGGTGGACGTGTTATAAGTGACCATCGAGCAAGTTTGGCTCCAAATAGTGTTGAAGCGTGCATTTGTGGAAGTGATTGGATTAAACAAGAAAAAAAGAAAGTCAAGAAGAAAATGATTGTACAAGATGAACAAGAATGGCCGGAGTGGTTTGTCCAAGATGCAGAATAAATATTTTCATTTTTATTGTTTTGTAGTCTATTTCAATTTTGTTTCAACATTATTTCAAAATTTCAATGTATTGTTGTTATTATATAATTATGGATGAAGTTTTCAAACATAGAAAACAAATGGAGTTTAATAAAGCATAAAATAATGGCCCATTTTATAGGGCTAAATAGGCCCGACTCATTGGCCCGATCATAAGCCCGAAAATGTTAGGCCCATGGGTAGGGCCTGGGCTTTGTATATTTGATATAGGACTGGCCCGGCCCGGCCCGATAATTCCTTAGGGCTGAAAAGGCCCGTTACTAATTAGGGCCTGGGCTCACAACTCTTAGGGCCGGGCTGGCCCGGCCCGGCCCGTTTTACAGGCCTAGGCTATACTACGCGTTCTTGGATTTTGTAATCAAATTAAACGTATAGCCGCCCGGCTATACCTCATTTTTTATTTTCCAAAAAATAATAGTATAGTCGCCCGGCCATACTCCCTTTTTAATATTTATTCAAATTAATAGTATAGCCGCGCGGCTATACGCCGTGTTTTTAAATTTTTAACCAAATTCATAGTATAGCCGCCCGACTATACGTCGTTTTGTTTTTTTTTGCTTTCTTCAAATTAATAGTATAGCCGCGCGGCTATACTATTGACATATAATATACGACGAGAGTATAGCCGATCGGCTATACTGTCTTTTTTTCTCAAATTAATAGTATAGCCGCGCGGCTATACTATTGACATATAATATACGACGAGAGTATAGCCGATCGGCTATACTGTTTTTTTTTCTCAAATTAATAGTATAGCCGCGCGGCTATACGCCGTACTTTTTGAATTTTTTCCCAAATTAATAGTATCGCTGAGCGGCTATACGCCATTTTTTTTTATCTTTATTCAAATTAATAGTATAGCCGCGCGGCTATACGCCATGTTTTTATACTCCTTTTTAAATATTTACTCAAATTGATAGTATAGTCACGGGACTCTACTCCATGTTTTTTTAATTTTTTTTCAAACTAATAATATAGCAGCGCAGCTATACTCCGTTTTTTAATATTTCTTCATATTAATAGTATTTCTAGGGTTATTATTTGTATAAAGAATTTAGTATTTTTCATTTAATACTCATATTATACATGTACGTATGTATTTCTCAATAATACTTTCATTTTCCTTATAATATTCATATAATACACATACATATGTATTTTTCAATAATACTTCCGTTTTCCGTACATGTCTTAAAGACTTGGTAAAATACAGGTTTTTATATATATATAAAAAGCAAACATAAAATACACATATGTACGTATTTTTCATGTTTAGTACACTTATGGACCATATGGTTGGTTGAAATGGGCCACCAAACCTCAAAGATGCAGGCGTTTGAGCACAACGTTTCATGGGACTTGTATGCTTTGAAAGAGGGCAAACTTCTCTGAACACCTGTTAGCTAGCAAAGAACTATGTATAGAAAGAACTATGTATATAAAAGTTACTCCTAAATAAGACTCTTGGTCGAGTGCAGTGCAGGGGGCATGGTACGAAATCTCTTTCAAAATTATATGAAAATGTTACATTTATATAGTGAGACTAGTTGGCTCAACATGATTTGGGAAGCATTTGGTCAAATTTTACAGCCTTACAACTTATGAGGGATTCGGGCCTGTGTCAATAGAAAACATACCCTGAACAGATTCAAAACTAGTTTTGAAAGTTTATTCACATTAATTGTTTTAAATCTTTAGCTACTTTCTTTCCAACCGATATATATATTAGTCCCCTTCCATTGAGGGATCCCTCAAATAATTTTATACGAAGGACACCATTTAGCTCTTAGGTTGATCATGGCTCAATCCTCTGTTGCACCCTTTGTCTTTCTTCCCTAGGTTTGGTTTGATCTTTTTGGAACTCTTAGGGTTTGTTTGAATGCAAATTTTATTTTCGAACGCAGCACCGAATCTTATAAATTTATATAATTGATGCTCATATATTCTAGTTTGGCTCGACATGATTTATGAACTATGTGGTCCTATCAAGTATATATTATAATTCTTCAATTCAATTACGGTATGTCAATGCCAAAGGCCAATAAGAGTTTCGGCAATTGTAAGACAAGATCATTTTCTACTGGGCTGGGCACGTTAGCGAGTGAAATTAGTAGTCATTGATGATGATGGGTTCCAATCATCCAGAGCTTTCTCTATAGACATATAATCGAAAAGCTTAGCTGTATGGACCACTGCTTGGTGGTCAATTGCTTTTTCTATAATTCTTCACGAACTGATTGATTCACAATCACATGATAATGGATAAAATAATGTTGTGACATTTCTTGCTAGAGCGTTCAGCTCCCTTGAGCTAATTATAATTATAGTTGGCTTGTCCTCAAAAGATTTCAGTTAAGTGGTAGAATTTCAGTTGTAATTAAATTGATGTAATAATGTTTCAGAACCAGAGGCATCTGGGTAATTGGATATCCATTTAAATATGTATGTACCTGTTGCATTCGAGGTCATTTATGCTGTGTTATTTTGGTACTTTGCAAGCACAATGCAATTGCAAATAAAGCCATGTCCCATGCTTGAAAGAAAAACAGATAAGATATGGATTAGACTAGTTGGTCAGTGTGTCCTTCCCCGTGCACCGGAGTTCGATTCTTTCCCGGTCCCTAATGTGCGAAGTTATAAAAGGAGTGTTACATTAAGGACTGATTTTGAAATTCCATATGAGAGAGCATTTAGCTTCGGACGGTGCCTTATACTTTAATTGAATCCAAAGCAATGCTAACATAATTATTATAATACACAGAGAAGAAGAAGGTCATATAAATTGAGGAATTAATTGTTTTTTTTTAAATAATGATATTCATTCAAGAAACCTAACGGGTTGTTTGACTTTGTATTGTTAGTCCTTTTCTCACGTATCTAGAGGCATTTTTGACACGATTGAGTGAAGACAAATGGATTGCCTTAGTTTAATCTTTGCACAAACCACGCAGATAATGTTATTGTAATCAGAGATTACTTAAATGATGAGAGGAATATGGACATGTTCAGCTTATATTTGAAGTCTAGTTTACTTCGACTTTGAATGGAAATTATATATAATTTGATCCATTCAATTCCCAAATCTAGAGGCAATTCGGCAATGGTTATGTATTTTCGGATATCTCAAAGGTGCAAACAAAGGGTGATACTTCTTAGGTGCATAAAAGGGAATTGTTATTTGTGTATGGTACGGCTAATGGAAGGCCTGCAGCCTGCTTCTATGTACTTGGTTGATCCAAGAAACTGCAAATCTCAGCATTGGAAGACCACCTTTTAAAAGCTAGAGAAAGTGAAAGAGAAAAAGACAATTCTCTTGTACCATTGTTTATTTGGATTTTGATGTTTCCTATGATGAAGGCCAATGTTATAACCAACAGTGCTGGTTCTGTTATGAAAGTCTGTTTGATGAGTGGAAGGGACAGAAGCTTCAGCTTCACTCACATTTTCTTATAGTTGAAGAGAAGTTGGTCTGCAAATGTAAAAGAGAGAAGCTCTCAAATTGATTTATTGGTCAGAAAATGCCAGGGTCATCTGGAAGAACAAAGAGGAAGATCAGATGGAGCAAACTGTATTCTTTTGCATGCTTGAGGCCTGTCACTGCTGAGCATGATCCTAGCCAGCAGCTTCTTGGTCAGCCGGGATTTTCGCGGGTGGTCTTCTGCAATGAGCCTCTGCAACACAAGGCTAAGCCTTACAAGTATCCCAAGAACTATGTTTCCACAACTAAGTACAATGTTGTGACCTTTCTTCCAAAAGCACTTTTCGAGCAGTTTCGGAGGGTTGCCAATCTTTATTTTCTGTTAGCAGCTGTGTTATCCATCGCTTATTTGGCTCCTTTTACTCCAATAAGTTTGATTGCCCCTTTGGTCTTTGTGGTGGGGGTTAGTATGATTAAAGAGGCAGTGGAGGATTGGCACAGATTCTTGCAGGTAAAACAAACAAATTTTTAGTTTTCTATTCTTCCCATATGTTATCTTGTATTCATGTTTCTTGAAAATTTTAGCTCCCATTTTCCCATTGTAGAAGGAGACTAGTTATGATTGCAAAATTGTAAAGATGTCAACTAAGGGCCCGTTTGATAACCATTTCATTTTTTGTGCTAGAGTATAGAGGAAAATGAGAGTGAGAATGGAGTGAGGATGAGATTAAGAGAGAGGATGGATGAGAGGGGAGGATGAGAGGGAGGAGAAACAAAAGTGAAAACAATTTCAAATAGATTTCAGTTTTTAGTTTTGGTTTTCACTTTTGTTACTCCTCCCTCCATCCTCCCTTCTCATCTTCCCACTCAATCCCATCTCCACTTTCATTCTCACTTCCATTCTCCCTCTTTTTTCTCTATACTCTAACACAAAAAATGAAAACTAAGAACTAAAATTGAAATGGTTATCAAACGGGCCCTAAATTTTTCGTTTCAAAATCGACTCCCTACTACATAATCTCCTGCCTGCTTTAAAATTTAGTATGATCAAGAACCCCTTTAGCTTTCCTGTTCTGTTTTTCTAGGAACCTATCATTTTTCCATTTTTCAAAATTGCAAGGGCTATATTGTTTACTTGTGACACTGAAATTCCAAATATGTGTCTGTGCTTTATATAATATTGATGAAACAATTTATTTTGTCTTCAAGGATTTGAATGTGAACTCAAGAACTGTAAAGGCTCATGTTGGAGATGGCAAATTTATTGACAAATCATGGCAACAGCTTTCTGTAGGAGATGTTGTTAAGGTTAACAAGAATGAATATTTTCCCAGTGATCTCCTCTTACTGTCTTCCAGCTATGAGGATGGCATATGTTATGTAGAGACCATGAACCTTGATGGAGAAACTAACCTGAAAGTTAAAAGATGCTCAGAAGCCACACTTGGCTTGATCAATGATCAAGCATTTGGTTTATTCAGCGCTACTGTTCGCTGTGAGGACCCAAATCCTCATCTTTACACCTTTGTGGGGAATTTAGAGTTGAAAAATGTATCATTTCCCTTGTGCCCTGCCACACTTCTTCTAAGAGATTCAAAACTTCGGAACACTGATTATATTTATGGAGTTGTGATCTTCAGTGGACCTGACTCAAAAGCAGTAAGGAATTCAACCAGATCACCATCTAAGCGTAGTCGGATTGAAAGAAAGATGGATCTTGTTATTTACCTTCTCTTTACAATGCTTCTCTTAATTTCACTGGTCACTGCATCCGGTTTTGCGTGGTTTCTGAAGTCTGAGATGGTTAAGTGGTGGTATCTTTCTCTCGAAGATGATGATCCATTCTTTAACCCGTCAAAGCCAGAGGTATCTGGTTTCCTACAATTCATAAGGGCCCTTATTTTGTATGGCTACTTGATCCCCATTTCTCTCTATGTCTCTATTGAGGTTGTCAAAGTTTTACAAGCCATGCTCATTAACAAGGATATAGAATTGTATGATGAAGTTACACGTAAGTCAGTTCAAACCCGGACATCAAATTTAAATGAGGAACTTGGTCAGGTAGGGATGATTCTGTCAGATAAAACAGGAACTTTGACATGCAACCAGATGGAATTTAGGAAATGCTCTATTGCTGGAATTTCATATGGGGGTGATATAAATGAAATCGACCGGGCAGCATCTAAGCGAATGAATGTTGATGTTGAGTCTTATCATTTCAGTATTGATGACTTTGAAACAGCAAGCCGAAGCTGTGAAATGTTTGAGTTCTCAGTGGGGGACATTAGCACTGAAAGAGCTGTTCCAGGAGGACAAAGACATATGCAGAATTCGAGTGCAGAAAATTCAAGAATCTCTTATGTGGAGGAAGAAGCTGTCATCAAGGGTTTCAACTTTGGGGATGATAGACTTCTGAACAAAAAGTGGTTTTATAGGTCCAACTTATTTGATGTGACAATGTTCTTTAGAGTCATGGCTCTATGTCACACAGGCATACCTGTTGAGGAGGATGATCAAACTCATAAGCTAAAGTATGAGGCAGAATCACCAGAAGAAGTATCTTTTTTAATTGCTGCACAAGAATTTGGATTTCAGTTTTTTCAAAGAAGTCAGTCTGTTATGTTTCTTAGGGAGTTTGATCCTTCCACTGGAAATAAGGTTGAGCGGTAAGTCCTATAATTGGTTTTTTTCTTGTTAACACTATACTTCCTTATAAGTTCTTTATGGTAGCATGGCCAAGCATGATGTGATGGTTATTTTCAGGAAGTACAAACTTTTGAACCTTTTAGAGTTCTGTAGCGCTCGGAAGAGGATGTCTGTTATAGTAAGCAACGAAGAGGGTCAAATCTTTCTACTCTGCAAAGGTGCAGATAAGTATGTATTCTTCTTTAACAATTCATCTACTGATGCCTGCACCTTCTTTTTCTTTTTTCCCTTTTTTGTTAATGGTGTCTTACATTCCTAAGTATCAGTCTTTTTGTTCTAAGTTGGAAAATCTCAATACTATTCCACCAACTAACTTATTTATATTACTTGTGGTTGTCAGCATTATCTTTGACAGGCTTGCAGAAAATGGAAGGACATACCAGCAGGCCACAACTCTACACCTTTCAAATTATGCAGAAGATGGATTCCGAACTCTGGCCTTTGCCTACCGGAAACTTGAGGTTACTGAGTATGAACAATGGAACTCAATATTTAAGGTGGCCAAGACCACAATAGGTCCTGAAAGGGAAGAAATACTAGAGAAAGCATCTGAAATGATTGAAAAGGATCTAATTTTACTAGGGGTTGCTGCTGTTGAAGACAAGTTACAAAAAGGGGTTAGTTATCTGTCTCTTTGACTGAAATACTGGATGGGCTGCATATACAAGGTGGACTTGTGTGGCATTTGAATGTCTAACATGATCTTTCTCATAGTTGATACTTTCTTGTTTATGTCAGGTTCCAGAATGCATAGATAAACTTGCCCAAGCAGGGATAAAAATATGGCTGCTCACTGGTGACAAGAAGGAAACTGCAATAAATATTGGGTAAAGCTTTTGACAATCATTTACTTGGTCTATTTGTAAGTCTTAAATCTTCCAAAAGAGAAGCTAAACAGATTTTCTTTTGTTTTCCTTTTCCTACTTCCAATTGGCAGGTTTGCTTGCAGCTTACTTCGGCAGGATATGAAACAGTTTCATCTATGTTTGGGCAGAGAAACTGCAACTACTAACCAACTGAAGGTGGAAATTCACTTCAGAGAGCAGTAATATTAGAAAGCTTGCATTTGAATTTGGTCATCTAATACTGAGGAAACAATGGAAAAGATACTAAATTTCGGAAACTCCCAATTATCATCCATACCCCAGGGGACTTGTATGAATGCCAGATTATAGTTTCTTATCAAATGCATCCCAACAATGGCACCCAAGTCAGATCTATTTTGCAGTGGCATTTTTAACTTGTTTCTCAAGAACCTAACATTTTAGTTTAGATGTTTTATGGGAAAAAATTGAATTTGAGTTTGAAACAGACTCTTGCAGTTTGCAAGTTGTCCACAGTTTTTAAACATCATCTTTTATAGAAGTTGAGTTGGTATTCACAATTTCACATATTTTCTTTTTTCTAGTTTCCAGGCGATGAAAGAAGATATTTTAAACCAACTTGAAAGTTTTCACAAAGTGAAGTCTGAAGAAGGTAATAAAGATGCACCCTTGGCTTTGGTAGTAGATGGAAGAGCTCTTGAAATTGCTCTGAGAAGTGATGTGAAGGACCAGTTCTTACCGTTGGCTGTTAATTGTGCTTCTGTTATATGCTGCCGGGTCTCTCCAAAACAGAAGGCTTTGGTAGGTCATTTCCTGCATCCTATTCATATTGAGTCCAATGGCTATGCATATTCATTCTTTTCATTTCGTCAAATGCGAGTTAATCACACAAATGTGGCGATTCAGATTACACGATTGGTAAAGGAACACACAGGCAGAACAACCTTGGCCATTGGAGATGGGGCAAATGATGTTGGCATGATTCAAGAAGCTGATATTGGAGTAGGAATCAGTGGCATGGAAGGAATGCAGGTAAGCTTCACAGATGACTTTTGGCCTATTTCTGGGGAACCTTTCTTTGTTAATCTTGACTTTGCTTTAGGCTTGGTTTCAGATGCTTATTTTTATCAAGCCCTTGTTTCTGATATATTCCAATAGACTTGTATATTCTTCAGCTGGTTACTATAAAAAACGTTTCTTGCCTTGGCATTCAAACTATGTCTACTTTCTAAATTCAACATTAGCCATCACAATTTCGTACTACATTGACTGTATCCAACTGTCAAGTATCAAATCTATAGACTATCGTACACATGTTCTGCTAAAACGATATAGAATTAAATAAAAGATGCACAGATTGCACTTCCAATCATAGCTAAACATTGTCCTGGAACACCACCTGCAGGCAGTGATGGCCAGTGACATCTCTTTGCCTCAATTCCGGTTCTTGGGGAGATTACTTATAGTTCATGGACACTGGTGTTACAAGAGGATCTCAAAAATGGTAAACTCTTCCATCATACTTAAATCAAAAGACAATATATTTTTATATGGTAATCTGGATCTTCTAAATCCTTTTCTCTGTCCAGATTCTGTACTTCGTGTACAAGAACATCGCTTTCGGGCTCACGCTGTTCTACTACGAATTATACACAAGGTTTGCAGGGGAGGTCTTATATGATGACTGGTATATGGCCCTATTCAATGTGATTTTGACATCTTTGCCTGTTATATCATTGGGAGTGCTTGAGCAAGATGTTTCATCAGAAGTGTGCCTCCAGGTAAACAAATTAGACTAAAGCCACACACATAAATAAGAAAACACATAAGATTCTTGTATACAACTGCTGTATGCATAACAATGATAACAATGATAACATATATCAACTCTTTTTTTACTGATTAGTAGCTTATTGGAGCTGACAGATTCACTCTACATAAATTCTGGATGAGATTCTTAATGGATTTTTTTTTTCTCTAAATGGAACAGTTTCCAGCTCTTTATCAACAAGGACAGAAGAACATATATTTCACTTGGAAGCGCATTCTTGGTTGGATATTAAATGGCGTGGTTGCTTCTCTAGTCATATTCCTTGCAAACATATACACTCTCTCCCACAAAGCATTTCAGAAGAATGGTGCTGTTGCAGACATCACACACCTTGGTGCCATGACATACACCTGCATAATCTGGACCGTCAATTGCCAGATTGCTCTCATCATCAACCACTTCACTTGGATCCAACATCTTTTCATATGGGGCAGCATCTTGATCTGGTATGTGTTCTTGTTGATATATGGTGCACTCCCTCCTGCCTACTCACAACGAGGATTTCGGGTTCTAATCGAAGCTCTTGGCCCTGCACCATTGTACTGGACAGTCACATTGTTTGTTGTAGTTGTTTCTCTTCTTCCCTACTTCATCCACATCATCATCCAACGGTCGTTCTATCCACTTGATGATCATGTGATCCAAGAGATGAAGTATTTCAGGAAAGATGTTGCAGACAATCAAATGTGGGAAAGGGAAAGAAGCAACTCCATTAAGATGACTCAGATTGGATTTTCTGCTAGGGTTGATGCAAGAATCCGTTTTCTAAAAGAACACTTGCACCAGAAGAAACAGTTGATATATAGATCAGTGACAAGCAGTCCAATATTTAAGTCACTGACAAGCAGCCCAGCCTAGTGACAATAACTACATTTGCTTTCTTCATCCTTTTGAAGGGCTAATTAGTCTAGTTCTTTGTTCCTTAATTCATTAAAATTGTAAGCATTGTCTGTCTAGAATTCTCAATTATATAAAAGTGAAGTTGGCTTCTTGCATTGATTGACTGTGATCAAATATCAAATATTTCTTTTTGTTTGCCATGAAAAGTACATAAGAATTGCAAGAACACAATGGAATTGGCTTCGCCAAGATCATGGTTATTAAGCTAAGGGTGTTTAAAAAAAAAATTATTTATTAGATAAATTCTCATTTTAGTCCATAAATCCAAACTTTGCTAACTGTGGTTCAATGACTGTCAAATACTAAAACAAATCATATATCAAATACTAAAACAAATTATATATATGAAAAAACAACTAAAGTTACAAATTGGTATCTCATTACAGGAGCCAAGGTTTTAAAATTGGATTGTGGTTTGTGAGCTGTAGATTGTAGACTGTGGATTGTGGTTTTGGGCTGTCGAAACTTGAATGTGGGTTTTAACTTATAACATAAAACAAAAACAAAGACGGAAAAAAAAAAAAAAAAAACGCCCTCCCTTTCCCTCCCAGTCCCTAGCCACAACTCCTCTCCTACCCTCACCCCCGGAATCACTCAGCCCACCCGCTCCTCATTCATCCTGGGAATCTAAAACCACCAACAAGTCTCAGACCCAGAAGCGCTTCTGAAGTGGCTCGACGGCGAGAAGCTCAGACTGTTCTGGGTTCGACGGCGGCGGCGCCTGCGGTTGCGTCTGAGAAGTCACGGCAGTACCCAGAAAGTAAAATCAATTTTTTTCTGAGGATGGAAGGGATTTTAGGGCAGAACAGGCTTGAAGATGTGAGTTGGCTTTGCTCCCTCTCCGAGTCCGAGCTTGTAAGTTTTCTTTCACCATTAAAGCAACTTAATTTGTTGATTTAGTTTGTTGTTTGTGATGGGCCATATCAAATTCTGCATAAAGGTTGAATTTTTGACGTAAAAAATCAGCAGTTTTATGCTTATTGATGTCGGAAATTGGAAGTAAACACACATATTATCGCAGGACATGTTGATTAGCTTAAAAAGCATTGTTCTTCAACGTGCAAGAATGATTGGGCATGAGGAACTAGCCAACAATTTTGATCTCAAGATGCTTCGAGCTCTTGGTATGTGTGACCGTCTCTCGTTCTCTTATTTTCTGCCATTCTTGATAGCATGATAGAGTTTATCTGTGTTCTGTTATGTGTTGAGGATTTATGGTTGGGTGTAGTACCAAACTTTAAAGGTTTTCGAGAATCTTAGCTATCTAACTTTGAATTTGGCTTTATATCTAAGCTGTATATACGCATAACTCTGTGTATATTACATTCTGGACTTTGATGCACAACAAGGGGATTGGACTTTGATGCAGTTCAGAATATGCTTGAGATTCGAGGTCTGTCATTAGGTTGCAAATACATATAAAATATGTCTTCCTAGCTTAGCCCCTTGCCACTATTGAAGCCTAATTCCATTAAAGCGCACACGCACACCCCATGTATTGATAGTTATTGTTATGATATCCTCTTATCATCCATTGCTGCATCTACATTTATAGGGTTGCAAACATACTTGTATAGTTTGATTTCAAAGTAGGATGGGTTTGGGATTGAAACAGATAAACGAATGAGTGTTCAGGTTTAAGGTATGTTTTCTTCAGACTAGAAAACTGAATATCTGAACCTGACCCGTTTAGTTTATTTACCAAAGTATCCTTTCATTTCTTTTACTACACCAAAATAGGGCTTTTCCTCCCTCGCTCTCTCTCACTTGAATATGAACATCTTTTGAACACTTACACAGAAATTTCCATCTCAACCTCAAGATGTTGATCTCATTTGCATCTCTCTTTGTTCAAGTTTTTGTCTGCTTGCACTACTTTCTTGGAGTTGTGGCTTTGAGATTTGCAGCTTGGACTGCCCTTCCTTCTTTTTCAATGGTCCTCTTCATGATATTTAATATTTTTATGCTTTTACAATGCTGAAATTAGTAGAGGAAAAGAAAACATTCTTGTTTCTTAGATGTGACTTTCTCTGTTTCAATTGAGAAGGATTGGTTGTATACCTCAAATCCTAGTCAAATTGGGACGGGGTTTGGTGGGTGGGTGAGGGGGTGAGGGGGATGGTTTCCGGTTCTGGATTTGGGGTGGCCTCACTATCCCAACAAGGTGTTGGAATTCCTCCCTCCTACCTGATTTGTATGCTCTTTAATGTTACACCTGCAGGGCATTTATCAAATTTGAAGTTAGTAATAGCTAGTCAATTTTTGGACTTTTTTATTTGAGTTTCTATGTTTGGCAGCTTAGAATTTTCTGACTTGTATTTCCTCGCTGAGGATTTGTGCAGCATTTGTTCTTATGGAATGTATCAGAGATAAGGTGAAGGATTTGACACTGGCCGAATCTGCTGCATTTATGGAAAGTTGCAATCTATTAAAATACAACCTTGGTGATATTATGAGTCTTGAAGAGATAAGGGCATGTATTGGGATCGATTCGAGAAAGGGTCCAATAAAAAGGTTAGTTGAGGCAACAAGGCTCAATATTGCTTCATTTTGGGTCACAATATGATGTTTGTGAGTTGTACTTGTTTAGATGTCTGTGTGAGTATATCTTTTTTATGTTTAGCTTGTGTATATGTATTTGTGCATCAGGGTGGCTAATTGTCTTTTCTGTTCCTAGACTGTTCTATTCACTTGTGGTCCTGGTTTTTCATGTATTTGGCATGAATGTATGTCCGAAAATGCAGACAACAATAGGCTTGCAGAAACAACTAATGCGTCTTGGTTTTATGCTGTTGATATGGATTTATACTTTCTTAAGTCTTAGGAACCAGGGATATTCTTGTAAAGTAAAATTTCCAGATTTTCTGGAGATGGGTTGTTGTTTCAGTTGATCTATAAGTAAAGTTTTGAGGGTTCATTGTATGAAATTTTCTTCAGTATCTTATGAAATTTACAATGCATATGGTGGTTGCAAAATTTAATACTGTTTTTAAAGCGAATTTATATTCTTTTTAGCTTGCTATTAAGTGGTCGGAAATGACACCAATTTCCTTCCCCTTGGCTAACTTGTTCACATTATGATGCTGCTCTCTCTCCCAGCACCCATCATTCTTGGAACACTAATCCTTCCCATAGTTGGCATAAACATGATGTTTCTTTATTTTTCTAGAAGTGTTTTTTCCTGCCAAAAAGACATGCAAAGGTTTTCAAAGGTCAAAAATGTGTTGCATATATGCAATGCATCAGGTATTACTTTTAGCTCCTTGCCATTAGTGGATTAACTGTGGTCACCTTTTTTCTGTACCAGAAGACCACACAAAGAAACAACTATAAATCAGAAGAAACAGAAAAGTGAAACCAGCAAATCATGAAAGCAAGCGGTGCACAGGTAAAGAGGATTAGTCACATATTTGAAACAAAGCATTGAGTTTCCAGAGAGCTACTAAACCCTGCCTCTAGAAAATAGGTTGCAAAATGTACAGTTGTACTTGAGAATATCATTCACATATTTGAAATTCATCATTTTTTTTCTTGGTTAGATTACATGTGAAGTCCAAGGTCTAAATTCCTTGGAATTTTGATATTCATCTCATGTAATTTTACAAATATGAATGCAAGCTTACATTACAATTTACAACTTTAGTCTTGTTGCTGCTTCCCATTATTTTCTTAGATGAATAGCTATTGAATAAATATTAGACTCAAGATAGATTCTTTTTTTTCAATTGAAGTCTTGAATCTTAATGGGGTCCTGGGATCTTATCCCTCTCACTTTCTGAGCATGTTTGGTGTGTGTGGGTGAGTCTATGAGAAGCCTTTTGTGCTACATGGCATAATGAACTGAGACCCCATGATGGGGTTCGTGGGATTCCTAGGGGACAAAGGAGGAAACTGATGGGCCTGATGGTCGAAGAAGCCAATTATAAGCCGTGCTTTGCCTCTACCACCGATACTGAAAGGTCAGGCCTGCGGTTGCAGGTCACTGCCTTAAGGTTCATGGCATTCAGGCTTACTATTATTTTCTTTATACAATCGATATTGGGGGAGTTGGGAATCGAACCTAGGACCTCGGGTGCATGGGTAAATGCTCGTAACCACTTGCCCCTTGCTTCAGGCTTATTACTAAGTCTTAGGAAAATGAGGTCCTTGGCTCTTCTCCCTCCTTTTGTGAGAGAGAGTCCATGATAGTTGAGGCCAATGAACCTTTTGTGCTGCATGGCTTAATGAAGTGAAACCACATGATGGAGCTTGGCTCATGGGGTTCCAAGGGGACAAAAGAAAGGAGGTGATGTTTGAAGCCAATAACTTAAATCAAACGGCTTTTTCAAGATGTGTTCAGTCATTTCTCCACTCTATCTTGTGCTCTGGTGACAAGAGCATGATTTGCTTGTTGCCTCATGCTTTTGTTTGTTTGCTAGGCACCGCATGGCAATAAAGGTCCTTTGGGGCCCTCATGTTCAATAAAATTCTTTCTCGCATGTCCAATCTTCTTCAACCCCATTTGCCTTCCCATTCCACTCCATTTGGGTCTTCAACATGCTTCAAAACACACCATATAATTAAGCATAATTAAGTAATTCATTAATCTATAATTATACATAAATATACTTTTCTTTATATACTGGATCAAAGATACAGAGCCTCAATTGTGGAATTTCTTTTTGGAAGCAGTATATAGGTCCACTGAGCAATGGAAATTTCTCCAAAGTCAAACTCATCATGCCATTTACCAAGATATCTCCCATGCTTTGTTTTGTAACCTCCAAAGAAAGAGCATAATATTAAAGTTGTAGTTCATAAAGTATTGATTAAGGCCAAATTCATGATTAAAGATATTCCTACTTGTCCCCTTCACCACCCAATTTTTTTTAAATTATTTTTCTTCTTCACACGCTCTAGCTATGACGTTTTAATTTATCATATCCATTGCACGTGCATACAATCAACAAGCTATATCCCACTAACTAGCTAGTTAGCTTCTCACTGTTTAAGATAGAAAAAAATATTATATAAGATCGTTATAACACGTCATCATATTTCCCAGACAGTAAACTTAATCTCCAAAATTTTTACAATCACTCCATCTTTGAATGTTTGTCATATCAATTTGGTTTTATATGGAGGAGAATGTCTGTCAAGGAGAGATGCCACAAAAGTACATGTCAACAAGAAGAGACATGCATGGGAATCTTATCGCATCTTAACACTAAAGATTATTATTTGTATATATTATGGTGTCGGTTTGATTACTTAATGGTCCCCTAATCACTTTGAATCAGTGGATAATGGGGCATTATTAGACGCAAAAGATTTGCTTAAGCATCAAGGGACTCGCTCTCAGTGATGTTATATCTTCCAATAAAAAATCTCCCCACCATGTGATCACTAAACATGGGATGTCTGAACTAAAAAAGGTTCTTTCAAGCAATGGGAGAGTTTCAATTTCTGCTAATTATTTTTCATGATTATTATGTATCATACGTGTTTTTATATATGACTTTGGATGAATGACTGAGATGAAGACATTTCAAGGTCAATGTCATAATGGCCAAAGAAAAAAGAAATATAATTACTTGAAAAAAAATATTCGATGAAAAGGTCATTGTCACCGCGACAATCCTTTGATTTGTTCATGTCAAGCTCCAGGCAGGATCTTCCAACTGTAATCAAGAGAAAATCTTGGTGACATTACTTCACTGTAATTAATTATAATTGTTAAGTTATTTTATTTTATTTTTAAAAGGCAATTATAGAACATCACTACCATACTCTACCCCTTTTATTGGTGATGAAAAGATTTAGTTGATAATAAATCTGATTACTTAATTACACTGATTGTTTGTATACTTTGATAAAGCATGTGATTCAACCCTAGTGCATGTGAGAGTATTTAAACTATTTTTCTATTAGCGTAGCCTAGTCGATATACAATTGGATGATCTTATGTGTATATTTTCCCGCACAAGACATGAATGTTTGGAGTACTTCTGCTCGTAAGTGCTTTTAGTAAAAAACACGCTGAATATGCTTTCTGAGAAGATCAGTCCATAAAGAATCTCAAACATAATTTCGTATGTAAAGTGCGTTTATATATTAACCATATGCCTTGTCTGGTGCATGCATGTCAGAATTTCTATCCCTAGGATGCCTTATATAAATTCACCTTTCTGTTATATATATATTGCAAATCACTTTAGCCATGCCATGGAAGATAGTCCAGATAGACATGTGAGAAAGTCAAACACTCAGTTTGTGCATGAACCTTAGCCCATGAGAAGAAACTATATATGATAATGAGAAGGACTGCTGCACAATTAGCTAGACTGCCTTATAAATTAGGTGGGCAAATTAAACATCTTAGGCTATGCACATGTGCTCCCTCCCTCGTCGTTGGAGAGGCACTGGTCCTTTAGTTTTTAAATGTGTGATCATGGAAAGCATGAAATCCATATAGTGGAGGGTGCTTTTGGGGACAGAAAGTTGATCATTTCTACCAGTTTGGGGCCCTTTTGCTTTGAAAATACATGCCTTTTTGGGTTTCTAAATTTGAAATTCTTGTTGCTAATTCCCTCCTTTTCTCTATCTATACCAACCCAAATGGTTTCTTTTTTTCCCATCCAAAGATCCCCGACGTGATGTCCAAGTCCAAATGGATGGAGGTTGACCATCCAATGGCTGTCATGTGATCACTGTATATTGTCTGGAAATATTTTCACCGTTTTGACCAAATAACACCTAATTGCGTGGTCCTCATAGACGGCAGGTAATTGGTTGTTGATTTCTCCACGAGCCAAATGATTGAGAAAACCAAACTCACCTGCCAATGGAATACTCGTTTGCTCTCTCATGGCCTATATACGGATAAGATACTTAATACTCATACGGCACGTTATGTACGTATACCAAATATTAGGTAATCATATCTTGCAAAATAATGTATAAGCTCTTTCACATAATATTGAATTCTTCTAAGTTGTTAAAATTAACAATCTGATAACATAATTATAATTCAACAACCGGTTCTATCCGTTAAAAAGAATAAGTTGTAAATTCATGGTGATTAACTTTTAACCTCAAATGTTGATTCGAAGTCAAAAAGCAAATAGGGTGGACAAAATTACAGCCGTACTAATTTCATTCTCAATTTGGAGCAGCAGAACATTGTCAAAGCAACCACATGATTAATTAGTAGCATTTACATAATTATATTTTGAAAATTTACAACAGAACAACCACAATCAGTTCAAGACTTTTCTTGGGCCAGCCATAATTTGTCGTAATAATTTGGATTAGACATCAAGAACTCGGGTTTTCAAAGTAAGAAATTTTTTGAATCCAAAAACAACTGGTTTAATTAGTGATGATTTGCACTAGTTTAATTAATTTTTGGATAGAGAATGATTTGCATTATTCAGGTGTGCTATCATTAACTCAACAGTTGCTAACATAAGAGAATTTAACATTTGCTAATCCCGTTATTAAACGATTCGAAATTCGGGTTGCAATATGGGTTCGGATTAGGGTAGTGGAGATCCATCTCCCCAGTACAAATTTCAACGACCATTTGACGTAGTTTGTTTTCTTTAACCTTTCCCAATCATATTAGGGTTTACATAGTGGAGCTCTAATCAGTGTTATTGAAACATAATCATTGACCAACTGCCAGTAGACCCCCTAGTTGACTGTTAAATAATTATTGAAGCCATAAACTCAAAGATCTTCCCATTGAACACCTCATTATGAGTTAGTTTGTTTCTGGGACCATCTGTACGCATGTCCTCCATTGCCTTGCAAACTTTTTTTGTAAATAAAAATATTGATTTAGGTGTACCTAAAAAAAAGTTCCTGCAAAGATTAATCTTTTTAACACTATTATTACTCTAGAATATATATGATATATGTGGCTTTAATTTTTAGGTGTACCTAAAAAAAACCAATAAGACTTGAAATTAGAAGCTTGCTTTTTTATCTTGTCTTTTTTTTTTTTTTTTCTTATTGTGAATACACAAGCAGGGATCCCAAGTCTTTACATTTAGGTTCCGTCTATTTACTCGCATTTCAATAAATTTGAGCCACTCAACTAATCTAATTACTTACCACACAACATATCTTCAAACTTTTAAATCTTTTTTTTTTTTTTCAAACCTAATGCTTAACCTTAACAGCGTTAAAGTTTAACGCGAGCGTGCTTTTTTTGGGGTTTTTTTTCTCGTGATTGAACTTAGTCTATTATGGACTACAACGTGAACAAGAAGAAAAAGCAAAAAAAAGGTGATTTTCGTGAGTTCAATTTTATCAACTAAAATGTGTACTTTTTTTGTCTCTAAATGCTCTAAAATTCTTAGAGAGCGTGTTTGATTTTTTGGGAAAGATATGGAATTTAAGATGATGCATGCGAATCGACTAAGCTGGATATGCTTTTGAATGAGTCAGAAAAGTAATAAACGATAAAACTAAAAATAAAATAAAAAACTTATCCTGAGAACTCTCACGTGGTTCTTTTAGCGAGCATATGCTTACTAAGTGGCTATAATTTTTTTGGTGAATTCCTGAATATTTTCTAAATTAAATTCTTCATGTAATGGGACAAAAGAAATAAAACAAAAGAAAAGAGAGGTAGAGGATGTGCCGACACGACACTTTCCAATGGTACATGTCTATAATTATGTATACATATATATATTCTTCTTTTTCTAAGACGTTTGTCCTTTACTTTTACTAAAGTATAAATAACATTATAGATAACACGGTAATCAAACGTATCAACGTGTTATCGATACATTATTATCGATAATAAAAGAAAATATACTAGAATTCTCGATATATCGATATATATATATATATATATGTAGATTTATATCCTCTAATGAGGTTGACTTGAGTTGTATCATGTAGTGTTGGAAGTTGGTTGTTAGTTACAACATGCTTATGTTAACATTAACATGTGCACACAACACATACCAGACACAACACATGCTCAGCCGCCACCCGCCGCAGTAATTCTATATGCATGCATGCCTCCCTTGGTGTCCCGATCGAGCCATTAACTTGTCAAACAAAACCACGGAATGATGTCTTATAATGAACAAGAAATTTGCATGCTGTCATCATTTGGGTAAAGATCGCCATCATCTTTATAACCCATGAGAGAATTTTCTAATGATTTAACAGCCGTTAATATTGCTTGCTTTTATACTAGACCTGCTATCTCATGGACCCAAGTTGAACACATGGAAATATTTCCAATTTCAATAGGCACCACCTAACCACAAACCTGACAAAAGAAATGAGAAGATTAATGTACAACATGCTAGACCTCGTCATGGACCAAACTTGGACTTTGAATATATATATTTGTCAAATTTTGAATGAACCTAACCAAAACCTAACAAAAAAACAAGAGAAAAGAGGATAATACTATGCATAATAACGTAAGTGACCAATGCGTGCAGTGTATGTTATTTGTTTGGAGAATTCATCACAATACACTTTCTTTGTCATGAACATTGTCTGGTTTCAATCTAGATCGGGGAGAAAATTGTCTGGGGTTATTGCTTCTCATGATTCAATATGATTTACGATTTAACTTCTGTTGTACGATTAATGCAATGATTTAAGTTAATGTGACCATGCCAAGGTTTTCTAGTTGGTAATCATATTGCGTCCCATTAGAATGAGGAGTGGGAGCACTTTGATCCTCTTGCCTTAAGTCAACGGCAATTACTTTTTACTCAAAAATTCACTAGGTTAAAATAAAAACATTCAGCATTTCAATTATTCGGCATATGATTTTTTTTATTTTTTTTTTACAGCAAGCAGGATTTCATTAATCCATGGGTAAATACAAGAAGAACACACCTCAATTGGAGGTTCTTGCATACAATAAATTTGGAAAAATTAAATCCATGAAAATAATGAGTAATAACTGTATAAGATCAAGCCCAGCTCACTCATAGTTGATAGAACAACATATTCTGAACTAACAAGAAACCAAAAGTGAAAGGGCCTAACCGCTCAGCATTTACTTGGACAGAGAAAGTCACAGTACCTCCAACATCCCACATGATCTCACACCCAATAATGAAAGATCCACCTATATCTAACAACTCCACCTCCACAATACAAAGGAACCTTAAAAGCCAGTCCACTAAGATTAGGGTTAACCCTAGCATAAGACTGGGTGAAACGCTCTCTACAACATGACCGGGGAGAAAGACGCCCGATTTTTTAGCCAAAGGGGGAGATGAAGAAGAAGGGAAAAGGAGGGTTGAGAGAAAATAGTAGGTTTAGAGTAACTGTATATGATTTAGTATTGTACCTAGAGACAGAACATATAGAATGAAGTTATAAAGATAATGACTAAACTATTTTAAGTAGTTTGTAATTTGAATTCGTTATTTGTTTGTCACTTCTTTCTCTTAAATAAAACAAACCACAAAAAATTACCAGAGACTCCCAAAATTCTTTGATTTGGACTTAATTATTACGTCCCAATATACTTTTTCTTTTCCCTTTTCTTAAAGACAACGACTGATCCATGGGGCCGAATTGTATCTTTCAAAAGCAGTACATTTGCAATCTATACTACCCCATAAACATTTTACAAATAAGTAAAGAAATTAATTTATCTCATGAGTAAGAAGTGCATGCGTCGAAATCAGTTATACTTTGTTGTAATTAGAGCCCACTAATTGACTAGAAAATATGGCAATTACCATTTTGCTAAATTATGGTTTGTGGAAGTTGGGGACCAAAGTGTCACCCTCCAACTTTTTAGAGCGGAGTGCCTAGAAATTTCCCTTCTAACTTTAAAAGATCATGTCCATTCTCCATCTCCAAAAAAAAAGACTTTGGAACATTGGATTTTGATTTTGCTTATGCACGCAAATTTGGATTAATCCACCGTCCAAAGTCCTAATCCTCTGATATAGCTTTAGTACATTCTTATCCAAGAACTGCTCTATAAATTTCATAAAGTCACGATTAATCATATCAACTAGTTGTATTTGGTTCGATAATTTCCCACCTGAGGTTACGTTTAGAATTAATTTTAATATGTATGGTTATAAGATCCGTAGAGGATGTATTTCTCTTTTAGAAGAAAAGAACTTTAGTATATTCCAAAATTTCCAAGTGTCCCACCACAAAGTCCATAGGTTCACACCAGCATCTGGTTTTTGGGTTTTGGGTTTTGCTGCTCTCCATCGTGCTGCACATAAAGAAATACGTCGAAAAGTGGGAAATACAAGGCATATGGATGCATCTCTACTGCACATACATTGGATCCTCAACTATAATATTTGAGCATAAAATATTTTTCTTCTTCTTATGATTGAGATTTAGAGTCACAGTTGGTGAATAAATATATTTTGTTCAGCCAATGGCACGCTTCACATTCACATTAGTGGTGATGGTTGACATATTTGTAGACCTCAACGGTACGAAACCAACCATCACTCATCACACACACCAAAAGCAAACTTAATAATTTAAATTTCATTTTTCTAGTTCATTACTATATATATTTATTATTTAAAATTTTCAAGTTTACTAAGGGTGTGTTTGGGATTGTTTTTAACCGTGTTTTTTAACAGTTAAAAGTGTTTCTAGGTCAAAAAAATGGATGTGATTTTTCAAAAAATACCTAAATTTTTAATAAAATTGTTGAACTACTTCGAATGAAAGCATTTCTAATCAAAGTGTTTACGAGCAGAAGTATTTTCTACACAAGTAAATCCCAACTAGGCTAATAATCTAATAGGATTAGTACATTATAAAATTAATTAAGCATGTTATAATAAAATAAGTTTAAAATGGCGCCAAATTATTAGTCATGTCAGGATAGAAGTTTTTTGTCGTCCAAAATCTAAAGGAGTTTCACGTAGGACCCACCCCAGATGTAATGCTGCCTAGGCCTCTTCTCGTTATATAATGCCCACCACCTCCCCACTTCACACCTCCTCATCCTTTTTCTATTTCGGTCTTTCAGCCTTTCACTCTCAGCTCTCTCTCTCTCTCTCTCTCTCTCTCTCTGCTTTTTCTTCTTCAGCCAAATACTAGCTTGCTCTTTGTTTTTGTCCCTCATCAGCTTAGATAGGGGCCTTTGTCTTTTTTATTCAAAGGGCAAAGCAAGCAATTGTACCCTACAAAACTAGGACTATCATCAATTGCCCTACAGTTGGGGTTTGTGTTTTCGCAGCATACAATTGAAGGGACACGTGGAAGCATGAAGGAGAATGGCAGCAGGAAACAGGGTGCGCCCTCACCCTGTGCAGCATGCAAGCTTCTTAGGAGGAGGTGTGCGCAGGATTGTGTGTTTGCTCCCTATTTTCCTGCTGATGAACCCCAGAAGTTTGCCAATGTTCACAAAGTGTTTGGTGCCAGCAATGTCAACAAGATGTTACAGGTAATTCCTACTCACTTCTTTCTCAAATACATGAAAAGGGTAGTTTTGGAAGCAACTTTATAACTTTATAAATGACAACAAGAAATGCATATTTGAAGAAACCATGCGCCTTACGTTACGAGATTGTGAATCTGATCCACACATTTAGGCTAGATCAACTGACAACTCAAGTATAGGTCTAACAAGGAAACAAAATAGCATAATTTGCTTCCAAAAACCCTTTTAGTCTTGTGGGAGCGTTCATATTTGTCAATTCGAAGTGTTCATATTGGAAAAGGAAGTATTGATAAGTATTATCTAGTTGTTTTGACAACACAGGTGCTTACTATTTGGGTCCAAGATGAGCCAAAATTGCTCAACGGTTAACAAGACCTTGAATCTGATAACGGGGTAATAAAGTCAATTTATGGATACGATATATACAACATTTGTTCTCACCAAGTCACCTTTTTCACTTTCCATTGGGAAGAAAAAAAAAATCTATTTTGTATTTTTCTACAAACTTCTTCTAAGGCTGTTTTCTTCATCACGTGAAGTTGTTTCTTGCGTCTTATTATTTTATTCTATGTAAAAAAAAAAAAAACAAAAAATATTTTATTTGGGCACTACTTTTCTCATTTGGGTCCATAAAATGTGATAAAGAAAAGATACCAAAATCAAAGATAAACAAAAGAAAGCTTCTTCTTCCTTTTTCTTCTTTTTTGTTTTTATTTTTTTTGGAAATATTTAATCATATACCCATTCTTAGCACTAATAATATAAATAAATTCTTTTTTGTTTTTATTTTTTTTGGAAATATTTAGTCATATACCCATTCTTAGCACTAATAATATAAATAAATCCTACACCATTTAATTTCTATAAACAAACCGAAAAAAAAAAAACCCAAAAAATGATAGCTGGCCCAATTGAATTTATTTATTTTTATTAAATTATTAAAAAAACCCAATAAATTGAATTTATTTCCTTTTTCAAAAAATGCTCAACAAATTGGAGAAAAACTTAATTATAATAGGAATAGCACCATTTTGCTATCCCTATTCAATAATGCTATGTCACGTGAAAGTGTTATCACGTATGTCATAGCGTTATTGATCGGAGATAGCAAAATAGTGCTATCTCCGTTTCATAAAAGTCTTTCTCCTCAAATAGCACTATTACTTAGTAGTGTGTTTTTGAAACAACACTATTACTGTAGCAAATTGTCCTTATATATATATATATATATAATATGTTGTCGATATTGTGACATTACATAGATACCAAATAGTCAACATATTGTCAATTCACTTCAGTACTAGTGTTATTTGAAAACATTGCTACAATAATAGTGCTATTTAAGAGTTTTTCCATTCTTCGTTTCGAGTGAGACGTGATGCCTCAATAGATTTTTTTTGTTAGTAGGACGTGATGCCTCAACCAATAAAGTAACAGACCTTAATTTGAGACCAGCATGATTAAGGTCCAGAAAAGATCATAGAGTGCTGTGATCATTATTACATCGAGCTAACTTTGTAGGACCTAGGGCCTTTAATTTGGCACTTGGGTTGGGTTCAGACCAATATTACAAAATTTTGGAGCCATGGCTAAGACCAAGCTAAACTTTGTGACACTTGCAGGAGCTGCCAGAGCACCAGCGTGGAGATGCAGTCAGCAGCATGGTGTATGAAGCAAATGCCAGGGTGCGAGACCCAGTTTATGGGTGTGTAGGGGCAATTTCGTCTTTACAGCAACAAATTGATGTGCTCCAGACCCAACTGGCTCTGGCTCAGGCGGAGGTGGTGCACCTTAGGGTTAGGCAGACTGCATCTTTCTCCAACCATGGGCTGAGCCCGGCTAGCCCAACTAATAGCGGCTCACCGTCTTCCAAGTTCATGGGCTCTCAAGCCCGGCCCATTTTCGACATGGATATGATGGTGGACCACACCAGCTTAGGACTGGGAGAGTCCATGTGGTCATGCTAAGCTTAATTATTTTCTAATGTCTACTACATCTAGAGTAATTAATTTTGGTAATCATGTTTAATTTTGCTTTGATACTTATGTAATCCTTACTATACACTGAGGTAAATGTAAGTGACGGTAATGACAGTAAAAGCGGTGGCGGGCAACGGAAATGGTGACCGGCGCGATTCGCCCGCTTGGGTATGAGAGGGGGTTTTTTTTTTTTTTTTTTGTCTTTCTTCTTTCTAATTAATAACTAGATTGTAAATATTAATTTAACTTTCATCTATTGGGTAATCATATATTTGCTTGTGGGACTTTTCCCTTTAGAATTGGATCAAAGTGAGTTGATGACTTTGGCTATCCACCAAACCTATTTATAGTTTGGGGAGTAGAGTTGGGCACAAAAATTTGAATGAAGATTGTATTAGTTTGAAGATTGTGGATCATAGTAAATGTAAGGAATGGCTATATCTATTGGCATGAAGATGTTTGGTGAGCTATATTTTTGTCTAAATATATTGTTTCGTTTCTTACATCGTAAGGAGTCATATGATACATTTGAAAAATAACATATCAAAAATAAAGGTTTTGAACACATGTCAAATCGTGATTAGTTCGGAAAATGAAATTACCCTTGACATATTTTCCATATTTTATCAATCGCTAATTTCCTAATTTGGAAGAAGACTTTGGTCTGTTTCTGAATTGCATACATGCTTTATTTGGGGTCGGTCCAATGGGAGGGGCTTGCTTTTTTTTTTTTTTCCAATGGCTTGCTTGATGGGATTGATTTGGTTATGAGGTCTTGTCTAAGAATTCCCTTTCGACAAGTGAACAAAGTAATCCAATGGACCACATTCAACCAGCATTTGCATACCTTCGCCGAAAGAAGATGTCTACGTGTAAAACATATTATCCAATTTTTCTTTGCTAATCCATCATATTAGCAAGTCATTGGAAACAAATGCTTTATGTATTTACATACACCAATGGTTTCGTATGAGGCTCATGAACATTATGGTGAAATGATTTCCGAATGAGGTATATTAGTTACATTCGTATACGAATACATTTTTTTTTATAAATAAAAAAATTATATACTGTGAGTAGTGATTTTTAGAGGTGTGTGTGTATAACTGATTCAATATCATTGACTTTTAAAAAGAGAATTGAGGGATGGAACGTACAATTTATTTATTTTCTTTAAGTTACAACGATATTCTATTCTAAGAGAAGGGGGAAAGTTTCAAACCCAAACCAACTGGGTAATAAGGGAGAAGGCAAACCACTAGGCCACTTCACGTCCTTCGGAACATACAATTTATATGTGCAGATATGTAACTATATAGATATGGGGTATTCTAGTGAGCAAAATAGTGATGAATTTGTAACACTTATTATTTGGTGTGTATGAGAGGTGAAATGTTATGTGAGTAGAGAAGTTCCCAATAGATAATAAAACATGAACGTTAATGTTCATAGGGTGGTCGTGCCGGAGTGGTTATCGGGCATGACTAGAAATCATGTGGGCTTTGCCCGCGCAGGTTCGAATCCTGCCGACCACGTTTTTTTTTTTGTCAAGAGAAGAAAGCACTACTATAATTTTTTATTTTGGTTCTCTTGAATGCGTTTATAGCACTTTTTGGGCTTCTACAATGGGTTTTTTGTTTGGTCAAATATTGTTCTGATTTCATTGCCCAATTGTTATGGCTTTAAGATTGGCAATTTGCTTAGAACTGGGACTTGCAAACTTCTTTGCTTTTAACATCTATGTCCATTTTATATTGTACCATATTTTGGATCATCAATGAAGTTTTAGACCCCAAAAATAGAAAACTTCTGATTGTATAAACTCGATTTCTTCATGGTGATTGGAATTTGGAAGCCACTTTAAACCATAAATTAAAGTGATACATGAACACCTGCATCCTAACTCCTAAGTTCGATTCTCCTCTCTTCCAATATTGCTTATATATATATATATATATATATATATATATATAAAGTGACACATGAACACCATATGACAGTAAAGTGTTAGGTACCACAACTAGGACTGTTAAGTGGATCAGTTTGAAACACAAGCATTTGGTACATATAATAATTCCAAGTAAAATTTTACAAATTATACAAGAAATTCAGAACAAATGAAAGCCAACCCAAAAGCTTAAACGTCCTTGGCAATAAGTTCACCGTTCACGAGCTCTCTGTAAGCAGCCACAGGCCAGATGAAGCCTCTGAAAACCAAGCTAGTGGCCAAAGGCACATCAATGATGATCTCCTTCTGCGTTGGCTTCTTGTCATCCCTGATGGCAATCAAGTAGCTCCTGCCAACCCACCCAATCCACCCAGCAATGTACAGGAACAGAATGCCGGGGGTGATAAACTCACCCCAGTGCCTCTGGTCACCGCTGACAATCAAATGAGGAAGCCCATCAGAGCCACAGAGCAAACCCTGCTTGCCATAGTTGGCAAACCTCCTCTGAGTCTTCTCTATGGTGGCGTTGATGGCCAGGGCTGGTGCACTGTCAGGTGCATAGAGCTTCAGTGAAGACTCAAGCTTCTTGATCTGCTGCTTCTCACGCTTGGCAAACTGCTTGGAGTCTTTGCATGGGGTGAGACCTGAGATGTCTGCCACTGCAGGCATGGGAGCTGAGCCCAGTAGGATGGAGGACAGGGCAAGTGCAGCAGAGAAAGCCTGCATTGGTGATGCAGTGGATATTTTCTCTGGGGTAGGGTTTGGAGTTTGAGAGGCTGAGCAGAAGACCATGGTCCTTGGCAGTTTTGTGGCCAATGGGGAGCTGAGTTTTGGCTTCAACATGGGTTTTGAGAGGTTAGTGGGAATTGTGAGAGACATATTTTTTTTCTTTCTGTTTTTTTTCCTCTCTTTTTTTCTTTGGGTTATGGGATTGTGATGAGGAGCAGAGAGGAAGGAGAAGATCTGGAGGGGAGAGTGTGGAGGGCAGGTTTTTAGATTCTTGGGGAGATATTGGTGGTGTAGGAGAGAAAAGGGAGAGTGGATAAGGTGGAGGGAGTAAGGAGGCTGAGTTGGATGATTGTTATTGGTTGGGGGTTGTTTGGTTGTGGGTTGATTAAGATTTTCTCTCAATCTATCCTACCAGAAAAGCCATCTGCAGATAATGAGAAAGTCTACCATGACTTGTGGGTATTGCGTGCTTTCCATTAACTTTTTTTTAAAAAAATTGAATTTTTTTTACCATTTTGGTCCTTCCTAATCTTCAAATTCAAGAACATGTGTATTCCCTATTATCCCAAGAAAAGAAAGTATTACTATTATCTTTAGCATTGCTAATTTATGTTCAATAAAAACATTTTTTATTATATATTTTGTGTCAATATAAACAAGCTTTCTTTCTTTCTTCAATATTTATTACCAATTCGATGAGGCCATACATCATAAAACAACTTAAAATTTGGAAACACAGCCTACGTATTAAACTCTTACCATTATTATGATGGTGTCTTGGAAATTCTGTGTTGAGTTATTTGTACGCTGTACATTGGAACACGTAAAAAAAAATTGACAATTTTTTGAATGTAACAACATCGTTTATAACCTGTGGCAGATAAGATCCCACTGACCTTATGACAGTTATTGGGTAGCCAGGAAGTTTTATGTTCAGACTACATACATGACTGCAATGCAGCATCCAACACCTCAACTCAAATTATACAGTATCTAAGAAACATTTCTCGATTTTAACTTGGACTCTTGAAAACTCAGTATTATTACTGGCCCTGGCTGTAAGGTGCCATTCAGCAGGAAATCGCTAATCACCTGCATGTTTCTCTAGAGCTTCATCGGGTCACAAACAAATCGGTAACCAAGATTAGGTGCTTGAAGTTTCTTTCCCATGACAAAGGCGCGCTTGCTAATGATCAAAAAACTGCACAAGAAACGCTTGTATTCCGTGTAAAGATCATAAAGCTCGCCACATGGAGCTTCTTTTGTCAAATGATACTCTTCAAACTTGGGACCCGAGTCCAACATAAAGATGGAAAAATCTCGACTCCCAGAACTTCAGCAATACACTTCAAGATAACTTTTGGATTTGTCAAAAACCTGAAATCTGAGCCTCAAGGAAAATCCATAGAGCATAGACTCAAAGAAAGCCCAACCTCAAATCTTCAATTTCATTTATCACACAAACTCTTTTGGATTATCGGGTCACAAGCCAACCTGGTTTTACTAGGATATCTTGCTTAAAGTTGCGACCAGTGACTGAAGTAGACTCACCCTGACGACGGAAACACTGCACAAAGAAGGAATTAAATTTTGAAAAATCTGTGTTTAGCCATGAACAAGTAATATGGATAACAATAAGAACTAGATGTGCTCAAGACTTTTGTACTAAAGCAGAATGTTTGAATAATGGAAGGTTGCATAACACTTCCAAAGATTTTATTGCATGTAGCAGGTCACCGAACTGGTTTGCCTTAATTTCCCTTGCTCAATATTGTATGAACACGTGCAAAACAATTCTCATAATTTAAAGAGTATTCTCTGAGGCCGGGGTAAAAATTTTGAATCATGTGATTGATCAAAACAACAGTCCCTACTTCCAAAAGTGCATGTGCTTCCCAGTGTCTCAACAGTGAACCACATGAGACATCTTAGTAATGCTATAACAGTACAATACCAGTTTTATTCTGCAAAGCTTAGGAAAACGGGACTATTGCGATTCAATAAAATCATCCTCATTACATGATTAAAAAGTCAGAATCACCAACCTTGTAACAGACTACGGTGTCATCTGGGTACATAGCAAAAAGTTTAGTTCCAAGCCGTGCATGACAAGAATCACAAAGGCTTTCATCATTGATCTGCACATGCCTCGACTTTTCCTCCAATATTGCTAAACTTGCATCAGTATCTAGAGCACGGGACAGATTATGCACAATCTGAAAAAGCAATCATGTATCAGCTCAATAGGGGATGAAAAACACGACAACATGGAAGAGGCTTCATGCAAGAGACTGATTTGAGTAAAACAGATATCTAAAGATAGCTTGCCCAGCAATCACAATAAAAAATTAGAATGATTAATTCAATTATCATATTATGGAGGAAAATAAATGAATACTGCAAAGCAAATGAATGAAATTTTTTTTTGTGACCTTATAGCTTAATGACAAGAACCTGAAACACAAACAAAAAACTTACACGTCCTTGACGGTGATGATGAAGCCGAGCTCTCAACATTCTTAATATAGTTTCAGAGGCAAGTTGAAGGGGCATATCAGGGGACAATCTCTGCAACATTAACCAGAAATTTTGTACAGAACATGAGAAACATGATGTTTCAAACATCAAATATTTGGCAGAGCCCTCAACAACAGAATTCGGCTATTAACGAAAGCAACTAAAGAAGTGTCTGTGCATCCGTGAGACCTTCCATTTTTTCTTCTCGCCTCCAAATTCCCAAAAACCTGAGAGAGAGAGAGAGAGAGAGAGAGAGAGAGAGAGAGAGAGAGAGAGAGAGAGAGTCTTTATACCTCTAAAACTTGCAAAGGATCCAATGATTCACCATGATTGTGAAGTAGTCGTACAGCTGCTTTAAACATAGGCTCTTTACCATCTTGTGGATCCAGATACATATCAAGTAACCTGAGTTTCACAGCACAAACAAGGAATATCCAGAAGCAATTTTAGATACATCAGAGGAATACTTCACATGTGTGTGCCTGCATGTGTTTATGTGTTTTTGTGTGCTTGTTCGTGCACATGTAGGGGAGAGAGAGAGAGAGAGAGAGAGAGAGAGAGAGAGAGAGAGAGAGAGAGAGAGAGAGAGAGAGAGAGAACCAACTGCATATAGACATCTGGCCTCCCAATCTCAGCACAATATTGCTCAGCAGCTTCACTGTTTTCCAGCTTCCTAAAAAGCCATTGTTTATTAGTTCGCAGAACTTTGCACCAATTCGGTTTTCATCTATAAAACAATTATTTCTTCAAATTTCAGCTCATGCCACTGAATCCCATGTATTTGGGATTAAACTACAGTTACTACTACGTTCCAATATGCCTTGAAGTGTAATAAACCATTCTATTATCTAACCTAATTTAAACCATAAAACTAGCAAAAAAGAACAGAAGACTCTAAGCGAGAACATAGATCAGCACTTGCCAACTTACTATTAAACCCCATAACTGAAGCATATTGGACACCGCAGAAGGGGGTAGACAATATAATGGAGAGAGAGAGAGAGAGCCAAAAGCTAATCACTTATATGCTATCTGAAAAAATTTCTTAATATTTCTCAATACAATTTTATGTGCTATAATATAAGCTCTTACCATTATTACTAGTCATAAACCTCACATGATTCAAGAAATTGCTAAACGGATAACTTTTCATACTTCAGAAAAGATGATATAGAAATTTATGAAATGCACAAAAGAAACACCATTGTCAAGGTAACAATGAAATTTATCATCGTTTTCTCTTTCTTGGAAAAAACAGGGATGGTGGACATTCACATACAAACAACAAGCCTCAACTTGTGCCAAATTAATGTGAAATGATACCCACATGAGGTGGCATAGGATATATTGTTGCGAATATTTTAGAAAGGAAGATGAAACTTACAAGGCCAAAATTTGGAGCACCAATGCCTCTTGCCCTAGTTTTTTATAAAGAATAGCCTGTTGAATAATCCAGAATCAGAGACTAGCAGTAGCAGTATCAAACAAGAAGACAATCATTTTGGCACTACAAATTATCAATGCCATCCATGAGTGACCAACAGCTAAAAGAGCAAGCTTAATAATTAACTTGTCCAAGGTCTCAGAGTACATAATCATTATATTCAGCTAGCCATGGTTCAGAAGCAGAATTCAAGACAAGGTCCAAAATAAGTAACGACAAACCTTCTCTGACCACAATTCTGATCCCTCAATCAAGTCAAGAACCTCCTCTGGGTCATACAAGTCGGAAGACTCTAAAAATATCTGCAGTCTTTCCCGAACAGGACTTTGAAAGATCAAACTTGTCCTATGATCAGAAATGTTTGTCTCTTCTATTCTTCCAGGATCAAGGTTTTGGGAAGCAATTTCTGCTTGAAAAGCTTCAATTGCTGACTTGGCCAGTGAGAGAGCATATAATGTGTGGAACTGACTGTCATAAGATTCTTGGTCTTCAATTAACCACTGAAGGTACCTGTGCAGATAAAGAGGTTAAAATCAAATCTGTGCAGTGAAGATCAATTCACATAAGGAAGAACTTTTCTTTTCTTTTTGAAAGTAACGAGTGCAGGTAAGAAAAAGCAAATAAAGAATATGACAAATGCATTTGATAAAATAAATGACACCGCTGGAACAGTGAGATAAAAGAATAGCACTTTGACGAAAATATTGCACAGGTAGTTTATCATGGTTTCCTTGCATTGTAAGTTATAATGGTAACTATATGATTCCACTTTGCGCTCTTACAAACTGTGGCTGACACCATGAAACCAAACTCAATAATGCCATCATGTTTTTTAACGATAAACAGTTAGAATGAATCAGGATTATCACTCCCAAAGAACGACCACACAATTTTAAAGATTATTCCAAAAAAAAACTATGGCATTTCATACTTTGCCAGTTATTTACAGCTCTTTTTGCTGGAAGAGCTCAAATATAATGCAAAACTGGACAACCAGGGAATCAGTTTCATTCCCTGGCCAAAGAAGTGATTCTCAGAAAATGTAGGCCAAACAAAAGAGATTTTCTGATTTCAGATGGATACAATTTCATTTACTTCCAAATGGTTAGAGTGAAAAAAGTTTGGTACAGGAGGTTAAATGAACAGTACAATGACCTCAAATCCCCAACTGCATACATGTTGACACTATATGACTTTCTACCATCCTCTAAACTCTCTCAAGTACATGGGGAAGATGTAGTGCAGTCCCGGTTATTGACATACCTTTGGAAAATTTCTACCTTCTTTGGATCAATAGCTGCAATAACTTCATCTGGAAAAGAAAGAGCGAACAATATTGAAGGATCAACCACAGGAACAAATTTTTTCAAATAAATAAAAACAGGTTTATGCATGATCAATAACCATTGATGCCATACAGACAACAAAACAACATGTTAACACAAAAGTCTAAGATGTTTTCTTATAAAAACAAATTTCAAAAAGCTCATATAACAACAATTTAATAAAAGTAGAGAAATTTTTTGGTGCCTTGCTTCATAGAGATGCTCAAAATGAATGCCTAGATGAGCACATTCTGGCTCAATCGACGGGTGGAGAGACATAAAGGTGTAAACCTCTTATAAATCACTCCCTTAACAACTGGATAATTTCCTTGTGCTTTGGTGCCTTTTAGGTCGATTTAAAATTTCCATTTTTTTTCTTCAAAATCCGTTATTACTAAGATACTTTTCCTTGGTGGCATTCAATAAAAGTTGCAAACATAATTACAATTGACAACGAATTGTCAAACCAAAATGCAAATGAATACTAAAATTCTGAATTAAACTTGATGGAAACTGAAATAGTTCATGTTTTTTTATATCAGAAACAAAAGATTTTATTAAGAATAAGATGAAACGTGGATACAAGTACTCTGTAGGAACTATACATAAGAAAATTTACACAAGTAGCAACTTCAGGTATGCTTAACTATGAAGTCAAAACCATATTCATCAGGGTATGAACAAATCCCACCTGGTGGAAGTTGATTCACTCTTTTCTCTGATGTTAAAACCTGAACTGCAAAAACCTGATTGATGTCTGCAACCTAACAAGACCAACCAGCTCCTGATTAAACATTGGACTTGCGAAACACAACACCTTCAGCTTTCTCTAAAATAGTCAAAATTGTGAAACTAAAACAAGACAAACCATCCAAGATAAAGTAGAAACAACACTGCAGATAATTAACACATACCCATCCAAGATGTTGTAGAACAAGCTCTGGATCAGAAGACTCCTCAAGGAGCTTTGATGCCTCAGCTGCAGCAGTCTCCTTACCAGAGACAATATTTGTACCACCATCCTGTGAGCCACTCTCCAAGACGGGGTCTTTCCAAAGGCCAGATGAATAATGTCTTGCCAAGATGCGCCAGATACCAAGAGCCTTCGAGCTCATTCCTTTACTTGCATAGAGGAAGGCAAGTGTACGTAAATGCCCAGAGTCATCTAGCAAAGTTTCCAACTCCTCCTGCACCGCCCATGCAAGTTCTACAGTCATCCTTCAAGCAGGCTCCAGACAATGGCCTCTGTTTGCAATGCATTGGAATGCTAAGATTGTTTACCAACATCTTCACAGTGCATTGTCTTGAGGCCTATAAAGTTTGTTGCTTTTGATTCCTAAACTAAACATAAATTTAATGTCTCCAAATCCAGGACATGTGCATGGTTCTTACAATTGCTACCATCATTTGGTGCCCTTTCTAGCTGGTTAAAATCCCAAAACCGTGTCTTAGAAATTAAATACAGACGGAATCTCAACCCAACCCCCTACAGTATGAAAATGAAGCTTTTCTATAGTCCAATTTGAGGGAAAATTTATGTTGATTTCATCTTAGCTTTTCTTTCAACTACAGTAACCATCAATCTCCTTTTCTTATCCTAAGAATCACTACTTCATTTTCTCTGATTTACACTCTGGTACAAATGAAAAAAGCAGACATCCTGAAGTGGATGAAGGGTCTACAATGACAACACTAGTTTTTCTTATGATTCAAATAACAGTTAATATACTCAATAGTTATCAAGACACCATCTGATAACCTTTTTCCATCCATTTCCTTTGGTACTAAACCAAACCCAAATCTTTGGCACTAGATCATATATCATCTTCTTTTTTGTTTTTTACTTTTTCTAAATTCTAAGCAGTCGTGTACGACATGAACCATTCATATTCACAAGTTCCTTCTAGGAAGAAGACTAGAAGTACGGGAGGAGGAAACAGGAACTCCCCAATTAGGAAAGTTGTAAAAGGACAAATCCTTGGGCATGCTAAACGAACATATCAGAGGAAATAGCAACGGTGAGAAAAAAAAATACAAATAAGAACACATACCACAACGCAAGAATTTGCTGATGATGCCAGCTTCTCCATGTCATAGACATTATTTAAAGCTCTATAGAGGTACATTAATAGAGTGTCCACTCCCTCCTTCACTGATGGAGTCAACTCTTTCTCACGAGAAACCTCCAAATACCTGTAGCAAGAATGTGTATACAAGAAGATATTATGATCCAAATGCTAGTTGCCAAGAAATTAAATTCTGGATAAAAAATGCAACAGAAATTAGGAGGAAAAACATTTGGCGAATAACAAGTGGTATGCAGTCACCTAGTAATTGATTTGATGGCAGACTCCAACAAATTATCTCTACTTGGCGGATTAAGGAGAAATGCATCGTCTACCACAGTTTCTACACCTGCTTTCCTGAGAAATATTGCCCTTTGGATTGCCAACAACCCGTCATCTACAACATCTTCCAGAGGCGCAGGGGGAGGATGCAAACCCCAATAGCGGTTTCTAGGAACCTAAAAACACAAGTTCTATGCTATGGTTACAAAATTCAGAAGGCTTACTAACACAATAGTCTGCACCAACATTCAAATTATTTGAGTGTGTATTTTCACTGACTACTACAAAAGCACAAAATAGTTCTTTCATAGTTGTTCGCATTCACACTGTAGTATTCATTGTTACATAAAACATATAAATGATAAATCAAGTATCATTATCCATTTTTCCATCAAACCACACATTGGCTTTTTCTGGTAATTTAACATTCCCAACAAAATGCAACGAGAATTTTAACCTTGATATTCTAATGAGTATCACAGTCCACGTCCTTAATTGCTTACAACGCACTTTTTTGGGCAGTTATCTTCTAAAGGAAGCAAGTTTATGATGCAATCAATGAGCTTTAGAGCATGCCAGACTCTCCTCTCCTTTTCTATTAAGGTAGAGACAATATAGGTGACTATAGGAAGGCAGTATACATGAGCTGAATACCCTAATTATGAGCACAAAAGACCATACCAGTAGTGACCATCGATTTGGATCTCTCATTATGAATGGAAATACTTCAGAAGGCTGCATGGCCTCAGACTGCAAAAAGTGATTCACTGCTTCCTCAAAATGCAAGTCGAAAAGCAAGAGAAAGCCCACTTGAGCATGAACAAACGAGAGCATATCCTTTGATAATTCACCCTCACACTCAAGCTCCTCCACCAAGGAGATGGCTTCCTTGAAGTTCTTTTTTCTCAATAGATCTTTAATCTGTTCTTCAGAAGGTAATTTCCGAAAGCAAACAACCTAGAAATTTGCAACATGGAAAGGGCATATAAGAAAACTATGAAAACCAATCAAGCAACCATAGAAAGCATATGCATCACTGTCAACTCTTAAAGGTTAATACTTGATCGATCAATTCTCAAACAAACCAGCACAAGCTGCTGTGACAACTGTGTTCACGAGGAAAGCTTAAAGTTTATGAGCTCTAGACCTCTATAAACATCTTCAGGTAAAACGTTCTTAAAGTATTTTGCAAAAACATGTTTACGATAAACACGCAAATCACTCAAATCTGACCAAATATACAGATACTATAACTTTAATGAGTCTATTTGGCTTTAATCAAATTCAGGAGCAAAATTTCTCAGCAACAGACTAGACAATTGAAACTTGCAGGTTTTTTGCTATCTTAGTTTATAGAAATATATATATATTAACAAAAGCTAAAACAGGATGCAATCATGTTCCCCCCAGTCATATGTCATACACAACAGTAAAATAACTGGCAATAATTGATCATAAAGAAGCTCATACTTCCTATAACCCATTCCTCACGAGTGTATTTCCATACAACATACTAGATAGAAAGCACTTTAATGAAGGGAACTTGAAGGAATCACTCAACAACACAATTCCTTTTTTTGTACCCAGCACCGAAAATTAGTTTATAATCTCCTCACATGAAAACCCTTGCACACTGAGTACAATCATCAAACTGATCTTAGCTTAAATGAAAAATTAACTGTAAAGTTAACCATATAAATTAAGAAACTATTTAACATGCAAATTTATACTTCCACTTCCTCTTATTACTCATAAATGCAATTTATCGTCCATTCCAAGTGATAAATACAGCACTGGTGTAAAAGAAAAGAGTATACAAACTAAAAACAGAAACATAGAAAGAAAAAAAAGGGAAAAAGTTGTACATGTGTGTAATGAAGCTGCAAAAAGTATAAATGAATCATTGGATCAAATACTTTTCCATACCTTGGTGGGTGTTGCAACAACGACAAGCTTTCCAGTTCTATCTTCCTCATCTGCAACAACGCACGGCCCTCCTACCCCTTCGCCGCCAAAAGTGACCATCTGAATACAAGTACCAGTTTTCTTATGGTACAATTCCAGCTTTCCATCCCTTGCAACAACCACATACGAAGATATCTCCCCAATAGAATCTGGGTTACTATGGAACACCAAGCTACCACCAACTGGCTGCCCATGTGCATTAGCTATGACGCCAACATTGTCCACCAACAAAAGCAAATTCCATTCTTTACACAACAATTTAAGTCGTGGCAGACTAGAACCATCAGGTAACGAAAATATTACACCACTTTGTCCCGTAACACATGAAAACAAACTATATCCATTAACCGTACTAACAATTATCGAATCATTGAGCCATACCATGGCCATAACCCCATCAATACACTGAATTTCTTTCAGAATTACAAAAGACCCATCATCAATGTCTTGGTCACTTTTACCTACTCTATTAATCAAAATAAGCTCTATCAATACCAATCTTTTTCCAATCACAACCGAGAAAACATGATTGCCTACACGCTGCTGCACTGTTTCTTTCATTTTCAAGCCATTTGCTCTGATCCCACTTCCCAACTTTTGCAAAAATCGCTGACTTGTGCTCGTATACTCTGATGAATTGCTAAGAGCTGACAAATTCGAACACTCTGATTCACTGCTTCGCAACCTCCTCGTGATGACAGAAATTCCTCTCAAGAAACTCAATCTCTTCACAGGCTGCAACAGAAGTGAGTCAACCGTAAACAAAAACCCACCCAAAAGCACCAAAAGCTTCCCAATGTCACCAAATACTTGTATAGACTCCACTGAGGAATTTCCGACCACAACTTTTCGCAAAAGAGAAATGTTCTGCAGGACTGAAGGGCTGTTGGAACGATCAGACCGGGTTTCATCATTGGGATTGCCAGGGTTTACAGAGAATAAGAATAGAGCTCCAAACTGAGTCCCAATGTAAATTAGACATTGGGAGTCAGAGACCGTGTAGATAGCGAGGGATGTAACTTGTGCACGAGAGTGGTCAGAGAGGTTGAAGAATGACAGTGGTTCTAGAACAGTCCGAGCACTAGGTTCGGGCTTGGCCATGGATCAAAAGACTAGTGCTTGAAGGTGAGCACCATAAGATACAAGACACCCTGAAATTGCAAGTAACTAAACACTAATCACAAAGGCTGAGCACTATAATTCTTAGAGCTGTATACCATAAAATAAAATAAAAAGGTAATATACTATAACTAGAATCAGTAGAGCAATCCCAGGTTGAAGCTAGACTGAATTGCACAGATAAACAACAATCCGCATTGTTTAATCTTTTTTTCCTTGCCCAACATTATCTCACACACAAAGAAAAAGAAATATTCTTGTGCAAATTCAAGCCCTCGTGCCTTGAAATAATACCCCCCAATTCCCTACAATGTAAAATACCTAAACCCATGAAGAAAAAAGTGCTATCTTTTTCATTTCACACACTAATTAATCATTTTGCAGATCGAATTGAATTTCTAACAAAAAGGGCAAAAAAAGATGAAATCTTTTGACAGAATATTCATACTTGGGAAGGTATACGTAGATCGAAGGAAGTCGACAGAGCAAGGCGAAACTTGCAGAAGCTTCTATGGTGGGAAATGCCAAACTGTTTTGCGAGCTTGAGACTTTTACACCTACCAGTAGCATCACCGAAAACGTCAAGCGCTCTCTCTCTCTCTCTTTTATTTTATTTTTCTAACGTCAATTCCTATAGGCTATATTTCCTCCACCGCCTTTTTTTTTTTTCTTCCTCTTTTAATTCGAATATGAGCTTTCCGTTGCAACTTTGGAAGTGGTGGTGGTGTGGTGATGTTAATTTTTGGCCAAATTTCTTGTAATTTGTTTACGATTAAAATTAGGTGGAAATTATATTTCTGCCAAGTCAATTCGCTTTCGTTTTAATTATGTTTTTATTTCATTTTCGGTCCCATGTGGTTTCAATTTCAGCAATCATACCCTTATAAATGGTTGCAATAGAGTCCAAAATCATGATTTTGAACTCAATTGCAATAGCTAATAAACTGTGCAGAAATCATTTAAATTTTTGAAATTACCATCATCTTACAGGAAAAAATAAATGTAATTTGCCTTTAAATTATCTATAATCAATTTTCAATTTTTTTTGGTGCTAATTTGTCTTTAGATTATGTACGCCCTTGCATACTTAAGGCTCCCCCTTCTTTTAATCAAAACAATTGCTCTTTTGTGATTACATTTCACTCTTGACTGCTTGCCTTATTTTCACCACTCAATCTTTTATATCGACCTAATTCCATGGCTGGAAAGTACATATTTCTTTGAAACTTTCAGTGTTACGGTCACACCACCACGTAAGTGAATCCGTAACATCACGTGATGATGCGACGGTCATATTGAAAAGTTATTCATTTACCATTCTCCCCTTATGGTACTTTTCTTTTGAAAAGTGAGAAGATTTGCCAAGATGAGCTATTTAGCTCTACCACCCATGAATCTACCAGACTAAGAGAATTATAATCCATGCTTGTTTCTCTCTTTGCAAATGTGGAAAACCAATTGTGAAAGTGGATGCACAACAAGAGTTGCAAGCAATATAGGCTCTCTGTCAAACAATCTCAACACAAGCACCAGACCAGAAGATGAAAATATGAACATGATCCTTAGCGCAAGAGATGAACACAAAGTATGGAATATTAACTTCTATTAAGAATCTCAATCAATCCAATCCATCATGGAAAAGAAAATCAAGTGTAAACCCCATTAAACAAACAAGCAGCCAAAATAATATGAAGGCAACTACTGTCAGAATTTGTAAAAGGTTAATTGAGAGTTCCAATTGGCAATTACTAACTATTAGTTTACTATGAATTAATCCGAGGATGAATGCTGTATCCCTATTCACACCTTACCCAAAAATGAAGTCAAGCTAAAAGGCTTGTTTGCTCATTGAAGTTGGGCTGCAGGATTAACCCCAAGATTCTGTGACATCCTTACCATGGTAACCATCGTCGGTGTTTCATAGCCGACGGTTGTGCCAACGCTTGTGCGTGAGGTTCCACCTTCGCTCATTGTGAGAATCTGGGTTGTCATGTCACCCCTAGTTGTGGCTCTCTGCCATGAATGTGAGCTCAACCCTGAAAGAACATAAGCGCGCCCGGTCTGTGTATACGATTCCATACTTGCCATTCTATCCCTGATTTCTCTAAGCTCAGCTTCAAGCCAATTACAGAGACCATCCCCAGCTTGTGCTGCTGCTGTTGTTAAGAGAGTTGATCTACATTGTGCCAAAATGGCCTGTGCACCTTCTAGATTTCCCATTTCAGCCATCACTTGTGCTTCTGTGATACCTTCGGCCACCAAAATTCTATTCCTCTGACGATCAACCTCCAAACACACTGCCTCGTCTGCAGGGGACCAAGCTTCAGGTCTCAGTATCTCTACCCTCTCACCTAGCACCTGGATTAACTCATTTGAGCCTAGATCTTTGTACAAGCATGATACATCCAACAATGGTGTCTTCTTCACGCCTTCCCCATTTCTAGTTGCTGCGGATACTGGAACTGAAAGGTACACCAGAAATTGTTTCTCCTCTTCTGCGTACATATTTCCAACGTCAACAACACCTTGTTGAGACTCATCAGAAATCTCACTCACATGTCTCCCTGATGGTATTGACACAATCTGCACTCCCTGTGATGCTGACCTAACCGTGAGTCGAAGTTCTTGAGCCACAACACTGAGAAGACCACCAATGCACATAGCAAAGGCATCTTGTATCATAGCAACTGATTCAATGAAGGAAAAGGTGCCACCGGATGAATCAGAAATAGCATGCATAGTAGTCGCATCATGGTCAGTGCCAAACCCAAATGCGTGGACTGGAATATTGCTACACCGTACCGAAGCTGGCAATTGGTTCAAAAACTCAGACACCTGGTTTGCACTTGATGTAGTCTGTGAGCCATAGTTGCAATTGTCTCTGCCATCGGATAAGAGGATGATGCTAGAAACCGGATTCCTTTCACGGCGTTCTTCAAGGACCTGAACTCCTTTCTTGAGTCCTCCCACAATGTCCGTTCCACCATTTGCTCTAAGAGACTCGACTGCTAAAATGGCACTTTCACGCCCATCAACAGTCATTCTTCGCAGAGGAAAAACCCTTTTAGCAATAGTTGAGAACGAAACTATGGAAAGTCGGTCATAAGGCCCCAAGTTTTGTATGACAAATTTGACAGCACGCTTGAGAAGGGCAAGCTTTGTGCCAAACATGCTGCCACTTACGTCCAGAACTGTCACAAGGTCAAGGGGGGTACGGTCATGGCCATTAGCATCTTGAAGGGGTGGTGCTCGGATGCTGACAAGAACAGGAAATGTAGGGCGAGATTCTGCAGCAGAGATAGCAGAGTACTCTGTATAACTCTTGATTGCTACAGTTTGGGGGCCAGAGAGTCGAGTAGGTGAGGTGGATGGGAGAGGTTCATCATCTGAGAAGCTAAGCGGCTCGGGATGGACCTGGGGCTGCAATGGGAGGTGAGACTGGTGACGATGATAGACATCAGTATGGATCTGACCCAAGTTATTTTGTTGAGGATCTGCAACATTGGTGGGAGCTTGGAAAGGTACAGCATTCCACTTGGATCGGCAGATTGGGCAGCAAAGGTTTCCATGTTTGACATTGTTGGCAATACAAACGAAGTGGAAAGAGTGGGAGCACTCAGCAGTGAAGATGGCTTGGCCTTGCCCTGCTCTCACGTGACTCAGGCAAATGGCGCAATTTTTCTGTACACAAAACAATTTTAACAAAAGTCAGACATGAG
Source organism: Prunus avium (assembly GCF_965620075.1). Taxonomy (NCBI): domain Eukaryota; kingdom Viridiplantae; phylum Streptophyta; class Magnoliopsida; order Rosales; family Rosaceae; genus Prunus; species Prunus avium. The sequence goes on from NC_142287.1 coordinate 31,337,590, forward strand.
ATGGCCATACCAATGCAGTTACCTTTCAACAACTGTTCAAGATTAACACAAAATGAGAAGGCTTTGATCAACAAAATTGAATGAAAAGAACTTTGCCACATAAATAGACTTTTTATACATCAGTATTTCAGCCTGGGATAGTGTTCACAATGTTAAGCAAACACAAGCTATCAAAAAAGCACATTCGGTGCTAACAAGAATCCGCATCAGCATTATTCTATGGGAAAATAGAAAACTGTCAGTATTGCACAAGTTGAACAATGCAATTCAGCCAAAAGTCATAATAAACACAGCAAGAGCATATATTTGCAACATGGAAAAGGGGTGAGGAAACTGTGACTTATTCGAATAGGGAAAAAACCAGAATTTCATAACCTAAACTGTAGCAAATTATCTTTTTGTATTACAGGTAATTACAGATCAACTGTGCAACATGTTGTCATCTTTTAAAATGCAAATAATTAAAAAACAAAAAGGAAATTCTAAATGTCCAACAAAAATTCTCTAAATTTATAAAAGAGGATATGATATGACATAATCGTTTGGGCGTGCAATATAAGCGTGTAGCTTTTGACTTATTCGATTTATTGGCCTCTATGTCATTGACTTTTTCACAAAAAGGAATCACTGAAGATTTGCCTAACATATCTACAAGATGCTTAAAATTATATTGGGAATAATTAGGGAAACCTCAAAGAGTAACTTAGAAGGCAAACTCAAAAAATATCAATAAACAAAAAACTAGTTGGTTGTTAGAACAATTCACTGCATATTGTAATTTAGTAGACATTAGATATAAAGTAAATAATAGCATATGCAAAAAAAAAAAAAAAAAAAAAAAAGAAGAAGACTGTTTCTGTAAATTGAAGGGCAACTCACATTTGATAACAGCCGCTTGGACAACCTTTAAAATAATATTATTAATTAATTAATTACAAACCCCCCGAATTGAGCCTTTTAATGGCCAATGACTTGACTACACGCCTAAATAGAAAGAAACGTGATCAAATGCCCAACTGCCGTATTCCTAAACTGCCACCGAAGAAACGGCCAAACCAAGACACACTGGGACCGTAAATACAGGAAGCCTATAGGGGCAAATTGGTCATATTGGCGAACTAACTTGATTCTGTTCCAATAGTCAGAAAACGACGGCCTGTTTCTTTGGGAAAGAACAACTGGCAGTCTCCTCCGAGTTTTCGCGGCAAATTAACACTCACTCACACGCCGGAAAGCTCGCGGTTAAAATCTCGCCGGCGACAAAACGAGACGCGACATAATGAAAAAACCGGGACTGAGATCCCGAGATTAAGGAACAGATTTTCCAGGGAACCAAACAGGCACACAATGGCGACGTACAGAAATTAAATGATTTAAATTAAAGACTGAGCGAATTATTTAAAAATGTGATGGTGATTTACAATTACTGACCTTGGAGAGGCGAGAGCTGAAGCTGCGAGAGAGCTTGGAGATGGCGGAGGAGGAGGAGGAGGAGAAGGAGCGAGACGAGGGAGAGGGTCCGACGGTTGACGAGATTTCGGGGGGAGGAGGACGAGGCGGCCGAGACGACGAATTGGATGAATCGGACGAGTTTAATGAGAGCTTGTGACTCAGAGACTTCTTCAGCTTCCGCCACGTAGCGGCCATTGTTGTAATTAATAAGAATCTTTAACAACGGAGAGAGAGAGAGAGAGAGAGAGAGGGAGAGTTATGTTCTGGTTGCGCAGTAGATGTGGTGTGGTTTATAGAGAAAGGTGTGTACTTTATAGACAGAGAGAGACAGAGAGAGAGAGAGGAGTTAGTCAAAGGGAATCAGGATACGCATAAGCAAAAATAGAAAGATTTGATTTTTGGTTTTCTTTCTCTTTTTCTTTTTTTCTGAATTTGTTATTTTCTGATCAATTTTCAGTTGCTTCGCTTGTAAGAAATTATTTACCATAATGTGGAGTCATTCAATAAAAAATGTGAAATATTATTATCCCTTTTCTTAAAAAGGGATTAAAGTCTGCTTTTTCTCACCAAAAAATTGTTTCAGTTAAAAATTAAATAATGAAGCCAATGGGGTAATACCATAAACGGAAAAGTATGTTTAGTCTAAGACCAACGTCTTAGGTTCGAAACCCCTAAATATCAATGTGTGTGAATAAATCTCCATCTTCCTTCCAATTTTTGACAACAAAAACATTAAATAATATAAAGTGTTCGTGGCATGTTTACTAATCATGAATATAAATTGAAATTATTCAAATTCCTAATTTTCCTATGTTTACTAACACATGAGTATTAAAATTATTTCAATTCATGACTTTCATTGCTTTTACTAATCCATAATGGTTTGTATAGAGCTTGGAGGGGCCATTTCATGAGCTAAACTCTACTCATACACACATGTCATCCCAAAACTACTGCCACGTGGTGAGTTTATAGAGTAGACAGATGTGCAGCTTCCTCTTTATTTACTCACATGAGGTCAGATGGCCTTCCTGCATCTCTTGGTTTGATTCAATAATACTGTAATTCTCTAACACCGCACAATTTATTTTAATATTTTTAATGTTTGTCATTTTAAATAAACAAGAAATTTCCATGACATTACAGCATACACATACTTTGAATATATACCTTTGACCTAACCACAGTTAATTTCTTGGTTAATTAAGCATATGCTCCAGTTGGTTTAATTTTAGTAAAAAAGAAATTATGTTCACACAATGTCCCAATCTTTTTCCTTTTTTGGTATATATTAAAATATCAATATTCCATACTTGTCAATAGAAAGCAGCTCAGACTCAGAATTGCATTAACTTTTTTGGTAGATATAGAGAGAAAAAGAGATGGTTTTAACTTTTAAGTATAAAGCCAGCTTTTTAGTCCTGCATTTCTGCATCCAGGGCTAGGATGCCAATGCCCATCGGCAATTTATTTCATTTCATTGTAAACACAAATTTAAGCAAATTTCTAAACTCAAATTGAAGAAAATAAAAAAGAGCTCTTGAGCTGGCTTCATTTCATTGGCTACAATATGATACAATATTTGGGAAGCTCATCATGAATATTATTATATATTAACTATATTCAATATGGTTTTTTACCTATAAAATTACCAGGGGGGTCATAACCACCAAGAGGCATATTTCTCTAGCTTTTGGCTCCATTTCAGAGGAGGGAGGCCAAGCTTTGATCTTTGAGTGTTGTGAGGGATTATTATTACTAGAGGTTTCAAGTTCGAATTCTCATAACATCATAGTTGTATGTATATGAGAAATCACTCTTCCCTCTAATTTAGACTATCTCTTGTACTAAAAAAAACAAATAAAATGCAATGGCACATATATATATAAACAAAATTCCCTAGCATTCATCTTTCTTCTGTACTGTCACCAGCTACTAGATTTCAACTTAAAACGAAAAAAGATTCAACTTTCTGTCACTGTTTACCAAACAAATTAATGTGGAAGATTTGTTCAGAATGTAAAAGTCATTAATTGGAATTTTTGTAAGTATGATAATAAATGAATCTATCTCAATGTGGTGGAGGTGTACCTACCAGATACAAACGCCTGGTAAATGCTTATTCTCATTGACAGAAAAAGAAAAGCCCTAAACCCTAAACCCACTCACCTACGTACCCTCATCAATCCCTATTGACTTGACCCCGCATCGTACAGCAAAGATCTAATCTAACCTTAAAAACTGCCCAAATCTAAAAGGAAATCTATTGTTTCAAATTATATAAAATAAAAAAAATTAATAAAAGAAAGAAATTAAATTGAAATCTAAGTATAGGGGATCTGGGCCCACACCCCTTGGTGCCCAAGTAAAACTTTGAAAACGAGGATGGATGGATGGATGAAATATGGAGAGAGGGCAAGACAGAGGCCTTCACTCTCCTCCATTTCAATATTTCGTAGAAAGAAGACAAAAAAGAAATATGAAGGCAGCGAGTGAAACAGATCTCGGTTCTGAAAGCACTCGGGAACCAATTTTTACAACGAAGCACTCCTCCTCTTGTTGCTGCTCCTTCACCTTTGCCCACCCAATTATCCGGATCCCAAATGCCCCGACCCGGAATCCGAATTCTCCCAAGCAACCCCTGCCTCGACCTCTATTTCCACCGCCCCATGGGATCAGGCATCCACTCCAACTTGGAATTCCATGAGACTCTGACGAAGCAGCTGCTGCCGCGGGCCTGGTCTCACGATCCCCTCACCACCCTCAAGCTCATTTGCAACCTCCAAGCCAAGTGGAGGGACAATGGAAAACCCTATGAGGAGGCCTTCTACGCGGCAGCGTTTTGGCTGCACCACAACCACCCTAAGACCCTTGCCTGCAACCTCCTTCCTATTGCCAGCGCCTTCGGCCGTATTTTCGACGTTCTCGACATTCTGTCTCGGGTTCTTCTACAAGGGAATGGCCAGCAGCAGGTTGATCAATACTCTATGACTTGGACCAGGAAGGAGAAGAACAAACACTTCCTGTCCCAACAGTACCAGTTCCAGTTAACACAAAATGGAAGGAAGAAAAACAGGACAACTTGTCCTCTTCCTCCTCCTAGTCCTAGACAGATTCGGCAAATCAAGGTGGAAAAAGCCAAGAAGAAAGCGAGCGCCTTGTTGAAGAGAAGGAAGACGATTGCCACGGCCAACAAGGCTGTTGACAGGTACCACGGCGACCCGGATTATTGGTTCTTGCACGACCGGGTTTCTGATCTTATGGCCGAGTGCTTGAAGCATGATATCCAACAATTCAACCAGCATCGGCAGCAGCGTCGTGAGCGTGAGCAAGGCCAAGACCAAGACCCAAATGAGAAGAAGATGCAGACGTTGGAGTTTAACGTAACCAGTGTGGCTTATTGCTTCGAATTCGTGCCGCCCCCCACGGATCAACTGCTGTATGAAAGCGTTGCTAGGAAGATTTTCCTGCCAGGAGAGTCAGACTCAGAATCAGAATTTTTGAACCCAATGTCTCTGTGGCGGCGGCGGCTGCGGAAAGAGATTTTGGTACCCTTGAGACAAGCCTTGGCGCTTGCCAACGAAACAGGTGCCAACAAGTGGGGTTATTGTCCGTGTTACGAACTAGAGGCCTCTGATGCCGCTGCCTCTGCGGTTCACAAGTATATGGTGGCGCTGCAAAAAGCCATTGCCGCCGCCGAGGCCAAGTCCGAGTCCGTGTCTGAGAGCATGATTGAGGCCGGTGCTGTGCTTCCACACCCGATCGTACGCTACGCCGTGAATTATAATGGTCGTTACGAGCGAGCAGCTGAGCTTCAGTGGAAGAGAATGGTGGAGGACGTGTACAAAAAGCAGGGGAGGCTGAACAATTGCTTGGCTGTTTGTAACGTGCGGGCGTCGGAGTCGGTGGCTCTGGGGCTGTTTGTGTCTCAACTGAGCGAAGGGCCTTGGGAAGGAAAGGTGGTGAGTTACAACGAAAAGCCTCAGCTGCATTTGGTACGAGGCGAAGATCTCAAGTCCAAGTTCAGCTTTATGCAGAGTTTGGTTGAGTGTCAGGACTGGGAGGTTGATCTGGGGAAGGTGTTTGATTTGATTCTGGAAGTGGCGGTGAATGAGAATGTGAAGGCAGATCGGATGGTGAGGAAAGTGTTTGTGTTCACCTCCGTCGGAGACTTCAGTGATGGCAGCTGGAAGCCTCGCGGCGGCGATTATGAGGAAATACAGAGGAAGTTTGAGGAGAAGGGGTATGCCGTGCCACACTTGGTGATTTGGAATCTCACCAGACGGAATTATACGCCACTGCGTACCGGAGAGCCAGGGTTGACGTTGTTGGGTGGCTTCTCCGACGCTATGCTCAAGTGCTTCTTGGAGAATGACGGCGAACTTGGCCCCGACCAGGTAATGGAATTAGCCATCTCTCCCCAATGCTATCAAACTCTGGCTGTCTTCGACTGAATGACTATAAGTTGTCTGATTGAGTTTTCTTTATAAAAATGAAAGCAGCTTGGCATTTCGATCTCTTCTCTAGTTATATGTAAACTTGGTTGTGTTTATTTTGTTATCAACAACAACAACGCTGAATGATTTCCCTCTCATCTTTTGTCTCCTCCAACTGTTTGGTATGAAGGTCTCGTGGCCTTTTTGGACTTAAAATGCATTCCGTTGTGAATTCCTTCTCAATCAATATACCAAATAATAATAATAATGTGTAAAAACATGTTTACTGTTGCTAGCGGGTTCATTTGTTAGTGACTTGACATGATATAAGGTCAATTTAAATATGAAAATTTTCGTTTGTATTTCACATGTGTTGATAGTTTGTATAAAATTTATGGCAAAAAAAAAAAAAAAAAGTTAGAGATGGCGATCCCCTGTAAATGTGGATGAGGCTCGCAGAATTCCTCTCCTTGTACCTAAATTGTGCATGCATATATGTCTATATTTCAATTGATTTGATTCGAGAGAGTTTAGATATTAAATCTAACTAGCAGGATTTAACGCATTGAAATGAATGTAACGGGAATAATAATAACGTGGGACGAGAGAATGTAAAATATGTTGGGAGATGATAGTGGATTTAGCAATTATTAAACGGGTTTAGTTGGTGCCAAATTGGGGTCAACTCAACCCGTACGCTTCCTAACGAAGTGTGACGAAAGATTTAGCAATTATTTTTTTAGAAAAAAATAATGAAAACTATAATGATTTAATTCATTAAGTATTAATTTATGTCAAAATCGAATGTAAAACGAAAAAGTTGTAAAGGTGTAAGCATTAAACCAACAAAACAAAATAATGAATATTAAGCAAAGTTAGTTCGTCCAAGTAAATTAATATTGAGTGCACATGAAAGCTACCCTCTTATAATTTTCATTTCGAGAAAACCTGTGCACACAGAGAGATAGAGAGAGGAGGATGGAAGTAGAAAGATTTAATTTTTGGCTTTCTTTCTCTTTTTCTTTTTTCCTGAATTTGTTATTTTCTGATCAATTTTCAGTTGCTTCGCTTGTAAGAAATTATTTACCATAATGTGAGTCATTCAATAAAAAATGTGAAATATTATTATCCCTTTTCTTAAAAAGGGATTAAAGTCTGCTTTTTCTCACCAAAAAATTGTTTCAGTTAAAAATTAAATAATGAAGCCAATGGAGTAATACCATAATGGAAAAGTATGTTTAGCCTAAGACCGTAGTGTGTGAATAAATCCCCATTTTCCTTCCTATCTTTGACAACAAAAACATTAAATAATAAAAAGCATTCAGGGCATGTTTATTTATCATGAATAGATATTGGAATTATTCAAATTCCTAATTTTCCTATGTTTACTAACACATGAGTACTGAAATGATTTCAATTCATGACAATAAATTTCCATGACATTACCGCATACATATACTTTGAATATATACCTTTGACCTAACCACAATTAATTTCTTGGTTAATTAAGCATATGCTCCAGTTGGTTTAATTTTAGTAAAAAAGAAATTATGTTCACACAATGTCCCAATCTTTTTCCTTTTTTGGTATATATTAAAATTGTTAACTACTGATATTAAACAGTTAGTGATTCAGGTGTGCAAGGCACGTGAGTTGTTAGTAGTGTTTGTGAGTTAGTTTAGATAGCTGTATTGGTTAGACTGTTAAGCCTTACTTAACAGGTATAAAGTGTAATAGTGCTGGAGCTTAAAAAAAAACAGATTAAGCAATATAGAAATCAAGATTGCAATTCCTCTCACTTTCTCTCTGTTTCTCTTTCCTTCTTCTTCTTCAGATTTCTTCTTCGTTCTCTGAATATGTTGGTTTACAAAAATATCAATATTCCGTACCTGTCAATAGAAGGCAGCTCAGACTCAGAATTGCATCAACTTTTTTGGTAGATAGAGAGAGAAAAAGAGATGGTTTTAACTTTTAAGTATAAAGCCAGCTTTTTAGTCCTGCATTTCTGCATCCAGGGCTAGGATGCCAATGCCCATCGGCAATTTATTTCATTTCATTGTAAACACAAATTTAAGCAAATTTCTAAACTCAAATTGAAGAAAATAAAAAAGAGCTCTTGAGCTGGCTTCATTTCATTGGCTACAATATGATACAATATTTGGGAAGTTCATCATGAATATTATTATATATTAACTATATTCAATATGGTTTTTGACCTATAAAATTACCAGGGGGGTCATAAACACAAGCCAAAATTGTATCTCCACACTTACATTTGACTTTGGAGCAGCCAACCTTCAAGCTCTGCCTCCAAACCATCTGTGTATAATGCAAGCAATCTTTGTTATGAGCACAAGAATTAGTCTTGTAATTGTAGTAACTTCTCTCTTGTGCCCAAGCTGCAACTGCATCACTTGGCTTCCAGTCTTGTCCACTGCCCCAGAAAAGGTTCTCACCAAATTTGCTGTTTGAGTGAATCAAAGAGCAATCTCCTTGCCTTTGGTGTGCCCACCAAGAGGCATATTTCTCTAGCTTTTGGCTCCATTTCAGAGGAGGGAGGCCAAGCTTTGATCTTTGAGTGTTGTGAGGGATTAGATATTGCTGGATGGTGTTGTTGGGAGTTGTTGGGGGTAGCCTATGGGGCTTAGAAAGAGATGGCCAGAACAATGTGGAAAGGAGGAGGTAGGTTCCTAAAAGCCCACCTGAAAATAGTTTCATTGTTTCCATGGGGGGAGAGAGAGAGAGTGAGAGAGAGAAAGAGAGAAAGAGAGAAAGAGAATGTGTGTTATGGGTGTTTGTGAAGATCAGAGCATGATCTAATGGTGTATATATAGAGGATTTTTTATTATTGCTAATTACTCTTGATAATCATTGTCAAAACCTGTAAACAAAAACAACCAATCCAAACAAATGTGTTATCTTCTACATTGAAACTATAGTAAGTTGCATTGTTTGGGGAACAAAAAATTTATACAACTCAGTAACACATATGAAATACAAACGAAAAAATCGACCTTATATAATATCAAGTCACTAACAAATGACCCAATTAGCGACACATTAAGATAACTAACAAGGGAAAACCTGTTTTTACACATTAATTAATATTATTATTATTATTATTACATATATATATATATATATATATATATATATATATATTGTTGGTATATTTAAGAAGGAATCATTTCACATGTTGTATTGGTTTTCCCCTCTTTCTTCACAGTGATGATGATGAGAGGAATCATTTCACATGTACTTGCACAGAAAGGAATGTGAAGGATGAAAACCCTAATTTTTTTTAAATATAATTATCAATTTTAATTAGTATCTGATCTATTTTTGTATAGTTTTAATTACAATTTGCAACAGATTATATTTTAAAACTGATCTAACACTGAACATTATTAGCACAAATTTGTAAGCTCACATAATATTTGTTCTCTTTATTGTAGAAACACCTTTGACCAACACGTGAGTCCATGTGAGGTAGAGAGGCACCAACTAGCGCTATATATATATATATATATATATATATATATATATATATATCATTCATGAAATCGCTTAGCTTCTGAAAAATAAAAATAAAAAGACATGGCATAGCTTTGCATGCATGCATGCAGTGCAGGTGCTTATAGTTTCTTTATTTATATATTTTCAACACCAAATATATACGCATGCAATGCAATTATGCTTATAGTGGCAAAGATACGAGTTTCTCACCGGCTCTGTGCTTTCTCCGAGCTTTTGGAGTGAAGAAATACAGTTCTTTTTGGTTTGCAAACCCATACATCTCTATGAATGACAAAATAAGAAATCTCACAATTAATTTAAAGTTTACGAAAAAAAGAGAAGAAAAAAAAAGAGAAAGATACTAAAATATTTGAAAAGAAGAAGAAAAAAAAGAATGAGAGGAACCCTACGTGAAAGTTGTGTATGCTCTAGTTGGTTTATTAATTAGTCCCAAAAGAAATTATGTTCACTATTGTATGTGCTCAAAACTAGATTATCAGTAGTGGGCTCAAACTCAAAGATGAAGTGTGCTTTAATCTGCCTTCGGTAAGCACTTCTCTTCAGCAAGCTGAGGGCTATCTGCAGAGAGAGAGAGAGAGAGAGAGAGAGAGAGAGAGAGAGAGAGAGAGAGAGAGAGAGAGAGAGAGAGAGAGAGAGAGAGAGAGAGAGAGAGAGAGAGAGAGAGAGAGGAAGAGCAGTAGGTAAGACCTAAGGCACCGGTGTGGCACTGGCCGAAGGTCCTCCAATGTTAAAGTGAGCCGAAAGAAAGAGGAGTTAGCTATTGACAAAGTAAGGGAATAAGTGTCGAATGGCTATTACCTTGTACCATGGGGGCAAGGGCCTCTATTTATAGAGGTTTTGGGGTGTCCCCTTGGTGTAAATTTTCGATGTGGGACTTGTGGGGGTAGCTTGGGAGGCTGCCACGTGCCTTAGTGAATATACCAATGACGGACCGAGAGATTCCTACAAAATATCTTTTGGGAGGTCGAATTGGCAGGGGTTGCCGAGGGCACCTGCCGACTGTCAATTTGCAAGACCGCGAGACTGGGTCGGCTAGTTCGCAATCGATCGTAGGTGTCGATGGTACCAACCAATCACAAGGCTAGTGAGCAATCGGTCCTCAGTTTTATTATTGTGTAAAAAGATAAAAAGGTCATTCAACTTAATACTTAACCCTAGCACATATATCTATACACACACCCCACCACTCTATATTAAGTTTTAGAAAAATACAAACTCATCTACATCCTATTGCTAATGGAGTTTAATCCCGTAAAAAAAGGTCTTAACTTGCATGTCAGTGCTCTGAGGTTTGAACCCTACCACAAGCATCTTTGTCTGATTAGTTAACCTTTTTAATCACATGATAAAAACAGCCTTGTGAAAACAACAAAATCTCATGTATACTACAAATAGTATTTAATGATTTAAGTATTGGGGTGAACATAGACAAGTGTTGGATTTAAATAGAAAAACTCTTTTATTTCTTTTTTTTTTAGCTTGGGTGTATTTAAGGGTAGTTTGGGAAGATAGTGGGGTTTTCTTAGAAATTGTGAAAATGTAAATTAAAAGTTGGGGTGAACTTAGAACATGGGTTGAACAAAGAGAAGTGTGGGGTTTAAATAAAAAATCTCTTTATTAAATATTTGATACTATAATAGAATCCGTGTCTCCGAAAGATTTTGTTACTTACTTACTTGTAGGGTCACGTGACCTAGCACATGTGATGTACTTTATTGGAGCGGGCCCATACTTTATATACTCTATTTTTGGATGTCCACGATTTAGAATTTATAGTCACAATTCAAAGCTAGTTTTCTACATCTTTTTTTTAAAATTATGGTCCGATTTAGTTTCAAACTAGTTGAATTTTTTTCCTAGTTAATTTGTAGCTGATAGTAGGTAGGTCAATCAATATTTCTAGTGTTGTGCGGTATGACCGCAATAATTGAAAACGGCCGGTTTCCGATCGGTTTGCGCAGTCGCCAAACTGACGAAGCATCTAACAATGCTGGAGCTGGTGTTGTAATTCGTAATGAGGTTGGGATGGTGTGCGGGGGTTTTGTGGAACCAATGATCTCTTTCCCTTCGTTGATGTGATTATATGAGCTAACTGATTTCCAAAACCCATCCCCTGCTCTTGGGGTGAAAAAATACAAGTTCTTTGTGGTTTGCAAACCCATACATCTCTATGAATAATCAAACAAGAAATCTCACAATTAATTTAAAGTTTACATAAAAGAGAAAGAAAAAAAAAAAGCTAAAATATTGGAAAAGAAGAAGAAAGAAAAGTATGAGAGGAAACCTATGTGAAAGTTGTGCAGGACTGTAGTTACAACACAAGCATTCGTCGAGGATAAGGTTCAACAGACTGACCAACACAACACAAGCATTCGTCGAGATTCGAAAACCTACTAACTTAAATTCTAAACTACTGACTTAATTAGATTTCAAAACAAAGAGAAGACAGACATCTCTACTTTCTGAGTGATTTGACGGAGGACCATGTCTCATACTTGAGATGATATTTCTTGGCCGCTTTTTCAATTTCACTAATTTTGCCACGCAGGTTCTTATGAACTATCACCCTATCTCCGTCCCACCTCCAATCCTTCCAATTGGGGCTGCTCACCAGTGAGTTAGTTTCCACCCTAGGCTCTTCCGCGACCTCTTCCTCCTCCTCCATAGCTTCATCATCTCCCACCTCCATAGCTTCATCTTCTTCCACCTTCGGCTCATCTTCCTCTTCCACCACAGGTGAATCCTGGGCCTTCTTCTTCTCCTCCTCTTTCTCCAGTAGGAATTTATCAACAGCATGGACCTGCGCTTCACTTGTTGTGACGTATGCCATCCGTTGCTTAGTTAGAACGGTTGCCGCCTTCAGTTGTTGTTCCCCTCTTATATGTCTACCGCTGGTTCTGTCATTGTTTTTCAGTGTGCTTGGGGTCGTTAGAATGGTTTCCGCATACGTAGCGTCAGCCACATTCTTGGCTGCCTGCAGTAGAGGGCGGCAATGTTTCCCGAAGGGCCCTGCCATTGCAACACAGAGAGAGAGAGAGAGAGAGAGAGAGAGAGATGATAAAAGATGAGAAGAATATAAACAAGTGTCTTGCTTGAGCAGAAGCTTATCGCTGGAGAGAGAGGATATGGGAGTGGGATTGGAAGAAGAGAAGGGGGTAGTATTTATACAGGAGCATAATCATTCCTCCCTGCGCAACATATTGTAAAAAAAAATCTTGCCCAATTATTTCAAAATTAAAAAGAGGAATGTAAAAACTACTTATTCAGTTCAAAATTTAAAAGAGGAAAGTAAAAAAAAAAACATGCCCAATTATTTCAAAATTAAAAAGAGGCATGTAAAAAAAAAACTTGCCTAATTATTTAATTCAAAATTAAAAAGAAGGATGTAAAAAAAAAAAATTGCCCAATTATTCAATTCAAAACTAAAAAGAGGAATGTAAAAATATATAACCTAACAGTTATTATTGTAGCACATCTTGCATGCTTAATTTTAGAATTTCTTTAAATCCTGTTTCAAATTACTTTAAATCCTTTTATTCAATCGTAATTCTTAATTACTTTAGCATTATTATTATTTGAGTTTAAATCTTTATAATTAATTACAGATTTTTTAATTAATTTTAAATGTCTTTTTTTATTTTTAGGTTTTAACGTAATTTTGACGAAAATGATCAAATTTATTAACAGATACAAACACAGGTACTAAATTGGCCAAATTAATAACATGGGGACTAAATTGGTTGATAAAGTAAAACACATGGACCATTTCTACGTTTATGCCTTTTTTCTAGAACGGATGGTAATATACTGCCGTTATCTTTCCCTATCTCTCATAAAAATTACTCTCCTTTATCTTCTTTTGACTCATCTTCCCTTTGTCTTCCTCATCTTTCCTTGTCTTCAATTTAATATGAACAGACCTTAACCAGTAATCTCGTTTCCTATTTTCCATTAATATTCATTGTGGTTATGAAAAAGCCTGTCTTAAATAGAATGAACTATACCAATTTCCAAATTAAATCTAAAAAAAAAAAAGAAATTAAAAAAATCTGGAAATTTGGCTTGGTCTCTACTCTTCTTCATTTGTGTCTCCAAATTTGTCTTCTCCTTTTTTTGGTTTCTTCCGCTAATTCAATTTTTAGCAAATGAAGATGAGTGTCTTTTTTCTAAGATGATAGAAGAAAGAGGCGGTGTTTTTTTTTTTTTTTTTTTTTTTTTTTTTTTTTTTGAGAACGATAGAAGAAAGAGGTCGTTCAAACAAAGAGGTGGTGTTTGCCGTTAGAAAGAGGGATGTCGTTACCGTCAATTTGGGGAAGAAGAAAACACTATAGATTTTGCAAAATGCGAGTAAATGCGTGGACTTTAAATGCAAAAGCTTGCAATAATTTGTTAAAATGCAAACAAAAGCAATGAAAATGAAGATAAATCTAGTCTAACAGGTAAAGTCGACATTATGCCAAATATATAGCCTAACATTTGTTAATTGTAGCACACATATGCTTAATTTTAGAATTGCTCAGAAAAAATTCCTTCCTGTTTCAAATTATACTTTAAATCCTTTCATTAATTAATATCTTTAATCATCTATCATCAGATTTGGTTGGAAATTGTAACTCAAGCATAATTTAATATTCTATTAGTTTTTAAAAATATTCAATTAATTCGAGAATGTAGAAAAGGAAAATAATCCATCACATATTAAATGCAAGAGATATATGCGAGACCTCTTAAAACTTGCCTTATGTTTAGAGTATATAACCCTAAAAAGTAAAAACAGCGTAATAAATCTAAAATTGCCTGTTTAATGAAATCTTAAGTAGTAAGTAAGCCCTTGGTGCCCTAGTGAAATTGTAAAACAAGTAGCCGTCGCTTATAAACATGGATGATATATGAAGAGGGCCTCCACTCTCCATTTCAATATTTCTTCGAAACACACCCAACAAAGAAAGGAATTCGTTGAACGAAAAAAAAAATGAAAGCAGTGCGAGTGAATGAGATCTCATTTATGAAAGCATGCGGAAATCAATTTTTACAACTCACAAGAAGAATCACTCCTTCTCTAACTTCACCTTCACCTTCAACCATCCAACCACAAACCCAAGTATCCGGATCCCGAATACTCTCAAGCAGCAGCAACCCCTGCCTCGACCTCTATTTCCACCGCCCCATGGGATCAGGCATCCACTCCATGTTGGAATTCCAGGAGACTCTGACGAAGGAGCTGCTGCCGCTGGCTTGGTCCCACGATCCCCTCACCACCCTCAAGCTCATTTGCAACCTCCTAGACAGGTATAGGGACGGTTCAAAATCCGATGACGAGGCCTTCTACGCTGCAGCGTTTTGGCTGCACCACAACCACCCTAAGACCCTTGCCTGCAACCTCCTTCCTATTGCCAGCGCCTTCGGCCATATTCTCGACGTTCTCGACATTTTGTCTCGGGTTCTTCTACAAGGCAATGGCCAGCAGCAGGTTGATCAATACTCTATGACTTGGACCAGGAAGGAGAAGAACCAATACTTCCAGTCCCAACAGTTCCAGTTCCAGTTAACACAAAATGTAAGGAAAAAAAACAGGACAACTTGTCCTTTTCCTCGTCCTAATCCTAGACAGATTCGGCAAATCAAGGCCGAAAAAGACAAGAAGAAAGCGAGCGCCTTGTTGAAGAGAAGGAAGACGATTGCCACGGCCAACAAGGCTACTGACAGGTACCACGGAGACCCGGATTATCGGTTCTTGCACGACCAGGTTTCTGATCTTATGGCCGAGTGCTTGAAGCATGATATTCAAAAATGGAAAGAGCATCAGCAGCAGCGTCGTGAGCATGGCCAAAAGGAGAAGAAGATGAAGACATTGGAATTGAACATAACCAGTGTGGCAAGTTGCTTAGGTTTCATGTTGCCCCCCACTGATCAACTGATGTATGAAACCGTTGCGAGGAAGCTTTTCCAGCCAGGAGAATCCCAATCAGAATTTTCGAACGCAATGTCTCTTCAACGGCGGCTGCAGAAGGAGGTTTTGGTGCCCTTGAGACAAACCTTGGCGCCAGCCAACCAAGAAGGTGCCAACAAGTGGGGTTATGATCCATGCCCGGTGTACGACCGAGTGTAAGATTTGCATTCTAAACCCTAAGGTGGTCTTCTAATCACTTAAGGATAACTAGTTCAATGTCAATTAGGATTACATGGATCGATTAATTTTAAGGCTTGATATATGACTGTTTCAGATAAATACAAGTGCTTAAGGTTTCCTATTTCTAAATGGATTGAGATACCTAATCCTTTAGGTTAAAGGAGTTTAAGTAATCCATGATGAGGAGGATTCTTAAACTATGCCTATAAAAGGGAGGTCCCTATGCTAACGGCAAATACACATTATTCTCATATCATTCTACCCCATCAAGAAGAGATTAAGGAGCCGTATAGCATAGAGAAACTACCCTACATAAAATCTGCCTAACCTGAGAACCAGAACCTGCTGTAGAGTTCCAGTGCAAGAAATCAAGTTTCCTGCTACAGTAATTCACACAATGTCGAATCAAGGTATGTGTTGTGAATATATAAACCTAGTAAAGTTTACATTTGGTATCAGAGCCTGGTTTATATGTTCTTAACCTAATTACAAGATAAAATTCGCATTAAAATCTGGTTTCAATTAAACTAGTCATTATAGCATGTATGTTTTGATTGCATATCTTATTTGTTAAGGTATGAGTTAAGCATAAAGTTCTCTGCTTAAATCATGCTTGAAAGACTGATTGATCAAAGTTTGGGGAGGATCTTGAATCAATTAAGTAAGCCACAGCAACTTAATCGATGCAGGAAATTCTTCATTCAAGGTTCTTGATCAAAATTGCATTATATTCAATCTCTCTTGTACAAATCTCTGTCCACAGACGTGAATTGTGCAAGAAGGATTGATTATAATGGAACGGTTTAGAACAACAGATTGTATGAGCAAACAATGAGTGTTCCTCTATCCACAGATGTGGAATCATTCGTTGTTTCAAGATTGCTTCTACAGATTTGCTGTTTTAAGACCATGGAACATGTTTGATTTGTGACCTACAGGTGCAAATCAATAATGTTTAATTAAGGTTATTGGGGATTTGTATTTATGTTTTCTTGAAATTACAGTGAATGCTACAAGCTATAACTCCATCGAAATCTTGACCGGTTCAAACTATCTAAAGTGGAAAGAAGAGCTGGAAATTTCACTAGGGCTGATGGACTATGATATAGCTCTAAAGTGGGATGTAATCAAAGAACCTGCTGCAGATGCAACTGCAGATGACAAAAAGAAATATGAAAGGTGGGAAAAGGCCAACAGGATGGCTACACTGATTATGTTAAAAACCATGACACCTTCTTTGAGAGGTAGCATTCCAAGATCAGAAAGTGCTAAGGATTATCTTGCTGCCATTGGTCAGAAGTTTAAGGAATCTGAGAAAGGAGAGAAAGGTGCTTTGCTAAACAGATTGACTGAGATGAAGTATGATGGGCGAGGTTGTGTAAGAGCTCACATAATGAATATGGCAGACATTGCACACAAGCTAAAGGAATTGAAGATGACTATAGATGATGATATGATGGTGCATTTTGCATTGAATTCACTGCCAAAAGAATTCAAAACTCTCAAGAGTTCTTATGTAGCTCAAAAGGAAAGCTGGACATTGGATGATCTCATAACAATAAGTGTTCAAGAAGAAAATAACATCATCATGGAAAGGGGTCAGAAAACTGTGAATATGGTACAAGATTTTCGTGCCAAACAATTCAAAGAAAAGAAGGGAAATTTTGCAGAAAAGAAGGGGAATTTTGCAGAAAAGAAAGATAAGGAAAATACCAAGATAAAAGAGGGAAAACCAACTGGATTGAAATGCTATTTCTGCAGAAAATTTGGACACTTGAAAAGGAACTGCACAAGGTACCAGAGGTGGTTAGAAAAGCAAAAAGGAAAAGGTGAAGGTAAGATTGAAAACACTTTGGTCTGTTTTGAATCAAATTTAATTGATGTTTCAACTGATACTTGGTGGTTAGACAGTGGTGCTTCAATACATGTTGCTAATTCTTTGCAGGGGTTCATAACCAAGAGGCCACCAAACAAGGATGAGGTGAAGGTGTTCGTAGGAAATGGAGTCAAAGTACAAGTGGAGTTCATTGGAGCAGTTAGGATTCAACTAGATTCTGGTTTTGTTTTGGATTTGGTAGATGTAGTATATGTTCCTTCTATGACAAGGAACCTTATTTCAGTTGCTAGGCTTGTAAAATCAAAGCTCACTTTGAGTTTTGATGAATTTGGTATTTCAATTTTCAATAATAAAGAGTTAGTTGGCAATGGAATCCTTGTTGGCAATATGTTTCAGTTAAACTGCAAGACTCCTCAAATGGTTATGAACATTACAAGCACAAAACGTAAGAATCAGATATCTGCAAAAATTTGGCACAAGAGACTCGGCCATATTTCAAAAGAAAGATTGAACACCCTATGCAAAGAATCTGTGTTAGCACCACTTGATTTTAATGAGTTGGATGAAAATTGTGTTGAATGCATAAAAGGAAAACTAACCACCTTAAGGAAGAAAGGAGCAGTAAGAAGTGAAAATTTGTTGGAATTAATTCACACTGATATTTGTGGTCCTTTTCCAAATCCAACACATGAAGGATACAAGTATTTTATCATGTTCACAGAAGATCACTCAAGATATGGACATATCTATTTGATAAAAGAAAAATCAGAAGCCTTAGATATGTTCAAAATCTATAAAGCTGAGGTGGAAAAACAGTTGGAATTTAAAATTAAAGTGGTAAGGTCAGACAGAGGTGGAGAGTATTATGGCAGGTTTGATGAGGCTGGAAGGAATCCAGGACCTTTTGCAAAATATCTACAAGAAGAAGGAATAATTGCTCAATATACAAATCCTGGAACACCCCAGCAGAATGGAGTTTCTGAGAGAAGGAATAGGACTCTAAAAGACATGGTTAGAAGTATGTTGTGTGGTACTAATCTTCCTATTTTTCTATGGGGAGAAGCCTTGAAGACTGCAAATTACATTTTGAATAGAGTTCCAACAAAGAGTGTTAACAAAATACCTTTCGAGATATGGAACAAAAGAAAGCCTAGCTTAAACCACTTAAAAGTTTGGGGTTGCAAAGCAGAGGCGAAACTCTACAATCCTATGGAAAAGAAGCTAGATTCTAGAACTGTAAGTTGCTATTTCGTAGGTTATCCAGAAGGAACAAAAGGATATAGGTTCTATTGTCCAAAGAACACTACAAGATTTGTTGAAACTCAAAGGGCCGTTTTCATGGAAGATGAATCTGATAAAATAGAAGACAGAGTTTTGGATTTTGATGAAGGATCAATGGAGATTGATAGCCATGCTGGATCTGAGACAAGTAAAGGCACTGTTATAATACCTGCAGTTGACACAAACTGTGATAATCCTGACAATATGGAAGAAGACACGGATCAGGCACAAAACACAAATCCACCTGTGTATGATAATGACATTGACATTCCAGACACAGTTCAAGCAGAAATTATGAATCCTCCTGTGCAAAATAACAATGACATTCAAGGCACAGACCAAAATATGCAGGATATGGAATTGAGAAGGTCAAAAAGGGCAAGAAGATCTGCTTTGCCGGATTGCTATGTATATCTGCAAGAATCTGAGCATGACATACTTGGAAAGGATGATCCTGAGAACTTCAAACAAGCCATGATGAGTGAAGACAATGAAAAGTGGTTGGCTGCAATGAAATCCGAGTTAGAGTCAATGAAAAAGAATGGTGTTTGGGAATTAAAAGTTTTACCTCAAGGAAGTAAACCTATAGGCTGCAAGTGGGTTTATAAGACTAAAAGGGACTCGAAAGGGGGAATAGACAGGTACAAAGCTAGGCTGGTTGCAAAAGGATACACACAACAAGAGGGCATTGATTATACAGAAACTTTCTCACCAGTATCTACTAAAGACTCATTCAGAGTAATCATGGCGTTGGTTGCACATTTTGACTTGCATCTTCACCAGATGGATGTCAAAACTGCATTCCTAAATGGATATTTGAAGGAAGAAATTTACATGCAGCAGCCTGAGGGTTTTGTTCAAAAGGGACAGGAAAACATGGTCTGCAAATTGAACAAATCATTATATGGTTTAAAACAAGCTTCTAGACAGTGGTACATGAGATTTGATGAAGTTATCAAGACATATGGGTTCACAGAAAATGTCCTAGATTCATGCATATATGTCAAGATGAGTGGGAGGCACTATGTTTTACTCGTACTCTATGTGGATGACATTCTCCTAGCAAGCACTAATCTCACACTGTTACATGATGTCAAGGTCTTCCTATCTAAGCATTTTGAAATGACTGATTTAGGAGAGGCATCTTATGTTCTTGGAATAGAAATTAGCCGAGATAGGAAAAGAGGCTTATTAGGACTTTCACAAAAGGGGTACATTGAGAAAATACTCAA
Organism: Prunus avium; assembly: GCF_965620075.1. Taxonomy (NCBI): domain Eukaryota; kingdom Viridiplantae; phylum Streptophyta; class Magnoliopsida; order Rosales; family Rosaceae; genus Prunus; species Prunus avium. Next base: position 31,357,495 of record NC_142287.1, read on the forward strand.
AAGGTTCAATATGATGGACTGTGCAGGGGGTGATGTGCCTATTAACAAAGGAGATAAGTTCAGTCGTGAACAGGCGCCAAAAACAGATCAAGAGAAGTTGGAGATGGCAGATAAGCCTTATGCATCATTGGTTGGCAGCCTTATGTATGCTCAAGTCTGCACAAGGCCTGATCTAGCTTTTCCTTTAAGTGTGTTAGGGAGGTTTCAATCGAATCCAGGACAGGCTCATTGGGTTGCAGGGAAGAAAATCATGAGATACCTGCAGAGAACAAAGGATTTTAAGATAGTTTACAAAAGGAATGAAAGCTTAGAATTGGTTGGTTATGCAGATGCTGACTTTGCAGGATGTGCAGATGACTTAAAGTCTACTTCAGGTTTTGTTTTTCTATTTGGAGGAGCTGCAGTTTCTTGGAAAAGTGTTAAGCAGTCTATTGTGACCACCTCAACTATGCAGGCAGAGTTCATAGCTTGTTATGAAGCAACATGTCAAGCACTTTGGCTGAAAAATTTTCTAACTAGCCTGAAAGTTTTGGGAACAATTGAGAAGCCTATACAGATTTGGAATGATAATAACTCAGCTATATTGTTTGCAAAAGGGAACAAAAGGTCAATTGGAGGGAAGCCTTTATCGCTAAAGTTCTTATCAGTGAAAGAGAAGATCAGTGAAGGAAGCATTGCTATGGATCATATTAATACATAGTCTAATCTAGCAGATCCATTCAATAAAGGGCTACCAAATAATGTTTTCAAGAGGCATGTAACTGATATGGGGTTGTTATCCAGTTTTGATGCTTAAAAACAGTGGGAGCAGCTTGTTAGTTTTCAAGAGAAAAAGGATATATCGGGAATTTGCAGATTTGTCGTCCGAGCTCCGATTGAGGTGTATTATACCTTTTTGAAAAGGGAATGACGCCACAAATCAGACTCAGTGGTTCGCGCTGATGTAGGGTGTTTTTTGGCCATCTGAGCTCGTTTAGCTTTCCAAAACCGCATTTAAAGAGTTGAAAGTTTTGATTTTGATGTTGTTTTGGTTATTTTGTTTGGTTAACTTGTTTTGCATAAACTTTTGGTTATTTGAATGCAATTAACAGTGAATGATTAGTTGCTAGCTTAAGGTTAACTGTTAAAGTATTGCATTCATAACAGTGATGTCTTTTACTTGGAGTAAAAGAAAGGATCTTGAACAATCCTATAAGTTGGACTAAAAGAATGATCATAGCAGTTATGTCAATTTGGTTAGCTATGATCGTTCTGTGATTTCAATCTTGATGGCAGCCCTATGTGACATTGGATTTGATAACTGTAGTTGTAAAGACTTCATGGAAGTTTCTCTGCTCAGTCTTGATAACTCATTATCATCTTCATTGTTGACAAATGGCTTGATGAGGAAACAAAATCGAACTGTATTCCACAAGGCCTTACAGTAATTGACATTGTTCTTTAGTGATTATTTGACCAAGTGGGAGAATGTAACGCGGGGGCGTCAGTGTCGGTGGCTCTGGGGCTATTTGTGTCTGAACTGAGCCAAGGGCCGTGGGAAGGAAATGTGGTGAATTACAGCCAAAACCCTCAGCTGCATTTGGTACGAGGAGAAGATCTCAAGTCCAAGTTCAGCTTTATGCACAGTTTGGAGGAGTGTGAGGACTGGGAGGTTGATCTGGGGAAGGTGTTTGATTTGATTCTTGAAGTGGCGGTGAATGAGAATGTGAAGGCAGAGCAGATGGTGAGGAAAGTGTTGGTGTTCACCTTCTTTAAACAGTTCCACGACGGCTGCTGGAAGCCTCGCTGCGGCAATTATGAGGAAATACAGAGAAAGTTTAAGGAGAAGGGGTATGCTGTGCCGCACTTGGTGATTTGGAATCTTATTAGTGTGGGGTATGCGCCTCTGCGTACCGAAGAGCCAGGGGTGACGTTGTTGGGTGGCTTCTCCGACGCTATGCTCAAGTCCTTCTTGGAGAATGACGGCCAACTTGGTCCCAACCAGGTCATGGAATTAGCCATCTCTCCCCAGTGCTATCAAACTCTGGCTGTCTTCGACTGACTATGGGTTGTCTGAGTGATTTTTCTTTATAAAAATTAGAGCAGCTCGGCATTTTGATCTCTAGTTATATACAAACTTGTTATTGTTTATTTTGTTATCAACAACAATGCTGAATGAATTGTTGATTATGGCTCAACTTGCACCGAAAGAACTTTGTGCTATCATGTGGGAGGATGCTGTCATGTGGTGGCAGCAGCTTTGCAGGAGAATAACTACCTTGCAGAGCCTTTGCAGAGGAATATTGAAGCTTTGGCAGAAGATGGGAGCACGTGGGAGACAAAAGCCATGCAAACTTGGCTGGCTTTCTGACTTCATAGTTGGCCTCATAATTTGACTAGCTGGCCTTCACCCGTTGGCTTCTCTATAAATTGAGAAGCATGGCAGCAGCTGAATATAGGAGTAGAGGGAGAGAAACAGCAAGAAGCCATTCGGCAGAGAGAAGAAAATTCTCTCAAGTTGTCTTTGCTTTGTATTTTCAGTTTCTCTTCCTATTGTAAATGTGTGAGCTTGGGTTATTTGGGTCTTTGGGAAATTGAGTGATAAACACTGTTGTATGTTCTCATTGATTATAGTGGAATACTCCGTCGTCTCCAAACTGGATGTAGGCATTGCCGAACCAGTATAAATCTTGGTGTTCTTGTTGATGTTGTTTGTGTTCATTTTATCTCCTGCTAGTTGTGTTTATTTTCACTCGCACTTGGTTGACGCTTCCGCACAACAAGTGGTATCAGAGCTCCAGTTTCGACTGGGGAAATTGGCGTGCTACAGTACTATGAACAGTACCAGTTCTACAGTACCGTGAATAGTAGCTGCGCTACAGTAGCCGTGAATAGTGATTGCTACAGTAGCCGTGAATAGTGCTGAGTGGATTTGATGGCTGGAGATAAAGACGAATCTGGGAAGGAGAAGGAGTCGGCATCGTCTTCGTCGGCACCTACATCCAATAGACATCCGATCGCTACTACAAGGTTAGAGGTTGATAAATTCAATGGCTCTAATAGTTTTGGTATGTGGCAATGTGAAGTTATGGATGTGTTGTATCAACAAGAATTGGATATAGTTCTGGAGGATAAACCAGAAGATATTGATAACAAGCAGTGGACGCGAATTAATCTTCATGCTTGTGCCACTATTCGATCGTTCCTTGATAAGGAGTTGAAATACCCATATATGAAGGAAACTTCTGCTAAGGAGTTTTAGACGAAATTGGAGGAGAAGTATATGACCAAGAGTGCAGAAAATCGGCTCTTCTTGAAGAAGCGACTCTTCCGATTTCAGTATCGTCCAGGTATTTCTATGCATGAACACCTCAATGATTATAATAAAATACTTGCTGATTTAGCAAACCTTGATGTGAAAATTCCTGACGAGGACAAGGCACTATGTTTGTTAAATTCATTACCTGATGATTATGATCATTTGACAACTACTTTGTTGTATGGAAAATCCGAGGTGAAACTTGAGGAGGTGTCTGCGGCATTGGTGAATCATGAGTGTCGTAAAAGGGATCAGAAGACTCACAATTCACAAACCGAGGCACTTGTTGCAAGGGGTCGAACAGAGGAAAGAAAATATGGGAAGCGGGGAAAATCTCGTTCCAAGTCGCGAGGGAAGTTTCCTGCTAAAGACGAATGTGCCTTTTGTCGCCAAAAGGGTCATTGGAAGAAAGACTGCCCCAAATTGAAGAACAAAGAGAAGGAGAAAGCGAGTTCTGAAGCAAATGTTGCAAAATCTGGAGATGATGATTTCGAGTTTGCTTTGGCTAGTTCATCTGCTGATGGTCACTCCGAGGAGTGGATTTTGGATTCAGGTTGCACCTATCATATGTGTCCCATTCGGGAATGGTTTTCTAGCTTCGAGGAGCTGGATGGTGGAGTTGTTTTGATGGGCAATAATAATGCCTGCAAAACACAAGGAATAGGCAAAATCTGTTTGAAGATGCATGATGGAACAGTCAGAGAATTGAGTGATGTTCGGTATGTACCGGATATGAAGAAGAATCTCATCTCATTGGGCGCTTTGGAATCCAAGGGTCTCAAGATCACCATGGAGGGTGGAGTTCTTAAAGCTGTGCACGGGGCACTGGTGGTGATGAAAGGTACAAGACGAAATAACTTGTATTTCTTGCATGGGAGTACAATTATTGGTGGAGCAGCTGTCACCGAAGCTGTTGACGCAGATAGCACAGATACTACGAGGTTATGGCATATGCGTCTTGGGCATGCTGGGGAAAAAGCATTGCAAGGATTGGTGAAGCAAGGCTTATTAAAAGGTGCGAAGGCATGCAAATTGGAATTCTGTGAGCATTGTGTGTTGGGTAAGCAAACTAGAGTAAAATTTGGCACCGCTATTCACAACACTAAAGGCATTCTTGATTATGTTCACACTGATGTTTGGGGACCTTCCAAGAATGCATCTTGGGGAGGTAGCCATTATTTTGTCTCCTTTGTTGATGACTTCTCTAGAAGAATATGGGTGTACACCATGAAGAGTAAAGATGAAGTCATGAAGATATTCCTGAAGTGGAAAAAGATGATTGAAACGCAAAGCGGTCGAAAGATCAAGACTCTCAGATCAGACAATGGTGGTGAATATAAGTCTGATCCTTTCTTGAAAGTTTGTCAAGATGAGGGTATTGTGAGGCACTTCACGGTTAGGGAGACACCGCAACAGAATGGGGTGGCGGAGCGCATGAACCGTACTTTGCTTGAGAAAGTTCGGTGTATGTTGTCTAATGCTGGTTTAGGCATGGCGTTTTGGGCTGAGGCGATTACTTATGCAAGCCATCTTATTAATCGGTTGCCGGCTGCTGCGAACGAGGGCAAAACGCCCATGGAGGTATGGTCTGGTAAACCTTGTACTGATTACAAGTTTTTACACATATTTGGTTGTCCTGCTTACTACCATGTCAGGGAAAGCAAGTTGGATCCAAGAGCAAAGAAAGCTCTATTTATGGGCTTTAGCACTGGTGTGAAGGGATACCGACTTTGGTGTCCAAATGAGAAGAAATTTGTTGTAAGCAGAGATGTGACTTTTGATGAGGCTGCTATGGTTAATCAGAACAAGCATGAAGGTGAAACTGAAGCGACCAAGACCATGAGTAGTTCAAAGCAGGTGGAGTTACTAAAGACTCCAGTTGTTCCAGTAAGGTCTGATGTTACAGACACTAGTCCTACAGTTAATTCTGATGATGAGGACGAGGATGATGAAGAGGAGGCACCTACCCAAGAGCCTCCACAGCAACAAGATTTTATTGCAATCAGAAGACAGAGAAGGGAAATTCGGAAGTCTGCTCGGTTTACTGATATTGTGGCATATGCACTTCCCGTTATTGAAGATGATATTCCATCCGCCTACAAAGAAGCTGTCAGAAGTTCAGAGAACGTGGAGTGGAAGAAATCTATGGATGAGGAGATGAAATCTCTTCATAAAAATGAGACTTGGAAGCTGGTTCAGTTACCAAAAGGGAAGAAAGCAATTGGTTGTAAATGGGTGTATGCCAAGAAGATGGAATCTTTGGGAAAAGACAATGTAAGATTCAAAGCCAGATTGGTAGCTAAAGGCTACGCTCAGAAGGAAGGCATTGACTACAACGAGGTATTTTCTCCTGTAGTAAAACATTCTTCTATTCGTATTTTGTTGGCTTTGGTTGTGCAGTTTGACCTCGAGTTAGCTCAACTTGATGTCAAGACGGCGTTCTTACACGGTGATTTGGAGGAAGAAATTTATATGTCTCAGCCAGAAGGTTTTAAGGTTGCTGGAAAGGAAAATTGGGTTTGCAAATTGCAAAAATCATTGTATGGCTTGAAGTAGTCTCCAAGACAATGGTACAAGCGATTTGATAGGTTTATGATCGGGCATGAGTACACAAGAAGTCATTATGACCATTGTGTATACTTTCGCAAGCTACAAGACGGATCCTTCATTTATCTGCTTTTATATGTTGATGATATGTTGATAGCATGTAAAAGCAAAGTGGAGATTGAAAGGTTGAAGACTCAACTCAGTAATGAATTTGAGATGAAGGACTTAGGAGAAGCTCGGAAGATACTAGGTATGGAAATTGAAAGAGATAGAGCGAAAGGCAAGATTAGTCTGTGTCAGAAGCAGTATTTGAAGAAGGTACTACAACGTTTCGGGATGAATGAAAATTCAAAACCGGTTAGTACACCTCTTGCCCCTCATTTCAAACTTAGTGCTTCTATGTCTCCTAATACTGATGAGGAGAGTCATTACATGGCTCAAATTCCATATGCAAGTGCTGTTGGTAGTTTGATGTATGCTATGGTGTGTACTAGGCCTGATATTTCACAAGCTGTTAGTATTGTCAGTAGATATATGCATAATCCAGGAAAAGGGCATTGGCAAGCTGTGAAATGGATTCTACGGTATATTCTGGGTACTGTAGATGTTGGTTTATTATTTCAACAGGATAAAGTTTCTGGTCAATGTGTTGTTGGATATGTGGATTCTGATTACGCAGGTGATTTGGACAAGCGTAGGTCCACTACAGGTTTTGTATTCACTATTGCTGGAGGTCCAGTGAGTTGGAGGTCGATTCTGCAATCTACTGTTGCTTTGTCGACTACTGAGGCTGAATACATGGCGGTAACAGAAGCTATAAAGGAAGCCATCTGGCTTCAAGGGTTGCTTGATGACTTAGGGGTTCAACAGGACCATGTGGATGTGTATTGCGACAGTCAGAGTGCTATTTATTTAGCAAAGAATCAAGTTCATCATGCACGTACGAAACACATTGACGTGAGGTTCCATTTTGTTCGTGAGATTATTGAAGAGGGAGATATTCTTCTTGAGAAGATTGGAACCACCAACAATCCTGCAGATATGTTGACAAAGCCAGTTTCGTTGCTCAAGTTTAAGCATTGCTTAGACTTGATTGGAATTTGTAAAATTTGTTGATTGCCCCATGAGGGATTGGGAGACGACCATTGGGAGTATTACGAGTTTGGTACAATTTGAGCCAAGGTGGAGATTGTTGATTATGGCTCAACTTGCACCGAAAGAACTTTGTGCTATCATGTGGGAGGATGCTGTCATGTGGTGGCAGCAGCTTTGCAGGAGAATAACTACCTTGCAGAGCCTTTGCAGAGGAATATTGAAGCTTTGGCAGAAGATGGGAGCACGTGGGAGACAAAAGCCATGCAAACTTGGCTGGCTTTCTGACTTCATAGTTGGCCTCATAATTTGACTAGCTGGCCTTCACCCGTTGGCTTCTCTATAAATTGAGAAGCATGGCAGCAGCTGAATATAGGAGTAGAGGGAGAGAAACAGCAAGAAGCCATTCGGCAGAGAGAAGAAAATTCTCTCAAGTTGTCTTTGCTTTGTATTTTCAGTTTCTCTTCCTATTGTAAATGTGTGAGCTTGGGTTATTTGGGTCTTTGGGAAATTGAGTGATAAACACTGTTGTATGTTCTCATTGATTATAGTGGAATACTCCGTCGTCTCCAAACTGGATGTAGGCATTGCCGAACCAGTATAAATCTTGGTGTTCTTGTTGATGTTGTTTGTGTTCATTTTATCTCCTGCTAGTTGTGTTTATTTTCACTCGCACTTGGTTGACGCTTCCGCACAACATGAATTACTTGGCAACCTTAAAAAAATATGCCTCATCTTCTCTGTTATCCCCTATTCTTCCCCAACCTAGTTTGTTTGAGCTCAATGCTTCTGCATTGATGTTTTAGAGAGCTGGGTTTTTAACGGTGGCAAATAAAGCTTCTAACTTTCGGTCCGACTGAGGTCGCCAATAAGCCAAAATTTTAAAGTGTTGTAAACGTTACCCGCTTTACTTGGTTAAGTTTCGTCCAATTTTCTCTTCAAGGATTAGCTTTGGTTATCTCATGCTTTCATCTCTTAGTTACTTGGTTTTAGGCCTAACGATACGTTTATTGTAAAGATTTTTGCTCATCATTATGTGTGATATACCAATAACAAAAATTTGTTCTTTTTTGCTCCATTTTATAGTTAATTATTCCTTGCTATGAAGGGAGTATTTGGGTACTGCTGGCACCTTACTCTGGAGCAAAGGTGAAACTGATGTTTTCATATTATGCAAGTGAAGGGAGAGAGAATGAGCCCCAGAAAGAAAAGGATATGGTTTAGGGCTAGGCCTCTATTTTCATATATAGGTTGTAAAACGAGCAGAATGATAGCAGCTTTAGAGGGAAGTGAGATACCCTTGTTAATTCAAGAAGGCGTTTCTTGTATATATCACAGCGAATTCCATTTTTGTTGCCTTCCTTTTCCTTTTTACTCAAATTTCAAGCTCCTCTGTTAGAAATACACAAAAACATACAAGCACACAGTGTTAAATTGTAGACTTTAAATTTTTATTTAGTTTCATAATGTTAAATTGTAGAGTAGGTAATCAATATTTTCCAAAAGAGAACAAAAATGTATTAACAGTCAATTTATCTTTCTTTTCAATTTTGTAGAAGATGATTGAAATCTGTTTACAATGTACAGCTATATAGGAGATTTGTTTGAAACTGATCTTCAGTTACACAATCAGTTTTGATTGAGAAGAGGAAATCTCTCTAACACCCTCCTCAAACTTGGCGGGCCTGCACGAAGAAAACGTGCTAATTGGGTTCCTCCAACTCCTACTCCAACTCCACTTTCCTCTCCCACCTTCCTTCGGCAACCCCTGCCTCGATCTCTTCTTCCGCCTCGTCGAACCAAACACCCCGGTCAAGCGGCAGGCCAACCTTAACTATCTGAACCAGTTCCTTCCCTTGGCCTGGTCCCACAACCCCCTCACCACCCTCAAGCTCATCTGCAATCTCCACTACGATCCTCACGGCCCCCAGCAAAGACCATGCACAAAGCTTCAACTCGGCGGCATCTTGACTCCACCGAATTACCCCAAAACCCTGGTCTGCAACCTCCCGGCTATTGCCGCCGGCTTCTATAGTTTTCAAGAAGTTCTCAACATTCTGTACCGGATACTAGAAGGCAAAGACCCACCTTATTCCATTACCTTACGCACAGAAGCCATCGAGGAGACAGAAGATAAGATCGCCATGCCTAAAAAGGCTCTTGACAGGTACGACCGCGACCCCCATTATCGCTTCTTGCACGACCGCGTTTCCGATCTGTTCGCGGACTGTCTCAAGTCTGATATTGAAAACTTTAAAAGAATTGAAGCAGAAGCAGAGCCAATCTCAATCTGATGATGATGATCAAAACTACTGCTTGGAGTTAACTCGGACTCCTTGTACGATTGCACCACTCTGCTTTCTGAGAGCATTGCCAAGAAGATTTTCCCACGAATTTCATACCAAGGATTTGAGGAAAACGAGGTCGATCACGCAGACAGAGCCCGACAGCTGCTTATGAAGGAGGTTTTGTTGCCCTTGGAGGTCCCCTTAGAGGAACAGTCAGGTTATCAATATGAATGGAGGACCAATCATCGAGATCCCTGCCCATATGGCGAGTATTTGGAGGAGGTGAAAGCCGGAGGCAAGTCCAAGATTAAGGCCGGCGCTATGCTTCCGCATAAGATCATAGAATATGTTTACGATTGTGATGAGCTGCGCCACGTGGCTGAGCTTCAGTGGAAGGTTATGGTGGAGGACGTCTACTTGAAGCAATGCAACTTAGAAACTGCTTGGCCATATGCAACGTCACCGGGAACATGACGAGGGTTCCTATGGATGTGTCAGTGGCTCTGGGACTTTTGGTGTCTGAACTGAACCAGGAGCCAGCATGGAAAGGAAAGGTGATCACTTTCAATCGAAACCCTCAGTTGCTTGCAATACAAGGCGATGATCTTAGGTCCAAGTGCGCATTTGTGAGGAGGATGGACAGCCAGGAGTGGCATTGCAAGGTTGATTTCCAAAAGGTGTTTGATTTGATTCTGGAAGCAGCTGTGAATGGGAATTTGAGGCCAGAGAAAATGATCACCAAGGTGTTTGTGTTCACCATTTACTTTGACTTTGATGAGATTTCGGCCAATCAATGGGAGACTGATTACGAGGCAATACAAAGTAAGTTCAAGGAAAAAGGATACGGGAATGTAGTGCCACACTTGGTGGTTTGGAATATGAGCCAAGACAAATCGACACAGGCGGTGCCTTGTACACAACCAGGGCTGACCATGTTGAGTGGCTTCATCACCAACAATTTGGTCAAGTCCTTCTTGGACAATGATGGGGATATTTTCCCTGACCATGTCATGGAAGCAGCTCTCTCTCCCAGAAAGTATCAATCTCTGGTTGTATTGGACTGATTGACTCATAGGAATGAGGAGGAGCATCATCATCATCATCATCAGTTTTAATCTAATCGATTCCTAGCTGTGGCCCTGAAAACTATTGCGTTCCGACAGATAGCTAGCTACCAATTAGTGATTGTTACTACTTTAATTTAATGAGAAATTCTAATCATTTTAATTTAGCTCAACAAATTACTTTCCTCCTATGCTCTGTTATCCCCTCCCCTGTTTTTTGGTTATTGCATAAGTCTGCCAACTACCACACGTTCTCTTTTGCTCTCTGATCTGAACAAGCAAGAACATAAATCATAGGGTTAAATGCAAAACGCTCTCTTTTACCCACAGGACACTACCTACTGAACCATTCGAAAACAGATGAAGGTAAGGGTTGTTCTTGAGAGAGAGAGAGAGAGAGAGAGAGAGAGAGAGAGAGAGAGAGAGAGAGAGTGAGTGGGGTGGATCGGAGTTGGGGTGGTGGGTTGTTGTTTGTTTGGGGAGAAAGATAGAAGAGAGAAAGGTGGTGAATGGTGGCTGGGATTGGAGATGGTGGCTGAGATTGGAGGTGGTGGCTAGCGGCTGGTATTGGAGTTGGCGTCTTTCATTTTTTGATTTTTGTAGTTTTAGGTTTTTAGTTTAGCTCATATTTACTTAGCTTTAAATATGAGCTAAACTAAAAGAGAATTGTGTGGTGGAGGAGATGAAGGGAGAGACTTATTAGTACTAAAACAAGAGAATTGTGTGTGTAATGTTGTTGGTTAAATATTTTTCTTTTAATGCTTACGACGCCATTAAAGAACATATGATGAGAGAAAAAGAGTATTTCCATATTTCCCCTTCCTAACTTATAGCCCATATATAATCCGAGGCTTATGCTACAAGCCTAAATCCATTATATTTCGAGTTGAAGTTGGAGCCCTAACTAAGAAGCCAAGGTGCCCAACCAAACCATTACCATAGGTTATATTTTTCAATACTTTGAAGAAATTCGTAGAAAGAAACAGAGACAAAAAGAAATATGAAACCTGTGCGAGTCAATGTGATATCGGTTCTGAAAGCATGTGGAAACCATGTCGGAAATTTGTCACAACTCACAAGAATCAGCCCTTCTCCAACTTCACCTTCACCCACCCAACCACAATCCCAAGTATCCGGAACCCGAATACTGCCAAGCAGCAGCAGCAGCAACCCATGCCTCGACCTCTATTTCCACCGTCCCATGGGATCAGGCATCCACTCCAACTTGGAATTCCATGAGACTTTGACGAAGCAGCTGCTGCCGCTGGCTTGGTCCCACAATCCCCTCACCACCCTCAAGCTCATTTGCAACCTCCTAGACAGGTGGAAGGATGGTTCAAAATCCGATAACGAGGCCTTCTACGCGGCAGCGTTTTGGCTGCACCACAACCATCCTAAGACCCTTGCATGCAACCTCCTTCCTATTGCCAGCGCCTTCGGCCATATTCTCGACGTTCTCGACATTCTGTCTCGGGTTCTTCTACAAGGCAATGGCCAGCAGCAGGTTGATCAATACTCTATGACTTGGACCAGGAAGGAGAAGAACCAAAACTTTCAGTCCCAACAGTTCCGGTTAACACAAAATGCAAGGGAGAAAAATAGGACAACTTGTTCTCTTCCTCCTAGTCCTAGACAGAGTCTGCAAATCAAGGCGGAAAAAGCCAAGGAGAAAGCGAGCGCGTTGTTGAAGAGAAGGAAGACGGCTGCCGTGGCCAACAAGGCTGTTGAGAGGTACCACGGCGACTCGGATTACCGGTATTTGCACGACCGGGTTTCTGATCTTATGGCCGAGTGCTTGAAGCATGATATCCAAGAATTCAACCAGCATCAGCAGCAGCGTCGTGAGTGTTGTGAAAAATGGACAAACACTTTCACTCACTCCCCTAATGATCTTGTTGTTGATGGACTTTGTGACACACACAATGATGGATGAATCACACACACACACATTTGAGACAACAACCAAGCACAAAAGACACAAGAATTTATAGAGGTTCAGCAATTGCCTACATCCTCTTGGTGATCCCCTTGAGAAATTCACTTCATGAAAGAATAAGTTACAACTTTGGTTTTACACAGAAAACCCCCTTAGAACTCTATTCTCTTCCCAAGCTCTCTTTTCTCTCACACCCCTTGCTCAACACTTTGATGCACTTGTGAACACTCTCACAACCCTTGGTGTTTCCCTCTTTGGTGTCTAGACTCTCAAGACCCCAACTCAGCTCCTAACTTGAACTGATTGCTCTCTCTCACGTTCTCCCTTGGTGAGTTAACCTCCTTTGAACACAATAGCTCCCAGCTACTTGACCACCTTGAGATTAACCACACCTAACTTCAACTTGCTTTCATATCTTATAATGTCTTGCTTTATCTCCATTACCTACACAAACCAATGGACAAGGGATAAGGCATAATCTTTGTCCTCCACGTTCCTTCATTTAGTCTCACACTTAGACTAAAGATCAGATCATGTAAGTAATCAAATCCCACTTCAGCCACCTTCCACTAAACCAGAAAATGGAGAGTGAATCCTTCAAAGCAAGACAAACAATTGGCAATGAGTGCTCTCCCAACTATCCAGCAGGTAGTCCACCTTCTTTTATCTCAGAAGTGACCCACTAAGCCTCTGAAATCTTGTGGAAAGCGATAGCCCTCGAAAACACAGTTGAAAACACGTAAGAAAACGTCACAGCACGATTTGGGAGAGTCGAAACACTTTGAATCTGTGCTAGGGCGACCGGTCGCAAATAGCTGGCGACCGGTCGCTTGTCATTTTCGATTCAGACATTGAATCTGCTTCAAAACGACCGGTCGCCGCTGCCTCCATCACTTGCAACCTTAATGTGAGCCAAATTTCCAACAGTGAGCAAGAGCATAACCAAAATAAAAAGAAGATGAAGACGTTGGAGTTGAACATAACCGGTGTGGCTGATTACTTCCGTTTCATGTCGCCCCACATGGATCAACTGCTGTATGAAACTGTGGCGATGAAGGTTTTCACGCTAGGAGAATCAGAATTTTCGAACCCAATGTCTGTGCAGCGGCGGCTGCGGAAGGAGGTTTTGGTGCCCTTGAGACGAGCCTTGGCACCAGCCAACCAAGAAGGTGCCACTGCCAACAAGTGGGGTTATGATCAACGCCTGGTGTACGGCCGAGAGCCGGATACCCCTGTCTCTGTGGTTCACAAGTATATGGTGGCGCTGAGAACAACCATTACTGCAGCCGAGTCAAAGTCCGAGTCCGTGTCCGAGAGCATGATTGAGGCCGGTGCTGTGCTTCCACACCGGATCGTACGCTACGCCGTGGAGTATAATGGTCTTTACAAGAGCAGCTGAGCTTCAGTGGAAGAGAATGATGGAGGACGTGTACAAAAAGCAGGGGAGGCTGAACAACTGCTTGGCTGTGTGTGACGCGGGGGCGTCGGTGTCGGTGGCTCTGGGGCTGTTTGTGTCTCAACTGAGCCAAGGGCCCTGGGAAGGAAAGGTGGTGAATTACAGCAAAAACCCTCAGCTGCCATTGGTACGAGGCGAAGATCTCAAGTCCAAGTTCAGCTTTATGCACAGTTTGGAGGAGTGTGAGGACTGGGAGGTTGATCTGGGGAAGGTGTTTGATTTGATTCTTGAAGTGGCGGTGAATGAGAATGTGAAGGCAGAGCAGATGGTGAGGAAAGTGTTTGTGTTCACCTTCTTTAAACAGTTCAGTGACGGCTGCTGGAAGCCTCACGGCGGCGATTATGAGGAAATCCAGAGGAAGTTTAAGGAGAAGGGGTATGCCGTGCCGCACTTGGTGATTTGGAATCTCATCAGTGTTGGGTATGCGCCATGGCGTACTGAAGAGCCAGGGGTGACGTTGTTGGGTGGCTTCTCGGAGGCTATGCTCAAGTGCTTCTTGGACAATGACGGCCAACTTGACCCCAACCAGGTCATGGAATTAGACATCTCTGGCCAAGGCTATCAAACTTTGGCTGTCTTCGACTGACTGTAAGGTGTCTGATTGAGTTTTCTTTATAAAAATGAAAGCAGCTTGGCATTTTGATGTCGTCTCTAGTTATATGTAAACTTATTTTTGGTTATTTTGTTATCAACTACAATGCTGAATCACTTGTCAATGTTGGGAAAAAAAATCCTCTGCTCTGTTTCCCCTCTCCCCTGTTTTTTGTTTACTGCGTTAAGTCCGCCAATTTTCAAATTAGATAAGAAAATCAAGAGTTCAGAAAAACAATCTGAATAAATAAATAAAATTTGTATTTCATCAGTTATTGATTCAGGTTACAACAAATATACCCCAACCCACATGCCCAAATGGGCTTTTCTCCCCAACACAGTTAAAAATTCACACAAAACACATATTTAAAAAAAAAAAGAAGGAAAAAATAACCACACACTCTCTTTTGCTCTCTGATCTGAACAAGAACAGAAAACATATGAAGAAGCTAAGGAGGAAGAGGCTTAAACATTGGCAGAGTTGTCATGCTTGAAAGGATGTGGTGGAGGAGATGAAGGCAGAGAATTATTAGCTCCTGGTGGTGGAGTAGGCACCCCATAAACCTGAGCTGAGGCAATTGCGTCTTTTCGCCCTCTGGCTCTTCCAAAGAAGTAGCACCCAAAACCAAGCAGTATGGTGAACAAAATAAAAGGCAGAGAGATCACCACAACCATACCCATCTTTAGTTTCTTTTCTTCTCTCTTCTTACTAGCTCTCTCTAACTACTTTCACTTCTCAAAGCTTTCTTCTTTCTTTGAGTTCTGATAAGACTGACTGGGTGAGTGTATATATATATATATATATATGTATAATATGGTCTGGTGCCAATCTGGAAGTATCGGATTCTGTCCACAAGAGCAAAGCAAGTTCCACCATTTAAAGTTCTGGAAAAGGGCAGGCTTAACGTTCAAATTTCTAACGGTTACTTTTGGTGGGGCCAATAGAAACGAACAAAATGTGGGCCTGGACCGCCTCATGTGATCTGGCGGGTACACCTAGGAATATGCTTCCAAGGAAAAGAAAAGAAGACTTCGTATGTTTTTTTTCTGGAACCCACCAACCATTCTATGCCACATGTTTAGTACGCTTAAGGCTACATGATGAATCATTGACGTTTCTTGCTCCATATTTTTCTGTTGCTGAGATTTGCTTTGGTGCTGAGTTGCTTGTGGATCAATTTGAGTTCGTTGTGACATTTTATTAATCAAACAGGTTCACAGTCGCTCACATACGCTGAAATTTACTATTTAGCTATTAACGTCCCTAAATTTGCAAGACTTTTGCTTATAAGCGCTTATGTAAAGTTGTTTCTTTATTTAAAATTTACTGTGCTATCAAAAAGAAAAAGGAACATACATTTCTTTTTCTTAATTAAAAGAAAATCTATGGAACATGTATTATTATTCAATGAGGATGAAGGCAACCGGATATCTATAGAATTGTATCTTATTTTATATATGCATCACCATTGCTAAAAACTAGGGGCAGAGAAAGACCCAAAGACAAGTACAACATGTAGGAAAGTTTTAGCAGTAAAAGTTACATATTGACAGCAAGGGCAAGACAATGGCAACTTCTTAGTTCTCACCTGCCTTCTCCTATAATGCCAGTGAGCATTGATTCAGTGACATTTACCGGAGACGGCGAAAGGTCAATCCCGGTGCTAGCACCAGTTGTGCTCCCTTCAGGCTGATGGCTGAGATGAACATTGAAGTCAGTTGATGGGGTATCATTATCCATCAAAAAGCTACTTGTGGTTACATCTTTGAAATCCCAATCTGTCAAATAACTTGGCTTTGAAATAACAGTGCTTGCTTCAATATCTCCAGAGAGCATTGCCACTACGCGTGACATCGATGGCCTCATTATTGGTGATGCCTGAGTGCAGAGGAGAGCTGCTTTTATCAATCTAGTTGCTTCATTTTCATCAAACTCTGTCAATCTCGGATCCACCAGCCCCAAACTCTGGTCGTTTTCATGTAGAGTCCATGCCTGAAAACAAACATCATGGGCATGGCATGGTTAAAAAGGAAAAAAGGAAAAAAGTAAAGAAGTTTTCACAACAATGCTAAAATAAAAGTAGCTGGGCATATTGTTTTCCTACCCATTCAAGAAGATAAATCTTTTCAGGATCCAAGTTGTTGTCTGAGTTTGGCCTCCCGCTGAGGATCTCCAAAGCAACAACCCCGAAACCAAAAACATCAGCCTTTTCTGTCAGATGTCCGCGCATTGCATACTCCGGCGCCAAATAACCTCTAGAAGATCATGAAATGGTTACTAAAAATGTTGCTTGGATTACACCCTAGTCACGATGAACAATGTATAACTTAAACGAGGGCTTACATTGTCCCTGCAACCCGGGTGCTAATGTGGGTTTTTTCGTCATCATAAAGCTTTGCCAATCCAAAATCTGATATTTTTGGGGAGAGTTCTGCATCTAGCAAAATATTACTGGCTTTGACATCTCGATGTACAATCCTGGGCCTTGACTCCTCATGAAGGTAAGCAAGTCCTCTTGCTGTTCCCAACAATATATTGAAGCGGGTAGGCCAGTCAAGGTGCAAGTCATTTGTTCCTAAAACATTACATGGAGAAGAACCAATGCATGTTAACAACTAATAACAAGTAGAAGAGAAAAAGAAAAAGAAATTGGATGTAACCTTAGAGTACTTTAAACTGCGGAGTATTCTGTTTTTTTGCAAAATAGAAGGCAAAGTAGCAAAAGAATGTGCAGGTTTTTAATTTCATATGATTCGAATATTACTCTTTAGGTTTCTTTAACTTCACTCCTCAGCAGAGAAAAATCATAACAAAATGGTTGCGAAAAAACTTGGATGAACTTTTAGAGTCCTTGAAACTGCAGAGTATTCTGTTTCTATAAAACCTACCAAAAAGTGCCTGATCAAGGCTCTTGTTTTCAAGATACTCATAAACCAAAATGCGCTGGGTTCCTTCGATGCAGCATCCATACAATTTCACTAGATTGCGATGTTGGACTGCAGATATCGTAGCAATCTCGGTTACAAATTGACTCTTCCCTTGGCGAGATGCTACTGAAAGTTGCTTCACAGCCACTACCCTCCCATCAGATAGTGTACCCTATAAACAGAAATACAATTCAGTGACATGATAGGGAAGTAAAAAGAATCTATTTTGCTTCTCTCTCAATTTCTTTTTGTGAGAAGTCAAAGTCATTACTTTAAAGTAGCAGATATTGATGTAAAATAGATTTCACCTTATAAACAGGTCCATATCCTCCCTCTCCTAGCTTATTTGAAGGATTAAAATCTTCTGTTGCAGCTCTCAACTCAGCATAACTGAAAGTATTTGGTCGGGGGCCTAATCCTAGAAGATCTGCATATTCAAAAGAAAGTATGACATACGTTTAAATTTCGAAACAATACATGCTACTATAAAATTTCTGTTAATGTCACAACAAATAGGAAGTAATTTCTTTCAAAGGCTTCATGCTTATCAACACTAGAAAGAACCTAAAATCGCATGCAGAATTAACCACTAATAATATGCTCTTTTACCTTCATCATCATCTTTTTCTGATTTTTTTCTCCTCATATATAGAACTGCAAATAATAATAGCAAGCTCACAGCCCCAACAGGGACTGCAATACCAACTATCAACCCAGTCCTGCTCTTCTTTCCTGGAGTAGTTGGTGGAAGCCCAGAAACAGTTGGTGTAAAATCTGAGCAATGAAATAGAATAATTGATAATTGTTCAGTGTCAATCAATTAGCAGCAGAAAGATACATTTAAACCATTCATAGGAAATCTTCATAACGTAACATTATATTATATACCTGAAGCAGCATGGACAGCTGATATTAGCGGGCCGTAATCACCTTGTTCAGGTATGCAACATGTTCCCTTACCAGCCCAGAACAGATGAATATCTAGGTAATTCTCTGACACATTAACCTTGAAGGGTCTCGCAACTGCTCTGTTAACCCCACCTGCTTCCTTCGATATGTCGAAGTCCTTCCATCTGAGGTTCCCCTAGGAAGCAAATGAAGAGATAGTTAAATAATTCTGTCCAATGAGGTTGCCCTTACTTCAAATAGTTCATTAGCAGCCTTACTTGAATATAGATATCAAATACACGCCTTCCTAAACTTTGCCAAGTTTGTGTAGCACGGCTAGTATAAACCGTTTCTGCAAATTGCAACGTTATGGTATAAGGTCCATTCTGAAGACCTAGGCCATAGTATCTCAGTGAACCTGGGGACAGTCTTGAAGTCTGGAAAAGCTCTGGGGTCACATCTGTACCGGTGACTTGCGTAAGGGTGGTTTCCACAAATGATGGATTCTTTCTGTCAGAAAACAAACCCACATTGCTAACAGCCCATTTCTGTGTACTGGTTACATTAAATGTTGCTGGGCCAAGAGCTGAGTCTTCAGCTTCATACAATATGCCATCACTTCCTCTCATTTCTGGTCCTCCGCACTTGATTGAGAAGTTTGCATCTTTAAAATTGAATATAGTAGCACAAGCTATGATTAGTGATAAAAACTTCAAACTCAAGACAAGACTCATACTGACGTTTTTGAATCACATATTTATAACCAGATATGCTTACTAGATGTCTCAAAACACCCTTGCAATATGTATACATAGTTAGAGAAGCAATGCCTATTCCTGTAACATGATAATGCATTAATAAATGGCTAGTGAAACAAAAGAAGATTACATCGAGGGGCATTTCGATTGCATGGAAAATTCCTCTGGAGGCAATCCAATCCAGGAAGACTGCAAACACAGAGAACAATTATAATTTATCAATATGGAAAAATGTAGTGGAAGAATCCATTAAACTGAAGAAGTGTGATAGCTAGTAGTAATAGTATTGCCTGTCTAACTAAGGGTAAGAGAAACTTCAACTCACGTTATGTTTGAACTGCCAAATGTGAAGTTGTTGACCACTAAGTTCCTGCAGAAAATCATTAATCAATTGTTTATTAAATAAAGATTTCATGTTCAATATCTAAACATAGTAGTACTTCAAATCCATCACTTCAAACTGTCACACACATTATTTGTAAACACACATACTAACCTTGAGGACCACGAATGACACAAAAAAACATTAAGGATGCAATTTGATAGTTTCGTATACCTTAGGGACGTTTTGTGATATTAAGCCTTTATTGAATTTCATTCATGTGGGTATTATATATGCACAATATTCGAGGAAAGATGCACTGTAAGAACAAATCCTGGTGATATGTTTTGCCAATATAACCGATTCTGGTGATTTAAACTGTAAACATGAAGGTGAAAGATTAAAAAGGAGACATACAGTTGCGATATTGTGGTTACCCATTGGGGAAAGCTTCCTGACAAATAGTTGTAAGACAAATCACTGCACATAACAAAACAGAATGAGAGGGCACAAAATGCATGAAAGTTCAAAATAATTTGAATAAGAAAAATGATTAGAATGTTTTCATCAATGGATGAGGCAATGATTGAGATTTTATCTCACGCACACAGACGCACACAGAGTACTTGTTTCATTGAGAGTACATTCTATATAACATACTTCTATGACATGAGGACTTACATAGTCTGAAGTCGATTGCTCTTTTGGCTTGGAAGAGGTCCAGACAGGCTATTGTTTCCAAGAAACCTGGCAATTTCAATTATATTATAAGGCACCCAGAAAAAGAATGAAAAGAAGAAGAAAGAAACAAGAAAAAGGTCAGATGAATGACTAAGTCTCTGAGCAGGAAATCCAATGGCTTGAGTACAGAAAAATGTAATAAAGAAGGCAGGGCTTATTACAAGTATGTAAGAGAACTCATGTTGAACAAAGAACTTGGGAGTTGGCCTGTTAAATTGTTGAAACCCAGATTCCTGCAACATGAATGATAAGGTTAGAAAGCAATTAGAATGAAAGAAAATTAATTGGGATTTTTGGGATTTGAACTTGTATATCTGCTGGAACGTACAGTATCTGTAAACCTTGATATTCTCCAATATCAGAAGGAATGCTACCATTGATTAATGCATTCCGTAGAACTCTGTTCCACCACCAAAAAATTTAGTGCACAAGTAAATGAGTAAGATTGCAAATTTTAAAAGGAAAAATAAGTTAAATCACGATATTTGAAGGGATGAGAATGTTAACTTACAAATCAGTCAAGTTCTTCAAATTTCTTATAAAACCAAGAGAGGAGCTCACATTAGATATATCACTGATTCGCCTGCATTATCATACACAAACATAAGTGATGCTAGTAGAGAGAGAGAGAGAGAGAGAGAGAGAGAGAGAGTAAAACATATGAAGCATTTGCCCTTACAGAGTGTTCAATGAAGTCAGTTGAGAAAAACTGGTTGGTATTGGGCCTTCAAAAGAGTTCCCTTGAAATCTCCTACAAAAACATTTGAGATGCTTGTGAATAAAAGACCCATCTCTCAGCCATGCAGGTCTGCTTTCATAAACTGCAGAAGGTTAAAAGTTTTCCATACTTACAAAACAGTTAGTTTTGTCCAACTCCCAATGAAAGCAGGTATCTTTCCTGAGAAAGCAATGTCTGATGCCCAGCTAAAATTCAAAAAGTTGACTCATAGTAAGCTCATCCCAGAATAGCAATCTCAAAGTGATGAATAAACAAAATAAACTTAAAACACCACTTAAGGGCCATTCTTACAGGATTTGCATGTTGATGAGCTTAGCAAATGTTGAAGGAATTTCACCACTAAGTCCACAGCTGTCCATATACCTGTGAAAATCATGAACTCATTAGTACCAATTTCATATGATAAATGCACTCCTTGCTCATCGATAATGAATTAACAAATAAACCGGTAAAAACACATTGCAACATGCGATTCAAATTCGATGAGTTAAATGAAGCACTCACCATTGCTCGAGCTTGACTAAGTTACCAAGTTCTGGAGGGAGTGTTCCAGAGAAATTATTTGATCCAAAGGACCTGCAACAAGTCATGTTGAAGAGGTATAGAATTAAATGATAGGGGGTTCTATATCGAACATGTCTCAATAGAGCATTTCTCATTTGTCTAAAACACAAAATTTAATTGTGCTTTCTTATGTTTCATTGCTTACAGCGTAGTTAGCTCCGTAAGGTTTCCAAGCTCCTTGGGGATGGGCCCAGAGAATGAATTGATGGCAATTGACCTGAATGGAAATATCAATTAAAGAAATTAGCACGTGTTTATAATTCAGGATAAAAACAGAAAAAATTTATGTACTATGTGCTGCTTTTACCATATGGTATAACTCACTTGGGTGGTTTATATTTCATGTCCTTAAAGAAGAAATAAACCAACAAAATTGATTGATTTGTAAGAAATACAGTTCCAACTTATATATCAGGACCAAAAACAAAAGGAAAGCCAATCACCAAGCAGCTAGCCTTACCTCAAAGTGAAATCTAGTTTTCAAAATCACCCTTATTATTGAAAACAACTTGAAAGTGATTTTAGTTTTCAGTTTTCGTTTTCATTTGTTTTGCACTCCTATTTCATTCATTAATTTTACATCACGACACATGGAATTCATTCCAGTTATCAAAATTTGGTATTTGGGACCTCCTGACTTGGACCCGGTTGCTTGATTCTTGCATTTGGCCATGGACCCAATCCAAGCCTCCAGAACTCCATCTCCAAAATTCATCATAATTCCAAAAAAAATCACCAAAAAATACAACGAACTCTTCGTAACATGCACTTTCATTCTATGATCATAAATTCACAATTTGACCCCAAAAACTTCCATTTCCAAGTTTCACATAAAAATGAAAACTGAAAATTTAATTCAGTTACCAAACATCTTGTGTTCAGTTTTCACTTTTCACTTTTTGTGAAAATTGAAATTAATTACCAAACAAGTTTTCAGTTTTCAGTTTTTGAAAAATGAAAAATGAAAAATGAAAACTTAAAATTGAAAATTGAAAACTAAAAACCGAAAACTAAAATGGTTATCAAACGGGTTCTAAGTCAATTATAGAAATTGTACATGGGAATGAGTCTCATCAAAGTATTAGACAGATAAAAATTTGTATTACAACTTAAACAAATGTTCTCTCACTACTTACAATGACGTCAATGCGGACATATTGCCGATGAATGCTGGTAGGGGACCGGTGAAATAGTTCTGATCAATTTTCCTACAAGAATTAAAACAAAGTGCAATGACCAACGATTAATCTCTGAGTATAAAAAATATTCGTGCCAATTTTGAACAGTAAGACTAAGAAACATGTGTCTTTCTCTTTTATATGCAAATGTTAATTTTGGTAAACCCAACAACAGAGAATGAGGTTGGAAAAACTTCATACAAAATGGTCAGATATCTTAAAGCCACAAATTCTTCTGGAAACACCCCTTGTTTGTTCAGAGCATAAACTCTCCTGGAAAGAAAAAAGATTGAGCAGTTAGGCACTTAATATTGCAATTGATAAATCAGGCATGATCTGCTTAGTTTTCTAACACATAATTAATGGAGTTGCTACAGTCAACAACACAAGACTAAAGAGTATGGAGAGAGAGAGAGGGTAACATACAGTTGGGTGATGTGGCAGGTAGTATTATTTTCATAAGTACAATCACAAATGATGGCTGGATTATTAGCTGGATCCTCAAAGTCGGTTCCATTAATGGCAGATCCACTGCATGGCTCTCCACTGATATTCCACAGCCCCGGCACGGCTTGCGTGTCCCATTGCTCGAATATTGAGTTCAACGCCCTCACTGCACTCTCAATTCAATCGTTGTGTACACATCACATAACGTACTTACGTTACTAGACTGTCCAGAAATCGCAAAAAGGAAGAAAAAAACAACAAATATATGCTCTGTATTTAAAAGATGCTTAGAAATATGTACAACTTTGGAAAGCATGGCTAGTTTACCTTCAGATGGATCGGTCGTACTATTTTGTGCCATGGACACCTGAAACCAGAAGCATAAGCTGCAAAAGAAGGTAACAGACACTGAAAGAGGCCACGGTTGCTTCAACATCATCCTCATATTGATCATGTTATTGTACACGAGCGCTGGCTCCTCGATGGCACAGAATTTGAATTGCCAATGGTTCCTAAAGTACTTGTTCTAACACAAAGAGTAGAGAACAATCCATTTTCAACAATCAGAAGCATTGCCAATGGTTCCACGGTTGACAAATGTTTTTGGGGTAGACCCCATTAACATTGATGTTAAGGATGTTGATGTATCTATGCTCACTATGCGGAATATTTCCAGTTAGATTTTAGTCACACATTGACAACCTGAGCATTAAGACTACGTTGACTTCAGAGGTTTTGCATATATTATTATTATTTTACTTTCCAAGTTGCATGATCAGATGGCCAAATGCTTTGACAAGTGACATCCACATTGAATATTGTTATTATTATATTGAGCAGTTTAATTTAGAGTTTGAAATATTTATCTACAATTCTAGATACTCATCCCATGGCTTTTCCAATTTAAATACTTTTTCTTGTTCACAATATCAAAGGGATGGAGTGGACTAACAATAAAGCTATAGAAATTTAACTAAACTTCTTATAATATTCTAAGAACTTTTTTCATTTTTTATACAAGCGATGTTAAGAGAAGGGAGAATTGAACCTAAAAACTATTGTGGAATTTTCAAAAATTGTGGCTAACAACCACTCTGGTTGATGAAGGCCTATGTGCAAGTTGAATCAGTCAAAGGTGATGAATGGCTGAGCATTTTGATGATGTGCAAACTGCACTGAGCTATACTGACGTCATATTGGAATGGATATAAATAAGTTGACGTCATTATTTTCATGGACAAAAAATCATATCAAGATAAACACAAGTTGGGTACATAATGGCAAGTGACATTTTGTATATAGGACACGTGGATTGCACATGCAATGTGATCAAGTTGAGGCTTATGGTTTCCAGGTAATTTAAGACATAATAAAAAGGAATAATTTGTAAAGAAATAATTTAAGACATAATAAAAAGAAATAATTTGTAACATTGCATTTGAATGCATCTTTGAATTACAATAAAAAGGATTAAAAACAACATTAATTCATTAACATTTTCAAAGAAGAAAACTAGCAGTTTATCATTCAAGCAAACTTCAAGAGAGAGAGAGAGAGAGAGAGAGAGAGAGAGAGAGAGGTAGGTACCTTAGAAGGGGTTTGCAGTAGATTTCTGAGGTGATGAGATATTGAAGCAGGGAGACAGCAGCTGAAGCAAGAAGCAGCAAATTGGTATGAGGAGATGGCGGCTAGCTTCCCCCACTGATTCTGAAACTCATCATCTCTCGCTTCTCTCTCTCTCTCTCTCTCTCCTAACAATTTGAGAGTGAAAGAGATGATTCTCCCACTCACTTAATGGTACGAGATAGACAGAGACAGAGAGAGACAGAGAGGATAGAGTCCATGTCAATCTGTCAAATTCTTCAAACCATCAATGTTTGTTTATTCAACAACTAGCCTCACAGCTTTTTCCTTTTTTTTTTCTTAAACAAAAAATATATATTATTATTATTATTAAAGGAATTGAACCTAACCACTGGGCCACTAGACCACTAGACCACTAGTGGGCTAATTGTAGATAGTTAATGAGCAATATGATTGGCATTAGGGGTGGGCATCAATCCGGCCGAACCGATGAAACCGGC
Organism: Prunus avium; assembly: GCF_965620075.1. Lineage (NCBI taxonomy): Eukaryota > Viridiplantae > Streptophyta > Magnoliopsida > Rosales > Rosaceae > Prunus > Prunus avium. The sequence continues at coordinate 31,382,416 of NC_142287.1, forward strand.
CGAACTAAACCGTAATTACCAGTTTGGTTTTCAAACCGTTTGACTTTTTTTTAGTCAAAACCAAACCAAACCGGACCGTATATGGTTTGATTTGGTTTGGTTTTGAGCTTTTGTAAACCGGCTTAAACCAAACCGGACCATTTATGTGTATATTTATTTATTTTATTTTATTTTATATGTGTAATACTCTAATTAGTTAATAACTATATATGAATATTTGAATTGAGCTATATTAGTTAGTGAAATATGAAGTTTTATGACCTTTTGAGCTTTAGAACGGTTTCGTACTCTAGAAGATGATTTATGTAAGAAGTAAGTTGTGAATTTGTTGATTATAATTGGGCTAATAATGTTGAAAAAATGCAAAAAGAAAGAGAATTGGGCTTAGGCCCAAACCGGCCGAACCAAACCGAACCAAACCGTCTTAAATTGGTTTGGATTGGTTCGGTTTTCCTTATAACTTTTATTCAAACCGAACCAAACCAAACCGTCATATTTTAATTGGTTCGGCTGTGGTTTTGACCTAAAACCGATCCAATCCGGACCGTGCCCACCCCTAATTGGCATAGTTGTTCTATATCAATCTCCACTTTGTTACAATTTGCAATTTTGTGAAGAAATCGAATTGAGAATGAATTCGAATGTGAAAGAGTTTAGAGTTTAGGGAAATCAGAACCAAATATTCCTCTGGTAAAAGTGTTTACTAAGTATTTTCTTTAACACGCTCCTTTGTTCAAGGAGTTTGGTAGTGGAATTGAAATCACCAAAACAATGTCAAGTAACCTCAAAGACTTGGAAATTCACATTTTTCTTGTGATGATGTTTTTTTTCTCTATGATGTTGATTCAATAATTCCGTGTTGGTGTGCACCTGAGTTAGGCCTATAAACTAATGTAGTGTGCTTATCTCTTTAAACTTGATTCCTCTCATTGTACATTAGAATAATTTAGAATATTATTTGTTTAAACCATCATAGTCCATAATGTAATGATTGATTTTCAAGTTTATAAAAAATAAAATAAAATAAGATAAAATAAAATAAAAAAAGAGATGGATTCAATTGCCATATAAACCATAGGAATAGGATTGCTTTTGCTATATGGAAACTACAAGGATTAAAACGAAATTTAGTCAAAATTATAAGTACCAAAAATATACTTTTGAAAGAAATCTTCTTTTTACCCAACAAAATTGAAAGAAACCCATCTTTTATTATCTTCTCGCATTTCTAAGGCAACACTGAGTCAGAGAAGGACATAGCTCACTGCCCTGAGGTTCTGATCTCTCTCTTAGCTATTTGTTAATCATTTCTAAGGCAACACTGAGTCAGAGAAGGATAGGGTCAGCTGCAATCCTCACCGTCGGAACTCCCACTGGAGTTTCAGTGGAGATCAACGTTTCATACTTGGATTCTGCTTACCCTGGTGAGGAAGTTGAGGTTGAGGCCAAGTCTTTACGAGTTGGGAAGGTTGTTGGTGTTGTCAGTGTTGAGTTAAGGAAGAAGAAGACAGGCAAAATTATAGCTCAGGGCCGTCATACCGAGTATCTTGCTCTCGCTGGCAAACTCTGAACAGCTTGGAAGGTGAAACCAAGACCCAAGACACAATTCAGTTTGTGTTCTATGTAAAGATTTTTCAACATTGAATTATATAAATTCACAGTTTGAGATGCAAATCAATGATCAATTGAAATTTTCCTCAAACTTATTGGTGTTGTCAGTGTTGAATTTAGGAAGAAGAAAACAGGGGAAACATTGTTGTCAAACTGGTGCTTCTCCCTACACTCAATAAACTGTAAACAACTTCGAACCAACAATTCAGTGTTCCAATTTACAAATTTTGTTCATGGTTATAGTTCAAAGAGTTTTACATGCAAACAATGCTCAATAGCATCTCTCCTCAGACCGATTCCAATTCGAAAAAGTTGTTAAAAACCAGAAGATTCGGTTGCTTAACCTGATACAGCTGGTTCATGAAAAAATAATATAAATCAAGAAAGAAAAAAAAAGTTGATTATTTAAGTCAATTCTTCAAAATCGCATTCCACATCATAATTGCATTCATCATCGTAATTGTATCCATTATATTTGTCATTTGCAACATATGAATCGTCATCTTGGCCTGTCTGGCTTCAGCCTCTTCACCATAACCATTACTTTATGCTCAAACTCATCATCACGACTGTTCTTCTCATTTAACAGTTGCATAACACAAAGACTGCCACAATTAGACTTTGTGCCTTCCTCAAATGAAGGTGCATAACCCTAATTTTACACATGAAGAAAAAGATCAGATGAATCAAATTCGGTATCTATTAAAGTTCAGGCAATTACTCGCAGAGAGATACCTCCATTTTCTAAAACCTACCAGGAGTTTTAACTAGGAACTACATTGCAAAATCATTATAAAATGACAACCAAAAAAAAAAAAAAAAAAAAACCTTTGAACCATATAACTGCCCCATTAACTGCCCAATTAGTTAACTGATCATTCTAGTAAACCACCAGACTGATTTTCAGATATCACAGTTTCATGTCTTAATCCATGCTCAATAATAATACACCATCTTCCAAAGATTATTCTTTTATGTATTAAGTTCTATCTTGGAGTCGTTTGTGTGACTTCGATATACCTTTATTCCATTCAACAGGAATTTGGTGTCTGCACACTAACTAGACATTAAGAAAACAAAAAAAAAATATTGAACAAGTAACATCATTTGAAAATTGAAATTAAACGTCCCATTAGATTTTATTGGCTTTTAGTCGCTTGTAGTCTGTGCATCAGTGAACAAGACCTTGGATGTTGACAGAACATAATATGGGATTTGCAAAGCATGAATAAAGCAAAATTGATTCTAAAATAAGACATATAAAAGATGCTTACAAGCTCTTCATTTAATTTATCCAAAGCTTCATAGTTGATTTTTGAACTCAGCCTCTGCAAGAACAAAATGTCACATTAGTATTGTTAAATAAATTATACGTAGGACAATCAACATTGCAGGAAAATTTAAGCACCAAAAATCCCATAAACCAGTTTATTATTAACTTACATTCTAAGAATCCATCACAGTAGAAACTTTGACAGCCTTTTCTGGCTTTTTAGCAGGAGCAGCTTTCTAGGCCATTCTGGCTCGTTTTCTACTCTTTCCCTGCCAATTTTATAGTTGCATATAGAGATCAATACATAAGACTCAATGCTGGCAGTAAAACATACACAAATAGTCGAAAGATCAAAAAATAAGTCAAATGCAAATAAGATTGAAGTGAAAACTTTCAACATAGTTATGCAGTGTGTGACTCAAATAACAGCTCAGAACTAGGCAAGAACTCTAAGCTGGATGAGACTTCCGAGCCTATGCTTCAGATCACAATGCACATATGACATGCAGCAAACATAAACTCAAATACCAGAAACGAGGTCAGTTTTAGAAGTGAAGAATTCCTGCACAATCAAAGAGCTAAGGAGAATGAAGAGGCAAATAATGCAGGGGCTGATCGATAATCATGATTAACTACATAACCTCAATGATTTTCAATCTAAAGACTCAAAAGCCAAAAATATAAACAACAAATAAAAAGAAACCATGGAACAAACAGAAACTAAGAAAGCCCCTAGCATTGCACCGAATCCTTGTGAACACATATATGATAAAATTTATGGATTTCCAAAGGCATTACCTTATCATAGTCCTTGTTCATTCCTTCCCAAATCATTATTTTGAACAGCGCCGCCTGCCTGCTGTTAAGGTACCCAACAACCTACAAACCACAAGCATCATGCCTTCCATGTCAAAATTCCAAAAATAAAAAATTGAAGCAACAATCATATACAAATCCAAATCAAAAGACAGCAGTTTACAGATAAGTCTAGACCAAGCACTATATACCAAGTGGCTATGATGGAAGTGATCTTGAAGAATGCTGATGGATCATGGGCAGGGGGTAGCTTTCAGTTTCAGGATCACTGCTATTGTCTTTCATTAATTTTTACCCTTTATTTTCAAACATAGAAAATGTGGTTGATTGTCATGAACCAAGAACAAAACTTTTCACAATAACCATGAAAGGATATTCCAAGAGCATTGTTATGTAGATTAAATTCAGATCATCATTGAGGAATATGAGCATCCATCAATCAGTGGCGGATCCACATAGGGGCAAGGGGGGTCAATTGACCCCTGCAAGCCCAAAATCTGCCATAGGAACCCAAGAACTTGACCCCTGCAAATGCCCAGAAAGTGTTTGATGAAATGCCCCAAAGAGGGAGCAGCCATAGCCAAGAGGAAGCAAGCTTGCTTGCTGCCCAGTGCGCGCGAGGAGCCCAGCGAGTAGAAGATGTTCAACGTGTGGGAAAGAGAGGCTTTTAGGTGTTGTATCAAACTCCGGTTTGCTTCTTTCTCTGCTGGTTTGTGGAAGAGAAGTCCCTTTTGGCATTTCCATTATACTCAAACTGGCTCATGGCTTTTTTTTTTGGGGTCTGAAAAACTGGCTCATGGCTCAACGCATAAAATCAAAATCAGATGCGCACGGGTTTCTCTTAAGTAGGATGGGTTTTTTTATTTATTAATAGGCCATGATAAGCATGGGTGTTTTTTTATAACATAATAATAATATAATAAAAGTTCCAAAGCATAATTAATTTCTTCTGAATGCCTTGGTAAGTAATGAAGTTTTTTTTCATTAAGCAAGCAACCGCACATTATTAAAATATAATAATTAAAATATTACCTCATTAAAAAACAAGTTAACATATTAAATAGAAAGAAAAAGCTTATATCTAAAAGAATTTTTTTTTCACCATATATAAAGCTTTTGATCGAATATATGGAGCAGAACAAATGGGTGTGTAACTCGACATGGAAAGTCAGAAAACAAGGAGTTCAAGAGAGAAGTGTGTGATATTTGGATGCTCAAGTGATGAGCCCCAAGAAGCGATGCGTGAAAACCTAATAGAGGATATCGAGAGAGGACCAAACTAAAGTCTCATCTCATGCTGTGAAAAACTGAAGCTTTGATTTCTTTGCTTTAGAAGTGAATGGTGTGGTTGAATATTGTTGTTGTTGTTGTTTTTATTTTTATTTTTTAATGTGGACAATTGAAATGTGGTTTTTTCTATCAATTAAGAATTATAATATTATCGTTTCATTTTTTTTTTGGTTCTATTTTCTATAGATTTTTTTTACCTTTTATATGTTGACCCCTGCAAGGAAAATTCCTGGATCCGGCACTGTCCATCAACTTGAGAAAAATGGGCAACCACGATTCAAACTCAAGAAAAGCAAGAGCAATATATATATATAATTATTTGCCTACCTCTGCGTCGTCAATATCTGCAACCACGATTCAAACTCCAGAAGCAGCTGAGAAAGCATAGATTGCAAAAGAAGCCAAAGGACGCTGAAAGAGGCCATTGTTGTTTCAGATTTTCAGTCAATCGCAGTGTTCGAAAAATGGGCCTACGAGGGCGGCTAGGTGGCTAGGCGGTCTCTTGGCGGGCTCGAGGCGGCTAGGCTGTCTCTAGGAAGGAGCGAGGGGGCTAGGCGGTCGCTAGGCGGGCGCGAGGCAGCTAGGCGGTAGCTAGGTGGGCGCTAGGCTGCTAGGCGGTAGCTAAGCGGCCGCCTAGGCGGGTTGGGTCATTTTACGTTGCCGAACCCAGAAGACGAAGCAGGCGAAACCAAAGAAAAAAATCGAAGCTTGAGTTGATAGAGAAGCGAATTGGCTTGACTGCGAGTGCAACTTCCGTACCCTGCAAGTGCAAGCTTCGTTCGTCCGGAATATATCTAATAGAGTATAGCCGCTCGGCTATACTCTTAAAATATTCAAATGTCTTTGAATCGGCAATAAAGAAACCAGGCCTTATTCAAATGTCAAGGATTGCCGAGCAGTTTGATGATGTGGAAACTACTAACGTCATCGTATCAATTTTTTTAACAGAAATATTCTTTTACCGGATAATTATCCTTCTTTTATTTGACACAATTTTTCAACCATTAGATTAGAGTACAATGGATGGCTAAAATTAAACAAAATAATTTTTTATATATATTTTTAATATAATGACTAGCCTCTCTCCACGCGCTTCCGCGCCTGCAAGAGGCTTTTTTTTTAAAAAAAAAATTATTTTATTTTAGAATTAAAAAAGATAATTGGTAGTTGTGTTCCATAAAAATAGGATCCATTATCTGATTTTTTTTAATTTTAATTTTTTTGAAATATGAAAAAGTGTGAATTTACCATATTATCCTCATTTAATTAATAATTTCAATTCTTAATGTTTGCATTAATCATGGGCATTTTCTGGTATTTTGAATGTTTCACCATTTTCTGCCTTTTGCTTTATATATACTAGCCTCTCTGCACACACTTCCGTGCCTGCGAGAGGGTTTAAATTTATTTTAGAATTAAAAAAGATAATGGGTAGTTGTGTTCCATAAAAATAGGATCCATTATCTAATTTTTCTTTTAATTTTAATTTTTTTAAATATGAAAAAGTTTGAATTTACCATATTATCCTCATTTAATTAATAATTTTAATTCTTAATGTTTGCATTAACCAATGGCATTTTCTGGTATTTTGAATGTTTCACCATTCTCTGCCTTTTGCTTTATATATATAGATATAGATATATTGTAATTAATTTTTTTATTGACTTTCCCATTCCATTTTCTCTTTATGTATTAATATTTTGCTTCTTTTTTTTTTTGTTTTTTTGTATACCCCCTAAAAATGTATTTGAGTCTCATTTTGCCCCATGAATAAGAATATATCCATGTACAGGCTAGGCTGGGCTCTAGTACGGTGTAAAATTTTTAAAATACTAAACTTAGTACAAATTTTATAAGCTAATCCTACTCCAAAAAATATTAGCCCACAATCTCTTTGTCTCTTGGCGTGTGATTGTTTTTTTGTTTAATAATAGGTCACCTATTTTGACTAAAAAAACACATTTATGACTGCTTTTGGAACAAATAACATAGTAGTAATAATAAGTCACTATCGAAACAAACATGGGAACTATTTAATGTCTGCCAACCGGTTTTTTTTATTTATTTAAAAAAATAGTACAGCCGACTGACTATACTCGGTTTTATTAATATTTCTAAAAAATTAGATTAAAAAATATATATATAACCGCAGCGTTACTGGGTTATATATATATATATATGTTTTTCTAAAAATAGTATAGCCGCTGAAACTGCAAAACAGATGGAGGAAATTCAACCCATTTCCCAAATAAAAAGAAAATTCAAAACTTACATAGCTATTCTATCCAAAATAAAGCTAAGGATCTATTTGGCTGCCAAGAAAGTTGTAGTTCCGAACATTATTAGAATTTGGTATTACTGAGATGGGTATTTTACATTTTTCATAAAGCAAAAACAAACATAAATCAAAGGGACAAAACTGCACTTTGTTTTGTTTAATTGGGGATGGTTCTTCAATAATTGGGATTAGCGGTTGAATTTCGAGCCCTAATATGAAATGGGGAGAATTTCAAACAAGCTTTTACGCTTAAGAGTTTTGGGTTGACGAAATTACCCCTTGCATCGTTAAAGAAATTGACAAGAATACTAACATGTCCTTGAATTGCTACAAATACGAAGCTACAATGGCAAAATTGACGGAATTGAAATTATAAGGTCAAAAGTAGTTGAAGTACCAAACTACAGGGACCAAAAGTGACTTTTACCCTTTTCTTTTTCTAGTTTGCTTTTCAAGTTTTTAAGGAAAGGGGGATGATGGGTTTTGAGAGAGAAAAATTTAGAATGACCAAATTGCCCTCAAATTAGGTTACACGTGTGCCTCATGTGTCATTTTTAATAGCAATTTGGATTAAATTGACTTAACTCCAAGGGTAGGTCTGAAATTGGCAGTATAAATTAGTTCGGGTGCTAAGAGCATTTCCACTCATTTGCCATAGCAAAAGGTAAAGGGAGGCAAAAGTTGGTATTATTTACATGGATAGTGCTTTTGCCTTAACAATTTTTTTTGTTGGTTTTCCACCCATTGTCATGGCACCCAAGAGCAACCACTATTCACATGAGATATGAGGAGAAATTGAGCAAATGTTTGTATATTGTATGGTTTGGTGCCAATCTTCCCTAGAGGTTTAGGATTTAAAAGTCAGAAATTGATATTTTCATTGTTTGGCAACTTAAGTAGAGAAATTATTAAATGACTTGAGGAAAAAATCCTGGAAATTAAGGGTCGAGATTATTTCTATTGAGCAATAATTCGTTTTTCCTAATTCAATGTACATAAATCCAAACACTGAAATTATTAATTATCACTATATTTATTCCTTTTTCTACCAATTAGGGGTTGCGGGTTTTTTTTCTTCTACCAATTAGGGATGGTCTACAGGGTTCATAACTACTACTCTTACGACAGGACGCTTACCTAGCCAACATTTACAGGACCTGTACTACAGGATAACCCATCTATTTGTTTGATAATAATAATATATTTTTCTATTATTCAATGGCCGATTAAGGCAATCAGATATCTATAGAATTGTATCTTATTTCTACATGTACATCATCATTCCCATAAACTAAAGGCAGAAAGACACAAAGACAAGTACAAAATGTAGAAAAGTTTTAGCAGTGAGTAAGTCACAAATTTACAGCAAGGGAAGGACAATGGAAACTTCTTACTTCTCACATTCCTTCTCCTATTATGCCAGTGACCATTAATCCAGTCACATTTAAGTGAGATTAGATCTAGAAAGATACTTGAAATTTGGTAGCATTAGGCTTAATAAGATCTAAAAGTCGCTTATGCCGCTTTGAATGTTTGATTCTTGTATGTTGTAGCTTAAAATCCATGAGTTTAAATTTAAATGCATGTTTCCTTCTGAGGCTGAGTTATGGAGTCTCCTTGGAGGTTAGCAAATGGCTTGGGCTAAGGGTATTAGGACCCTTGATGTTGAATGTGACTCTTTTATATGTTGTTTCTCTGATGGCTAGGCTTCTGGAGAAATGAGGAAACAAGTATGGTGTCAGTGAAGTTGTTCTTGGAGAAAGAAGGTGAAATGGCAATCTCCATGGATGGGCTGCCAGAGAAGTTCTTTGAGCCCTTTATCATGAAACGCATTCAAGTCGATCTCCTTGAACCCAGTCGTATTGTATGCTCCTTCAAAGTAACCCCTCGTTTGCTGAATGGAGGCAATTTTATGCATGGTGGAGCCACAACAACCTTTGTGGATTTGATAGGGTCAGGCACAATCCTCACCGTCGGAACTCCCAGCTATGGAGTTTCAGTGGAGATCAACGGTTCATTCTTGGATTCTGCTACCCTGATGAGGAAGTTGAGGTTGAGGCCAAGGCTTTACGAGTTGGGAAGGCTGTTAGTGTTGCCAGTGTTGAGTTAAGTAAGAAGAAGACAGGCAAAATTATAGCTCAAGGCAGCCATACCAAGTATCTTGCTCTCGCTAGCAAACTCTGAACGGCTTGGAAGCTGGAACCAAGACCCAAGACACAATTCAGTCTGTGTTCTATGTAAAGATTTTTCACCATTTAATAAAATTTCTTTTAACTGAATTATATAAATTCACAGTTTGAGATGCAAATCAATTATCAATTGAAATTTTCCTCAGACTTGTATAGAATATTGAGAAGCCTTTTGGTGTTGTCAGTGTTGAATTTAGGAAGAAGAAAACAGGGGAAACATTGTTGTCAAACTGGTGCTTCTCTCCTACACTCAATAAACTGTGAACAACTTTGAACCAACAATTCAGTGTTCCAGTTTACAAATTTTGCTCATGGTTATAGTTCAAAGAGTTTCACATGCAAACAATGCTCAATAGCATCTCTCCTCAGACTGATTCCAAATCGAAAAAGTTGTTAAAAACCAGAAGATTCAATTGCTTAACCTTTATATCGTAACATGATACAACTGGTTCATGAAAAAATAATATAAATCAAGGAAAAAAAAGTTGATTATTTAAGTCAATTCTTCAAAATCGCATTCCTCATCATAATTGCATTCATCATCGTAATTGTATCCATTATATTTGTCATTTGCAACATATGAATCATCATCTTGGCCTTGTCTGGCTTCAGCCTCTTCACCATAAGCATTACTTTATGCTCAAACTCATCATCACGACTGTTCTTCTCATTTGACAGTTGCATAACACAAAGACTGCCACAATTAGACTTTGTGCCTTCCTCAAATGAAGGTGCATAACCCTGATTTTACACATGAAGAAAAAGATCAGATGAATCAAATTCGGTATCTATTAAAGTTCAGGCAATTACTCGCAGAGAGATACCTCCATTTTCTAAAACCTACCAGGATTTTTAACTAGGAACTACATTGCAAAATCATTATAAAATGACACCAAAAAAAAAAAAAAAACTTTGAACCATATAACTGCCCCATTAACTGCCCAATTAGTTAACTGATCATTCTAGTAAACCACCATACTGATTTTCAGATATCACAGTTTCATGTCTTCATCCATGCTCAATAATAATACACCATCTTCCAAAGATTATTCTTTTATGTATTATATCCTGGAGTAGTTTGTGTGACTTGGATATACCTTTATTCTATTAAACAGGAATTTGGTGTCTGCACACTAGTATCTGTTAAATAAATTATAAGTAGGACAATCAAGATTTCAGGAAAATTTAAGCACCAAAAATCTCATAAACCAGTTTATTAATAAGTTACATTTTTAGTATCCATTACAGTAGTAACTTTGACAGCCTTTTATGGCTTTTTAGCAGGAGCAGCTTACTTGGCCATTCTGGCTATAATCGGTTGAAGTGAAATGCAAATAAGATCAAATGCAAATAAGATTGAAGTGAAAACTTTCAACACAGTTATGCATTGTTTGACTCCAATAATTAAATTCAAATCATCATTGAGTTATTTGAGCATCTTCCTTCTATTAATCAACTTGAGAAAAATGGGCAACCACGTTTCAAACTCAAGAAAAAGCAAGAGCAATATCACATTGGTTTTTTTTTAAAATTTATAAATAAAAGGTACAGCCGACCGGCTATAATCGGATTTTGTCCCTAATTTTTTTAAAATAGTATCGCCGGGCGGCTATACCCGTTCTTCCCTAATTTAAAAAAAAAATAGTATCGCCGTTCGGCTATACTAGATTTTTTTAAAATTTTTAATGGTATAGCCGGTCGGCTGTACTGGGTTTTTCTTTTTTAATTATTTTTAAAAATAGTATAACCGCGCGGCTAGATTTGGTTTTTTTCCTAGTATAGCCGCCCGGCTTTATTGTTTTGATAGATGGCGCCTAGCGCTAAGCGGGTCCTTTTTAGCTTTTAAAACAACAATTTGGTAACCCCCCAAAAAAAAAAAAAAAAAAAAAACAACAATTTGGTATTACTAAGATGGGTGTTTTGCATTTTTCATAGAACAAAAACAATCATAAATCAAAGGGCACAAAACTGCACTCTGTTTTGTTTAATTGGGGATTAGTTTTCTTCCATTTTCACATCAACCAAGCATAGCTGGTTTTGATATACAAAATAATCACAAATCATAACTAGTTGGAGTATTTTGGTACAGATAGAGTTACCAAATGGGGAACTTGATTTCTCTGCATATTTTCTCGAGGTGGGCTTCGAACTTCATTTTCTTTTTCTAGTTTGCTTTTCAAGTTTTCAGGGAAAGGGGGACGATGGGTTTCAAGAGGGAAAATGTTAAAATGACCAAATTGCCCTCAAATTAGGTTACACGTGCGCCTCATGTCTAATTTTTAATAGCAATTTGGATTAAATTGACTTAAATCTAGCGGTTGGTCTGAAATTTGCAATATAAATTAGTTCGGGTGCTAAGGGCATTTCCACCCATTTGCCATGCCAAAAGGTAAGGGGAGGTAAAGGTTGGTACTATTCACCCATTTGTAAAATGACTTATAAGGACTTCTAAGGACAAAAATATTAATAAAAAAACTCTTTTCCTTTAAAATAATTTAAAATATAAAAAAAAGGTAAAATCATAAATAAATAACCTCTCAGCCGCACCAACTTATCCCAGGCCCTCTCCCCGACGGGGCTCCCCCACCCGATCTTTCTCTCCTCCACCTACGCCACCTCCTTCTATCTATGTTCTAGGTTATATATATATATATATATATATATATCTCTCTCTCTCCTCCCCAACACCCAGGGTTTGGTGGTGATGCGATTTTCTCTTGAAACAACTACTGTTTCGTTCATCAAATTTTGGATTCAAAATGAGTGGGTATAGTGGTTTGGAATCTTGACCAAAAATGGGTTTGGGGATTGCTAAGTTCCCGAAATTCCTTAACCCACCGAAAATGTGTTACGAGATTATAATTTGATACCTTTTCATTGTTTTTCTTTTCCCAATTCCAGTTTCTCCCTCTCTCTCTCTCGCTAAAATGTCTCTGCAACAGTTTGTAAGTTGATCATGTTTCAAAGAAAATGGTTTATTTTTCCAAGCAGAAAAGGGGGGAAAAATATTGGTTATGGGTTGGGTAGGTTGAGAAATTCCGAGAGAAATATAGTTTTCTCTTTAATTTCCCAGACCTTTTGTCTGAATATTTCAAAGAAAGGGTGGAGGAGAGAGAAAAAGATGGAGATTGATTTTTTTAATATTGTTTATTTATTTATTATTATTTAGTTTGTCAATACACATGGCACAATATGAGTGTGTCCACATTGAAGGGTAGTTTAGGAATAATGGTTGGTGGAATGATAGGATTGTATTTTTTTCAAATTTACACCGTGGATGGAAAAATAAAGTTAGTAGAAAATATGACAGAGGGTTGGAAATAGCAGCACACTTGTTGGACAAAGACTGTGGGTGCGCGCGTGGAACTCCACAATATAAAAAGAAAAATATGGCATTGAAAGTTGGAACTCTAAGAGCATCTCAAAGGGAGATGTCAAATACCAAACATCAAATTTAAATTTGATGGATGATGTGTCAATTTGACATCTTACACAGCTTTACATTCCACCCGATATGTCAAATTAAATTATTATTTTATTACATTTTAGTATCGATTTATTTTTAATTAAAAATAAAATAAAATAAAAATAATAAAATATTCATTTGACATCTTGCTTTTGGAATGTCAAAAATAACATCTCAACCTCCAGCCGTCATTCCACATCAGCTTTGACACATCGGTTAGAGTAATGTGAGATGTTATTTCTAGCCGTTAAATGTCTATGTGACACTTTTGACACATCGGTTGGAGATGCTCTAACCCAAAAGCAAATATTGGAAAGCTAGCCCCATTTCACTGGTCTAGGTTGTTTTTTGGTCAGAGATTCCACTGCTCTACGTAAGTTAACGTTGGATTTTTTGTATTATAAAAGCCTTTAAGCATTTCATCCAAGCATCCAAGCATCAGTTCATCTAATGCTACTTGTGGACAACAATGCTCTCAATTGATGGGGTATCATCATCCACCAAAAAGCTACTTGTGGTTACATCTTTGAAATCCCAATATGTGAAATAACTTGGCTTTGACATAACAATGCTTGCTTCAATATCTCCAGAAAGCATTGCCACCACACGTGACATCGATGGCTTCATCGTTGGTGAAGCCTGAGTGCAGAGGAGAGCTACTTTTATCAATCTAGTTGTGTCATTTTCATTAAACCCTGTCAATCTCGGATCCACCAGCCCCAGACTCTGGTCCTTTTAATGTAGAGTCCATGCCTGAAAACAAACATCATAGCATGGTCAAAAAGGGAAAAAATAAAGAGTTTCCACAGCAATGCTAAAATAAAAGTAGCTAGGCTAAGTTTTCCTACCCATTCAAGAAGATAAATCTCCTCAGGATCCAAGTTGTTGTTAGAATTTGGTCTCCTGCTAATGATCTCCAAAGCGACAACCCCGAAACCAAATACATTAGCCTTTTTTGTCAGATGTCCGCGCATTGCATACTTCGACGCCAAATAACCTCTACAAGATACGGAGGCTTACATTGTCCCTGCAACTCGGGTGCTAATGTGGGTTTTTTCGTCATCATAAAGCTTTGCCAATCCAAAATCTGATATTTTTGGGGAGAGTTCTGCATTGAGCAAAATATTACTGGCTTTGACATCTCGATGTACAATCCTGGGCCTTGACTCCTCATGAAGGTAAGCAAGACTTCTTGCTGTTCCCAACAATATATTGAAGCGGGTAGGCCAGTCAAGGTGTGTCACATTCCGGATCATAGCACGATATTGTCCGCTTTCGCCCCCCCTCTCTTGCCCTCACGGTTTTGTTTATGGGAGCTCACTACTAACTTCCCAGTGGGTCACCCATCCTGGAATTGCTCTGGCCCCCGACTCACTTAACTTCGGAGTTCCTACGTCTCCGAAGTCAGTAAGCTCCCAAAAGGCCTCATGTTAGATGGATGCAGGTATGTACATATAAGGCACATTACCCCCTCTTCGTTGGTCGATGTGGGATCTTACAAGGTGCAAGTCATTTCTTCCTGAAACATTACATGGAGAAGAACCAGTGCATGTTAACAACTAATAACAAGTAGAAGAGAAAAATAAAAAGAAATTGGATGTAACCTAGAGTACTTTATGTTAGCTGTTAGCATATGTAGTTGTCATCTTGTCATCATGTGGAACATAAGACAAAACATAAGACACTCCTTGTCTCATGGCACACTAGTTTCAAGGAAGACTTTCTTTCCTTGTTTTATGAAGTACTTTCCTTGAAGTATGTAGTCCTTGTTTCATGGAATGTTTCATGGAGGACTTTTGTATTATTGTAGGATATTACTTGTATAAATGTATGATAAGAAATAGAAACAAGTTAACTAGTTGAAATCAGAAAATATGTTGCAGCTCTCATTCTCTCTACATTCTCCACTTTCTCTACTTAATCTTCTCTATGTTTGACATGGTATCAGAGTAGCGATCTTGTAATTGCTGACTCTTGTTCTGAATCTTTGCTACCTCCGTGGGGGAAGATGTTTTTTCCCCTGCTGGAAATAGCACCACCAACCCTTCTCAACCTACCTACCTAGAAGCATTGACGACACCGACCCAACCAACTAGCCTCACTTGGACGAGGTGTTGCCGCCGACCCGACCAACCGACCCCGATGATCCAGACCTCGACCCCGAACTAACACTACACGATATGAAAAAGATCAAAAAAGATGTGAAGCTGCAAGTAGTGACTCTGGCTATGTATTTCATACTTCGGATGATAGAAATTCAACAGGCTGGATAATTGATTCCGGTGCAATCGATTAGATGACATTTGATCCTGATGATTTTCTACGTACTAGCCAACCCAGACGAACTAGTATTGCTAATGCCAATGGAGTTACTTCTCTTGTGACAGGGGTTGGCACTGTGGCTCTCTCCCCCTCTATTTCATTATCTAATACTTTACTTGTTCCATCTCTATCAAATAAGCTAATGTCAGTTAGTCAGATTACTGAACAATTGAATTGTTGTGTACTAATCTACTCGAGTTTTTGTTTACTTCAAGATATTCACACTAAGGAGATAATTGGTCGTGGTACTATGAGAGAGGGGCTATATTATGTGGAGGATCTCAGTATAGGCATGGTTCACAATGTGACACATACCTATGATATCAAACAAAGGCAAGTCTGGTTGGGGCATCCATCCTTTGGATATATGAAGCATATTTTACCAGATTTATTATCATATTTTAAGGACTCCGACTTCAAATGTGACACTTGCATTTTGGCTAAAAGTCACCGTGTGCCCTACCCGTTCAGTTCAAGTAAGAGTACTACTTCGTTTAAGTTAATTCACTCTGATGTTTGGGGGCCCTCACCTATAAATTCTCATTCTAGCTTCCGGTGGTTTGTGACGGTTGTGGATAATTGTACTCGGATGACATGGTTGTACTTGATGAAGAGTAAAAATGAAGTATTTACTATGTTTCAGTCTTTCCACAAACATATTGAAACTAAATTCTCTACCAAGATCTGAGTTCTCCGCTCTGACAATGGGGGCGAATATGTCAACCATGACTTTCAAACATACTTCCAGATGCACGGCATGATTCATGAGACGATTTGTCCTCAAACACCACAACAGAAAAACCGACATCTCCTTGAAACAACTTGAACACTACTGATTGGGGCTCATGTTCCCCACAACCACTAGGATGATGCCATCATCACGACAATTTATCTTCTCAATCGTATGCCTTCGTGGGTCTTGGACTTCCGGACTTCGCTCCAAACGCTTGCCAATTATGGGCCCCTGCCATTGTTTGTGCCTAATAAATCACGGCCATGAGCTGGCCGAAGGAGCCCCTTTTCTCGGCCCTGGCACTTGCTCATAAAACTAGAACGCAGCATTTCAACAGGGTGCTTTGCCTTCCTGAAGACAAAAGAAAAATGCTAAGGCATCATCATCTCGGCCACGAGTGCAGGCCGAGGCCGAGGCCGGGCAAAATTATGGCCAAAGGCATTAAATGCGAATCATCACGTGACAACAGGGTCCCATGCTTCATTTAATGAAGTAGTGCCTGTTTAATGCAGCAAACCCACTGGCCACAAATAAGCATTTAATGCATGAGGGAAAGTGGGAAGTGATTGAAGTCAGGATTTGGTGATGAGGATCAGAGTGATTAGACGTAGACATTCTCACAAGAATTCTGGCAGCTTGAGATATTAGGTCACTAGCTATCAGAGCAATAAATGCGTCTCCACGGCCAGAAGCTCAGAACCCACGATCAAGGCGGCGGCCGAGATTCACCAGGATTTAAGGGGTCACACCACCATACTTCACGATCCCAAATGTCGATTGGACTACCCACTTGCTCTAATCAGGCTCCACCATGCAGATTTTCAGCCTCGATTACTCCTCCAAGAACTCTTCCTATAAATACAAGGCTCAAGCTACATTCAAAGGGTTCAAACACCAAACCAAAGCCTCCCACGGAGCAACTTATTTTTTCATGTAATGCACTTTCAATATCTTTACTTGCTTTCCTAGGAGTAGTGTTAGACTGTAAGGAAAATTCATCCATCAATATATCATACGACCCATGATTTTCAAGGCGCCGGAGCAGCATCCTTGTTGTTCGTTCACTCACCCCATATATCATACGACCGTCGCTCCCTGAGCAGCACGCCGGAGCATCGCCCAAAACCCACCACCAACACCATCACTCAACGGCCTTGTAGTTCAGGCCGTGAACCTAACAGCCGAGACTAGTTCCTCTCTCGGCTACAATCGTTTGATTAGAAGACGAGGTCAAATAGGCGCACCACTTAACCATTCCCATACACATCAACCAACTCGACGCACGGTAGACCGTGCTGGCACGCCCGCGCACAACCGCACCGCACCCAAAAGTAGGAAACCGCGTGTCAACGCACATCCCCTCGGCCCGGAACTCCAGGCCGTGAGATTTGCGCGGCAGACAGCCATCAGTTTCGATGCTTCCACCACGAATCTTTGATTGTGTGGCGTTCGTTCATCTCCATAAAAATCAACGTAGCAAACTTGATCCCTGTGCGCTTCGATGTGTTTTTATGGGATTTGTAGCTCATTAGAAGGGATATTGGTGTTATCATCCCCTACTCGTCGTATCTCTGTCACCTTGGATGTCACTTTTATGGACTCCAGGTTGTTCTTCCAGGACCCGATGTCCAACTCACCTTTTCAGGGGGAGATACAGAGAGAAGTGCAGAGTTGGAACTCTCTCGAAAATCTGGAAATTCAAGACTGGAGCAAAACGACCAGTCGCATAGACCCCAACGACTAGTCACCTCGAAACAGTGAGCCACGCGATCCAATCTGTCCAGAAACGACCAATCGTGAAGACCCTAGCGACCGGTCGCCTCGAAGCAGTAAGCCATGCGATACAATTTGTCCAAAAACAACAGGTCGGGAAGACCCCACCGACTGGTCGCCTCGAAGCAGTGAGCACGACATTTTTTCCAGATACATCGATGATTGTGACGAAGACCCCCCTCACTCCATAGTGCCCACTGGTTAATTTCCTGCGAATAATCCTGAGGTAAGTGCTTCTACTACATCTACTAATTTAGTTGATGACTCTGTTAGATACCAATTACCTGTTAGACATAATCGGGGAAAACCACCAACTCGATATTCTCTGGATACTGGCAAAGCACCAAAGTATCTAATTGCAAACTATGTGTCTACTGAAGAATTGTCAGAACCTCTCAAGAGTTTTATAAATCAGTTATCTGCTATTCACATTCTAACCAAAGTGACTGAAGCATTGAAGGATCCGAAATGGGTTCTAGCAATAGAATAAGAGATGAAGGCTCTGGAGAAAAATCAGACATGGACATCGGAAAAATTACCTCCAGGGAAGAAGACTGTCGGATGCAGATGAGTGTTCACTGTGAAACACAATGCCGATGGGTCCATTGAACGGTACAAAGCAAGACTTGTGGCAAAAGGATACACACAGACTTATGGTATCGACTGTGCAGAAACCTTTGCCCCTGTAACAAAACTTAACACCGTTAGAGTACTATTGTCCATTGCAGCAAATCTTGATGTGAAGAATGCCTTTTTATATGGAGAACTCACAGAAGAAGTATACATGGATATTCCACCTGGGTATGCTACATCTACTCATGCTAATGTGGTGTGCAGGTTACGAAAGGCATTGTACGGATTGAAGCAGTCTCCTCGGGTATGGTTCGGGTGATTTACCTTGGCAATGAAGAATTATGGTTTTAAACAGAGTAACTCCGATCATAATCTGTTCTTAAAACACCATAAAGGAAAGGTAACGGCTCTAATAATCTATGTTGATGATATGATTATTACTGGGAATGATAAGCAGGAAATCTCTCAACTACAAGACTGTTTGGCAAAAGAGTTTGAAATGAAGAACCTTGGTGGACTCAAGTACTTCTTGGGCATTGAAGTTGCTCGATCGAAACAAGGCATATTTCTCTCCCAAAGAAAGTATTTCTAGATTTATTGGTAGAAACAGGAATGCTAGATTGCAAACCCGTGGACACCCCAATCGTCCAGAATCACCATCTTGGAGAGTATCCTAATCAAGTACCCACTAACAAAGAAAGATATCAAAGATTAGTAGGACAATTGATCTACTTGTCACATACCCGACTCGACATCACATATGCTGTAAGTGTTGTTAGTCAATTTATGCATTGTCCAAGTGAAGACCATATGGATGATGTTATTCGAATTCTTAAATATTTAAAGTCGACACCTGGGAAAGGACTTATGTTTTCCAAAAACGGTCATTTAAATATCAGTGGCTATACCGATGCAGATTGGGCAGGGAATATCACAGATAGAAGATCTACATCAGGTTACTTCACATTTGTGGGAGGTAACTTGGTGACTTGGAGAAGCAAGAAACAGAATGTAGTTGCCTTATCTAGTGCAGAAGCCGAATTTAGAGGTATGACCAAAGAAATTTGTGAACTCCTTTGGTTAAAAAGATTGCTTACCGAGATAGGATATGCCCTTACATCTGTGACGAATTTGTATTGCGACAACAAGGCTGCAATATCTATTGCACATAATCCAGTTCAACATGATCGCACCAACATGTTGAAGTGGATAGACACTTCATTAAACAGAAACTTGAGGCTAAAGAAATTCAATGTCCCTTTGTCAAATCAGAGGATCAGTTGGCAAACGTATTAACCAAGGCAGTTTCTAGCAAAGTATTCCACAATTCACTGGTCAAGTTGGGCATCGACGACATCTATACACCAACTTGAGAGGGAGTGTTAGCTGTTAGCATATGTAGTTGTCATCTTGTCATCTTGTGGAACACAAGACAAAACACAAGACACTCCTTGTCTCATGGCACACTTGTTTCAAGGAAGACTTTCTTTCCTTGTTTTATGAAGTACTTTCCTTGAAGTATGTAGTCCTTGTTTCATGGAATGTTTCATGGAGGACTTTTGTATTGTTGTAGGATATTACTTGTATAAATGTATGATAAGAAATAGAAACAAGCTAACTAGTTGAAATCAGAAATTATGTTGCAGCTCTAATTCTCTCTACATTCTCCACTTTATCTACTTAATCTTCTCTATGTTTGACACTTTAAACTGCAGAGTATTCTGTTTTTATGCAAAATAAAAGGCAAAGTAGCAAAAGAATGTGCAAGTTTTTATTTTCATATGATTCGAATATTACTATTTTGGTTTTTTTAAACTTCACTCCTCAGCAGAGAATAGTTATAACAAAATGGTTGCGTAAAAAACTTGGATGAACTTTTAGAGTCTTTGAAACTGCAGAGTATTCTGTTTCTATAAAACCTACCAAAAAGTGTCTGATCAAGGCTCTTGTTTTCAAGATACTCATAAACCAAAATGCGCTGGGTTCCTTCGATGCAGCATCCATACAATTTCACTAGATTGCGATGTTGGACTGCAAATATCATAGCAATCTCGGTTACAAATTGACTCTTCTCTTTGTGAGATGCTACTGAAAGTTGCTTCACAGCCACTACCTGTCTGCCGCGCAAATCTCACGGCCTGGAGTTCCGGGCCGAGGGGATGTGCGTTAACACGGGGTTTCCTGCTTTTGGGTGTGGTGCGGTTGTGCGCGGGCGTGCCAGAACGGTTTACCGTGCGTTGATGTGTTGATGAGTGTTGGATGGATAAGTGGTGCGCCCGTTTGATCTGTCTTCCTAGCCAAACGATTGTAGCCGAGAGAGGAACTGGTCTCGGCTGTTAGGTTCACGGCCTGAACTACAAGGCCGTCGAGTGATGGTGTTGGTGGTGGATTTTGGGCGGTGCTCCAGCGCGCTGCTCAGGGAGCGACGGTCGTGTGATATATGGGGTGAGTGAACGAACAACAAGGATGGTGCTCCGGCGCCTTGAAAATCAAGGGTCGTATGATATATTGATGAATGGATTCTGCTTACAATCTAACGCTACTCCTAGGAAAGCAAGTAAAGATATTGAAAGTGCATTACAGGAAAAAATAAGTTGCTCCGTGGGAGGCTTGTTTTGGTGTTGAACCCTTTGAATGTAGCCCGAGTCTTGGATTTATAGGAAGAGTCCCTGGATGAGTAATCGATGCTGAATTTACGCATAGTGGAGTCTGATTAGCGCAAGTGGGCAGTCCAATCAACATTTGGGATCGTGAAGTATGGTGGTGAGACTCCAGAAATCCCGGTGAATCTCGGCCGCCGCTCTCGATTGTGGGTTCTGAACCTCTGGCCGTGGAGACGCATTTATGGCCTGGATAGCTGGTGAACCAACATCTCAAGCTGTCAGAATTCTTGTGAGAATGTCCACGTCTAATCATTCTGATCTTCATCACCAAATCTTGACTTCAGTCACTTCCCACCTTCCCTCATGCATTAAATGCTACTTTGTGGCCAATGGGTTTGCTGCATTAAACAGGCACTACTTTATTAAATGAAGCCTGGGACCCTGCTGTCATGTGATGATTTGCCTTTAATGTCTTGGCCGCAATTTTGTTCGGCCTCGGCCTCGGCCTACGCTTGAGGCCGAGATGATCATGCCTTAGCATTTCCTTCTTTTATTTTAGGAAGGCGAAATACCCTGGCGAAACGCTGCGTTTCAGCCTCTGCAAACGAGTGCCAGGGCCGAGAGAAAGGGCTCCTTCGGCCAGCTCATGGCCGTGATTTATCAGGCACAAACACTACCCTCCCATCAGATAGTGTACCCTATAAACAGAAATACAATGCAGTGATATGAAAGGGAAGTAAAAAGTGTTTGTGTTCACCTTCTTTAAACAGTTCAACGACGGCTGCTGGAAGCCTTGCGGGGGCGATTATGAGGAAATCCAGAGGAAGCTTATGGAGAAGGGGTATGCCGTGCCGCACTTGGTGATTTGGAATCTCATCAGTGTGGGGTATGCGCCATGGCGTACTGAAGAGCCAAGGGTGATGTTGTTGGGTGGCTTCTCGGAGGCTATGCTCAAGTGCTTCTTGGACAATGACGGCCAACTTGACCCCGACCAGGTCATGGAATTAGGCATCTCTGGCCAAGGCTATCAAACTTTGGCTATCTTCGACTGACTGTAAGGTGTCTG
The DNA here is from genome assembly GCF_965620075.1 of Prunus avium. NCBI lineage: Eukaryota > Viridiplantae > Streptophyta > Magnoliopsida > Rosales > Rosaceae > Prunus > Prunus avium. The sequence continues at coordinate 31,404,409 of NC_142287.1, forward strand.
ATTGAGTTTTCTTTATAAAAATGAAAGCGGCTTGGCATTTTGATATCTTCTCTAGTTATATGTAAACTTGTTTTTGGTTATTTTGTTATCAACGACAATGCTGAATCACTTGTCAATGTTGGAAAAAAATCCTCTGCTCTGTTACCCCTCTCCCCTGTTTTTTGTTTATTGCATTAAGTCTGCCAATTTTCGAATTAGAAAAGAAAATCAAGAGTTCAGAAAAACAATCTGAATAAATAAATAAATTTGTATTTCATCAGTTATTGATTCAGGTTACAACAAATATACACCAACCCACATGCCCAATTGGGCTTTTCTCCCTAACACAGTTCAAAATTCACACAAAACACATATAAAAAAAAAAAAAAAAAGGAAAAAATAACCACACACTCTCTTTTGCTCTCTGATCTGAACAAGAACAGAAAACATATGAAGAAGCTAAGGAGGAAGAGGCTTAAACATTGGCAGAGTTGTCATGCTTGAAGGGATGTGGTGGAGGAGACGAAGGCAGAGAATTATTAACTCCTGGTGGAGGAGTAGGCACCCCATAAACCTGAGCTGAGGCAATTGCGTCTTTTCGCCCACATTTTGTTGGGCCTGGACTGCCTCATGTGATCTGGCAGGTACACCTAGGAATGGGTATATTTTTGCTCCCCACTTTAACCAAAGGTGTACCCTCACCACCCTTCTCAACACTTGACACGTGTCCCTTGACATAATTATAGTTAACTTTTTATTTGTATTTATGCAACTATGGTTATGTCAAGGGACACATGTCAAATGTTGAAAAGAGTGGTGAAGATACACCTTTGGTTAAAATGGTGAGCAAAAATGCACCCCCTAGGAATATGCTTCCAAGGAAAAGAAAAGAAAGACTTCATGCTCGTTTGGGACTCCTCATCTAGGAAGTACTTCTGCTTATAAGCGCTTCTAACAAAAGTGTTTTTATTATAAAAATCTTGAATTTTCATAAAAAAAAAATTAAAGTGCTTTGTGGAAAAGCACTTGGGAATGCTTCTTGAAGAAACACATAGCATGTGCTTATCCAATAAGCGCTTCTATGACCCATAAGCGCATCTGAACTTTTTTGCCAAACATTGTCAAAAATGCTTTTAGTTATCAGAAAGCGCTTTTGGCCTTTCCAGAAGCACTCTCAAACAGGAACCCTAGCCCAATTGACTGACGGGCCTACGTAATTTTAGAGAGCTTCTTAGATGCTCCTGCAACAAACTCCCAGGTTGGAAGAGACTCGTCCTCGAGTCTAAATTGTTATCAACGAAGACTCCACGAGAAACTTGAAATTGAAAAAACTCCCCAGGTTGGAAGAGACTCGTCCTCGAGTCTAAACTGTTATCAATGAAGACTCCATGAGAAACTTGAAACTGAATTCTTCCTTTCCAAACAAAGAGGTATCTTGAATATACTCCATGAGAAGCTTGAAACTGAATTCTTCCTTTCCAAACAACGAGATATTTTGAATATCGAACCACTCTCAAATACTCATGTTTATTTTTTCGTATGTTTTTTCTGGAACCCACCAACCAGTCTATGTCACATGTTTAGTACGCTAAAGCCTACATGATGAATCATTGACGTTTCTTGATTTAGAAAACCCTTTTTCCATATTTTTCTGTTGCTGAGATTTGCTTTGGTGCTGAGTTGCTTGTGGATCAATTTGAGTTCGTTGTGACATTTTATTAATCAAACAGTTTCACAGTCGCTCACATACGCTGAAATTTACTATTTAGCTATTAAAGTCTCTGAATTTGCGAGACTTTTGCTTATAAGCGCTTATGTAAAGTTGTTTCTTTATTTAAAATTTACTGTGCTATCAAAAAGAAAAAGGAACATCCATTTCTTTTTCTTAATTAAAAGAAAATCTATAGAACATGTATTATTATTCAATGAAGATGAAGGCAACCAGATACCTATAGAATTGTATCTTATTTTATATATGCATCACCATTGCTAAAAACTAGAGGCAGAGAAAGACCCAAAGACAAGTACAACATGTAGGAAAGTTTTAGCAGTAAAAGTCACATATTGACAGCAAGGGCAAGACAATGGAATCTTCTTAGTTCTCACCTGCCTTCTCCTATAATGCCAGTGAGCATTGATTCAGTGACATTTACTGGAGATGGCGAAAGGTCAATCCCGGGGCTAGCACCAGTTGTGCTCCATTCAGGCTGACGGTTGAGAAGAACATTGCTCTCAGTTGATGGGGTATCATTATCCATCAAAAAGCTACTTGTGGTTACATCTTTGAAATCCCAATCTGTCAAATAACTTGGCTTTGAAATAACAGTGCTTACTTCAATATCTCCAGAGAGCATTGCCACTATGCGTGACATTGATGGCCTCATCATTGGTGATGCCTGAGTGCAGAGGAGAGCTGTTTTTATCAATCTAGTTGCTTCATTTTCATCAAACTCTGTCAATCTCGGATCCACCAGCCCCAAACTCTGGTCGTTTTCATGTAGAGTCCATGCCTGAATACAAACATCATGTGCATGGCATGGTTAAAAAGGAAAAAAGTAAAGAAGTTTTCACAACAATGCTAAAATAAAAGTAGCTGCTAGGCATATTGTCCTACCCATTCAAGAAGATAAATCTTTTCACGATCCAAGTTGTTGGCTGAGTTTGGCCTCCCGCTGAGGATCTCCAAAGCAACAACCCCGTAACCAAATACATCAGCCTTTTCTGTCAGATGTCCGCGCATTGCATACTCTGGCGCCAAATAACCTCTAAAAGATCATGAAATGGTTACTAAAAATGTTGCTTGGATTACACCCTAGTCACGATTAACTATGTATAACTTAAACGAGGGCTTACATTGTCCCTGCAACGCGGGTGCTAATGTGGGTTTTTTCGTCATCATAAAGCTTTGCCAATCCAAAATCTGATATTTTTGGGGAGAGTTCTGCATCGAGCAAAATATTACTGGCTTTGACATCTCGATGTACAATCCTGGGCCTTGACTCCTCATGAAGGTAAGCAAGTCCTCTTGCTGTTCCCAACAATATATTGAAGCGGGTAGGCCAGTCAAGGTGCAAGTCATTTCTTCCTAAAACATTACATGGAGAAGAACCAATGCATGTTAACAACTAATAACAAGTAGAAGAGAAAAAGAAAAACAAATTGGATGTAACCTTAGAGTACTTTAAACTGCAGAGTATTCTGTTTTTTTGCAAAATAAAAGGCAGAGTAGCAAAAGAATGTGCAGGTTTTTAATTTCATATGAATATTACTCTTTTGGTTTCTTTAAACTTCACTCCTCAGCAGAGAAAAATTATAACAAAGTGGTTGCGTAAAAAACTTGGATGAACTTTTAGAGTCCTTGAAACTGCAGAGTATTCTATTTCTAAAAAAACCTACCAAAAAGTGCCTGATCAAGGCTCCTGTTTTCAAGATACTCATAAACCAAAATGCGCTGGGTTCCTTCAATGCAGCATCCATACAATTTCACTAGATTGCGATGTTGGACTGCAGATATTGTAGCAATCTCGGTTACAAATTGACTCTTCCCTTGGTGAGATGCTACTGAAAGTTGCTTCACAGCCACTACCCTCCCATCAGATACTGTACCCTATAAACAGAAATACAATTCAGTGACATGAAAGTGAAGTAAAAAGAATCTATTTTGCTTCTCTCTCAATTTCTTTTTGTAAGAAGTCAAAGTCATTACTTTAAAGTAGCAGATATTGATGTAAAATAGATTTCACCTTATAAACAGGTCCATATCCTCCCTCTCCTAGCTTATTTGAAGGATTAAAATCTTCTGTTGCAGCTCTCAACTCAGCATAACTGAAAGTATTTGGTCGGGGGCCTAATCCTAGAAGATCTGCATATTCAAAAGAAAGTATGACATACGTTTAAATTTCGAAACAATACATGCTACTATAAAAGTTTAGAGGTGTCACGTAACCTCAAAGACTTGGAAATTCACATTTTTCTTGTGATGAGGGATTTTTTCTCAATGATGTTTGATTCAATAATTCCATGTTAGTGTGTACTGAGTTAGGCCTATAAACTAATGTAGTGTGCTTATCTCTATAAACTCGATTCATCTTTGTATATTAGAATAATTTAGAATATTATTTGTTTAAAAAAAAAAATTCATGGTTGGTTAGTTTGTAGTAGTGTCCATCATAGTCCCTATTGTAATGATTGATTTTCATGTTTATGAAAAAAGAAAAAAAGAGATGGATTCAATTGCCATATAAACCATAGGAATGAGATTGCTTTTGCTATATTTGAAACTACAAGGATTAAAACGAAATTTAGTCAAAATTATAAGTACCAAAAATATACTGTTGAAAGAAACCTTCTTTTATTATCTTCTCGCATTTCTAAGGCAACACCAAGTCAGAGAAGGACATAGCTCACTGCCCTGAGGTTCTGATCTCTCTCTTAGCTATTTGTTAATCATTCAGAGCTCTTTCTATCTATTTGTATGATTCAGCTCTCCCCCCCTGATTTATGTTTCCTTTTCTGAAATTTAATGGAATTGATGATCTGGGTTTTGTTTTCAGAGAGGAATTTGTGATAAGATTTGGGGTTTTGTATAAACTGCGCAATTTAGGTGTTTCTCGGGAATTATTTGGGAAATTTGTGATTAGATTTTGGATTCTGGGTCAGCTTGGCCTTTTTCCTGATCTTGAATGTGTTTTGAATCTGACTTGATCTGCTTGTATGCAAACAAAGTTCTCTTTTTTCTTTATGGATGTAATGTTAGGGTTCTCAGTGCTCAGAGCTCAGAGCTCTGGTTGATTTTGGAGAAATTTAGGAGGAAAATGAAAATGATATGAAACCACAATGCAAATATTGACTAAGAAGCTGGTTTGGTTTGACTTCTCTATCCAGATTAGAACCTTAGTGTGTGTGTGTGTGTGTGTGTGTGTGTGTGTGTAAATGAAAACATAAGGTTAAAGTTTTTAACTTGGCCCTTGTATGATTCTTTTTTTCTTCCTCTGAGTTGCATAATATTTTTTATTATCAAGAATTGTTATTTTATGTTGAGACTGAGACAGACAAAGTCTTTTTGTAGATTAATATTCAATTGATTGCAATAATTGAAATGAAGAAAGAAGGAAATGAGGAAACAAGCATGGAGTCAGTGAAGAAGTTCTTGGAGAAAGAAGGTGAAATGGCAATCACCATGGATGGGCTGCCAGAGAGGTTCTTTGAGCCCTTTATCATGAAAGGCATTCAAGTCGATCTCCTTGAACCTGGTCGTATTGTTTGCTCCTTCAAAGTACCCCCTCGTTTGCTGAATGGAGGCAATTTTATGCATGGTGGAGCCACAGCAACCCTTGTGGATTTGATAGGGTCAGCTGCAATCCTCACCGTCGGAACTCCCACTGTAGTTTCAGTGGAGATCAACGTTTCATACTTGGATTCTGCTTACCCTGGTGAGGAAGTTGAGGTTGAGGCCAAGGCTTTACGAGTTGGGAAGGCTGTTGGTGTTGTCAGTGTTGAGTTAAGGAAGAAGAAGACAGGCAAAATTATAGCTCAGGGCCGTCATACCAAGTATCTTGCTCTCGCTAGCAAACTCTGAACAGCTTGGAAGCTGGAACCAAGACCCAAGACACAATTCAGTTTGTGTTCTATGTAAAGATTTTTCAACATTGAATAAAATTTCTTTTGACTGAATTATATAAATTCACAGTTTGAGATGCAAATCAATGATCAATTGAAATTTTCCTTAGACTTGTATAGAATATTGAGAAACCTGTTGGTGTTGTAAATGTTGAATTTAGGAAGAAGAAAACAGGGGAAACATTGTTGTCAAACTGGTGCTTCTCCCTACACTCAATAAACTGTGAACAACTTTAAACCAACAATTCAGTGTTCCAATTTACAAATTTTGCTCATGGTTATAGTTCAAAGAGTTTCACATGCAAACAATGCTCAATAGCATCTCTCCTCAGACCGATTCCAATTCGAAAAAGTTGTTAAAAAACCAGAAGATTTGATTGCTTAACCTTTAGATCATAACATGATACAGCTGGTTCATGAAAAAATAATCTAAATCAAGAAAGAAAAAAAAAGTTGATTATTTAAGTCAATTCTTCAAAATCGCATTCCTCATCATAATTGCATTCATCATCGTAATTGTATCCATTATATTTGTCATTTGAAACATATGAATCGTCATCTTGGCCTGTCTGGCTTCAGCCTCTTCACCCTAACCATTACTTTCATGCCCAAACTCATCATCACGACTGTTCTTCTCATTTGACAGTTGCATATCACAAAGACTGCCACAATTAGACTTTGTTCCTAAAATGCAGGTGCATAACCCTGATTTTACACATGAAGAAAAAGATCAGATGAATCAAATTCGGTATCTATTAAAGTTCAGGCAATTACTCGCAGAGAGATACCTCCATTTTCTAAAACCTACCAGGATTTTTAACTAGGAACTACATTGCAAAATCATTATAAAATGACAACCAAAAAAAAAAAAACTTTGAACCATATAACTGCCCAATTAGTTAACTGATCATTCTAGTAAACCACTAGACTGATTTTCAGATATCACAGTTTCATGTCTTAATCCATGCTCAATAATAATACACCATCTTCCAAAGATTATTCTTTTATGTATTAAGTTCTATCCTGGAGTAGTTTGTGTGACTTGGATATACCTTTATTCCATTAAACAGGAATTTGGTGTCTGTTAAATAAATGATAAGTTGGACAATCAACATTTCTGGAAAATTTAAGCACCAAAAATCCCATAAACTAGTTTATTAATAACTTACATTCTTAGTATCCATCACAGTAGTAACTTTGACAGCCTTTTATGGCTTTTTAGCAGGAGCAGCTTACTTGGCTATAATCGGTTGAAGTGAAATGCAAATAAGATTGAAAAATGGGCAACCACGATTGAGTAATTTGAGCATCTTCCTTCTATTAATCAACTTGAGAAAAATGGGCAACCACGATTCAAACTCAAGAAAAAGCAAGAGCAATATCACATCGGTTTTTAATTATTATTATTTATTTATAAACGGTACAACCGACCGGCTATAATCGGTTTTTTTTCCCTAATTTTTTTAAAATAGCATCGCCGGGCTGCTATACCCGTTCTTCCCTATATATATATATATATATATATATATATATATATATATATATATATATAGTATCGCCGAGCTGTTATACCTGGTTCTTTTATTTTTTTCCAAAAATAGTACAGCCGCCCGGCTATACTGATTTTCACAAGTTGGAGCCTATATGATTTTACCTTTTTTTTAAATAGTATAGCCGTGCGGCTATACTAGATTTTAAAAAATATTTTAAATGGTATAGCCGCTCGGCTTTACTGGGTTTTTCTTTTTAATTATTTTAAAAAATAGTATAACCAAGCGGCTAGATTTGGTTTTTTTCCTAGTATAGCCGCCCGGCTTTATTGTTTTGACAGATGGCGCCTAGCGCTAAGCGGGTCCTTTTTAGATTTTAAAAAACAATTTGGTATTACTGAGATGGGTGTTTTACATTTTTCATAAAGCAAAAACAATCATAAATCAAAGGGCACAAAAGTACACTTTGTTTTGTTTAATTGGGGATTAGTTTTCTTCCATTATCACATCAACCAAGCATAGCTGGTTTTGATATACAAAATAATCACAAATCACAAATAGTTGGAGTATTTTGGTACAGATAGAGTTACCAAATGGGGAACTTGATTTCTCTGCATATTTTCTCGAGGTGGGCTGCAAACTTCATTTTCTTTTTCTAGTTTGCTTTTCAAGTTTTCAGGGAAAGGGGGACGATGGGTTTCGAGAGGGAAAAGGTTAGAATGACCAAATTGCCCTCAAATTAGGTTACACGTGCGCTTCATGTCTGATTTTTAATAGCAATTTGGATTAAATTGACTTAAATCTAGCAGTTGGTCTGAAATTTGCAATATAAAGTAGTTTGGGTGCTAAAAATATTTCCACCCATTTGCACAAGTAAGGGGAGGTAAAGGTTGGTACTATTCACCCATTTGTAAAATGACTTATAAGGACTTCTAAGGACAAAAATATTAATAAAAAAACTCTTTTCCTTTAAAATATTTAAAATGAAAAAAAAAGTAAAATCATAAATAAATAACCTTCTCAGCCGCACCAACTTATCCAGGCCCTCTCCCCGACGGAGCTCCCCCACCCCGATCTTTCTCTCCTCCACCTACACCACCTCCTTCTATCTCTGTTCTGTGTTTTATATATATATATATATATATATATATATATATATATATATATCTCTTTCTCTCTCTCTCTCTCCCTCTCTCCTCCCCAACACCCCGGGTTTGGTGGTGGTGATGCGATTTTCGCTTGAAACAACTACTGTTTCATTCGTCAAATTTTGGATTCAAAATGAGTGGGTATAGTGATTTGGAATCTTGACCAAAAATGGGTTTGGGGATTGGTAAGTTCCCGAAATTCCTTAACCCACCGAAAATGTGTTACGATATTATAATTTGATACCTTTTCATTGTTTTTCTTTTCCCGATTCCAGTTTCTCCCTCTCTCTCTCGCTAAAATGTCTCTGCAACAGTTTGTAAGTTGATCATGTTTCAAAGAAAATGGTTTATTTTTCCAAGCAGAAAAGGGAAAAAAAAAATATTGGTTATGGGTTGGGTAGGCTGAGAAATTCCGAGAGAAAGATCGTTTTCTCTTTAATTTCCCAGACCTTTTGTCTGAATATTTCAAAGAAAGGGCGGAGGAGAGAGAAAAAAATGGAGATTGATTTTTTTAATATTGTTTATTTATTTATTATTATTTAGTTTGTCGCAGCACACTTGTTGGACAAAGACTGGGGTGCGCGCGTGGAACTCCACAATATAAAAAGAAAAATATGGCATTGAAAGTTGGAACTCTAACCCAAAAGCAAATATTGGAAAGCTAGCCCCATTTCACTGGTCTAGGTTGTTTTTTGGTCAGAGATTCCACTACTCTACGTAAGTTAACGTTGGATTTTTTGTATTATAAAAGCCTTTAAGCATTTCATCCAAGCATCCAAGCATCAGTTCATCTAATGCTACTTGTGGACAACAATGCTCTCAGTTGATGGCGTATCATCATCCAGCAAAAAGCTAATGGCGGTTGTGGTTACATCTTTGAAATGCCAATCTGTCAAATAACTTGGCTTTGACATAACAGTGCTTGCTTCAATATCTCCAGAAAGCATTGCCACCACACGTGACATCGATGGCCTCATCATTGGTGAAGCCTGAGTGCAGAGGAGAGCTGCTTTTATCAATCTAGTTGCGTCATTTTCATCAAACTCTGTCAATCTCGGATCCACCAGCCACAGACTCTGGTCGTTTTCATGTAGAGTCCATGCCTGAAAACAAACATCATGGCATGGTCAAAAAGGAAAAAAATAACGAAGTTTTCACAGCAATGCTAAAATAAAAGTAGCTAGGCTAAGTTTCCCTACCCATTCAAGAAGATAAATCTTCTCAGGATCCAACAAGTTGTCAGAATTTGGTCTCCCGCTGATGATCTCCAAAGCAACAACCCCGAAACTGAAAACATCAGCCTTTTCTGTCAGATGTCCACGCATTGCATACTCCGGCGCCAAATAACCTCTACAAGATCATGAAATGGTTACTAAAAATGTTGTTTGGATTACACCCTTGTCACGATTAACAATGTATAACTTAAACGGAGGCTTACATTGTCCCTGCAACCCGGGTGCTAATGTGGGTTTTTTCGTCATCATAAAGCTTTGCCAATCCAAAATCTGATATTTTTGGGGAGAGTTCTGCATCAAGCAAAATATTACTGGCTTTGACATCTCGATGTACAATCCTGGGCCTTGACTCCTCATGAAGGTAAGCAAGTCCTCTTGCTGTTCCCAACAATATATTGAAGCGGGTAGGCCAATCAAGGTGCAAGTCATTTCTTCCTGAAACATTACATGGAGAAGAACCAGTGCATGTTAACAACTAATAACAAGTAGAAGAGAAAAATAAAAAGAAATTGGATGTAACCTAGAGTACTTTATACTGCAGAGTATTCTGTTTTTATGCAAAATAGGCAAAGTAGCAAAAGAATGTGCAAGTTTTTAATTTCATATGATTCGAATATTACTATTTTGGTTTTTTTAAACTTCACTCCTCAGCAGAGAAAAGTTATAACAAAATGGTTGTGTAAAAAACTTGGATGAACTTTTAGAGTCCTTGAAACTGCAGAGTATTCTGTTTCTAAAAAACCTACCAAAAAGTGCCTGATCAAGGCTCCTGTTTTCAAGATACTCATAAACCAAAATGCGCTGGGTTCCTTCGATGCAGCATCCATACAATTTCACTAGATTGCGATGTTGGACTGCAGATACTGTAGCAATCTCGGTTACAAATTGACTCTTCCCTTGGTGAGATGCTACTGAAAGTTGCTTCACAGCCACTACCCTCCCATCAGATAGTGTACCCTATAAACAGAAATACAATTCAGTGACATGAAAGTGAAGTAAAAAGAATCTGTTTTGCTTCTCTCTCAATTTCTTTTTGTAAGAAGTCAAAGTCATTACTTTAAAGTAGCAGATATTGATGTAAAATAGATTTCACCTTATAAACAGGTCCATATCCTCCCTCTCCTAGCTTATTTGAAGGATTAAAATCTTCTGTTGCAGCTCTCAGCTCAGCATAACTGAAAGTATTTGGTCGGGGGCCTAATCCTAGAAGATCTGCATATTCAAAAGAAAGAATGACATACGTTTATATTTCGAAACAATACATGCTACTATAAAATTTTTGTTAATGTCACAACACATAAGAATATCTTTCAAAGGCTTCATGCTTATCAACACTAGAAAGAACCTAAATCCGCATGCAGAATTAACCACTAATAATATGCTCTTTTACCTTCATCGTCATCTTTTTCTGATTTTTTTCTCCTCATATATAGAACTGCAAATAATAATAGCAAGCTCACAACCCCAACAGGGACTGCAATACCAACTATCAACCCAGTCCAGCTCTTCTTTCCTGGAGTAGTTGGTGGAAGCCCAGAATCTGACCAATGAAATAGAATAATTGTTCAGTATCAATAATTTAGCAGCAGAAAGATACATTTAAACCATTCATAGGAAATCTTCACAATTTAACATTATATTATATACCTGAAGCAGCATGGACAGCCGATATTAGCGGGCCGTAATCACCCTCTTCAGGTATGCAACATGTTCCCTTACCAGCCCAGAACAGATGAATATCTAGGTAATTCTCTGTCACATTAACCTTGAAGGGTCTCTTAATTGCTCTGTTAACCCCACCTGCCTCCTTCGATATGTCGAAGTCCTTCCTTATGAGGTTCCCCTAGGAAGCAAATGAAGAGATAGTTAAATAATTCTGTCTAACGAGGTTGCCTTTACTTCAAATAGTTTATTAGCAGCCTTACTTGAATATAGATATCAAATACACGCCTTCCTAGACTTTCCCAAGTTTGGTTAGCGCGGCTAGCAAAAACCGTTTCTGCAAATTGCAATGTTACAGTATAAGGTCCATTCTGAAGACCCAGGCCATAGTATCGCAATGAACCTGGGGACACTCTTGAAGTCTGGAAAAGCTCTGGGGTCACATCTGTACCGGTGACTTCCGTACGGGTGGTTTCCACAAATGATGGATTGTTTCGGTTAGAAAACAAACCCACATTGCTAACAGCCCAGTTCTGTGCACTGGTTACATAAAATTTTGCTAGGCCAAGAGCCGAGTCTTGATCAGCTTCATACAATATGCCATCAATTCCTCTCATTTGTGGTCCTCCGCACTTGATTGAGAAGTTTGCATCTGAAAAATTGAATATAGTAGCACAAGCTATGATTAGTGATAAAAACTTCAAACTCAAGACAAGACTCATACTGATGTTTCTGAATCACATATTTATAACCAGATATGCTTACATAGTTATAGAAGCAATGCCTATTCCTGTAACATGATAATGCATTAATAAATGGCTAGTGAAACAAAAGAAGATTACATCGAGGGGTATTGCATGGAAAATTCCTCTGGAGGCAATTCAATCCAGGAAGACTACTGCAAACACAGAGAACGATTATTATTTATCCAGATGGAAAAATGTAGTGGAAGAATCCATTAAACTGAAGAAGTGTAATAGTTAGTAGTGATAGTATTGTCTGTCTAACTAAGGGTAAGAGAAACTTCAACTCACGTTATGTTTGAACTGCCAAATGTGAAGTTGTTGACCACTAAGTTCCTGCATAAAATCATTAATCAATCAACATATGAAGCTATACATCTTTATTAAATAAAGATTTCATGTTCAATATCTAAACATAGTAGTACTTCAAATCCATCACTTCAAATTGCCACACACATTATTTGTGTGCACACATATTAACCTTGAAGACCACGAATGACACAAAAAAACATTAAGGATGCAATCTGATAGTTTCGTAAACCTTAGGAACATTTTGTGATATTAAGCCTTTATTGAATTTCATTCATATGGGTACTATATATACGCACAATATTCGAGGAAAGAAGCACTGTAAGAACAAATCCTGGTGATATGTTTTGCCCAAACCAATTCTGGTGATTTAAACTGTAACCATGAAGGTGAAAGATAAAAAGGAGACATACAGTTGCAATATTGTGGTTACCCATTGGGGAAGGCTTCCTGATAAATAGTTGTAAGACAAATCACTGCACATAACAATACAGAATGAGAGGGCACAAAATGCATGAAAGTCCAAAATAATTTGAATAAGAAAAATGATTAGAATGTTTTCATCAATGGATGAGGCCCTGATTGAGATTTTATCTCACGTACACAGATACACCCATATGCACACAGACGCACACAGAGTACTTGTTTCATTGCCAGTACATTCTATGCAACATACTTCTATGACATGAGGACTTACATAGTCTGAAGTTCATAGTTCTTTTCGCCTGGAAGAGGTCCAGACAGGCTATTGTTTCCAAGAAACCTGGCCATTTCATTTATAACATAAGGCACCCACAAAAAGAAGGAAAAAAGAATAAAGAAACAAGAAAAAGGTCAGATGAATGACTAAGTTTCTGAGCAGGAAATCCAATGGCATGAGTACAGAAAAATGTAATAGAGAAGGCAAGGCTTATTACAAGTATGTAAGGGAACTCATGCTGAACAAAGAACTTGGGAGTTCGCCTGTTAAATTGTTGAAACCCAGATCCCTGCAACATGAATGATAAGGTTAGAAAGCAATTAGAATGAAAGAAAATTAATTGGGATTTTTGGGATTTGAACTTATATATCTGCTGGAACGTACAACATCTGTAAATCTTGATATTCTCCAATATCAGAAGGAATGCTACCATTGATTAATGCATTCCGTAGAACTCTGTTCCACCACCAAAAAATTTAGTGCGCAAGTAAATGAGTAAGATTGCAAATTTTAGAAGGAAAAAAGAAGTTATATCACGATATTTGAAGGGATGAGAACGTTAACTTACAAATGAGTCAAGCTCTTCAAATTTCTTATAAAATCAAGAGAGGAGCTCACATTATATATATCACTGATTCGCCTGCATTATCATACACAAAAATAAGTGATGCTAGTATAGTGAGAGAGAGAGAGAGAGAGAGAGAGAGAGAGAGAGAGTAAAACGTATGAAGCATTTGCCCTTACAGATTGTTCAATGAAGTCAGTTGAGAAAAACTGGCTGGTATTGGGCCTTCAAAAGCGTTCCCTTGAAATCCCCTACAAAAACATTTGAGATGCTTGTGAATAAAAGACCCATCTCTCAGCCATGCAGGTCTGCTTTCATAAACTGCAGAAAATTAAAAGTTTTCCTTACTTACAAATGAGTTAGTTTTGTCCAATTCCCAATGAAAGCAGGTATCTTTCCTGAGAAAGGATTGTTTGATGCCCAGCTAAAATTCAAAAAGTTGACTCATAGTAAGCTCATCCCAGAATAGCAATCTCAATGTATTGAATAAACAAAAAACTTACAAGAGTTGCAGATTGATGAGCTTAGCAAATGTTGAAGGAATTTCACCACTGAGTCCACAGCTATCCATGTAACTGCGAAAATCATAAATTGATTACTACCAATTTCATAGGATATGCATTCCTTGCTCATCGATAATGACAAACAAAATGTTCCTTAGAGAAAAATTAAAAACACATTGCAACATGTGATTCATATTCGATGAGTTCAATGAAGCACTCACAAGCGATCGAGCTTGACTAAATTACCAAGTTCTGGAGGGAGTGTTCCAGAGAAATTATTTGTTCCAAAGGACCTGCAACAAGTCATGTTGAAGAGGTATAAAATTAAATAAAAGCTATAATCAGAAATGATAGGGGACTCTATATCTAACATGTTTCAATTCAATACAGTATTTCTCATTTGTGTAAAACACAAAATTTAGTTGTGTTTGGTCATGTTTCATTGCTTACAGGATAGTTAGGTCCTTAAGGTTTCCAAGCTCCTTGGGGATAGGTCCAGAGAATGAATTTTGGGCAATTGACCTGAATGGAAATATATCAATTAAAGATATTAGCACCTGTTTATAATTCAGGATAAAAACAGAATAATTTTCTGTATAGTACTATGTGCTTCTTTTACCGTATGGTGTAATACTCACTTGGGAGATCTATGTTTCATGTCCTCGAAGAAGAAATAAACCAACAAAATTGATTGATTTGTAAGAAATACAATTCCAGCTTATATCTCAGGACCAAAAACAAAAAGTAAAGCCAATCACCAAGCAGCTAGTCTTACCTCAAAGATTATAATTAGTAAGTAGTTCCTTAAAGCTTACAAAACAGATAAAGGAAAATAGAACCAGAGTCAATTATAGAAATTGTATTTGACAGACAAAAAATTTCTACCAAAACTTAAATAAATGCTCTCTCACTACGTACAATATCATCAACGCAGACATATTGCCGACGACTGCTGGTAGGGGACCGGTGAAATAATTCCGATCAATGTTCCTACAAGAATTGAAACAAAATGAAACGACCAGCGATTCATCTCCAAGTATAAAAAATATTTGTGACAATTTTGAACGGTAAAAAACCTGTGTCTTTATATGAAAATGTAAACTGTGATAAACCAAACAACAGAGAAGGGGTTGGAAAAACTTCATACAAAAAGGTCAGATATCTTAAAGCCACAAATTCTTGTGGAAACACCCCTTGTTTGTTCAGAGCATAAACTCTCCTGGAAAGAAAAAAGATTGAGCAGTTAGGCACTTAATATTACAATTGATAAATCAGGCATGATATGCTTAGTTTTCTAACACATAATTAATGGAGTTGCTACAGTCAACAACACAAGACTAAGAGTATGGAGAGAGAGAGGAGGGTAACATACAGTTGGGTGATGTGGCAGGTAGTATTTTTTTCATAAGTACAATCACAAATGATGGATGGATTATTAGCTGGATCCTCAAACGGGGTTCCATTAACGGCAGATCCACTGCATGGATCTCCACTGATATTCCACAGCCCCGGCACGGCTTGCGTGTCCCATTGCTCGAATATTGAGTTCAACGCGCTCACTGCACTCTCAATTCAATCGTTGTGTACACATCACATAACGTACTTATGTTACTAGACTGTCCAGAAATAGCAAAAAGGAAGAAAAAAACAACATATATACACTCTGTATTTAAAAGATGCTTAGAAATATATATGTACAACTTTTGAAAGCATGGCTAATGTACCTTCAGATGGATCGGTAGTAGCATTTTGAGCCATGGACACCTGAAACCAGAAGCATAGGCTGGAAAAGAAGGCAACGGACACTGAAAGATGCCATGGTTGCTTCAACATCCTCCTCGAATCGATCATGTTATTGTACACAAGCGCTGGCTCTTCGACGGCACAGAATTTGAATTGCCAATGGTTCCTAAAGTACTTGTTCTAACATAAAGAGTAGAGAACAACAATCAGAAGACTACGTTGACCACAAAATTTGAATTAACAAATGTTTTTGGGGTAGGTAGATTCCAATAACAATCAGAAGACTACGTTGATTGACTTCAGAGGTTTTGTATATATTATTAATTCTTATTATTATTGAGCAGTTTAATTTAGAGTTTGACTAAAAAATTTCTGTTTATTGTAATTTTCTTTTAATTTATATTTGTTTTTTCAGTTAATTACATTCTTACTTTAAGTTTTCATATACATAAACATCAACCCAAAAGAGAAATTAATAAATAAATAAAAAAAACTAGCCTACTATTCGTATACATTAAATCAACTCAAAAGAGAAATAAATAATATATATATATATACTTTTTGTCTTTTTTATATAGCTCATGTTGGCTGCCAGCTTTTTTGGTTTGTTTTTGCCCTTTCTTCCTGCACCGGTTGTACAAGTTAGTGGGATTCAATTTCAATGTTTGTTAAGAGCCATAGATACAAACTGATCAAATGGCTGAAATTTGGGCGCATCCATGCTCCTGGAGCATGGTAGAATTTTCGCCTCAAGGATTTTTTGGGTCACTGACAACCTCAGCGTCAAGACTACGTTGACTTCAAGTGGCATATGATCAGATGATCAGATGGTTGCCAAGTGGCATATGATCAGATGGTTGCCACTTTTCCAAGTGGACCAATTCTTTGACAAGTGACATCCACATTGAATATTATTACTATTACCATTGAGCCATTTAATTTAGAGTTTGAAATATCTAGCTAGAATTCTAGATACTCATCTCTAGGGACAGATCCAGAAATTTTCCTTGTAGGGGTCAACGTCTAAAACGAATTTTTCTTAAAAGATCAGTTTGTGGAAATGTGTGATCCTTAGGTTCACATAGACCAGATGGTCAAGTGGCATATGATCAGATGATCAGATGATCAGATGGTTGCCAAGTGGCATATGATCAGATGGTTGTCACTTTTCCAAGTGGACCAATTCTTTGACAAGTAACATCCACATTGAATATTATTACTATTACCATTGAGCCATTTAATTTAGAGTTTGAAATATCTAGCTAGAATTCTAGATACTCATCTCTAGGGACAGATCCAGAAATTTTCCTTGCAGGGGTCAACGTCTAAAACGAATTTTTCTTAAAAGATCAGTTTGTGGAAATGTGTGATCCTTAGGTTCACATAGACCAGATGGTCAAGTGGCATATGATCAGATGATCAGATGATCAGATGGTTGCCAAGTGGCATATGATCAGATGGTTGCCACTTTTCCAAGTGGACCAATTCTTTGACAAGTGACATCCACATTGAATATTATTACTATTACCATTGAGCCATTTAATTTAGAGTTTGAAATATCTAGCTAGAATTCTAGATACTCATCTCTAGGGACAGATCCAGAAATTTTCCTTGCAGGGGTCAACGTCTAAAACGAATTTTTCTTAAAAGATCAGTTTGTGGAAATGTGTGATCCTTAGGTTCACATAGACCCTTTTGTAGATACGTTCGTAAAAGACCCGTTGGAATCAATTGTGTTTTAAATGCATGTTGGGCCAAATGGTGAAATAATCAAAAGGCCCATTGGGCTTAGAAACATGTGTTGTATGACAACATAAATTAAATGAGCTCAAGAGGAGCCCAGGAAACACTATGGCCAAAATACAAGGATGTGGTTTTGCTTCATCTTTTGTATTGGCTTATATAAGCCACACTTAGACCATTTTCTATCTAGGGTTTGAAGAATCCAACTTTGGAGTGGGTTTGAGAGGAGAGAAATCTCCACTCTACCATGCTAGAACCGGCCACCAACCGGAGAGGGCTAGCACCTCACCTCCTTTTGGTTATCTTCTTCATCTCTTACACTACATTTGTGTGTATAAACTAGAGGGTATCTACTTTGGTACCTTGTGAAGACAATATGAAGCAAGCAACAAGGAAGAAGGTCTTTCCAAAGGAGAAAACTTGGAGACCATCTAAGAGAGCTTCAAGGATAAGAAAGTCTCATCCTTTCCTCCCATTTCTTTTGTGCATAAGTGAGATTAGACCTAGAAAGATACTTGGAATTTGGTAGCATTAGGCTTAATAAGATCTAAAATTTGTTTCTGCCTCTTTGAATGTTAGATTCATGTATGTTATAGCTTAAAATCCATGAGTTTAAATTTAAATGCATGTAATTTCCTTCAGAGGCTAAGTTATGGAGTCTCCTTAGAGGTTTGCAAATGGCACTAAGGGTATTAGGACCCTTGATGTTGAATGTGACTTTTTATATGTAGTTTCTCTGATGGCTAAGGCTTATGGAGAAATGAGGAAACAAGTATAGAGTCAGTGAAGAAGTTTTTGGAGAAAGAAGGTGAAATGGCAATGACAATGGATGGACTGCCAGACAAGTTCTTTGAGTCCTTTATCATGAAAGGCATTAAAGTTGATCTCCTTGAACCCGGTCGTATTGTTTGCTCCTTCAAAGTACCCCCCTCGTTTGCTGAAAGGAGGCAATTTCATGCATGGTGGAGCCTATGCTTAGCCTAGTGAGGAAGTTGAGATTGAGGCCAAGGCTTTACGAGTTTGGAAGGCAGTTGGTGTTGCCAGTGTTGAGTTAAGGAAGAAGAAGACATGTAAAATTATATCTCAGGGCCGTCATACCAAGTACCTTGCTCTCGCTACCAAAATCTGAACAACTTGGAAGTTGGAACCGAGAGAATTCAGTCTGTGTTCCTATGTAAAGATTTTTCAACAGTGAATAAATTTAATTGAATTATATAAATTCATAGTTTGAGATACAAATCAATTATCAAATTTTCATCAGACTCGTATGTAATATTGAGAAGTCTTTTGGTGTTGTCAATGTAGGGGAAATATTGTTGTCAAACTGGTGCTCCTCTCTACACTATATAAAGTGTGAACAGCTTGGAACCAACCATTCAATGTTTCAATTTACAAATTTGTGCTCATGGTTATAGTTCACATAGTTTGACATGCAAGCAACGCTCGATTGCATCTCTCCTCAGACTGATACCAATCAAAAAATTTATCAAAAACCAAAAGATTTAATTGCTTAACCTTTTGATCGCAACATGATACAACTGAATCATTTTTTATTTGAGTCATAATTCGTCAAAATCGCATTCCTCATCGTAATTGTATTCGTCATCATAGTTGCATCCATTATATTGGTCATTTGCAACATACGTATCATCATCATGGCCTTGTCTGGCTTCAGCTTCTTCACTGAATCCATTACTTTCATGCACAAAATCATCATCATGACTGCCTTCAAAACTGTTCTTCTCATTTGACAGTTGCATATCACCTTGACTGCCACAATTAGACTTTGTGCCTTCTTCGAATGCAGGTGCATAACCCTGATTTTACACATGGGGAAAAAAATTAGAAAAGGTTCTAGCAATTACTCGCTGAAAGACACCTTTATTCTCTAAAACCTACCAGGATTTCTAACTAGGTAGGAACTACATTGCATGGCGAAAAAAAACTATTAACCATATACAAAGATGAAAGATTTTCCTATTTTTTAAAGTCTCCCATTAATTGCCCAATAAGTAAACAACCTGCACAATTGATCATTCTTTTACGTATTAAGTTCTATCTTGCCATGGTTTATGACACTTGTATATACCTTTATTCCATTAAACAGCAATTTGGTGTCTGCACACTAACCAGACATTAAGAAAACAAAAAATATATTGAACAAGTAACATCATTTGACAATCGAAATTAAATGTGCCATTAGATTTGATTGGCTTTTAGTCACTTGTAGTCTCTGCATCAGTTAACGAGACCTTGGATGTTGACAGAACATAATATGGGATTTGCAAAGCATGAATAAAGCAAAATTGATTCTAAAATAAGACATATAAAAGATGCTTACAAGCTCTTCATTTAATTTATCCAAAGCATCATAGTTGATTTTTGAACTCAGCCTCTGCAAGAACAAAATGTCACATTAGTATCTGTTAAATAAATTATAAGTAGGACAATCAACATTGCAGGAAAATTTAAGCACCAAAAATACCATAAACCAGTTTATTAACTTACATTCTTAGTATCCATCACAGTAGAAACTTTGACAGCCTTTTCTGGCTTTTTAGCAGGAGCAGCTTTCTTGGCCATTCTGGCTCGGTTTCTACTCTTTCCCTGCCAATTTTACAGTTGCATATAGAGATCAATACATAAGAATCAATGCTGGCAGTAAAACATACACAGATAGTCAATAGAACAAAAAATAAGTCAAAAGCAAATAAGATTGAAGTGAAAACTTTCAACACAGTTATGTAGTGTGTGACTCCAATAACAGCTCAGAACTAGGCAAGAACTCTAAGCTGGATGAGACTTCCAAGCCTATGCTTCAGATCACAACGCACATATGACATGCAGCAAACATAAACTCAAATACAAGAAAAGAGGTCAGTTTTAAAAGTGAAGAATTCCCGCACAATCACAGATCTAAGGAGAATGAAGAGGCAAATAATGCAGGGGCTGATAATCATGATTAACTACATAACCTCAATGATTTTCAATCTAAAGACTCAAAAGCCAAAAATATAGACAACAAATAAGAAGAAACCATGGAACAAACAGAAACTAAGAAAGCCCCTAGCATTGCACCGAATCCTTGTGAACACACATATGACAAAATTTATGGATTTCCAAAGGCATTACCTTATCATAGTCCTTGTTCATTGCTTCCCAAATCATTCTTTTAAACAGTGCCGCCTGCTTGCTGTTAAGGTACCCAACAACCTACAAACCATCATGCCTTCCATGTCAAAATTCCAAAAATAAAAAGTTGAAGCAACAATCATATACAAATCCAAATCAAAGACAGCAGTTTACAGATAAGTCTAGACCAAGCACTATATACCAAGTGGCTATGATGGAAGTGATGTTGAAGAAAGCTGACGGATCATGGGCAGGGGGTAACTTTCAGTTTCAGGATCACTGCTTTTGTCTTTCATTAATTTTTACCCTTTATTTTAAAACATAGAAAATGTGGTTGATTGTCATGAACCAAGAACAAAACTTTTCACAATAACCATGAAAGGAAATTCCAAGAGCATTGATATGTAGATTAAATTCAAATCATCATTGAGGAATTTGAGCATCTACCTTCTATTCATCAACTTGAGAAAAATGGGCAACCACGATTCAAACTCAAGAAAAGCAAGAGCAGTATATATATAATTATCTGCGTACCTCTGCATCGTCAATATCAGAGAGGCTTTCTGAGACATCACCATCCGCAGGTGACATTGCGTACCCACAGAGGCCTTCTCTTCTTGCTGCCTCTTCTGTAACTCTACGTTTCTTTTAAAGTTTGTGGAATTTATATCAACTGGAGAGTAATGTCGGCGTAAATTCCTTGATTCTCCGAACCGACCTAATTCGGGTTCTTTCTTTTTCAGAATTGAAATTTGGAACGGTGGAACCCAAAAACTATATTCTTTTGTTCCACTCAAGTCAGTCCAGATTTAGTTTTCATTTTTTAAATCAAAAGCACTGAACGAAACCCAGAAGCTAGAGGAATATAAGAGGCCCAACAAATTAGGTTTAATTAAGATTGGCCCAGCAAAACAGAATACGCAGCCCAATCCCCCAATCCAAACCAACGAACACACACAAAAAAGAAAAGATCCGATATATGAAGAAATTGTTCAATGTGACTGTAACACCATGTCGGCATATACTAGTACTACTAGTAATAAAGCATAAAAGAACATCTAAAACATTAATTCATAATGAATTTTTAGCCCAAGTAGTTAAGAGCAGTTATACATGTACCTAATGTCATGTGTTCGAATTCCTCCTCCCCCAATGAGCAAAATAACATCCAAAACCGGCACAAATTGTGACACGACAACAACACCAGCCCTAAACAAAGACCGGAAACACTAATATACATTTCACTATAGAGGTTTTGTTTTTGTAGCCCAAATTATGGAAATATATTTGTTTACTTCTTTTCTTTTTCTTTTTTCCAAAATTTATGGTTCTCTTTAAATCAAGTTATTATGCAAACCGCCCATCATGGCCTCAATTGAACTAACTTGATTCCCTAAACACATTTAAAATCTAAAGTGAGAGGTGATGGGGTTTCCATGAATGAGTAGAATATGCATCCAACAACTGCTATTGCATATTCAAATCTCTGACATGTAGCCCCAGCCCTCACCAAAAGCAAAAGGAGATTTGGACTTTGGAGTAGGTCAGTGACAGTAGCTCTACCCAAGTGGTAGGTCCTTTCGCCCTCTTCGTTTGCTCTACCGTTTGTTGGTAGTTTACCCCATCCGTTTCCCTTTTCCTTACCTTTCCTTTTTCCTTTTTTCCTTGTCCTCACCTTTCTCTTTCACTTTCTCTTTCTCTTTGCTGAATCCCATCATGACAAATTTACACCAGACTGCTGAATCTCTAGCTTCACGGTTGGAGGACTCTTTCGACCTTGACGACGTGGAAAAAGACATCGTCCTGGTGGGTGCAATCATTGCTGATGTGGTGCCCAACATTGGTGGGATTAAAGGAGCCCTTCGATCTGCCTGGAACAGGCTGGGCGCTTTCTCCATCTCCCACTACAAACGAAACATTTTCACCATTTCTACCTCCAGGGATGTGGCATCTCAGATTCTTGAGGGTGCCCC
Organism: Prunus avium; assembly: GCF_965620075.1. Classification (NCBI taxonomy): domain Eukaryota; kingdom Viridiplantae; phylum Streptophyta; class Magnoliopsida; order Rosales; family Rosaceae; genus Prunus; species Prunus avium. The sequence goes on from NC_142287.1 coordinate 31,426,953, forward strand.
CTGGAACACCATAAATTACTGCTTTAACGTGGTGGTCTGGCCCCCCCAGCTAACCATTGAGGAGGTACCCATACACCTTATCTCTTACTGGGTCCAAATTTCAGGCCTAACTCTGGAGAAGATGAATGCTGCAAATGCCAAAATCATCGAGGAAGAAATTGGTACAGTCCTGGAAGTGGAGGATCCTGTAATGGGTAAAGCCTTAACAAGGGGTTTTCTCAGAGTCAAAGTTCTCGTAGACTCACATAAACCACTACCCACTGGTTTTTGGCTCCCCAGATCCGCTCACCAATCTGTCCGTGTGGAGTATTGCTACGAAGGCCTGGGGGATTTCTGTTATGCTTGTGGATTACTGGGTCACTGTGAGAACGCTTGCAAGGGAAGTCCTGAGAGCAGTCCAAGCTTGTCGGAAAAATCATGGTATGGTCCATGGATGAAACGGCGCCTACCTCCGGCCTTCCCCCCACCACCTTTGGAGCGCCTGAACCGAGCTGGCCGGCGGAGACCCCCATCCGCACTGCCCGTGATACATTCTCTGACACGCGAGGTTGATAACTCGGTCACCGTGCCCCCTGTCATCAAGTCCTTAGTGCAATCTGACATGGGTTCTGCTGTCCCCCATAATACTGCCAGGGTAGCAACTTCTAGCCACCTTATTGCTCACAACCTGAATTTACTGCCGCAGCGATCACTCATGTCCCCTAGCTCTGAGGAGATGAGACATCGGTTTCCACCCGCTGGCTTCCCCAGCTCCAACGTCTCCACGCGTGCTGTGACCCCTAGGGGATGGAACCCACTATGCGACCAGGCCCAAGCATCTAAACGCCAGCTGGAATGTGATTCGGACCCAACCTTTTCTGTTTGTGCTGCGGGCCCAATATCTCTACAGCCACGAACTCTGAAGGCTTCGCTTTTGAAGCATCCTTGCGAGAATTCTTGTGGCCCACACGATTTGATACTAAGGGGTAAGGGCCTAATCCAAAGGGATTCGGATTGTCAACCACTTATCTCACCTCCTCTCGTCTCCTATTCATTCATGCAAACTACCCTCCCACCACTATCTACAAAACGACGTGCTGTCAATCACCCTTACGAGGAGAGCCTTAGGACTTGCAAGGCACGCATCCTGCCTGATCATGATACTATTGATGTCGATTCTCATGGGTTGGTGGCGGTCCCTACTCGGGTCGGTGGTAACTGGAACCGTGGTAAAGGTCGAGTTAGAGGCATTAGAGGAAGGGGAAAACGGGCCATGAGTGGAAGGGGGAGGCCCTGCGATAATGAATCTGCCTCCTACGTATGGGATTTGAACCTAAGTAACTTCAAAGAAGTACGGGTGGAGTTCGTTGAGAAGCTCCCTGTGGGCGATCCCCAGCTTTCGGATCAAAATGTGGAGGGGCGTTCCCACCTCCAGGGTTGTGGTGGCTGGCCCATGGCAGCCACAAGTCCTCAATGAGCCACCTCTCTTAAAACTGTCAGGGCTTGGGGCGTGCTCTGACAGTCCAAAAGCTCCGGGAGCTTATCCGCTCTCATGCCCCCTCTATGGTTTTTCTTATGGAAACTAAACAGAACTGCCATAGAGTGGCTATGCTCAGAAGACAGTTGGGTTATTTCAAAGGATTTTGTGTTGATCCCGTGGGTCTCGCGGGGGGTTTGACTCTCTGGTGGCGACCAGAAGTTGATGTCGAAATCCTTACCTCTGATAAGAATTTGATCGATACTATTGTGATGAATAGAGACGATGGAACCCACTATCGGGTCTCTTGGATGTACGGCCCTCCGTATCGGGAGGAGAAATCTCTTTTTTGGGACAACCTAGCCAGTTTTGCACTGGTCAACTCTCCCCCATGGCTCTGTATAGGGGACTTCAACGAGATCCTGGGTAACGATGAGAAGGAGGGGGGCAACCCGTGGCCCTGGTGTCGCACTCGTTTCTTGCGGTCCTTTATGGATACTAACGGCTTACTGGAACTCAGATCCACTGGACAATTTTTCACATGGGAAAACCGACAGGATCCCGCCTCTCTGATCATAACTAAATTGGACCGTGGGCTTGTCAATGCTTTGTGGCTCCATGGGTGGCCTGACTCCTGTGTTCATGTGGAGCCGAGGATTGGCTCCGACCATTCTCCACTGGTGCTTTTCCTCACTCCCAAAGTCAGGAGAAAATGGAAAGATTTCAAGTTTGAAGCCTACTGGGCCGACGACCCTGAGTGTGAAACTATTATTCAAAGGGGCTGGAATTGTGACCATAATGGGGACTCTTTATCTGTTTTGTCTACTAAGCTTGGCGCCTGCAGGTATGAACTTCAGAATTGGAGCAGGAGAAAGTTTCCAAATAATCTTTCTCGCATTAACTATTTGACGAAGGAACTGGAGGTTCTTCAGTTAGGTGTGCATGGGGATAATTTTCGCCATCAGGATGCTGCTATTTGGGATGAGCTTTCTTGCTTATGGAGTAGAGAGGAAATTTATTGGAAACAACGTTCTCGTTTAAACTGGTTGCAGGCTGGCGATGCGAACACAAATTTTTTCCATCTTTCGACCCTCCACCGCAGGCAACGTAATCGTATTGAGTCTTTACTTAACTCAGAGGGGGCTTGCATCATTGGGGACCAAGCAGTCAGGGATGAGTTTTGTCACTTCTTTGAAGATCTCTTTAAGTCTCGGGGTCCTAGAAATTGGGGGGGTATCCTTCATTGCGTTCAGGGTAAAGTCTCAGGTGCAAATAATACAAGGTTAACCGCTCCTTACTCTGTGGATGAAGTCCGAACCGCGGTCAAACAGCTTGGCTCACTAAAGGCGCCCGCCCCGGATGGCTTCCCGGGTCTCTTCTATGATCATTACTGGGAAATCGTTCAGCGCTCTATTAATGACTTGGTATCTGAGTTCTTTTCTGGTAATTGCAGGCTGGATCTCCTGAATCATACACACATTGTCCTAATCCCCAAGGTTCCTAAGCCGACCTCTGTTAATCATTTCAGACCAATCAGTTTGTGTAACAACTCTTACAAGATCCTATCTAAACTTATGGCAAACCGTCTCAAGCCCCTACTCCCGAATCTGATTAGCATGCATCAGAATGCCTTTGTCCCTGGGAGGCAAATTCAGGACAATATCCTGCTGGCCCACGAGGCTTTCCATTATTTGCGGCTCAAATCCTCCAGGAAGTCCTTTGAGCTTGGTTTGAAACTTGACATGAATAAGGCGTACGACCGCGTCGAATGGGACTTTTTGGAGGACACTCTTCATAAATTTGGATTCGATAACCGGTGGTGTTCTCTGGTCATGCTGTGTATAAAATCTGTCTCCTTCTCCTTGGTCCTAAATGGGTCCCCTGGTAATCGCTTCTTCCCCTCTAGAGGCTTGAGGCAAGGAGACCCCCTGTCTCCATACCTATTTCTTCTTGTCTCTGAAGTTCTCTCACTCAACATTATTAAGGCTACAGATAACGGGGTGATCCAAGGTATCAAATTGAGCAGGGGTTGTCCAGGACTATCCCACCTTTTCTTCGCAGATGACTCTCTATTTTTTCTGCAGGCTAGGCCATCCAATTGTATCACTCTCAAATCTATTCTGGACGATTATTGCGCTGCCTCAGGCCAGGAGGTGAATCCTCTCAAGTCTAGTTTATATTTCTCCCCCAACACTGATCACGGTACCAGAATTGGCTGTGGTAGTATCTTTGGGATCCCTGCGACCTGTGATCCTGGGCCCTACCTCGGCCTCCCTACCTTTTGGGGCCGATCGAAGGTTGATGCCTTGGCCTATGTTCGGGACAGAATAAATCATAAGATCGCGGGTTGGAAACTAAATCTGTTATCTCAAGCGGGCAGGGAGGTCCTTATCAAGTCAGTTGCTACGGCCGTCCCAGCTTACCCCATGTCTTGTTTTTTACTACCAACCACTCTTTGCAATACAATCAATGCCGACTTGGCTCGCTTTTGGTGGGGCCAAGATGGAGAACATGGCAAAATTCATTGGCAATCATGGAGGAAGCTTTGCACCCCCAAGGCCGCAGGGGGTATGGGCTTTCGCGATCTACATACTTTCAATAAATCCTTACTTGCCAAGCAGTGTTGGCGGCTCTTGCGCAATCCAAATGCTCTCTGGGCTAGAATCTTGAAAGCTCGTTATTTTCCAAATTGCAGTTTCCTGGACGCAAAAAAAGGGGGTCGTGCATCTTGGGCCTGGAACAGTCTCTTAGTTGGTCGTGAAATTATTGCGTATGGTGCTCGCTGGCAAATTGGCAATGGCCTCTCGGTGGATGTTTGGAAGGATCGGTGGTTAACTGGCAATGGCTCGGGAAAACTCTCCCCTATTCCCACCAATAACCGCTTTACTCCTCTGTTGGTTTCTGATATCATCGATGCGGACAACGGTACCTGGAACATCTCCCACATTGAGCCTTTTATTCCATCCTGTGAGGCTGCCAAAATTCGTGCTACTCCCATTGGCACCCCGTCCACTTGTGACCGCTTGGTTTGGCCTGAGGTGAAATCGGGGGACTCCTCTGTAAAATCCGGGTACTGTCATGCCATTAGAGATTCTCCCCTTGTCTCGATGGATAGAGCATCGTCCTCTCATGTCGTGAATAAGGAGATATGGCGGGTGCTATGGGGGGCTCGCGTCACCCCAAAAATCCGTAATTTTATGTGGCGAGCTATTACGAACTCCATTCCCACGGGTGCAAATCTCTTTAAGAGGAAACTATCCCTCTCCCCATTGTGTCGCTTATGTGGCCTTTTTCCCGAGACTGTGGAGCATTTGCTTCTACTCTGCCCTTGGACACGGGCTGTCTGGTTCGGCAGCCCTTTGGGGTACTCTCCTGACTTGGCTTCTATTTCCACCCTTGACTCCTGGTTATCTCGCCTTCTGAGTGGTATTTTTATGAACAATGATCATCTGAATTGGGGAATCTCCCTTTTCATGTTCTGCTTTTGGGAGATCTGGAAGGCGAGGTGTCAGGCTATATTTAGGGGTCTCATGCCCTCTCCCCAACTGGTTCTCTCCCAGGCCAACAGCCTCCATAAGGAATTTTCCCAGGCCAAGGATTTGGCAACTGCTGCTCCTCTCTTTATCAGGGGTGTTCCCCCCAGATTGCACTGGTCCCCTCCACTGTCTCCATCCGTCAAAGTGAATATTGACGGTGCATGGGAGGCCATTTCTGGTTTGGGTGGGGTCGGTGTGGTCATTCGGGATCACAATGGATCTTTTATTGGCGCCACGATACAGCCTTGCAATCTCTCTTCTGCGGTGGAATGCGAAGCCCATGCTGCGATCGTGGGTCTTTCCTTTGCCTCTTCCCTGCAGCTTCAACATATTGTGGTGGAAACTGATTGCTTTAAGCTCTTTTCATGTATTAAGAATGATTCTGCAACTAGTAACTGGAGGTTCTATACTTTTCTTGCTGAGTTTCGTCGGTTGAAAGCTTCTTTCATCCACTGCGATTGGAACTGGATTCGTCGTGGAGCTAACGGAGCCGCTGATGCTGCCGCCAAGCTAGCCAAACGGAGGTTGCGCCTTTGCAGTTGGGTTAATACTCCCCCACCCTCCTTGGTGTCTGTCCTATCGAGTGATGGCTTGCCAGCCCCTCCCTCTGGTTGAGGGCAAACTCGTGCTCTCCTTTTTACTCATTCCTACTTTTACTGTTCTTTTTCCTGGTTGTTGCCTTTGTTTGGCTTTTCCTTTTCTTAGTTGGCTGCTTTTGCGGTCCCTTTGCCTTTCTGCTCTTTTGAGCTTTTGTCTTCGTTGGGTTCTGTTTTGGCCTCTTTTTGGGGCTTTCTATGGAAGTATCCGTTTGACAAAAAAAAGAAAAAAGAAAAGAAAGCTAAGTACAATTCCAAATTAAATGTATATATATTATATTATAATATAGAAAAACTCCAATCTTGAATTTGATTACACTTTGCCACTACTTGCCTTGCCTTCATACTTAACTCGTATACACATTGCAAACCCCCTTCTACCATACATATACACTTCATGATCATCAGCTAGCAAAATAAAACTTAAACCCCAAATTCTCAAACTCAGCAGCTCAGCTCAGACTCGGATGCTTAATCTCAATCATCCCGACCGGCTGCGAATGCTTAACGTAGTAATTAAGACTAATTAATTTAACATGAAGATGACATGGTTGATAGGGTTGTGGCGGATGATGTTCTGCTAGGCGATGTTGAACAAGTCTGCTTCAAAACCACAGTTGGCAAGAAGCAAGTTTTTCTCCTCTCTTCTTCCTTAATCAGCTCCCCAGCAAACATCTCAAGCTTCTCCACATTTGTGCTCTCCACCATTTTCTTGCCTTTGAATAGTACGGCCTCCACATTTTTCTGTGCCAACATTTCCTCTGTCAAGGCCAACATGTCTATCTTCTTGTTCTTGTTCTTGTCTGAAGCCTGCAGACCGCCATGCATTTTCGAGATGATGCCGTTGGCTTGCACGCGGACATAATTGCTTTCTCGAGATTGTCCAAACGCCATGGAAACAGCTTGATCAACCTTTAATTACAGAAGAAGGGAAAAAAAATGATTAGTTAGCTGACCTACTCATAAAAAGAAAATTGAATTAATTGAGCACCAAATTAAAAATATTGCACAAAAGGAACGAAAGGGCCTTTTTTTTTTCTATATTAATAAGACACCTCTATTCTCTAAAATTGTTCTTCTCATTTGACAGTTGCATATCACCATGAATGCCACAATTAGACTTTGTGCCTCCTTCGAATGCAGGTGCATAACCCTGATTTTACACTTGGGGAAAAAAAATTAGAAAAGATTCTAGCAATTACTCGCAGAAAGACACTCTATTCTCTAAAACCTACCAGGATTTCTAACTAGGTAGGAACTACATTGCATGGCAAAAATAACTATTAACCATATAAAAAGATGAAAGATTTTCCTATTTTTGAAAGTCTCCCATTAATTGCCCAATAAGTAAACAACCTGCACAATTCGTCAAAATCACATTCCTCAACGTAAATGACATATATGATTTATTATGAGTGCTGCTAAATGAACCCTAAAATTAACTGAGTACACCTTGCTACTAAACTATTTATTGAATTACTAATTTACCTTAATATAACATGACCAAAAAAGATAGAATAATATTGGTATTTATTGCTTTGAATCCATGCCTTCAAACAAATTGACTTAATTTTTAACAAACAACACGGAATCCAGGAGAAGTGTATTGATTCAAGTTGATTTTTTTATGCATAAAACTTAAACAATCATTAACACAAACCAATTCAATAGGGTGTACCATGGGTATTTTTGGTAGTTAAATAGGGTGTACTTAGTTAATTTTAAATTTTAATTTAAACATTAAAGTGTACTCAATTAATTTTAGGGTTCGTTTAGCAGCACTCTTTATTATCTATTTAATATTTTGAACAAGAGGTTTGTTGGGCTCCTTTCACCCAGGCCTGGAAGTGCGACTGCCCTGGGCTCAATATCTAAGGGGGCCCAATGAATTTTATAGAAGCTATATGACATATATGATTTATTATCTATTTAATATTTTGAAAATGAGGTTTGTTGGACAAAGTCTGTAGGTGCGCGCGAGGAACTCCAACAAAGAAACAAAATATACTATAAAAACAAAAAGAGTAATATGGCATTGAAAGTTGAAACTCTGACCTAAAAGCAAATATTGGAAAGCTAGCCCCATTTCACTGCTCTAGGCTGTTTTTTGGTCAGAAATTCCACTGTTCTAGCCTCTAGGTAAGTTAACGTTAGATTTTTTGTATTATAAAAGCCTTTAAGCATTTCATCCAAGCATCTAAGCACTCAGTTCATCTAATTACTTTTTCAGAATTTCTGGGCTTTTCTTCAGTGCGAAATTGGTCATTCCAGAAATTAATTGAAGGTAAATTTTCATGATTTTGTATCAAATCGAAAGGAAAATATGGTTTTGTGTGAAGTCACCTGAATTACACATTCTCTTTGTAGGGATTCTTGTAAGCTGTAATTGATTGCCTACAAAATGCTGTTCCTGTTTCGTTTTATCTGTCAAGGATATGCTTAGGGCTGTGCAGGATCCAAATCAATCCGCTAAAACCGACCAAACCAATCCAATCCAATCCAATTTTTATTGGTTTCGACAACATCGGCGGATTGGATTGGATCAGAAAATTGAAAATCCAATTGGATCGGTTTGGATGACGGATCAAGTTTTTAAAATCCAACCAAAACCGAACCAATCATATATATATATATATATATATATATATATATATATATATATATATATATAATATTGTTCTTCCCATACGTTCCTATTGTAAAATATATAAATACATATTGATTAAAAATTAATATATTGACCTTACCCATACCCAGCATGCTAAACATGCTCAGAAACTCTCATATTTGTTTCCTACAGACAACACAGCATGCTCAACATGCTCACAAACTCCCATACGTTATTAATATATTAGATAGCATACTTGCTTTATTTACCAAGGGTCCACAAGTTTGAACAAGGTTAGAAGAATTCTCACACCCTTCATCAGCATATTTGGTAAGTGTTTATTATTTTTGGGTTCAAGAATTCAGTAATTCATCATTCAAGCATAATATTAAGTTATTAACATAGTTTTATGAAACAGATGGCAACTTCTACTTCAACTTCCATGGGAAACCAAACTGGAAATACAAGTCAACCACCAATTGATGTGCTTTCAACTTCTAATGTTATTGATGCTGTCAAAGTTTCAAATGTTGAAGTGTTGCTACAAAAAACAAAACCCAGCGATTCTTCATGATGTAGCATCAGAATCAACATTTAGTAATGGTGGTCGTATTCTTGATCCATATAGGAGTTCATTATCCCCAAGAACAGTGGAGGCACTCATTTGCACACAAAATTGGTTACGTTCTTCACCAAAAATTGATATTCTTGAGATCATAGATGATATCGAAGACATTGAATCATGTAAATATTATTTCAAGATAACTTTCATATTTTAAATTAATTAGTATTGATTTTATTATATTTATTTTAATATGATATTTTCTTCTTTGTAGAAATTTTGGGTCCTACATCAAAACTTACATTGAATGAAAATTGATGTGGATGATTGCATGATCTCTAACATGGAAGGATTGATGGACCTGGAAGCCTAAAAGAGTTCTCAAAGTTTTTTTGGTTAATTTTAGTTTTTTTTTTTTTAAAGAATGGATGTAGCTCTTAATGTAATGTTGTTTTTAAATTTCATGTTGTATTTTCAGATTGAATTTTGAATTGAATTATATGTAATGAAAAACTAAAGTTCTTTTGCAATGATTATATTTTCATACAAACCGATCATCCAATCCAATCCAATCCAATGTACATTGGATTGGATTGGATTGGATCCTGATATTTGATCATATTGGATTGGATTGTAAAATCTGTAATCCAATGAAAAATTGGATTGGATTGGATTGTTAAGAAACCATTGGTTTCGACCCGATGCTCACCCCTAGATATGCTCCTATTTGGCTTTGGATGTTGAGTATGCAGAGAAGTATGCAGAGTATGAGCACACAAGTAGAAAAAAATAATTGTATTTTGATGGTAGAAAAGGGCCTTAATTCTTCTCTTTCGCCCTGGGCCCTAAAAAATTCAGGGCCGGCACTGTACATCATCATTCCCATAAACTAAAGGCAGAAAGAGACAAAGACAAGTACAAAATGTAGAAAAGTTTTAGCAGTGAGTGAGTCACAGATTTACAGCAAGGGAAGACAATGGAAACTTCTTACTTCTCACCTTCCTTCTCCTATAATGCCAGTGAGCATTGATCCAGTCACATTTACGGGAGACGGTGCAGGGTCAATCCCGGGGCTCCCTTCAGGCTGATGGTTGAGGAGAACATTGCTCTCAGTTGGTGAGGTATCATCATCCACCAAAAAGCTACTTGTGGTTACATCTTTGAAATCCCAATCTGTCAAATAACTTGGCTTTGATATAACAGTGCTTGCTTCAATATCTCCAGAAAGCATTGCCACCACACGTGACATCGATGGCCTCATCATTGGTGAAGCCTGAGTGCAGAGGAGAGCTGCTTTTATCAATCTAGTTGCGTCATTTTCATCAAACTCCGTCAATCTCGAATCCACCAGCCCCAGACCCTGGTCCTTTTCATGTAGAGTCCATGCCTGAAAACAAACATCATAGCATGGTCAAAAAGGAAAAAAATAAAGAAGTTTTCACAGCAATGCTAAAATAAAAGTAGCTAGGCTAAGTTTTCCTACCCATTCAAGAAGATAAATCTTCTCAGGATCCAAGTTGTTGTCAGAATTTGGTCTCCCGCTGAGGATCTCCAAAGCAACAACCCCGAAACCGAAAACATCAGCCTTTTCTGTCAGATGTCCACGCATTGCATACTCCGGAGCCAAATAGCCTCTACCAGATTATCAAATGCTTACTAAAAATGTTGCTTGGATTACACCCTCCCTAGTCATGATTAACAATGCATAACATAAACGAGGGCTTACATTGTGCCTGCAACCCGGGTGCTCATGTGTGTTTTGTCGTCATCATAAAGCTTTGCCCATCCAAAATCTGATATTTTTGGGGAGAGTTCTGCATCTAGCAAAATATTACTGGCTTTGACATCTCGATGTACAATCCTGGGCCTTGACTCCTCATGAAGGTAAGCAAGTCCTCTTGCTGTTCCCAACAATATATTGAAGCGGGTAGGCCAGTCAAGGTGCAAGTCATTTCTTCCTGAAACATTACATGGAGAAGAACCAGTGCATGTTAACAACTAATAACAAGTAGAAGAGAAAAAGAAAAAGAAATTGGATGCAACCTTAGAGTACTTTAAACTGCAGAGTATTCTGTTTTTTTGCAAAATAGAAGGCAAAGTAGCAAAAGAATGTGCGGGTTTATAATTTCATATGATTCGAATATTACACTTTTGGTTTCTTTAAACTTCACTCCTCAACAGAGAAAAATTATAACAAAATGGTTGCGTAAAAAACTTGGATGAACTTTTAGAGTCCTTGAAACTGCAGAGTATTCTGTTTCTATAAAACCTACCAAAAAGTGCCCGATCAAGGCTCTTGTTTTCAAGATACTCATAAACCAAAATGCGGTGGCTTCCTTCGATGCAGCATCCATACAATTTCACTAGATTGCGATGTTGGACTGCAGATATCGTAGCAATCTCGGTTACAAATTGACTCTTCCCTTGGCGAGATGCTACTGAAAGTTGCTTCACAGCCACTACCCTCCCATCAGATAGTGTACCCTATAAACAGAAATACAATTGACATGAAAGTCAATTTCGTTTTGTAAGAAGTCAAAGTCATTACTTTAAAGTAGCAGATATTGATGTAAAATAGATTTCACCTTATAAACAGGTCCATATCCTCCCTCTCCTAGCTTATTTGAAGGATTAAAATCTTCTGTTGCAGCTCTCAACTCAGCATAACTGAAAGTATTTGGTCGGGGGCCTAATCCTAGAAGATCTGCATATTCAAAAGAAAGTATGACATACGTTTAAATTTCGAAACAGTACGTGCTACTATAAAATTTGTGTTAATGTCACAACACATAAGAAGTAATTTCTTTCAAAGGCTTCGTGCTTATCAACACTAGAAAGAACCTAAAACCGCATGCAGAATTAACTACTAATAATATGCTCTTTTACCTTCATCGTCATCTTTTTCTGATTTTTTTCTCCTCATATATAGAACTGCAAATAATAATAGCAAGCTCACAGCCCCAACAGGGACTGCAATACCAACTATCAACCCAGTCCTGCTCTTCTCTCCTGGAGTAGTTGGTGGAAGCCCAGAAACAGTTGGTGTAAAATCTGAGCAATGAAATAGAATAATTGTTCAGTGTCAATAATTTAGCAGCAGAAAGATACATTTAAACCATTCATAGGAAATATTCATAACTTAACATTATATTATATACCTGAAACAGCATGGACAGCCGATATTAGCGGGCCATAAACACCTTGTTTAGGTATGCAACATGTTCCCTTACCAGCCCAGAACAGATGAATATCTAGGTAATTCTCTGTCACATTAACCTTGAAGGGTATCTTAATTGCTCTGTTAACCCCACCTGCCTCCTTCGATATGTCGAAGTCCTTCCTTCTGAGGTTCCCCTAGGAAGCAAATGAAGAGATAGTTAAATAATTCTGTCTAATGAGTTGCCCTTACTTCAAATAGTTCATTAGCAGCCTTACTTGAATATAGATATCAAATACACGCCTTCCTAAACTATGCCAAGTTTGTGTAGCACGGCTAGTATAAACCGTTTCTGCAAATCGCAATGTTACGGTATAAGGTCCATTCTCAAGACCCAGGCCATAGTATCTCAGTGAACTTGGGGACGCTCTTGAAGTCTGGAAAAGCTCTGGGGTCACATCTGTACCGGTGACTTCCGTAAGGGTGGTTTCCACAAATGATGGATTGTTTCCGTCATAAAACAAACCCACATTGCTAACAGCCCATTTCTGTGTACTGGTTACATAAAATTTTGCTGGGCCAAGAGCTGAGTCTTGATCAGCTTCATACAATATGCCATCAATTCCTCTCATTTGTGGTCCTCCGCACTTGATTGAGAAGTTTGCATCTGTAAAATTGAATATAGGGGCACAAGCTATGATTAGTGATAAAAACTTCAAACTCAAGACAAGACTCATACTGAGGCTTTTGAATCACATATTTATAACCAGATATGCTTACTAGATGTATCAAAACACTCTTGCAATATGTACACATAGTTAGAGAAGCAATGCCTATTCCTGTAACATGATAATGCATTAATAAATGGCTGGTGAAACAAAAGAAGATTACATAGAGGGGTATTTCGATTGCATGGAAAATTCCTCTGGAGGCAATTCAATCCGGCAAGACTGCAAACACAGAGAACAATTATTATTTATCCAGATGGAAAAATGTAGTGGAAGAATCCATTAAACTGAAGAAGTGTAATAGCTAGTAGTGATAGTATTGTCTGTCTAACCAAGGGTAAGAGAAACTTCAACTCACTCTATGTTTGAACTGTCAAATGTGAAGTTGTTGACCACTAAGTTCCTGAATAAAATCATTAATCAATCAACATATGAAGCTATACATGTTTATTAAATAAAGATTTCATGTTCAATATCTAAACATAGTAGTACTTCAAATCCATCACTTCAAACTGTCACACACATTATTTGTGTGCACACATACTAACTTTGAGGACCACGAATGACACAAAAAAACATTAAGGATGCAATCTGATAGTTTCGTAAACCTTAGGGACGTTTTGTGATATTAAGCCTTTATTGAATTTCATTCATGTGGGTATTGTAACACCCCGACCCTAATTTTTATATCCAATCAATTATTTAATTAATTAGATTATGAAATTACAATTTTACCCTTGGGGATAGGGGTATTTTGGTCACTTTTTAATCTAGAAGGATTTTGGGAAAATGAGTGGTACCGTTGCGTAGAGCTCTTCGATACGAGTTCATAGACATGCGGCATGCCCAATTTCGAGTTGTAACGAAAGAGGAAAGTTTGAAAACGAAAGGGACGTACACGGAATTCTTTTTAATTTGTTACTGTAGCAACAGTACTGCTACAGTACCGGGCAGTTTTATTATTTTTCTTTTTTCTTTTTTTCGCTTCTTCTTCTTCCTCCTCCCCTCTCCCTCTGCGCGCGACCCCCTCCCCCTTCGTTCTTTTTCTTCCCAGCCGACGGCTCCAAGGGCCACCGTCGCCGCCACAGGCCACGGTTGGCCACGGGACCGGACCCGATTTGACCGGCCAGCCTCCCCCGTGCTACCACACCCCTTCGCAGCCGCTGGAACTGCCGGTGTTCGCCGGAAAAAGCTTGTTTTTGGCCGGAAATTTCAGAAACTTTGGGTCGCTCGTTCTCCCTCAATTCTCCACCAAATCTGACTAGTGAGGTATGGATTTTCGACTATTTTTCATGATCTAGCTGCTGGTTGGGTAGGACTTCATAAATTTTGAGCGCTGTTAGTCCGATTTTCGAATTGAAAAATCTGCCAGTTTCAACTTCCGATTCCGGCCACTTCCGGCTACTTTTGGGCCATAGCCCAAGAACAAAAGTGACTCCAAATTAGGTGTATTACCTAGGGTAGGAGTTTGGAGCCGTGATTCCGAGACTTTCCAGCGAAGCGATAACGCTTTGGACACCCACGCGCTGCCTGCGCGTGTGGCGGCGCGTGGAGCACTGTAGCAGAGGGCTTTGGGTCCCAATGCGATCTCTTGGTTGTCACGAGCGCGTAGAAGTTTATGGATCTCAATTCGGATTACGTTTGAACCCCGAACGAATTTTACATATTGTGTGATTTCCGGGTTCGATATGTTAGAACCGTTGGATCACTTCCAAATTCATATAGGCTGTTCCTTGTATTCCTAGGATCGTGTAGGAATTCGCGGATCGTGAATCGGAGCCCCGGATGTTCCGATTCAATGACTTAAAGTTTAACGTAACACGATAATCGTGCGATCATGCGATCGCGAGCGATCCGACCGTCCGATCTGAACCAAACTTGCAGGACGCGTATCCTAAACCTTGTGGAACCAATAGAAACTTTCGGATCGTAAAATGGAGGTCGTGGGCCCCGCGGGCCCAGTTGACCAAATGTGGAAAGTTTATGCATATTGTTTTAATGATTCATTTGAAATATATTATATATTTGATTAATGGATTTGATATATTATAAAGTATTTGGGTTTTGATACATTTGAATATCTTGAGTGTAGATTTATAATAAATGAGAAAGTGCTATCTTTGTTGATTTTGTATGGGGTACTTAGAATGCTAATTTGAGTGTTTTTAGCACTACCTTAGATACCTCCCCGATTATGGGTTTTATGTTTGAGATTTATTTTGCCTAGGCCCGTCGGAGTTTGTCCAGGCCCTTCGGATGTCTTCTTAATACGATGCCTTGGGAAAAACTGGATTACGGAAGGGAATATTACTTTATAATATTTATATAAGGATTACGAACTCCACAATTATACGTACCTCCCCCTTGGATGATGATACTTGGAAACAGTGGATATGGACACTAGGATATATGAAAATTGTGGATATGGTCTGGATATGATGGAACCCGGGGCATCTTTAACGGGGTGTCGCTGTAGACCCTTAATTGGGTAGTCTGCGCGCGTAGGACAATTTACAGGCGTACGGGTCTTGATTCTTCCTCCGTACGTGCTGGCTGAGAGTTAGTCCCCCAGTTGGACAGCTCGTCCCTAGCCACATAGTTGTTTGAGGGCTGATAATTGTGAGCTAGTCAACAATCCCCGATTGGATTGTTTCCCCAGTACATGATGTGCATCATCATATGTACCTCCCCTTGGATACTGAAACATGGACATAGTGGATATGGTTTGGATATGACGGAACCCAGGGCATACCTTAACGGGGTGTCGTGGTAGACCCTTAATTGGGTAGTCTGTGCGTGTAGGACTGTTTACAAGCGTACGGGTCTTGATTCTTCGTCCATACGTGCTGGCTGAGAGTTAGTCCCCCAATTGGACGGCTCATCCCTAGCCACATAGGCGTTTGAGGCCGAATACTTGTGAGCTAGTCAACAATCCCTGGTTGGATTATTTTCCCCTGGTACATAATGATGGTGAGAGGTGAGTGTTATTATATATATATATATATATATATATATATATATATATATATATATATATATATTTATGTACTCATTTATAGGCATACATGTTACACATTGGTATATGTGGTTTTGGTTCGGGTTGGAGATTCGTGAAATTGTACTTTGTGAAGACCCTGTTTATGTATGAATGTTTGAGCCCTGGATTGGGAGGTGTTGTACGGCAACATACGTCTTGGATAGGGTATGGTTGCGGGATTGAACTGATATAAAGGGAAGAAATTGATAATATGTTCAATTTGTTTTATCGAAATCGGAGTTGTGACCATTGATACGAGAATTACGTGTGGCTTGATCCCTTGTCCAAGGGTACGTAGGCAGCCTGGGGTCTCACCTAGGTGCAGTCGCGAATTATATTATGTTTAAAAGGGTTTGAGCGATTCTGAGTTTGTGATTTGATTTCGTTGTGGTTATTGGATTTGAATCTGGTTTAATGATTTCAGTGGTATTCGTAAAGTTGTTTGAGACCTTTAATTGTATTGTTTATGAAGTATCCGACTTAAGAACTTTGTTGGTTTTGTTTCGAACCATTGGAAGGCCGGAGACCTATTATGTGATTGCATGTTGTTAACTTGTGCATGCTGCCAGTTGGTGTTTTAAATGTGTTTTATGCAGGTTTGAATTTTTGGGGAAAGTCCAATTTACAAGGAAGATCCTGCCGAAATTTCGGTAGAAAGTCTCGTGCTCTTTTCCCTTAATTTGGAAAAGAGGCTAAATTTTTAGTAAGTGGGCCCGGCATCGGTGTGATGTCGGAATTTCCACAGGATTCGTCTCAAGTTCCAAGGAATTCGGGGCGGGTCCTATCAGGTATTATATATATATATGCACAATATTCGAGGAAAGAAGCACTGTAAGAACAAATCCTGGTGATATGTTTTGCCCAAACCGATTCTGGTGATTTAAACTGTAAACATGAAGGTGAAAGATTAAAAAGGAGACATACAGTTGCGATATTGTGGTTACCCATTGGGGAAAGCTTCCTGATAAATAGTTGTAAGACAAATCACTGCACATAACAATACAGAATGAGAGGGCACAAAATGTATGAAAGTTCAAAATAATTTGAATAAGAAAAATGATTAGAATGTTTTCATCAATGGATGAGGCCCTGATTGAGATTTTATCTCACGTACACAGATACACCCATATGCACACAGACGCACACAGAGTACTTGTTTCATTGCCAGTACATTCTATATAACATACTTCTATGACATGAGGACTTACATAGTCGGAAGTCGATTGCTCTTTTGGCTTGGAAGAGGTCCAGACAGGCTATTGTTTCCAAGAAACCTGGCCATTTCATTTATAACATAAGGCACCCATAAAAAGAAGGAAAAAAGAATAAAGAAACAAGAAAAAGGTCAGATGAATGACAAGTTTCTGAGCAGGAAATCCAATGGCATGAGTACAGAAAAATGTAATAGAGAAGGCAGGGCTTATTACAAGTATGTAAGGGAACTCATGCTGAACAAAGAACTTGGGAGTTCGCCTGTTAAATTGTTGAAACCCAGATCCCTGCAACACGAATGATAAGGTTAGAAAGCAATTAGAATGAACGAAAATTAACTGGGATTCTTGGGATTTGAACTTATATATCTACTGGAAGTTGGAACGTACAGTATCTTTAAATCTTCATAGTCTCCAATATCAGAAGGAATGCTACCATTGATTAATGCATTCCGTAGAACTCTGTTCCACCACCAAAAAATTTAGTGCACAAGTAAATGAGTAAGATTGCAAATTTTAAAAGGAAAAAAGAAGTTATATCACGATATTTGAAGGGATGAGAATGTTAACTTACAATTCAGTCAAGTCCTTCAAATTTCTTATAAAATCAAGAGAGGAGCTCACATTATATATATCACAGATTCGCCTTCATTATCATACACAAACATAAGTGATGCCCAGTAGAGAGAGAAAGAGAGAGAGTTTAAAATGTATTACAGAGAATTCAATGAAGTCAGTTGAGAAAAACTGGCTGGTATTGGGCCTTCAAAAGAGTTCCCTTGAAATCTCCTACAAAAACATTTGAGATGCTTGTGAATAAAAGACCCATCTCAGCCATGCAGATCTGCTTTCATAAACTGCAGAAGGATAAAAGTTTGCCATACTTACAAATAAGTTAGTTTTCTCCAATTCCCAATGAAAGAAGGTATCTTTCCTGAGAAAGGATTGTCTGATGCATAGCTAAAATTCAAAAAGTTGACTCATAGTAAGCTCATCCCAGAATAGCAATCTCAAAGTGATGAATAAACAAAATAAACTTAAAACACCACTTAAGGGCCATTCTTACAGGATTTGCATGTTGATGAGCTTAGCAAATGTTGAAGGAATTTCACCACTAAATCTACAGCTGTCCATGTACCTGTGAAAATCATAAACTGATTAGTACCAATTTCATATGGTAAATGCATTTCTTGCTCATCGATAATGAATTAACAAATAAACCGCTCCTTAAAGAGAAAATAATTATACATTGCAACATGTGATTCAAATTCGATGAGTGAAATGATGCACTCACAATTCCTTGAGATTGACTAAGTTACCAAGTTCTGGAGGGAGTGTTCCGGAGAAATTATTTGATCCAAAGGCCCTGCAACAAGTCATGTTGAAGAGGTATAGAATTAAATGATAGGGGGTTCTATATCGAACATGTCTCAATAGAGCATTTCTCATTTGTCTAAAACACAAAATTTAATTGTGCTTTCTTATGTTTCATTGCTTACAGCATAGTTAGCTCCTTAAGGTTTCCAAGCTCCTTGGGGATGGGCCCCGAGAATGAATTGAAGGAAAATGACCTGAATGGAAATATCAATTAAAGAAATTAGCACGTGTTTATAATTTAGGATAAAAACAGAAAAATATTATGTACTATGTGCTGCTTTTACCATATGGTATAACTCACTTGGGAGGTTTATATTTCATGTCCTTAAAGAAGAAATAAACCAACAAAATTGATTGATTTGTAAGAAATACAGTTCCAACTTATATATCAGGACCAAAAACAAAAAGGAAAGCCAATCACCAAGCAGCCAGCCTTACCTCAAAGTGAAATCTAGTTTTCAAAATCACCCTTATTATTGAAAACAACTTGAAAGTGAATTCAATTTTCAGTTTTCGTTTTCATTTGTTTTACGCTCCTATTTCATTCATTCATTTTACATCACGACACATGGAATGCACTCCAGTTATCAAAATTTGGTATTTGGGACCTCCCGACTTGGTCCCGATTGCTTGATTCTTGCATTTGGCCACAGACCCAATCCAAGCCTCCGGAACTCCATCTCCAAAATTCATCATAATTCCGAAAAAATTCACCGAAAAATACAACGAAATCTTTGTAACATGCACTTTCATTCTATGATCATAAATTCACAATTGGACCCCAAAAATTCCATTTCCAAGTTTCACATAAAACTGAAAACTGAAAATTTAATTCAGTTACCAAACATCTTGTGTTCAGTTTTCACTTTTCACTTTTTGTGAAAATTGAAATTAATTACCAAACAAGTTTTCAGTTTTCAGTTTTTGAAAAATGAAAACTTAAAATTGAAAATTGAAAACTAAAAACCGAAAACTGAAATGGTTATCAAACGGGTTCTAAGTCAATTATAGAAATTGTACATGGGAATGAGTCTCATCAAAGTATTTGACAGATAAAAATTTGTATTACAACTTAAACAAATGTTCTCTCACTACTTACAATGACGTCAATGCGGTCATATTGCCGATGAATGCTGGTAGGGGACCGGTGAAATAATTCTGATCAATTTTCCTACAAAGAATTAAAACAAAGTGCAATGACCAACGATTAATCTCTGAGTATATAAAATATTTGTGACAATTTTGAACAGTAAGACTAAGAAACATGCGTCTTTCTCTTTTATATGCAAATGTTAATTTTGGTAAACCCAACAACAGAGAATGGGGTTGGAAAAACTTCATACAAATAGGTCAGATATCTTAAAGCCACAAATTCTTGTGGAAACACCCCTCGTTTGTTCATAGCATAAACTATCCTGGAAAGAAAAAAGATTGAGCAGTTAGGCACTTAATATTACAATTGATATATCAGGCGTGATCTGCTTAGTTTTCTAACACATAATTAATGGAGTTGCTACAGTCAACAACACAAGACTAGAGAGAGAGAGAGAGAGAGAGAGAGAGAGGAGGGTAACATACAGTTTGGTGATGTGGCAGGTAGTATTTTTTTCATAAGTACAATCACAAGTGATGGCTGGTTTATTAGCTTTATCGTCAATGTTGGTTCCATCAATGGCAGATCCACTGCATGGCTCTCCACTGATATTCCACAGCCCCGGCACGGCTTGCGTGTCCCATTGCTTGAATATCGAGTTCAACGCCCTCACTGCACTCTCAATTCAATCGTTGTGTACACATCACATAACGTACTTATGTTACTAGATTGTCCAGAAATTGCAAAAAGGAAGAAAAAAACAACATATATATACTCTGTATTTAAAAGATGCTTAGAAATATGTATGTACAACTTTGGAAAGCATGGCTAGTTTACCTTCAGATGGATCGGTCGTATGATTTTGTGCCATGGACACCTGAAACCAGAAGCATAAGCTGCAAAAGAAGGTAACAGACACTGGAAGAGGCCACGGTTGCTTCAACATCTTCCTCATATTGATCATGTTATTGTACACAAGCGCTGGCTCCTCGACGGCACAGAATTTGAATTGCCAGTGGTTCCTAAAGTACTTGTTCTACCACAAAGAGTAGAGAACAATCCATTTTCAACAACCAGAAGCATGTGCATAGATGAATTATTGACCACATGTTTTTGGGGTAGATTCCATTAATTAGCATTGATGTTAAGGATGTTGATGTATGTGGAATATTTCCAGTCAGATTTCAAGTCACACATTGACAACCTCAGCATTAAGACAACGTTGACTGACTTCAGAGGTTTTGTATATATTATTACTTCTTTTCTCCTTTCCAAGTTGCATGATCAGATGGCTGCCACTTTTCTAATTTCCCACGTGCAGTGGGCTCAATGCTTTGACAAGTGACATCCACATTGAATATTGTTATTATTATATTGAGCAGTTTAATTTAGAGTTTGAAATATTAATCTACAATTCTTGATACTCATCTCATGGCTTTTCCAATTTAAATACTTTTTCTTGTTCACAATATCAAAGAGATGGAGTGGACTCACAATAAAGCTATGGAAATTTAACTAAACTTCTTATAATATTCTAAGAACTTTTTTTATTTTTTTATACAAGCGATATTAAAAGATGAAAGAATTGAACTTAGAAACCTCATGTGAGAAGAATACAACCATTTAATTTCCTTGACAATTTCTGTATGAGAATCCGACGACCGTACTATGTTTTTCATGGGGACACAATAAATTTCAGAAAAGTATACGTTAATTTTTCGAAAGAAGAAAAAAAGAACTATTGTGGAATTGAACCGCAAGGGAAAAATAACAGTTGGAAATTTATTTCTTTGACAATTCTGTATGTGACAGGAGGCCTACATATCTTTTGATTTTGTGGATGAGAATCTGACGACCGTACTATTATCTTCTTTCGTGGGGACACAATAAATTTCAGAAAAGTACACGTGGATTTTTCGAAAGAAGAAAAAAAATACTATGGTGTAATTTTCAAAAAATGGGGCTAACCAACCACTCTGGATGGTGAAGGCCTATCTGCAAGTTGAATCAGTCAAAGGTGATGAATGGCTGAGCATTTTGATGATGTGGAAACTGCCCTTGAAGCAAGAAGCAGCAAATTGGTATGAGCAGATGGCGGCTAGCTTCTCCCGCTGATTCTGAAACTCATCATCTCTCTCTCTCTCCTAACAATATGAGAGTGAAAGGGAGGTTTCTCTGAGGTTTCTCTGTAAATCTGGGTGCTTGTACCATCATTGAGGCTGAGCTATGGGGTCTCTTTTGGGGGCTTAGATTGGCTTGGGACGCTGGTTACCGTGATGTGGAGATTGAATGCGACTCTAGTGCTGCTGTAACTCTTCTTTCCTCTCCTACAGCTCTAACTCACCCTTTTTACAGCGTCATTTCCTGCTGCAAAATGAAGATCCATGATTCCTGGTGTTGTGCTTTTAAACATATATACCGTGAACAAAACGTAGCTGCTGATGCCTTGGCTACCAGAAGCCACAATCTTGAACCTGGTCTTCATGTCTACGATGAGGTTCCAGTTTTCCTGGAAAATATTCTTGCTGCTGATGCTAGGGGTGCTGTAAGGCCCCGCTCTTTTGGTTTGTAGTTTGTTTGGTTTGGGCTTTTAGCCCCCCTTTTACCCAAAAAAAAAATGGCTGGGCTCTAACGAGGACTCCTAAATGAGGACACTATGTGAGGATCAATTTCAGCCATCCGATCTAATCTCAACGGCTGTAGAGAAAAAGCAAGCTTACTATGTAAGTGGGTACGCTACAATTTCCCTCCTTTGGCATTCGCGCCTTTTCTTCTTCCTTCATTTCGGCATTTAATTGTTTTGTGAATTATAACTACAAACCCCAAAATCTGAAAACCCAAATACCCAGAAGCTCATAACGCCACCCAAAATCCAGATTAAAGAAAAAATTGTTTTCATTTGTGCAAAATCTTACAGCCCAAAATCTCATTCCGTTTTCCATCTGGATTTTGAGGCAGGGGTAGTAGAATAGAAACCAAAACCAGCACGTTGGTCATCCACATCACGCGTTTCTCTCTCTCTCTCTCTCTCTCTCTCTCTCTCTCTCTCTCAGATAGAAACCAGAAAGACACTTTTTTATTTGGGTGAAAATCCTAACTGGAAAGTCCATCACTCTTGAGGTTGAGACCATCGACAACGTGAAAGGCAAGATCCAGAGGTACTGTTTCTCTCTCTTCCTCTTTCTCTTCCTCACTCTTTGCTGTAGAAGATACTTTGTATCGAGAAACTTGAAAGATAGCAATTCACGTTGCTGCCCCAATTTGATTAGGACGAAAGTATGGATGATTCTGATGTTGCTGATGATGATATCTTTAGTATTTAATTGTTTTTGGTTGTATAGAAAACAAAGATGAAAAATTTGATTTTGAATGATTTAGGTGATTATTTCATAGGGGTCAATGCTAAGTGATTATCTTTTAGTCTTGAATATGGGTGATCTGACAAGACATATTGAATTTCTATTCTGTATCTTGCAAATAAGTGGGTAATATGGATTTGGGTATCTTATTCTGTATCTTTTTTTTAAGAAAGAAGTATCTGATTGTGTATCTGAATGTCTTGATAACATTGTGAATAGTATGGATTTGGGTATCATATGAGTATCTTTTTTAGAAAGATGCAGTAGGAAACTTTTACAATGGCTAGGATAATGTCATTTATGTTTTATGGAAAGAATACTCTTAAGTATGAACTGACCACATAAACAATCTAGTCTTCCTTTATCACCGATAATACTGTGAGTAGTTTGGATATCAGTATCATATGAGTATCTTAATGTGTTCATTATAGTGTATGGATACTGGTATCAGAGTCTGTATCTGAATGTGTTGATTATATGTCATTCGTATGGATTTAGGTATCCTTTTTGTGTATTTATTGTAATGTGAGTAGTATAGATATGAGTATATATGTTTATTGAAATGTGTTTCTTCTTCTTAAATTTTGTGAAAAAAGGACATTTCCTCTCCCCATAAAAGAAAATTTGCTTGGCTCCTTGTGACTAATGAGTAAATTAATCTTACATAATGAGGTGGATATCGTACTTGTGTCATTTTAGTTTAGTTGTACTGGTGTACTTTGACAGATGTGGCTTACCTGACAATTGCATATTAACCTCAGAAAATTTGTCCTCTGCAGGAACCGAAAAAGTTCAATGATTTTCTGCGC
Organism: Prunus avium; assembly: GCF_965620075.1. Lineage (NCBI taxonomy): Eukaryota > Viridiplantae > Streptophyta > Magnoliopsida > Rosales > Rosaceae > Prunus > Prunus avium. The sequence continues at coordinate 31,450,482 of NC_142287.1, forward strand.
ACTCTATGTATATTCTGCCAGGAGAAAGCCCTCAGCAGTTTCTGTGAATTTCTTGCATCCAAAGAGCTCACCTTGATTTCAAAGACAGAAGCTATAGACAGGTTTCGTGCTCTTATGCTCTTTCCGGTTATTGAAGTGCTTGTTTTCAAGTCAATTATAGTTTTTGTATCTTTCTCATTTCTTTCAGCAGTCATTTATTTGAATTTTTGTTCCTATATGTTCCCAATGCAGTGAAGTTAGGGATGATGAAGCTAGGAATTTTCTGGTCAAATCAGAGCCAAAGATGGAATGAGTGCTTGAGTGCTTTAATTGGTGTCTTGTGGCTATTTGCCGAGAGTTACATCACATTATGATACAATAAACACATATCTATATGAGTATCATAATGTGTTTATTGTGATGTGGTTTTGTATCATAATGTGTTTACATCAATGCTACAATATATAGATATATGATTATGGCTGAATGTTTAACTGCCTCAGTTTTGAACTTGAGAGGTATTACCAATCGTGTGAACACACATGCAACACTGTTTTGTTTTGATTATGGTGATGTGAATATATTAGTAATTCAGTCTGAACACAGAGGTGCATGTTGTTTAATTAGAAAGGTTTATTTTTTTAACTTGAGAAGCCGAAGAAAATATGTACATACAATATTGTCATACAATAACCGTGATACAATATGAGAAGGGTGGATAAAAGGATGTTATGCCATATTGTCATACAATAACCTGAAAGCACTTCCCAATGTACATATGTGAAAACAAAATGTAGTAGTCGTTTGGGTTTTACCCCTTACTAGTTGATCAGTTTACAAACAGAATATTGAAAGCTATTCCCCATGTATCCCAGTGGTGGGTTTGGGGTTGGTTTCGGTTTCTTTATCCTTTAATCGTGAGACTCAAGACGACATGGTTGATTTCAAGTTTCAACATATCTTCTTGTTGCTTTGGTTTATTTTCTTGTCCTTACTGTTTGACTAGTTTTGTCCTCTTGCTGGTTTTTTGTCCTCATATTGCTTTTGTTTAACCACATATAGTATTAGCATTAACTTGGTTTTTGAAGACGGCACATGCATAATATCATTTAATACCCATCCCAAGTTATTATTTGTTGATAGCATAAAAACATACCCATCCCAAGTTATTATTTGTTGATAGCATAAAAACATACACATCCCAAGTAATTATTTAGTACCTAAATTCCTCAATAGAGGAATGTTATTCACAATCCCATTACTTGCTAGACATGTGGACACACAAACGCTTGCTACATGTCTCTCCTTTGTGTAATTATGATTTCACTTTCTTCTCTCGGTTGCCACTCTTTATTTTTTTTATTTATTCTTTTCTCTCTCTCTCTCTCTCTCTCTCTCTCTCTCTCTCTCTCTTCTCCTTCTCACATCCTTAGCCTCGTCCTCCTCTGTTTTTTCCCTTGTTTTATCATCTGGGTAGCTCTAGTTTTTAGTTTTTAGTTTTCTTATTCATTCATTACTGGTTTTGGGTTCAAATTTGCTTTTTATTTTTCGTGACCCCTCTTTGTTATGCTCATGTTCATAAAGTGGTCACCTTTGATGTTTGAAATCTGTGCCTTTTGTGTGTTATGGATCGGTTTGTGTTTTTTTGGTATGTCAATGGGCACTTCTATGAATAAGAAGAAATAAAGAGGAGAGAAGAGACGGAGGGCGATGGAAAATTTATAGAGATGGAAAGAAGATAGGAACGTGAGAGAGAGAGAGAGAGAGAGAGAGAGAGAGAGAGAGAAACTGATGGAGAGAAAAAAATTAAAAAAGAGAAAGAGAGAGCCAATTGAGAGAAGAAAGAGAAAATATTTTTAAAATAAGAGATAGAGAGAGAGAGAGAGATATGCAAAATCGAGAGACAAAAGAGAAACAATTTTTTTAAAATACAAACACGATGCAGCAAGCGTTCGTCTGTCCTCGTGTCTTGCAAGCAATGGGACAATCGGTTTTGAGTGCTTGTGAATAGCATTCCTCCACGCTTCTAACAAGTAATGGGATAATCGCTATTGAGCAATTGTGAATATCATTTCTCTATGCCTCCTCATTTAACCTTCCCCATGAAAAGTCTCTTGCATGAATAAGTTTTCCATAATACCCCTAACCCTAAACCCTAACCCTTAACCCCAAACATCTAAACCCTAAACCCTAAACCCTAAACCCTAACCCTTAACCCCAAACCTGTAAACCCTAAACCCTACAACATAAACCCTACAACCTAAACCCTAACCCTTAACCCTACAACCTAAACCCTAACCCTTAACCCTAAACCTCTAAACCCCCAACCGCTAAAACCTAAACCCTGAACTCTACCAATTTAAACCCTACATACGTATTTCTTAGCACCAATTATTTGTATCCCAAGTCCAAAAAGAAAAAGAAATTCCTAAGCTATTGTTTGTTTGATCACATAAAGACGGCTTCGATATTTGTTGTTAGTTGTATCATTTATCAAATTTGCCATCTGTTATGGCTTGTGTATTTTTCTAATTGGTAATTTATTTATTGTGAATTTTAGAAGTTAAATCGTATAAAAATAAAATGAAATAGTCGAAGATTGACATGTCATTTTTTTTGTTATTTATTGTCTTTTTCTTTATCAAATTCATAAGAAATTAAATACAAATAAGAAAAATACACCAAAAATTGCTACAAATAAGAAAAATACACCAAAAATCATGATTCTACATATTTGAATTAATGGAAATCATTGAATCAAAGAAATAAGAGTGTATGTGATAGAATGTTTTGATTTGTCTATGAACAAAGTTGACTTTTTATTATTGATTTGTATTTTTATAATTTAGAATTAGCATTTTGGAGCTTTAAAGAAAAGATAATATCACAAGATGTTTATAGGAATTTTCTGGGTATTTTTATGATTTTAAATTTATATATTATGAATTTTAGAAATTAAATTTTTGATAAAAAGCCTTTATAATTTTTTCCCCCAAAATTTTTCGCGTGCCGCCCTTTTTTCACCAAATTTAAGTTTGGTGCATCTTTTTTTTGGGGTCAAATTCTCTCTCCCTTGCAGAAGCGTCATATTCTATCTCCAATCTCTAATTCATTCTTTTATCCCAAATGCTCTCTCAGATCTCTTCCTTCTCAGACTTTGCAAATTTCTCTCTCTCACTCTCTCTCTCTCTCTCTCTCTCTCTCTCTCTCACATCAAATCCCATCGAAACCCTCCCTCTCTTTCTGTGGCTTCTTCTCTGTCTCCCTCTCTCACAATTTATGGCTTCTTTCTCACTGGAACATTCAAGAGCTTCAACTCCTCATCAGCTACAAGACAATTGCTCGAGGCCAATTGCTTCGAAGGTGAAGGCTGCGTGACAATTCCCAAGGTGTGATTTTGTAAAGCTCTAAACTCCATGCTTGATACAAAGTTTTGGTATCAGTTTAGGATTGATTTGAATTCTAGATGTCTGTAGCTTGCTTTAATTGTGGATTCCATGTGAATGTTTGTTTTTATTTGGATTCTATATGTATGTGATTTTATTTGATTGAATCCAAGATCCTACTTGCATTTGTGATTTAATTTGATTGAATTTGGGTTCTAGTTGTGCGTTAGTATTTAGAATTTTTATTTTTGTTTTATTTTCAGAGAGTAATTACGATTTTGTGAAAATTTCTCCTCCTGGTTATTATTTGGGTATTATCAGTAGCTTAAGAATACAACACTTCAAACTTAATTTTCTTTGGTGGGCACTTCAATCATCGTTTTGTACTGGTTGGGCATGTGTGCTGGAATTTTAGTTCTTGCTTGAAATTTTAATTTGATATCTTATTCCCTCACATTTTATTCTTTGATGCAGCTCTTAATAAAGATGAGTTACTTCAAATGGTGAGATTTGGTGCTGAAATGGTGTTGCTCATATGCTTGCACAATTGTCTAAGGCCTTTTAGATAAATGTTAAGGCTTAATATCTATGTTTGCACCAAAGCAGGTGGAACTTTCATGAAAGTGTTTTTGATTGATTATATCTTTTAGTAGCTTTGATTACATCTCTTTTTGCACCATGTAGAGTTTAATTAGCTTTGGTTACGTTTCAGAAATGTATCAAATATCCCTTTATGACAGTGATAGGTATTAATCGTGCACTGAGATTATACATTTCCAGCTATGCATTGATGGCTCTGGTTGCCCTGCAAATTTGGTAATTATTATAAATGAAGTTGGGGATGAAATTGATGATATGTTTATATTTTTTAAATGAAGTGAAAAGATTGGTCATACCTGTGGAACCAAGATCAGCCATTGCCTCTTCAAGAAATGGTAATTTGTTTATTAGCAGCAGGAATGCAGTTTTTTTGTTTTGTTTTTTAAGAAGAGGATTTCCATTAAGAGGTTTTTTAAAATGGTTTTTATTGTTGGTGTTGGGACATTGGAGGTTAGCAACCACTTACAGAAATTAAAATAATTTTCTTGTTCAATTTTATTCGAACTCATCGTTTCATATTTGCTTGTGTTATGTTGCTGGCTCATCTGTTTGGTTTTTTAATTTTTTTTAAACTTGCTAAACAGAGTATGAGAAGAGTATCAGAAGAAAGGTTTAGAGTATCACAAGAAATGTTTCTGGTTTCAATTATGTTTTTACCAAAGGACTATCCAAAGGTCGCTTTTCTCATTTGGTATCCAAACTTGTCTCCCGGGAGCCAAGTTTGCAGGGGAGTGTTGAGAAGAAGACATGACATAATCACTAAGCAGACAACACAATATTCTGGTGCATGTACACAGAGCTGGACTAACGGTAGTGTAGGTGTGGGACCAAGACAACTGCATGTGGTCTTGACTAGTGCAGAATATTTATCAGATTAGTGATATGTTATTTTATTCTTAAAGTCTCTACCCACATGCAGAATACTTGTATATAAATATAGTCAGCATCTTGTAAACGAGTGCAAGCAATAATAAATTAGTTTCCTCAGTATTTTATTGTGAATTTTAATACTGACGTTTATCCATAGAAGTTGCTTGATTTGATTATAAGACCGTACTCGCCTATGTGAAACAAAGTTCAAACTCATATTCCATTTTATACTTCCAACATATAAAGTTTAAATAAGATATACTGAAACCATAACGAAAACATGAAGATATAGATCTAACACCCATACCCATACTACACACACTATCATCAACACATAAGATACAAAAATGATATTTACTAATACTATTGTCAACACATTAAGATACAAAAATGATATCTGCTACTGCTAATACTATTGTCAACCCATTAAGATACAGATGATACATACTAACTCTATTGTCAATACATTAAGATACATAAATGATACTAACGCTATAGTCCATACACACAGAGAGATCCTACCAAGCCAATGCCCAGGGCTTGATGATACACACAGAGAAAGTACAATGACACCACACTATACTCTCCCACTTTTACCTCACTTAAACACTTAGAGTGGTACACAATTAACTCTCTCACTCTCACAATATTAGAGTGGAAGACTGATGGCTTTCGGATGGTGTTCTCACCCTTCTCTCTCTGTCTCACGACGTCTTCTCTGGTGCAACACGCTCTCTCTGCTCTAGCTTTGGTTGCTGCCTCCTTATATAAACCCATGCAGCAACTCTCCTAATGAGGGAAACCGCATATCAACCCACGTGATGGCCAGCCAAAGAGAAAGAACATTCTTTATCATTGGACCGTGCATTGTCTCCCACCAAAGACATCATCATTCCATGCAATATTATTAGCCACCAGCCATATTCCCTTTAATTATAAAAAGAACATCTCAAAAGCACTCATCCAAAACTCATCACGTGAAGCTTGAGAAGGAGCCAGAAAGTTGTGGGAGACTACTTTCTTCTTCCATCATGGGCTGGACCAATATGCCAACAAACTCAAAGATTTGAAAACCAACAGTATAAAACCAGAGCCAAGTGCTCACTTGTGGTCTCCAATCATCAAGTAATGAACTCAAGGCCACTTTGATGAAGCAGACCAGAATCACCAAACTAGCCAAATGAAAACAGAAAATTGAATTACAAAGGTAGATGTAACTTGCTTTGTATGGTATGAATGACCAAACAAGAAGAAAAAAGAAAAGAGAATTGCAGGGGTACACCGTGGGGGAGGGAGGGAGGAGAAGATTAAACCAGGAAAAAAAAAATGGTGTTCTTCAAGAGAGTATCTGTTTTTTTGGAGGAAGGGATATTTTTGGAGGGAGAGAGGATAGAGCATGCTCAAGAAGAAGAAGAAAAAAAAGAGAATTAGAGGGGTAGACCATAGGGATGGAGGGAGGATAATACCAAACCAAAAAAAAATGGTGTTCTTCAACAGAGCATCTGTTTTTTAGAGGAATGGATATTTTTGGAGGGAGAGAGAACATAGCATGCGAAAGAAGAGGATAATAGAGAATTAGAGGGGTAGACCGTAGGGAGGGAGGGAGGAGAATATCAAACCAGAAAATAAAAATTGTGTTCTTCAAGAGAGCATCTGTTTGGAGGGAGTGATATTTTTGGAGGGAGTGATTTTGGAGGGAGTGATATTTTTGGAGGGAGAGAGGAGAAAGCATGCGGATGAAGGGAGTGTTTCAGTGCAATAATTTCAGTTGCAACTGCTTTTTGGAAAGCCGTTGGATTATATCCAACGGTGTTCTCATATTAAGTCCTCATTTAGAGGTTCTTGCTAGAGCCTTGCCCAAAAAAAAAAGGGAGGTTTCTCCCACTCACTTAATGGTACGAGAGAGACAGGGAGGATAGAGTCCATGTCTATCTGTCAAATTCTTCAAACCATCAATATTTGTTTATTCAACAACTTTGTCCTTTCTTTTTCTTAAACAAAAAATATATATTATTATTATTATTAAAGGAATTGAACCTAACCACTGAACCACTAGACCACTAGACCACTAGTGGGCTAATTGAGCCACTCAAGTGGGTCTTTATTTTTTTGAGAGCAATATGATTGGCATGGTTGTTTTATATCAATCTCCACTTTGTGAAGAAATCGAATTGAGAATGAATTCGAATGTGAAAGGGTTTAGAGTTTAGGGAAATCAGAACCAAATATTCCTCCAGTAAAAGTGTTTGCTAAATGTTTTCTTTAACATTGTCACCAAAACATTGTCAAGTAACCTCAAAGACTTGGAAATTCACATTTTTCTTGTGATGAGGGTTTTTATCCTCTATGATGTTGATTCAATAATTTCGTGTTGGTGTGCACCTGAGTTAAGCGTATAAACTAATGTAGTGTACTTATCTCTTTAAACTCGATTCCTCTTATTGTGCATTAGAATAATTTAGAATATTATTTGTTTAAAAAAAAATATCATGGTTGGTTAGTTTGTAGTGTCCATCATAGTCCCTAAGAGCAACTCCACCCATTTGCCCATTGCCATGGCAAGGGGGGGCTAGGGCAGCCACTATTCACGTGAATAATGGTTGCCCTTGCAAATAGTATATTTTGTGTTTCCACCCGTTGCCATGGCTAAGGGCAATTACTATTCATTTTTTTGTTTTTTTCACAAATTTTTTTACCTCAATAATTAATTTGGATAATATTTTCGGATAAGATTTTTGGGTTCGTACATGTCAATATTTATTATAAAATTCATATCTCAATCGGATAAAATTTTGGTATTTATAGAAAAAAAATCAGTAATTTTTTAAAAAAAAAAATCAATTTTTTTTCATTTTTTTATTGCACAAAAATTGGCTGCCGTTGGATTGGAGAAAAAAATTTGATCGGAGAGCTCAGAGCACGACACGTGGACTTTAGTGGCACTGTAGCGGCACTGTAGCACACGAGCACTGTAGCGCTGGCGTCATCCTGACGTCACCCCAAACCGAGTTTTGGACCTCGGGCTGAACTGGCCTTTGGGCCAGCCCGACTTGCTGGGACCCGCACCTTGCCCGGGCTTGGGCTCACCGCTGGAAACTCCTTTTTTTGCTTTTCTCCCCCCAGCCTTGGGCTAGGCTCATGGCTGCACTTGCTCTAATGTAATGATTGATTTTCAAGTTTATAAAAAATAAAATAAAAAAAGAGATGGATTCAATTGCCATATAAACCATAGGAGTAGGATTGCTTTTGCTATATTTGAAACTACAAGGATTAAAACGAAATTGAGTCAAAATTATAAGTACCAAAAATATACTGTTGAAAGAAACCTTCTTTTTACCCAACAAAATTGAACGAAACCCATCTTTTATTATCTTCTCGCATTTCTAAGGCAACACTGAGTCAGAGAAGGACATAGCTCACTGCCCTGAGGTTCTGATCTCTCTCTTAGCTATTTGTTAATCATTCAGAGCTCTTTCTCTCTATTTGTATGATTCAGCTCTCTTCCCCTGATTTATGTTTCCTTTTCTGAAATTTAATGGAATTGATGATCTGGGTTTTGTTTTCAGAGAGGAATTTGTGATTAGATTTGGGGTTTTGTATAAACTGCGCAATTTTGGTGTTTCTCGGGAATTATTTGGGAAATTTGTGATTAGATTTTGGATTCTGGGTCAACTTGGCCTTTTTCCTGATCTTGAATGTGTTTTGAATCTGACTTGATCTGCTTGTATGCAAACAAAGTTCTCTTTTTTCTCTATGGATGTAATGTTAGGGTTCTCAGTGCTCAGAGCTCAGAGCTCTGGTTGATTGTGGAGAAATTTAGGAGGAAAATGAAAATGATATGAAACCACAATGCAAATATTGACTAAGAAGCTGGTTTGGTTTGACTTCTCTATCCAGATTAGAACCTTAGTGTGTGTGTGTGTGTCTAAATGAAAACATAGGTTAAAGTTTTTAACTTGGCCCTTGTATGATTCTTTTTTTTCTTCCTCTGAGTTGCATAATATTTTTTATTATCAGGAATTGTTATTTTATGTTGAGACTGAGACAGACAAAGTCCTTTTGTAGATTAATATTCAATTGATTGCAATAATTGAAATGAAGAAAGAAGGAAATGAGGAAACAAGTATGGAGGCAGTGAAGAAGTTCTTGGAGAAAGAAGGTGAAATGGCAATCACCATGGATGGGCTGCCAGAGAGGTTCTTTGAGCCCTTTATCATGAAGGGCATTCAAGTCGATCTCCTTGAACCCGGTCGTATTGTTTGCTCCTTCAAAGTACCCCCTCGTTTGCTGAATGGAGGCAATTTTATGCATGGTGGAGCCACAGCAACCCTTGTGGATTTGATAGGGTCAGCTGCAATCCTCACCGTCGGAACTCCCACTGGAGTTTCAGTGGAGATCAACGTTTCATACTTGGATTCTGCTTACCCTGGTGAGGAAGTTGAGGTTGAGGCCAAGGCTTTACGAGTTGGGAAGGCTGTTGGTGTTGTCAGTGTTGAGTTAAGGAAGAAGAAGACAGGCAAAATTATAGCTCAGGGCCGTCATACCAAGTATCTTGCTCTTGCTAGCAAACTCTGAACAGCTTGGAAGCTGGAACCAAGACCCAAGACACAATTCAGTTTGTGTTCTATGTAAAGATTTTTCCACATTGAATAAAATTTCTTTTGACTGAATTATATATGTTCACAGTTTGAGATGCAAATCAATGATCAATTGAAATTTTCCTCAGACTTGTATAGAATATTGAGAAGCCTATTGGTGTTGTCAGTGTTGAATTTAGGAAGAAGAAAACAGGGGAAACATCGTTGTCAAACTGGTGCTTCTCCCTACACTCAATAAACTGTGAACAACTTTAAACCAACAATTCAGTGTTCCAATTTACAAATTTTGCTCATGGTTATAGTTCAAAGAGTTTCACATGCAAACAATGCTCAATAGCATCTCTCCTCAGACCGATTCCAATTCGAAAAAGTTGTTAAAAACCAGAAGATTCGATTGCTTAACCTTTAGATTGTAACATGATACAGCTGGTTCATGAAAAAATAATCTAAATCAAGAAAAAAAAAAGTTGATTATTTAAGTCAATTCTTCAAAATCGCATTCCTCATCATAATTGCATTCATCATCGTAATTGTATCCATTATATTTGTCATTTGCAACATATGAATCGTCATCTTGGCCTGTCTGGCTTCAGCCTCTTCACCGTAACCATTACTTTCATGCTCAAACTCATCATCACGACTGTTCTTCTCATTTGACAGTTGCATATCACAAAGACTGCCACAATTAGACTTTGTGCCTTCCTGAAATGCAGGTGCATAACCCTGATTTTACACATGAAGAAAAAGATCATATGAAACAAATTCGGTATCTATTAAAGTTCAGGCAATTACTCGCAGAGAGATACCTCCATTTTCTAAAACCTTCCAGGATTTTTAACTAGGAACTACATTGCAAAATCATTATAAAATGACAACCAAAAAAAAAAAAAAAACTTTGAACCATATAACTGCCCCATTAACTGCCCAATTAGTTAACTGATCATTCTAGTAAACCACCAGACTGAATTTCAGATATCACAGTTTCATGTCTTAATCCATGCTCAATAATAACACACCATCTTCCAAAGATTATTCTTTTATGTATTAAGTTCTATCCTGGAGTAGTTTGTGACACTTGGATATACCTTTATTCCATTAAACAGGAATTTGGTGTCTGCACACTAACCAGACATTAAGAAAACAAAAAAATATATTGAACAAGTAACATCATTTGACAATCGAAATTAAACGTGCCATTAGATTTGATTGGCTTTTAGTCGCTTGTGGTCTGTGCATCAGTGAACAAGACCTCGGATGTTGACAGAACATGATATGGGATTTGCAAAGCATGAATAAAGCAAAATTGATTCTAAAATAAGACATATAAAAGATGCTTACAAGCTCTTCATTTAATTTATCCAAAGCTTCATAGTTGATTTTTGAACTCAGCCTCTGCAAGAACAAAATGTCACAATAGTATCTGTTAAATAAATTATAAGTAGGACAATCAACATTGCAGGAAAATTTAAGCACCGAAAATCCCATAAAACAGTTTATTATTAACTTACATTCTTAGAATCCATCACAGTAGAAACTTTGACAGCCTTTTCTGGCATTTTAGCAGGAGCAGCTTTCTTGGCCATTCTGGCTCGTTTTCTACTCTTTCCCTACCAATTTTATAGTTGCATATAGAGATCAATACATAAGAGTCAATGCTGGCAGTAAAACATGCACAAATAGTCGAAAGATCAAAAAATAAGTCAAATGCAAATAAGATTGAAGTGAAAACTTTCAACACAGTTATGCAGTGTGTGACTCAAATAACAGCTCAGAACTAGGCAAGAATTCTAAGCTGGATGAGACTTCCAAGCCTATGCTTCATATCACAATGCACATATGACATGCAGCGAACATAAACTCAAATACCAGAAACGAGGTCAGTTTTAAAAGTGAAGAACTCCTGCACAATGACAGAGCTAAGGAGAATGAAGAGGCAAATAATGCAGGGGTTGATAATCATGATTAACTACATAACCTCAATGATTTTCAATCTAAAGACTCAAAAGCCAAAAATATAGACAACAAATAAAAAGAAACCATGGAACAAACAGAAACTGAGAAAGCCCCTAGCATTGCACCGAATCCTTGTGAACACGCATATGATAAAATTTATGGATTTCCAAAGGCATTACCTTATCATAGTCCTTGTTCATTGCTTCATAAATCATTCTTTTGAACAGTGCCGCCTGCTTGGTGTTAAGGTACCCAACAACCTACAAACCACAAGCATCATGCCTTCCATGTCAAAATTCCAAAAATAAAAAATTGAAGCAACAACCATATACAAATCCAAATAAAAAAAACAGCAGTTTACAGATAAGTCTAGACCAAGAACTATATACCAAGTGGCTATGATGGAAGTGACCTTGAAGAAAGCTGATGGATCATGGGCAGGGGTAGCTTTCAGTTTCAGGATCACTGCTATTGTCTTTCATTAATTTTTATCCTTTATTTTCAAACATAGAAAATGTGGTTGATTGTCATGAACCAAGAACAAAATTTTCACAATAACCATGAAAGGATATTCCAAGAGCATTGATATGTAGATTAAATTCAAATCATCATTGAGGAATATGAGCATCCACCTTCTATTCATCAACTTGAGAAAAATGGGCAACCACGATTCAAACTCAAGAAAAGCAGGTGTGTGTATATATATATATATATATTATTATCTGCCTACCTCTGCATCGTCAATATCTGCAACCACGGTTCAAACTCCAGAAGCAGCTGAGAAAGCATAGACTACAAAAGAAGTCAAAGGACGCTGAAAGAGGCCATTGTTGTTTCAGACTTTCAGTCAATTGCAGTGTTCGAAAAATCGGCCTAGGCGGGCGGCTAGGTGGCTAGGGGGTCGCTAGGCGGGCTCGAGGCGGCTAGGCTGTCGCTAGGAAGGCGCGATGCTGCTAGGCGGTCGGTAGGCGGGCGCGAAGATGTTAGGCGGTCGCTAGGCGGCTAGGCGGTAGCTAGGCGGGTTGGGTCTTTTTTCGTTGCCGAACCCGGAGGACGAGGCAGGCGAAATCGAAGCTTGAGTTGATAGAGAAGCGAAATGGCTTGACTGGGAGTGCAACTTCCGTACTCTGCGAATGCAAGCTTCGTGTTCGTCTGGAATATATCTAAAGCGTATAGCCGCTCGGCTATACGTTTAAAATATTCAAATATCTTTCAATCGGCAATAAAGAAACAAGGCCTTATTGGATATTTTGGACGACAAAATGTCATATTTTGATGATGTGGAAACTGAGCCACTACTAACGTCATCATAGAATCGATTTTTTTAACAAAAATATTCTTTTACCGGATAATTATCTTTCTTTTATTTGACACAAGTTTTCAACAATTAGATTAGAGTACAATGGATGGCTAAAATTAAATAAACTATTTTTTTTTTAATATAATGATATATTGTAATTAATTTTTTATTGACTTTCCCATTCCATTTTCTCTTTCTGTATTAATATTTTTTGCTTTTTTTTAAATTTATATAAACCCCCTGAAAATGTATTTGAGTCTCACTTTGCCCCTTGAATAAGAACGGATCCATGTACATGCTAGGCTGGGCTCTAGTACGGTGTAAATTTTTTAAAATACTGAACTTAGTACAAATTTTATATGCTAATCCTACTCCAAAAAATATTAGCCCACGATTTCTTTGTCGCATGGCCTGTGATTGTTTTTTGTTTAATATTAGCTCACCTCTTTTGACTAAAAAAAAAACACATTTATGACTGCTTTTGGAACAAATAACATGGTAGTAATAATAAATTACTATCGAAACAAACATGGGAAATATTTAATGTTTGCCAACAAGAAAATTTAATAATTTCTTCATGCTCATGTTCCCTAGTAGCCGTAAACCCCCTTTCCTTTTTGCCAAAATAAACTGTAAACCCCTATTTTTTGGCGCTATTTTAAATATTTTACAAGTATCAACTAATTAAGGTGGTTTTAAAGTTGAAACTCCAAGGCTTGAGGTTAAATAGTGGCTAGTCTGGTCCCTCTGTAGTTTGGATTGCTTCTGTTGAATTGCATTTGCATTGCTTCTTCTAGCTGCCTAGTAGTTTTGAGAGAAGGATAAAGGTTTGTTTTAGATTTTTTCTTTAAAGATGTTATTTTATTATTTTATTTGTTACTTTCTGGTTTTGAAATATTTTAAATGTTATTATATTATTATTATTATTATTATTTTACTTGGAGTCCCCAAAGCCAAGAAAAATATTAACCCACTTTCCTGAATTTGTCATTGCCCTTGAAACTCATTTTGTCTCACTTTACCCCATTTTCCACACATATTTGCGTCACTTTGCCTCGATTCCGGTAAGGCTAACAATTTCTGGTCAAAATATTAATTAAAAATTAAAAACTCAATTTTAAATAAGATTAAATATTTAAAACATAATGTATATTAATTGAGTTTTTAATTTTTAATCAATATTTTGACTGGAAATTGTTGGACTCGCAGGAATCTACGCAAAGTGAGACAAATACATGTGAAAAAAGAGAGTAAAGTGAGACAAAATGAGTTTCAAGGGGCAAAGTGAGACTCAAATACACTTTTCAGGGGGCATGTCATAAAATAAGCCTTAATATTTTGGGAGCTTTAAGCCCTGTTTAGTATCCTACTTAAAAAGGTAAATTCAAAAACTATGATTCTTGTTAAAAACATGAGTTTTCAAAGAGTGATTTTAAGATCATAAACTTGTTTAGTATTGAACTCCAAACTATTTTCAAGATCTAAAAAAATTGGATTTAAATGAGCCCAAGAGAACATGTGTTGTATGACAACATAATTAAGTTAAATGAGCCCAAGAAACACTATGGCTAAAATACAAGGATGGGGTTTTGCTTCATCTTTTGTATTGGCTTATATAAGCCACACTTGGACCGTTTTCTTTCTAGGGTTTGAAGAATCCAACTTTGGAGTGGGTTTGAGAGGAGAGAAATCTCCACTCTACCATGCTAAAACCGGCCACCAAGAGGAGAGGGCTAGCACCTTACCTCCTATTGGTCATCTTCTTCATCTCTTACACTACGTTTGTGTGTATGAACTAGAGGGTATTTACTTTGGTACCTTGTGAAGACTCTATGAAGCAAGCAACAAGGAAAAAGGTCTTTCCAAAGATGAAAAGTCGGAGACCGTCCAAGAGAGCTTCAAGGATAAGAGAGTCTCATCGTTTCCTCCCTTTTCTTTTGTGCTCAAGTGAGATTAGACCTAGAAAGATACTTGGAATTTGGTAGCATTAGGCTTAATAAGATCTAAAAGTCGCTTTCTTTGAATGTTTGATTCATGTGTGTTGTAGCTTAAAATCCATGAGTTTAAATTTAAATGCATGTTTCCCTCATAGGCTAAGTAATGGAATCCCCTTAGAGGTTTGCAAATGGCTTGGGCTAAGGGTATTAGGACCCTTTGAATGTGACACTTTTATTTGTTGTTTCTCTGATGGCTAAGGCTTCTGGAGAAATGAGGAAACAAGTATGGAGTTAGTGAAGAAGTTCTTGGAGAAAGAAGGTGAAATGGCAATGACAATGGATGGGCTGCCAGACAAGTTCTTTGAGTCCTTTATCATGAAAGGCATTAAAGTTGATCTAACCAGGTCGTATTGTTTGCTCCTTCAAAGTACCCCCTTGTTTACTGAAAGGAGGCAATTTCATGCATGGAGGAGCCTATGCTTACCCTGGTGAGGAAGTTCAGATTGAGGCCAAGGCTTTACGAGTTTAGAAGGTTGTTGGTGTTGCCAATGTTAAGGAAGAAGAAGACATGCTCAGGGCCATCATACCATGCTCTCGCTAGCAAAATCTAAACAGCTTGGAAGTTGGAACCGAGACAATTCAGTCTGTGTTCCTATGTAAAGAATTTCAACATTGAATAAATTTAACTGAATTATATAAATTCACAGTTTGAGATACAAACCAATTATCATATTTTCATCAGACTTGTATATAATATTGAGAAGTCTTTTGGTGTTGTCAATGTTGGGGAAATATCGTTTTCAAACTGGTGCTTCTCTCTACACTAAAGAAAGTGTGAACAGCTTGGAACCAACCATTCAGCGTTTCAATTTACAAATTTGGGCTCATGGTTATAGTTCACATAGTTTGACATGCAAGCAATGCTCAATTGCATCGCTCCTCAGACAGATACCAATTCAAAAAAGTTATAAATAAAAAACCAAAAGTTTTAATTGCTTAACCTTTTGATCGTAACATGATACAACTGGATCATGAAAAAAGAATTGACTATTTGAGTCATAATTCGTCAAAATCGCATTCCTCATCGTAATTGTATTCGTCATCATAGTTGCATCCATTATATTCGTCATTTGCAACATATGTAACATCATCATGGCCTTGTCTGGCTTCAGCCTCTTCACTGTATCCATCACTTTCATGCTCAAAATCATCATCATGGCTGCCTTCAAAACTGTTCTTCTCATTTGACAGTTGCATATCGCCATGACTGCCACAATTAGACTTTGTGCCTTCTTCGAATGCAGGTGCATAACCCTGATTTTACACATGGGGAAAAAAAATTAGAAAAGGTTCTAGCAATTACTCGCAGAAAGACACCATTCATTAAAACATTACCAGGATTTCTAACTAGGAACTGCATTGCATGGCAAAAAAAACTATTAACCATGTAAAAAGATGAAAGATTTTCCTATTTTTCTAAGTCTCCAATTAATTGCCCAATAAGTAAACAACCTGCCCAATTGATCATTCTTTTACGTATTAAGTTCTATCTTGCCATGGTTTGTGACACTTGTATATACCTTTATTCCATTAAACATGAATTTGGTGTCTGCCCCCCACTAACCAGCCATTAAGAAAACAAAAAAATATATTGAACAAGTGACATCATTTGACAATCGAAATTAAACGTCCCATTAGATTTTATTGGCTTTTAGTCGCTTGTAGTCTGTGCATCAGTTAACGAGACCTTGGGTGTTGACAGAACATAATATGGGATTTGCAAAGCATGAATAAAGCAAAATTGATTCTAAAACAAGACATATAAAAGATGCTTACAAGCTCTTCATTTAATTTATCCAAAGCTTCATAGTTGATTTTTGAACTCAGCCTCTGCAAGAACAAAATGTCACATTAGTATCTGTTAAATAAATTATAAGTAGGACAATCAACATAGCAGGAAAATTTAAGCACCAAAATCCCATAAACCAGTTTAATATTAACTTACATTCTTAGTATCCATCACAGTAGAAACTTTGACAGCCTCTTTTGGCTTTTTAGCAGGAGCAGCTTTCTTGGCCATTCTGGCTCGTTTTCTACTCTTTCCCTGCCAATTTTATAGTTGCAAATAGAGAGCAATACATAAGACTCAATGCTGGCAGTAAAACATACACAAATAGTCGAAAGATCAAAAAAATAAGTCAAATGCAAATAAGATTGAAGTGAAACACCCATGACATGCAGTAAAACATACACAAACTTCCAAGCCTATGCTTCAGATCACAATGCACATATGACATGCAGCAAACATAAACTCAAATACCAGAAACGAGGTCAGTTTTAAAAGTGAAGAATTCCTGCACAATCAAAGAGCTAAGGAGAATGAAGAGGCAAATAATGCAGGGGCTGATAATCATGATTAACTACATAACCTCAATGATTTTCAATCTAAAGACTCAAAAGCCAAAAATATAGACAACAAATAAGAAGAAACCATGGAACAAACAGAAACTAAGAAAGCCCCTAGCATTGCACCGAATCCTTGTGAACACACATATGACAAAATTTATGGATTTCCAAAGGCATTACCTTATCATAGTCCTTGTTCATTGCTTCCCAAATCATTCTTTTAAACAGTGCCGCCTGCTTGCTGTTAAGGTACCCAACAACCTACAAACCATCATGCCTTCCATGTCAAAATTCCAAAAATAAAAAGTTGAAGCAACAATCATATACAAATCCAAATCAAAGACAGCAGTTTACAGATAAGTCTAGACCAAGCACTATATACCAAGTGGCTATGATGGAAGTGATGTTGAAGAAAGCTGACGGATCATGGGCAGGGGGTAACTTTCAGTTTCAGGATCACTGCTTTTGTCTTTCATTAATTTTTACCCTTTATTTTAAAACATAGAAAATGTGGTTGATTGTCATGAACCAAGAACAAAACTTTTCACAATAACCATGAAAGGAAATTCCAAGAGCATTGATATGTAGATTAAATTCAAATCATCATTGAGGAATTTGAGCATCTACCTTCTATTCATCAACTTGAGAAAAATGGGCAACCACGATTCAAACTCAAGAAAAGCAAGAGCAGTATATATATAATTATCTGCGTACCTCTGCATCGTCAATATCAGAGAGGCTTTCTGAGACATCACCATCCGCAGGTGACATTGCGTACCCACAGAGGCCTTCTCTTCTTGCCGCCTCTTCTGTAACTCTACGGTTCTTTTAAAGTTTGTGGAATTTATATCAACTGGAGAGTAATGTCGGCGTAAATTCCTTGATTCTCCGAACCGACCTAATTCGGGTTCTTTCTTTTTCAGAATTGAAATTTGGAACGGTGGAACCCAAAAACTATATTCTTTTGTTCCACTCAAGTCAGTCCAGATTTAGTTTTCATTTTTTAAATCAAAAGCACTGAACGAAACCCAGAAGCTAGAGGAATATAAGAGGCCCAACAAATTAGGTTTAATTAAGATTGGCCCAGCAAAACAGAATATGCAGCCCAATCCCCCAATCCAAACCAACAAACACACACAAAAAAGAAAAGATCCGATATATGAAGAAATTGTTCAATGTGACTGTAACACCATGTCGGCATATACTAGTACTACTAGTAATAAAGCATAAAAGAACATCTAAAACATTAATTCATAATGAATTTTTAGCCCAAGTAGTTAAGAGCAGTTATACATGAACCTAATGTCATGTGTTCGAATCCCTCCTCCCCCAATGAGCAAAATAACATCCAAAACCAGCACAAATTGTGACACGACAACAACACCAGCCCTAAACAAAGACCGGAAACACTAATATACATTTCACTATAGAGGTTTTGTAGCCCAAATTATGGAAATATATTTGTTTACTTCTTTTCTTTTTCTTTTTTCCAAAATTTATGGTTCTCTTTAAATCAAGTTATTATGCAAACTGCCCATCATGGCCTCAATTGAACTAACTTGATTCCCTAAACACATTTAAAATCTAAAGTGAGAGGTGATGGGGTTTCCATGAATGAGTAGAATATGCATCCAACAACTGCTATTGCATATTCAAATGTCTAACATGTAGCCCCAGCCCTCATTCAAAAGCAAAAGGAAGCTAAGTACGATTCCAAATTAAAATGTATATATATTATATTATAATATAGAAAAACTCCAATCTTGAATTTGATTACACTTTGCCACTACTTGCATTGCCTTCATACTTAACTCGTATACACATTGCAAACCCCCTTCTACCATACATATACACTTCATGATCATCAGCTAGCAAAATAAAACTTAAACCCCAAATTCTCAAACTCAGCAGCTCAGCTCAGACTCGGATGCTTAATCTCAATCATCCCGACCGGCTGCGAATGCTTAAGGTAGTAATTAAGACTAATTAATTTAACATGAAGATGACATGGTTGATAGGGTTGTGGCGGATGATGTTCTGCTAGGCGATGTTGAACAAGTCTGCTTCAAAACCACAGTTGGCAAGAAGCAAGTTTTTCTCCTCTCTTCTTCCTTAATCAGCTCCCCAGCAAACATCTCAAGCTTCTCCACATTTGTGCTCTCCACCATTTTCTTGCCTTTGAATAGTACGGCCTCCACATTTTTCTGCGCCAACATTTCCTCTGTCAAGGCCAACATGTCTATCTTCTTGTTCTTGTTCTTGTTTGAGGCCTGCAGACCTCCGTGCATTTTCGAGATGATGCCGTTGGCTTGCACGCGGACATAATTGCTTGCTCGAGATTGTCCAAACGCCATGGAAACAGCTTGATCAACCTTTAATTACAGAAGAAGGGAAAGAAAATGATTAGTTAGCTGACCTACTCATAAAAAGAAAATCGAATTCATTGAGCACCAAATTAAAAATATTGCACAAAAGGAACGAAAGGGCCTCTTTTTTTTTTTTTTTTCTATATTAATAATTAGGTGGCACTTTTATCATGCCACCCCAACCACCATACATATAGTACAAGAATCATAAACCAAATCAAAATTTTTTTCCTTAGAAAACCATATTAAATTAACAAATCATAAACCATATTAATTTTTTTTTACTAGTGAATTTCTCAATTAGTCGAGTAAAATTCATTTAATCTCATAATAATTAAGCATCCAAAAATAAAAAATAATCAGAATTCTTACCAAGTCGGAAGCTCCTTCACCGGCTATTTTGAGGCAGCCAGAAGGGGACAAATTTCCGAGCTCCGACTCTCCATTTCCGAGAGACACAACCAACAGATCCTCAACCCCATTGCAGAACGGAAACTCCTGCTTATTATTCAGCACGTGCGTAATTGCCGCAGCCGTAGGATTGTTCATCGCGATCCCCCCGTCGACGGCCATGATCTTCGTCCTCCCGTCCACCGACCTCACCTCCACTGCAGGCTGCGCCGACGTGGCGGCGCACACGTCCATCATCTTGAAATCGTAGCCGTCCATCTCCACCGCGTCCGCCCGCGAAAACAAGAAAGGCGCGCGGGACGACATGTCGTAGCACGGAATGAGCACCGACTTCAGCGTGTCCTTGAGGCTCAGATGGTCGCCGAACGTCTTGCGGAAGAGCTTCTCCCTCTCCTTCTCCGCCCTCGTCGGCCGGAAAATCCGCCGGAAAATACCTCCCGGCGACGACCTGAAGATCCTGCGGCGGTTGTCGAGGAGGAAGTTGAGGGCCTCCTGAGCGGTGAACATGGGTCGGGTCGACCCGTCCTTAGACCCCCGAGTGAAGAGGAGAGCGGCGAGAATGCCGCCGGAGCCCGAGCCGGAAACGACATCGAAGAAGTCGGAGATGGCGGCGTTGGGATTGCCGGACTTGCGGCGGAGAGATGACTCTAGATGGGCGAGGGAGTTGGCGGCGAGGAGGCCGTCGGTGGCGCCGGCGGCGTCAATGGCGAGGACGCGGACCTTGCCCGTGAAGTGTTTGCTAGAATGCATGTGATGGAGGGGAGTGGAGAGATTGGTGGGTTTGGGGTCGGAAAGGAGGTTTTGGGCTGTTGGGTTTTCGTTGGCGCCGGTGCTGCCGTTGTTGTTGTAGCCGAAGAGGAAGTTGTTTTCGAGAATGGAGAAGATTTCGTAGGAGAGCTTGTCAACGTCGGGAGAGTTTGTGTCAATGTTGAGCATGGGGGAGGATGTGGACAGAGCCGCCATTTTTGGAGCTTTAATGCAAAAAAGACCACCGTACGTACTGAAGATTTAGGTAAAGGGTTGTAGCTTAGGTAGCTAGTAGTAGTGGATGAAGATGGGTAGGGAGTAGCTAGCCACTAAGAGGGCTTTTATAGGTGTGAGAATTTGAAGGGGATGGGGTGAGAGAGTGATATTAAGTTTTTCTTTTATTTTATTTTCGCCACATTTTTTTGGTTTTAATTTATTAATCGAATGTTTTTGTGACCATCTTGGAACATTCTTAGGTTGCCACTACCATACGACCAAGTGTTTTTTTTTTTTTTTCTTATAAATAAATTTAATTTTTAAAAATTATTCAGGAAAATAAAAGATGCTGTTGCTGTTGTGGCTTGTTGGAGGGAGCTGAGCTATGATACCGCCACAATTCTTTAAAATAAAAAAAAGAGTTTGTATGGATTTGGTGCATGGTAGAAAATATTCTTGGGCTTTTGTTGTTTTGGCGTTTTTTGAAGAGGTAGTTGACTAAAAGGACAGTCCAGGAGTCGAACGGATCGACCCTTTGGAAGGTAAAAGATTATTCTCTACATTACTTTTAAGGCTTCTGAACTTTCCATTAAATTACGGGTTAGTGTGTAAAGTGACGTAAGGGACCCCATTTTGCATATTAAAGAAAAATAAACATACGGAAGCGCACTCTTACATTCAAATTTAACGTACATAATCGGTGAACTTTGAAAGAAGACTTAAAAGATTCACCGTCATCATTCTACTTAACGCTTTGTTACAATAAAAGGGAATTGAACCTTTAACCGAGTCTAATTAACTCTCTTTTTCTCCCATTTTCGTCAATTGCATAAAATATTTTAGGATTTGGTTTAAGGTTTATAATACAGATAACGTAAAGCAGCTTATGTTCACAATTTTAATATGTCAGTAAAATGTTTGATTTATAACTCCATAGCCGCATACTTTAATGAATGTCACCTACTACTGCTTAACAATTTGAATAAGAATAAGAAGGAGAGGAGCTAAATGATTGAACCCCCATAAATATAATCTTATCATATTGTACCAAAGTATGTCCGTGGTACCTTACCTCTCTGGCATGTTGAAAACATATAGAATATCTTCTTGGGTTCAAATATTATGGAAGGAATGGGAAGTACTTGACGGATAATAAAAAAGAGATATTTAGTCATATATTTGTTCTTAGCACTAAAAATATATAAATCATACACCATTTAATTTTTATAAATAAAAAATTCAAAAAATGACAACTGGACCTATTAAATTTAATTTTGATTATTAAATTACTTTGATGCCCTATTGAGTGTTTTGAGTTTTTTTTAATGAGGTTTTGGGGTTGGGCTTGTTTTAAGAAATTGATGTCAGTTTTATAATTTATAAAATTTAAAAAAAACCTTTGGGCCCGTATAATAATGAATCTCCCTAAAAAACCTTAGGCTACTCACAATAATAAATGAATAATGCTTTAAATTGAAACTTCATCCCCTTTCTTTCTCATTGTCTTGTCTCCCTTTACCTAAGCCAGTCTTTCTAAAGCGCCATGTTTCTTTCAAATTTTCACTCTTTTTCCTTAGAGTCGTTTTCAAAGTTTCAAATTCTCCTAAACCCAACACCACTTTTAAACATTACATGAAATTAACCACTCCCTCAAAGCATTTTCCTTTTCTAACTGTGCTGAATGCAAAAAGATACTTGTTTCTTTTTTTGTTTTTGGGTGAGGATGGACATGGATGGATGGATCCTGTGATCTTCTCCTAGGACTTAAATTTGCACCCAATTAATCATATATGGATAGACTGTCATATCGGGTGGAGCCCTAACCCTAAATATAGTGACCTACCCTCCCCATGCATTTATTTTCATTTTCCATCAAGTACTACGTACACTGGTGCATGCCCTACAAAACAATTCAACATCTCTAGAGAGAGACTATAGTGAACTGGCTGTGGGATGATCCTGTGATGCTTATAAGCCATGAAAATCCATCAAATCCTTTGTAGGACCTGATAACATGTGAGTGTTGCTATGATTCTTTGATTTTCCTTCTCAACCGGCTTCTTCTTGTACGGTTGTACCGACATTTAAAGCCGGATATCTCACCCTTTGCTGGATCAATCATTTCCTGCATTTCTACCGCTTACATTTTAAGATGCGTGCATGTATTGATTATGAGTAACGTCCCCCTCTTGTTAGATATCTGATATGTTATATAACTCACATATACTTTTACCAAATCGATCTCACTAGTTATTATTTGTGAACAATGTCTTCTTGTCATGTGTGATGTATCTAATGTGTTATAATTCTAGATATATTTGCCTAATCAACTATAATAGTTCCAATTCACAATATGACAATTTGAGGAGTGAAAATTATTCCATGAAACATACTCCTATATATATATTCGAGCCATCCATAACCAGGTGTCTCAATAAATGGGCGTATCTCTTTAGATTTTGATACATGCATTCAGCAGTGAGATGGTAGCTAGCATGGTGTACGTGTTGATCCTGTCCATTACAGTTGTCCGGGTCCCGTACCCAACCTGCAGCTGATTTCTGTACGGAACTTTCCTATAGACTTGTCAAAAAGGCAACAATTAGTTGCACCCTCCTCTCATTTATACATCTTCAATTCCGTGATTAGTCCCAATCTATCTCAACTGATTCAAAATATGTGGCTGCATCTTATTGATACCTCGAGAGTTTTAGGTGCACATACACATACATATGCCGAATTTGTCATCAACGGTTACCTATGCGCAGTGGCGGAATTAGAGTTTAATATTTGGGGAGCGTAAGTTTAAAATTATGGGATTTTTTTTACTGTAACCTATGCATATACTCTCTCTATAGTAAAGGAGATGAGAAGATGGAAGGGGGCCAAGGTCACTTTCGGCCTATGAATAGCTCTATGTGAACAAGGTTGAAATTGTCGAAACGCGAGTGAACAAATGCCCTTAACACGCCTTCGTGTACGTCATATATTGGCTAACATATGGCTTTGACCTATGTGATGTGGAAGTTGTCAACTGGGTAGATAGAGAAAAGACCTCTAACCATATAAGAAATTAAGTGATGATAAAGCCATAGCTAATTTAAGTGATGATGATCCCACCAATTGATTAGGCCGAGTCTCCTTTTGACCAAATTAATAGTCTCAATATTTTGTCGAGCACTAAAAGCATATCCCAATGGTTGGCTCCTCTCGAAGATGCTTCGCATAGTCTATCTCCTCCTCTTTCCTTCAAACTACCGGCACTATTCTTTTTCCTTTCTATTATAATTGTGCACGAGTTCCCGCCACTAGGTCCCAACTTTTTATTCTTTTTCTTTTCGTTTTATATCATTTCTTTTTCTGGTGTAACAAGAGTTGTATTATCTTAACAAATAAAAAAACTAGTGTGTTATATAGATTAATGTGGAGAAATTATTGAATGTAAAGGTAACATGACACGATATGTTAACATAGTCTACATAAATTATATAAGGTTTAGTGTTTATATCTAGATGACTGCACATATATTATAATTCATATAGAGCCGTAACATCATGCGTCATAATCGGTTAATACTATATTATAAATTAAAATCACACATTCGAATCTAATCAACAATCTTTATTGATAATCAGACAACGTAACATATCACTCGGTTTTACTGTAAGAGAAAACAATTCGGAATTTATCATTTGAGGTTGTGGACCACAAGTCTACCAAATTCATTGTCCCTTCATATATTCATGCAATCCAAAAACAATCGAAAAGGTTCATAATTTCATGGTTACAATGCAATGCCATGAGGGGAAGCCCATTACTGCGTGGATCTATGACATACTTTAACTTTCGTGGCGGCTTCCTCTCAACCCCCAGTAGCCACCGACGCTCAGAACCAAATGCAGCATAAACATTAAAAAAACATCCTAAGTTTTCAATGTGTTGTCTAAACAAAAACTGCAAAAAGATACACGAACGAAATCAGCAGCCGATATTTTGTTGCCGAGCCAAGTGGGGGGGACACCGCCAAATGAATCGGTTGGTGAAACGTAACTAGATTTAGATTTTGCAGGAAAATAAAAACAATCAGAAAAAAATAAAAAAATAAAAACAAACATCATGAACATTATTCACCACGCATTGTTGTCCTTGTCCCCTTTACTTCTTCAATTCTTTGACATTACTCTAATTTTAATTAATTACGATTGATTTGTTTTAAGACAAACTTTTTCTTTTCCCCGCCCGACAAGAGATCGGTGTCTTAATCATGTGTCCAATTACAACTTTAATCATTCGGATTAGTTAAATAACGCTGCCTGATTTCAATGTGGGTTTTATGATTTTAAATAGTCCCAAATGTCTGATGGTGTGCGAGTGTGGATAGAGGGGAATAATCTTGAAGCAAAGGCTACGTATTTTTTAATTCATTTACTTTTGTACCATATATTATTACTTAAATTTGTATTTTGTTATTATTATTATGAAAGGTCGTCTAACAAATTGACACGTCGGAGACAGAGACAAAATGTCAAACAAAGCATTCGCCTTTTGTAATTTTTTTATAAAATTTTTCAAGAAAAAAAAAGAGAAAAAAAAAAGAGAGCAGAAGAGAGAGTTTGGGATGCTGTTTGTGACTGAATAAGGTGTAGACCTATCGGCGCTGCATGCACGGATGGATGTCCATTTCATTAGGGCCACTACTGGGGCATACGTATGGGATGTGATTCCCGACCGACAGTATGCTGAGTCATCATATTGATAAATGTGGGATTTTTGGTATGCCCTTTATTTTGTGAAATGAAGGATGACATAGTCTTTCATATACTTGAAAAAGAAAAGGGATTGTTGGTAGAAGTTTTGTAGTTCTGTTAGCTAAGGGTATTTACTAAAAAACTAGAGCCGGCACACGGACTCGGGGCAGTAGTGCCAATGAAGAATACTTATCATTTCCAATCCAACGTAATTCAATCCTATCTCATAATTTAATCCAATCATACTCACCAAATATGACCTTAAAAATACATGTCAAACTTCGCCAGAATGAATGTAGCTCGGGCTGTGGCTCAAGTTAGCCCTAACTAAAAAATGTGGAAGACTAATAGTAATTGGTCTTCGACCAAAACAAAAAGAAAAAAAAAGCCCAATGGTCCTTACAAAGACTTACACCAAGTGTGGAGCTGCTAGAAGCGACCTTGTAAAGAGTCGAACATGAGGCCCATTTGATTCATTTCTTTGGGGTAAAGTGCGGGGCTAATTCCTTAAGGCTTTCATTGACATCAAACTCAAGGAGGTGCTTTAACCAACTGAGCTATGAAAGCCTCGAGCAATTTGATGCTTTTATATGTAATCTCCACACACTGTTTTGTAGTAAATGTTGGAAATAACGCTCGAGACTACCAGCTTGAATAGTTATGACATTTAGAACTCGTTCTCCTTGACTACATTTGCATCTCGTCGAGGTAATGATTATCGAACACTTATTCTCTGCTTATAGGTAATGAGTTATTTTTTCACGTATTGAATTGTGATTAGTCTACAATGAGAAATGAATTAAACCTTATTACTTAAAAGAGAGCCAAGTATTTTCCATCAAGATTTGTATTGCACGTATAGTTTCTCAAAGTCGAGAATACAATAACCTCGAACCCTATAACCGTACTCATTATCATATATACTTAGATCGTACCACAATTGGGACGATTCCCCTATAGCTAGTATTGAAAAGAAAGAAGAACTATTTCAATGGGAGAAGAGAACTGTTTGAGATGATCCCCAAGAATATTTCTTGGCAAAGCTCGGATATCCATATCACATTTCCCATAATTCACAATAACAAAACTCTTGGTCAAGAAGAATTAAAAACAATAGGGATATTATTTCTTTCCATGATCTCCTAGAATATATAATTCAAATCATGCACAGGAAAAGTGTCTATGTAGCCGGGAATAAAGTGAACGTCTCTCAAAGCCTTCTTCTTGTTTATAGGTCAGAGGAGATTGATCTTTAGCAGCAGCCACAGTAGAAATTTGGTACATATACGTATGGGAATCGGATCCTTAAAGCTCTGGTGGTGCATGTGGACGAAAAGGAAAAGTCCCCATCTCATGTTCAGTCCTTTCTTTCTAGCTTTGATATATTGGCCAACAAATTTAGCAGTCACTGTCAACCTGCAGAGAAAATTAAGCACCATGTACTCCATAGGCCTTCCAGTTTCCAACAGTGTATGGATATAACTGGACTATATGCTCTAAAAATACCTAATATTAAATAAGTTTGGTGAGATTAGAAGACGACCATAGAAAAAAAAAAGAAGTGAGCTTCGTCTGTCATTTCATTATGTGTACTATACAGCAGAATAGTTGCTTTGAGAGTCCGAAGATGCAGAAAAACTTGTATGAACCGGGATAGTATTTCTCCCAAAGATTGGCCGCATATAGCAAAATAGTACTATTCCCATTTTACACAAGTGTTTCTCCCAAAGATGAAAAATCATTTTGGGTCGTTTATGTCATACCACATTATTATATATATCATGAACAATTTCATCATATTTAACTTTGAAAAAAAAAACTTATATATATGGTTTCAGGAAACAAAATATTAGTGCAATTAGAGAACTTTATTGGATTGTTCAAAATATAAAAAGCAAAGATTATATAGTATTAAAGAAAGATATCTTCATTCAAAAAAACAAGGAAATTAAAGAGGAATGAAATCAAGAGAATATGTAGAACATTTTGAAAATAAAGTGAACTTAAAAAGAAATTAAAGAATCGATTACATGATCATGGAATCATAATCATATAAGCTAGGGTGCCATTTTTAATCCACGCTTTGGAATCTTTGTTTGCTAATCGTAATTAATTTTGAACTCATTGATAAAAGGAAAATAAAGAAAACCCCCCATTTTCAACACTACCAAGCTTGATAACACGCACTGTCAAAATAACTTCAATATGACTTGCTGTCTAAGGGCATTTACATTGAGCCATATCAACATTCAACTACTTGTATACATCTAAATGCGTCTCATTTTATATCAAACACATACAACAAGCAAGCAGAGGGAAATATATGATTCAGATATGAAAACCATACAAACACTCGTATATGTGCAGATGCAGCAAGCACAATAATTGAACAAGAGAGAGAGAGAGAAAGATAGAGGGTATGCTTGGCTCCTCGTACGCCACCCGCAGTAGCCAATCTAGAAGCAGATTGAGCTTCCGCTTGTGGCATACAGGGAGCCAGGCATAACCCAATTCACCTTTCACTTCAAACCTCACGTCCAAGCCAACCTTCTTCTTTTGCATCTCCATGGAACCCTGAAACATCGTGTTTACAGAGAAAAGAAAAACTCATGAGAGAGAGAGAGAGAGAGAGAGAGAGAGTCACGAAGACTGAAGTGAAACGTAGACTCTGAATATATAGAGCCCTCGGCCTATGAGGGGAGAGATTTCTTGCCATGTACAGTAGATGTACTTTTAATGCACTTTCCTTTTCAAATAGACAAGAGGGATTCTTATTTAAAAACCAAATCACAAACGAGATTTAGAAAATAAATTAGAATCCGTATATGTAATTGCCATCATCATCGCCACACCAAGCGCCATTTCATTTTGCACCTGCTTGCCCCTTACCTTTTTGTTTTCTCTTTTGCTGACAAAAAATAAATAATAAAGTAATCATTTTCTCTTATCTTTGATAAAAATAAAGGGAAAATGTTTTAAATTTGTTGATGCGGAAAAAAAACAGGATGAAGAAGATTTTTTGGTAGGAATCAACGAGATTTTGTTCCGACGAAAGTTATATCGTACTTCTGCAACAAGAAACATACAAAAATAATGAGAGTAACACCACTAGTGTTGCGATGCAAAAGACTGCTACGATACTTAAGTTGCATCTTAGAATGAGTTGCAGAAGAATTTTGACAAGGGAAGGTGTGAGTACTTAGGAAAGGGTCAATTTTATAACGTGGTTTGGGTGGAAAATTGTAAATTCCCGCTCATTTTCCTTATTTTACGGATCACGTGATAATTGACTAATATGATTAGCCTACGAACTTAGGAAATTACTAAAATGTTCTCCAAGATGTGCCTCATATATACTTTTTATAAGAAAATTTACCCCTATCTCAATAAGCTAGTTGGTACCTTGCATCAAATTTTATTTTGTAAGGCCACTTTCTCTCGAAATCTCTCGAAATCCTTCTATATTTTTCCGTCTATGTTAAAATGTAATTATTTTTTGTTACCATTCTTGAGTATTAGTGTAACTCAAGTGATATGAACTTCATATCTTAATCCAAGTCTAACCCAATATAAAATTGGGCTAGGCTAACTCAATTTTTAAAGAATGAAATCTTACTAGTGAATTTTGGTAGCCCAACCTTATATTTCCACCAAATCAATATCTCTGCCATATTTGGTATAAGATTCAAGAGATAGTGATGATAGTCACAAACTCATCAGATCATAAGATCAGTTTAATAGATAGCCTAGTATATTTATATCGGGTCCCCGGTTCCTCTCTATTTCTATTATGTACATATGTACTTGGACTACTTGTTCGGTTCCACAGTTGATCACGTTAATCATCCGTTAACTTTTCAGTTAAACAACCTTTCTTGCATTGGAGTCTCACTTGAGTAGGCCCATGGTGAGGATGAGACCCCGATAAAGAAGAGTTCTTGAGAAAAGCATCTTTTACGTGCTTCTTCATAAAATTATTTTAATTATTACTAATGTGATTATATAGAGAAGTGTTTCGATAAAAGTTATTATTAACTTATTTAAAATCACTCCCAAACGAAACATAAGAATGGACTAATGACTGATGTGGTCTAGGGGCCGGACCAAAAAATGTCTCAAATGTATACGAGATAAAGTGTACATGAAAAGACCACCTTTTTCCAAGCTAGGTAGTGAACAGCTATATAACCAGCTTTGAATGAATGATGCTTTTGGGGGGCCATGGCCTGTTAGTATGCCTTATGCTTTTTCCCTTTCTTTTTGTTGAGCCAGATTTGTCGGGTGCGCTTTAGAGGAATACTTACCAACCAAGTCCACCAATCAAAGTACTCATCGACTTATCTGTAATCTGCCAATTTGCCATGCCCCCACCGTACTCATGTTTCCCTTTTCTTCGACCTAATAGCAAACAATATCCACCATTGGATTCTAGCCTTAATTTTTAGCTAGCTGCTATGTATAACACAGATATTGTATCTATGAAAAACAGAGAATATCATGCTCGTGACCAAACCTCGACTCTTTCTCTCCGAGAAAAATTATTGCGCGTTCGATACATCGCATTATATGTTGATAAAAGAGTCCGTTTTACAATTTCATGTTCAACATTAATATCACCTCGCTAATAGAAGTGAGATTTGAGATTCTACCTGCATTAGTAAAGTGGCCAACAAAATTCATCCAAAATAACTTATAACATTTCTTTTTGGGTGCGTGAGGTCAAATGTGAGTGGGATTACTTAGCCGATATTGCAGAAAAGTCCAACATATATATTGTATCTTCAAAGACCATAGACACTTCACACACGTGACAAACATGCTCCTGTGTGTCCTCTACTATATATGGAGCATGCATCATGCATATAATGTTTGTCAACCTTTCTAGGTCAAAGATGGGATCATCAACCCTTACCGTAGGTAGAGAGCTAGCTAACATGTTACATGACTATGATTGTGGTTTCTCAATCCCCATAGAATGCCCGCATATTGATTTTCCTTCCACAGTTCAACTATGGACAAATATGGGCAGAAAAGCAACCTAAAATCTTACACATGTAGGACCCATTTAGTGGTCGGTCCATCTAACATAAGCTCCATTTACGCCGATGTTATGGAAAATTGGAATTGCTTTACTTTTCTCATTACGATCGACCCCTCTTCTTCTTTTTCTTCAATTTTAAGGTGTGCTTTTTTCTTCCTCGAACATCTCTCAATTTTGAGAGGGGGACCCGCAAATGGGGTCCAATCAGTGCTTGTTTTGTAAAGACTTTGCGCTTTATTATTCCATATAAATGATAAATGCGTGCAATATAAGAGTATTCAAATGTTAATTGGTTAATAAGTTAATACAACATCGGTTTCGTTGAAAATAACATATCGCAATAAACTCTCTTGTTGTAGGACAGTGAGGGATATTCGACTCATAAGTATAGCCGATTGCTCGACTGTCTCTATTCCGTTGCGATGTTGTTCAATTGAAGCTCTTTCTATATCTACATTGCATTCATAAAAACATGTCAAGAACATATAGTCAGTCGCATTATAATTAACGTTTGATTCAACCCATATTTAATCTTAGATGAAAAAGCCTATATATCTACGTTGTACAAATAGTTTGAATCTTAATTACCCTTAGAGGAAATGATAAAATTTTCTAAAAATATACTAGATGGAGCCTCACCCTTCAATTTGATTTGGGTTGAATGAACATGCTTTGACTACCA
This sequence comes from Prunus avium, assembly GCF_965620075.1. NCBI lineage: Eukaryota > Viridiplantae > Streptophyta > Magnoliopsida > Rosales > Rosaceae > Prunus > Prunus avium. The sequence goes on from NC_142287.1 coordinate 31,481,722, forward strand.
ATAGAAGAAAAAGAATCACCAACAACACGCTGTCTAATCATCCCACATTATCCCACGCTGTCTAATTAAACCTTCTTTATGTCCATATTACAATGATGCCATTGCTTGATTTTGTTGTCTACATGAATTTTAGTTAGGATGTCTTGCTCTATGCTACACCAATCCTTTGATGAACATCATTCTTTTCTTTTGGTGAGTCACCAACACTATTCTTAACAAGGCTTTGGTCTTAGACTTAGACATATATATAAAGTAGAAGACATGGAAATGACTTGGACAAATGATCAATTTATTCACAAAACAAAATGATTGTGAGAAGCTCACTAGTGCATGCATCAAGTTTGGTCAAAAGATGACAACTTTTTTTTTATGCTAATTATTAGGGTTAAGTCAAAATTCAGGAACATCATCATTTGTTTCTATCACTTATCGGTACTTTATCTTTATATTACATCCGATCTTATATTCTTAAACAACATTATTGAAGTAGTAAACCAGTTTTTCATGATTGGACCACTATTCTATTTTTCATTTGCTTCCTTTTGATAATGCATATCCACCACTATTGCTTAATGAGAAATCATACATTCTTTAGTAACGACGAGAAGAATGTATTGTCGAAGGTGTCGGTATCATTGTAGATAACATGTCAAGAATAAAATATATTGACCTCATCATAAGGTGTTGATATCATTGTAGATAACATGTTGGAATAAAATATATTGACGTCTCATTGATAGACATCAACAATATCAAATACAATTTGTCTTTTGAAAAAAGACGAACATCCTGCACACATAATTTCTACTCATATTCTAGCCTAAGCACTACCCTAAGAAAATTGAGCCAAAGGTTGAGCCACCCCTATTGGTCTCTGTCGGAGTAAATTTCAGAGTGTACAAAATGGCAAGACAAAAATGCCCATGTGGAGCTTTGACTTCAACCATCAGCTTCAGTTGTCAGATTCACATCCTCATGAGCCACGCAAATCCAAATTGTGTTATCACATCTTCAACATTCAACACCACATCGTTGAATTCTACCTTTTTAAGCCCGTCAACTACCGCTGATGGCTCGGCAACCTTAGCAAAGAAAAGGCCATCTACAGCCTTAGCACATGTTAGAGAAGATCTGTATCTATAGATTCCATTCTGTATTTGAGTACAAACTAAATTAGTTTCTTTGATCTATTACATATACCAAATTATGCATTTGCTAAAAAATGGTTTTGAGATTATTTTCTTAACGAGCGTAGGATGAATGATGATCAACTTATTTTTAAGTCTTTGAGATGAAAGAAAATGACGAAGATCTTTCTGTTGATGATCATCTTCATCACATGCCGTTTGAGTTCAAGTACAGCTGATGTTCTCTAATGTAATCAATTACTTCATCAGAAGTCAGATATTTTATTGACAATCCTCTTGAAATGCAATCCCTGAAATACATTGTTAAGTTATCAGTTCCACATTCCCCTTAGCATGTTTGTCAATGAATCATATTGTCTTTACCTTATTCTCGTTGAACTTATTTGGTTCGGTACAAGTTCATCCACGATTCTTATGTTACCCTGTAATAAAGGAGAAGAATTAACAATAAATGGGCTGTAAAGAAGCTTCAAATCAAAACTATTTAAGCGACAAAAGGTTTTACACTATTTCAAACCATTACGAAAATTTTGATTTTTCAATTCAGACCAATTCCTACCCTTGTACAATACAATCCCAATTTGCTTAATTTATATTCAGACTATACATACATAGGTGTAGAAAAGAAAAATGCATGAGAGACATATCACTTTGGGTAATGGTTATTTAATCTAGGTGTAACTAAGAAAATCTAGTGTTTTACAACCACTGAATGAGAGTTTGATTTACTATTACAATGTATGAGCCAAAAAGCACTAAAAAGATCAAGAGATGCGATTACCCTGTTCTCTTTCAAAATTTCATCATTTGAGATAATTTTATCAACATCTTGTCCTTCCCTGCGAATGCAAACCACCCCATAATCTCTGCATATGCCTCTGACCTGATCAAGAAGGACAAATGTTATGGTAGCTTACCATCTTCTTGAACCAGAAACGGACCAATTCAAAAGGTTTAAACCCTACCAGACTGCAAGTGTTAGGTTACTTTACATTATACAACAAAGATCCACCAAGTGCTCAGTTAATTTCCATTCATGTGTAATTGTTGGACATTATGACCAAATGTTCTCCTAACAATTATTCGCCACCTTTTAAGTTACTGAACTAAAATAAATTAAAATTCTCCAGATCAAGTCGTTGTACTCTATAGTAAGTTAGTAATACATGAAAAATGAGATGGTTATCTTGTAAGAATTAACTACACATGACCACTAGAATATAGAGTTACAGACATACCTGCTCAGCAATCCAAATTCCAGGAATGCCAAAAGAGTGGAGTAGATCAGAGCCACACACAAGCATGCACTTAAGGGATTCTATCAAGAGGACAGAAGTCAATCATATTGCCTCCAAATTAACAATGATAAAGTAGAACTGTGAACCAGGTTCAGACATCATGCATCAAATTGATTAAGCAAAGTCCTCAACAGGCAATATATATATGAGTGCCAGTGCTGCAGCTTATCTATGGAATAAGCTGCCTTTATTTTCATTCTATTTTGTAGGAAACAGATCGATGGAATAAAAGCCGTAAACTACCATATGTTAAGACTACTTGAGAAAGAGTGTCCAGAGCTGATAACGGAATCCAAAAACAGGGTTTCAAGCAGCAATATGACAAAGAATTCCTGACAACTGTAATGTTATGGTCACACAATTTTGGGCAAGAATATGTGCATGTGTTCTTTGCAGTTATATCCATCTATATGCATGCATATAAAGAGCAACTTGTGTGAGGATAAATCATAGTGCAGCTCCTCAAAGGAAAATGAGGGATAACAGTTTTGCAAATCTTACCACTGGGTATCAGCCCAGCCTCAGACAAGGAACCTTTGACTCTAGACAGAATAGTTAAAGTGCGCTGGAAGCTACTCTGTCTTGCCTGTAAAATTGGTTTATAAATTCTATATATAAGTACTCAGAACCCTAGTGGCAGTAAATAAATAAGACAAAGTACTGCACAACAGAAGCATCATCTAAGATTCTAAAAAATTTGTACAGTGGAGAGAAAGAGGGAGATATATACCTCCCAAGGATCAACCATTATAAATTCTGAACTCTGGCAGGCTAGATGGCACAACTGTACACGATGTTCAGCAGATATAAGGCCCTACATAGCCAACCAAGTGACCATGTCAGTGTGTGGCAATAGAGGGATACGTGATATCTGATCATATGATTTAGCTATAGCACTTCATTAAGCATAAAGAAGTGATAAATCTCAGAATTGCATTGACAAACTCATCCGAGTAACCTATGCAATAAAACAAATGGAATAAGCGCATTGCTTCTACAACCCTGGTTAAAAGGGATCCAGGAAGAAGTTGAGCTATGTGACTAACTTCCATCCCAGAACTCTGTTAGGATATCCTGTACGTACTGTGTACCTTACCCAAGTGCTTATGAAAGCTCTTGCTATTCCGATGCCTACAGAGATGCTACTAAAGTTTACATACCCTCTTATAGTACGCATCATTAACAGGTGACATATAACCTCCAATGACACAAAAGCCTTCTGAACTCAGTGCATCTCTTGCCAGCTCTGTGCACAACAGCAAAATTGATCAAAAAATACAAAAGGTATGTAATTTCCAGTGAAAAATAAGCAAAAGAGCCCAAAGTCATATGCATAAAATGAAACCTGTGAGGCAATGACCAGATTCAAATAGAGTGCGCAATTCACATATATGTAAATTCACAATTTAGCTGTCAAAATGAGAAAGAAACTAGTTCGTGCGACAACTTACCCAACATTCGTAAATGCATATAAGTAGGAGGATTGAAACTTCCAGTTGCTACTAGAACTACGTATTTCTTGTCCCTAGTAACAAAAACAGAGAAAAGCATAAAACTAATTCAATCCTTGAATGCCAGACATATCCAACTATTCCACTAGTAACTAAAACAAACAAAAATAGTGAAATAAATATAATTGACAATATGAACTTACTTGTTGTCGTGATTAACCAAATGCAGAGCTAATTTACTAAGAGGCAGAGGGATGTCCATGGCACCTGAAAAGGTTGAAAAACAATTTAAACACCTATCACGAAAAAGAGTTAAGAGCCTTGTTCGTTTTGACAGAAACTGATTCCCGGGAAGATTTATTGTTTGTTTTTATCAAATTCTTAGAAAGAGTTAACGCCAGTGTATAAATGTCGCCACTTGGCTTTCAATTTGAGCTGCATCGTCCTAAACTACGGCCTACGGGAATGTGTCTAAGAAGACCTTATGGTATAAAATTTTGCACTGCTATGAAAAACTAGATTTTTCCTCAATTTCTTACAGTTTCCTCCCAACCAAACAGCATAAACATCCGCACGCTAGGTGACAAAATTAAATATATAAATAAAAAAAGTAATAAGACAAACCCAGATTAGAAAATTCAAAAGAAAATAAAAAATGAAAAACCTTCTGAGATTGGTGACTTAAAGGTCCCTGCTTTCGGCCACCTCGACCTGGTACTTGTCACCGGGGTCCTCTCGACGATGACGGTCAAGGAGGCAGGAGACCTGAGGCTCTCGGGCGATGAGACCCAAGCTTAGACAGAAAAATTTGGGTTCGCGCGCGATGGGTTCGATAGACGCGGCAGCTAGGTGGGCTGAGATTTGATTGGCAACTCTGGAAAAGTTTGATACAGAGAAAACAAAAGAAACGACGACAGTTTCCAAAGCTAAGGACTTTATATTGGTCTATTTTTTATATAAAAGTTTAATTTGGATTATCTGTTGATTTGCCCAACTGCCACGCAGTCAAAGTTAAGACGAAAGTGGAATGGGAGGTGAAAAGTTTGAAACTTTGTCCGATTCTAAAACTTTGTTTCCTAAGCTCTTGGGCTCTGCTAAGATTATGGCGGATTTCACAAAGCTCCCTATGGCGTCTTGTGTTGTTGTTTTAGTTATGGACTCTGCCGTCCTCTCATGCCTTCAAAATTTCCATAGTATTGGCTTTGCAATCTCTTCTATTGCTTTTCATCTTCATCGTCATCATGAGGTCCAGGAGTCCCAGCCCCGGAGCAGTTGGGCAACCGAACCAGGTCACTCTGAAGCTCACATGGTCCTTACCCTTTTCATTTCATTGTTGAATTTGTGCTGAAAAGTGCCCCGAATGTTATGCAGGTACAAGAAGCATACAGTCGTGCAAGAAAGAACCCATTTTTCGATGGTCTGTTGAGAGCGGAAGATGGAACGCCTAGTCCTCCAATTGATCTCCAAGCAAGCCTTGGCAGCCGGAACATTTCTCGCACCATGTCAGATATTGGTAACACTCACACAAGAAATGCACATGATTCATTGACAGATATTGGTAACAACCCATTTCTTCAGCCCTTTGAACGGTCAAAAATTGGCAAAACAGCTTCATTTGCATTCACGGATGTTCAGTCACTTTTTAGCTTTGACCCAAATGAGCCCATTGAAGCAAATGAGAAGCCCCCTACTGTAAATGGCCTAACAAGTCCCACAAGTGCAAAATCATTTAGGGTGAATAGAAGGAAAGAAAACCTGTCTACAGTTTCACTTCCTCAGTCTGCAGCATCATTCTATAATGGGGACTCACCAGAATTTGAAATTGTTGCATCATGTCCAAGCATTAACAAGCTTAATTCATTTCTCAAAGCCACAAAGGATGAAGTTAATGCTGGTGTCCCAGGAAGATTCTTACATGTTGTAATGGCTCAAGATGGCCCTGGTAATGCCTACTTTGAATCCTCCTTTTCAAGTTATCTTTACTTCTCCTTTTTAAATTTCTGTATCATTATATATATAGGAGACCACAGTACAATATGACTTTCAAAATCCAATCCATGACAAGACAAACTTGATGTGCTGTGCCCTGAAATTCGTTGGAAAACAATTAAATTGTTATCTAGTCTAATGACTAATACTATAAACGTCCATTTCTTTTCTTTCTATTGAGACTTCTTGACCATATTGGAATTCTAAGGATCTCCATAGTCCAAAGTCCATGCAACATCTGTGGTCAGCTATGCATTCTATTAACACAAATTAAAAAGAAAAGTAAGGAAAAACTGTATGGAAATGCTGATAAAATGTATTTCTGAAGATCATTGTGATTTTTTCAATCTGTCAGCCAACTTGTGAACTGATCTCAGAGTTCACATTTTTATCACTCTTTGGTGATTTGCAGATGTTGGATCTATTGCTTCAACAATCACTTATGCCTTCTACCTGAATGAAGCACGTAAAAGTGACCAGATTTGCACGGTGCCTGTCATCAACATGAAGAGGTTGGACATACGTTCTCAAGCTGAACTCAAATGGTTACTAGATTCTTGTCAAATTGATCAGTCGTCCTTAATTTTTGTAGATGAGGTATGTTCATATGTGAATCATGGGGATTTAGTTATGTTGATTTTTTTCCCTCTCTAAGTTTCATGCCTTTTACCTGTGACTAGTTAGGGCCCGAAATATAAGCTTTCAATTACAACATGCCTGTTCAACTGATTTGTTTATCCCCCACCATGAAATTTTGAACAGATTGATCTGTCCTATTATGATCTATTTGGGAGTCTTAAAGTAGTTCTATTAAATGGGAACAAGCTCCCAGCCAAGCAAGAGGTATATTTAATTCGGGGTATACTTGAATTTTTAACCATGGGAAATGACTAATACTTTTGTCTTCCTAAACAGGCATTGAAACAGGCAGTAGTTGAAATTTTCAATTGCAAAGAGGTGTTTTGCTGAACTCAATGTGGACTACTTTTAAGCTTATCTTCCTACTTCCTGACACTTTCAATAATGAAAAAATGCCTATTATAAGATTTCTTTTCTTTTTGCAGGGCGAATCTGTATATCCCTGGGTTAAGACCATTACTATAGCAGAGGTATGACTTTAGCGTTTAGACGTTAAAATACACTTTTGGTGTTTATATATATCCTTTTCATTTTCTATCCTTGTTTTCCTGTAAGGAACAAGATTTTATAGAAGTGAGAAAAGAGAGGAACAAAACAAACCATCTTGTTATGCTTGATTATCTATGTCCTATTTATTTATCATGAAGGATTGAAAACTATGTATTATAATCTTACCAGCGTACTTGTCTCTATTGTTCTTAACATGAATAAATATGCTGATTCTCGTGTTTTAAGAAACAGGATAGCTCATGCTGTACACTTGTTGCTGAGAAGTTTGCACTGATTTCACCTGAGATTTTGGCTGGACAAGGATTCAGTAGACTTTTGGTACCTTCCTTCTCTTTTCAGGCTATAACATGTGAACAGCTTATTTCAAGATTGAAAGACCTTTTTATTGGTGTACATTCGAGTATCTGCTCTCTCCCTGTTCCTCCTCCACCATATAGGCCATGTACTTGTGCAGCTATTATATAAGCCCTTCCCATGTTTTTTTTATTGTGTGCCCATCTTGGTTGATTGTTATCTAATTTCTAGTAGAAAATTGTTCTTCTTTTATTCCTTATCCTTTTTATTTTCTTTCATCTTTTCCTTTTGTTGTTCCTTTGATCAGATTGAATTACTTCATATTTTATTAGTTATTGTCCCTTGTAGCATGATGGTACCCATCCCCCTTTTCTATTCTTGGGTTGCCATGATGGCTCCTAATGTAAGATAGGTAGTCAAATCCTTACCCCTATAGTGTAGCCCAGCCATTTGAACCCCCCTGGGGGGTTGGAGCGGGGAGCAATTGATAGTTGATAGGTTGGATTGCCATGGACTTTACTTTACCCTCCATGCCTTATTAAGTTTTTTTCACTCTCTGGAATTCCTATTTTCTTGCAGTTAGCTGCCATCCTCTTAGATTCTGCGAACTTGTGTAGTCCTCAGTGTTCACTCAAAGATAAGTACATGGCTACACTGTTAATCCATGGTTCTGGTCGCTTTGGATGCAATGGTCTTTACCAGTTACGTATGTATTTTGTCCATTACGTGCCTATATATCTTATTTATTTATTTTATTTCCTCGAAGCGTCTTCCTCTAAATATAATTTTTGATTTTCAGTGAGATACAAAATGTATGATGTGTCTGATCTCAAGGTAGCTGATATATTGCGCAAGGATTTCAAAAAGTGGACAAGAGTTGGTATGGACTTGAACTAACCTTAGTCCTCTTATATAATAGTGCAACTAAATTATTGGCGTGTTCTGCAATAAGATTTTGTTGTTAACTGTCTGAAGATTCAACTTTCAATAAATTGATATGGTCGACTGAACTGGATGGCATAAAACTCAATAGAAATGACTATTAGGGAAAATTCTTAGATGAGCTGACTTCAGTTCATACAAATGGCCATCGCATGTGACTTATCTTTTGCAGACATGTTTAGACCATTCTCAGTCTAGTTAAAAATTTATATATATATTTACTTTTTAAATATTTGGCTTAATTTAGCTATATCATGAAGAGAGCACTTGACTTTATACTGATGCAAGGCCTGGACTTGCATTACAAGTAAAAAGTGCGAACCTTTTTATGTTCACTGTGATCGGCTAAGCAAGATATCTAAAAGTTCAGTTTTTGCATGTTTCATTTGTTTTAGTCCTCACATCCCAGTTATAGATATATGGATACTTTTTAAGTAAAGCACATTAGTGCAGATAAGTCTGACCAAAACTTCCCATCAAAAGAGAAAGTAGGGCCAAAATAATCAATACAAGTGTCTAAATAAGGGGTTTCTATCAAAATCCGCTCAAAATAGTAAATAATCAGCAAGTCATGTTTGAGGGAATCAGGTCCCTCTATAAATATATATTGGACTGGGCGCATTTCAAATGCTCACTCCATGTGCTCTGAGTACAAGGCAGATCCAGTTGGACGCAATCAAGAAAGAGTTGAATAACTGAGGCAAAAATAAATTAATAACACAATATTTTGCTGAAAGTTTCCTTCCCTGACCATTGACCATTAGTTCCTCTCTATTTTTAGCCTTGTCAAGGCATTTTTTTCGCCCTTAAACATAATGGAATAACCTTCCAATAACATAGAAATTGTTGAAACAGGTAAGCCAGACAGCGCTGGTTCTAGAATGATGGCATCACAAATCGGGATGAGTTCTATTGGAGTGCCAATTGCCCAACTTCTTGATCATGAGGACACCTCAGTGCGTGAAATTAAATATTTCCAATGTAAGTATATATTTTTCTTTCATTGTCATCATGGCTAATCTTGGATAAAGATTCACTCCCTCAAAAACTGGCTCGCACAATCTCTAAGTTACTTGCCCTACTTTTGATTTAGTCTCAGTTATCTTGCCACAAGTACATCTGTCAACTTCTGTACGAGTGTTTCTCCTTTTTCCTTGAAAAACAAACCCATTCCTCATATATTCTCGTGAAATAGTTGAAGAATAAAGATCTTTCATGTTGCAAGGAACAGAAGTCTTGAAGCCTTTACTACAATTCCTAGTCAGTTTGTTTACTAATTCATGATAGTATTCTTTTTTTATACGGCTCATAAAGGTAGTATCATACTGTAATGTTGAAGAAATTATATTGCCAGTAGCTTTAATTTTCACTCATTCACACGTCTTCTAATCATGTGTTCCCAATTACTACATGACATTGATGGATCATACCACCTGTTTAAACTACATACGTATTTAGTTCTTTTTGTCTTTTTGGCTTTTTTTATATTTAAATTTCAGATATGGAGAAAATTCGGCTTCTCATGATTGTTTCTGGTTATTATGATTCGAAGAAGAACTTCAAGGTTAGATACATGCTTATATTTGACAGTTTCTCTTTTTATTAACACTTGTTTTAGGGAGCTAATGATCTGGATACCTTATGTTGTCGAGGAAAAAGTTGGAATAGGGTTTACCATGGCTTAAACCCAAAAAAAGTTCTTTCATGTTTGGTGTCATAGATTCTACTCTTTGTGGTTGAACTTATGCATGCAATCCTCTTGATCCTCATGTAGTAGTAGAAGGGTATGCAATAAGGTTTTAGAGAATATTGTAACCTTCTTCATTTAGTGAAGTTTCCCTATCTGCCTTGCCTATGAAAGTCCCAAGTTCGAACAACTCAAACTTCTGTGTTCTGTGTGATTGTAATATTTTGTACTTCAACTTTTGACTGCTATGAGCTGAGCTAAAGGGCCTTTTGCCATTTGTTTGCTCATGAAATTGGGAATACTAGTTCAGTATGGTCTCAATTCAATAAGTAATCCAGCTTCCCTACTCGTATACCCATACATATTCTGATGCAGTTACAATCTTGTCTCTTTTGGTAGAATAAGGGTACTGTGGCTTTTTACTATTTTATGGTAGAGGCTCTGACTTTCTCCATATCTTTGGTATAATTTAGAGAGAGATCCTGGTGTCTGCTGAATCTGTGGAGCTCATGAAGAATCTGCTGTTTTTCTTCAATGCGAGTGCTTCCCAACTGCCTCTCAAAGCGATCCATCAGCCAGGTAAGAATCACTTCAAAATAATACAGGCCATGCACATCAGTTTTTGCGGTCAGAAAAATTAGGAATTAAATTCCTACTTGGAATCAATACGTTTGAAAAGCATCCCATAGAGTTTTATTGGCTGTCTTGGTGTTTGGTGAAGGGGACATCGATTATGAGAAAATACAAACTCCAGTTGCTTTTTTTGTTCCTTTATTGTTCCTTACTAGTAAGTTGCCCGTTTATCGTTTGTAATTGCTACACATAATCCAGGATTACAAAAAAGAAAGGGTTAAATTGTATTATCATTTCAGGGTGATATTAAACTTACTTACGGTGCTCGCACAGGTCTCGGAGAGGAGATGCAAGCATTTGAGATTGACAAGGTCACATCCAGAAAGACCATCGAGCGTCTCTTAGAAGAATTTGGTGGGACTTCAAAAGGCTAATGTGAATTCCAGACCTCGACAATTGTCCAGAGACAGTTGTTATTGATTATGTAGGTAAATCACAAGTGTTGAAGGAAAGATTTCTGTAAGATATAACTTAATCATGGCTGCTCAAAGTGAAAGGTTTCTTTGAGGCAATGGTCAAATGAATCTGCGACTGAAAAATTGGATGTTCTCAGTTTGCCAAAAATGATATGCAGTGCGTGTATAGAAAGTTCTAATAGATTGAAATGGTGAGATTGGATTAGAATTTAATTCAGCAAACATGCCCTGTGCAGTTTATAGCAACAGTTAGGAAGTAAAAGTTTGTTTTCTGAGACTGGAGATGATGATGGACATGTTGGTTGCAGTAGAACTTTCAGTTGAAACGTGAGTCTTTTCCGGTGTTGCTTTAATGCAACCACTGAATCCCAAAGGTAGAGCTCTTGCCGGATTTAATTCTTATCTGAGTGATCTGTTGAGAAGGGGTAAAAGGCCCCTACCTGCATATAGACATAAGTAAAGCTAGTCTCATAATTTGACTTCCCAAAGCACAATGCAAGTGTAAAAGAAGATACATAATGTGGCCTAGTTCTTGTGGAAGTGTTCAAATTAAAGGCTTGCTTATCAATTTTCTGAATCCGGCGCCAGCAGAGTTCTTCATTTGTATCTCCTAAGAATCCACATATATCGGCTCCAATCATCGGAACTCAGAAGAGTCCAAAGTTCTAAGTGGCTGGAATTGAGTAAGCCAAATCCTCCCATTTTGGACTTGTCTCCTGTCCAGTGTGCTGTGTACCTATCAGAGCTTACAAAAGCTGACCTGCTGAGTACAAATGATCTTTTACCAGTCACATTGAGTAAGGCCTTGTTTGTTGCCTTGGCATCCAAGAAACCAAATACGTTATGAACATCATATTCTATCATGTTACCCAAGTGTAAGGCTGATGCCGTAACATTCTAAAGCCTATACCCTATCCCCGATTAAAACAGTAGGCGCTCCTAAGGCGGCCCTGGCCCAGGGCGACCAGGGCTACAACCCGAGGCCCAAAGCTGAGAGGGGCACACAAATTTTGTTTATAGCCCGTATATGTATATTTATATATAAAAATAAATAATAAAAGGAACCAAACTTCAAAACTAGAAGGAGCTGTTCCTGATATGTTGTTATGTCATAAATCACTTTTTGGTTCTCTCAAGGAAACTTCCTTACTTAGAAAACAAAGTCAAATATATTTTATATATTATATAATATAATAAAAGAAAAACATAACATTAAGAAATTAAACAAAGATAAACCAACATGCCTTCTTCTTCTTCTTTTTTAATCAAAAAGCAAAAAGTCTCCCAAAAACAACACAAGAAGACTCTCAAATGCAAGCAATTTTTTTTTTTTTTTGTTGTTGTTGTGATTCTCTTCTTCTCCAACACTGAGTTGGAAAACAATCCTTCACAAGACCAGACCAGTGCCTTTCTTCCAAGGTTTTTTTTTTATCTATTAGATCTTTCAAGGTTCTTCCTTTGAATAAATATTTTGTTAAAAAGACCAATGCTTCACTTGAAAATTTACCAAATGCATCTAAGCAATGTTTAATTTTGATAAAAATTGTAATTTTAGTGTTTAATTTGTCTAAAGGGGCACACTTTTCGAAATTTGCCCAGGGCCTTAGAAAACCCTGGACCAGCTCTGCTCCTAACTTCCACAGCTTCAGGTTACAAGTAGTAAAAACACACCGAAAATAAAATATATTTTCTCCATTAAAAACAGTACAGGCGTTTGTTCCTCCTTGATATTGATACTTGAACAAATAAAAATTCCCAATTGGATTAGGATTAGGATTAGGATTAGGATTAGGATTAGGATTAGGATTATTCTAGTTGGATTTGTTTCATCGTTCATCTATATATCTATATGATCCTTTTCCTTTATCTAAGAAGATAAAGATAAAATTTCAAAACGCAAATTACTTCATGTTAGCGAGACAAATGCGTACAATACTAATCCATTTAAATGCAAATAATTAAAAAGAAAAAGAAAATAATTATTTTCTATGGATAAGGATAAAATAAAAGTTGGAACAAAGAAGGCCTATCTTTCCTTCCTTATTTCAGGCAGCAATAACATTATATTTTGTCCAAGGATAAACAACACAAAAGGGTAATAATCAAGACAATAATTTTTTCTATTTCTTCATTATCCATGCGGACCCAACCCTGCAACTCTCAACTGCTAAATATTTTCCAATGCATATACATAATTGGTGAAAAATGGAAACTTATTTTCTTTTTGGTGGAAATAGTTTACATATATTTCAAGAAAGCATTATAATATGCAAGAAAAGGCACCTAGTATTTTTCTTGGTCGATGAAGGTAATTACCACTATAAATACAAACCAAACTTGATCACCATACTCACAACTCACAATCACTCTACAACAATTCACCATCTCAGTTAAGAAAAGCAAGTATGCGGGGTTATTATCAAGTTCCAGTGATGGGGTTACAGAAGTTGAGCGGCGGCAGAAGGTGTCCACGTCCAGGTACGCTTTTCGTTTCAGCACTCGGGGGTGAACGTTGGGCAGGACCAGCCTACCTGAACTCACCCCCACCACAATCACTTCCCATGCCCCATTTCTTATCAACGTCCCCATCCCAATCCCCGCCCCCAGCTGGGGAGTGCCCACCTCCCACACCAAACCACTCTGTTGAGTCTGCGACAATGGAGCTGCGTCGCATACTCAACATTGAGGTTGGTAAGTAGTATGCATGTAAGGAGTCGACATCCCTGGCCTCAGCTGGAGACCATGGGTGTCCAAACATCGGTGGGCTGAGTTATGATATTTCTTTTACTGGTTGTGTTCTTATTCAATGTGTTTCTTTGTTTTCTTTAAAAAAATATTTCTTAAAAACATTTGATAGGTCTCTGACAATTACAAAAATTCCATTAAACACTTGGAATCAATGAGCTAAGCTGCATTCTAGAACTAGTTTGGTCATAGGCTTGTGAAAGTGTGAGGGGGTGTATTTTTGATTTAGTCGGCATTAAAGTTCTTCATTTTAGTCTTGTAAAAGACTCTAGATTGACCAATAGAGTAAACCCTTTCAAGTCTTGTAAAAAGACTCTCGATTGACCACCAATGTTACGTTTTAAGGAGGGTTTATGTATAGAGATGGCTGCATGTAGGGGATGTGTGAAGCTGCCATGGAGGCGGGTGCACACTTAATCTCTAATGGAGAGGGCTACCACCTTAATGGTGTGAAAGCTACCTATACAAAATAGGTGTACACAATAAATTAGGAGAAGGCTACCTATTAGGGTTGAGTGAAAGCTAATGTTGAGGTAAGTAGATGTATATGCTTCATTTCTAACAGAGATGGCTACCACCCTAATAGAGTGAAAGCTACCACATTAACGGCTTCCTATTTTGTGAAGCTAGTACACCATTTAGTAAACATGGAGAGGGCTACCCATGAGGACTGTGTGAAAGCTACCATTAGAGTAGGTGTGCACTTAATTTCTAATGGAGAGGGCTACCGCCCTTATAGTGTGAAAGCCGCTATACAAACGCCCTTTTAAAAAAGAAAAAACTTTGTATTGACATTGAGTTAGAGTTCACTCTATTTTACTTCTAGTGCAGAGGCTTGAATAAGACTAAATAGGACTTGATCAGTGTACTTGACTTATTGGGAATGCGTCGCCTCTCACAATTTTCATTCACCAAAACAAGCCCTATACCATACTAGTTACAGTAACTCTTAGCTTGTTGATTCATGAGTACTTATATAATTGATATGTTGTCATTGATTGATTCACATTTCAGTCTAGTTCATTGTTTAAATATGAAACCTGCAGTGAAAATGTGTTGTTCGGATGTTTGGATTGGAGAATTCTTTTATGGGGAGGAAGAGTTTCGATCGGGAATTTAATTTGATTTTATTTCACTACCCCTCTGATGATTTCCAAGTCTTAGAGTGGACAATGGGCAGAGGGGTAATACAAACCTATTAATTTGGGTTTATTTCCTTGTAGATATATATGCAGGTGAAATAGGTGCAGATCATCAAGCAAGCTCGCCAGGAAGCATATTAATTTGGACATGGTAATGTATATTTTGTTTGGCTGCTTTGTTTATTTGAATTTGTATTAATCAAGGTATGGTTAAATGATTGAGGGATGTTGTCAATTAAATCTGTCTTTTATATATAGTGGAGTTTGGACCTGATTTTTCATTAGTTCCTGGTTTTTAGATTGATATTTGTCGGAGTATATTGAACACTACATCATTCTGGTTCAACAAATTTCTTTTATACTGTTGCATTTCCCCCTCCAGATTTCTTCCCTGCACTATTGTTGGAGCACCTTTCAGTTTTTGGCAAAGTGCCGTTTGACAATTTGATATATCTTACGTCATATTTCTGATAATAATAAAAAATTTATTTGTTGAACAGATAAAATGATGAAGGCCATTAAAATAGAGTCTGTGGAGTTGACTTCAGATCCGTGCAATCAGAAAACCCAAAGTTTGCCTTCCACAAGGGGCAAGAGAGAAAAAAGGGTCAATCAATCAACCAACCATAGCTCTTTACTTCCTGTCCTTCCTTCTCTCCTCCCTTGTACTTCACAGACCCACCTTTGCCATCAAAAAGGTGAGCATTCAATCTTATTTTCTTCCATTAAAAAATCAAGAAAAAAAGAAGTAGATCCCATTGCTATGCCTACTATCATGATATATAATATTTTTTCATTATGTACTTACTTGCTTGCCTGCTTCTACTGTTGTATTGCTGTAGTCATATGTGGTGTACTTGGGATCACATTCACATCCCCCAAACTTATCAGAACTTGAACTAAACCAAGTGACAGAGAATCACTATGAGTTTCTTGGGTCCTTCTTGGGCAGGTACTTCAACACATTTTAGCACCAACAACTAAAATACATGAACACCATCTTTCTGAAGTCATATATTTGAATTTGTCTACAAAATGCAGCCATGAAGTTGCAAAAGAATCCATCTTTTACTCATACACAAGGCACATCAATGGCTTTGCTGCCACATTAGAAGAAGAAGAGGCAGCTCAGATAGCCAGTGAGTGAGAATCTTTTTTTTTTTTTTAATCTTCTTTCTCCTCTGTTTTGTATACTTGTTCTTCTCATGATTTCCATTGAAACACTGCAGAGCATCCAAAGGTAGTCTCCATTTTCTTGAACCAGGGAAGAAAATTACACACAACTAGATCATGGGATTTCTTGGGACTTGAGCATGATGGTGTTACTCCACCCAACTCAATCTGGAAGCAGGCAAGAAATGGTGAAGATACAATCATAGGAAACCTTGACACTGGTCAGTTTTTCTTCTTCTTCTTATTTTATTTATTTATTGGCATAGGCAAGATATGGTAGAAATGTACTGGTTTTTGGTTTTTGGAGTTGACATCAATATGAGTGATTTGCTGTATTGGTTTTTGGTTCAGTGTTTGGGTTCGGGTAATTGGTTGAAGTGCAATCTAACAAGTGTATGTCATTTCATTTTTTTACTGTGTGTTGGAGAATTAACAGTTATCTTGTTAGACCTATCCTCCTTTCAAGATGTTTTCTGTTGCCAATCTGTCATTTCATTTCATTTTTGTTAGAAAAATAAAAATAAAAATGTTCCAACATTAGAGGTGATGCATAAAACATGTCTACCTGGGGAGCCATAAATCTGAATGGCATGTAACTTATTGTTCTCTCTCTAGAAGAGTGCTAATTTTCACTAGTATCAATACTTCAGCTCCAAGTTAAAATCTGCTCCTATAAGAATGGATAATCTGGAAATCTCTACCAAGACGAATCGCTTATTAATGCCAAAGCTGGCCCTGATATCTGAGTGTCCTCCCTTCAAGTTTGCTCCCTTAGTAATGTTCAACGCATACCCTTCCAATCCATCAACGTTGTCCAACCCAATAATGGTAACTTTATCAATGATCCATTTTTGGCTTAAAGCAAAACCTCCATTTACAACCGTTGATCTTACAGATACACTTCCATTTTCTGTTGCACAGTAAAATCTCACTAAACTCCACTTGCCTCCCTTTCCTCCCATTTCCACTTCCTCTCCATCATCCAAGAAAACTTCTCCAGTGCTCTGTCCATTGCTGCTGCTAACAACCAAAAGTTTGAATGCAGTCTTTCGGGCTGCTTCTGTTGTCAAGGCCTTTCCTTGTAAGGCCAAAATGTTTCCTTCACGGACATGTACGTTGATATGATCAGGTGGTGCATCCAATGTAACGTGCTCTCCCGATTTTACACTTACTGAGTTTGAGTAGTTGAAGAGATCAAACCAGTTTCCTGCAGGAAAATATGCATCAACTGAACTTACTCCTGGCTTCAACACAGGTGACACCATTACACCTCTGCCAATCAGAAACTGAGTGTTGATCTCATAAGTTCTGATATCTTGAGGAAATGAGAAGAAAAGGGGTCTTGCAATGGGGGTCCCCTTTTTGTGTGCCTCATACATTGATGTGTAAAACAAGGGGAGCAACCGATAGCGCAGGCCAAGCACCTTCCTTGCCGTTGCAGCCACTGAGTCCCAAAGATAGAGCTCTTGACGGATTGTAAACTTCTCTGAGTGATCTCTTGCAAAAGGGTAAAAGGCCCCTAGCTGCATAGAGACAAAGCATAGTTAAGTTAGTTGCACAAATTCTGATGATTATAATTGACAGCATAGCAAAGTTCTAGGTAAAACAAGATGTACAATGTAGTCTAGTTTTTGTGAAGTGTTCAATTTGAAGGCTCATAAGTTACCTGAATCCACCGCCTGCAGAGCTCTTCAGTAGTATTTCCAGAGAATCCACATATATCAGCTCCAACCATCGGAACTCCGAAGAGGCCAAAATTCAGAATTGCTGGAATTGTGTATGCCAGATCACTCCATTTTGCAGCATTGTCTCCAGTCCAGTGTGCTGTGTACGTACCAGAGCTTACAAAAGTTGATCTAGAAAGTATAAATGGTCTTTTACCAGTCACACTGACTAAGGCCTTGTTTGTTGCTTTGGATTCCAAGAGTCCATATAAGTTATGAGCATCATATTCTGTGATGTTACCGAAGTGTAGCGCTGATGCCGGAACAGTATTGTTATTGATGGGACGCAGGACCCCGGCATTGTTAATCTTGTAAGGAGGGTCATCAAGTGTAGAAGATGGAGTGGGAGGGGACGTGATGAAATTGGATAGCTCATTCATATCAAGCCAAAGACCATCGAAAGGCAGAGCATCTTGAAATATTTTTATCTCATTAGCCCAAAATTTTTCACTTTGTGGATGTGCAAAGTCAGGGAAATAGACAGGGCCAGGCCAAACACTTCCCAGGTAAGGAATTCCGTCACGTTTTATAAATATATCTGCTTTCAGCCCTCTGTTGTAGGTTCCATAGCTCTCATTCACACTGATACCTGTGAGAGTCATAATACTATCATTTTCTGCCTCATCAGACAAACTGCATGTAACATCAATTTTGCTGCAGAGAGAACATACCAGGGTCCAAGATGAGCACATATTTCTGATCATTTTGGTGAAGGGTGTTGACAAATTTCTTCATCTTATCCAATGGGAAGTTGATGGGATCAAGAGTAAAATCCTTGTATGCATCCATGTAATCAATGTCTGTCCACATAACTTCAAGGGGGATAGCGGCTTTTGCATAGCCAGCAACCACACCCTCAAGATCGGAAACATTCTTGTAACCATATCGACACTGGTGGAATCCTTCAGCAGAGAATAAGTGAACAAAGTCAATGTGATTCCAAAATAAGATGAAAAAGCATACTATGCTAGTAGGAAGGACATTTTTGGACCATGTTAATATCAAACAAGGACTATAAATGCACATTTCAATTGAAGAACAAAACTATTTGTACCATTTCAACTGGTCATGTGACATAGCACCTGTCTACTAATAAGTGCCGATACAAAAACATGATTAGTTGAGATGGTACAAACGACATATACTCTTAGTCATAATAATTGATGTCACATGTGAATGTGATAATATATAGTACCTACCTAAGAAAAGTGGAATTTACAATATTTGAGTGCAAACAAACTTACCAAAAGACCAATAGGGCATAGGGGTAGGGCGACCAATGAGCTCTGTATACTGCTCCACCACCAACTCCGGCGTAGGCCCAGAAAAGAAATACAAATCCACAATTCCACCAATGGCCTTATAAGTAATTCTATCACCGCCGTATGTTATGTCCATGCCATTGCTATTCAGCAGCAACACTCCATGAGATGTTCCAGCGCTGTCGGCCTTGCCATCTGGAGAAGCTGACCTGACGTCCAGGTAGAAGGGGTGGGACCCGTAGAGGTTGACGTCAGCATTGGCGCTGCCAATGTCAGCTGTCCAGAGTGTCAAGGTCTGGTTAGGGGTGAGCTTGAAGGAGGACTTGGTGTGCTCACCGAGGCCGAAAAGGGAGGACCTGGCTTTGGGGAGGGAGGAGGAGAGCTGGATGTATTGGTCCTTGAAGACCAAGAAGGTGTTGGGGTTTGATGGGTTCGGGGAGGCGTCGAAAATGACATCGTTGGAGGATTGGCGGGTGACGGTGAAGCCGAATGGGGTGGTGTTGTGGAGAGTGAAGACAAGGTCGTTGGAGATCAGGAGGTGTTTGTTGTGGGTTTGACATTGTTGTGAATGCTGTGAAGTTGTTTGGCGGGGGATTATTTGTCGTGGGATTTCCCATCTTTGGTGCGTTGAGTCTGTTATTCGAATTCTTAGCCGATCTTTGGTTTCATAGCTGCATGCATGATTAGCAGCACAAGGGCCAATTAGATTTCTAACATAAACTCGTGAAAAACTGGTCTCCGTTTGATTACATGAGATGTTTAATTATGTCGTAAGACTGTGAATCTGAATCATTGATGGCCTAGCAATGCATATTAATGTTATGTAATCTGAGTTTAAGAAAGTATGGCAACCATCTAGTAAATAAGAGAGCAATTAATTGAATAATAGTCCTCAATTTGTATGGCTAATATTGTGGAGTGAAAATGCTAATTGGGTTTTTGGTCAATAAGGTTCTTAGCTAGATATTCTATATTATGGACGGTTGAGATGTTTTGCAATATCCTAATCAAACGGTCAACCCCCAATGACTAATGAGAATTAAAAAAATGAAAACGTGAGAATATAAACTTAATAAATTGAGAATGGTTAATTACGAAGTACCTGGCGTGAAGGTTGAGATTTGGGATGTCAGGTCCGTAGAGGGAGGATTTCTTGATGAGGCCAAGATTAGCAGTCAATGAGTTCCCAGAAGAATCATAGTTGACTGAATGAATTTTATATCCAAACCCAGCAACTGCAGCTTCTTTGGCTCCCGTGGTATTTGATGATGAAACTAAACCACAGTGAAACACAGCAGAGAAGAAGAAGAAGAAGAGTGGAAGATGATATATTGGTTTTGGTTTGTTTGGTCTGCTTCTTCGCATCTTCATTTTCTCTGTTCCAGTGCTTGGGTTTTCCTCCTTTATGTGAGGCGCGCGTGATAGGTCTTTTGTAATCCTCTGCCTCTGTGCACTTTCCAATCTTGCCTTTATGCACTTTCCAATCTTGTATTGTAATTTGTATCGTGTGGTGAATATATAGCTTTCATATGTGAACCCCACACACGTGAATAGATGTCACAGCTTACCACCTACCTCGCAGCTCCCTCTCAGCTAATAAAATAATTATAAAAATAATAATAATTAGTTTTTAAAGAAATAAGATATGTTTGTGTATATAATCTATGCATTATTGAGTAGGGAAGAAGGAGGAGCTAGCATTCTGCTTATATTGTGCCACTGAATCCCAGAGATCAAGCTTCTCCTGACGAGTTGCTTACATTGTTTTAATTGTAGCAAAGTCCAGCTATATAGTATTAGTATTCAGCACAAAATAAAAAAATAAATTACTATAAGGATAAGTCTGGAACGAGCAATTTTGTCTGCTATGGTTAAACTTAAAATTTTTATAAAAAAAAATTAGTGTTCTAAAAAAAAGCATAGCATGGGTTTTAATTTCTAAACATTAGAAGAGGGCCTAATTGATAGGAGTGATACTAAATGAGGTTTAAATTAATATTACCATAATTCATATATGTAAAAATTTGAATAAGTATTTTTTGAGAAGAAGATTTCATTCATAAGCCAAATCCGCATACAAAGACTGGCATGAATACATTAGCCTTATTAAAACGTTCCTAAGAAAACTACTTGGGATAAACCAGGAACTGACAATAGAGTCTGACCCACACCACAAAAGAACAAAACTAACTAAACACTAATATAGTAGACCCACAAAGAGAACCGCATCACATCCCAATTGTCAAAATAGGCATTCTATGAGAAAAAAATGCATAGTCCTTTGACAGCGAACAAATTGCAAAAACACACCAAGGGCAGGAACCCAAGAGGGCACACATAATGAGACGTGATTTAGTTTCTAGTTTTATTTGTATTTATTTCATGGATTTGCTATTTATATTCCTTATCTCTCAAGGACTTGATTCTTGCATGGAATAGGAAATCCTTTGTGTAGACACCAAGCAAAGCATTGTATAGAATTATCACATGATTGTTCAATGAAAGTCATTGAGAATATTCAAAACCTTTCATGGTATCAAGAGCCTGAGACTCACAGTCCTCGATCCTTAATTTTCTTGTTCCCTGTTTTTTTTAGCACCCATGGCTTCTTCCTCCTCTATTGATTTTCCTAGTGTTGAGGCCCAAAAAATCCACGGTTCGGCCCAAATAAATTCTCGGCCCAATGCGATACCTTACCGAGAAGAAACCCAATTTGGGCACGCGAAAGTTCATCATATGCACTTACACACATGCCACGCCAAGCAAATAAGCAACACGCCATGCTACAAGCTTAAGTGGGCCCAAGCCACTTAAATGCCCAAGGCTTGCTTGAGTAGGTTGTGGTATGGATGGTAATAAATCGACATGAGGCCCATTGATGAGCCGAGAAATGGAAGTCCCAGGTTGCTTGGGAGCCTCGGAACTCAAGCTCATTTCTTAGGCCAAAACATGTGGGTGAGCACAAAGAGAAAATATCCCAACCGAAATAGCCCATTAGCTTAACCAAATTAGCCCAACACCTCAACAAAAAATAGGCGAACACTTGTTGAGGTTAGCCCATTTATTTTGACAAACCAACCCATTATCTTAGAAGGCCCATACAATTAGAAATGAGAAGCAGCAAAAGCCTCAGCCCCTTGCTGAAAAAACAGAAGCCACGAAGAGGAAGTCTGAAGGTCCATTATACAAAGCTACTGGGAGGGAAGGAACAAGTTTTCAAGCAAAACATCCAAGGAACCAAAAGATATTGGCACGCAAGGAGCCACCCTTCAAACCAGTGTACATACCCATTTCTTTCCCCCCATCAGATCTAGCCATAGAAGAGGGGAGAAAAGAAGGAAGAAGGATGGCTGAAAATAGAAGTTCTCCACTGAGGCAGCTGCGGGAAGAGTATTGAGCTCCCAAAAATCCCTGATTTTGTGGGATTGGGCAGAGTGGATTTCACCATTGAAGGGATGAGAGGAGAAAGGAAGGAAAAAGCTTGGCCAAATTGGATAGAAACCATTAGGGTTTCTTGAAAAATGATAGCTTCCAGCGGCTATAAAAGAGGCCTCTTCTACCCAACCAAAAACAACACACATCTGGAGAGCAAGCTTCTTCTCTCACCTGCAAAACTCAGTAATTTCGTGTTTTGCTTGCCCATCTCCCCTATTTATCTTCTTCTAGCAGATTGTTCCAACACTTGACAGAGTCTCTGTCAAGCTGCCGTAAGAAACAATCAAGCCACCCATCCCTTTCTCTCCCTCTTTTCTCAGCCAAACCTTCTTGCAAACATTCCCTTTCTTACCTTAACACTTCCCTTTTCCCCCAAGAACGCATAATTTTCTCTGCGGTGCTAAACTCATGTCGATTTTGCTCTCATGCCACAAGCCTCTCATGCCAAGCTAGAAAATCTATCTGTAAGCCGTTGTTATTTTTGTTGGTGAAGGTAACCAAGGTGTTTCCTAAGGCATCTCTGTCTTTTCGAAGAATTTTTGGGGCTTGATCTTCGAACTCAGACACGAGGGGTAATTTGACCCATTTTTTCTCCTTACGACAGCCCAGCCCATTTGTAGCTGCCGGAAAAAAAAGCCCCTACACCTAGCATTTATCATGTTATCTTCATTCGTCTCAAGCATGATAATTATCCAACGTGGCTTGCTCAAATTGTTCCTGTCCTTCGTAGCCGTTGCTTGCTCGACTTCGTTGACGACACTTCTCTGTGTCTTTTTCTGACCATCCCCGACCCAAAGGCTAAGACCAATGAATCTGCTTCTCTGCATCTCATCCCCAACCCAGAGTATGATGATTGGGTCCAGAAAGATCAGCTTGTTCTCTCTCTCATCAACAGTTCTCTTCACCATAAAGTTCTCACCACCGTAACTTCCAAGACCACCGCCCATGACAGTTGGGTGGCTCTTGAAAATCGTTTTGCTTTTCCGAATTGGAATCGTCTTCTTCAACTTCGCAGTGACTTGCTTCGCACAACCCGTGGTGACTCTTCCACCTCTGATTTCCTTGATCGTATTAACTCGATTGCCAATAACTTGGCTATGGCAAGTGTTTCAGTTGCTGACTATGATCTCCTTTCTGTGGTTATGAACAACATTGGTCCTTTTTATGAAAATACTATTGCCGCTGCACAAGCTCGTGAGAAACCCATCAGTATGCCTGATCTTGAGGCTCTCCTCGTGTCTACGAAACGTCGCTTGCAATCCTATTCTTCTCTGGTCATCTCTTCTAGTGCGATGGCTTTGGTAGCTTTCCGTGATGGTCACGATGGCCGTGGCTTTGGCCATCGCAATGCATTTGCTGGTCGTGGTTCTGATCGTCGCAACTCATTCTCCCCCTCACGACCTGGTTTTTCTCCAGGTCACGGTTCCCCTGGTGCTTCCTATGGCACATTTCGTTCTGCCTCACATCAACAGCATTTTGGCAGCACTTTTGGGCCGGGTGTTCTTGGCCTACCTCCTTTTGGCTCTACTGCTTCCTCTTTTAGGCCTCCTTCAGCCCGTGGGCCTCTTCAATGTTTCAATTGTCATGGTTTTGGCCACATCGCAGCTGTCTATCCCTCCAAGGCGTCTTCTATGCCTCCTTCTCCGTCTTGTCTTCAAGGCATGACTGCTTAATATCCTTCACATGGTGGTCATCAACAGTGGGTTGCTAATATCGGTGCGAACACTCATATTACCAACTACTTGAGCCACTTATCCCTTACTAGAGAGTATCATGATTCTGACAATGTTGGAGGTGTACTTGGTGGAACAGGTTTGCCTATTAAAAATATTGATCACTCTCGTTTCTCTTACCTTAATTCTTCTTTTCATCTTAATGATGTTCTTTACTGTCTCAATGCCTCTCTTTTTATCTTATATGTTCATAAATTTGCTACTGACAACCATTGTTTCTTCACTTTTTTTCCTAATTGTTATTTTATCCAGGATTTCACGACGATGAAGACCCTTTTCTCGGGCAAGAGTAGCAATGGCCTATATCCCTTTTCATTTACACCGAATGAGACTTTTCAAGTTTTGTCTAATCGTGTTGCCTTACTAGGTGTCTGTGTTGACCGCTCCTTGTGGCATTCTCGCCTTGGTCATCCTGCTTCATCTACTTTGAAATTGTTGTTATCTCATAATAAACTGTCATCTTCTAGCTCTCGGTCTAGTTCTTTTTGTCAATCATGTCCGTTGGGTAAAAGTGTTAAATTACCCTTTAGTCCTTCTTTTTCTGTCTCTTCGTCTCTGCTGAAACTTATTCACTCTGATGTATGGAGTTCTTCAAATAAATCTATTTATGGTTTTAATTATTATGTTTTATTTGTTGATGGTTTTTCTCGTTATTCCTGGATTTTTCCAATGAAATTGAAATCATAAGTTTTCTCTCACTTCGTTAAATTTAAGGCTTTGGTTGAAAATCTGTTTTCCACTACGATTAAGGCATTTCAATCAGATAGCGGTGGGGAATACACTAGTCATCAATTCACGAATTTTTTTTATCTCATCATGGCATTCATCATCATCTTTCTTGTCCACATCATCCTGAGAAAAATGGTTTCGCCGAACATAAGCATCGTCACATTGTTGACACCAAACTCACTCTTTTAGCCCATGCCTCTATGCCTTTTTCCTATTGGGCCGAGGCCATGCACACCGTTGTTTATTTAATTAACCGTCTTCCTTTTAAGTTGCTTCAGCACAAATTACCCTATGAATTTTTGTTTAACAAAGAACCTAATTATTCGTTTTTAAAAACTTTTGGGTGCGCATGTTTTCCTCATTTACGACCATATAATAATAATAAATTACAATTTCGGTCTTCCGAATGTATGTTTCTTGGTTATTCTTTGAACCATCAGGGTTATCGATGCTTGGATCTTGTTTCCAATCGTGTTTTTTTTTTATTGCGTCATGTGTTATTTGATGAATTTTCTTTTCCGTTTAACAAGGCCCATGCTGCTCCTTCTCCAGACCATTCTCCATCGTCGGACTTGCCTATCATCCTCTCTGGCCTAAGTTTGTCTTCCTGCAGCCCACGCCTTCCAGCATCGCAGCCTCTGCCTAGTCCCCCTTGTCCAGCACCTGACCCTCCCGCCCCTACAGAAACTCGTGCTTCCAGCCTGGTCCCATCCATCTCTGCCATCGCCCATGCCGCACCTACTCTTGCGCCCACCTCCCCTGCCGTGCCCACTGATCCCTCATGCCCTTCTCACCCGCCGGTTAGTCCCCCCGTGCCTACAGCTTCTCGATTCTTTTAGACCTACACTAGGAACTCCAACTGCAAACTTTTCTTCCTGCCTCCCGCTCCTGTTTCATCTAGTACATCTTCTCCTCCTATTTCTAATACGTCTCTGGTAAATGACTCCCATGCTCATTCGATGGTTACTCATGCTCAAACCGGTATCCGTAAACCCAATCCTAAATATGCTAATCATGTGTTGGTTTAATCTTTTACTTATGGTACTTTTGAGCCTACCTCTTTTTCACAGGCTAATAAGCACCAGGAATGGGATCTTGCTATGGTAGATAAGTTTAATGCTCTTCTTCATGCCGGGACTTGGAATTTGGTCCCTCGTACTCCCACTATGAATGTGCTGTCGAATAAGTGGGTTTTTCGTGTCAAAAGGAATTCTGATGGCTCTATCCAGCGTTACAAGGCTCGCTTTATGGCTAATGGTTTTCATCAACAGCCGAGCTTGGACTATGGTGAAACCCTTAGTCCAGTTGTTAATCATTCTACTATTCGTCTTATCTTGGCTTTCTCTGTGCAATTTGGTTGGATCGTTCGTCAATTGGATGTTCAAAATGCCTTTTTGCATGGTTACCTATATGAATAGGTTTATATGCGCCAGCCCATTGGGTTTGTGGATCCCGCCTATCCTAATTATGTATGTTGTTTACGTCGATCTCTTTATGGTCTCAAGCAAGCTCCTCGCGCTTGGTTTCAGTGTTTCTCTTCTCATCTTCTTCAATTAGGATTAACTGCCTCTAAGTCCAATTCTTCCCTCTTCATCTACATTCATGGTTCTGTTCGCATCTATTTGTTGATTTACGTCGATGCTATTCTTGTCACTGGCTCCAATCATGCTCGCATCACCACACTTATTTCTTATTTTGGTTGTCAATTTTCTATGAAGGATCTTGGGCCCGCTCATTATTTTTTGGGCATGGAACTTGCTCGTACTTCGTTGGGTCTATCTCTTACTCAGACCAAATATGTTGTGGATCTCCTCAAGCGTGCTAACATGCACGAAGCCAAACTCGTGCCTACCCCGGCTGTGGATGGTTGTCGTCTTAGCCTCTCTGATGGCGATCCTCTCTCTAATCCTAGTTAGTACCATAGTATTGTTGGTGCTCTTCAGTACTTAACCCTTACTCGGCCGGACATTGCCTTTACTGTTAATCAAGTTTGTCAGTTTATGCATCAACCCACTACTGTTCATTGGCTCATTGTTAAGCGATTCTTCATTATCTCAATGGCACACTTACTCATGGGTTACTCTATTTGCCCAGCACCCTTCATCTCAGTGCCTATTTTGATGCCGATTATGCGAGGGATCCCGATGATTGTCGCCCCATTGGTGGCTATTGCGTTTATTTGGGTACTGATCGGTTCATAATTGTATATCATTTTGTACCCTTCTAGCTTATGATTTGGTTATGTTTTTGAGTTAAACTTGTGCTTTTAATCCTTTTTGTGTTTATCTTTCAGTTCATTGAGCTTTAGGTAATAATGATGGCTTTAGAGAGCATAATTCATGCAATTCAAGCATGTTAAGGCCTAATTTGGATGAATGGATGAAGAGCTTAAAGACAAACTCATTTTGGCTACAGCCCCCTGCCAGTCCAGTTTCGTAGGTCATATTGCAAGCTTTGTTTCAGCAACCTACATAGCTCGGATGAGGCCACATTCTTCATGAAAGTTGTTCCAATGGGTGTGTAATATAACATATCCAAAATTCAGCCCCATTGGATAAATATGGAGTCTGTTACCTAGCAAATACAGAGCCATGCTCAGGATGGATTTTATCAGCGCGCAAAATGAGTTAGCAATTTGTTTTGGCCTTAACTTCCTCCTCCGACCTTGGATTGGCCCAAATGATATATGGCTGGAAAGAAGACATTCTGAACTTCAAGTTTGAGTGCTTAAAGTCTTAATTTGCTTAAGGGAAGCCCAATTCGTAAGCCCTTGAAGTTGCTGGTCATGCTGACCTCAGGATGAGCTATTATTTCTGGTTGGAAGCTTGGTCATGGTGACATGAAGATGAGCTAGGGCTGCTGGTGGGATTTATTAGTGAAGTGCATCAACCATTTCAGATTTTATAATGGAAGTGTTGTATGCATTAGTGAAGTGCATCAACCATTTCAGATTTTATAAAACAAGTGTTGTATGCATTAGCCATACTTAATTCAGATTTTCAGCTTCCTTAGGCCTATATATAGTGAGGTTTCCCAAGCTTGTAAAAACACCCCAAGGGGGGGGAGCTCTCAAACACTTCTCTAGAGCTCCCTTCCCTTCTCTCCCTCAAATTCTCTTAGTTTCCCTTTGTAGTTCTCAATTGTTGTAATAAGATCATTCTATTAAATTTTCTTTGTACTAAATATCAAACACTTTTCCTTTCTCTTCTTCTAATTCTCTAAAGCTTTCAAACACATGTTCTTCCAAAATCCTCAAAGTTCTCAAACATCTCTCTACTTCCCTTCTCTTCCAAAAGTCTCCATGTCTCAAACACTTCACAAACACATTTATCTTCCTTCCCTAAGTTCTCAAATTCTCCAAGTTCACAAACATCCTCCAAGTTCTCAACCACTCTCTTCCAAATTCTCAAAGTTCCTAAACACTCTCTTCCAAAATCCACAAAGCTCTCAAAACACCTCTCTACTTTCTTCTCCAAATCCTCCAAGTTCTCAAACACTCTCTTCCAAATTCCCCATGTCTTAAACACATTCCCTTCTCCCTCCTCAAAGTTCTCAAACACTTCCTTTCTTCCTCAAAGTTCTCTTAGTTTCCTTAATGTTTTCTTAGTTGTAATTTATTTTTCTTTGTTATGTAAATTCTTTTCTTAAGTTTTCAAGTTGAATTAGTTTCCAAGTTTCAATTATGGTTTTTGTTCTTATTCATTATGCTTATAAGTTAATATGCTAGTTTGAATGATTGATCACCATTTAGGCTTGCATGTTAGCTATCTTGGTTTGAATTAAGAGTATACACCATGCTTTAATTCGAATTGAACTATGAATAGGAAGAGTATGTATGGACATTCGACAACAGGGATTAGATACATACTTGGTTGTTTAAAATGTTCTTCTATGCTTAATGGGTTCCTAATGCTTAATTTTAGGTTAGACAACAAATGATCAAATTAGGGAATTAGGAACACAAGGTTATGACCACACACCATGGCTTAATCATACTTTAGCTAGAATCAATCCATTAATCTAAATTGAACTTGGGAACTTATTTGCTTGAGTTACTTATTTCTTTCTTCCTTGTTTTATGTTCTTTGTTTTTGTTTCTATTTTGTGTAGGGAAACTAAATTGGATCATTCAATCACCAATCCCTGTGGAATCGACCTCGCACTTACATATGCTATACTACCAACGGTTCGTGCACTTGCGAGTATCACAAGTTGAGGATGCAGCTTAATCCATTTTGGTGGAGCTAAATCTACGCAACAAGTTTTTGGCGCCGTTGCCGGGGATTGGCAACTTAGTTTGGTTCTATTTCTTTTCCCTACTTGTTTTATTTTTATTTTTCATTTTCATGTTTTTCTAGACAATTTCAAGTTTTAAAGTTAATGACGTTAATGGATAAGTTGTGTTTGTAGTCCAACAGAAAAGGACAATTGCCCAACAAGCAAGAGAACTGGGTTTAAGTCCCAGCTTACACAACCCATTGGTGCTTGTTGCTTTGAAGCATGGAATTGGATGTGTGTTGATTTTCCTTTTCATTTTAGTTTTTATTTCCTAATCCTTTTAATTCCATTTCAAGTTTGTGTGTTTGTTTTAGCAATTTATGATAGCTTAATAAAAATGGAGAGAGATGGCAACCTCAATCATAAGAATGGGTAGTGTGGAGTGATCGGTTCATAATTGTATATCATTTTGTACCCTTCTAGCTTATGATTTGGTTATGTTTTTGAGTTAAACTTGTGCTTTTAATCCTTTTTGTGTTTATCTTTCAGTTCATTGAGCTTTAGGTAATAATGATGGCTTTGGATAGTAAATGATGCAATCCATGCATGTTAGGGCCTAATTTGGATGAATGGATGAAGAGCTTAAAGACAAACTCAATTTTGGCTACAGTTCCCTGCCAGCCCAGTTTCGTAGGTCATATTGCAAGCTTTGTTTCAGCAACCTACATAGCTCGGATGAGGCCACATTCTTCATGAAAGTTGTTCCAATGGGTGTATACTAGAACATATCCGAAATTCAGCCCCATTGGATAATTGTGGAGTCTGTTACCTAGAAAACACAGAGCCATGCTCAGAATGGATTTTATCAGCGCGCAAAATGAGTTAGCAATTTGTTTTGGCCTTAACTTCCTCCTCCGACCTTGGATTGGCCCAAATGATATATGGATGGAAAGAAGACATTCTGAAATTCAAGTTTGAGTGCTTAAAGTCTTAATTTGCTTAAGGGAAGCCCAATTCGTAAGCCCTTGAAGTTGCTGGTCATGCTGACCTCAGGATGAGCTATTATTTCTGGTTGGAAGCTTGGTCATGGTGACATGAAGATGAGCTAGGGCTGCTGGTGGGATTTATTAGTGAAGTGCATCAACCATTTCAGATTTTATAATGGAAGTGTTGTATGCATTAGTGAAGTGCATCAACCATTTCAGATTTTATAAAACAAGTGTTGTATGCATTAGCCATACTTAATTCAGATTTTCAGCTTCCTTAGGCCTATATATAGTGAGGTTTCCCAAGCTTGTAAACACACCCCAAGGGGGGGAGCTCTCAAACACTTCTCTAGAGCTCCCTTCCCTTCTCTCCCTCAAATTCTCTTAATTTTGCTTTCTAGTTCTCAATTCTAGCTTTCCTTTTGCTTCTTAGTTGTAATTTATTTTTCTTTGTAATGTAAATTCTTTTCTTAAGTTTTCAAGTTTAATTAGTTTCCAAGTTTCAATTATGGTTTTTGTTCTTATTCATTATGCTTATAAGTTAATATGCTAGTTTGAATGATTGATCACCATTTAGGCTTGCATGTTAGCTATCTTGGTTTGAATTAAGAGTAGACACCATGCTTTAATTCGAATTGAACTATGAATAGGAAGAGTATGTATGGACATTCGACAACAGGGATTAGATACATGCTTGGTTGTTTAAAATGTTCTTCTATGCTTAATGGGTTCCTAATGCTTAATTTTAGGTTAGACAACAAATGATCAAATTAGGGAATTAGGAACACAAGGTTATGACCACACACCATGGCTTAATCATACTTTAGCTAGAATCAATCCATTAATCTAATTGAACTTGGGAACTTATTTGCTTGAGTTACTTATTTCTTTCTTCCTTGTTTTATGTTCTTTGTTTTTGTTTCTATTTTGTGTAGGGAAACTAAATTGGATCATTCAATCACCAATCCCTGTGGAATCGACCTCGCACTTACATATGCTATACTACCAACGGTTCGTGCACTTGCGAGTATCACAAGTTGAGGATGCAGCTTAATCCATTTTGGTGGAGCTAAATCTACGCAACAAGTTTTTGGCGCCGTTGCCGGGGATTGGCAACATAGTTTGGTTCTATTTCTTTTCCCTACTTGTTTTATTTTTATTTTTCATTTTCATGTTTTTCTAGACAATTTCAAGTTTTAAAGTTAATGACGTTAATGGACAAGTTGTGTTTGTAGTCCAACAGAAAAGGACAATTGCCCAACAAGCAAGAGAACTGGGTTTAAGTCCCAGCTTACACAACCCATTGGTGCTTGTTGCTTTGAAGCATGGAATTGGATGTGTGTTGATTTTCCTTTTCATTTTAGTTTTTATTTCCTAATCCTTTTAATTCCATTTCAAGTTTGTGTGTTTGTTTTAGCAATTTATGATAGCTTAATAAAAATGGAGAGAGATGGCAACCTCAATCATAAGAATGGGAAGTGTGGAGCAATGGGAGAAGTCGCGACCTCCAAGTGCATCACGCTCGACCTAATCACTTCAAGGGGGAGCATTTCAATCCTTTCTCTTCTTTGAATTCTGTTTATTTTCGTAGTTGTTTTTGCCTTTTGGTCCGCGTTGAGTTCTTTGTTTTTCTATGCTGAATCCAACCATATAAAGAACGTAAAATTTGGACTTACGGTTGGAACGTTATAGCCTAAAAACTGAACATAGGTCGAAGCTGAAAAACATAGAAACGAATCTGTCCAAATGGTGATAAAAGGGTGATAGAAAGTTCTGTTTGTTTTTTTTTTTTTTTTTTCCTTTGATTTCTTGGTTTGTTTCTTTTAGTACAATAATTTATATCGTTTGTTTGAGTTTGTTTAGAGTACTTAGTTCATTTTCGTTTATGGTTTGTTGTTTCATGTTATCTTAATTTGTTTTTGTTTCTTATTCTTACGAGAATATATTTTTTAAAAAAAATTTATAAAAAAAAAAAAAAAAAAAATTATTTTTCATATGAGTTGACTTATGGTAACTCCAGTGAGCACTTCCGTTAATACAGTGTCTAGGAGTTCTTTAGGCGACACCTTCGGTGTCTAAGAAGTTTGGGTTTTAAGCGGGACCATTGTGACCCCTCCAACCTTCCCGGATCCCCTGGCTGTGTTTTCTGAGGCCCTTAACTGGTCATCCGTGAGTTGCTTGTATATTCGTGTGTTTTTAAATTAAGTTTTTTTTATTTTCTTTGTTTTCTTTTCTGTTGAGTCTTTGTTTTTGTTTTGTTTCTGTTTTTGTGTTGTTATGTTAGTTTATTTATTTATTTACGTGGTATGGTTAGTTAGTTTATTTCTGAGTGTTAAAAAACATTTTTATTTCAAACGCTGCATTAAAAACCAAAAAACAAAAAAAAACAAAAAACAACAAAAAAAAAAACAACAAAAAAACAAAAAACAAAAAAAAAAAAAAAACTTCTTCTTCTTCTTCTTCATCTTCATCTTCATCATCATCATGGCTTGCCTCTATTTTCTCTTACTTGCAGAATCTGCAGCAGCTCGACATGGTCCTCATTTTTCTTCTGCAGTGCTTCCACGTGCTGATTGGCACAGTAGAGCCGTTTCTGCAAGTCCGCCACCATAGCCTTCAAGGAAGCTATTTCCTCGCTCATCGCGGCACACTCCCTTGTCCTCGCCAGTAATCGCATGCCCAAATTGGTAGCGGAGACCGCGTGGAGCACAGTCAAATTGTGGGACTCCTCTACCGCTGCCTTATCAGACCTCTGTGCCACATGCAGATGATCTGTCGGAGTGAGCTTGCTGCTAATCATGCCTCCTAGCCGCACTGCTCTGTTCGACAGTGCCTCAGAAAAGTTCGGTATTGCCTCAGCAAAGTTTGAGGCCGTGCCGTGATGATATGTGGAGTTTGGGAAGACAGGAGTTGGAGGAGCCCTTGTCTGGGCATTCGGTGGTGCAAGTGAGAGCTCAAGGTTGAGATCATCAAGGTGAGTGCATGAGGATGCCATTTGTTTTGCTTCTGAATTTTTTGATGTTTTTCCTTGAGTTTGCAGGAAGAAATGCTGGATATCATCCGCTTGCAGAGGTGTGGTTTAAATAGACATATGTTGATGAGAGAGAGCCAACACCATTTCGGATTTCCCGGGCATGCTCGACCTAATCGCTTCAAGGGGGAGCACCTTTACTTTTACTTTACTTTTCTTTTTTCCGTGTTTTCTGGTGTTTAATGTTTTTTTTCCCGTTACTTTCATTTTCTAGAGCTTTGTGTTTTTGCTTTTCCCTTTCGGCTATCATCTTTATCTTATTTTAGTTAGGGAAATGTGTTTTCTTTTCCGTTTGTCGTCTTTGTTTTATTTTAGTTGGGAAGTGTGTTTTCTTTTTCTTTTTCTTTTTCTTTCTGCAACCTTACTCTTTTATTTCCGAAACAAAATAACGAAAATACAAAAACAACAAAATTAAAAAAAAAAAACAACAATAATGCAGTAGGAAATCATTTCTTCTCGGTGCTTGGTGTCTCGACCATTGGAGCTTTGAGTTTGGCCCTCTGGCTGTCCTCTTCCGGGGCTTCACGCACAGCTTCTTGGGGCTCATCACTTGAGCTCCCAAAGATCGCAATCTTAGCTTGAGCGTAACTACTCTCGCGATCTGCTTGTTTGCGTTTACCCGGTCTGTCTAGGTCCTCCAGCTGTTTTCGCATGTCGCGAGAGTACAACTCTACCATTTTTGATAGGTTTTTATTCTCGTCCCGCAATACTTCTAGCTGGTGTCGATTCACCTCCACTATCCTTGACCTCTCCCTTTTCAAGCTTTTTATAGCAGTCTGACACTCCTCAACCATACTTCGCTCTGCCGCCAACTGACCTTTCAGCACCTCTACCTCATGGGACTTCGCAAGTAGGCGATGACCCAAACTTGCGACTGTTGCTGTACTCTGCACGCTCAGTGCCAGGGCATCGCTCACGACCCGGTTGTCATCCCTTGTCCCCAGAACACGTATATCTTTAGGAGTCACTAAATTTCTAGCCACTCCAATGGCAACATCGTTGTCCAGGAGTATTGAGTCAGTTACTGTCACAGGCCCCCGTGCGGAAGCAAAGTAGGGCATCCATACTGGTGCCGCTGCTTGGCCTCGTGTCTGAGTCGGTGGAGCTAGGTTGAGATCCAACGAAAATGGGTAGTTAGAGGCCATTTGATTTCTCACTCTCTTTTCTTCTTTCTTTCTTTTCTCTTTTGTGTGTTTCTGAGTTTGCGTTTTTTTCACCCTTTCTTATAGACTTAGTCTTTGACAAACCCTAGCCATTGCAGCATCTGAGCATTTTCTGAATCTCCAGCATTCCTTGAGTCCCACAACCTTCTCGCTTTCCAACCATACCCAACTCATTTATCACGACATGTCTTTTCTGAACGGACGCGTTTAGTACAGCCTTCGCGCCTTTCCATGAGCCCGTAATTTCTGCTTGTGAAATCTGCGGCACTTCTATGCGTCGACACGTGGCTCCTGCTTTCTGCCCGTGACTATCCATGAGACGACATCAGGGACCACATTCTCTCTTTTCAGAAATCCCGCATTTGCGCTCCCAATTCACGTTTCAAATAAAATTTCAAAAAAAAAAAAAAAATTTCAAAAAAAATTTCAAAAAAAAAAAAATAAAATAAAATTGAACCGTGTGGGCTTCAGATTTCATTTTGGGTCGGTTTTTCACCTTGTTTGAGTTTCAAGGTGGGTTAATTTCATTGTGGGCTTTGGGCTTCAAAATTTTTTTGGGTTTCAGAATTGTGTGATTAGGGTTTACTGTTTCAATTTTTTTTTGTTTTTTTTGTTTGTGTTGTAATTTTTATTTTATAATTATTTTGTTTTTGTTTTCTTTTGTGATTTTGTGATTTTTTTTTATTTGCTTTAATACCTTTCATTTGTTGTTATGACATTGTTTATGGCTAATTTTTAAACATTGAGGACAATGCTCATTTCTAGGTTTGGGGGTATTGGAGTTTAGCAAGTAAACTTGGTTTTTCTTAAAATTTTAAATAAAAAAAAATTAAATTAAATTTCTTTCTTGTTTTAAATCTTGTTTAGTCACTTTCCGAACACATTTGATGAGATTGTGATAAATGTTGCATGACTTAAATAAAAAATTGAATTTTATTTATTATTTATTTTTTTCCTTGTAAATTTTTATTGTAAAAAATAATAATTAATTAATTAATTAATTTGGCATCGTTCTAGCATGATATGTTCGAAACCTTCTTTGCACTTGCCATTTGTTTCATAATTTTCCAATTAAAGGATTTGCATGACCCAAAGAATTGTATCAAGCATAAATTAGACTTATATAACCATATAATGTGAGCTTTTGAGCCTTGTGCTTCATTTCATGAGTGTTATACACATACTCTTATTTTCTTGTCATCAAAGTTGTTGTTTGATCTCATTATTCATTGATTTGGTTGAACACTTAAAAGTCATTCATTCTTATGCAATTTGATTTCATGACATTTAAAGAAATGATATTAAGGCCTTCTTTGGATCGTTTGTGCCTTTCAAGCTAACCTTATGCATGCTTAAGCATGATTTTCCATTGTTAACCATTTTGAGCCTACATGTAAACCTTTTCTTTCATTTTACCAATTATATTTCCTCGCCTTAGCCCGAAAAACAAATATTTACCTTTCTAAGGAACTCATGAGCTCTAATTCGGATGTGTTTTTCATGCTAAGTTTGGGAAGGGATATTACATAGAAGAAAAAAAGAAAAAAAAAAGAAAATCACACAATTGGTGAAAGAAAAGAAAAGAAAAAAGTTATGATTAAATGGTAGTTGAATGAAATTTTGTTTTTGGGTTTCATTGGTGTTTGGAAAGGAGTTTAAATCATTGTAAATGAAGGTATAAGGAGTTTTGATCATGTAAAAGAAAAAAAATCTAATCGTGATGATTCGAAGTCTTGTAAACAATTTTTTTTATGCTCTTACATTGTGAGTTCCTTGGACTTTGTATTATCCATACCTTTCATTTCTCACTCACCTTACACCCTTGGCCCCATTACAACCTATAATAAAGACCTAAATTGATCTTAAATGTCATGTGGTTGAATTGCATTCATTTTTCTACTTTTAAGTGTTTGGCCTCCTTCTTGAGATCATATTAATGCAAGTTCTTCATCTTCCTATTTTTGAGTTAAGTACCTTATGATTTAACTCTAATCCCATGTCTATAACTGAGTGTTGCATTGTAGCCCTCTTCTGAGTGATTCATTTGTGAGAGGACAACTTTGGTGAGATTTGAAGTTGCATTTGTGCTTGGTATGATTTTTGAAATTGTGTGGAAACTAAGATTGGGGAATTTGTTGCATTTGGCTATCACACTACTACACTTTGAGCATATTATGTTTTGAACTTTGCTGCTTTGTGAATAATGTCTAAAATTGAGCTTTTATTGTCAAAACGTTTATGTCATGTGCATGAGTCATTTCTCTTCACAAAATGTTCGGAAAGATTGTTTTGAGTTTTTATTTTGATTTTGTTTTTTTTGTTTTTTGTGTTTTGTGTTTTGTTTTTATTTTTATGTTTGTTTTTGGTTTTGGTTTTGCTTAAGAACTAACAAATCTAATAAGTTTTCTAACCATTTTGTTTTGTAGAGTTAGAAAAACGTTTGTGGGTATCGTAACTGTTAAACCCTCAGGAGACACAACTCCTCCTACTAGGGATGCCTAGAGGTTTAAAGGCTTGTTGCATTCGCTCAATGCAATCGAGTTACCTACGAAAGTGGTCTAGTTAACTTCTTGTTTTGTTTTTAACTTTGTTTTGTGTTGTTTTGCTCGAGGACTAGCAAAATCTAAGTTTGGGGGTATTTGATCGGTTCATAATTGTATATCATTTTGTACCCTTCTAGCTTATGATTTGGTTATGTTTTTGAGTTAAACTTGTGCTTTTAATCCTTTTTGTGTTTATCTTTCAGTTCATTGAGCTTTAGGTAATAATGATGGCTTTGGATAGTAAATGATGCAATCCATGCATGTTAGGGCCTAATTTGGATGAATGGATGAAGAGCTTAAAGACAAACTCAATTTTGGCTACAGTTCCCTGCCAGCCCAGTTTCGTAGGTCATATTGCAAGCTTTGTTTCAGCAACCTACATAGCTCGGATGAGGCCACATTCTTCATGAAAGTTGTTCCAATGGGTGTATACTAGAACATATCCGAAATTCAGCCCCATTGGATAATTGTGGAGTCTGTTACCTAGCAAACACAGAGCCATGCTCAGAATGGATTTTATCAGCGCGCAAAATGAGTTAGCAATTTGTTTTGGCCTTAACTTCCTCCTCCGACCTTGGATTGGCCCAAATGATATATGGATGGAAAGAAGACATTCTGAAATTCAAGTTTGAGTGCTTAAAGTCTTAATTTGCTTAAGGGAAGCCCAATTCGTAAGCCCTTGAAGTTGCTGGTCATGCTGACCTCAGGATGAGCTATTATTTCTGGTTGGAAGCTTGGTCATGGTGACATGAAGATGAGCTAGGGCTGCTGGTGGGATTTATTAGTGAAGTGCATCAACCATTTCAGATTTTATAATGGAAGTGTTGTATGCATTAGTGAAGTGCATCAACCATTTCAGATTTTATAAAACAAGTGTTGTATGCATTAGCCATACTTAATTCAGATTTTCAGCTTCCTTAGGCCTATATATAGTGAGGTTTCCCAAGCTTGTAAACACACCCCAAGGGGGGGAGCTCTCAAACACTTCTCTAGAGCTCCCTTCCCTTCTCTCCCTCAAATTCTCTTAATTTTGCTTTCTAGTTCTCAATTCTAGCTTTCCTTTTGCTTCTTAGTTGTAATTTATTTTTCTTTGTAATGTAAATTCTTTTCTTAAGTTTTCAAGTTTAATTAGTTTCCAAGTTTCAATTATGGTTTTTGTTCTTATTCATTATGCTTATAAGTTAATATGCTAGTTTGAATGATTGATCACCATTTAGGCTTGCATGTTAGCTATCTTGGTTTGAATTAAGAGTAGACACCATGCTTTAATTCGAATTGAACTATGAATAGGAAGAGTATGTATGGACATTCGACAACAGGGATTAGATACATGCTTGGTTGTTTAAAATGTTCTTCTATGCTTAATGGGTTCCTAATGCTTAATTTTAGGTTAGACAACAAATGATCAAATTAGGGAATTAGGAACACAAGGTTATGACCACACACCATGGCTTAATCATACTTTAGCTAGAATCAATCCATTAATCTAATTGAACTTGGGAACTTATTTGCTTGAGTTACTTATTTCTTTCTTCCTTGTTTTATGTTCTTTGTTTTTGTTTCTATTTTGTGTAGGGAAACTAAATTGGATCATTCAATCACCAATCCCTGTGGAATCGACCTCGCACTTACATATGCTATACTACCAACGGTTCGTGCACTTGCGAGTATCACAAGTTGAGGATGCAGCTTAATCCATTTTGGTGGAGCTAAATCTACGCAACATGGAGCAATGGGAGAAGTCGCGACCTCCAAGTGCATCACATTCGACCTAATCGCTTCAAGGGGGAGCATTTCAATCCTTTCTCTTCTTTGAATTATGTTTATTTCCGTCATTGTTTTTACCTTTTGGTCCGCGTTGAGTTCTTTGTTTTTCTGTGCTGAATCCAACCATATAAAGAACGTAAAATTTGGACTTACGGTTGGAAAGTTATAGCCTAAAAACTGAACACAGGTCGAAGCTGAAAAACAGAGAAACGAATCTGTCCAAATGGTGATAAACGGGTGATAGAAAGTGCTGTTTGTGTTTTTCTTTGGTTTATTGGTTTGTTTCTTTTAGTACAACAATTTATGTTGTTTGTTTGAATTTGTTTAGGGTACTTAGTTCATTTTCGTTTATGGTTTGTTGTTCCATTTTATCTTAATTTGTTTTTATTTCTTATCTTAAAAATTTTAAAATAAAAAAAAAAGATTTTTCATATGAGCCGACTTATGGTAACCTCAGTGAGCACTTCCGTTAATACAGTGTCTAGGAGTTCTTTAGGCGACACCTTCGGTGTCTAAGAAGTTTGGGTTTTAAGCGGGACCATTGTGACCCCTCCAACCTTCCCGGATCCCCTGGCTGTGTTTTCTGAGGCCCTTAACTGGTCATCCGTGAGTTGCTTGTATATTGTGTGTTTTTTTAAATTAAGTTTTCTTTATTTTCTTTGTTTTCTTTTCTGTTGAGTCTTTGTTTTTGTTTTGTTTCTGTTTTTGTTTTTGTTTTGTTATGTTAGTTTATTTATTTATTTACGTGGTATGGTTAGTTAGTTTATTTCTGAGTGTTAAAACAATTTTTTTTTTTTTTTTATTTCAAACATTGCATAAAAACAAAAAACAAAAAAAAAAAACAAAAAGAAAACAAAACAAAACAAAAATAAAAACAATTAAAAATAAAAACAACTTCTTCATCTTCATCTTCATCTTCATGGCATGCCTCTGTTTTCTCTTACTTGCAGAATCTGCAGCAGCTCAACATGGTCCTCATTTTTTCTCTGCAGTGCTTCCACGTGCTGATTGGCACAATAGAGCCGCTTCTGCAAGTCTGCCACCATAGCCTTCAAGGAAGCTATTTCCTCGCTCATTGCGGCACACTCCCGTGTTCTCGCCAGCAATCGCATGCCCAAATTGGTAGCCGAGACCGCATGGAGTACAGTTAAATTATGGGACTCCTCCACCGCTGCCTTGTCAGACCTCTGTGCCACATGCAGATGATCTGTCGGTGTGAGCTTGTTACCAATCATGCCTCCCAGCAGCGCTGCTCTGTTCGGCATTGCCTCAGAAAAGTTCGGTATTATCTCAGCAAAGTTTGAGGCCGTACCGTGATGATATGTAGAGTTTGGAAAGACAGTGTTTGGAGGAGCCCTTGTCTGGGCATTCGGTGGTGCAAGTGAGAGCTCAAGGTTGAGATCATCAATGTGAGTGCATGAGGATGCCATTTGTTTTGCTTCTGAATTTTTTGATGTTTTTCCTTGAGTTTGCAGGAAGAAATGCTGGGTATCATCCGCTTGCAGAGGTGTGGTTTAAATAGACATACGCTGATGAGAGAAAGCCAACACCATTTCGGATTTCCCGGGCATGCTCGACCTAATCGCTTCAAGGGGGAGCACCTTTACTTTCACTTTACTTTTCTTTTTTCCGTGTTTTCTGGTGTTTTATGTTTTTGCCCGTTATTTTCATTTTCTAGAGCTTTGTGTTTTTGCTTTTTCCTTTCGGCTGTCATCTTTATTTTATTTTAGTTAGGGAACTGTGCTTTCTTTTCCGTTTGTCGTCTTTATTTGATTTAAGTTTGGGAAGTGTGCTTTCATTTCCGTTTTCTTTTTTTTTCTTTTTTTTTTCTTCTGCAACTTTACTATTTTATTTTCAAAACAAAATAACGAAAATACAAAAACAACAAAATAAAATAAAAACAACAATAATGCAGTAGGAAATCATTTCTTCTCGGTGCTTGGTGTCTCGACCATTGGAGCTTTGAGTTTGGCCTTCTGGCTGTCCTCTTCCGGGGCTTCACGCACAGCTTCTTGGGGCTCATCACTTGAGCTCCCAAAGATCGCAATCTTAGCTTGAGCGTAACTACTCTCGCGATCTGCTTGTTTGCGTTTACCCGGTCTGTCTAGGTCTTCCAGCTGTTTTCGCATGTCGCGAGAGTACAACTCTACCATCTTTGATAGGTTTCTATTTTCGTCCCGCAATACTTCTAGCTGGTGTCGATTCACCTCCACTATCCTTGACCTCTCCCTTTTCAAGCTTTTTATAGCAGTCTGACACTCCTCAACCATACTTCGCTCCGCCGCCAACTGACCTTTCAGCACCTCTACCTCATGGGACTTCGCAAGTAGGCGATGACCCAAACTTGCGACTGTTGCCGTACTCTGCACGCTCAGTGCCAGGGCATCGCTCACGACCCGGTTGTCATCCCTTGTCCCCAGAACACGTATATCTTTAGGAGTCACCAGATTTCTGCCCACTCCAATGACAACATCGTTGTCCAGGAGTATTGAGTCAGTTACTGTCACAGGCCCCCGTGCGGAAGCAAAGTAGGGCATCCATACTGGTGCCGCTGCTTGGCCTCGTGTCTGAGTCGGTGGAGCTAGGTTGAGATCCAACGAAAATGGGTAGTTAGAGGCCATTTGATTTCTCACTCTCTTTTCTTCTTTCTTTCTTTTCTCTTTTGTGTGTTTCTGAGTTTGCGTTTTTTTTTTCACCCTTTCTTATAGACTTAGTCTTTGACAAACCCTAGCCATTGCAGCATCTGAGCATTTTCTGAATCTCCAGCATTCCTTGAGTCCCACAACCTTCTCGCCTTCCAACCATACCCAACTCATTTATCACGACGTGTCTTTTCTGAACGAACGCGTTCAGTAAAGTCTTCGCGCCTTTCCATGAGCCCGTAATTTTTGCTTGTGGAGTCTGCGGCGCCTCTATGTGTCGACACGTGTCTCACCCTGTCTGTTGGTCCCTTACACTGAACCGAGACATCATGACCCATGTTAAAATCCCGCTCTTTGTGTTGCTATTCACGGTTCGATAGTTTGTTTTTACAAAACTAAATAATAATAAAAAGCCGGAAATGAAAACAAATTGAGGGTCGGGTTTCACTTTAGTTTGGGTTTCAAAGTGGGTTAAATTCACCGTGGTTTGTGTTTCAAAATTGTGGGCTTTGGGCTTCAAAATTTTTTTGGGTTTCGGAATTGTGTGATTAGGGTTTACTGTTTCATTTTTTTTGTTTGTTTGTTTGGTTGTGTTGTAATTTTTATTTTATAATTATTTTGTTTTTGTTTTCTTTTGTGATTTTGTGATTTTTTTTTTAATTTGCTTTAATACCTTTCATTTGTTGTTATGACATTGTTTGTGGCTAATTTTTAAACATTGAGGACAATGCTCATTTCTAGGTTTGGGGGTATTGGAGTTTAGCAAGTAAACTTGGTTTTTCTTTAAAAAAAAAAATTTAAAAAAAAATAATAATAAAAAATTTAAATTTCTTTCTTGTTTTGAATCTTGTTTTGTTTAGTCACTTTCCGAACACATTTGATGAGATTGTGATAAATGTTGCATGACTTAAATAAAAAATTGAATTTTATTTATTATTTATTTTTTTCCTTGTAAATTTTTATTGTAAAAAATAATAATTAATTAATTTGGCATCGTTCTAGCATGACATGTTCGAAACCTTCTTTGCACTTGCCATTTGTTTCATAATTTTCCAATTAAAGGATTTGCATGACCCAAAGAATTGTATCAAGCATAAATTAGACTTATATAACCATATAAAGTGAGCTTTTGAGCCTTGTACTTCAATTCATGAGTGTTATACACATACTCTTATTTTCTTGTCATCAAAGTTGTTGTTTGATCTCATTATTCATTGATTTGGTTGATCACTTAAAAGTCATTCATTCTTATGCAATTTGACTTCATGACATTTTAAGAAGTGATATTAAGGCCTTCTTTGGATCGTTTGTGCCTTTCAAGCTAACCTTATGCATGCTTAAGCATGATTTTCCATTGTTTACCATTTTGAGCCTACATGTAAACCTTTTCTTTCATTTTACCAATTATATTTCCTCGCCTTAGCCCGAAAAACAAATATTTACCTTTCTAAGGAATTCATGAGCTCTAATTTGGATGTGTTTTTCAAGCTAAGTTTGGGAAGGGATATTACATCAAAAAATAATAATAATAATAAAAAAAAAATTCACACAATTGGTGAAAGAAAAGAGAAAGTTGTGATTAAGTGGTGGTTGAATGAAATTTCATTTTTGGGTTTCATTTTTGGGCCTTCTAAATAAATTGGTGTTTGTTCAATTCAAGGAAAGGAGTATGAATAATTGTAAATGAAGGTATAAGGAGTTTTGATCGTGTAAAAGAAAAAATCTAATCGTGATGATTCGAAGTCTTGTAAACAATTGTTTTATGCTCTTATATTTTGAGTTTCTTGGACTTTGTTTTATCCATACCCTTCATTTCTTACTCACCTTACACCCTTGGCCCCATTACAACCTATGCTAAAGACCTAAATTGATCTTAAATGTCATGTGGTTGAATTGCATTTATTTTTCTACTTTTAAGTGTTTGGCATCCTTCTTGAGATCATATTAATGCAAGTTCTTCATCTTTCTATTGCG
Organism: Prunus avium; assembly: GCF_965620075.1. Lineage (NCBI taxonomy): Eukaryota > Viridiplantae > Streptophyta > Magnoliopsida > Rosales > Rosaceae > Prunus > Prunus avium. Next base: position 31,524,996 of record NC_142287.1, read on the forward strand.
AGTTAAGTCCCTTATGGTTTAACTCTAATCTCATGTTTATAACTGAGTGTTGCATTGTAGCCCTCTTCCGAGTGATTCATTTGTGAGAGGACAATTTTGGTGAGATTTGAAGTTGAATTTGTGCTTTGTATGATTTTTGAAATTATGTGAAAACTAAGATTGGGGAATTTGTTGCATTTGGCTATCACACTACCACACTTTGAGCATATTATGTTTTGAACTTTGCCGCTTTGTGAATAATGTCCAAAATTGAGCTTTTATTGTTAAAAACTTTTGAGTCATGTGCATGAGTCATTTCTCTTCAGAAAATGTTCGGAAAGATTGTTTTGAGTTCTTTTTATTTTTTTAATTGTTTTTCTTTTTGTTTTATTTTTTTTGTTTTTGTTAATGTATTTATGTTTGTTTTTGTTTTTGGTTTTGCTTAAGGACTAACAAATCTAATAAGTTTTCTAACCATTTTGTTTTGTAGAGTTAGAAAAACGTTTGTGGGTATCGTATCTGTTAAACCCTCAGGAGACACAACTCCTCCTACTAGGGATGCCTAGAGGTTTAAAGGCTTGTTGCATTCGCTCAATGCAATCGAGTTACCTACGAAAGTGGTCTAGTTAACTTCTTGTTTTGTTTTTAACTTTGTTTTGTGTTGTTTTGCTCGAGGACTAGCAAAATCTAGGTTTGGGGGTATTTGATCGGTTCATAATTGTATATCATTTTGTACCCTTCTAGCTTATGATTTGGTTATGTTTTTGAGTTAAACTTGTGCTTTTAATCCTTTTTGTGTTTATCTTTCAGTTCATTGAGCTTTAGGTAATAATGATGGCTTTAGAGAGCATAATTCATGCAATTCAAGCATGTTAAGGCCTAATTTGGATGAATGGATGAAGAGCTTAAAGACAAACTCATTTTGGCTACAGCCCCCTGCCAGTCCAGTTTCGTAGGTCATATTGCAAGCTTTGTTTCAGCAACCTACATAGCTCGGATGAGGCCACATTCTTCATGAAAGTTGTTCCAATGGGTGTGTAATATAACATATCCAAAATTCAGCCCCATTGGATAAATATGGAGTCTGTTACCTAGCAAATACAGAGCCATGCTCAGGATGGATTTTATCAGCGCGCAAAATGAGTTAGCAATTTGTTTTGGCCTTAACTTCCTCCTCCGACCTTGGATTGGCCCAAATGATATATGGCTGGAAAGAAGACATTCTGAACTTCAAGTTTGAGTGCTTAAAGTCTTAATTTGCTTAAGGGAAGCCCAATTCGTAAGCCCTTGAAGTTGCTGGTCATGCTGACCTCAGGATGAGCTATTATTTCTGGTTGGAAGCTTGGTCATGGTGACATGAAGATGAGCTAGGGCTGCTGGTGGGATTTATTAGTGAAGTGCATCAACCATTTCAGATTTTATAATGGAAGTGTTGTATGCATTAGTGAAGTGCATCAACCATTTCAGATTTTATAAAACAAGTGTTGTATGCATTAGCCATACTTAATTCAGATTTTCAGCTTCCTTAGGCCTATATATAGTGAGGTTTCCCAAGCTTGTAAAAACACCCCAAGGGGGGGGAGCTCTCAAACACTTCTCTAGAGCTCCCTTCCCTTCTCTCCCTCAAATTCTCTTAGTTTCCCTTTGTAGTTCTCAATTGTTGTAATAAGATCATTCTATTAAATTTTCTTTGTACTAAATATCAAACACTTTTCCTTTCTCTTCTTCTAATTCTCTAAAGCTTTCAAACACATGTTCTTCCAAAATCCTCAAAGTTCTCAAACATCTCTCTACTTCCCTTCTCTTCCAAAAGTCTCCATGTCTCAAACACTTCACAAACACATTTATCTTCCTTCCCTAAGTTCTCAAATTCTCCAAGTTCACAAACATCCTCCAAGTTCTCAACCACTCTCTTCCAAATTCTCAAAGTTCCTAAACACTCTCTTCCAAAATCCACAAAGCTCTCAAAACACCTCTCTACTTTCTTCTCCAAATCCTCCAAGTTCTCAAACACTCTCTTCCAAATTCCCCATGTCTTAAACACATTCCCTTCTCCCTCCTCAAAGTTCTCAAACACTTCCTTTCTTCCTCAAAGTTCTCTTAGTTTCCTTAATGTTTTCTTAGTTGTAATTTATTTTTCTTTGTTATGTAAATTCTTTTCTTAAGTTTTCAAGTTGAATTAGTTTCCAAGTTTCAATTATGGTTTTTGTTCTTATTCATTATGCTTATAAGTTAATATGCTAGTTTGAATGATTGATCACCATTTAGGCTTGCATGTTAGCTATCTTGGTTTGAATTAAGAGTATACACCATGCTTTAATTCGAATTGAACTATGAATAGGAAGAGTATGTATGGACATTCGACAACAGGGATTAGATACATACTTGGTTGTTTAAAATGTTCTTCTATGCTTAATGGGTTCCTAATGCTTAATTTTAGGTTAGACAACAAATGATCAAATTAGGGAATTAGGAACACAAGGTTATGACCACACACCATGGCTTAATCATACTTTAGCTAGAATCAATCCATTAATCTAAATTGAACTTGGGAACTTATTTGCTTGAGTTACTTATTTCTTTCTTCCTTGTTTTATGTTCTTTGTTTTTGTTTCTATTTTGTGTAGGGAAACTAAATTGGATCATTCAATCACCAATCCCTGTGGAATCGACCTCGCACTTACATATGCTATACTACCAACGGTTCGTGCACTTGCGAGTATCACAAGTTGAGGATGCAGCTTAATCCATTTTGGTGGAGCTAAATCTACGCAACAGGTACTAACTTAATCTCTTGGAGCTCCAAAAAGCAATGCGGTGTCTCTCACTCTAGTACTGAGTCGGAGTACCATCAGCTTGCCTACACTACCGCCACTCTGTCTTAGTTACGGGCTTTGTTTCTTGATCTTCATCTTCCAGTTCCTTGCCCTAAGCTTTGGTGTGACAATATTAGTGCTCTCTTTCTTGCATCTAATCCAGTGTTTCACTCTCGCACTCGCCATGTTGAGGTTGATTATCATTTTATTCGTGAAAAGGTGGTGCACAATGAGTTGCTTGTTGCTTATTGCTCTACTGTTGATCAGATTGCTGATATCTTCACTAAGGTTCTATCTCTTGCTCAATTTTCTTTCCTTAAGTCCAAGCTGCATGTGCTCCCCCGCCCTGTCAGCTTGCGGGAGTGTAATGAGACGTGATTTAGTTTCCTGTTTTATTTGTATTTATTTCATTGATTTGCTGTATATATTCCTTGTCTCTCTAGGACTTTATTCTTGCCTAGAATACGAAATCTTTTGTGTAGACACCAAGCAAACCATTGTATATAATTATCACAAGATTGTTCAATGAAAATCGTCGAGAATGTTCAAAACATTTCAACACATAGGGATAGTAACAATTAGTTAGGAAGTAAAAGTTTGTTTTATGAGACTGGAGATGATGACGGACATGTTGGTTGCAGTAGAACTTCAGTTGAAACGTGAGAGTCTTTTCCGGTGTTGCTTTAATGCAGCCACTGAATCCCAAAGGTAGAGCTCTTGCCGGATTTAATTCTTATCTGAGTGATCTGTTGAGAAGGGGTAAAAGGCCCCTACCTACATATAGACATAAGTAAAGCTAGTCTCATAATTTGACTTCCCAAAGCACAATGCAAGTGTAAAAGAAGATACATAATGTGGCCTAGTTCTTGTGGAAGTGTTCAAATTAAAGGCTTGCTTATCAATTTTCTAAATCCGGCGCCAGCAGAGTTCTTCATTTGTATCTCCTAAGAATCCACATATATCGGCTCCAATCATCGGAACTCCGAAGAGTCCAAAGTTCTAAGTGGCTGGAATTGAGTAAGCCAAATCCTCCCATTTTGCACTTGTCTCCTGTCCAGTGTGCTGTGTACCTATCAGAATATACATAAGCTGACCTGCTTAGTACAAATGGTCTTTTACCAGTCACATTGAGTAAGGCCTTGTTTGTTGCCTTGGCACCCAATAAACCAAATACATTATGAACATCATATTCTGTCATGTTACCCAAGTGTAAGGCTGATGCCGTAACATCCTAAAGCCTATACCCTATCCCCGATTAAAACAGTAGGCGCTCCTAAGTCGGCCCTGGCCCAGGGCGACCAGGGCTACAACTCGAGGCCCAAAGCTGAGAGGGGCACACAAATTTTGTTTATAGCCCGTATATGTTTATTTATATATAAAAATAAATAATAAAAGGAACCAAACTTCAAAACTAGAAGGAGCCGTTCCTGATATGTTGTGGTGTCATCAATCACTTTTTGATTCTCTCAAGTAAACTTCCTTACTTAGAAAACAAAGTCAAATATATTTTATATATTATATAATATAATAAAAGAAAAACATAACATTAAGAAATTAAACAAAGATAAACCAACACGCCTTCTTCTTCTTCTTTTTTAATCAAAAAGCAAAAAGTCTCTCAAAAACAACACAAGAAGACTCTCAAATGCAAGCAAATTTTTATTTTTATTTTTTTGTGATTCTCTTCTTCTCCAACACTGAGTTGGAAAACAATCCTTCACAAGACCAAACCAGTGCCTTTCTTCCAAGGTTTTTTTTTTTTTATCTATAAGATCTTTCAAGGTTCTTCCTTTGAATAAATATTTTGTTAAAAAGACCAATGCTTCACTTGAAAATTTACCAAATGCAACTAAGCAATGTTTAATTTTGATAAAAATTGTAATTTTAGTATTTAATTTGTCTAAAGGGGCACACTTTTCGAAATTTGCCAAGGGCCTTAGAAAACCCTGGACCAGCTCTGCTCCTAACTTCCACAGCTTCAGGTTACAAGTAGTAAAAACACACCGAAAATAAAATATATTTTCTCCATTAAAAACAGTACAGGCGTTTGTTCCTCCTTGATAATTGATACTTGAACAAATAAAAATTCCCAATTGGATTAGGATTAGGATTAGGATTAGGATTATTCTAGTTGGATTTGTTTCATCGTTCATCTTTATATCTATATGATCCTTTTCCTTTATCTAAGAAGATAAAGATAAAATTTCAAAACGCAAATTACTTCATGTTAGAGAGACAAATGCGTACAATACTAATCCATTTAAATGCAAATAATTAAAAACAAAAAGAAAATAATTATTTTCTATGGATAAGGATAAAATAAAAGTTGGAACAAAGAAGGCCTATCTTTCCTTCCTTATTTCAGGCAGCAATAACATTATATTTTGTCCAAGGATAAACAACACAAAAGGGTAATAATCAAGACAATAATTTTTTCTATTTCTTCATTACCCATGCGGACCCAACCCTGCAACTCTCAACTGCTAAATATTTTCCAATGCATATACATAATTGGTGAAAAATGGAAACTTATTTTCTTTTTGGTGGAAATAGTTTACATATATTTCAAGAAAGCATTATAATATGCAAGAAAAGGCACCTAGTATTTTTCTTGGTCGATGAAGGTAATTACCACTATAAATACAAACCAAACTTGATCACCATACTCACAACTCACAATCACTCTACAACAATTCACCATCTCAGTTAAGAAAAGCAAGTATGCGGGGTTATTATCAAGTTCCAGTGATGGGGTTACAGAAGTTGAGCGGCGGCAGAAGGTGTCCACGTCCAGGTACGCTTTTCGTTTCAGCACTCGGGGGTGAACGTTGGGCAGGACCAGCCTACCTGAACTCACCCCCACCACAATCACTTCCCATGCCCCATTTCTTATCAACGTCCCCATCCCAATCCCCGTCCCCAGCTGGGGAGTGCCCACCTCCCACACCAAACCACTCTGTTGAGTCTGCGACAATGGAGCTGCGTCGCATACTCAACATTGAGGTTGGTAAGTAGTATGCATGTAAGGAGTCGACATCCCTGGCCTCAGCTGGAGACCAAGGGTGTCCAAACATCGGTGGGCTGAGTTATGATATTTCTTTTACTGGTTGTGTTCTTATTCAATGTGTTTCTTTGTTTTCTTTAAAAAAATATTTCTTAAAAACATTTGATAGGTCTCTGACAATTACAAAAATTCCATTAAACACTTGGAATCAATGAGCTAAGCTGCATTCTAGAACTAGTTTGGTCATAGGCTTGTGAAAGTGTGAGGGGGTGTATTTTTGATTTAGTCGGCATTAAAGTTCTTCATTTTAGTCTTGTAAAAGACTCTAGATTGACCAATAGAGTAAACTCTTCCAAGTCTTGTAAAAAGACTCTCGATTGACCACCAATGTTACGTTTTAAGGAGGGTTTATGTATAGAGATGGCTGCATGTAGGGGATGTGTGAAGCTGCCATGGAGGCGGGTGCACACTTAATCTCTAATGGAGAGGGCTACCACCCTAATGGTGTGAAAGCTACCTATACAAAATAGGTGTACACAATAAATTAGGAGAAGGCTACCTATTAGGGTTGAGTGAAAGCTAATGTTGAGGTAAGTAGATGTATATGCTTCATTTCTAACAGAGATGGCTACCACCCTAATAGAGTGAAAGCTACCACATTAACGGCTTCCTATTTTGTGAAGCTAGTACACCATTTAGTAAACATGGAGAGGGCTACCCATGAGGACTGTGTGAAAGCTACCATTAGAGTAGGTGTGCACTTAATTTCTAATGGAGAGGGCTACCGCCCTTATAGTGTGAAAGCCGCTATACAAACGTCCTTTTAAAAAAGAAAAAACTTTTTATTGACATTGAGTTAGAGTTCACTCTATTTTACTTCTAGTGCAGAGGCTTGAATAAGACTAAATAGGACTTGATCAGTGTACTTGACTTATTGGGAATGCGTCGCCTCTCACAATTTTCATTCACCAAAACAAGCCCTATACCATACTAGTTACAGTAACTCTTAGCTTGTTGATTCATGAGTACTTATATTATTGATATGTTGTCATTGATCGATTCACATTTCAGTCTAGTTCATTGTTTAAATATGAAACCTGCAGTGAAAATGTGTTGTTCAGATGTTTGGATTGGAGAATTCTTTTATGGGGAGGAAGAGTTTCAATCAGGAATTTAATTTGATTTTATTTCACTACCCCTCTGATGATTTCCAAGCCTTAGAGTGGACAATGGGCAGAGGGGTAATACAAACCTATTAATTTGGGTTTATTTCCTTGTAGATATATATGCAGGTGAAATAGGTGCAGATCATCAAGCAAGCTCGCCAGGAAGCATATTAATTTGGACATGGTAATGTATATTTTGTTTGGCTGCTTTGTTTATTTGAATTTGTATTAATTAAGGTATGGTTAAATGATTAGGGGATTACTACTACCTACTGCTACATGCATGTCGTGTGTCAGTTCTAAGTTTAAGCTGCTGTATATTTACTGAATTTTTGTTGTATTATTCAGAATTTATGTTTATTCAATGTTCTCAATTTTTTTAATTTTTGTGTGGATGATCTTGAATGATTGTGCTTTTCTGTTTAGGTTGATATTTGTCGGAGTATACTGAACACTTCATCATTCTGGTTCAACAAATTTCTTTTATACTGTTGCATTTCCCCCTCCAGATTTCTTCCCTGCACTTTCAGTTTTTGGCAAAGTGCCGTTTGACAATTTGATATATCTTATGTCATATTTCTGATAATAATAATAAATTGATTTGTTGAACAGATAAAATGATGAAGGCCAGTAAAAATGTACTGGTTTTTGGTTTTTGGTTTTTGGTTTTTGGGTGATTTACTGTCTTGGTTTTTGGTTCAGTGTTTGGGTTGGGGTTACTGGTTGAAGTGCAATCTAACAAGTGTATGTCATTTCATTTTTTACTGTGTTTTATTATAAAAATAAAAATGTTCCAACATTACAGGTGATGTATAAAACATGTCTTCCAGGGGAGCCATAAATCTGAATGGCATGTAACTTATTGTTCTCTCTAGAAGAGTTTTAATTTTCACTAGTATCAATACTTCAGCTCCAAGTTAAAATCTGCTCCTATAAGAATGGATAATCTGGAAATCTCTACCGTGACAAATCGCTTATTGCTGTCAAAGCTGACCCTGATATCTGAGTGTCCCCCCTTCAAGTTTGCTCCCTTAGTAATGTTCAACGCATACCCTTCCAATCCATCAACCTTTTCCAACCCAATGATGGTAACTTTATCAATGATCCATTTTTGGCTTAAAGCAAATCCTCCATTGACAACCGTTGATCTTACAGATACACTTCCATTTCCTGTTCCACCATAAAATCTCACTAAACTCCACTTGCCTCCCTCTCCTCCCATTTCCACTTCCTCTCCATCATCCAAGAAAACTTCTCCGGTGCTCTGTCCACTGCTGCTAACAACCAAAAGTTCGAACGCAGTCTTTCGGGCTGCTTCTGTTGTCAAGGCCTTTCCTTGTAAGGCCAAAATGTTTCCTTCGCAGACATGTACGTTGATATGATCAGGTGGTGCTTCCAGTGTAACGTGCTCTCCCGATTTTACGCTTACTGAGTTTGAGTAGTTGAAGAGATCAAACCAGTTTCCTAAAGGAAAATATGCATCAACTGAACTCACTCCTGGCTTCAACACAGGTGACACCATTACACCTCTGCCAATCAGAAACTGAGTGTTGATCTCATAAGTTCTGATATCTTGAGGAAATGAGAAGAAAAGGGGTCGTGCCATGGGGGTCCCCTTTTTATGTGCCTCATACATTGATGTGTAAAACAAGGGGAGCAACCGATAGCGCAGGCCAAGCACCTTCCTTGCAGTTGCAGCCACCGAGTCCCAAAGATAGAGCTCTTGACGGATTGTAAACTTCTCTGAGTGATCTCTTGCAAAAGGGTAAAAGGCCCCTAGCTACATAGAGACATAGCATCGTTAAGTTAGTTGCACATGTTCTGATGATTATAATTGACAGCATTGCAAAGTTCTAGGTAAAACAAGATGTATAATGTGGTCTAGTTTTTGTGGAAGTGTTCAATTTGAAGGCTTATAAGTTACCTGAATCCACCGCCTGCAGAGTTCTTCATTTGTATCTCCTATGAATCCACATATATCAGCTCCAACCATCGGAACTCCGAAGAGGCCAAAATTCAGAATTGCTGGAATTGTGTATGCCAGATCACTCCATTCTGCAGCATTGTCTCCAGTCCAGTGTGCTGTATACGTACCAGAGCTTACAAAAGTGGATCTAGAAAGCATAAATGGTCTTTTACCAGTCACATTGACTAAGGCCTTGTTTGTTGCTTTGGATTCCAAGAGTCCATATAAGTTATGAGCATCATATTCTGTGATGTTACCGAAGTGTAGCGCTGATGCCGGAACAGTATTGTTATTGATGGGATGCAGGACCCCGGCATTGTTAATCTTGTAAGGCAGGTCATCAAGTGTAGAAGATGGAGTGGGAGGGGACGTGATGAAATTGGATGGCTCATTCATATCAAGCCAAAGACCATCGAAAGGCAGAGCATCTTGAAATATTTTTATCTCATTAGCCCAAAATTTTTCACTTTGTGGATGTGCAAAGTCAGGGAAATAGACAGGGCCAGGCCAAACACTTCCCAGGTAAGGAATTCCGTCACGTTTTATAAATATATCTGCTTTCAGCCCTCTGTTGTAGGTTCCATAGCTCTCATTCACACTGATACCTGTGAGAGTCATATTGCTATCATTTTCTGCCTCATCAGACAAACTGCACGTAACATCAATTTTGCTGCAGAGAGAACATACCAGGGTCCAAGATGAGCACATATTTCTGATCATTTTGGTGAAGGGTGTTGACAAATTTCTTCATCTTATCCAATGGGAAGTTGATGGGATCAAGAGTAAAATCCTTGTATGCATCCATGTAATCAATGTCTGTCCACATAACTTCAAGAGGGATAGCGGCTTTTGCATAGCCAGCAACCACACCCTCAAGATCGGAAACATTCTTGTAACCCCATCGACACTGGTGGAATCCTTCAGCAGAGAATAAGTGAACAAAGTCAATGTGATTCCAAAATAAGATGAAAATTGCAAGCATACTATGCTAGTAGGAAGGACATTTTTGGACCATGCTAATATCAAACAAGGACTATATATGCACATTTCAATTGAAGAAAAAAAACTATTTGTACCATTTCAACTGGTCATGTGACTTAGCACCTGTCTACTAATAAGTGCCAATACAAAAACATGATTAGTTGAGATGGTACAAATGACATATACTCTTAGTCATAATAATTGATGTCACATGTGAAATGCGATTTGAGAAATGTGATAATATATAGTACCTACCTAAGAAAATTGGAATTTACAATATTTGAGTGCAAACGAACTTACCAAAAGACCAATAGGGCATAGGGGCAGGGCGACCAATGAGCTCTGTATACTGCTCCACCACCAACTCCGGAGTTGGCCCAGAAAAGAAATACAAATCCACAATTCCACCAATGGCCTTATAAGTAATTCTATCACCGCCGTATGTTATGTCCATGCCATTGCTATTCAGCAGCAACACTCCATGAGATGTTCCAGCGCCGTTGGCCTTGCCATCTGGAGAAGCTGACCTGACATCCAGGTAGAAGGGGTGGGACCCGTAGAGGTTGATGTCAGCATTGGCGCTGGCAATGTCAGCGTTCCAGAGTGTCAAGGTCTGATTGGGGGTGAGCTTGAAGGAGGACTTGGTGTGCTCGCCGAGGCCGAAAAGGGAGGACCTGGCTTCGGGGAGGGAGGAGGAGAGCTGGATGTATTGGTCCTTGAAGACCAAGAAGGTGTCGGGGTTTGATGGGTTTGGGGAGGCGTCGAAAATGACGTCGTTGGAGGATTGGCGGGTGACTGTGAAGCCGAATGGGGTGGTGTTGTGGAGAGTGAAGACAAGGTCGTTGGAGATCACGAGGTGTTTGTTGTGGGTTTGACTTTGTTGTGGATGCTGTGAAGTAGTTTGACGGGGGATTATTTGTTGTGGGATTTCCCATCTTTGGTGCTTTGAGTCTGTTATTCGAATTCTTAGCCGATCTTTGGTTTCACAGCTGCATGCATGATTTGCAGCACAAGGACCAATTAGATTTCTAACATAAACTTGTGAAAAACTTGTCTCCCATCCCTCAACAATTCCAATGAAAGGCAAAACCAGCTGGTTGGATTTTTCTCATCATAGAGTTTTCCCTCTCTTTGCTACGCCAACGAAGTCGCGCAACTGATTGGGAAATTCGGTTCCCACGAAAAGAAGAAAACAGAGCTGGAGGGCATAATGGCCAATTCACTGCCCATAAGTCAACTCAAGAAAGCAGACTATTACTTAAGCGGGGGCAAAAACGTAATTTCACTGTTCCTAGTGAACAATCTAGAAACAGTGATTCGGTGGATTCAGTTTTAGTATATATATAATTTGTATGGCTAATATTGTGAAGTGAAATGCTAATTGGAGTTTTGGTCAATAAGGGTCTTAGCTATATATTCTATATTATGGACGGTTGGGGATGTTTTGCAATATCCTAATCAAACGGCCAACCCCCAATGACTAATGAGAACTAAAAAAAATGAAAACGTGAGATTATGAACTAATCTAAGATTAATAAATTGAGAATGGTTAATTACGAAGTACCTGGCGTGAAGGTTGAGATTTGGGATGTCAGGTCCGTAGAGGGAGGATTTCTTGATGAGGCCAAGATTAGCAGTCAATGAGTTCCCAGAAGAATCATAGTTGACTGACTGAATTTTATATCCAAACCCAGCAACTGCAGCTTCTTTTGCCTCCTTGGTATTTGATGATGAAACTAAACCACAGTGAAAGACAGTTGACAAGAAGAAGAAGAAGAAGAGTGGAAGATGATATATTGGTTTTGGTTTGTTTGGTCTGTTTCTTTTCATCTTCATTTTCTCTGTTCCAGTGCTTGGGTTTTCCTCCTTTCTGTGAGGCGTGAGAGGACTTTTGTAATGCACTTTCCAATCTTGTATTGTAAATCGTATCATGTAGTGAATATATAGCTTTATATGTGAACCCCGCACACATGACTAGACCCTAAACCCTCAAAATTGGGGTCTTTTTGAGTTTTTTTGGGGTTTGGGTTCTTTCCAAATGGGTTTTTGGGGTTTTGGACTTAAAAATCTGTTTTTGAGTTTATAAAATTGAATCCAAGTAGGATACCAAACGGGCCCTTATGTTTTTAGGTATTTCTTGTCAAAATTTGGTGAATTTAATTTGATTAGAGGGATTGTGTTGTGCGAAGGACTACCAAGAATGACTCATGTTGGTCCCAACAATGCTTCTCAGGGTGCGATTAGTGACTATGATTTGTTGTTAATATGGTAGACTCAACACTCATATGCGATTAGTGACTATGATCCGTTGATGCATCCTAATAATAATAAAAAGTTAAAGAGTCTCATATGTTATATCATACGACCCCGACTCTTGACAATGTATTCTAATGAGTAGTAACATGTCAAATGCATGCTAAAGTATTGTAGATACAAGCCTAGCGATTTTGAATTTTCAAGAATTGGAAATGCTTACAGGAAAATACCAAAACTGTGAACTTTTTATATCCTTGAATCCTTGATTTTGCTGAAAATGAAAAGAGAGAAGTGCTTGTGTTAATTCAATTGTATAGAGACTACTGTATTTTGTCTTCTTCTTTTTTGTGTCCAAAATCTACGACAGAAGTTGCAACCGATTGGATTCAACTCTATTCCATTAGAAATTTTTTATTTAAAAAATATATAAATAATGTGGTCCATATCCATACTCCATACAAAGAAAAAGAAGGGGATGGCTTTTTATTTTCCACAGTAAATAGTTGAAAGTGACAACCAATGAATTTCCCAGAAGCCAACTTTTTTCTATTTCTTGCAATACATGTTTTGGAAATTTGGAAGCATGACTTGTGTAGGTCAATGCTAATTTTCTTTTCAAGTGAGACATGCTAATAAAGTGGATGCAAATCTAGCGATTTTGAATTTTCAAGAATAATGATGGAGAAGAATAATTTCTTCCACCACGTGATGGAGAAGTCTTGCTCTTCTTTCACGTTCTTTGCAGGTTAAAGTGATGATAAGAAAAAATGCTTGCAAACTTGTAGAACGCGTTGGTTAATGTTCTCTAGTAAAATAACCATTGACTTGTAGAACCCCAACCATCGACTTGCAACCTTGTAGAAGACGTTCAGATAAATTTTTAGTATTCCAAAAAATGGATTTTTGCCTCCAAACTCTAAATCCAAATCTCAAACCAAAAATCCTAGCTTTCGAACTTGTTCCAAAACTGTTATCAAGTCTTGAACCCTAACTGGACCTCAGGGTTCGATCTTAATATAGGGTTAGTACGACGTAATTGGACATAATCCCAATTCGTTTAGTGTGCCTTGAGGTAAATTTTAACAAGTGGTTTGTTGTTGGATTCCCGACAAAATTTTGGAGGAAAAGATTGCAACACATATTCGCCAGAATAGGACTATCACGTCAAAGTTCATCGGGATAGAAAAAGTTCGCTGGAGTAGGTCTATCTCGACAAAATTCACTGAGATATTTCTATTCTGACGAAAATTCATTGAGACAGGTCAAGGTTATGTCTGATTACGTCGTACAAACCCAAGATTGAGATCGAAACCTTAATCATAAAGTTCTAGGTAGAGTTACATGAGTATTTGAGCCTAATCAAGTCCTAAGTGCTCTAACACAAATTAAGGCCACGATAAAAGTTTAGCATGCTAGAAAATGGGTTTAGAACTCGCCTACCCTCGTACTATCATAATCACTTAGAAATGTAAACAAGAAAAAACCTTCGCCGACTCTCTAGTTACAGGAAAGTTTCCCAGCCGAAATGCTATTCTCAGATTTGCACAGGCCTTCAGTTGAAACAGCTCAACTCCTGCTGGTTTCAGAACTTGCAGGCAAGAATGTTGTTTTATTTTGCCAGCAAAAGGTGTAACAAACAGGCCCTTAGGGACTTAGGGTCTATCAGATTTTTTTGTAGTTTTCGTAAGAACTGTCAATCCTTTTTTTCTATTTTCTTTTTTGAAATCTCTCATTCCAAATGGAGTTTCTCTAAATAGGAACATAGGCCAAGCCCAAAACATGCCATATAGGATAGGATAAGCAAAGGCCATCACCAGAAGAGGAAACACTCAACAAAATTCTTAGAGGGAGGCCCTCAAAAAGTCTTGCTTTGTCTTTCAAAATGTTTAGTTGGTTGTCCCAACACCACTTTGGGACGGATTTGCGCAGATGGGTTTAACTTTTGACTCCTTCATCTGTTAAAAAAACACGACACATGACAAATTTTGAGTGGAAGTATTATCAATCGTATGATAACTGTATTAAAATTAATAAAACTTCTGAAAATAATTACAAAAATAAAGAGAATATCACAAAATAATTATAATTAATGCCGATTTGGAAATACGTAAATATCAACAAAACTATGGATATCTTTAAAAATTAGTTTTGATATGGTGAGAATAAATATCATAAGAGTATCGATCGTTATTGTATCCAATATAGTAATATCATGATTGTTTTTGGTCCTGAATATCATGATGGCAAGTAGTGGAACATTCCTAAGCAAAAAAACATTAATAATGAACATTGGAGCTGAATATAGTAGATATAAAATATGTGTATTGACCAAAAGGAAAAGACATAAAATATGTGTAGCTCGGTGCAAAAGTGAATCACCTTGAGGAAGGGCCAAATAGTCAAAACGAATTGTAACGGCTAGTTGGAAAATTGCCGTTGGATTATGCTACGAGGGAGCCGGGAACAAAATGCACGCTCTCCTATAAACAAGATTCAGAAGATTTTGCCCCACTGGTTTGGACTTTGGTGTCTAACTCTCTCTGCTCTCAAGTTCTCAACTTCAGTGGTCACCATGAACATCTTCAAGAAGAAGACCTCCCCCAAAGGTTTCATCTTTTCCCTCTCTCTCTCTCTCTCTCTCTAGGGTTTCATTATTTCTTCCCCATTAGGGGTTTTCTATTTTCACTGTGTTTGGTGGTTGAGGAATTGTTGAACTAGAAATGGGTTTTTCATTGTTCAGGGTTTACTTAGATGAGCCTGTACATCTACTTTTAGAGTTCATTTAACTCTTTCTTTTGTTCATTACTATTTTCAGAATTTTAAGTTGGTTTACCGAACCACCAAATGTTTGGGGGTTCTTTCTTGTTTTTTATTCTCAGACTTGATTGTGTGGATTTTCTAGTTTTTTTTCAGCTTTTCTTTTTGTTGTCTGTTTGACAAAAGTTGTGAATGACTTTGATAAGTTTGTTGTCTAATTGAACAGAGGCTCTGAGGACAAGCAAAAGAGAAATGGGTGTTGCTACCAGAGGTATGTGTATGCTCTAGAGCGTCAGGATGAAATTTTGAAAGAAGATCTTCTGTTTATCTTGTTTGAATATGCTTCAAAATGGCTGATCCCTACTAGAGATGTGCATATTTGTATTCTGCTTGTTTTTGGCTTATGGTTCTTTGCTTTAGGCATTTCTTATCTTCTTTACCTTTGAAAATTGAATAAAAAGGAAAAAAAGATGCTATCAATTGTCTTAGTTTTCATGCTTTCTTATGGGTTGCTATACTTAACAATTTTTTCAATCAAAAAGTTCCACACTTGGTCTGCGTATTTCAGCTAAAATTATATTGCAACTCTTTGGTTGGAGGCGTCAAATTGCAACTACAATACTTGGTGCTTTAACTTTTCTTTTTCTCTCCCACTTCCCTTTTTCTTTTACAGGTATTGAACGTGAGATCGCATCTCTTCAATTGGAGGTATATGCTAAAGTTACCCTAAATCTTCTGATTGATTATTTTTCCAGATTCTTCCCTCAGTGTCTTTTATTGTTTCTGCATTTCAGGAAAAGAAATTGGTGGCGGAGATCAAGAAAACGGCTAAAACTGGAAATGAGGCAAGCTTACTATTCTGTTTAAGTTGTTCTCTCCTCGTAATAGTTAATGCGCACATTAAATACATTAAGGGGATAACATATTGTTTTGCAGCTTTTAAGACTTTAACAGTTTATGTGCAGCTCAGCTTTTCTGCTTAATATGATTTGGATGTGTTGGTATTACCATGTTTATTGAATTTATTTTCCTTTATTTCAACCACTTAATTGTTACTCTTGGGGAAAATGAAACTTTTCATTCTTTGGTGCCATGACATTCCAATTATTAGTGGTCTAGGAATGATGCAAGCTGGTTACTGCACCACAGGTATAGCTAACTGATTCAGAAATGAATGTAGATTGATGCAGGAGGAACCATCTGAAACTATATATAGTCTTTCATCAACTGTAAATGAATAAAAGAACACATAACAAAGAAAACATAAAAGGAGGGCTCCAGCAATCGTAAGTGCCAAGTGAATGCTACTTCAGATATTATGAAATATAAGAGAAAAATAACCTACTTAAATTTGCCCCATTACTGATAGGTTACCAAACTGACATGACTTGTTTTGCAATGTTTTTGAAATTTAACAAACTGTAAGTGCCAAGTGCATGCTACTTCAGATATTATGAAATATAAGAGAAAAATAAGCTACTTAAATTTGCCCCATTACTGATTACCAAACTGACATAACTTGTTTTGCAATGTTTTTGAAATTTAACAAACTATAAGATGATGCTCCTTTATACAAACTGAGACCGCATATCTGTAAACTCCATATATAGAAATTATTTAAGCGGGATGAAACTTTTGTATGTGTAGATGGATGATATGTACAAGTATGACCAAACCCTGTCAATCATGCCTTATATGTCTTATCCAGGCTGCCACCAAAATCCTGGCTCGTCAACTCGTTAGGCTACGCCAACAAATTACTAACTTGCAAGGAAGTCGTGCCCAAATAAGAGGTGTAGCTACCCATACACAGGTCACCATTTTATGCTTTAAATTTGGTTGAAAGATTTTGATATATATATATTGATTTACTTTTAATATGTTTGCAGGCATTATACGCGAGCACTTCTATTTCCACAGGCATGAAAGGTGCAACTAAAGCAATGGTGGCAATGAACAAGGTATGCATTTCAAGAGGCAGTTTTGATACAAATTTGCAGCATTACTTTTTATTACTATGTAGTATTCCATCATATTTGATTACTCGTCCATCTCTGACAATGCATGGTTTGAGAAATATTATGAGTCAAACAGTTCATTGTAATTCAACCACAAGGTTTCTAATTTTTTAGCCAAATATTTTTTCTTTTCAGATTAATAAAGTATTATTATCATTTTTTTTTTTCATTTCAGCAAATGGAACCTGCAAAACAAGTTAAAGTGATCAGGGAATTCCAGAAGCAGGCGGCGCAAATGGACATGACGGTATTACTAATGTTTTCCTGGAATAATTTATTGGTTATTCCAATGCTAGGTTTGATCAAATGCAAACACAGCATGAACCAACCTTGTCCAAAGGAAATTACACTCGCCAAATGTGGTTTAATAGATCCAGTACATACATGCGAGAGATGAATTGGATTTCCGGAATGTTTCTTGGTTATTGCAATTCTGATTTTTATCAAACGAAACACACAACATTAATCAAGCATGTATGTCTAAGGGAAATTACACTCATCAAATGTGGTTTACTAGATCAAATACATATATGCGAGAGATCTGAAACTGAAACCCTTTATCGCTTTAAAAAGTTAGCAAAGATGTACTCAGTTTTGGACAGGACAATCAAACACTACTGACTGAACAACCTCCCTTAATTGGCCCACGTTTTGTTCTGTAGTGTAATTATCAGATTGTCCTTTATGCAGATAGAAGCGATGTCTCCTAATCGGCCTATGTTTTGTTCTATAGTGCACAATTGTGTAAAATTTAATGTCATATTATCCTCTATGCAGATAGAGATGATGTCGGAGTCTATTGATGAAACCCTGGACAAAGATGAGGCTGAGGAGGAAACTGAGGAGCTTACTAACCAGGTGGAGTATTGGCATCGTAATTGTAGTTTTGTTTTCTTGTACAGGAGTATCAGCATTATCATATTAATCTAGATAAGCATATTTCATGTTTCAGGTTCTTGATGAGATTGGTGTTGATATTGCATCCCAGGTGTGTCTTTGAGATTGATAGCTTGCATGACTTTGCTTTTATTATTGTTTTTTCTTTTTTCGTTTTAAACAAACTGCTCTGTGATCCTCCTCTTGTTCCTTACAGTTGTCTTCAGCTCCAAAGGGCAGAATTGCATCAAGAAATACTGAAAATGTTGCTCCGAGGAGTGCTGCAAATGTAGCTCCGAGGAATGCTGAAAATGTAGCTCCAAGAAATGCTGCAAATGTTGTTACCAGGTACAAATGCTATTTCCTTGTTTAGAACTCAGTAATTTAGTGGTGGACTGAATAGTTTGAATTCACTAACTGAAAAGCATCAGTTCCATAAATGGCTGTATAAAAGCTGTTGCCATAATAATTTCTTTCGTGTCCAATATATTAACTTCAATTGGTTTTAACACTCTATTGTAATTATATGCAGTTCTGAATCTCCTGATGTTGAGGATCTTGAAAAGAGGTTGGCCTCTCTGCGACGTATTTGATCGTATGCATGTGGTGTGCACATCATCATAATCATATATAGTGTATCCGTTTAATGTAAATTTTATCAACTTACAAAGCAAATCATATAAAGGAGAATTTTGTAATACTATATTTGTTTTAGAAACTTTATGGATGGTAAGTTTTCAGGACATGGCTTCAAGTAACAAAGTTGTTAGTTTCCAGGATATGCTGTCTTTTTTGTTTTTCTACACCTTCTACAATTAGTTGCAACACTCCTTCCGACCAACTTGGACAAGAATTTATCAGGTGTTTGATATTTTACGGAGAGTCAGGCTTTGGTAGGTCAACCATGGCAACTAAAGAAGGTTAGAAGTTGCTAGCTATTAATGTGAGAGTTATATTAAATTTAGGAAAAAAGAAGTAGCTCTTCCCACTGTAGGTCTTCAATTTCACAGAAAAAAATACAAACTTGAGAAGGGGTTATATAACTTTCTTTTGAGGTAATGACATGACATTCCAAATTTTATCATTACACAAGGGACAAAGAAAAGGGAAGATTTCAAAAACAGTCTCTGATTAATCCTTACAACTACTGCAATTAAGTTATGATAGTACGACTAATTAATCCTACACTGAAGCAATTGTGTCCACCAAGCAACGCTCTTAGCCGTGTGTGGCAAGAAGGCGGACACGTTACTAAGGACAGTAGGACTGGTTGTCTAATCAGCTTCCAATCAGATTTGAGAAGTTATCCGGTTGGATGAATAATGCAGAAGATGGATGATGATGATGGCAACAGTTTGATTTAGGAAGCAACAATGTTTGACCAAAAAAACCACGGAGTAGTTAGCTTTAAATGAGAAAACATTGAAGAGCAAACTTGAGAAGGGGTTATATAACTTAGTTTTGAGGTAATGACATGACATTCCAAATTTTATCATTACACAAGGGACAAAGAAAAGGGAAGATTTCAAAAACAGTCTCTGATTAATCCTTACAACTACTGCAATTAAGTTATGATACTACGACTAATTAATCCTACACTGAAGCAATCGTGTCCACCAAGCAACGCTCTTAGCTGTGTGTGGCAAGAAGGCGGACACATTACTAAGGACAGTAGGACTGATTGTCTAACCAGCTTCCAATCAGATTTGAGCTCTTCAAGGTATCCGGTTGGATGAATAATGCAGAAGATGGATGATGATGATGATGATGGCAACAGTTTGATTTAGGAAGCAACAATGTTTGACAAAAAAAACCGCGGAGTAGTTAGCTTTAAATGAGAAAACATTGAAGAGCAACCTAGCAACAATTTTAGTTATGGCCTCCTAATTAGAAGTTTTTTATATATTTTGATAGAAGCGATATTCTACTTTAATCTAATCTAAATTTCGTGGGGGGATTTGAACTCGGGACAGAGTGGAGAGCACATCCGATCTAATCAACTTGGCTAAGCCCATGTCTGCATTAGACGTGCTCTTAGAAGTATAAATGTGGACAACATGTGTTTTTGGTTTTTGTTTCTTTAAATTACTCCTTCACCCCTAGATTCTGATATTTAGAGAAACCTGCGGTCTTGTCTATGCATTGATGACTAGTGGGTCAGTGACTAGGTTGGTGCGCAGTTTTCATGCAATGCAAGTGAATAAGAAGACCAGCCAAGGCAGGCAGGGCATCAATTGTGTAAGCAAGCAACTCATGTTTCTGTAAAAAGTAAAACTCTTCGTGAGTAAAAAACTCAAGACCTACCGAACCAACTTAACAGATTGTTACAAAAAAAATCTTGCAGCATTTGTAGTAAAAAAGAAAAAAAAAAGGGCAAACCAACTCAAGACCATATGTTTGTAGTGTAAATATCATAACGAATATTATTACGTACGGATGGATCTTTGCAGATGTATGAGTCAATGGTACGTATATGGATGGTTTATTATTACAAACGATAAACGAATCCTTCTTCTAAATGTTCAAAATTTCCAAGCTTCCTAAACATCACTGCTTGCTCAGTCTCAATCAATCTCAGCTTAGAGTTTGAGAATTGATCAGCAACAGCCATGGAGACCCTTTACCTTACCCTATCTTTAGGTGCTGCTTTTTTAGCTCTAACCATCTTTGCAATCAAAGGCAAATCAGATGATGGAAAAAACCTTCCACCGGGGAGCATGGGTTGGCCCATTGTGGGTGAAACTCTGGAGTTTCTGTTTGGAAAGCCAGAAATCTTTGTGTCCAAGAGGATGAGAAGGTACTCCCCTGAAATCTTCAAGACCAAGATTCTTGGAGAGAAAACTGCTGTTATTTGTGGTCCTAATGGACACAAATTTCTGTTTTCCAATGAGCAGAAGTACTTCACAGCTTTTCGACCACATTCGATGCAAAAGATGTTTCGTTCGTATAAGGCTCCAGCAGCTGCTGCAGCTCCTCCAGCACTAGCACAACCTGCTATTGACAAAGTAGCGAAACTGCTTAGGTCACCTGGGTTTTTGAAGCCAGAAGCATTGGTAAGGTACTTGGGGATAATGGACTCTATCACCCAAGAACAGATGAAGGCCTATTGGGAAGGCAAAGATGAGGTCAAGGTGTACCCTCTGGCCAAGACCCTCACTCTAGGCCTTGCCTGCAGATTCTTCTTGGGCATAGATGAGCCAGATAGAATTGCAAGGTTTGTGAGCAATTTCGATTATGTGACTCTTGGGATGCATTCACTTATTGTGAATTTCCCAGGAACAACATTCTATAAAGCAACCAAAGCAGCCGATGCACTTAGAAGGGAGTTGAAGACTGTGATTCAGGAGAAGAAGGCTGCAATGGCAGCAGGAGCTTCCATGCATAACGTATTATCACATATGCTTGAGGCTACTGACCAAACTGGCAAACACATGCCTGAGGCTGAGATTGCTGATAAGATCATGGGTTTGCTCACAGCAGGATACAGCACTGTGGCTACTGCCATGACTTTCTTCATGAAATATGTTGGAGAGGGGCCAGACATTTATGCCAAAGTCCTAGCAGGTAATTAATCTCCTCAACTTCACCTTACTAACTGTTTTTCAATTGTTCATTGATTTGGTTATTTGTTTTTTGTGCTAAAATTTGATTTGTCTTGTAAAAACCAGAACACAAGGAGATTGCAGACTCAAAGAAGCCTGGACAATTTTTGGAGTGGGAAGACATCAACAAAATGAAGTACTCATGGAATGTGTTGTATGAGGTGATGAGATTCACACCACCACTTCAGGGGACATTCAGAGAGGCCTTGACTGATTTCACCTACGCTGGTTACACCATCCCAAAGGGCTGGAAGGTATATCTGTCACACTCATATCACACTTTTTCACTGCTGTGAAAGGTGAAATTTATTTTTTACCTCTGTCAAATAGTAATTTCTTTGCTTAGAACTAAAGTTTTTACTTTGATTTGTTTGCAGGTATATTGGACTGTTTGTACAACAAACATGAACCCAGAGTACTTTCCCAACCCAGAAAAGTTTGACCCCTCAAGATATGATGACTTGAATGCATTCCCAGCTTTCACATTTGTTCCATTTGGAGGAGGACCAAGAATGTGCCCTGGCAAAGAGTATGCAAGGATTGCAATTCTCACTTTTGTTCACAATGTGGTCATGAGGTTCAAATGGGAAGTGTTGTGCCCTAAGGAAAAGATCACTGGCGACATGATGCCTACCCCAGAGAAAGGACTTCCAGTTCGCCTTATACATCACTAGGCATCAATCTGTTATGAAATTTTCTGTGTTTTGAAATAATGTTCTTTTGTTTTCCCCCCTTCAGCCTTCAGGTAATGTATTAGGGAGTTACAATAGTATTTCAATTACAATAGTTAATCCTACTACTGATAGGTAATAGTCAGTTGTCAGTTACGTTGTTATTAGGCCACAACTCCATATTTATGTTTATGATAATGGCTTGCTATAACTGTAGATTGTTCTCTACATACTTGTATATATATATATATTGTATAATGATCATATGAATGGCTAAGTTGCATTAGAAGGCTATAACTGTAAATGAGTAGCACTTTTTTTCATTTGTAAATTTCAAGTTGAATTAGAAATGATAATAATAAATATACATTTTGAGAGACTTGGCCATCACTTTCTTCTGCAACCTCTCTGCAGAACTGGAAGTGGTATAAATAAACCATATGTTATAACTTTGAATCTTCAAAGGTGAATGAGTGGTTTTCCATGGATAGCCTTCTAAATTTGACTTTCAGTTTACTGTTGACCAACTGATAAAATATTGCTCAAGTTGGTTGTAAGAAAACAGAAAGCTAAATCACTAGTTCTTAGTTAAGAATCACAATATCTCGTGCAAATGTAAAGACAATTGGCAATTTTTAACTTTGATTTATACTGGGTGACTTGAAGGCAGCAAAAAAGAAGAAGTATATGCCTTCCACTAATATATATCATGCAACAAGTTACTGAGTTTAAACAAGAAATGAGAAACCATTTCAGTTATGATGCTTTTCATTTAGAGCATTTTGACTCTACTTTTGGTTCTACTTTGGAACACCACATTAAAATAAAAAAAAAAAAAAAAAAAAGACTTTCAAAGAACTCGATCAGTCGAGCAATATACTTCTAAATATTGGATCATGCCACAAATTATAGAAGTTAAACAACAATTTGGCATCAGCAGACAATTCCAACAAACAGAATTGAGCTGATCAAGACCATGTTGCTAATTAGTTTCTATATATAGCTGATCAACACCAAAACCCACATCCCTAAGATGCTACCTTTGACCCAAAACAGGTACATTTCAGGCTCTCCCTACCTGGGTTTTAATTAGTTTTTGGTTTTCTTTTGCAATAAGTGTATGTCTTTTAGGTAGTTGAAGGCATTGAAGGACTTCCAGTACATGAGGAAAATGAAGGAAAGTATAGAGGGCTGAGCAGGCTTGGCTCAAGACCACCATATGCAAATTATGAGCCTGAAGGATGGAAATGCAAGTGTGGCCTACGGACTTTTCTATGCATTGATGGCCAGTATCCTGGTTGGTGCGCATCAATTCTTTGAGCAACTCATGTTTCTGTAAAAAGTAAAACTCTTTTCATAATTAAAAGAACCCAAGAACAGAATATCTTGCAGCATTTGTAGATTAAATATATATATTTTTTAACAATAAGCCAAGGCTTGGTATCTATCCACGGATCAAGTCACCATGTGTTTGTATTGTAAATATTATAATACCTTTTGTAGATGCATGAATATTTAATTAATGAGAATTAGTCCTTCCAAATGTTCAAAATTGACTACTTTTGGCGTGCTACCTCTAAGTTAGACTTTGACACAGTGGGATCTGGCCCTATATAAACCAAACTTTCCAAGCTCCCTACACATCACTCCCTGCTTAGCTTCTCTTCCTAAACATCACTGCTTGCTTTGCTTCAATCAATCTCAGCTAACAGTTTGTGGCTTGATCAGCAACAACCATGGAGACCCTTTACCTTGCCGTGTCTGTGGGTGCTGCTTTTTTAGCGTTTATCATCTTTGCATTCAAAGGCAAATCAGATGATGGACATAACCTGCCACCAGGGAGCATGGGGTGGCCTATTGTGGGTGAAACTCTGGAGTTTCTGTTTGGGAAGCCAGAAATCTTTGTCTCCAAGAGGATGAAGAGGTACTCCCCTGAAATGTTCAAGACCAAGATTCTTGGAGAGAAAACTGCCGTTATTTGTGGTCCTAATGGACACAAATTTCTGTTTTCTAATGAGCAGAAGTACTTCACAGCTTTTCGACCACATTCGATGCAAAAGATGTTTCGTTCGTATAAGGCTCCTGCAGCAGCTGCTGCTGCTCCTCCAGCAGTAGCACAACCTGCTCGTGACGAAGAAGCCAAAGTGTTGAGGTCACCGGGGTTTTTGAAGCCGGAAGCATTGGTAAGGTACTTGGGGGTAATGGACTCGATCACCCAAGCACAGATGAAGGCCTATTGGGAAGGCAAAGATGAGGTGGAGGTGTACCCTCTGGCCAAGACCCTCACTCTAGGCCTTGCCTGCAGATTCTTCTTGGGCATAGATGAGCCAGACAGAATTGCGAGGTTTGTGAGCAATTTCGATGATGTGACTGTTGGGATGCATTCACTTATTCTGAATTTCCCTGGAACAACATTCTACAAAGCAACCAAAGCAGCCGATGAACTTCGAAGGGAGTTGAAGATTGTGATTCAGGAGAAGAAGGCTGCAATGGCATCAGGAGCTCCCATGCATGACATATTGTCACATATGATTGTGGCAAGTGACCCAACTGGCAAACACATGCCTGAGGCTGAGATTGCTGATAAGATCATGGGTTTGCTCACAGCAGGATACAGCACTGTGGCTACTGCCATGACTTTCTTCATGAAATATGTTGGAGAGAGGCCAGACATTTATGCCAAAGTCCTAGCTGGTAATAATCACCTCAACTTTACCTTACTAATTGATTTTCAATAATTGAAATTGGAGCTTTGGTTATTTTTTGGTGCTTAATTTGATTTGTCATGTAAACACCAGAACACAAGGAGATCGCAGACACAAAGAAGCCTGGACAATTTTTGGAGTGGGATGACATCAACAAGATGAAGTACTCATGGAATGTATTGTATGAAGTGATGAGATTCACACCACCACTTCAGGGGACATTCAGAGAAGCCTTGAATGATTTCACCTATGCTGGTTACACCATCCCTAAGGGCTGGAAGGTAAATATGTCACCTATGCTGTTAAAAAATTTACTGCTGTGAAAAACTTGTTAACGTTTTGTCTGCCTTATTAGCTTTTGGATTGAAACTAAAATCTTAAATATTATTCGTATGCAGGTATATTGGACTGTTAGTACAACAAACATGAACCCAGAGTACTTTCCCAACCCAGAAAAGTTTGACCCTTCACGATATGATGACTTGAGTGCATTCCCAGCTTTCACATTTGTTCCCTTTGGAGGAGGACCAAGAATGTGCCCTGGGAAAGAGTATGCAAGGCTAGCAATACTCACTTTTGTTCACAATGTGGTGATGAGGTTCAAATGGGAAGTGCAATTTCCTAACGAAAAGATCACAGGTGACATGATGCCGACTCCAGAGAAAGGACTTCCGGTTCGCCTTACTCATCACTAGGAATCGAACTAATGCGAAGTTTTCTCCGTTCTGGAACACTTCTACTGCCCATCAAAGCAGAAGTGGTTGCTGGTGGCAGCCTCCATCTTTGGTGGTACCATAGTAGCAGCTAGCTATGCTCAGTGAGTGGTACTACTTGCCCATCTTCAATCCTAGAATATTTTCATGAGTGTACTCTCTATTGTTTCTAATCTTTAGTCATCTGGCAGCATTGTATTATGTCTTACTTCTTTTGTATATCTAAGAAGAATTTTAACGGCTGGGGTAAAAGTTTACCCCGTATTAAAAATTCTCTTCTCTAGCTTCCAAGCTATCAAGTCTCACTGTCTCCAGACTATCAATTCTCACTCTCTCACATTCCATGGATGATTTAGCTGCTGTTACACCAGTACTAGTGCGAAACCGTGGAGTCACCTCATGCATGACAACAACAATACGCCATGAGGGGATAGACCTTTGATCAATCACCTTACATAGTTTTTCAATGATATAGATGTCTTCTCATCTTCTGACTCAGTTGCATTTACGAAGTTGGGTTGTTCATAAGCAACAAAATCATCATCTGCATTATTATCCATCCAACCGGTGAAATCTCGACGGTGTCCTCCCGCCTAGCGCCTAGGCGGCCGCCTAGGCCGATTTTTCGAAAACTTATCCAACTCAAGTTTTAATACTTATGTTGATTAAAATATGAAACAAGTCCATTGTATTGAGTATAACAACGAAAATCAAGTAAGAGATGGTTGAAATCCAGTACTAGTTTAGCCCAATCATCTGCTGGCGATAGCGGTCCCAAAAAAATATGTCCGACGGCTTAGGTCATCTGAATCAGACAACGGGGCAATTACACGCCAGCTGGAAAAATCCATGTTTCAATTATCAGGGCTGGTTCTGGTAGGGTTTATATCGGGTGTTTGGGAGGGAAGAACGGAGAACGAAAAAGAAGAAAGAAACAAGGTGACTAATTTGCTGGATGTGCAGTTTGATTTTGTTTGGGCGGTTTGGGCTTAAGCCCAATTATTTTTTTCTTTTTTCTTTTTTCTTTTTTGTGTTGCATATTTTTAAGTACATTCTAACATCCTTTTTATTTTCAAAGTAACAAAATAATGATTTAATCATGTTAGTTATTAGTTACAACCTAATATTTTCAGATAAGCACAAATAAAATCAACAATGAACAATTTGGTTCTCTTTACAACCTAATATATAAATTTTGCCCGATCGGCTTTTGAATCCTAGAACCGCCACTGGTTTAGAGCAGTGTAGAATAAGTTCGAAACAACACAATACAGTTTCCTTTAGTTTTGAAACCGTTTGACTTAGTGATTTTCAAAACCGAACCAAAATCACAATTACTTACCATTTGGATCGGCATGTTTGATGCCCCCTAATTCCCATAGCTTCGTAAAGTTTTGTGTAGGAGACTTGGATGCAGACTTGTTTGGATCAAGGTCTAAAATATTGATGGTATCGGAAATATAGGTAGTCCAAAAACACGAAAATTTTGATAGAAATATCGGGAAAATTTTGATAGAAATATCGGGATATTATTGATATCGATAAAAATTGAATAAAAACCAAGGAAATTGTAAAAAAAACTTGGAAATTTTTATTGAAACTTTGGAGGATGTTTATTTAGTCAATTATCTATTAGTTTATCACAAAAAATTGGAAGGAAATTCATTGCATGATGGGTTTAACTGATTTAAATTGATTATACAGCGAGCTGACAAACAGTGTGAGTGTAGAAAATATGTAGTAATTAATGAAAGAAGATTAAACACACCATAATAATTTATATATAATGATTTACTACAATATTTTATACTTTATACATTGCATGGTAAGATACATGAGTGACTATGAGGTTCAAAATTTTCAGTATCGTCATCATCCCTATGTGTAGAGTAAGTGTATTGTGAGTATTCATCAAATGATAAATCCCCAAAATAGTTTTCCATGTAATTGTTGACATGCCACTCATGTGAATTCGAGATTGGTTGACGTTGTCCATAAGGAAAATCATTTGAAGATTGGGTCTCGGATTCTTTCCATGAGCCGCTCGATTCTATCCTAAAAAGGAAAGGTCAAAGACTCACATTCTCATGTGAAAATCTAATTCTTGCAAAAACAATTCAAAACAAAACAATATAAGTATACATATTTTAGCATATTATCACAAAAACATAAGCAACATGGTGGTTAAGGTGTTGGAGGAGTGAAATGGCAAGGGTTTGAATCCCCTTTGTGTGGGTGCTTTGTGTTTTTTTTTATTTTCCATTACATCGATATTTTTGATATTATAGTGATATTTTGACAAAATATTGCTGAAGTGTGAGCCAAATTATCGACATCGATATTATTGATATTTATACGATATGTGTATGGATACGTTCTGAAATATCCATGACCAGAAAAAACGATAATATTATCGATATTTATGTGCAATTTGATTTTGTTTGGGAGGTTTGGGCTTAAGCCCAATTATTTTATTTTCTTTTTCTTTTTTGTGTTGCATATTTTTAAGTTAGTTAGTCTAATTCTACAACATTCTAACATCCTTTTTATTTTCAAAGAAACAAAATAATGATTTAATCATGTTAGTTATTAGTTACAACCTAATATTTTCAAATAAGTACAAATAAAATCAACATGATGTACACCAGGTAATTGAGTAGTGCTATAATATAGATTACCATTTAATAGAGGTAAAAAAGAAATAGATTTTCCAATTGTAGTTTTTTTTTGGGTCGAATTCCAATTGTAGTTTGAAGATAGCTTTTTCACACATTCACCTACCAAATCTATGGCCAAAGTCAACATATATAACACCAATGAGTCTCAACATGTATATTTATTATCTGTTCTAGTTCAACATGAAATATACAAATAGAAAAGGGGATACCAATATCACATGATAGTACAAAAAAACAAAAAACAAAAACAGAAAAAAAGAAGAATATTTCAAAGCAGAAAAAATTTCAAAATAATCTGATGCCTAGTGACGATGAAGACGAACTGGAAGTCCTTTCTCCGGTGTCGGCATCATGTCACCTGTGATCTTTTCGTTAGGAAATAGCACTTCCCATTTGAACCTCATCACCACATTGTGAACAAAAGTGAGTATGGCTAGCCTTGCATACTCTTTGCCAGGGCACATTCTTGGTCCTCCTCCAAATGGGACAAATGTGAAAGCTGGGAATGCATTCAAGTCATCATATCTTGAGGGGTCAAACTTTTCTGGGTTGGGAAAGTACTGTGGGTTCATGTTTGTTGTACTAACAGTCCAATATACCTGCAAACAAATCAAAGTAAAAACTTTAGTTCTAAGCCAAGAAATTACAATTTTACAGAGGTGAAAAATAAATTTCACTTTTCACAGCAGTAAAAAAGAGTGATATGAGTGTGACAGATATACCTTCCAGCCCTTTGGGATGGTGTAACCAGCGTAGGTGAAATCAGTCAAGGCCTCTCTGAATGTCCCCTGAAGTGGTGGTGTGAATCTCATCACTTCATTCACTGCATTCCATGAGTACTTCATCTTGTTGATGTCATCCCACTCCAAAAATTGTCCAGGCTTCTTTGATTCTGCAATCTCCTTGTGTTCTGGTTTTTACAAGACAAATCAAATTTTTAGCACAAAAAACAAATAACCAAATCAATGAACAATTGAAAAACAGTTAGTAAGGTGAAGTTGAGGAGATTAATCACCTGCTAGGACTTTGGCATAAATGTCTGGCCTCTCTCCAACATATTTCATGAAGAAAGTCATGGCAGTAGCCACAGTGCTGTATCCTGCTGTGAGCAAACCCATGATCTTATCAGCAATCTCAGCCTCAGGCATGTGTTTGCCAGTTGGGTCACTTGCCAAAATCATATGTGACAATATGTCATGCATGGGAGCTCCTGATGCCATTGCAGTCTTCTTCTCCTGAATCACAATCTTCAACTCCCTTCGAAGTTCATCGGCTGCTTTGGTTGCTTTGTAGAATGTTGTTCCTGGGAAATTCAGAATAAGTGAATGCATCCCAACAGTCACATCATCGAAATTGCTCACAAACCTTGCAATTCTGTCTGGCTCATCTATGCCCAAGAAGAATCTGCATGCAAGGCCTAGAGTGAGGGTCTTGGTCAGAGGGTACACCTCCACCTCATCTTTGCCTTCCCAATAGGCCTTCATCTGTGCTTGGGTGATAGAGTCCATTACCCCCAAGTACCTTACCAATGCTTCTGGCTTCAAAAAGCCCGGTGACCTCAACACTTTGGCTTCTTCGTCACGAGCAGGTTCTGCGACTGCTGGAGGAGCAGCAGCAGCAGCAGCTGCTGCTGGAGCCTTATACGAACGAAACATCTTTTGCATCGAATGTGGTCGAAAAGCTGTGAAGTACTTCTGCTCATTAGAAAACAGAAATTTGTGTCCATTAGGACCACAAATAACGGCAGTTTTCTCTCCAAGAATCTTGGTCTTGAAGATTTCAGGGGAGTACCTCCTCATCCTCTTGGAGACAAAGATTTCTGGCTTCCCAAACAGAAACTCCAGAGTTTCACCCACAATAGGCCACCCCAAGCTCCCCGGTGGAAGGTTTTTGCCATCATCTGATTTCCCTTTGAATGCAAAGATGGTTAGAGCTAAAAAAGCAGCACCTAAAGATAGGATAAGGTAGAGGGTTTCCATGGTTGTTATTGATCAAGTCTCGAACTGTTAGCTGAGATTGATTGAAGCTAAGAAAGCAGTGATGTTTATGGAGCTTGGAAAGGTTGGTTTATATAGGGCCAGGTCCTACTGCGTCAAAGTCAAACTTTGAGTTCGCAGCCAAAAGTTGTCAAGTTTGAATATTCCGAAGATGTACTTGTTTTCATATAAATTATTCAACTATCCATATGCGTAACATTAATAAAATATTCACATATCTACCAGTAGAGTTACACAAACACATGGTTATTTGCTCCGTTAAAGATACCAAGGCTTGGCTTATAGAAATCATGTTTCCACTAGAAATACTGCAAGATTTTCTGTTTAAGTTGGTTTGATGGGTCTTGAGGTTTTTAATATTTAAAGAGTTTTACTTTTTACAGGCAACAATATGACTTGCTAAACCAATTTATGCCGGCCAACGGGATCTAGATCAGTGGTCTTGTATTAAATAAAAAATATAAAAAATAATTGATGCCCTACCATGGCTTGTATTCTTGTTCCAGTTATAGTGGGTTCTGCCCACCCACAAGTCATTAGTGCAAAGCAAAACTCTGTGGGCTTCTCCAAAGTCCAAACATATGTTAACTCAGCACCAAGATGAATTCTGCCAAATATTAGAATCTGAGGGAAATAAATAAATAAATAAATAAAACTAAGGAAGGAGGCCATTCTAAAATTTATTGTTAGCTACTCTGATTCTGGTTCCTGTCCCTAACAGATTCAACCCCAAAAGGCAGAACTGCATCAAGAAATGAAAAAAATGTGGTACCAAGAAATATTGCAACTTGCATATGTTATTACCAGTTATGTGCTGCATGAAAAGGTTTATGGTTACAGCTCAAATCTGTCTGCTGATGGTGTCCATTACTAAAGAAGCAATACCAAATTGTTTTTCCTTGTTTAACTTCTATAATTTGTGGCATGATGATCCAATATTTAGAAGTTTATTGCTGGACTGAGTTCTTTGAAAGTCTGTTTTTAAAATGCGGTGGTCCAAAGTAGAACCAAAAGTAGAGTCAAAATGGCTAAAGGGTCATGCTCTAAAAAAATTCAAAACGACTCCATTGATCATGCTTTGAATGAAAAGCATCATAGCGGAAATGTTAAAAATGGCCGATTGTCTTTAGATTAACTAAGAACTAGTGTCGTGGTTTGGAGCAATTGCTCTCTCCAAGAAAGGTCCTGGGTTCAAGTGACATCCGTGTAGTGTGTGTGAGTTTAGTAATACTATCGCCCTTCACAATAGGAAAGGTTCTCGAAAAAATTAAGAACTAGTGATTTATCTCTCTGTTTTTTTACAACCAACTTGAACAATAATTTATCAATTGGTCTACATTAAACTGAAAGCCAACTTTAGAAGACCATCCATGGCAAACCAAACCACTCATTCACATTTCAAGATTCAAGTTATAACATATGATTTATTTACACTTCTTCCAGTTCTGCAGAGAGGTTGCAGAAGAAAGTGATGGCCAAATCAACAAATTAATATAACACCAATGTCTCCCAAAATGTTATTTATTATTATCTCTTCTAATGAACTTCCAAATTTACAAATAAAAAAAGGGTTACTCATTTAGTTATAAGGTAATGATCACATGATTGCATCATTACCTGAAGGGAAACAAATAAGAACAATATTTCAAAACACAGAAAATTTCATAACAGATGGATGCCTAGTGACGTATAAGGCGAACCGGAAGTCCTTTCTCTGGGGTAGGCATCATGTCGCCAGTGATCTTTTCCTTAGGGAACAATACTTCCCATTTGAACCTCATCACCACATTGTGAACAAAAGTGAGAATTGCAAGCCTTGCATACTCTTTGCCAGGACACATTCTTGGTCCTCCTCCAAATGGAACAAATGTGAAAGCTGGGAATGCATTCAAGTCATCATATCTTGAGGGGTCAAACTTTTCTGGGTTGGGAAAGTACTGTGGGTTCATGTTTGTTGTACTTACAGTCCAATACACCTGCATAAGAATAATATTTAAGATTTTAGTTTCAATCCAAAAGCTAAAAAGGCAGACAAAATATGAACAAGTTATCAGTAAAAAATTTAACAGCATAGGTGACATATTTACCTTCCAGCCCTTTGGGATGGTGTAACCAGCATAGGTGAAATCAGTCAAGGCTTCTCTGAATGTCCCCTGAAGTGGTGGTGTGAATCTCATCACTTCATTCACTGCATTCCATGAGTACTTCATCTTGTTGATGTCATCCCACTCCAAAAATTGTCCAGGCTTCTTTGATTCTGCAATCTCCTTGTGTTCTGGTTTTTACATGACAAATCAAATTTTAGTACAAAAAAATAACCAAATCTCCAGTTTCAGCTATTGAAAATCAATTAGAAAGGTGAAGTTGAGGTGATTATTACCAGCAAGGACCTTAGCATAAATGTCTGGATTCTCTCCAACAAATTTCATGAAGAAAGTCATGGCGGTAGCCACAGTGCTATATCCTGCTGTGAGCAAACCCATGATCTTATCAGCAATCTCAGCCTCAGGCATGTGTTTGCCAGTTGGGTCACTTGCCACAATCATATGTGACAATATGTCATGCATGGGAGCTCCTGATGCCATTGCAGCCTTCTTCTCCTGAATCACAATCTTCAACTCCCTTCGAAGTTCATCGGCTGCTTTGGTTGCTTTGTAGAATGTTGTTCCTGGGAAATTCAGAATGAGTGAATGCATCCCGAGAGTCACATCATCGAAATTGCTCACAAACCTTGCAATTCTGTCTGGCTCATCTATGCCCAAGAAGAATCTGCATGCAAGGCCTAGAGTGAGGGTCTTGGTCAGAGGGTACACCTCCACCTCATCTTTGCCTTCCCAATAGGCCTTCATCTGTGCTTGGGTGATAGAGTCCATTACCCCCAAGTACCTTACCAATGCTTCTGGCTTCAAAAACCCCGGTGACCTCAACACTTTGGCTTCTTCGTCACGAGCAGGTTGTACTACTGCTGGAGGAGCAGCAGCAGCAGCAGCAGCTGCTGGAGCCTTATACGAACGAAACATCTTTTGCATCGAATGTGGTCGAAAAGCTGTGAAGTACTTCTGCTCATTAGAAAACAGAAATTTGTGTCCATTAGGACCACAAATAACGGCAGTTTTCTCTCCAAGAATCTTGGTCTTGAAGATTTCAGGGGAGTACCTCTTCATCCTCTTGGACACAAAGATTTCTGGCTTCCCAAACAGAAACTCCAGAGTTTCACCCACAATAGGCCACCCCATGCTCCCTGGTGGAAGGTTCTTGCCATCATCTGATTTCCCTTTGAATGCAAAGATGATAAAGGCTAAAAAAGCAGCACCCAAAGACAAGGCAAGGTAAAGGGTCTCCATGGTTTTGTGCTCTCAATCTCAACCCTCAAACTGTTTGATATGATGATGGGTTGGAGTTAGCAAAGTAGTGATGTTTAGAAAGCTTGGAATGTTGGGTTTATAAAGAGCCAGAACCCAAGTCCAATATGCTGCAATATTATTAGCACGCCAAAAGTCGTCAACTTTGAACATTCAACTACAAATGCTGCAAGATATTCTGATTTTTAATACAATCTGTTGGGTTGTTTAGCTAAATACTGAGTTTTAGAATTATTAAAAGAATTCAATAATATTTACCAACGCATGACCTGCTCCAAGATGCCAAGTCTTGTCTTCATCTTATGCGCCACTTATGTGCAGGCTTCTCACCAACCAAGTCATCATCATTTCAGAGAAAAAGTCTGTGGACTTTCTCCAAACTCATTGTGCCAAGTTTACTAGCTTTTTAATTGGCTAATTATGCTCACCATGATGAATTGCGACAAATATTATTATCTGGTTAACACTATAAAGTTGAAAACTCATATTCTCAATAAATATGTACATTACTTCTAAAGGAGGTGTTTCCTAAAAATTTATTGATAGGTACATTTTTTCATGTACAATATAAATCTTTAAATTATATTTGGGAGTCTAAAGTTAGTTCAAATTGAAACTTTTTAACGATGTTTAGATGTTTTTTTAGATTCTTAGATTCTTAGGTCTAAAATATGTACATTGCTTCTAAATTCTTAGGACGGACGACTGGCTTCAACTTGGATCCAAGGCACATATCTAGTCCATGACATACTTTAAGCCCACCAAACAATGACTAAGACTCATATCCTTTTGAATTGAAAATATCTAGTCCAATCCAACTTACCAAACGGAATAAAATTTTGACCACTTGAGTATGAGTATAATTTGAATGTTGCCAAATGGGTTCGAGTACTAATGGAGAGGAATTCGAGATCCACTCAAAAGATTTGAGTGGTTACTTTGAAATCACGTAATGCAATGTCATTCCTGATTTCTAATCTTGATTATTTTAGTAAACTATACATCAAAATCGGCATGAAATAATGCAATTTTGAGAAACTCACAGGAAAGACATTAGCTATGATATCTTAAATAATTGCAAGATTCTTGGCTCCATTTCACAATTCAAAAGATTTGGCTTCACGTTTGATATCTTAATTAATCTGGTTGATTTACTCTATACTTAATTTTTTTTTTGGGGTGTTAAACGATCTATAAATAAAAATAAACAAAAACACAAATCCTCAAAGGTTGAGTGCTGTGCAGGCTGCAGCCAAGTTTGATTCACCTATTTTAAAGAGCTCATTTTTCTCAATGAAAAGCGACGGAACACCATAAAATTAAAATTAAAACATCAGGGCCGGGTCTTTGGAATTTGTGGTGGCTGTCTTTTGCCGAATACCATAAACAAATGCAACTATACTAGGACTAAAAGGAATATTATTCAATTATTGGTCACTCAGCCTACTAAACAAAATATTTTTTTATTAATAGAAATTTAAATCAACGTGACACTTAAAGTATCAATCTCAAAAGAGCAACAAACAAACACGCTAAAATTAAAACTAAAACGGCATCAGACGAACATGCTAAAATCAAAACTAAAACGGCATCGGTTTAATATTTGTTCTACATCTATCCACTTGATGTATAAAATGTCAGTTGGCTTGAGCCATGTAATTCAGCATATATATATGCTCCATGTTGAACACATTTTGATGCCAAGGTCTCAACAACCACCTCTTTCTTTTTTTTCTTTTGTTTGTTTTATGATGAAACATTTAATTTATTTTGAACTTTTGTTTTCAGATGACATGTGCGTGGCGAAATATTCCAACTTCGTAAAACCAGATTAGAGTCAGTGACAGTGAGCTTGACAATATTTATATAGTCAAAGTATGCAGCCTGTAAATAAATATAAATAACGTCTTGGACTGGCAACTAAAGATGGCATATTTTTTATATTTTTTATTATTATTTTTTTAAAGGATGCAAAAGTACGTACCATTTCAAAGGTCTTTAATTGACCGAATACGCGAAATAATTATCTCTATAATATAATTAAATTATATAAGATAATTTTGGTCAAGCAGCCATTGGAATATTAGCATTTATAGTTGACTTTAAGTGTTTACTTTCATAGAAAATACGATGAATCGAATTGCAAGGCGTTGGAACCCTTAAACAGTGTCAAATCGAAGTATATGCATTGAGCAAGTGATTTGTAGCTTAAGTGATTAACATTATTTACCTAAGCATTCAATCCAAGCATACAAGTTCGAGTCTTCCATCCCCCAATATCACGTGTATCAAAAAAAATATTGGAGGTATATATGCATTGATTGAGCTCATAAAGGAAAATCATGTAAGGTGAACTGAAACTTGAAAGACCATGACATTTCAGGGGTTACAAAGTAAGCAGATGGGGGTTGTGTTGTTGTGTTATATTATTTTACAGGGGCCACACCGGCCAATTTATCAAGTTGACATTTATCACCACCAGTACAACTTGATAAAATAAATTATAGTTGAAAAAAAAAAGTATATAGTTGCATACTTATATAGATGAGAAAAATATGAACTAGAAAGATGTGATTAAAACAATTTTATAAAATAATAATTAAAACCAAAAGACGTGACATTAGATTAAGGATATATTCAATTTGTTGATTAGATCAATTATTTTTGTTATCAAATAATTATCACTAGGGCTGTCTCAATCCACTCAAGTAAAAATAAAAATCTATGGCATCGGCTGTGGCAATAATTTGACTAAGAACCGTATGCAAAAAGTTGGATTCTTTGAGAAAGAAAGAGAGAAAGAAGAAGCATTATGTTTGATATTGTTGAGCTGACTTCAAGTCATCCACTAATCCAACTGGAACTTATCGAAGGAAGTTGAGGTTCCACTTTAAAATTAATTGGCATAGACCAACTTCTTATAAGCCTTTTTCTCATAATATTTTATATAACAATTAAGGACCAAGAGGAAATTACTAAGTAAAATAACATTAATTCCCCACTAACTTTTTAAATTAAATTCTGAATTATAAATGGATCATGAGAGCAATGGGTGACACATATTGTATTGTTGGAATCATAAGTTTGTATCATAGTGTATTTTTATTTAAATTTACGGTCCAAAAATCTAGATTGATAATTTGACAACATAATATCATATATTTCGTAAAAGAACGTTGACATTTGACATCAACACATAGCCTAAAGAAATAATCCTTGTAGAAAAATTAAAACTACTAGTGCACTTAATTAATATAGTAGATCCCGACTTGAATAATTAACAACAACAAAAGATTCAAATAAATGTTAATTAAACTTGAGCTGCCGATGTTTTTTAAATTTAGTTGTCTTTCTAACCTTGGAAGAAGATTCATGAATCATGATGAACCATTTCCATGTGTAATGTCACTTGCATCATGCATGTACAACGAATCTCAGACCTCGTTTGCACCAGCAGGGAGGCAGCAAGCAACTAAGAACAATAATTAATTTAATATTGGCTAAATCGTAATTAAGACCACCTATTTAATGCGTGGAGATCTTAAGCACGTTATCTTGTCATGCAGGAAGGCAGGCAAGGACCAAAGTAATTTGGCTTCGATCTCAGATCACTGCGCAGCATTTATACAATATTTTAGTCATCATTGGATGAATATATAAAAAAATTCACTGGAGAATTTAGTCTTTTACTCATATCATAGCAGTAGTTTTTCTCTCCTAGCTAGCTAAGCTAGGGTTTTCACCATGCATGCTGTGTGGAGAGACAAACCAAAACCCAAGGTTAGGTGTTGCTAGCTATACTTATACAGTCGTATATATTACGTACGATTGTCAACTGTTGATATAATGCGGCAAATATACAACTTCCAACTTATAATTCAATCTAGTAAGTATTGTAATGTAAAGAAAATCTTGTAAGTCTAAACCAAGACTGGTCATATATCTAATATCTATAATTGCATGTGAACATTCATCAGTTGTGTTCAAAATTTCGTAGCTCTAAACGCCCGACCCGACCACTTAGATTGACCAACTGCTAGACTTTTTATAAATAAATAAATTAAATAGTTAAAAAATATTGATAAATGTGGACTAAAAAATTTTCTTCTACATCTATTATGTATGGATGACTGATTGGCTTTTTTTGGGTTGGAGTGGCCAAACTTTTCATGAGATGGAGAGAATTTTCACTAAATAGGGTGGACTTCATAAAATTTAGCACCAAATTTCAATTTATTGACTTCAAAAACAATTTTAATTATTTTTAAAAAAAATTGCAGTGAATTAGAGCTCACGCTAATCTGAAAAGGTTCAGCCCTACACTACACACAACCGGACCAGACCGGCAAAGCTGGGGTTGAGAGACTGGGAGCTTCTATAAGGGGTGTGGACCCCCCAATGCACCCCCCATGTGCTTTGTTTTTTGTTGTTGATGGTGAGATTTCACCTCCTCAAATAACCTCCTCACTCAACCTCCTCATTCTAGCCTTTCCGTGAGAGACTATTGAAATTTGGGCGCATGTGAGGCGATCAATTTGGTCCAACTGGTTTGAAAGAGATTGGGCGCACCAGACGAGACATACAACGTTCCTTTGTCAACCTTGGTGTGCCATTCGCTCACATCCGACATTAAATAGTAATTGAGAAGATGTGACCCAAACTTTTTATCAAGTTCATCGAATCTCCATTCTATGGTTATTAAACTAACACTTAAAGCCTAGTTCAGTGAAAATCGGTCTTAACTTGCTGACTAGTAGTATTAGGTTTGAACTCTCAATACATTTTGGCACTATGTGTGATAAAACATTTCTCTCTCAATATCGCTTGTATAAAAAATAAACATATAGTTATAAAGAAACATTCATTCATTATTGCACTTCGTAATAACACGAATAGTTTCTTTTTCTTATATTTTGATTCTTCGAGTGTTTTTCGTTAACATTAACAGTTGTCAACGACTGCAATATAATTGATGAAAATGATGGTTTTGTTTGGGAGGAAAAATATGTGTCTAATTTAACAAACTATTCTATTAGACTGGTGAAAGATAGCTACTACGCTAGTCTAGCTCCTTGTCCTGGAAATTACGTACGAAATAGCATGACCTAAGCGACGACCAACCACCCATGTCTATGTAACATGTTGTCTTTTAATGATTTTGGCTTTACTTTGTGTTTGGTACAACTGTGACCTGTCCGAGCTTACATATTTTGACCCAGAAAGAGAATCATGCGGTTTAACACAGGTCCCCCCTTCCGCCAATTTAAAGTGTTAGGGAAGGGAACCATTCTATAGAAACATAAGTTGGGTGACCGTCAATCCTCTCTCTCTCTCTCTCTCTCTCTCTCTCTCTCTGAACAGTGAAACTTTTAAACCATACAAATGGAGTGGACTGTGAAGAATTCTTAACTTGTTTCTTGGGTCAAACATAATGTCTTAACCTACTCAAGCACAAAAAACAGTATTGCCTAATGAAACAAATTCCATTATATAAGCCGAAAAATTAACTTACATGAGTACATATCGGATACATTCATATTGTAATTTGCCGGGCAGACTTTCCTTTGTTTGCATCTGCTCAACTTATCAACTACTACTTCCCCCAGTTGCCTAAAATTCAGGTTGGTCATGTTTGTCCAACTCAAGTGCCATCCTTTTCATCAAATAAAACATATCTGGTATGCTACATGGACTGCCACCAGCACTGCCTTACATGTGCTATATACATAAGTAGAATGGATACAAGTAATATGCGTACTACACCATCGTATGGCAATGCAAAAATATAAAAATGTGTTCTGTATGCAATGCAGGCTTATGTGCAGAAACAATACCGAACGATCATGTAAGCGTGCAATGCAGGCTCCTGCTATTAGGGTTCCTTTACAGCATTCTTTGGCAGATTATCAACAACAGACAGCCCACTTTCTGAAGCAATTACTGCTGTGCATCTGTAGTTCACCAAGTAAGAAGACAAAATTAGTGGTTTATCCTACCTAGTAAACATTTTAAGAAATGAAACTTAAGGAAGAACCAAGAGAATTATTTTTATAAGGTAGATATGGAATCTCTGTTTGTGAACAAAAACAATGGAACAACTGATTAAGAATGTTGAGATGCCCAAATGGACTCACAAGGTGTAACTGTGGAAGTTAATACAGTTGAATCCATTCATATACCTTCCCCCAAAACTCTCAATCTCCAGAAACAGTTAATTAGAATTGCCCAAATCATCTATTATCAGAACCATCACCAAGACCTAACCAATTACAAGCATTGTGCTGCTTCTTGTAAAAGAGTGATACTCCCTGGTTTATAAACTTTATATATAAAGCAATATGTAGTAGCATATCTGTAAAAGCATAAAAGAGTTTACAAGGGGAAAAAAAACTTAACGGGAACTTGGAAATGATTCCATGGTCTATGACCCCATCAACTTCATCAAGGCTCTTCGATACTTCATCTACAATTTAAGTTCACGAAGACATGAAAACTTATTTTCAAGCGTGGAAGCATATATTAAAACAAGAAATGATGGAGATTTTAAGACCTACTGAGGCTTAGTATTGGAGATGTAAATATGACATCAAGAACATTATGGCCTTCTTTGGTGACTAGTGGGAAGTCACCGCCATTAGGACCCGCGATCCCAATTGATGGTCTCCTCCATACCTTCAGAAGTGACAAAAGGAAAATATCATTAGGAAAGACGACTGAATCAGTAATATAGGTTAATTATGTACTAGCTCCTTCTTTCTTATTAACAATTTTTAATTGTGAAGTTTTGTTTGCTTATTTCTTATTAAACAAACAAACAGATGCAATCACTTTTTCACTGAGAGAAAACAATGAGATGTTCTTGCTTTCTTATGATAAACTAACATATAATTGATGAGGAATGCAAACAAAAGAACTACTTAATGGTATGATGAGAAAGCAGACCTCTGCATCACCTAAAAAAAGGTCATCAATCTCTTCAGCAGCTTGCAGCCAGTTGAGCTGAAATTTAATTTGCGTGTTCAGACAACCTTTCTCGTACTATGGAACTTGATGGTTCACTTAATTAAAACAAGCAATGAATATCGCTTCTTACAGAATTCACTAAAACTGGAATAGAACCATCCGGACCACTTTTGTACTGGTTTTCTGTGATCATGAACACAAGCTTATTGGCTCCGTTTAGTATAGACTGCAGGGGAAAAGAAAAAGGAAATTTTCCAGTAAGTGCTTCATATTAAGAAACATAGGTTTAACATATCAAATTATGCAACTTGGATGGTCGTAAAAAAAAAAAAAAACAATATTGCAGACTCAATTTTTTCATGGGTTGAGAAATTTGCCATGCTATTGCTTGAGTTCTAACAGTTCATGTAAACAGGACAGGCAACAGTATCGTGACTGACCTTCTCTTGGATTATGGACTCCTCTCCCTGATTTCTTGTTCGCCCAATGACAGATATAAGTGTTCCTTCTTCTATAATATCAGCATCATCAAATGCAAAATCAATCTACAAAGGAGCAAGTTAAAATGATATTCTACTAAGGTTAGATTTTTGAATCTTCCGTGATCACATTGAGAGTGATGCATTGTGCATTGTCAAGAAAGTGTCTAAGAATATCTTTACAACTAGCTGACATATCATTTTCAGTTCTCATATCCTGATAAATTTCAGAATTCTTTGATTCCAGTCAAAACCAAATGCATGGACATCAATTAGTGGTGTGCTTTCTCCAAATATATAATACTCGAAAACCCCAAATGAAAAGGAAACTTTCTTATGTTTAGAATGTGTGCACACTTGAGAACAATACTCATAGTGACCCAATGGAATTCCTGCCTTTGCCGCCTCACTTGCACATGCTATGGACCTGCATAAATCCAAAGTAAATTCCTTTATGAAAAAACAAAGAGGAAAGGAAAAGAAAGTGTAATGCTTTGGCTCACAACCCTTCATTGGACATGGAGCCCGACTCTACAAACACAAGTTTTTCCAATTTGTCTCAGTTTCACCAGTTGATGGAGCTGAGAAGAAAGATTCAGTTACACGATTCGAAGACATCACTTCTTTCCATACTTACTTTAGGGATCTTAAGAACTTTGGAAGGAGCCAAGAAATCAGAAGCATATTTTTTTTTCTTTTAAAAAAGAATTATGAATTCTTAATCAGGTTACTTACATTGGTATCCCCACTATATCTTT
The DNA here is from genome assembly GCF_965620075.1 of Prunus avium. Classification (NCBI taxonomy): domain Eukaryota; kingdom Viridiplantae; phylum Streptophyta; class Magnoliopsida; order Rosales; family Rosaceae; genus Prunus; species Prunus avium. Next base: position 31,566,743 of record NC_142287.1, read on the forward strand.
TAGAGCACCTGCACCAAGTTGCAGACCTATATACTGTATGGCCATATCTGAAGCTAGGCCAGACCCCAACCCAATAACCATACCACTTTTAATGTATGTATCCACCTAGAAAGTCAAATATGAATATTCCTTGAATTAGTTCCTACATATAACAATCATACAACTTATAAAAGCAAGAAAACAATATACCATTATTATTATTGTCAAATTTTTTATGTACCTTTATACTGCTATGTCAGCCTTTCATATTCCCTTCAATTTTGATTTTCATGTTTCTTTCTTACTAAACTAACAAACCATACTTAACCTTATTGAGCCAAACTGACGAAAGATGCCTCCTTTTTCCACTCAAATGCACATATGATGAAATAGAGAGCAACGAAATCCTAGAAGAGACATACCCTAAAATCAACACATATGCTACAATTGCCCTTAATAATTCACCATTTTAGCAAAGAAAGTGAATATAATAGCTCACACTCACTCACTTAATAATTCACCTTTCTTTCTTCCATTTTCATCTTATATGGCTCTTTCTCCTTTTACTAATTTCGAGAAATTTGTTTCTAACATCAATTTGCCCTGCATCAAGTTGTTGAGAAAATTAAGTAAAAGAAACTGACTTCTCTATGTTATGCTCTAGAATACTAAAAAAAGTAAGAATAAGAAGAAAGAACCATGATGAAAACCAATCAAAACAGATTTTTTAAGCTGAAGTCCATCACATATTGCAATGTACAAATGATGAGAAAGTGCAGAACACATCAACACTTACGCTCATAATATCTCTAAACAGACAATCAGAATGTAATAGATTAAAATGCAAGGAAAATAAACATAATAAAAAACACATCAAACTATAAACACATACAGTGTGGTGGGCTGCTTGGAAAAGAGCAGAGCCACCAGCGAGACTGGACCCAGTAATCTTTAGACAATGGGTCCTTCTCCTCCTCGTGCTGCTGCCTCCTCTTCCTCTGGAAGTTGGTAAAGTTAGAGAAGAGTACAGGGGATTTGATGATGCTATGGCTATGTATGCCAGTGCCATCCTCACTCTTCCTCTGACAGTTTCACTATAATGGATAACAGATAAACCAACTCTCAATTTGTGCTCTAAAACTCTGAAGCAGTTGGGATACGTCACCTTCAACCTCAAACCGCCACTTCATCTTCAGCAATCAGCACCACTGGATCTGTGGGACCGCAGCCCATACGGGATTGGTGGGCTTTGTGCAAATGAATGTGGGGCGTCCTCATGAATCAAAACCGAAGCTGATTTCCACCAAGCCTTTGGGCCAGACCACGAGTCCAAGATCAACTGTTAGTCTATGGCCAAGCCTAGGCCCATGTCTATTTTCTCTCTTTTTCATTTTTTGATACAAATGATACTGGGAGAGGAAGGGATTCAAACACGATAGTGCAGGGGTAGCTGCTCTTAAGCATGCAGATAAGTGCTTTTCTTTTAAATTGTTGTCCTGAAAGGAATAAGACAATATCGAGCTCCAACAAAAAAGTGAGACAAGTGCTCTACTACAAAAGTAACTTTCACCTAAATTACGAGAACTGAAACTATGTTTCAATCAACTGAACATAGACCAAAATGACTGCACCCACTTGGTTAGTTTGGACTTTATTCATACAAGTTACAACTAATTATGTGTCTTATTTAATTACAAGTTCATGGTTCAGCTAAATGAATGAGAAATTTACTCGTCCTTTTGGGCTATAACATTGATGTTGATGCTCAAAATGGTTGGGCCAAGATTGAGTCCAACTTAGTGATGAGGTGTGATGGATGATGGGTGAAGGTTTGGACCTTCAGCGTGTATGTGAGGACTTAGCCAGTTTATGAATATACAAAAGACAAGATATATGTGGTTCACCCTTAATGAATGGGCTACGTCCACAGAGAAGATGTTCTCATTATGATATTGTTTACATTTGTACAAGGGGATTATACCCAAAGATAAATGGAAGAAGGCCTAGGGCCTAAGGTACAAAGTTAGGAGTCTGGAGCCCAGAGGTCAAGTCCCCGGGTCTGGAGACCCAGGACTCGAAGGCCAGACTAACAGGAGAGTCCTGAAGAGGGAGCCCAGCTCAGTTTTCGGATCCCCCTTCTAAGAGGAGAGAAGTCTCCTTTTATAGGTGAATGGGAGTCTCCACTTCTTGCAGTTTTCCGATGTGGGACTCCTCTTGCTTTGCTTTGCTTCTTGTTGCTTGGTCAGTTACGGTGTCAACAGTAGTCCCCCAAGTTCGCGAGTAAGAAGAACTTCTTGCTTGGGGATTTGTAATCTTAAGTGCACTGGCCGAGCAACACCGTAGTTTGTCTTCCAAGTCGTATAGTGCACTATCCCCAATCCCCCAAGTCCCCGGGTAAGAAGAACTTTGGAGGGAGAGAAGTTGCAACAAAAAACCAAAGTGGTTTGGAGGGAGAGAAGGTTTTTTTTTTTTTTTTTTTTTTTGAGCTAGGTCAGCCAAAAATTGGCAACTCCCCCAAATTTCCTTCTGCATATCACCTACCGTTCGGCAGGTTCTTCTTTTTTTTTTTTTTTTTTTTTTTTTTTTTGTGGCTAGGTCAACCAAGTAGCTAGCCAATTGGGCACTTTCACTTCCCAAATTCCTTCTGCATGTTGCCTACCGTTCGGCAGGTTCTTTTTTTTTTTTTTCTTTTTTTTGTGGCTAGGTCAGCCAAGTAGCTAGCCAATTGGGCACTTTCACTTCCCAAATTCCTTCTGCACAATGCCTACCGTTCGGCAGGTGCAAATTTTTTTTTTTTTTTTGTGGCTAGGTCAGCCAAGTAGCTAGCCAATTGGGCACTTTCACTTCCCAAATTCCTTCTGCATGTTGCCTACCGTTCGGCAGGTGCAAATTTTTTTTTTTTTTTTTTTTTTTTTTTTTGGTGGCTAGGTCAGCCAAGTGCTCCCTCACCTCCCAAATTCCTTCTGCATGTTGCCTACCGTTCGGCAGGTGCAAATTTTTTTTTTTTTTTTTTTTTTGATGGCTGGGTCAGCCATTTGCTTCGGTAAGGGAGCAAAGCTTGAGGGTTTAGCTTCCTTGCCGAACGGTAGGGAGCGTGGAGAGAAAAATAGAGTCCCACACGGGCTTGGCTTTTGAGGCTTCGGCATGGATTTGGAGCCAACATCAAGAGCTGGCCTTTTAATGTTTCGACAAGAGAGCTGGGCATTTTAGGAAGGGCCAGGTCATGTGGGTTTAGCCTGGGCATTTAGCAAGGGCTGGGCCGCAAGGGCTTCGGCAAGGAGTCTAGTTATTGTGCCTAGGCAAAGGGGATGCTAAAGGCACAAGGGTGCCGAAGGCAGAGTGGTTTGCCAAACGCACAAGCTCGCATGTCACAAGGCATTGTGCCTAGGCACGGGGGTGCCGAAGGTGAGCTTAGGCATGGGGGCGCCGAAGGTGAGCTTAGGCACGGGGGTGCCAAAGGTGGGCTTAGGCAAAGGGGTGCCGAAGGTGAAGCTAGGCACGAGGGTGCCGAAGGCAAATGAGATGTCAAAGGTGACACAAAGCTTGAATATGGCAAGGCAATGTGCCTAGGCACGGGGGTGCCGAAGGTGAGCTTAGGCATGGGGGCGCCGAGGGTGAGCTTAGGCACAGGGGTGCCAAAGGTGGGCTTAGGCAAAGGGGTGCCGAAGGTGACCTTAGGCAAAGGGATGCCAAAGCTTGGATGTTGCAAAGCATGGAGGTGCCAAAGGTGGGCCTAGGCACGGGGGTGCCGAAGGCGAAACAAGCTTGCATGTGGCAAGGGGAAGAGCTAGGCACGAGGATGCCGAAGGCACAAGACTTGCATGTCGCAATATAAAATGCCGAAGGGCACGGGGTGCCGAAGGTGCCAAGCTTGCATGTCGCAAGAGGAAGTGGCTAGGCACGAGGGTGCCGAAGGCACAAGACTTGCATGTCGCAATATAAAATGCCGAAGGGCACGGGGCGCCGAAGGTGCCAAGCTTGCATGTCGCAAGAGGAAGTGGCTAGGCACGAGGGTGCCGAAGGCATGAGACTTGCTTGTCGCAATATAAAATGCCGAAGGGCACGGGGTGGCGAAGGTGCCAAGCTTGCATGTCGCAAGAGGAAGTGGCTGGGCATGAGGATGCCGAAGGTGTAAGACTTGCATGTCGCAATAATGCCGAAGGGCATGGGGTGCCGAAGGTGCCAAGCTTGCATGTCGCAAGAGGAAGTGGCTGGGCATGAGGATGCCGAAGGTGTAAGACTTGCATGTCGCAATAATGCCGGAGGGCATGGGGTGCCGAAGGTGCCAAGCTTGCATGTCGCAAGAGGAAGTGGCTAGGCACGAGGGTGCCGAAGGCATGAGACTTGCTTGTCGCAATATAAAATGCCGAAGGGCACGGGGTGCCGAAGGTGGGCTTAGGTAAGAAGATGCCGAAGGCGAAACAAGCTTGCATGTGGCAAGGCATGGAGGTGCCAAAGGTAGGCTTAGGCACGGGGGCGCCGAAGGTGAGCTCAGGCACGGGGGTACCGAAGGTGAGCTTGGGCACTAGGGTGCCGAAGGTGGGCTTAGGCACGGGGTGCCGGAGGTGAGCTTAGGCACGGGGTGCCGAAGGGGAGCTTAGGCACTGGGGTACCAAATGTGAGCTTAGGCACGGGGGTGCCAAAGGTGGGCTTAGGCACGGGGGTGCCCAAGGTGAAGCTAGGCACGGGGGTGCCGAAGGCAAATGAGATGCCAAAGGTGACACAAAGCTTGCATGGGGCAAGGCAATGTGCCTGGGCACGAGGGTGCCGAAGAGAAGGAATGCATATGTGCAAATTTTATTATTATTTTAAGAAATTTGGGTACCTTGTGGATATTTGAGCTTGTGGCATGTCCTTGGAGCTGGGCCTTCAGAGCTTCGGCAAGGGCTTGTCCTTCGGCAGGAAGAATGAGGGGCTTGATCCCGCGAGTTTCCAAGTTCTTGGTAGGTGGGCCTCATGAGCTGGGCTTTGGCAAAGGCCTGGGGTTTGTGCTATGTGGAGCTGGGCTTCAGCGGGGGCTGGGGGCTTCCAGATTTGGAAAGGGTGTCTTGGGGAGCACTTTACGAGCTGGGTCCATGGGGGTCCGAGTGTTCGTTTAGTAGAAAGGCCAAGGTGGCGCGAAGGTGTGTTTGAAACTTCAGCAATGGAGTTTTATGCGATGTTGGGCTTGAGCAATGGCCTTGGGGCCGGGTTCCAAAGCTGGGCTTCGGCAAGCCTCCTTGACCCAGGTGGTGGCTAGGGTTTTGAGGGTAGATTCAGATTTTTAGAGGCTGGGTCCTTCCGTTTTTGAAACGTAGCTGGGGCCTTTTTGTAGCTGGGCCCTTGTGCTTTTATAGCTAGGGTTTTTATACCTTCGGTAAGGGAGTCCAAAGATTGGAGATAAGGGCCAGGGTTTGGGGAGAGGAGGTGCAAGTCCCCTATTAGCTTAAGACATGTCGTCACCTTTTAGCTTGAGGGGCTGGGTCAGCCAAAAATTGATAAGTCACTCCTTCACCTTCTGCATGCTCCCTGCCGTTCGGCAGGGAAGCTAGGCTCCAAAATATATTCGGAGCTGGGTCCGTAGTTCAGCTCGGAGGAGGTGCCGACCGGCAAGAGATATTCGAAGGTATTTTGGTGAGGGGCTGATCTGTCTTCGGCGAGGAGTGGGTCTAAGTGCCTAGTTTTTGCATCGAGTTGGAGCTGGGTCCGTGGTGTTGTTCATCATTTGTTCGTGGAGGGGGGTTCATCCAATCTAGGACCGTCTAGGGTCTGGGTCCTTGACTGACGGCAAGGAAGTGATTGGAGCCTTTCAATCCTTCTGAAGTGTGGGCGAATTTTTTAGCTGGTCCTTGAAGGCGTTCGCGATTTCTCTTGGCTTCAATTGGTGCCGTGAGGTTTCAAATGCTTTTGCCAGAGCTGGGGTGTCTTTGGCAAGAGCTTTTGAAAGATAGATAGATGGCTGCAAGGGTTTTTGCAAGGAGAAGACTCAAGTTCGTTCGGCAAGCTCCGGCTGATAGACCTTCGGAGCTAAGGCTGGGGTCTCTTGTACTGTTGTAAGGAACCTGGGTCAGCCAAGCAAGGGTGTCGTGACCATGGCAAGGGTATGGTGGGGTGCCGAAGGCAGCGCACGCCGAATGATGGAGCTTGTGGGACAAGCTCAAGTCCCCATATTTTTACTCTTCAAAGAAGTGTCGGTCGGTACTTTGAACTGAGATGTTGGGTTGGCCCTGCAAGCCATGCAAAGTATAGCCACACTGATTGGCTTTTTCTTAAAATATCATCTTCTGCAATTTGTTGACCTGGCATTCAAGGTGGCTCCAGTAAGGCATTGCCTAACGGCAGCCTAGGTGATGTTGATTGTATGGGTGCCGAAGAGCACTGGAGAGGGGAGAACGACAGAAGCCTTTTGTGTCAATTCCCACAAACGGCGCCAAACTGTTGATGCTCAAAATGGTTGGGCCAAGATTGAGTCCAACTTAGTGATGAGGTGTGATGGATGATGGGTGAAGGTTTGGACCTTTAGCGTGTATGTGAGGACTTAGCCAGTTTATGAATATACAAAAGACAAGATATATGTGGTTCACCCTTAATGAATGGGCTGCGTCCACAGAGAAGATGTTCTCATTATGATATTGTTTACATTTGTACAAGGGGATTATACCCAAAGATAAATGGAAGAAGGCCTAGGGCCTAAGGTACAAAGTTAGGAGTCTGGAGCCCAGAGGTCAAGTCCCCGGGTCTGGAGACCCAGGACTCGAAGGCCAGACTAACAGGAGAGTCCTGAAGAGGGAGCCCAGCTCAGTTTTCGGATCCCCCTTCTAAGAGGAGAGAAGTCTCCTTTTATAGGTGAAGGGGAGTCTCCACTTCTTGCAGTTTTCCGATGTGGGACTCCTCTTGCTTTGCTTTGCTTCTTGTTGCTTGGTCAGTTACGGTGTCAACAATTGATATAACATGCAAAAGAGAAAATGTACAGTTAAACACCTCAACGTTCATAACAAAATTCAAATTAAAGGCACATTCATCAAAATGTTGTAATGTACCTCTGTAAACCCAATTGAATTGCATCAAAGAAAATCTCAAGTGTTTCTGCTCAACTTTTTGCTGAATGTGTATACAGAGAATGAAAAAGACAGACCAAGATTAGAGATGGGCACCAGGCTTTGCACTCAAACATTATCATCACCTTTTTCTTCCAAATAGATGGAATCAGTCAAGGACCAACGGTGGTAGACAGGTTTTTTTTTTCTTTCTTCTTCCCCTTTTCCTTTTGGTATTGTCACATGGAGAAGGCCATCAATTGGACTCAAAAAGAGTGATCCTAATGATTGAAGCATCAGGTTCTTTTGGCACACCGAGAACTCCCAACGACTATTAAATAAAATCATGTTCTTAAAAGTGTACACTGGAAAATGGATGCATCATGTGTATGCCCTACCATATGAGGAAGGCACATAGAAATATATTGAGCAGAAAAGCTTGGGAAAATCATGAGATTACCCAATTGCAGAAACGGTATAGAATCCAATAGAAATATAACCTGCACTCAAAATCTGGCCTTTTTCACATGCGCACTCATATGTAGTGTACTCAATACACCACCGTCCCACAACACCCCCACCCATCAGACCAGAAGGTCCAAAACTTAACCCTCTCTCTCCTCTTATCTTCTCTCTCTACTTGTGCAGTGTCACGGGTGGCCTTAAAAAATTAGAACGTTGGAGCAAGTAGACAATTGCAAAGAAAAGGGCCAAGACAAAAGATTAATGTTGACCTGACCCGTCAAAACACCATCAAGCTACCATCATTTCCAATTAGATATATCGAAAAGTATGTGGAGATATATACATATTTTTACAAGCAGATAACTGGAAACTGGTATTTGCAGTTTCCCACAAATACATGTATTACGTGCCAATCAATAACAATAGCAAAAATCATGTGGTTGTATAAATGTTAAGAAATGATTATCTTTGTGCAAATAAGAAAACCAAAAAGGGATGATTTGAAGTTGGGTTGCCGACGGATTTTTATATTTGGGTTGCCAACAGTAGATGATATAATACAAACAAAATAAAACGTTCGAATGCCGTGGCCTTGGAAGACCCTTTGCATAAAACATACGTTCAAATACACAGCATCCAATAAAGTGTCCGCAGATTCTCTATGCTCCAGCTATTACTACTCTCTCTCTCTCTCTCTCTCTCTCTCTGTGGTCTCTAGTGTACTCCAGTTTCTTGTGTACGCACAAACAAAAGTATACAAAAGGGTTCCTTTTTTCACCGAAAAGAGCTTTGCTTTCTCGGTCAGATCACTTCTAATCTGGGGAGGCTTCAAGTTTATTGTGCAGTTTCCATTCACACCAATTATCACATTCAGAAAAGGGTCTCTGGTTTTGTGGTTCTTCACTCAGCTGCACTCCACATTCTGCAAATTGTTCCAAGAAAGAAGCTTGCTTTGGAAAATGGAGGACATGGGTTGTTAAAGACTTGTGCCCAAAGGTCTTTTTGTTCATCTGGGGAGTGTTCTTTCCTGGGATTTTGATCTTCTTGTGCTTTAGATCTAAAATGGGCAGAATTTATGGGGTGCACTTAATGGTGTTACTTTTTTTGGGGATGTTTATGAGCTCGTTCTGTCAAGATGATGATTCTGATAACTTCACGGCTGTGTATATTGTCACTCTTAGAGAAGTTCCTGCTGCTCATTACGAAGCTGAGCTGAGGAGGAACAGTACTGGTATCAGACATGGCGGCGCTTCTGAGAGGTTGAACATTCACAAACACAGGTACTATTTTACTCTTCATTTTCAAAGATTTTCTTACTATCTGAAATTATTTTGCTTTTAATTTTCTATGTTTTATTTGATCCCTTGAAGCTGGTTTTCAATTATGATCCAAGCAGTAGTATTGAAGTTTCGTTTCCTCATGTGGAGAAATCAATTTGGATACTTGCATTGTGGGATAGTTTGGGTCTTACTTTCCCTTTACCATAGAATAACTTGAATTCTAGAGTAAATATTAGTGGTACTTTCCTTTTACACTCCTTGCATGGATCTCTCGCTCATGGGGTCCCCTGTTGCTCATTTTTCATACACTGTCTGTACAATTTGTCTCTTATATGAACATGTGGAAACTTGTGGTTATCATATTGCCCCTTTTCCGCCTTCATCATACCCAACAATTGGGTAAACTCATCAGGTATGGGGTAGTAAGGTCTCCAGCCTGCTAAAAGTTATTTATTCATGATGTTGATTGGTTTTCTTTTTCTTTCCCCTCCCTTAATTATTCCTCATTGCATTATTAGGACCTTAAACTTAATTGATTTTAATGTTTTCTTTTTAGATTTAGAAATATTTCAAGAACGGATAAGAGGTATAGCTCTTATATTGCTCGAGTTCATGATTCGCTATTGAGGAGGGTGTTGAGAGGGGAGAAATATCTGAAGCTGTACAGCTACCATTACTTGATTAACGGATTTGCTGTGCTTGTTACCCCAGATCAGGTATAACATCAGTGAAATTCTGGTATTATATAGTAATCATTACTATGTCAAATTCCACAATTATGGTGCTATATAGAATTGTGATACTCCAATTATTACTTTTGAATGTTTACATTTGCTTGTATTTCTGAGTAATTTGGAACATGGCATGTCTGCGTATTGTAGTATCTTCCTTTGCCTATGTGAAAAGGTGTAATTGATCATAAGTTCCTAATTTGGTGATATTGCTGAATTTTGGAGGTTGATAAGCTTTCCAGGAGGAGAGAAGTAGCAAATGTGGTTTTGGACTTTTCTGTTAGAACTGCAACCACCCATACCCCTCAGTTTTTGGGTTTGCCACAAGGAGCGTGGGCCCAAGGAGGCGGATATGAATTAGCTGGAGAAGGGATGGTCATTGGTTTAATTGATACTGGCATTGATCCAACTCACAGTAGTTTTTCTGACCATACATCTGAACATCCATATCCAGTTCCGGCCCATTTTTCTGGCATCTGTGAGGTTACCCGGGATTTCCCATCCGGTTCATGCAATAGGAAGCTTATTGGAGCCCGCCATTTTGCAGCATCTGCGATAACCAGAGGTGTTTTCAATTCATCACAGGACTTCGCTTCTCCATTTGATGGTGATGGCCATGGCACGTGAGTTGTCTTGCTTTCCCTGAGAGAAAGTACTCTAAGACTTTTGTATCTGTGTTATTTTATCTCAATTTCAAGTTTGCAGCATTAGTGCCTTTATAGAAAGACACATGAAAAACACTAAATATGAGAATCTGTTGGTCTTATATGGGGACTTTTGACCTTGAGATTCGCCTAAGGACCTGCTCATCTCAAGTTTGCCCATCTCTGTTTTCTACCTGGCCAGGTAGAAAACTGATATTATTAGAGCACTGAGACATACTGATATATTTTTTTTCTTTTTCTTTTATTTGAGTTCCTGCATGCTTGACGCTGATATTCATGTTAGAGGCATCATGTGTCTCTGTGGAACTGTTATAGATTTCTATGTTTTCATTTTAATGAAATATATCTTAATTGTTAATCATCTTTCACAAATGAACTTAAATTATGCAATTTACTTCAACATGCAAAAGAAAAAGTATTTTAATAAAAGTGATAACCCAATAAATTGATGAAAACTTGAAATGTTCATATGACTCTCAAGTTACAATCTGAGAGAAGGTGGTTCAGCTGCTTTTATGATACTTGAAAGACAGTCTGGTACCTTTTAAAATGCTATGAAAGACAATTTAGTTATGTCTGCTTTATGTTGTTAACACCGTTTGATGGATCTCATTTTAATTTACAGGCACACTGCTTCCATTGCTGCAGGAAACCATGGAATTCCAGTGGTTGTTGCTGGGCATCATTTTGGAAATGCAAGTGGGATGGCTCCTCGTTCACAGTAATTAATCTAGATCTGAGTGTCACTTTTTCTATTGATGTGATGTTTGTTGTTTCTGGTAGAATGTGATGCATAAAAAGGGAGCAATTCCCTAACATAAGTTTCTTTCAACTTGTGAGAAACAAAATTAACCTAAGTCCGAAATTCTTTTAATCAGTAATTCACTCAGTCCTTGAACCTGTGACAACCCTTTCCTCTTTGAATATGTGATGCCTAACAGAATCCACCTTTCTCCAGTACATAAACAATTGGGAGTATTTATGTTTTTATGTTTTAACTACATCTCTATCTATTCCAGCATCGCTGTTTACAAGGCACTGTACAAAGGCTTTGGAGGCTTTGCTGCTGATGTTGTTGCTGCCATAGACCAGGTACATGCCTTTTGTTCGATTTCTGCAAACTATATTCTGCCAAACAGCTGAGTCTCTATTGGGGTTTCAAACCGATAAGAAAATCAGTTTTTTCCATACCTTTTGTTCCATATAGATTCTTTGCCATTTTAGCATATTTAATTTTGGTGATTTATTATGCATTCCCAGGCTGCTCAGGATGGGGTTGACATAATAAGCTTATCAATCACTCCCAACAGGCGTCCTCCCGGCGTGGCAACATTTTTCAATCCCATAGACATGGCATTACTATCAGCTGTAAAGGCTGGTATATTTGTTGTCCAAGCAGCGGGCAATACTGGACCATCACCAAAGAGCATGTCTTCCTTCAGTCCATGGATATTCACTGTTGGCTCTGCCTCCCATGACAGAGTCTACAGCAACTCTATAATCCTTGGCAACAATGTCACCATTCCAGGAGTTGGACTTGCACGTAAGTTTGTCTCCTGAATTGATTGCTCTACTTCTCTTTAAATTTTTCATACAGCATCATCTTAACAACAATTGCTGTCCTGACTCTTTACACTTTGGACTCAGAATTAACTTTTGACGTGATACGAACTGGATCATCACTCTTAGTGAAACAAGGTCCATTATAGTTTATAAGCTGCCTTTCTACAATTGAATATTTTCTGGTGATACATTTGGATCTGAGAGTTATGTGGGTCTTCGTATCATTATTAAAGATCCAATGACTCCAGTCCAATAACTTTTGCTAGAGAATTGTCAAAAGAGACTATGTTCACAGGAATTCCACATTGCTTAACCTTGACTGTTTCCTCTTTCCTGATTTTCTAATGTGAGAGTTCCTTTTTCCGTTGGTTGTTATGTCTATTGAATGTCTAGATGAATTTTGAGGTAGACTTGAGTTTTCAAGAACATGCTGGTTCCTTTCTCACATGAAATGTCACCAATAGGGCTGATCCTTACATATCCATTTTTTATGGTTAGCATCTCGGTGTATGTCATTGCAACTTGCATGGGATGACTGTACTCCTGATCTTTTAGATAGAGTTGATTTTTTTGCACTTGCTGGTTCCCTTCCAAAGTATGACATTACTAAATCTGTTACCTTGTAGACAATCTTCTATGGCCAATATCTTGGTGCATGCCATTGCCACTTATATGTGAACCATGAACGCACCCAATTAGATTAGATAGTAATCCTGATTACTTCTGTTTCTGCTACAGCGGGAACAGAGAATGATACAATGTACACGCTGATTTCTGCCGTACATGCTTTGAACAACGGCACAACAGTGGCAGATGATATGTATGTGGGTGAATGCCAAGACTCAAGCAAGTTCAATCAGGATTTGATCCAGGGGAACCTCTTGATCTGTAGCTACTCAATCCGGTTTGTGCTTGGGATCTCCACAGTCAATCACGCCCTGGAAACAGCCAAAAACCTAAGTGCAGTTGGTGTCGTCTTCTACATGGATGCTTTTGTAATTGGTTTTCAGCTTAACCCAACTCCAATGAAAATACCTGGCATCATAATCCCATCCCCAGAGGATTCCAAGGTATGCAAATTTATGTTTATGCATGCACATTTATTAATTTGTTGTATATTGTTTTCTTATTCAAAATTATAAATATCATCCCATATGATGAGGATTTGATATATACATAAATACCTATATAGATACATAAGTGTTGCTAGACTGTGAGTATGAACTTTGATTAGGTTGATTATTGCCTGAATGTGTGGTCTAGATTTAGTATGGCAAGAGAGCATTACCCAACCATTCAAAACTTTTAACCATTTGAAAGTGTTTAATTGTTTAAGGGGAAGTTGATGCCCTGACACATATTAGGGTTTATCCCTCCCTCCCTCTCTCTCAGCAGTTAATAAAGCTTTATGATATATTTGGCAGGTTTTACTCAAATACTACAATTATTCCTTGGAGAGAGATATCATGACAAAGAGAATTGTCAAATTTGGGGCCCTTGCAACCATTTGTGGAGGTTTCAAAGCAAACTACAGTAGTTCTGCACCAAAGATCATGTATTACTCTGCTAGAGGGCCAGATCCGGAAGACAATTTTCTTGATGATGCAGAAATAATGAAACCCAACTTGGTAGCTCCTGGAAATTCTATATGGGCTGCTTGGAGTTCGGTTGGCGCAGACTCGGTTGAATTTCAAGGTAGAAATACACATACTTGGTAATAGTGATTAAGTTCCAAGTATAACTTTTTGGTATTTTTGTTCATAAATGACAGTTTTGTTTACTCTTCAAACATTATTATATAACTGCTATGTCGTATTTATCTTTCAGGTGAGAACTTTGCAATGATGTCTGGGACAAGCATGGCTGCTCCTCATATTGCTGGGCTTGCTGCACTGGTTAGGCAGAAGTTCCCCAATTTCAGTCCTTCAGCCATTGCATCTGCACTTTCCACAACAGCTTCTCTATATGACAAGAATGGTGGGCCCATAATGGCTCAACGTGCTTATGCATTTCCAGATCAAAACCAGTCTCCAGCAACACCCTTTGACATGGGCAGTGGTTTTGTGAATGCTACAGCGGCACTGAATCCGGGATTGATTTTTGATTCCAGTAAGTTACTCTGTCTCTTCTCATGAAGAAAGTTACTCAACCTGACCCTTATACTTGGAACTTCGCTTATTTTTGTGGAAATCTTTTACTGATTATAACAATCATCTTATCAAATATGGAATTGTGATGCCTTCTCTGTTAGTGTGATTATGATTAAAACAGACTGCTAGGTGTAATTTCTATTAACCTCAATTGAAGGGGACTCTATATATGTATATATGCATATTTTCTGTTTTCTATTTGTTAATGTAAACAAAGACTCCTAGCTGTTTCTTATTTTAAGTGATTATTTTTGTGTTTGATAGTATATTTTGACTGAAAACCATGCTGTCTTCTTGCAGGTTATGACAATTATATGTCATTTCTTTGTGGCATCAATGGATCAGCTCCTGTGGTTTTGAATTACACTGGTGAGAGCTGTTGGGTTTATAATTCTACCATCGCCGGTGCTGACCTGAACTTGCCATCAATAACAATAGCAAAACTGAACCAGTCTAGAACAGTGCTCAGATCAGTGACGAACGTTGGTGGAAATGAAACTTATAGTGTTGGCTGGAGTGCGCCTTTTGGAGTTTCAGTAAAGGTGTCTCCAGCTCATTTTTACATTGCCAGTGGGGAGAAACAAGTCTTAAGTGTATTCTTCAATTCTACGGCAAACAGCACCACTGCTAGCTATGGAAGGATTGGACTATTTGGAAATCAAGGTCATGTTGTCAACATTCCTTTGTCAGTCATTGTCAAAATCACATATAACACTACTAAAACCTAAAACTTGAGGCTGGTTTGCTTTATTTATCTTAGGTTGGTTTTCGTTTTTTGCTTGCAAGATGTGATTAACCAATTTTTTCATTCATTATATTGTAAATGTTTGGTCATGTTAAGTCCTGTAGCATCTTTTGTGTAGATACGGTGGTAATTTTACAGAAGCATTAAAGATCTCTCTCTCTCTCTCTCTCTCTCTCTCTCTCGCTCTCTCTCATGATGTTGTATGAGTGAAAAATGTGCAGCATATCAGTTAAACTTAATAACGAAGGTAAATTTCCTCTCAATTCTTTTTGTTGGACCTATGCGGAAGAGGGATGTGGATTCTTGGACATATCGTGACATAAATGAAATGTTTTGAATATAACAAAAGCTAATAACTCTGGTAAGATTAATGGCTTTGCTCAAATACCATAGCCTTTTTGGCGTGCTACTCTAGACGCATGCAATGAAGCATGCATGAAGAAAACCATTGTCTTCTTGGCACGCAGGATCTACGTAGTCAAACACCATAATGGCTTTCTTTTTTCTTTTGCCAGAGCAGAAATGTGTTCATTTTCAATTGGTTCGTTTGTGTATTGAGAGATGTAAAGTCATGTCACACATTCAATAAGTGTTCATACGAGATTTGGCAAAGCTATGGCACTCATTTCAACCCATCTGCAATTGCCGAATGCCGATTAGCACTTAATAAAATCCCGCTACTTTTGCCTTCAATTTCTAATGGTTCTGGTGCTTATAAATACAAAATCTTTGAACTTCAAACCCCCATCTATCAATCTGTTTGTCATTTACCAAACTTCATATCTTCTCCAAAGGTGACTTTCAAAATGGGTTTGGTTCAGTTTTGCATGTTGTTGAGTGTGTTGATAATGGCAGCCAATCTGGGGGTGCTTTTTGTTGAGGCACGCCAACACCCTGCAGGGATATCAAAACAGGCTCAAGAGCAAACTGGAAGAGCCACAGAAAGTGGAAATTATCTGAATGAAGGAGAGATTATGGAGCAGTTAAGCAAGGCCAAAATGGAGTTTGGTCAGATGAAGACTTTGTCACCTTTTCCTAATATTCCTGGCGTTCCAATTCCACAGATACCATTTGCACCTCAAACTCCTGGTGTTCCAATTCCACAGATACCATTTACACCCCAAATTCCTGGTTTCCCAATTCCACAAATCCCATTTGCACCCCAAATTCCAGGTGTTCCAATTCCACAGATACCATTTACACCTCAAATTTCTGGTTTCCCAATTCCACAAATCCCATTTGCACCCCAAATTCCTGGTGTTCCAATTCCACAGATACCATTTACACCCCAAATTCCTGGTTTCCCAATTCCAGAAATCCCATTTGCACCCCAAATTCCTGGTGTTCCAATTCCACAGTTACCATTTGCACCTCCATTTGGAATTCCTAAAATACCTTCAGTCCCACCACTTCCTAACTTTCCAGCCCCTCCTATCAACATTCCCAATATCCCTTTCCTTTCACCTCCTCCTGCATAAGTTTCTAAGTTAAACCATATAAGCTTTATTATGTACTTTGGAAGTTTCAGCAATATGTATGTTAAAAGTTCAGTATGTATTTCCTTGTTAAGGGAACTTAATATGACGATAATTTGCCAGTTAAGTTAAATCCAATGTTACTTTTGTCCAAACTAGAATTTCAATTCAACCATTTCATATTTGCACTTGAGTTGGGGTTAGCTAGTGTGCTGCTATTTGGCTATGTTAAATTTGCAATGAATTAATATTGAAAAGTATTTCCCCCATCCAATTAGCCTTGCAACTTTTGCATTATTCCTTCCAAGTACACAATTATACCTTTCAGATCAGTTGTAGCCAAGTAGTTAAAAGATAACTTTTTCTTATGTCAACTTGTAGTAATTCATATGAGTGATTGAGGAACAATGACTGAATGAAAACAGCTAAAAAGATCATGACTGTATTTGTTATTGTTACAATGGCTACCAGCAACATGATGAAAGCTAAACATCATCAATAAAAACAGACTGCTAGCTATTTGAGACAACAGCATGAGCTAAGCTAACAAAAGGGCACTTCATGGGGAGGCTTTTGCCTCATTCCTTGAAATCACAGACTCTGAATTCTTAGGAACTGGTGGTTGAGGAAGAAAACGATTAACTGAAGGCATGGTTGGGATAAATGGGAATTTGGGTATTGGAGGAATCTTGGGAATGGTTGGAAAGCCAGGAAATGGGAGCAATGTGTTCATGTTTTCAACTGGGTTTGGAAGATCTTGAAAAAATGGCAATGTTGGCTTCATTGGGTTGCTGAAGGGTGATGAAGGGTCAGATCCCAATTGCATGGTCGCTGATGGCTTCTTTAGCTCCATCATGAGGCGAGATGCCAAGCATAAATGAAAGCTGAAAAATAGTGGACCAAGGAAGAGCAAGTACAAGAAAGTAGTGAGATTAGAGAAGGCCATATTAAGATCAACAGAGAACAATGTGACTGAAGGTGGAAGAAAAGGTTAGTGATATTGATGGTGATCAGGGGCTGGGGCTTTTAATATAGGGGCAGAACAGAGAGAGTGAGTTGTAGTTTGGTGTGTTCATGGCTTTCATGCTACTTCTACCTTCAACCTAATACTTGAGTCATGCACAGAGTTTTGTTTTTGACTTTCACACCAGAATTAATAGGAACTGGCACTCTTATATTGAGTTTTACCGGAGTTGGCTAGGTAGATTGCAGAGTCAATTGTGCTGACTAGACTGGGGATTTTTTGGTTTTATAACATACTTTTACAGCCGGTAATGAACCAACAACAAAGTTACACCACCACAATTCATGTAAATCAAACTTGAGATCTTCTTCAACCAAGTCGCGACTAGTTGGTTCCAAATTTGGGACTTTTCAACGAGCAAAAAATGTGCTTCGCTTTGAAGTTTATAACCTTACTAGACATTTAGCCTTTTAATAATAAAGCAAATTAGAAGAAAATAAAGATCAAGCATATCAGTTGCAAAGCAGGAGTAGCGTTGGCATTGCCATATAGATCATGATGAATGTCCTAAAAAACCACTAAAAGCTAATTGTTTGAAAACATAAATAACCCAAAATCATAAACAAAAATTGAAGACAAGAGCATGCAGCATAAAAATCTCAACATGTTTGCAGTTTACATTAGGGGTGAATTTGAAGTTAGATAAGCTCTACTAAAAAAAAATTGTTGATAAAAGGCAAAATACATTTCAAATAATTAATCTCTATCCTATACATTACAAAATACTATTAGGATATTTCTTTAAATTAAAAAATAAGTTTCTCTGCATGTTTTTTAAGCTTAAAAAGGTAAAAAGATAAAACAAATAAAAGTAAAATAGTAAAGTAAAAATATAAACGGAGGCAGATTGGCTATTGCAGCGAGCTTAAAGGAAACCAAGGCCTAAAACAGCCCAAAAAGGCAATCAAACTGCGCTGTAAAACTAGAAGAGAAGAAAGCTTACACCCAAAGTTCAGCCATGGCGGGTTCCGATCCAAACAAGTTGATGACCAAAGCCGATAAACTGTCAGTATCTCTTTTCACATCCAATCATTTATTTATAAACGTATATGGTATTATTCTGAAGGTCTATGCATTTGATTCAGTTTAGAAGACCCAAAGTTTGTCTGTTAATTCTTAACACATAGAAACATTTTCCAGTGATTTCGATTAGTTATGGTAGTAAGTGATTGGTAGAATGAAAAAGAGCATTCATTTACTTCAATTTTTGTTTTCTGGGTCAGTGTGAAATTGGATGAAGTTGTATAAATTTTGAATCTTTCAGTAATCTGCATATGAAATTGGTATACTAACTCTAGAAGAGCATACTAAGAATTGAGTGATGAATAAATTCTGGAATTCTATAAGCGACATTTTGATTTTGCTTAAGCTTTGTTTGTTTGTTCATGGGGAAGAGAAGAAGAAGAAGTCAAGCTTTGTCTTTTCTTTTTTAAAAGTAAATTTGATTACTTTCCTCTTCTGAATTACTGAATGCCTTTAATTTCCGTTATCTTAGAACAAGGCTCAGTCTTACAAGGTGGAGTGCAGATTGGAAAAGTGCTACTCTTCTGTATGAACAAGCTGGTATGTATGTTCTGTGCAACTGTAAGCCTTAATTACAATGGTTGATGGGGATTTCAGCTTAAAATCTGTTTTTGTTGTAGCTAATGGGTTTAGGATTGCCAAGGATTATGAGAAAGCAAAGGAAGCATTGGAAAAAGCATCAAAAGGACAAGAATTGATCTCTTCGTATCCTCATTCTCTTTTACTAGTATGTTCTGTCCTTCGGGCATTGTCTAATTTTGTCTGATGATCTCAATAACTGCACTCTTGCTATATCCTTTACAACCAACTCAGACCCTGGGATGCTGCAAAGCATATGGAGTCAGCTGCTGCTTTAGCAAAGGAGTTGGGCAAATGGAATGAAGTTGCTGATTTTTATAGAAGGGCATCTGAATTGTACGTTGTGTGTGGGAGATCACAACCTGCATCAGATGCTCTTGCGAAAGGGGCCCGGTAAGCACATCGTTCACCCTCTTGCTTTTTGCAGCTACGAATCTTTTTTTTTTCTTAATCTTAAAAGTTGCAATGTTTGGTGAAATTCTCTTGGCATTCACATAATCAAAATTCTTGTCAGTTCCCAGAGCTCCCATGAAAATACTTTCCTGTGCGGGTTAATAAATTCACCCGTATTTGCAGTAAGCAATAGAAAGTGTTTCATGTGAAGAATTTCATAAAATTCTACCCATAACCATCATCCCATTATTTTCAACAGCTCAATCTAAACGATGGTTTTTAATCTTCAAATGTTATGAAATATTCAAAAGTATTAATTTACCTGCAATTAATTGGATTGGTCATCCACTTGCACGGCTCTTGACTACCTTAGGTATTCTTATGGTTAACAGTTTAATAATTAGCTTTGTTGTCTTATTTCTCTCATAAAATAGTTTACAATTTTGTTTTATTAAACTACACACACATGTAGAGGACTTTACCTGAACTTTTCTTTGCTAGTAAAAGTTTTGATCCGTTGAGAGTTTCCAGTGTGAAATGCAACTGTTTCTCTTCTTTTCTTTTCCTCTTTCCATATGTTGTTTTTTTTAGTTGCTCGTTTAGTCTGTATATGCTTGAGGTGGGATTACAGCTTTAGAGAATATTTGAAATGCTAACCATTTGAAATGATAACCTTATTACAGAGCTCTGGAAGATTCTGTTCCTGATGAAGCTATTCAACTTTACACTGATGCTTGTGTTCTTCTTGAAGATGATGACAAGGATCAAATGGCCTTTGATCTATATCGTGCTGCCACTAGTGTTTATATAAAACTTGAGAAGTAAGTTCCCAAAATACATCCCATATGTTATTTAAATTATGGCAATTTAGCATTTTAGTTATTGGGAGGATGATGCAAATTATGATTATTATCATTTTAGTGGATTGAGAGGATGAAATACATTATTTAGGCAAACAGATCTGATCGTGTAGAATCCAGTTGTAGCTGTTTTCTGGCAGCATTTATAATCTGGCAAATAACTGTTATTCCTTATGGCTTAATTGAGGCTAAGGTTTTGGAAGACTGGTTTGAGGTTTAAAATCTATTAGAAAAGAGTAGTGATTTGCAGTTTGAAAATGGTCATTTTTTTTTCCCAGTAAATACTAAATTGTGTGCCTTTGAGCGGCTTTTCGCTGTATGTTTAATCATAACCTTTGAGCGGTTCTTACAGGTACACAGATGCTGCTGCTTTTCTGTTGAGATGGGGCTTAGCAGCTGATAAGTGCAATGCTACCAATAGCCAATGCAAGGTGTGAAAGGATTTCTTTTGGCACTAATCTTTTTGAACATTTTGGATGTATTTAATGAGATATATTATCCTGGACTAGTTTAGAGGTAATGGTATTTGATATGAAGACAACATTGAAATGGTTTCCTTGTTGAAGTGCCTGTGCTACATGAGGTACTAAGCATAAAAATTCACTCAATATTTTTTTCTCTTTTTGAGCAAGAGCATCTTCAAACAAAGAACTTTACAACTAGTAATATGTATTTTCTATCCTTTCCCCTTTCATTTCCTTGTGGCTGCATTAGATAAAGAGGCCTAGTTTTGGTTGCATCTGTAGTAATTAGCATTTCTCCTCTCATGAAAGCTTATAATTAGTTGTCTTGTATTCTTGTATCCTTGTTTTACAGAAACTCTCATCCTTGTGACCCTTTTACATATTCCCCGAGTCCAGAGTATTCTACTGTGAAAAGTAATTTTGTCACACTATTTCATTTTAGTATGCAAGTACATGTAAAACTTTCTTTGTTTGATTACTCTTGTAATGAATCTGTGCTTTTGTTTGTGTGCAACTAATCGTAAGTTCTTAACTAGCATCTGCATTTGGAAACATCTTTTGGTGTCCATCTTGCTTTTGTGCATTACTCACTCTTTTTAATCACTTTATGTTTCATGTTTAAGAGAAGTAATTTTACAACCATCGTTGATACAGGCATATCTTAGTGCAATAATTGTTTACCTCTATGTTCATGACATCAAGCAAGCAGAAAAATGCTACAACGATTGCTCCCAGTAAGTAAAACTATTGAATTCTTTTGATTTTCCAAATTTGGAGGGGGCTACTGCAACTCTGTCTATAACTCTAGAAATTTCAGAACATGGATCTCACGTAATATTGGCCTTTTGCTTTTGGTTCTGTATAGGGTTGACACCTTTTCTAGAAGTGATCAATGCCGTTTTGCTAGTAAACTTTTTTCTGCTTACACAGAAGGTGACGTTGAAGAAATTAAACGGCTTTCTCAGTCAAGCACGGTTAATAATCTTGATCACATGGTAATATATATTTTGTTTGCCTCCTTTGTTTATTTGAATTTGTATGTATGATTAAAAGATATAGGCATGTTGTCAGTTAAATCTGTCTTTTATATACAATGGAGCTTGGGCATGATTTTGCTTTTCTGATTATTGAATGCTTAAATAGAATTAAATCTTAAGACACTGAAATTATTATCTGGCTTTGTCTCATGAATTTAGCATGACATAACATATTGAAAAACTCAGGAGACAAGTTGACCCTGTTGCTTGATAAACACTAAAATATTGGACTGAAATATAAATATGTTGGATTTTTTTTATTCTGCCAATGGGTGCAGGTCATCAGGCTCGCCAGGAAACTGCCTACAGGTGATGTGAGTGCACTGAAGACCCGTGCTTCCGACGAGCAAGAAGAACCACTGGATGAAGATGACCTTACATAGATTGCCCCATATACCTTATAATGTGTTGATTTTGGTACATTAATATACAATGAAAGAGAGCTTGTTTTGTAAACATGTAAAAACAACACTCATCACTCTTTGGAACACTTTGTAATCCCAGTTTTTGATCTTTGCATTTCATGCTCCAAAATCTTTTGGATGATGAAAAACTGAACCAGAATCTTATAGGATCTTCCAATTGATCCAGAGATTGAATCCCTATGCCCCAAATATAGTTCAAATTATGATGAAAAAGGCAATTGCTTAGTATTGCTTTCTCTGCATCCAAAAAGGGGGCAGAAATCTCCTAGTTTTTGATAATGTTAGAATCATATAATACTCACTGGCCTTAAAAACACCATGCAAAAATGCTTTGTAGGGTATCCACGAATCAAAAATGCACAACCAAAAACTTTTCAATTAAGTTTTGAAAGCAATCAAATTCTCATATTAATGTTGATAATAAAGCAACGCATTGCAACAAAAGTTTCAAGCTTTTGCATTCGAGAAGCTCAATGACAGAAAATAACATGATGTTTGTATTAAGCAAAGGCGAAGAAAAAGTCTACCAAAACCCCAATTCTCAGACAATAAGCAAAAAACCCCCAAATCTAAACCCTAAAATCCTAGGCGGTGAGAACAACAGCGCCACCAGCTTCCTTAATCTTCTTCTCAGCGGTCTTAGAAATGAGCTTGGCCTTCACCACAACAGGCTGGCTCTGAGGCAACGCCCCCTTCCCCAACACCTTAAAGTACCCAAACTGCGTTACGTCGATCAACGGCACGTCGTTTCCTTTGTTCGCCGCTGCCTTGTCCTTCGCCTCCTGCGGCACCAAAGACCAGAGCTTGTCGACGTTGACGATGGGGCAGTAGAACTTGTTGCGGAGCTTGTGGAAGTAGCGCATGCCGACTTTACCAAAATACCCCGGGTGGTACTTGTCGAACAAGATCCGGTGGTGGTGCATGCCTCCGGCATTTCCACGACCGCCGGGATGCTTCCTGTGCTTCCCGATTCGGCCGTGGCCGGCGCTGACGTGGCCTCTCTTCTTCCGATTCTTCTTCAAACTGGTCGTCATTTTTGGCCTAGGGTTCTACTGTCTCGAATTTGGGGGCATTTATACGAAGACGATGAAGGTTTTGGGCTTGCGGCCCAATTATCTGGTTTACTGGGCTTGGGATTGATTACTGAAGCGGCCCAACCCAATCAATGAACATCCCCAAAATACCCTGGTCTTGATCATTTAATTACAAGCATTATCCTTCTGTCTTCCCCCAAAGGGATTTTGGCGCCAAAGTTCGTTACTTTCTTCACTACTCTAACAATATAACCAACCCATCAAACCCAGAAAGATTCTCAAAGTGCAAAACACAATAAACGAAGAAAACATTCTACCAAGATCTCAAAGCTTCTCTCTTTTTCTCCCATGGCGTCCAGCCACCATTCTTCTCTGCTCTTCATCTTTCTCACCACTCTCTTCACAGCCACCATTGCAGCCTCTCCCTCACCACCATCACCCCCACAACCCCCATCGCCATCACCATCATCATCGCCACCGCCATCGCCTCCATCATCATCACTGCCACCTCCTCCGCCGGCATCATCACCGCGACCTCCATCTCCGCCATCCCCAACCTCCACACCCCAACAACTCAACAACATAATCGACGCCCTAATCGGAGCCGGCGACTTCGGGAACTGGGTCAACATCATCACCGGCGCGAACCCACTGGTCCTTCCTCTGAGCGCGACCCTCTTCATCCCTCAAGACGACGCCTTGAACCGCATGCCGACCACCGACCCCTTCATGTTCCCTTACCACGTGGTCCCTCAGCGCCTCATCTTCTCCGAGCTCCAGCTCTTCAAGCCTAAGTCTCGCCTTCCCACTCTGCTCCCCGGCAAGTCCATTCTTATCACCAACGCCTCCCGCTCCAACTTCTCCCTCGACGGCGCTCCTCTCACCCAGCCCGACCTCTACGTCAGCGCCACCATGGCTGTCCACGGCGTCGGAGCCATTCTTGAGTACTCTGTTTACGGTGATGGGCTTAACCTTTTGCCCAAGCCCAATTCGCAGCAGGGGCAGCAGCAGCCGCTACTGCCGCCGCCGCCATCTCCAGGGGTGTTTTCCCCCGCGGGAGAAATCGTGGGCGGCGGGTGGAGGTCTGATGCAGCGCCGCCGTGCCATTGTGTTGAGTTTCCGGTTGGTTGGTTCTTGGTTGCTTGTGCGGTTTTGGGATTCAAGATTCAGAGGAACTACTAGGCTTGGTAGTTGAAGTTCGTCTCTGCTAATTCTCATTATCGGATGGGGTTCTCGCACATTTGGCAAATCATCTGGATGAGGATGATCTTGAATTCTTGATCAAGATTAATTGGGATTTAGGATTCTTTTGCGGCAACTACAGTTTGTTAATTGTGTGAGTTTTGTGTTGATGTTCATCAATTTCTTGTTCCAAAATTGTGCATTTTGCTGTAAGTCTGATCTCACCATGCAATGGTGTTCTTATTGTATTCTTTACTCATGAATGCAACTTAGCTATGTCCTCAATGATACATACATTGTTGTTGTTTCCTCTTTCAATTAAATCAAGTGCGATTTCATCCCTCTCTTTTCTTCAGAGAAAATTAGGATTATAATTGTGGATTTTTGTTTTTTCAGATCAGAAGGTTTTTTTTAAAAAAAAAAATAGAAAGAAAATCAGAGGGTTATGCAGTGAGAAATGTAGTTCTTTTTCAATGCTTCTATTGGCAACGCTTTTCAATCACCCTTCTTGTTTTTTTGAATGGGTTATCGCATTTGCTGCAAAACAAAACATAGGAAGAAAAAATGAGTTGCATGTTATCAGTTAATTCAAGCATTCAATTGAAAGATTTGAAACAGCACTTTCATTGTATACACTTATTTTTCAATGATTAATGAAATAAGATCAGAAAAATTAGCTGATTAAGACCAGATCCTATCACCAGTCAAAATTTCTGATGAACCGAAAGACTTTCCGTGACCGATTGAAGGCATTGACCTCACCAAATCAGAACTCTAGATTCAGTCACGAGTAGCCACATTACAAAATTTTGTGCCCAACTCAAGACCCAGAATCCCTCTCTTTCCTTGTTATGGATTTTTTTATAGCAAAGAATAGGCCTAAAGAATGACTAAATAGGAAAAGAAGCTACCTTGAATGAGAAAGAATGAGGGGACCTATTATTACTTTTCCTTAACTATCTACATTTCTCTGGATCTCTTCAATCAAGGATGTGAATGCCACTCTCCATTTTGAACTTTGTGACTCACTGCACAATACTCTCTGTAATGTCCTCAACTCTTCGGAATCTGCCTTCTTTAATAGTCTTCGCAACACTAACTGCATCTCTTCGGTTGGATGATCTCCTTCCACCGATGGATTATCCCGGTCCTGCCTTGTCAAAGTAATACCAAAAATTTTCGTATCTGTTTCTCCTAGACTTCTACTTGATTCAAACGAATGCTGCTTGATTTCACCAACATTGCCAAACGCCAATGGGACGATACGCTTGTAATTCCAGTACTCCACACATTGATGGTCGGGATCGAGGGCCTCAATAGCCTGGGAGGAATAAAATCCGAATTAGATACTGGATTGAATTTTTATTTTTGAGAATGGAGCACGAATTCTTTTTTGCTCATCATCAATCACACACCAAAACAGAAAGTATAGTTTTGTGCCAAGGCAATTAGTATGCCCAGTAAAAGCTCAGCATTTAGGTTTTTCCTATGCATTTATCACTGTCTATCTCATGATCATACAATACTTTTAAGTTGTATAATTTATTTTCTCAGGCGAACAAAAAAAATAATGACATAAACAGCATAGCTTTCTGCTTGCTACAGGGAGAGAAGAGAAAATAATAGAAGTTACTGTACCTCAACAATGGGTTGGGAGAGAAATCCAAACATTTCAAGGCCATTAATGCTAGGCTGCAAAAGGGGCAGTCCACTTTCCCCTAGACTACTCCGTCTCTTTATTTCTTGGTTTAGTCTCTGCAGTACCATATCCCAGCACTTCTCTGCCGATACATTAGCAAAAGCCTCACCGGGGCATTCTTCCAAAGTAACCTGAAATTCATGAAAGGAAACCATTGAAAAATGAACAAGCTAAATAAAATGCATGATTTTATAGAACCTTTCTTTAGAAGTATAATTGTATTTTATGCTCACTAGTTTAGTACAGTAATAAACTATGGAATTCAATGCAATTGCAAAGAAGAAATGGCTAAACATGTTGTGAAATAAAGAATAGTTTTAAAAAGAAAAGATGGTTTTACTGGACCCAAATCGTATAGAAATGATATGAAAAATATTCGAAGAAATAATAATCAGCTGTAGCTCTGAAATTTAGATTCCCCCAATCTTTGATTTTATTATATTTTGGAGGTTGAGAGAGACAAACCTTAAATAGAGGCCCAAGAAGCCCAGCAGCGAGAACTTCTGAAATATAGCTACAAACTTTTGTTGGGTCAAGCACACTATAAAATTTAACTCGGCTTCTATACCCTGCAAAAGGTAAATTAACCATTATGTAGAAAGAAAAAGTTAGAAGATTCCGCACAAGAAAGGAAAGGAGAGGAAAAAATTTAGAATCCAAGAAACCACCGCACTACAGCCAGTATACCTTTTGGATATATGGCCTGCTTACTGCACCACAACTTTCCAGACACAACAGCCCCAAAATCTATAGGCTCAACCGAAGGACTCAACTTCTGTAATTGATAGCTTTGGTCAGTCAAGGATATGTTTACACCTGAGTCCTCGACAATTTCAGTTTTTGAAAAGTTTATTGACTGTTTGTTTGAAGAAGGATGGGGTAAGCAAAGTTCAACACCGAACAGCTTATTGCCATCACTCGCACAACTATTCCTGATGTCCCTTGAACAGGCAGGGTAGCCATTATCAACTTTCATCATGTCTGGGTCTCTGGCTACATCTGAACTACAAACTTTCTCTTGATTAGACACGGATGTAGATGTATCCTCCTCAATTGTGACAGCCTTGTTATCAAAGTCATCAGATATGTGCATCGTCCTGCTTTCACGTTCATCAGACATATAATTAAGATTTAAATCAAAACAGCACTCATTCCCCATCTTTTCCTCGTCATTCATGGCCAGAGTTTCATCGTCATTTTGACCATCCATAGTGATGTGAGATGCACTTAAACTAAAAGCTCCATGCTGTGACCCTGACTGGACAACCGCAGAAGAAACTTGACTAGATGAACTGCAAGATGCATTTATGTTGACCTTCTCTTCTGAAACAGGGCAACAAGATGAAGTTTCCCTTGGATTACAAGACTTGACTCTCTTATGAGACATGCTACTTTCTTGATCCAACTTAGCAGTACGCCTATCAGTATCGTCTATAGAAACTACTACAGGGTCCTTGGATGCCCATACTTTCATGGCTTCTATTCTCCCTTCCAATGCTTCAACCAGCATATTTAATTCACTGATAGTGTGGCGTTGAAGGACATATTTATGACTGATGTCACATGAACAAAAATGCTTTGCATGTTTGAGACATGAAAATCGATCAGGAGAGCATTTGCAGCTGGCAGCAGATAAGTGTAAGTCATAGAAGCAAGAAAAACATTCTCTCTCGTTCAAATCAAAGTCTCTTTCCATCTTTTGCAACTTCAAACAAATTGGAAGACGATCTAGTCTTTCCTCCTCCATTTGCACTCGTGTCTGTGAACAGTCATAGTCATACAAAACATGGTTTAGTTTATCCACTCATAAGGGCACAAGCATGCCAGAGTTCATGTAGCTATTTCTAGGCTATGTGGTAGAAAGGGAGAGGTAAAAGAGATAAAGATAGACAGATAGATATTATATACATATATACATATATATATATATATATATATATATATATATAGAGAGAGAGAGAGAGAGAGAGAGAGATTTACCTTAACTGCTCTGGTGAGGACACCATCTTTGCCACAAACATTTTGCCAGCTCAAATTTCTTGTAGTTTTCTTTCCAAGAACCGATAGCTCCCAAAGAGCCTGTACAGCTTCCTGTGCTGATCCCAGTAACAATTTGTCGTGTGAGATTGATGTCTTGCGACACTGCTCACTGTATAGCTCAACTGCATTTTGCCCATGTTCTAACCAATCAACAGGGGCCACATTCACTGCCTCGGCACAATTAAAGCCACAATTAAATCCAGAATGGTATGCC
The DNA here is from genome assembly GCF_965620075.1 of Prunus avium. Classification (NCBI taxonomy): domain Eukaryota; kingdom Viridiplantae; phylum Streptophyta; class Magnoliopsida; order Rosales; family Rosaceae; genus Prunus; species Prunus avium. The sequence continues at coordinate 31,594,786 of NC_142287.1, forward strand.
CTCGGAAAGGTAAGAATAAACTCCCCAGAATGTTGGACAGCTCGATACACAGGTACACCTTCAGACTTTAAAACTGAAGGAGATAGCTGAGTGACCTGACCAAGGATGAAAGCTGTAATCTTAGTGTCTGAGATACTCACAAAAAATTTAAAAGCAAAGTTGAAACAAAGGATGTCAGAGGCCCAGTGATGTGGGCAGACATGTGCAGGGAAGTGATCGAAATTGATTAATGATATCACCAGGATAAAGACAGAACAAAAATAGGGAAGGAAACCGTTGGTCAGTACCTGTACATTCACAGATAGGTTTGACTCTTGCACCTATATACCAATTAGTGTGCTACAACCTGTTGGCCAAACAAATATATTCGCAGATTTCCTTATGACACTTCTTCTACTGCTTAGAAAGGACTTCACGTTCGTTTATTCTAATGCCTTAGCTAATTTTCTATGAAGCACGAATATGCCAGGTTAACTCCGTATCCTGTATCGGATACGATATGCATACGATACGCTCCGATAGGCGTCGGATACATATCGGAGTCAACGGATACGTGTATCCGGCATGCCGGACACGGGTATCCGGCTTTTCAGATAAGTGGGAGTAGGAATCTGGAGAATAACCTGTGTGTTTACAGTTGACTTGTACATAAAGTATATAGAGAAACTCTCATTGGTTGTAGGATGAAGGAGATTTGATCCTGATTGAGTCGTAATTGCTGGAGGATTTGCGTGGATTTGATCCTTAAGTGAAATGAATGTTATTTAAAATATTTTTTTAATTATATATATTTTTATTGCTAAATATTAAATTATTAATATATATTTTTAATTCTTGTATCCATGATGTATCGTATCCTAGTTTTAAGAGATTTTCCGTATCACCGTGTCGTTTTGTGTCGTATTGCCGTGTCCGTATCCGTATCCAAGCTACATAGCTAATTTTAACAACCATTTCTTACCAAAAGTTAAATTGAAAACCAGAGTGAACCCCGAAAAATATAACAATGTAAAAAATTTATTTCATCACTTGGTGTGTGATAAAAATAAAAAATAAAAAACAATCACAATAAATTATTGCATAGGTTGACGAAAAAGTTTGTGGATAGAATCTTTCTTCTTACCAGTTCATTGAGTAAATCTGGTTGTTCCTCGAATAAATCTGGCAAATGCTTTCTCATTGCACGTTCCAAAGATTGAGCACGGCTTCCAGACACTCCATACCAAACTTTTGGGTCACCCCAGTGCAGATAATTTAGGGAATAGAGGTGGTGGTCCTCAACATGCTGTTACAAACCAGAAAAAAAAAGACCAATTAAGCATAACAGTAAGCCCAAAGATAATGCTTTCTTTTTGTCTAATATGCAAGCAATGAAAAAAATTGGAGGGTCGTGTTTTGACCATGGTGATGGCATGACATACCCAACAAAATGAAGAAAAGCACATCCCAACATAGAGCCATGGGACTAGAACTCCTGAGATGTCGCTTGCTTCAAAAGACAATACAGAACCAGGAAGGCGTGGGAAATTATTTAGATTCCAACCAGACATTGCATACTGATCCAAATCATTTTCGGTTACCATAGACGATGCCTTAGGAAACCCACTTCCAAATACTCCCGTTTCCAAGTCAGCTCCATAGTAAACCTGAAATATGAAAGAAAAAGGCATCCACCATTTATAAAGATAAGAGTGCATTCCATAATCATAAAGTCAGTTAAAGGCACTGAAAAACCATAGTTACATACCTCAACCTCGTCTGTTGGTTGCTCAACTATTCGCCAGTATTCACCTTCAATGTCTTCCACAGAGGGTTTCCATATTTTGCTTCTAGTTTCACCAGAATTTGAAGCCTCCTTAGCATCCTTTGATCTGAAGTAACTCTCCTTGAAAGTATAGGCATATCTCTGAAACTCTTCAAATGTAAAGTCTGATCCTGAATGGAACCCAAACTTCTCATCAGTCTCGGAAGCAACATTAGCTTCTGATCGTCTTTTGGTTCCCATTCTTGAGTGCCTCCTTCGTTTTCGCTTCCGACCTCTACTTTTCTTTTTCATGGCTTCTCTGTTTTGAAGCAAGTCAACTTGCTGAATACGTGTGGAAAATTTAGCATGCTCCCACATCTCTTTATCCTTAAGAGGGCAGGGAGGGGTCCAGGAAGGTGGCGGGACAATCCGACATATACCATAAGATTCAGCCACTAGGCGTATCTTTGCTATGTAACCAAGTGTATCTTCAAACTCCTAATAAATGAGGGCAACACATGAAATTGAATAAATAAATACAAAGAGTCCATTTATTTAAAAAAATCCTACTATCCACAATAGAAAAATGAATGAATACCTCAATAGTTGGATAAAATACAGGTGCTTCATCAATGGCAGGCCTGCATGGTTCATCCGGATCCCATCTAGCTGATATCTGTAACACAAAGGACCATATGTTCCATTTAAGCAAATGAATCCATTTCTTACAAAAGCAATTCAAATGAGTGAACAAAGAAAATTAATATCCTAATTTGATGTTGGTCATTCTTAACACTCAAAATGCGGAAAATCTAGGATTTGATGACACAAATGTTTCTTCCAATTTTATTTTCCAACCAGAGGGAAAATTTTATTTATGTATGCATATAGGGTCCACGGTATGAAGTGGTGTATTCCTTTTTAAGTTGATAAAACAAATTGGATGTACTTATTCATAAAGCTTAGAAAAGACTACCTTAACTGACTTTTAGTGAGTTATTCATAGTCCATCAATTACCCAACATAACAACTAATAATAAAAACGTTTGGTACCTTTCGACTTCGAGGACTGCCTGAGCACTCATGTGCGTCATCACTTCTCTGGTTGCTCTTAAAAGAATGATCCTGCAAAGCATTGTCCGTAAGAATAAAAATACTTGAAGGCTTAAATTTAAATTCCTTAAAAGACCAAGGCATTCAGGTAAGAAAAATAACATTGTAATATGAATGATCCTTCAAGAGTCAAAATATCTATTTAAAATCTTTTCTACTCTAAATTTCTCTACCTAGAGTAGCATTCTCTAAGTTTCAAACTGATGCAACTTCCCATCATGCAGAAACCAAAGGGGTGGAAGCGGCATATTACGCAGAAGGCAAGGTTATAACAGAAGGTTGATTGACAACGTTCACAAAGGAATTGATGATAGACAAAAGTTGGAAGAAAAAGAAAAAACAGAGTATGTATAGCTAAACATATATTCTTTTACAATAGATAAGAAACGGATAACACAGATCTGCAATTTCTAGAGAGTCAATAAAACATATGGTTTAGAAAATATGAACAAAAACTATAAAATCTTTTCTTTTTGGCCTGAGATTAATAGTCACCACCACAGATATATGACATAATGGAACAAATACAGCAGAAGGGATTAGAAATCCAACCTCTTTTTGCTGAGCTTCTGCCGCTAATTTCAACTGTTCCATTGACTGAAATTGTTGTGAAAGCCTGTCTAACCAACGATATCTGCAAAAGAAAACCCTTTTACTAACCTATCAAAATCAATACAAAGCCAATCACCACAAGCAATTTTCCCACTTCTGCATAACCAAACAAACTTAACCAAAGAATGCAAATTATGTATACCTAATTCACCAAAGCAGCAAAGGCATTCCCCAGAAACATTTTCTTTCTACTTTCTGATCAAACCAAACCCAATTGCACTCAACCAAAAACGAAAACCCAATTGCATGTATCTAACCAGGCCCAAATTCTTAAAATTTTGGTAAATTATTTTCCACACGCTAAAAAATTCAACCCCATTCAGTTTTGTTTTCTATTAAAGCCAAAGAATTGACTTGGTAAACAGAAAAAAAAATTGGAAATTCAATCAAAGTGAAAAAGAATTGCATAGTCTAACAACAATGAGGATGAAAGCAGACAAAACCCAAGACATAGTTTTGCAGGAATTAAATAATGAATATTAAAATATGGCAAAAAGTGGATTGAAAATTCAGAAGGGTACCTTAAGAACACGCCTAAGATTCCAGATAGGGTGATGACTTGATGTGTAGGCAAAAGGTGAACTTAAATATATGCAACCCTCTCCTCTCCTCTCCTCTAAATACTAATATTCACAATAAAATCTTGGTATTTTAGATATTTATTTGGCCTATTTATTATGGGTAATAACAATAGGAAGAAATATATATATGAGAGAACAAGGAAATGAGGTGGAATTAAGTTTCCCTGCTTGAACGAGGAAATTGGATCTAATGCTACTAGGAAAAGGAAAAGGAAAAGAACTTGGAAAATTCTTATTTTTCTTATGTAATTTATGAAATAAATATTTAGAAGGAGAGGAAGAGAGAGAGGGTCAACCCGCTCAAACGCACGCAGTTTTAACGGAAATCGGTGAGTCCAACACTCCATAGCACAACCAACCGCACAATAACTTGTTTGTAAGTTATACAAGCTAAGTGGGCCCATCTCACAATTCTCTTCTCTTTGGCTTCTTTTTAAGTTTTTTTATAATTTTTAAGTACGTCTTTGAAAAAATCATGAGAATTAGTCTCTTGACACGCGCTTCATGTAAGACAATGATTTTTTTGTTTTTTCGTATCTTGTTTACACTTCATATAATCTCTCATATAAAACATCTTAACATTTGTAATTTTGTTTACGAAAATACAATTGTACGTAATATTTGTGACATAAGTCTCTCGGTCGCTCATAAAAATAAGAGACCCTAGTTCTTGTTTTTGTAAAAATTTTAGGATGAAAGATTGGATTTATGAAAGTTTTGGCATTCTTATATAAGTGAGACGTAGAAAGAAAAAATGAGGGCTAAGATGTATGAATTTTATGATAGAATCAGGATGCTCTTTTTGTACATTTGTGTCAGTTCTTCTTTTTTATCTTTTTCTTTTTTGGTCAAACGATCAGGATGCTCTGTGTTCAATACAAAGACACAAATTCACATATTTGGGTCCAAAAATGGTGGCCCAAATTCTCTCCAGTGCACATTTTTGGGTTTTGAGTCTAAATCCCCCTTGGAGATGGTTGGGTCGAAACTTAAATTTGGGTTTAGCACACTCTCTCATCTTTTTCTTCTAGGCCCACAATTTGAGTTTTGACTTGAAAACAAACTCGAATCCGAGACCGACTGTTTAGGTCAGTTGTGATGTTTTGCAATCGTTGTATCATTTTTATCCTTCTTTCACATCATGAAAAAGTGTGAATTTACCATATTATCATTATTTAATTAATAATTTTAATTCTTAATGTTTGCATTAACTAAGGGCATTTTATGGTATTTTGAATGTTTCACCATTCTCTGGATTTTGCTTTATATATATAGATAAACGGTAAACAATTGCACTAATTAAGATATGTCTAATTCAGCAATTCTTGATTTACATGGTTACAAAACAAGCTCACTTTCTCTTTTTTCTTTTTCTTTTTTGAAAAAAAAAACACAAGCTCTCTTTCATTCAATAAAATGCAAAAACATCACATTCTAAAGACGAAATGTTTTTCACGTATATTAATGTACCAAAATCAACACATTATATAAGGTATAGATAACTTAGTATCCTGACTAAATCGAAAATACACCTCTCACACTTGATGTTTGTATTCACAAGCCTATGACCAAACTAGTTATACTGAATGTAGCTTAAGCTCATTGATTCCAATTTTGACCATGAACCATACTTAAATATGAATTGATCAATGACAACATGAAATAAAACTAACATAAGTAATATATAACTCACGAAATCAACAAGCTAATAAGAGTTATAATTGTCACTAGTATGGTATGGCCTATTTTCAGTGAATAAAAATTGTGCCATGTGACACATTCTCAACAAATCAACCACATTCATATCCTGTTTGATCTTATTCAAACTTCGTCCAGTGGCTTTCACACTACAATTGGTGGGTAGCCCTCTCCATTGGAAGTTATGCACATACTCTAATGGTAGCTTACATTGCAGCCATCGAGAAAATTTTCCAATTTTTTTAATTTCCTTCAATATTTTATATGTGTTTTTGTGTGTCTGTGTTTATGTCTAGAGACTGACAAAGTCACATTAATTTTATGAGATATTTAGTCATATACTCATTCCTAACACTAATAATATAGATAAACCCTATACCATTTAATTTTGATAAACAAACCCAAAAAATGATAGTTGGTCATATTGAATTTAATTTTGATTATTAAATTACTTTAATGCCCTATTGAGTGTTTTGGGCCTTTTTATGAGGTTTGGGGTTAGGTTTATTTTAAGAAATCAATAGCAGTTTTGTAATTTAAAAGAAGTTAAAAGTCTTTTTGTTATGTTGTACATGGGCTTTGGGTTTGTTTCTAAAGTCTATTTCATATATGGTTTTTTTATAATTTGGACTCCCATATTTGATAAAATGGTGAATCTCCCTAATTTTATTTTAACGATCATGCAAAACTACAAGTTTTGATTTTTAGTTATTTATTTATTCAATCATATTGGGAGGTATGAATCAAACAACATTTACCTAAATAATGAATCAAATATCTTGTGACTAAAAACGCATGACCACACTACAATCTGTCACATTTTCTTTGCTTGTAATTCTTTAATTCAATATAACTAAATTTCTGTAACAGAAAAAGAAAAAATTGCTTTGCTTGTTATTCTTTGATTCAATTTAACTAATTTTCTGTAACAGAAAAATAAAAAATAAAAAACTAAACTTCTATTATTCTATTTATTACATAAAAATAAGTTGAGTGAAATGTCTATTCGGCTCTGATTGAGTTTTATGAAAATGTTGAATTATGGCCCAATTGTTCGTTGATTTGGACTACACGAGAACTCTTAGCCATTGAAGAAGCCACCCAACAAGGCCCAATTATGTACATCTAATGAGTTGTTTATTAGAGCATCTACAATCATGCTCTCTATTTTTTAATTAAAATTTAGTTAAAAACGTATAAAAGCTATTTTAGGAGCTCTCTCTAAAAATTTAACTCCAATCATACTCTCTAGTTTAGGGAGTAACTCTTTTTTAATTGGTTCATCTCTATTAAAAAATAATATAAAAAATCGTTAGTATTAATTAAAGATTTAAAATATTTATAAAATAAAGGAGCATTAAATTATAAGGACCTTTTTCTCTTCTCAGATTTAGAAGCTCCTAGAAGTCTCCCTATTTTAGGAGGTGGGTATGGAGCATGGTTGAAGTTGTATTTTTCCAATTTCTCTCTAAAATTTGTCTAAGCAAGTGGTTTATGGAGCCCATTATGGATGATCTTAGGATTTTTCCCCTTTTTAGTTGGAGTTGTTTATTAGGTTCAACCAAAAAAACCCAACATGTTTGTGAAAATGATGAGGGTTAGGTGTATGGTACAGAGGGAAATGACATTTTTATGTAGTCAATTTTTTTTTTTTTTATGTGTCTGGTATGGAGAGAAATGACATTTTTACCGTTGTATAAAGTCAAATCCATGTGTTGTGTGAAGAAATTAACCAAAATTTACAAATGGCTGCCCTGGGATTGAAACAGTTTGTAAATTATAGAGAATAAATTCAATGCAATTAAAACTACTTAATAAAAGAAATTGGCTTTAAAAAAAAACCTTCAATCCTAGTAGTATATGTGACAAATCCCCCGTCTTGTAATTTACACTATCGGTTGTATTTGTATTAAAAACTTCATCTATCTATTAGATTAGGCTATGTTCCATCCCATTGCGCATCTAGTTTTGTTAAATAAATAAAATCGTCAGGCACACGTACGAATATTTATGGTACAAAATAAAACAAATAAAAAAAATCGCCGGATGGTTTTATTTTAGCCATAGTCGGCTCTGGTGTTCGAGTTTTCGGATCCTATTTCACACTCGAGAGGATAAGCAAGAAAGAAACGAGCTGTCGAGTTTAAAAATTAAAAAAGTAAGGTTGTCCGTTGAAAATGATATCGATATCTCCCATATTCCCAACCCATTACAACACAATCTCATAAAAAGAAAGGAATTTCAACAACAACGACCAAAACCTTTTTTCTTCGACGCTTCCTTATCATTTTCCTCAAAAACCAGACAACCCCGTTTCTTGCTCTGAGACCCAATTCCTCGTTTTCGATCTAATTCCGAAAAAAACCCCCCAAAAGTTGTGATTTTTGGTCCTTTGCACGGCCTTCGCTTCTGTTCTCAGGGGGCCTTCAGGTATTCATTTCTATGAATTTTCTTTCCTGTTCGCTGCATAATCTATATGTCGTTGACTTAGTCTGATTGAAGCTCTTGGTTGGAGACAGCAATCCGATTGCGTCGAATACAGCTCCAGTTGCGCAAGGGGTCGTGAAGTTTGAATTTTTTGAACAAAATCAGGTATTGTAGGAAAATAATTTAATTTAACCTCTTTCATGAAAAAGATTGTTAATTTGAATTTGGTTTGTTAATGTAATTGTTGCTGCCTGATTGCTTGTAATGGTTGTTAGGGATTTGCTGCATATTTTGCGTGTTTTCAATGTATCATTATGGTTGTAGTTCCTCAATGTTTTGTATTGGGACTCGGTATTAGGTTTTGAGGTTTTACCTGCCAGAACTTATTCAGGTTTTAATCTTCTTATATAGAACGGCCTTGTTCATCGATGTTTGCGTTTGTTTGGCCGAAGACTTGACATGCTTCTGCTTCAGTTAATGCCTATATTCTAGGAGGCTGATTGTGTCTGAAACATAGAAAATATCTGTTTGAGTTTAGATGGGAACCCAATTTACCAGATGGATAATGAAACAGCCCCATCAACATTTCTTGGCTGTCCGGTTGAAAACAACCTCATCCCAGTATGTAGCATCAAGAGCCAGAGATCCCACGTTTGAGAAACTAATGGATAAGTACAAGAACCTTCTCAAAGTCATTGCTGTCCAAGATCTCATCCTAGCAAACCCCATCAACCCTGCATTATCCCTTGATTTTCTCTCCAGGCTCTCTCAAAAGCTCCATCTCAACCGTGGTGCAGTCTCCTTCCTCCGCAAATACCCTCACATTTTCCACATTTACCATGATCCCATGAAGTCCCAGACCTTCTGCAGATTAACTGACGCTGCTATTCAAATTTCTAAAGAAGAAGCAGAGGTCATCAATGCCTCGTTGCCGCTTGTTGTTGATCGATTGGTTCGACTTCTATCAATGTCTCGTTCCAGGATGTTGCCACTCCGTGCCGTTTTGAAAGTTGGCAGGGAACTTGGGCTTCCTGATGATTTTGAGGATTCTGTAATATCCAGAAACTCCCATCTTTTTCAACTTTGTGATGCTCATGAGCCCAATACTCACAACTTGAAACTGTTTGATGTAATTCCTGACAAGTTTACTGCAGCGGTTGAGAACTGGAGGGTAGAGGAATATTGCAAGGAGGGTTGCAATGTTGATAGGGCTGAAATTCAGTTTAGTTTTAAACATGGGTATCCTCCAGGGATGAGGTTAAGAAAGAATTTTAGGGCCAAGGTTAAGGAATGGCAGAGGTTGCCATATGTGGGACCATATGATGAGGTGTCTGAGAAGAAGAGGTCATCAAAGGCAGGAATGATGGCTGTGGAGAAACGGGCAGTTGCAACTGTTCATGAATTCTTGAATTTGACAGTAGAGAAGATGGTTGAAGTGGAAAAAATCAGCCATTTCAGGAAATGGTTTGGCTTTGATTTGAATATAAGGGATTTGTTCTTGGATCACCCCGGGATATTTTATTTGTCGACCAAGGGAAAGAGACACACTGTTTTTCTGAGAGAAGCTTATGAGAGGGGGTGTTTGATTCACCCAAATCCGGTTTATCATGCAAGGAGAAAGCTTCTGGATCTTGTAGTTTTGGGACGTCATGGCTTGTTAACTGATGAGCTGAGGTCCATTGCTAGTAACAAGGAGGCTGAGTCACTGGGACAGTACGATGGAGAAACCTGTATCTCTGATTAATTAGTACATTTTTCCCTTCCTGTGAACCTGATAAAGTTTAAGACTTTACTTGTCAGAACTTATTCAGTTTTGATCTTCTTATAGTGTGACCGTTAATGTCGATGATTCACTTTTATTTGGATATGATTCTTGGTGTTTCTCTTTTATGCTTCGTGTTTATCTGTTTTCACCTTTAATTAAATTTTACCTTAACTTACAGAATTTGTTTTTCAAAAAACTATGATGCACTTACCCTTCAAACCTATAAATCAATGCTTGTCGGAGGCGGTGAGTGTTTTAGCTTATTTCTAAAGATGGGATGATATGCACCTATCACCTATTGGTGTTGGCTTTGTACTTTTAAATTTTAATGTATGTAGTCTTCTTTAATTTCATAATGAAGCACAATATATGACGTGCTTCAAGAAATACGTTAAATCAGGAAATTCTGGAAGCGGTATATTGTAGTCCAGAAACACAAAGTATTTTCTCCTTGATATATCTACCCACCTCTGGTTAGGCTTGTTTGACTTAATAGCTTTTTCTCTTTATACCTATATCTTGTTCCCATGAAGATACAATGGCTTACTTCAGTCCCAAGGCCTGACTTTTTAAAGTAATTGTCTTGCATTGAGGAAGGGGGCCTTATTCTGTGTATAGAGGTTCATGCCCTTTCCACCAGCACAAGTGTTAGCATATCTGTGAGTGTTGATATTGTGAATGTTAGGATTTGCGAAGACATGAGGATATCAAGTTTGGTTGGATTGTGGGAAGACTTAAAGGAGCCAGAGTTTCATGAAGAAAGTTAGTTTGGGCTCGTAGTAGTATTGACTTGTGTTTAGAAAATAAGGTCTAGTGTTTCATAAAGAAAGTTAGTTTAGTCTTGTGAGTTTCATGAAGACAGTCAGTTTAGTCTTGTTGCTGTGATTTTCTTTATTAATACGTATTTTATTTTTGGAAGTAAAGAATACGTCTTTTGGATAAGCTTAGGAATTTTTGCATAAGCTTTGATACGTCTTTTGCTTTTGTTATTTTATTCTATTTGGGAATAAATATTTTCAAGTATTCAGGTTCTTTTTTTCCAAAGTTCATTTCAGTTCGTCAGAATTTCTAATGGACTGCAATCTGTCATTGTCTAGCATATTGGCCATTTAAGTTGTGGAGTGCTATAGTTTTCTCTATTGATGTCTGATTCTGTTGGTAAAGCCTCATTTTGTATGTGTGTTTCTAAACGTTGCAGGTATGCAGAGCCAGCTTGTGTGTAGTGGGTGTAGGAGCATTCTTCTATATCCTAGAGGAGCTACTAATGTTTGCTGTGCATTATGCAATATAATTACCCCAGTCCCTCCTCCTGGTAATATCTCTTTTCCTTATCCTTTTTCTTAGTGGGTACTGGTTAAGTGAATGCTTTCTTGTTCATGTTCATTATTCATGAAATTTGTTACATTAAAACGAATTGGCTTGTGAATGGTGTCAATCACATGGTTTTTGTATCCAAGGTAAACCAAAATGGAGAATAAACATGATCATTTTGTTTTTGTTTTTGTTTTTGTTTTTTTTTTACATAGTAACTTTGATCAGTGGGGTTGTTAAAGTGTTGATGCATGGCCAAACCAGATGCAGCTTGAAGATAGAAATTATGTGGAAATAATGTAGAAGTTGAAGAGAAAGTTATCAGGATTCCTAGTTAGAAGATGAAGGGTTGAAATAAGAATTAAACGGGTGAAGGAGAGAAGACTTTAAGATAAGAATCAGTCTCATCAATTCGCCCTCAGGCAGCTGGTGCTCAGTTGTGGAGTATCCTGAGGGCAATCTTGTTGAGTTGCTGTTATCATTTGAAGTGCTTTGTTTCAATGGTCATTCTGTGTGGTGGGTACCTAACATGTGGGCAATTTTTTTACTGGAATTGTCAGAGGGCTAGTAAACTTATGCATCCAAGTAATAGTTCTTTGCTTATAAAATCAATATAAAAAACACTGTGTAAACATGAAAGCTCAAGATCAACTTTAATCTGGATTAGGAGTTGCATTTGTCCTGGTAGTAGCTTAACTGGTACATGCCACTTTTCATGCATAGTGCATCCAGCATTGTGGCTAATTTTTGCCTTCAGCATTTGTCAAGATTTGATGTTCTATGTACGTTAAACAGTGTAAATTCTACAATGGTTGATATGTGGATAACTGCTATGAATAGGGAATCGTCATATCATTGAAAACTCTTACTGAACTGGGATTTATTTTGAACATTTTATATTAAAGGAAGCTACCATGCATGGTGGTTTTCGGAGTGGATGTTGTAAACAATACAAATTAATTGTGAGAGCACCCTCCATTGGCTGTCAGTATACATGTCGGGGCAAAGATAATTGTGCTGTGTGTTATCACCATTAGACTCTTATTTAACCTAAGAAGTATTTATTTGGAAAGTCATAAGGTTTGGTTACAAAAAATTTGTGCAATGACCTTGCAGGTACAGAAATGGCTCAACTTATTTGTGGGGGTTGTAGGACGTTGTTAATGCATACACGTGGGGCAACAAGTGTGAGGTGCTCCTGCTGTCATACTGTGAATCTTGCTCCAGGTACTATATAAGCTCTCTTGCATATAATATGAAGTTTTAGTTGTTAAGTCAGGGCGTTGTGATCCCCCCTCCCCCTCGAGTCACAAAATGAAAAAGGGAAAGGAAAAAAAAAACGTAAATTGTTCACTCTTGTAATCTGCAACATAGTAGAAGGTGATCATGCAACCTTAATGTTTTCCATAGTAAACAATCTTAGGGTACTGGCATTCACATGATAGATACTGCACAGGAGTTAAGCATTGTGTCTGTGCATGCCCATGCATGTGTGATTGTCAATCCGTTTCTGCAATGTTGTATACTTCCGTTTGGAAGGTTCTGGATTATATCATGCTCACTTTTAGAAACTTTACAGTTTAACATAATGGATAGAGAAAAATTCGAAGATCGTAATTTTGAAGAAAGGAAGTCCCACCTACCTTCTGAGTACATACTAGTCATTTGTGAAGTATAATTGGTTTCATATAAACTTTTTTATTAAATGAAAGATCATGAGGGAGAATTCCCTTTCTACAGCATTGCTGTTAATTTTGCTTTCATGTTTCGTTTAGAAGCACACTTGGCAGCAACTTTTTTTGTCAACAACAGAGCTTGAGATTTCTGTTGTTTTGTAAACCAATTACTGAACTTGTCTTTGGTTTTATTCAGTAAGATCTTAGAAAATTGATAGTAATTAGAATATTTTATGATTGCAAATGTAGAGCTTTAAGTTTCTTCTACGTTGGATTACTGTTTTACTTCATCGAACTGTTATTGACTTCTCCTCTCCTGTGGGTTTTATTATTGTGAAAAAGCATCCAGTCAGGTTGCCCACGTCAACTGTGGAAACTGCCGGACAACACTTATGTATCCATATGGAGCTCCTTCTGTCAAATGTGCAGTCTGTCACTATGTAACTAATGTTGGTGTAAGTATAGATGAGTTTTTTTAAACTTTTGGCATATCACTGTTACTCAATGATTTATGTCAATATAACTTATGGGTGCAATATAACTGATTTTAATAGACATTGTGTGTGTGTGTCTATCTCTCTCTTGATCTCTCTCTGGATTTTTGAACATTTTACAGATGACCAATATGAGGGTTCCAATTCCAGTGCACAGACCTAATGGGACAGCCAATTCAGGAATGGCGCCCTCTACTTCCGCGGTAAGTTCTTAAAAGCATACCATTTATATTTCCCAGATGAGACCACGTTTGTGGTAGTGACATTTGATGCTTGGTGAATCTGTTGAATATCTCTCTTGTTATTTTCTCCAGGCAATGCCCCATTCTCAGAGCCAGACCGTTGTGGTTGAGAACCCTATGTCCGTTGATGAAAGTGGCAAATTGGTAAGTTTGTTCAATTATGGATCCTTTCACATGCCTTTGTTTTCCCTGTAAATTTCTCTCTTTTTCTCTTATTGACCAAACAAACATCTGCTGATGATAAAACTCTTAATCTCACAGGTGACCAATGTCGTTGTTGGTGTCACAACCGGGAAAAAATAGTACAGCGGGATTCTGCAATTGATTGCAGCTAGTTTTATTTCGCAGGGAGCGAATCAAATCCTTATTACACATTACTTGGAAGATAGACATCAAAATTGGTGTATATTTTATTGGAGTTGTTCATAAACACTTGTGCGAGAAACGATTTCAAATATGAGGCGTCAGATAAATGTATCATGTACTATTAAAGAGACTTGGAGAGGACATTCCTATATCATTCTTGTAATTGCTCTATCACCCGCGTGTTCAAGTTGAGTCGAGTGACTGCACATAAAGTATATATGTTTTCAAAATCCAATTATCAAACATTTGTTTTGTATTTAAACAATTTATTTTGTTTAATTGTTGTTGTTTATAGTGCTTGGACAATCTCTTCAATTTGATTTTAAACCTAGTCGGTTGATCGGCAGTAAATTGAGTTCGCATGGTGGTCGGTTGCTCATGAGCTGACCTATATATATTTTTGCTAACTACAAAATTACTAGGGTAAATTACTCAAATGGTCCCTAAATTTGTACGCGATTTACATTTTGGGGCCTCAATTTAATTTTTCGTTCAAATGGTCCATGAATTTTATATTAATCGCTCAATTGGTCAACCGTTACATTCTGTCAATGTTGCTGTTAAATATTAGGGCAAATTGGTCATTTCGTACATTAAAAATAAATAAATATTGAAAAATGAAATAAAAACTCTCTCTCTCTCTCTCTCTCTCCCTCCGTTCCACCATGGCCACCACCCTCAAGCTCCAACCCCCAAACCCATCCAACAACCACCGTTCTCTCCACCCAAACCCATCCAACAACCACCGTTCACCCTAGGCCCCATGAACCCAGAACCCATCTCCTCCCCACCCTCCACCCGAGCCAGCAACTACAAAAAAAGAACCCACAAAACCCAGAAAAACGAATTAAACCAGAAAACCCAGAAAAACGAATTAATCAAACCCAGAAAAACAAAATAATGAAAGAAATAAATTAATGAAACCCATAAAAGAAAAAAAAATCCAGCTTGGGTTTGATTTCGAGGAGTTGAAGAAGAATGCCTAATGGGGTTTGAAAAAGGAATGCACAGCTTTGATCTCTTTCTCCATTTTTCCCCAATCCAACTTTGACCCCACTCTCCCTTTCTCCCTTCCTTAACCCACCCTCCACCCTCTGTCCCGTCAGCCTCCAGCCATTGCCTCCCAAACAATCGCGCCTCACCTCAAGATCTCCTCGGCTCAACCCCAGAAAACAAATGCTAGATCGCTCCTCACCTCTGTGCGACTTCTCGGAGGCGAAATAGTGAATTAAGAGCTGTGTATGTCGAAATTGCTACAAGGATTTTGGGGATTTATGCCTATATGGAGAGGTCTGTGGGGAATGGGGGAGAAGAAATCGAAGGGGGGGGTTTGGGTCTCATGATTTTTTTTCTCTTTTTCTTCCACTTTTTTTTTTCTTTCTAATTTTGTATTTATTTTAACCCTATTTTATTTGTTAATTATGAAAAGTCGTATTTACCCTAAAATTTGGTTAAATCTAATAGAAAATTAGACGGTAGGACCATTGGAGCGATAAATATAGAGTTTATGGACCATTTGAACGAAAAATTTAATTGAGGCCCCAAAATGTAAATCGCGTATAAGTTTGGGGACCATTTGAGTAATTTACCCAAACTACTAAACTGGAGCTTTGACGGACGCTTTGATCTTGCATTGATTAAAGTATTAATTCTCAAGTAGTAGTAACAATTTATAAACTATAACGATAAAAACAGTAAGGGTGGTGTTAAATGAACTCTAAAATTAATTGAGTATGGTGTACTTATTAAAATTACATTTGTTTCACAATTTAATATATATTTTTGGTTATTTTATATTAAAGTAATAAATTAATAATTCAATAAATAGTTTAGTAATATAATGTACTTTGTAGGGTTTAACAACACCCTAACAATAATAATTGAAGGAAATAGGAGCTCAAAGTGAAGATTGTCAAAATTGCTGATGTCCATGCGCAGGAACAAGATTAAACTAAGGTTGGTAAATTTGTTTGCCCAATGGATCTGCAGTTTAGCATGATCTCACAAGTAGAGGGGCCTTTGCTTCTTATTGTAGTTTAGACCATAAGCATCTTCCTCACACAATCACATATGTTACCAAAAGGCATTTGGGGTTAAAAAGTTTTCCAAACTGATGGCCCAAAAAATAAGTTTCCAAACTACCTACACCAACATACCAAAAGTTAGTGGATAGTTAGACAACTCAAAGAAACTAGATATATGCTTCACTTGGCTTCTTAGACTTAACCACTGATTTTGTTGGTCTATCCACCTTCCTCTAAATGCTATAAGAAGCCCCTCTATCTAGCAGCAACAAAATATTCACTTCTCTCTGCCACTCATTCAACCATGGCTATAGAAAATGGAGAGAAACCAGAGGATGCGTTGGCTTTAGTGGCGGTGACAAAGCCGACGGATTGGACCATTGTCATACTGAGGGTGGTTGCATTTTTGGCCACAGTGTCTGCAACTGTTGTAATGGCACTCAACAAAGAGACCAAGTCCTTGGTGGTTGCCACCATTGGGACAACCCCAGTTAGAGCCACCCTCACAGCCAAGTTTCAACACAATCCAGCAAATGTGTAAGCCTCAGCAGTACTCTCTCATTTTCTTTCTCCTCCTCATGAATTATAACTATGTTGGTCATTGTTTATGAGAGAGTTTGTATTTTATCTGACCAAAAGCAAACCGAAATGATTCGATGATACAGGTTCTTTGTGATAGCTAATGGGATGGCCAGCTTTCATAACCTCTTCATGATCATAGTGCATTTTTTTGGAGACAAGTTCAAGGACAAAGCCCTTCGCCTTGTGATGGTGGCCATTTTAGACATGGTATTATATAAAACTCGCACCTCCTAATTTCTATTCAAGATCTCAATAGTAGCCAAACTTCCTTTCTTTACTTAAAACTTTTATGTAAAGCAACACTAAGTGCTTAATCCGAAAACTAAACTAATTTGTATTATGCAGATGGCTGTGGCCCTGGTATCTTCAGGTGATGGTGCAGCAACCTTCATGGCACAGCTAGGGAAGAACGGTAATTCGCATGCGAGGTGGAACAAAATATGTGACAAGTTCCACAAGTTCTGCGACCACGGCGGCGGTGCCCTCATTGCTTCCTACGTGGGGCTCCTCCTCCTGCTGGTTATTACAGTGTTGTCCATTGTCAAACTACTTAAAACAAAATAGACAATGTTGATGCCATAGCTCTCTTTTTTTAATGTATTAAATGTATTGCTTGTGCTGTGTGCGTGTGTTTGCTCTTGAAATGAAATGAAATGAACTTTCTTAAAATTACAGTCTTGACTTGAGTATATTATCTTCAAGAAAATCCATGCTAAATTTAGAGGGAAGAGCAAATAAAAGATGAATAAGGTACCAAACTTGGGCTTTGTTCATCTGGAATTTCGTCAGCTTGTTACCTGCCTGCCTGACCACTAAAGTTGGGAGTTGGCTCTCCAAGAAGGCTTTGCCATGAAAACAACATAAGAGTGCCTTTTGATTCTATGTGCCCTGAAGTTATCTTGCTTTGTGTACTGGGACTGGAGAGTTTCACACCAACAACTCACCAACCTAAACTAGCTGATTTGAATGATTTTGCTACATAAACCCAAAAAACTTAAGAGAGAGAGAGAGAGAGAGAGAGAGAATATGGAAAGGTTCTTCAAACGAATGATCATTTACCTAATCACGTTGATTGCACTTTAAAATGTAATTGTAAACATGAGATTTATCAAGTTCATTTGTGAGTAATTGCATGTATTCAAAATTTACTTTAAAATTGTGTAAGAAAATGAATCGTGAGTTTTACTTGTTACTCAAAAGTAAATCGGAAATGATAATCTTTATTAAAATTTCTTAATTAATATAACAACTTGTTAGAGTTTAAATGGAGTCATGCTCTGAATTTTTAAGATGAATGCATTGAGCTTTCTTAATTTCTCTTTCTCCCAAAAAAAAATAAATTTAAAAACACCCTCTTCACACACATTGGGTTTAAAAATGAGTTTTGGGTTGGGCCATTAAATCTTTCTACATCAACATAAATTTCATAACTTCAAAATAATCGGCCCTCTATAGCCTTTGTTCACCACCCTCTCTCTCTCAGATCTGTAACTGCAATCTGCAAAGCAGAGCAAATCGAAATCGAAACAATGGCAGCAGTAGCAGCAGGACCAGACCACCTCTTCAATCTTCGCAACAACTTCTACTTGGGCGCCTACCAGGCCGCCATTAACAACAGCGAGCTTCCCAATCTCTCTCCAGACGACGCCGTCGAGAGAGACTGCCTCGTCTTCCGCTCTTACATAGCCCTCGGCAGCTACCAACTCGTCATCAATGAGATCGACGCCTCCGCCGCCACGCCTCTCCAGGCCGTCAAGCTCCTCGCTCTCTACCTCTCCGGCCCCGATTACAGGGTTCGTCCGATCGTCTTCATCTTCAATTTTCAATTTTTGATCCCTAGACTTCTGTTTTAGAATCACAAACAATTGAATCGAATCGAATTGGATTGGATTGGAGATGTGATGAAATGAAAGGCGTCGTGTTTTGCAGGAATCGACGATCTCGAGTCTAAAGGAGTTGTTGGCAGATCCGGGCATCGGAAACAACCCTATTCTGAGACTGATTGCTGGGACAGTCTTCATGCATGAACAGGACTACAATGAAGCTCTCAAACACACCAATGCTGGAGGCACAATGGAGCTGTACGTATAATTTTTAACTTCACATTCACTTGGGCCTTTTCATACTCTAATTTCACTGAAGATCATGTTTGGATTAAAAATTGTAGTTCAAAAAGATAACTTCACTGTTAGATTTGCTCTCAGCTTTACATTGTTATTATCTTTAAAACGGGATGCACAGGAAATGCTTCACATTTTAGTTTCTTTAGCTTGATTTGTGATTATGTTTCTGTTCGTTCAGCTTTTAGCTAGCTAGTCCCATTAGATCAAGAAAGGAAGTTAATTAGAGGGTTCTACCAAATAATTCGAAAACCCTTTTCTTTTTTTAATAAGGAAAAAGTAAACTGAAACAAACTCTAAGGTCCCTAACATGTGAACTATAGAAACCAATTGTATTTGCATGCTTGTAAATTCTAGATGGCTTATGCAATATACGCCTTGCCTTCTGTTGGATAGTGCCTTCCTGACCTAGAAAATTAATCTTGGATGTAATTTATACTGAGGCTATTGATAAGCTGTGCCTTTACTTGTTAATGCATTACCATGTAGTCACATGTTATTTAAGTGTTGAAGCGGGAAGCAGAAATATCAATACTGATGATTTTGCTATTCTCTGAAGCCTGATACATGCTGCTTATGCTTTTTCAGGAATGCATTGAATATCCAAATATTCCTTAAAATGCATAGGTCAGATTATGCTGAGAGACAGCTGAGGGTCATGCAACAGGTTGACGAGGACCACACACTAACTCAACTTGCGAATGCATGGTTGAATCTGGCAGTGGTAATTAAGTATTTTCTTTTCCTTTTTAGTTCGTCTTGCAGACTAGACATCGTAGTGCACTTTTGTAATTTCACATTCTTCGAAATCAGGGCGGTTCAAAGATACAGGAGGCATATCTCATCTTCCAAGATTTCTCTGAGAAGTCTCAGGTTACAAGTTTGATCCTGAATGGAAAGGCTGTTTGCTGCATGCACATGGGAAACTTTGATGAAGCTGAAAGCCTTCTTGTTGAAGCACTGACCAAGGCAAGTATCTCAGTAATAACTTCTTGGGTTTTCTAGAGATTTTAAGGTGTGTATAGTTTGTATTGAGTCAAGTGCACAAATTTCATAGAGTTTAGGTCATAGTAAAGAAAATTGCATGAAAACATCTTATGCATACTCAACTAAGATCTGACTATACTTGGGGAAAAAAAAAAAAAAAAACCTAAGATCTGACTATATATAATCAGAATTCTTATTTCTCTAGATCTAGTAAAAAATGAGTTCTACCACCAATTTGTTACATTGCGCTGCTTTTCTTGTTTCCCTCTATTTATATTTTCTCCATGTTCATCTACTTTCCCATCAACTCCCATGTCATGGATTTTAGTGTTGTTCTATTAATACATTTAAGCATTCTCATACTGCGACTATGTGGAGATGGCATTGGATTGTATGTGTTTATTTAAGATTTTGAAGTGATAAAGTGTCATTTGTCACAGGATGCAAAGGATCCAGAAACTCTAGCCAACCTCGTTGTCTGCTATCTTCACCTTGGAAAATCACCTTCTCGCTTTCTCAGGTATTGGCTAATGTATCCTGCCACTAGAACACAAAATTTCTTTTCCGTCTCATCCATAAGTTTTGTTATTTCATGAGAGGACTGGGATTATGAAGTTGTATATCATATAAACTAGGTGCTACTATAGAATATAATGCTGAATGATTGGATTTTCACTGCTTTTCAGCCAATTGAAACTTGGGCACCCAGATCACGTGCTCGTCAAACGGGCCGCAGCTGCAGAAGAGGGATTTGACAGAGCTATCCAATCAGTTGCTTGAAATCTCTGAAGTGGTTTTTACACAAGAGCTGATTAGTGCTATTGTATACTCATTACACCTTTCGTGACGGCTCTTCTTTTGATTTGTAAGCTGATAATATATAAATTTAATTGGAAAGATGTATTTGGAGACACGGATCAAATCTTTATAGTGTTGGTTCTTAATCTCATTGTTGGATAAGGTACCTCATATAAAAATGTCAATTATGGGTTTGGTTTCTTGATTTCAACAATGTGTATTCTAAGTTTGTGATTAATTGCAACTGCTTTCTGTTTTTTCAGAGTGTTAATTGTATATATTGTGGCAAGCATGATTCTTGCCATTGTTGCATGTCAGAATTTAACTGATGGGATAAGGCCTACGTTCTTATTATCTTTTGAATCTTAATCAAAGGTAGGTCTACTTGCCACTGTTGGCTTGCTTGATCTACTTGAAACCTTGCATCCTTTTGTGGGTTTTGTGGATTTTGAATAAGTGGAAGCTCCTTTCTTTTCTGTGCTAAGACTACTGCTTTCACCTCAACGTTTCTTTTCTTTTCATTTTTTCAAGAGAAAATTGAGTAGTTCCAAATTTACGATTGCAAGCATATTGATTTCCAGCCCTTACAAACGACCAACCTAACAACTTACCTCAACCAATCTAAATTAAGGGGTTTGCCCCTACAGCCTTCAAAGGTTAAGATAAGTGTTCCTTCTCAAAGAAAATAGAATGTAAAGAACCAATCAACTATTTATTCATACTTGAATTTTATCTATATTATTTTAAAAAACGTGTACTTAATTTGAAGTGTATAATATGTGTATTCTTTTGTATGATTGAAAAGTGTACCAAAATTTTTAGTATTTTAAAAAAATAAATTTGTACATGTATAAATACACAAATCTACTAACAAGGCCGTAGACAATGGAGTTCCCTGAAGATCCGGATAGAGCAGATGTCAAAATTAAACCACTACTAACAAGCATTGGATACCAAGGAGAGAAGAATGACAGAAAGATAGGATAAAAGCTATACTGCTCCTGGGCATCATTATTGAACTATATCATCATTCGAATACACGTAACAGATTGGCTGCTCCTTTTTTTTCCGGCCACGTAACAGATAGACTACTACTAAAGAATAAACAACAAAAAATTTATATTAATTCTGAAACCCCTCAGCCTTTTCTTTTTTGGTTAATGGGGAATTCTGAAACCCCCCCTCTTCTAACTGAGCTAAAGAAGTGTGGCTTGAGTCATGCACTGCAAGGGATATTGTGTCTGTCTTCATGCTATGCAATGCTGTGACCATTTCAAAAAGACATTGCCAACGGGGTTCCGTTCAAGAATACATCGCCAACGGGATTCCGTACCCATCACGGTGTGACTTTTGCCATCTCCACGCAATCTGCAAACTCTCTTGAAGATTGGTGTGTTGAGCTGTCCAGTTGAGTTCACGCAGGATCTTAGATGGGTCACTATAGACCTCAGCATAGTCGCCAGGCCGACGGGGAAGGAAATCAACTTTGATGTCCACCCCAGTTGCCTTCTTGCAAGCCTCCACGAACTCCTTTACTGAACTACCTGGTAATAGACAGCCACATACAAGCTTAGGACCAAATTCTGCTATTCACTACAAAATCTCTTGTACAATAAGAAATGCAGTTAAATTCATATTGATTCCATTTACCCCTACCTTTTCCAGTGCCAACATTGTAGATTCCCACTTTACGGGGCTGTGCATGCTCAAGAGCTTTCACATGAGCATCAACCAAATCAGTGACATCTATATAGTCCCTTATGCAAGTGCCATCAGATGTTTTATAATCTGTACCTCTAACCTGCAAAGCACTTTCATTACTAAAATTCCAACCACTTCAAAGATCATAGGGAAAGATGACATGAGAAAACTAACTGTCCATTGTCCAAACATACGAAACATCCCAACTTTACTAGTGAGATGAAGATGATAAAAATGATCTTAGATATATGTACATGCTTTTAAATCCCAAACATCGGTTTTCTTTTTCCCCTTTATGGCATGTAACAATGAGTATGATTTTTTTTTTCAAATGATTCATGTAGGGTTTCCATAATTAAATACGGTGGGCTAGTCATAACTTTAATAACCAAACCTATAACTTCATCTATATCTGTTAATAATTAAACAACAGCATACCTTTAGCCCAGGAATAATGCTGCGAGCTGCATCAAAACAAGCACCTGATATTCGTCCATGCTCACGAAGCTCAGGTCTGGGAGCTTCGCCTAATCTGCCCTCTGGATCCGACCCAATCACATTGAAGTACCTGAAAGATTCCAAAATTTGAAAGAAAAAAAGTTTTGTGACAAGTTGCTTAGTCTACAGAAAATATCACATGGGCTTGAAGTTTTATTGTGCTCATTATACAGGAAATGAGACAAGTTGCTGACCTTCCCTAATCCAAAGAAATATAGACAAAGATGAACATAATTGTGAACAAAAACCAAAGGAAACTTGCAACTAAAAGAAAAAGTAAAGCATACTAGCTTTGCGCAGAGAGCCAATTTGTAAAATGGAATAAAGCCATAACCATCAGAAATCACGCAAAGGTTCTCAAGTTCAACAAAATCCCCATCCAAAACCCCGCATTCATTGCCACCTGAGCCAAAGCCCAGGTGGCGCACCAAGGTTTCAAGTCCAACCGCCACATGACTTTAGAAGAAAAGCAGGACTTAAGCTATGAAAAGTTGAAGATGACAAAATGGTCAAAAATATTGCCACGTGATTCATGTTTCAATTGCAAAGGAAGATAACTTCAAACTAATGGTGACAAAGTGGTTACTAAACAAGGTTACTCACAGGAAGGTACCTAGGTTAAGAACAATCCAAAAAAACATCAAAAGGTTTGAAAAAAAAAATTGTTATTAGGAAACCAACCTGAGGATCATGACTGCCATGTCTGAATTCTTAGAGAAATCCAAGATAATATCTTCTGCCATCTTCTTAGCTTTTCCATATGGATTAATTGGGACCTGAATTATGCAGTCATGTGAATTTATTGGCAGACCATCAAAGTCAACAACTAAACAAGTTTATTTCTTGGATGCAAAACAAAAATCAAGGTATAGGACAACCCACCTGTGGAGTTTCTTCAGTAATAGGCATCTTTTCAGGTTCCCCATATGTTGCACATGTACTAGAATATATCAAAGTCTTCACACCATGTGTAGCCATTGACTCCAAAACCACCAAGGTATTCGACGTAATATTGTGGTAATACCTGTGCAAAAAGCCAAAAATATCATTAATAAGATTATTTGCAAATGTTATAGCAAAAAATGCACCATTTGACTTGCTTATATCAAAGGATAGCCATATAGGAAGTCTTTTCTTTTTCAGGATAGGTTAATTAGTAAGGTATAAAAGGGAGTAGAATCAATGTGGACCAGCAGTCCACAAAAACTTAAGAACTACCCACAAGAAAACAAGCAGCCAGAAACAATGCAAATGAAAACAACAAGAGGACATCAAAGAAACAGGAGCAAACATCAAAACCTCAAAACTGAAAACAATATATAACAAGGAAGTTAACACCAAAAACAATATGATTCCAGCACAAGTAGTGATGTTTGAAAATTTTAATGTGGAAAAAGTTGAATATTATTAGGGAAAGCTGAATAGATTTCTTATTA
Organism: Prunus avium; assembly: GCF_965620075.1. Taxonomy (NCBI): domain Eukaryota; kingdom Viridiplantae; phylum Streptophyta; class Magnoliopsida; order Rosales; family Rosaceae; genus Prunus; species Prunus avium. The sequence continues at coordinate 31,618,961 of NC_142287.1, forward strand.
AAATTTCAAAAATAATGGTGCCGCCCAGTGAAAGCAATTCAACAAATTCCAAAATATCAGTGTTTTTTGTCACTTAAAACTTCTATAGGCACCCTCTTGTGGACTAGAATGAGCTACAATTCCTGTAACCCTTAGCGCTACAACTCCTGTATTATTATCCTTGCAGCAATAAGAACAACAATCCAAAATTTCTTGAATCAAAGAAGTTCCACTGAAAACTCATTGAGCCTTACTAGCTAGACAGATCACACAAGTAAAACAAGCATGCTTTTCAGAAATTCCAGAAAGTCAGGCTTTCTGTCATCTAAAACTTTTATGCGCTTTTTTGCCTTGTAATAAAGGAAGCACAAGACTTTTCTTTTCTGTCAGCGAGAAATATAAACTACCATATCAACATCCAACATTACCCCTAAATTCCTAACCCTTAGCTGCATTTCATGTATTGCAATCCACATAGCATCACCAAGGGAAAAAATCAATAATTTCTTGAATAAAAAGAGTTCCGGTGAAAACTCATTCACTTTTATCACCTCATGTATAAAAAACCGCACAAGCAAGACGAGCATAATTTGAATAATAGTAAATGGTCCTGCTCTAGTTCATGCATAGTACTCACTTAAGTGGATCAAGGGTGCTTTCCCCCACGTATGCAACAGCTGCAAAATGCATCACAGCATCAAAGGCATTTTCTGAAAAAATTTTGTTAACCTGGAATATTCAGTTAAGGGCTACAATGGAACTTATCCCTTTTTATTTGCATAAATATTTTGAAAATACTTATCAAGGACATCACAAGGATACGGATTTTGCATCCCCCAAGTCAGCATAAATAAACTGAAGCCTTCCAGGTTCAGGAAATAGTTCTTGGAGAACCTTAATTGCACCTAGGTTTCCCCGTGAGAGGTTATCCTGTCAACAAAAGAACAAATCCTTAAGGATATACAGTAATTATCAAGTTAAATTACAAAAAAGACCCCCAACTTAATCCAAAAGAAACCTACCACGATAGTTACACGATATGAATCCTTCAGAAGTCGCAATGCAGCATGTGAACCAATAAATCCAGCACCTCCTGTTACTAGGACATGGGTTACCCCTGATTCATGAAGGGAGAACTGGACAGAAATAAATTGTACATGGTAAGAAAAAGTTCATAGAACTTCCTGATTCTTGTATCCAAGTTTTCATACCTAAGTATTAAAAACAAACAAAATATGCAGAATATGTGGCCAAACCAACAAATCAAAAACAAACAAAAAAATATGTGCTATCACTCTGTCAAACGACAAGAAGGTTGCAGAGGACACTTCAATTGAACCCAAGCAGGTATAGACAATAAGCGAAAAGAAAACACGCTGGATCAAGTTTGATAATCCCAACCAGAAGCAAGATGATAAAATGATGATAATGATTTCTCCTGTGAGGATGACTAAAATTAACTTCATCTTCTGATCCCTGTTATGATGTCCTAGAAAACGGTGAGGCTAGTTGGACCCCTTAATTGCTCAGACAGCCTCATCTGTTGTACTATGTCCTTGGATGCATGGTTGCCATATACTATGGCAACTTTCATTAACTAGACAGCCACAAAGACACTTTTTTGCTGTTTTGGAGAAACACATTCAATATCTGTAGACACATAGAAATCACAGTCCCATACAACTTAACAAAATGTGAGATGTCCTATGTATCTTAAGAAGTAATAGTATTCTTCCACATTTAAATGCTCATTCTTCAAGTTTAAACAATAAAAGCAAACTATTGTATTGTAACACTGTTAAAAGCAAAGTCCAAGTAACCAAAGTGTTATGCCAACATACACAAAAAGCATATAGGACAATAAGAAAACCTTCACAAGTTTAAATTCATGGAAGATTGCTTTTAGCGGCATGGTAGATGAAATAAATAAACACGCGATAAGTGTGCTACAATTGAACTGAAACAGGTATACCAGCCTATGCAACTGAAACATTCTCTAATATGTCAGACCTAAAAACTAAAACAATTATTGTTGGGTAATGGTCAAATGGGTCAAGAGTAGTAAAAAGAGATATTGAAAATTATCTAATCAGGAAGGGATTATATTGCATTAAGAAAAAAAGGATCATTAAGCTGATAATCACTTTGATACAAAAATTGTAGGATTAAGGGATTACCATGCTTGGGGTATTGAAAGATGGGGACTGTTTCAGCATGATAATGCATAATGCTGTAAGGGTAGCAGCCAGAAGAATTTTTCCTACGAAATTGTTCTTCCTCTTGGGATCTGGATAATCCATTCCTACAAGCACAACAGGGTTCAGTACATAGGCTTAAGACTTATAATTCAAGCAGAAAATTCATACCCTATGCAGTTGAAAAAAGAAGGTAAATTAGAGTATTCTTTGAATACAAAGACCTACAAAATAAACACATTTCGAGGACTCTCATTTCAGTTCAACCTCCTTCTAATCTCCTTTTATCAGAAGGCACGGTGATAATAACAAAATTCATTCTTTTTAGAATGGTGAAATTGAAAAGCTTAAACTAAAAGGCAATTAAAAAAAAAAGCTGTATATATACTAAAGTAATGTTAACCACTTGACGAAATTGAATTAACATGACAGAACAGAAAAGATTATCTAAGGAAAAGGAAAAGGAAATGTCACCTCCAAGAGACATGGATCTATTGGTCCTTGACTGACTTCTGGCCCTGCCAAAATTTAGCATTTGGAGAATGTCTTCGATGCTTATAAACAGGAATCAAATTTTATGCCTCAATGTCAATGACCAAGTATAACCTATCCTTGAATATGCTTTTGGTGTAATGAACTGCAGTGCAAACCAAACACAATCAGCAAGAAATTCAAATTCATGGGAAAATTTATTAAACTCAAAAGTGGTCATAACTGGGCCCTCTCTAGAAAAAGGATCAAACGAAAAGGTTCAAATCCCAAAGGGAAAAAATTTCTGAACAGAAAGACACACATAGGAGCCCTGGAAATTTCACCGGTCATCTTCAAATTTCAAAACAGAAGAAAGAGACGAATTCCGAATTACAAGATCCAAGGAGACCCAAAAGAACACACCCATATAAGTTTTTCAAAAACAAAACATCAACAGGCCTAACATTCCTATATATACGGGAATCACATGCACATCTTTTGATTGTCAGAACATGTCTGCCAAAGGAAAAAGACGAACTTTAAAGGACCATTTTTCAGAGGTGAAACCATTGTCCGGAATCTGAAATAGCTGAAGAAAAACAAACCCAATAAGGTAGAGAGACCCAGAACAAACCCCACCGTGAAAACTCGAAATTTCGAGATCCAAATAGACCCACCGGCAATAAACACCACAAATTTTACTCAGTAAGGGTAAAAAATCAAATAGGTACCCAATTTCTCTGTGATGATCACAGTTATTTATTGTTATAAACAAAAGTACCTGAAGGCTGAAGCAAAAAAAAACAAACAAACAAATAAAAGCATTAATAGGCTCTGATGCACAGAAATAGAAACCAAAACTAGAAGGACCCAGATGCAAAAACATGACAATGAGAACAAAAAGCTTACAAATATAAGGGCAGAGATACATGAATCCAAAAGAAAAAAGCAAAAGGAAAATTAAAATCGTACGAGAGAGAGAGAGGAAACGTACAATCGGCAAAGGAAAAAGAGAAGAGGGTCACGAGCTGAGGTGTCGTTGTTGTTGTTGTGGGTGGCCTTGGCGTTTGAAAATAAAAAGAGAGAGAAAGAAAAGGAGAGGCTTGTAATTCTAATAGGCGGGGATTTCTCAGCGAGTTCATGTTTGTGAGCTGTTGCGTTCCTATTTGTTTTGTGCGCAGAAAGAGAAGAAAAGCACAAAGAAAATCGTAGACTTTGAAATTTCTATAAATAAAAAAAATAAAAAAAGATTTACAATTTGTCCTTTATTTTTTTAGAGTTTTGTTAAATTAAATTGCTTTCAATTAAGAAAACAGAAAAACATTAAAACACTTCACAATATGGTCTTGTTCAGAATCTATCTCTCTGTTTCCAATCATCTTCTTTCCTATGAATGTCTTCTTTGCGACGAATGCGGGTCGAGTTTCTCTACACCCACCAATAACATGCCACCACCTCCCTCCCTTTTCTTTTTATTTATTTCTAATCTTATGGACCCACCACTTTGTAGGACCCGTTTTCTCCATGTCTTGAGGCAGCTTCTAATTTTTTGTTCTTCTTTCAAGAGTCTGATTATTGGTTTTTTTTTTATATAACTTTCTCAAATTTTCTGTTTTGGTAAAAACAAAAACAATCAATAATACCAACCAAAGAAAGCAAAATTAATAAAATGAATGTAATTATGAGATATACTGTACCCACAATTATTGTGTTCCTTTTTGTTGGGGGTGAAAAGACAATTATTGATTTACTTTTTTTTTCCAAAATTTATGAAGGAGAAAAAACTTACGCACACGAGTACTATAGGGTTTAAACCCAAAAACCACTTAGGTATTAATATTCCTAGCATTGAACGAAATCTGAAATTCTTGACAAAAGAGAAAAGAAATCTGAAATTCTTGACAAAAACGGGAAAAGAAATCTGAAGTTCGAATTTTTATCTCTCATTAGGGAAAAAAAAATATAAAAGATCATACGTACTCAAATGATGTAATTAATTGGTATGTAGTAGAACTAGGGTTTTGCACTTTATTAACTTTGGGTGTATCTCCTTGGACCAGCCTTGAGAAGCCAAAAATTCATAAAATCTATACCCAAAATCTTCTATCTGTTTGGCCACGTGTCGTCAAAATAAGGTCTCAATTATGTTAGAGATCAACTGATGTAATTAAAGAACTAATTACGTAATTAATGGATTGTATTATATGATAAAACAACCTCAAGAGGATAACAAGGGAGATGAACTATGCTGATAATTACAAATTATCTTAGGTTTAATCACAACATGACAAGAACCAACTTGAATTTAACCTAAGTAAGTTTTCATTGTTACCTTACCTACATGATTGGTTTTTTCTCTCTCATGAGGTCAAGGACTTTGGAATCTATTATTACAGGTCGATTTGACCATTGTTGTTCAGATCAGAATCAAACATGAAGCCCAGGTTTGGCCAAGCATCTCCATGATCACCGTACTCTTTTCCTATGATGTTTTAGAAAGTTTATTGTTGCCTATTACTCTGTGTGTGGAGTCTCTCCCTAGGATGATGGGATCGATGAAGTGATGTTTAAAGTAACATTTGAATTTTTGTCCGTCATTTTGTAACACACGAGAACTCTTGTATATCTAGACGCTCGATCTTTTACAAAAATAAAAATGCATCTTTCGGCAACCAATATTAGAGTGAATAACTAATCTTATTTTGAATTACAAAGCTCGACGTAAACCACGTCAAAACTTGACTATAAGAATTGCAACATGAAGAATTAGACCAAAATATTAGTTTAAATATGAATGAATTTATTTATTTATTTAGCACTCATGCACATGCGAGCATGTGGAAATGTAAGTGATTGCAACTTTATATATCTGTCACACTTGTATTTGAACTTGAAAAAAATATCGTCAAATCAAGTATTTTCATATAAGTGTTTTCTTTTAATACTCCATGTTATGCCTCGATAGTCGTGTTTATTATTGAAGATCTTTATATTCCTTAATATTCCCTTAAGCTTAATGAATTAATTAACTCTTCATATATAGTAATTAACTGAATAAAAATATGTAGAATTAATTCCCTCAACCTTGCATGTCCTGAGAGAAAGTAAACCTCCATAAATATGAACCCCATCATTTTGAAACACATCATGCATGAAATTTTAATTTCTGGGGCCATGCCCGTATTCTGGTTTGAATATTCCTTATAAAGGTGACCTGCCTGCCTCTCTATAATTATAACTGGCATACCAAACCCTCTCTCTCTCTCTCTCTCTCTCTCTCTCTCTCTCTCTCTCTCTCTCTCTCAATCTCTCCCTGCAGATTCACAGAGTGACAATGGTGGGCCATAATCTCTCACGGGTTGCTACAAAATATTGTATGTGGCACTCCCCATGAATGAATGATGAAGCACACTCTGAGCTTGATTACTGCAACTTGCCGACAGTATTTATCATGCGTAATTACATTGTTTACTTCATCTAATTACGAAAAAAAGAAGATTAACTTTTGATTCCATATAAAGCAGCTTTGTGGGGTATATATATATTATTCGTGATGTTGTTTGGTACCCTTTTAATTTTGGTACCAAAGTTGATGTCTACATCTGGTCTGCAAATTCTGTATCCACCGCTCAGGTTGGCTTAGGAAGTACTTATTATTAATCACCTTCGAGATTGCTTCACATTTGAATAAGTTTGTTTTTTCTTTAATCAGAAGAATAAAACAAACTTTAATTAGTTCAAGTGTGCAATATAAGCAAAAGGTGAGATTAAAAAGCTAAAGAACAATGAGCAAAGATTTACCACTTTTCCACGTCTACAACCACAGGAATTAAACCAGAGTTGAGTCAGTCGAAGCCAAAGAAGCCATCGTGCATGATTAGTCAAAAGCTGTGAAAGACATGCAGCAAGCCGTCCAAAATGGGATGCTAAAATAGAAGTCTAAAATAATGAGAAAGGGGGTGGAGTCGAGTGGAGAGAGATTCATCTAACTTTCAATCAAATTCATGAGGACGACTTTATGGTTGAAATGACATAAAAATAGATGTTTGGTACCTCCTGGGGAAAACCTAACCGGGCCGGCTGCTGTTGCATGAATAAATAACAGCCGTGCATTTTGCCTCCCCATTCCATGGAGTATATGGACCATGATATACCTACCATGAATGCCAATTGAGTAACAGTATATTTTAAAGTCTTCAATTATGGGATTCATCAAATGAAAACATCCGGGTAGTGCTCTCATGTCTTGTATTTCAATCATACAAACACATGACCACTTGGAATAGTACACCGAAGATCTGGATCAATCCAAGACTATATATATATATATTTTGTATACATTGCCCTAATTGGAAAATGTCAAGTTGGTTAGGCAGCCCTTAATGCAATGATGATTGACCTTAGGTTTGGACTAAGTTTAGTAAGCTTGAACAAATTTTGGCGTGATTGATGAGGATCTAAAGTGTTTACCTGTATACACGGCAAATAATTATCTCCTAGTTGTTGCTTTGCTTGTGGATGTTTTTTCATTAACAGAGAAAATGTACCGATTTCGAAATTAGAACATACTTATTAAAAAAAAGGCATGAAATGGAAAATTGCACTTTTATTAGGTTTAATTCTAAGACTAAAGTTGGAAGTTCAAAGCGTGGCATGGTATTGAAGTTGAAACAAACAACCATATAATGAAGATCTGACAGCTAGGGCCACCAATGTTTTACAGATATTTATCTTCGGTATCTTTCCAATTATAGGAGAATCACTTGTGTGAAAGGGAAATAACACTATTTTGCTATTTTTGACCGATCACGACATGTCACGCACCATAATCGTTGTATACAGATTTTTTATGCTATTATATGCATTAATTAAATGAGTTGGTGCCCATTGATACTTAAAAAAGTAAGTTTATCTGTTAGTTTTCCAAAATAATGTATAATTATAAGTTTATGAAAAAGCTTGTGAGGTTTTTAGTTTTTCTTTTGATGTCAACTTTGTGAGTGAATATTAATATACACATCATCTAATTTATGCTATTATTGTAGTAGGGTATATAATATATTTAAAGTCCATTAGAGATTAATTATATATTTTTAAATGATATAGATTAAATATTTAAATTCATAAAGCGTCAGAATTAAGGGGATTTAAGTCAATGTATATATCCATCTAATAATGAATATAATGCAGACTAAAATTAATTTTATAAATTCGGCAACTAGCTAGTATAATAGTCAACATAAAGTTGGTATGCATTATTGAATTTTTTTGGACCCATAGACTTTATCTGCATGGATGATGCCTGCCTACCTTTTTCCACAGAGGAAGGCCATCTGGCACTCAAAAGGTTAGTCAAGTTAGGCTCCTTCTTCTTCGGCTCAGGTCGGCTATGAATACAAATTACAAAGTTAAAAGATCATTTTGTGGTTGGGTTCGGGGCCTTTTCCATATCATTCTTTTATCCCTCTAATTCTCATTCTCATTCTCATTTTCATGGTTAACTTGGGAGGTGACTGAGGCTAAAGATTAGATCCTGCATTCACATTGGATCTCAAGTTTTCAACAAGTCTCATTCCGGAGAAAAACTTGTTTACACCCGCTTCATGAAAACGATTATCTCACACTTTCTATATTATGAGAATGACACGTTATAAGATGCTCGTTTCATAAAACAGTTATCTCACACTTACTATATATCTATCTCACACTTACTATATATCATGTGAATGCCACATAAAACCAATGTATACAAATTTGTCCCCTTTCTCCAATATTGCCGCTCCTCGTGAAGTCACATCTCGAAAAGAACAGAAGATTTTGAGAAAGAGTGGCATCCTTTAATGATGGAGTTGTCACCAGCATCGCAGGAAGACAAAAAATTATTTTTGCCAACAAAGGGTAGGTAAAAACTGACATTCACAGTAAAATGTAGGGATATATGTTCTACTCTAAAGTTAGAAATCTCACATCAAAAGAAACAATAGCGAAAAATATATTTTATTTTTTGAAATCTCTTCCTAGCAGTATAGTTGTAGTTGGACTCTTTTGTATTCAGAGATAATTATTAATAATATTTTAATTATATTATCAAAAGATTTGACGGGGAAAATGAAGAAGGATATTGAAATCCTCTATCTTTTGGGCCTTAAAGTAAACACAAAATTGTTCTTTGGGCTAATTTAAATATTCCCGTTTTACCTCTTAAGCATTAGGGTTCCCAAATTTCAAAATTAGGCCCAATTTGTTATCGATCCAAACACTCACATTTTGGGCCGAATGTATGTCACCCATCTTTTAGGGTTTTAGATAGTTTTGGAGGCTGATCTCAAATACTATAAATTTGCAATTCTAGGGTTTGTGGAACTTCATTTCGGGGCCGCTAACAGAGCACAGAGACATCTCAGCGGGAAGCCATGGGAAGAGTCATCAGAGCTCAGCGTAAGGGTGCCGGTTCCGTCTTCAAGTCCCACACCCACCACCGCAAGGGTCCGGCCCGGTTCCGGAGCCTCGACTTCGGCGAGCGCAACGGCTACCTCAAGGGCGTCGTCACTGAGATTATCCACGACCCGGGTCGTGGTGCCCCTCTCGCTCGAGTCAGCTTCCGCCATCCTTTCCGATACAAGAAGCAGAACGAGCTCTTCGTCGCCGCTGAGGGTATCTACACTGGCCAGTTCATCTATTGTGGGAAGAAGGCCAATCTGGTCGTCGGAAATGTTTTGCCTCTCAGATCGATCCCAGAAGGAGCTGTAGTCTGCAACGTCGAGCACCATGTTGGTGACCGTGGAACCCTTGCTAGGGCTTCTGGTGACTACGCTGTTGTTATCAGCCACAACCCTGATAACGATACCTCCAGGTATCTCTCTCTCCAATCGTTTTGTTTTCGTTTGATTAATTTCTTTGGTATTGCGGAAGTGTAATTATATCTTCTTTGATGAAATATAGCTTGTTTTTCAATAATGAAGCATGAAAGATGGCATTTTTATTGAAAATCCCACTTGGGTATATTCATACTCACAGTCTGAGATTAAGGGACACTAGCTGGTGTTTTGTTTCTTGGGTTTTGTTGATTTGGCTGGCATTTTGAGTTATGCTTGTGGTGGCTAGTCATAGTGGTGTGGATATGAATCAATGTAGTTGTAAGATCGGATTTTGAATTTTAGATGGATTGGGTCTCAACGTTTCATTTTAGATGAATCAATGTGCTTTTTCTGATGGAGATTATGATTGTTTTATGTTATTGTTCAGAAGATTGTTGAAATAAGGAAAATTAGAGGTTGAGAAAGTACTAGTCCAATGTGATCATTCGACTTTTGAAATCTGTTACTGAATGTGCTTTTCAATTTATTTTGTCATTAACTTCTATGTTTTCTTTCTCAACGTCTTTTACTTGGAAATGGTATACATTGACATCTGTTACTGAATGTGCTTTTCAATTTATTTTATAATTAACTTCTATGTTTTCTTTCTCAACGTCTTTTACTTGGAAATGGTATACATTGATGATTGTAAGGTTTTATGTTAATTGTGTTTGCCCAAATGATGGATGGTATTTGCTGCTTTGTTTTTCATTTACTTGGTGAGGGACTAACTGATTATGTCTGTTTACGTGTTCTTAACAGGATCAAGCTTCCTTCTGGTGCGAAGAAGATTGTGCCAAGTGGCTGCAGGGCAATGATTGGGCAAGTTGCCGGCGGTGGCAGGACTGAAAAGCCAATGCTCAAGGCTGGTAATGCATACCACAAATTCAGAGTGAAGAGGAACTGCTGGCCTAAGGTTCGTGGTGTGGCTATGAATCCAGTTGAGCATCCTCACGGAGGAGGTAACCACCAGCATATTGGACATGCAAGTACAGTCAGGCGTGATGCTCCTCCTGGCCAGAAGGTTGGTCTCATTGCTGCAAGGAGAACAGGAAGACTTAGAGGACAAGCTGCTGCCACTGCCTCCAAGGCTGACAAGGCTTAAGACCAATTTTATATTTATATGTTCTGTTTTTGGACCGCCAAATCTTTTAAGAGTGCTCAACATTACCATTTTCCCTTTTTCTGAATTTGCTATTTTGGTACTGTTTACTTTGTGTACTAGTTTTTATCCGACACTAGTGGGTTCATTTGGCAGAAATTTTGTTTGGTTATCCTTTATGCCCAAGTGTTCAATAATTTCAAGGCTTTATATAATTACAATTTAAAACGCTACTCAAATTCTCATCTTAGAGTTGGTGAGATGAATACCTTTGACCTAAACGGTATCAGTTTAGGTTCCACTCAACGAGTGTGTTGTGAGGTTGCCAGTTTAGTTCCATGGAATATGTTAACAAGCAAGGTTAATACAGAAAACATGAAATTTATTTGAAATTATGGTCGTATTAGATTTGATTGTAGACCTGTGGTCTCTAATGGTTCATGTGGGTAAGTAATTCCAAATGACCAAAATGTATTTTTATTGAGAGGGGCGCATTCACTAAATGGATGCTAGGATTCGAACCTAGGACATTTTTTGATGGAGTATTTGCTTTAAACCACTACACTAGTGTAGTGGGTTCTTTGCCCAAATGTACAGATTTGGATGACATTATGATGCTTAATTGTTGCAGATGACAAATTCAAATTCTTCTTTTCAAATACCTCCATTCAAATCTTCCCATTCCTATATTTTGATTTCATGCAATGGACATTCTGGATATTATTATTGTGATAGGTCGGCAACTTGGGATTGCTTCACAAGATAGGAAACGTATCAGAACGAAAAAGAAGATTACTTTAAATATGAATACTATTCATCAAAGAATTCATAGCTGGTTCAGTATGAGTTGTACATACAGTTTCACTTGGTTTGAAATCAGCTCCCACTAAACAGGTTCTATCAAGTTCTCCACAAGCTGCCATAAGATTTTGAAAAACAGGGTTCGACCTATCAGTTCTGTTGATCAGAATGCTACCCTCATGAACTAACCGTACAAAAGTGTCTTTCTGAAACCTTTCTGCATTTTCCTTGAACAACTTCAACCATGCTTTCTTCGAGAAGAATGTCTGCAGCTCACCGAGATTTGGATCCGTAATACAGGAGAGAGCAGCAGCATAGTCATCTTTCTCTAGCTTTGTGCAAAACCTTTCCTTGACAAGAGGAGGAGGTGGACTCCGGCCTGCCCCCGTCAAGTGCGTCCAAGTTATGTCTAGTAGTAGCTCACCCTGAAAATCATGAATGGATCCCATTTGTGAATAAATTATAATTGTAAATCCCTTATTCTGGGTTGTTGGGGTAAAGAGAAAAGTTAACCCAAAAAGTACAACCATGCATCACCCAAGAAGTTTTATATATGATAATATTAATGTAAACATTCGCTTCCTACACATTTCGAAACAAGTGCTGGCCATATCCCAGGAGGTGAAAGAGAAAATATTAAGAAAATAAATTATACCTTTCCAGCTTCACAAGCATCCAATATCATCCGAAGATGGCGTTTAGCATTGAATTGATACCCATGGTGTAGCATCATTTTGTAAACAAACTCGAAATCGTCCCACCTCTTTTCTGTGATGCAGGCGTCTAACAAAGTGTTGAACGTGTAGCTATCTGGTATCACCCGAACCTTATAGTCAGATTTGCTGCTGATATTATTCCCATCATCTAACATCTTCAGGAACAGCTCTTTTGCTTCTTCAAACATCCCATGGTCCAAATAACCTTTCAGCATTGTGTTGCAAGTAACAAGATTTGGGGAGCAAAAGTTCTCCATTTGTTTGAAAATATATGCCCCATTTTTAATGCTTCCAGCGTCCAAACAAGCTTGAATTAAACCAGTGTAAGTCACTACTAGAGGCTTATTTGCAACCTTACATATCTTCTCAATCTGTTGCAAGAAAGAATGACACAATAAGTGATCCAACTGTTAACTACGGATCAAATATGAGAACATATTATGTATACTACCAGGTAGGTCATAGTTGAGCCACATCCAATTAATGTAAGCATACTTACACAAATACACAAAATATTAAGAATACAGGGCAAATAATTATCGGCACATCACAGCATTGGCTTTATACAACACGCTGGACAACATGCATCTTCTCCTTTACATCAGATCTGTATAATTTCAGAATTAAAAAAAAGAATAATATTGCAGTAGTGGGGGGAGGGGTGATTACTTTCTGGCCATTCCCTCACTAATTGATAAATTAACATGAAAAGGTAAAATCACTATATGACTTATTTATTGGACCCGAATTCTTTTATGATTGACAAAAATCAGCCTTGCAGCATGTTGCAAATCAATTCTTGGAACATCATATCAGCATAATGCATGCTGAAGTGCCAATGCAAAAAAAAAAAAAAAGGCAAAACAATAACACAATTTTCACTTATATAATGAAACAGATGCAGCTCAAATTACCTGCATCAGTGCTTCTTGGCACCGTCCAGCACTACAAAGACATCGAGCAAAGTCATAATAAAGAGCTGCAGAACCTACTATTCCTCGTCTTTCCATGTTCTGAACAACCAATACAGCTTCATCTACTTTACCTTCTCTCCAAAGGGTGTTCACAATAACTGTATTCATAAGGAACCATCAATATTTATCCCTCTATAACAAAATGCAAAGTGAGACAGTAGTCCTGTAAAATCCCATAAAATACCTCTGTAAGTTAAAGCATTTGGTATAGAAGATTTCTGCACTTTCTTGAAAAAATCATGAACCAAGTTGTACTTGCCACATGCTAACATCACCTGATTCAGTGAAAACATTGTCAGGTGTGCATAACGCGAAATAGATATTCAGGGTAATCTAGCAGCCTAGTACAAGAAAGAAACTAGCGGTAACTCATACCTCCATGACAAGTCCATATGTTGTAGTCGCAGGCTGTAGGCCTTGTTGCTGTAACTGCTGCAAAACCCAAAATGCTCCTTCCCATTGTTTGCGCTGGACACAAGCATTTAATACCTGCATATACATACAAAATATTATACCAATGTATATAGAACTGCACTAATTTTTACATCAACTACCAAGCTCTTCAAAGAATTTACATCAATCAGAGGAACCTCTTCTATTAGCAATATGATATTAAAAAGGATGAAGTTAAAAGACATCCTTTTAGCTTAATAGGTGTCATACCAAGGGTGAAGATGCAATGAATGGGAAAAACCATGTATGCATTTCTAAACTAATGTGCACAAAAACTCTACAATTATGTACTGTTTAAGAAATTTAACGGTAACTATTTTAAGGGTCCAACTGATTGTAGGCTGTGCAGCACACTGGTTGACACAAGTGTCGCAACCTGACATGTCCAACACATCAAAAAAAATTATTTTAGTATTCTACAAATGACAACTATTCAATCATTCTGATCACAAATCTAGAAAAGGCTTCAAAGAGAGACTTCAGATTTGAATGTGTCAGCCAACTAATAGTCACTTGGGTTCTGAAATCACAAAGCAATGTAGTTATAAATCATAATCTTCCGAACATAAATTATCACCAAGTACCACTTACCGCATGGAAGACAACAATATCTGGTTCCAACCGAGGATCCCACTTCCCAAGTGCCCCTGTTTTGAACTTCTTCTTGGGAGGAGATCGCATAGTATCAATCACATCAAAAAGTTCCCTCATATGTCCCGCTTGTCCAAGAGTTACGGCAATAGAATGATAAGCTACCAAGTCAGGATATGAGGACATTTCTTGCTGGAGAGAAAAGAATAAGTAAATATAATATTGGTTGGTGAAAGTACTCCTTCTCCCTTTTAACTACAAATGTCTTTCATGAGCAAAAAGCATACTGTAGATAATAACCAATTTTTGTGAATTACCAGCATTGCATGAAATACATTAAGTGCCTCCACAGGTCTCCTTGCCTTTCCAAGTACATCAAGTGCAGTTGTGTATATGTATCTGAATTTTAAAAGGGAAAACGCTTCAAATTTCTTTCAAATACAATGATTAATGACAACTAACAAGAAATACACACCACTTGATTTCTACCTTACATTACAAGAAGTACAATCCCAAGCAGCATAGATTATAATGCAATGGAATTATTCTTCAAGAAGTATTCCATCATCCCTATGAGATATTACCAAGACATTGCACTAAGTGAAAAATAAGGCACCAAAAATGACAGATGATCTGTACAGGATTCAGAAATAGTATTGGTGATACCTAGAATTTAGTCCTTAAAGTTCCATCCTCTAATTGTGACTTTTTTTTTTCTTCTGAAGAAACTGTGTTGCAGCACTAAAATTCAAGCCCACAAAAATTTACACAGAAGAATGAATCTAAATGTTGAAATGTTGAAAGGGAGTCTAAAGCTCATGAAAATTTCCATACTTTATTAAGCAGGAGTGCATGCCAATCTTTATATTTAATGCTCTAATCTTTTCATAGGCAAGAATACCTGAGCTTGTGGGATTTGAAACGCTCACGCATTTGAAGCCACTCAATGACTTGTAACACCCGTCTCCAGTTTCCTAGTTTTCCCAATAGCTGGATAACTCTCAATATTGAATGATCTGTGAATCTGATTTGTGCACTTCGCATCATCTTTGAAAACATCCACTCAGGCATGTCAATGTCTGCACCATTCAGCCTGTTAAAATAAACATTAATGAGATAATGAGAAACCCTAACTACAAAAATTAACACTTGACATGAGATATTAAGTTTGGTAAATTAGACAAAGGAAAATAGAGAAAAATCCAGGGCATGACAAGCAAAATTGCTTAAGAAGATGCCAAAGCACATGACCTCCCTAAGTAGTTCTAACAGGAAAGAACGCTGTATCAACTCACAATGACCATTCTGCAACCCAGATTCGTTAATAGGTATATTTTCCCCTTAAACGATTTATGATAGGAATTAAGTACAGAAGTAAAGTGTAGAATCAATGACTTCCATGTTGCATAAACTCCGGACTGGCGACAGTCTTATTAGTTACTTTTACGGAGTGGACTGATGAAGAAAGAAACTACAGACAACTTGTGTAACATAATACAGATGGCTAAATAATGCCAAACTTAGCTTCACTTGCAAGCTGCTCTATACCAAAGAAACTGGTAATATTAATATAGCCGAACAGAAGAACATAATAAAAACATCTAAACCATTAGGTCAATTGAAGTGAATGTCATCTTTGTTTGAAAAAAGAAAAAGAGTAGCAGTAAATTGTCATCAACAAGGTAAAGCTAATGCCATCAATCAAGAAATTAATACTTCCAATATAAGAAAAGGAAAAAGACATAGAGTACATACCATTTTGCTAGCTTCTGGATCCTCTCCTCCATTTCCATTTGTGAAACTCGTGGCTTGTCCATAATATCACCGAATTCATCAAAATTCTTAAATGCAGCTCTTTCCACCTCCATGCTATTGTCATAATTTTTTTGGGGGAAATCCCTACCACTCTTAGTTAACTTCTCACTTCTACGAGAAAAACCTCTATCAGTGGCTTTCTCAGCATTGATGTGGTTCCTCTCAAGTCCACCTTGAATTTTAACACCAACTTTCCCTCTCTCGAAGGATTTATCTGTTGACTTGTAAACTCTTAGGTCATCTTTCACATTTCGTGCCATTGTACTTTTACCTCTGAAGTTCAACTCTGGTTCTAGCCTACCCGAATATTTTGACCTTCCATCTCTTGCCTCTCCCCTTATCTTCTTCTTTTCCTTTTCATCCCTGTTGCTCTGTCTGCTATCATATTCATCCTTAAATCCTTTAACTCCTTGTCTTTTGCTTTTTCCCATAATTCCGTTTCTATTTCCAAGTGCCTCATTTTGCTTTGCAGCTTTTGACGCCTTCTCTTGATTAGAATGCCCTTCAGACTCCCCCAATTTTACATGCTCTTCATTACCCTCAGACACCAGACTCCTGGAAACACCTCTACTCCTCAAATTATGCTTTGGATTCTGCTCTTTTGAGCTGTCCTGCTTATATCTATCACTTCTAAGTCTAACAGTCCCCATAACCTTCAAGTACTGATCAAATGATGGCTTAAATTCAAACTCTTTCTCTAGAATTTCACCACCAACCGACCTGTTATCAGACCCTTCCTTCGACACAGCACTAATAACTGTTCTTCGATTCGGAATTTTAATACCAAAACCCCGGTTCTTCTTCACATTCTTCTCATATAAGCCAACACAGAAGATGGGTCTCCGAAAAAGCGAAAACCCAGATAAAGGACCCGGCTTTGAGCTACAATTCGCAGCGAAAATATCATTTCTTTGAAAATTGGAGACGCCCAGTTGAGCATTTGTCACAATCATTCCCACCATTTTCAATTTATCCAACGAACCCAAGTAACATGATTTCAAACTTTCCTAGGCCATGTTGAGCTATGAAGAGAAGCAATTACAGAAATACATAAAAGAGAAAGCATAGAGCGAACGAACTAAGAACTTCAAGTTTAAGTAGCAAAGCAGCTCAAAGAGGAAATGGCTACCGTGAAAGCAGACAGACAGCCACGGACTCTGTCCTCCTCAGAGCAGGAGGACCCTAATAGCCGGAGAAGAGACAAACGATTATGCTCTGAAGAAGAAACTGATTGTCGCTCGAGATATCGATTGAAAACCCGGGAATGAAAATCAACGCATAACTGTTGGACTTAGAGGTGTAATAGCTTACTACTGGGGCAGGTTTAGGCCCAATAAGTGTATGAGTTAAGGCCCATACCGTGTTGTTCTTTAAATTGGGCCTGTATTATGTGTTCGGATGATTTAATCGGGCCCAATATATAGAAACACGATTCCTTTTATTTTATTTTAATACAAGCGATATTGGGCGTAGAGGATTCAAACACTATGCATGTTGAACTAAGGCAAATTATCTTCCAGTATGCTAAAGAGTGGTATTCGGCCAACAAACCAGTTACAGGAACCTCTAATCAAACTTTGACTCAGCTGTCTTGGAACAATCCCAGTCCTGGAGTTTGTAAGATTAACTCAGATGGTAGTCAGAATAACACTACTGGTCATATTGGCGCTGCAGGTGTGTTAAGAGATGCAACTGGTGCTTGGCTTAAGGGCTATTATGTGAATTTGGGTATTGGCTTTGTCCTTGAGGCTAAATTGTGGGGTATTTTCTAGGGACTTTCCCTAGCTTGGGATTCTAGGTTTTGAACTATGGAAGTGGAAAGTGATACCAAGGGTGCAGTGACTCTTCTTAATACTCTTGCTATTTCTACCCACCCCTTGTTTAGCATCATTAATTGCTGCAAATTAAAAATGAGTGCTGATTGGAATTGCTTAATTAGACACATTTTTCGTGAACAGAATTGTGCAGTTAATGCTTTAGCTGCTAAAAGTTTTGATTTTAATCCAAGTATGCATATCTTTGATGGTGTGCCAGCTTGCATTACTGACATCCTGGCTGCTAATACAAGGGGAGACTCCAAGCCTCGTCTTCTTTGTTTTTAATTGGCTTTCTTGTTTCCCTGGGCGTTAGCCCCCTTTGTAAGGAAAATACAATACTTTGGATGCAGAACTACTTGTTGTTAACTACTTAAGCTACATGCCTCTTATTTAAAATTTTAAAATTTTAAAAACTTCTATTTTATTAAACAAAGGATTTCTTAAAAAATTATTAAAATAATTAAAATATACAAAATTAGTGAGAGATAAAACCGTAATTTCATTAACAAAATTAGTAAGCGTTTTTGTTGGTGTAAATAAATTAGTCAATTTTTTATTTTTGGTAGGAAACGCAATTACAACTTAAATCCCCAACCCCCGGGTGTGGGACCCGGGCGCTGAATACGACCGTTGCACGCCCACCCTAGTATTCTTTCACTCTTCACGGAGAATGGAGAGATTCAAATTTCAAAAATTCAAAGTTGGCCAATAAAGAAAAGCTGCCACTTTACCCGCATAGCTCTCAACTGGTCTTGGAATCGGAGCTTTCATTACTACTACAAGTCCACAAGCAAGCGCCATTTCAAGCTTTACGCCTTCCTTTTGGTCCCAACAAAAATATTTGAACCTTCAAACCCCATTTCATTGCACAACACAGCTCAAATCATGAGCTCACTCTCTCAGTTCAGTATGTTTTTCAGTGTTATGTAAGGCCAGTTTGTGAAACCTCAGCTTTTGGTTGAATTTAGGACCACCCCTATTTCAGTTGAGTGCCATTTTCTTCTAGGCCCTTTGTATAATCATTTTGGTTTTTCACAATGAGAGAAGAGAACCCATCAGAAAGCAGAGCAAGATCGATCAAGTTTTCTGACCAAAATCAGATACCAAAGTGCCAGAATGTGAAGGGCAATAGCAACGCTTCAAAGTTAAGGTCTGCTTCTTCATGGGGTTCTCATATTGTGAAAGGGCTTGCAGGAGACAAGAAGACCAAGGTTCAACCCACAGTGACAAACAAGAAACCGCCGCTAATGGGCTCTGATATGGCGAACCAGAAGAACTCAATTGTGCCTTCTCATCCACGGGTCAAGCGTTCGCTCATTGGAGACTTGTCATGCTCAGTCAATGGTAATCAAGTTCATCCTCAAATGCATCCCACCCACCGGAGACAGTCCTCTAGGGACTTATTTATTGAGCTTGATCATTTGAGAAACTTACTTCGAGAATCTAAGGAAAGAGAGTTCCAGTTGCAAGCTGAGTTATCGGAGTGTAAGCGAAACCCAAAAGTTTTAGACCTTGAGAGGGAGCTTGAGGTGAAAAGGATTGAGCTTGATGGTCTAGCTCGAAAAGTTGAGTTGCTGGAAGAAGAAAAAACTAGTCTCTCTGAGCAATTATCAGCATTAACATCGATTTTGGACAGGAATGAAGGAGTGACATTGAAAAAAGAAGAACAAGAAAGTTCAGTGGCATCAGCATCAGGGAGTGTGGAAATGGAGGTTGTGGAGTTGAGGCGCCTGAACAAGGAGCTACAGCTTCAGAAGAGAAATCTTGCTTGCAAGCTTTCTTCTGTGACATCCCAGTTGGCTTCTCTAGCAAAGGCTTCTGAGGTACTATCATTTCAACTTTACTGATTGATTACTTAAATTGGGTAACTAAAGCTTTATGCTGAGCTTGGTAGTATAACTTTTAGATGATTTTCTTTTTCTTTTCTATTTTCATTAGCTTTACTGGATTATTTGAGTTAGTTGTCCTGGTTTACTTTGTTTGCTTACTGCAATTTGTATTGGTTATTATCAGAATGACATTGTTGAGAAGATCAAAGCTGAGGCATCTGCGCTAAGACATACAAATGAAGATTTGTGTAAACAAGTTGAAGGTTTACAAATGAGCAGGTTGAATGAGGTTGAGGAGCTAGCCTACCTGAGGTGGGTGAATTCGTGTTTACGAAATGAGTTGCAGAACTCCAATTCATGCTCCACAACAAATTCTGATAAGCCATTAAGCCCCGGTTCGTTTGAGAGGAGTAGTAAATCTGCTGGAGCATTGCCATCTAGAAGCAGCGAGTATTTAGAATACGGTAGTGTAAAGAGATTGAATCTAATAAAAAAACTAAAGAAATGGCCTATTGCTGATGAGGACCTGCCCAACCTAGAATGCCCAGATGGTCTCTTGGATAAAAGTTGGGTTGATTCAGAGGAAGGTAGAAGTCCTAGAAGAAGACACTCAATAAGTGGATCTAAATGCTGTGCAGAAGAGTTGGTGCAGAGTAATAAGAGAAGGCAATCTGATGGTTTTATGTGTGCTCAAGAAATGGAGAAGGATACAGAGCCAGTAGCTTCAGAAAATTTTGATTTATTCTTCGGAAATTGTCATGAAATTAACAAAATTCCAGCTTCATTAGATGTGGAGAAAAGGGCCTTGAGAATTCCAAATCCCCCTCCAAGGCCTTCATGTTCCATTTCTAGTGGAACCAAAGTGGATGGTTCTGCCCAAGTTCCACCGCCGCCGCCTCCACCACCCCCGCCACCTCCTCCCAAGTTTGCAATGAAGACTAGTACCACAGGAATGGTACAAAGAGCCCCACAAGTAGTTGAGTTTTATCATTCACTCATGAAGAGAGATTCTAGGAAGGATTCTTCAAATGGAGGAGTTTGTGATGGCCCAGATGTTGCAAATGTTCGTAGTAGCATGATTGGAGAAATTGAGAACCGATCATCACATTTGCTTGCCGTAAGCGTTCGCTTGCCAGTTGTATTTTTCTGCTTGAAGTTCATTTTCTACTAAAGCTACAGTTTTCCATTGTTAAATGCTTGCAACTTCCAAGCCTTTTTTGGCCATTGAAATCTATCCATCCAACTGCTGACAAGAGATGAAGGAAAGAAATTTAATGCTCCCATGTCTCTCAGTAATGAGAGGGAGTAGGACTAAAGTTAGTGTCTTGAAGTCATAGGTTCTCTGGTAGACTAATGCAAATTCTTATTGATTGTAATCACCATTTCTTTTGCAGATAAAGGCAGATGTTGAGACTCAAGGAGAATTTGTGAATTCGTTGATCAGAGAGGTGAACAACGCAGTTTATCAAAACATTGACGATGTTGTGGCCTTTGTGAAGTGGCTCGATGATGAACTTTGCTTTCTTGTAAGTGTGATCTCTTTCATGACCGGGGATTTCATAGCTTTGTGTGCAATATAACTTGATCTTCTGTAATCTAATGGTGGATGTGTTTCAAATGGCACTGGGAAAGCTAAGCAAATATGAACAAGGCAAAATGCTCAATATTAAATGTCCGATCTTGCTGATTCCTTACTATGCTTGCATTCTGTTGAAAAGGTGGATGAGAGGGCAGTCCTAAAGCATTTTGATTGGCCAGAAAAGAAAGCCGACACACTGCGAGAAGCAGCATTCGGTTATAGAGATCTCAAGAAATTGGAGTCTGAAGTGTCTTCATACAAGGAAGATATAAGACTGCCTTGTGATATTGCACTAAAGAAAATGGTCTCATTGTCTGAGAAGTAAGAACCTTCATTGGTGTTTTTGCTAGTAATTAATCTGTGGTAACTACAAACTTATCAAGTGTTTCCTTACCTCTTGCAGGATGGAGCGTACTGTTTATAACCTTCTCCGGATAAGGGAGCCCTTGATGCGTCATTGCAAGGAGTTTCAGATACCCACAGACTGGATGCTTGACAATGGAATTTTAAGCAAGGTAGGCTTTTGTTGATGTCTTGTCTATAAATGAAATACTCAACGCCTTTGCATCACATATATGATTCACTGCCAATCCTGCAGATAAAGTTTGGCTCAGTCAAGTTGGCAAAGATGTACATGAAGAGGGTGGCTATGGAACTTCAGTCAAAGGCGGCAGCGGAGAAAGATCCTGCTATGGATTACATGCTGCTTCAGGGAGTGAGATTTGCTTTCAGAATTCATCAGGTTAGTAACATAAGAACTAAACATAGTAAAAAAAAAAAGTGTGCGTTTTATTCCTTTTGAATATGTAGAAGATTGAGATATGTTTCTTGATTGATATGCAGTTTGCAGGGGGATTCGACGCAGACACAATGCATGCATTCGAGGAACTTCGTTACCTTGCTCATCTTCTTAACAAAAAGTAAAGAGGGAAAGGTGGTGGAAGGGGAAGGATTTAACAGAACATTTTTGGCTTACCATCTCAGTAAGCTTCATACGGGAAACGTATAATACATTCCGTAGAAAGCAATCTGGCCAGACAACGTGTTTTGTTTTGGTGTAGTTTTGAGTTTGGCTGTTAATGAGCTTGGTGTGAGAAATAGCAAAGGATTTAGGTTTGGGTTAATACTTAAAATTACAAGAAGTGAAATGATATGTTACATGTATTGCAACGCTTCTTGTAATATGTAAGTTCAGAATTATACAAACTTTTAATCCTTCAAATCCCACAAACTTTTAATCAAGAACGGCTCATTGGGTATCCAGTAAAAAAATCGACAGATTTGCTTGGCCAATACTCAGAACTCATTTTCATTTAACTATTTGCACTAAGTGCACCAATGATTTTCCAATATAATGTGACAAATTTGTACATTCTCACACTATCAACCTTTAATGGTCTAGTCATCATCCTATGGATCGCAGTCCCTAATCTTCGCATCCACTATTCTCCATAGTGTAGGCCATTGTCAAATTTGAACCAAAGCGTTCTGTACACTGCAGAAGTGAACGAGACAAAGTTAATCTTATGTGATACCACTCAAAGTCCATACTGTTTCTTCACAGCATAAAACGACTTCAAAATGCAAAACAAGAACAGAAGCAGATACATTCCCCTTGTACCCTCAATGCATATAAACTAAGACTAGCACCCATGATGACAAAGAGTAAAAGGTCTTGAGAAGAAAATGGACACATAGTTGTAACTTGTATACAACCGGTTATATCTGGGCTCAAGCCGAAACAAAAATCTATTAAATTTTTGGCTTCATAGAAGGGTTGCCTCAAAGGACTGCCCGGTATCAGGATAAAATGTTCCCGACCTTGACTGTTCAGGCACTAGGCATGAGTGTATGAACTCACCGGAGCAGGACATCCTAGTATCATGGTAAATGCAGTCACATTATATTACACATACACACTAAGCAGGACGTCCTAGTGTTCCCTTCCTACTCCTCACATCTGATATGATTCAGAAAACTCTTACACGCATTCCTCTTATAACAAACAGAAGGTCAAGATACTAATCCAACTCAAGTAATGTCGAGAATCCTGTGGCACAATAGATCAAAAAGCAAGTCGACGTGGGAGTTTTAGCAGCTTCAGTGCTCACCAGTCAATCAATATCTTAATTAGCTTTGCAAACTAAGAAACTATCAACATGGAGTAACTCAAGCTGGACAATTGCTAGCCTAAAACTATCAATTTGAATGAACATGCGTATAACCAACAATAAATGGAACTAGACTGACAAACAGTTTTTGGGCAAATACCATTTGATGAATATATCAGAATAAAACATTGCAGAGAAAAAAGCCAATAATTCAGTTATGAATGTAATTATATATAAATAAAAAAACACAAAAAGTGATTTGTGAATCACCATTCTAGTGCATCCTGGGCCAATAACCAGTTGATCGTCAACAACCCATCGCAGCTCCACAAACCCTAATCAAAGTGAGCAGCCGCAGACAAAGTAAAAGATTCGACAGGAAGCAAGAACTGCAACGGCGATATACGCAGAACACCAAATGCCAGCCGCCAACAACAATTTCAGCGCATCACAGTAGGCCATAAAAAATACCCCTCACACCTGAACCATCAATATCACATAAAAACCACCAAATTATATATAACACATCAAGCAACATACAGAAAAAATCACCAAAAAGGAAATTTTTTTTGACAAAAACTAAGGCGAGCTGATCAAAAGTTCATAGCACTGGAACGCAATATACATACATCAAATTGCTTGTAATCGATTGCCGCTTCTTCTTGATATGACACTCTGGATGATTCAATTTAGAAAAGCGAAAGCTTTGATGCAATTCCAATGCAGCAATCACAGGGAGAGAGAGAGAGAGAGAGAGAGAGAGAGACGTTTTATTTCAACTTATCAACCTTACAATAAAGGGTTTACACGAAGTGGGCTTGCCGACTTATGGGAAATGCGCAATGTTGAAAACTAAAATATGGGCCCATACTTGGGCTTACTTGTGTGGGCTTACATGTGTGGGCCTAATATGGGTTTACAAACTATATTTACAAGATACTTTTACAACGGGCCAATACACTCACAACAATGAGGCTAGCTATAATTAAGTATCGAACTCATCACAAATATATATTATCATCGTCATTCTATCATATGAGTCGAACATAAGATCTCCACAGACTAAGTAGAGACAAATACTACTATATTAAAGGGTAGTTGGTAATTTAATTTTTTAATTGAAGTAAAGAAATGTTTTGCTAGAATTATAAATAAGCATATTATTGTTTGATTATGAAGTCTAAAATTGTCGATCGGGTAAGTCCAACTGTCCAACAAACACAACAAACAAAATAGAGACTATAATGAAGAGTCTGAAGACATTGAGGAGCGACATTTTGCTCCCCATTCTTGTCGTTTGATAGAGCTCCACGCATGTTCTCAATTAGGATGGTCTATCTGGTCCACCTTAGTTTGAGTTTGTTTGGGAGGGGTTTCTTCTGTACTAAACTGAGTTTTGGTTTAGTTTTCCATCTCCTCCCTTCTTTTGTTTTTTTAAGTTGTATGGTTTGTTCCCTCCTTTTCAAGTTGAATGAATTCAGAGTTCTTTGATAAATAATAATAATAATAATAATTTTGAAGACTTCTCTTCAGGCAGAGTTAGATTTTGAAATAAATCAAACATTTTAAATGGTTAAATTTTGTTTATTTATATGATTATTTTGTATCGCTTGCATTCTTAAAAATAATATCCAACTTGTTCAAACAAATAAACAAATTTTATCCCACAATTATACTCTTTTTTTTTTTTTTTTTGTAAATACCACGAGGTGTCCCCACAATCGAAGGGTTGGATTAATCCCCGCTCGGGATTCAGCTTGACCCTGGCCACAAAGTGCTTCCAATAGGTTTCGAACCCTGCCATTGAGGCACTAGGTAGCTCACCAGCTGGAGGTGGCAGTTTGTCAAACATACCACACCTTGTAGTTCCACAATTATACTTTCAGCTCTATACTATATTTAAAGTTTATGAATCAAAGTATATGTTTCAAATCACCTATCCGTATAAGAGAACTTCCACCGGGCAAAAGGCAGCCAAGTCTTGAATTAATGCCCACAACAAGAAAGGTTAGACTGGGCAAAAATGGGCTTCATTTACCCAAGCCAACCCAAAGGCAAGAATTGCCTGGGTTTGCTGATGTTAGCTTGACAT
Organism: Prunus avium; assembly: GCF_965620075.1. NCBI lineage: Eukaryota > Viridiplantae > Streptophyta > Magnoliopsida > Rosales > Rosaceae > Prunus > Prunus avium. The sequence continues at coordinate 31,644,343 of NC_142287.1, forward strand.
CAATGACCAATTTAAATACCAAAAAAATGATAATAATAATAAAAAAAACCAAAAAATTCAGAATTTCTTTTTTTAAATACCTAGGCATGTTCTTCAATTCCCACACCAAAACTCCATACAAATTCCTTTCCTCATATCTCATGTGAATAGTGTTTGTCTTTACTTGCCATGGCAATGGGTGGAAAAGCAAAATTAAAAAGGGTAGGGCAGACACATGAATAGTGGCTACCCTTACTTGCCCTTGCCCTTTGCCATGGCACAATGAGTGGAAGTTCTCTAAAGGAAGAAAGAAAACATAAAGTTTAATTGGTTTGAATAACCAATATAAAAGGTTAAAAAATGAAGTTTTATGTGCCTATTGACGATGAAAGACTTTCATGCAGCGAGGATAACACTTTTTGCTATCCCTGGCCAATAACGCAATAACACGTAAGATAATTTTTCCACATGGCCAGTGGCGGATCTATTAAGGCGCAAGAAGGTAGTTGCAACTTCCCTCGCAGGAAAATCACTTAGAGAGGTCGGAATTTGCGATGTGATGGTGCTTTCCATTTGTTCGATTAAATGTTTGAAAGAGGCTTTTCTGTTTTGATAGCTAAAAATCACATCTACTACGACAAGACTCCTTCATATGTGTGTCTAGTTAGAATTGCATGCTTCTTTTTCTGGTACAAATACGCTACGCAAGGAAGAAAATGCACGAGGAAGAGGATGCGCGAGGAAGAAGATGTGTTCTGTTCCTTTTGGGTTTCTCATTAGAATGATGTCGTCTTGGTATATGAGTTTCATTTAAAATGAAACGATGCGTTTTGCTCAAACCTTCTTACGATTAAAAAAAAAAGGTATGTTTGGTGGAATATTCACCAAATTAAAAAAATGAAGAATGGAATGATGGATGCTCTCTATCCCTTCCTTTCAAGTCATGTCATCATGAGCAATAATACTCTCTCATAATCATATTATTAGGTTTTCTTATTTTAAATGCAATGGTGCCTTTTGTCTGTAGTAAAACCTTTATTAATTTTTTTTTGGAACATCTTAGTTATTTGATATTATATTAGCCTAACCTAATATGAAAACTTAAACGTATTTCTTAGAAGAAAAAAAAATTCATGTCATGAAAGGCTTACGTTTCAATGCCTCAAGGCTTACACCTGACCTTAAGCGACCAAAAGGGTATCGCCTTTCAAAACTTTGGTAGGAACTAGGAGTCTGAGGCTTGTTGGAGGGTAAAAATGAAGCCCATGTACATGTAGGTGTAGCTACAAAATATGGATGGTATTAGTTGGTAGTTTTGTTTTTTTTTTAAAAACTTTTAGCCTTTAGCCTTTTAAATATTGCCCATTCTCCAAAAATTTCCTGAATCTGCCACTGCACATGTCAATGTGTTATTGGTTTGGGATAATAAAACAATACTATCCTCGTTACAAGTAAGTTTTTTTACTATTGATGTGATCAAACTATCAACTATTATCACAAAAAGTAACACCAAAGTTACTTCTTTACATATATGGATCACGAAAGTACAGATTGACTGATTCAGTGAAAACCTTGAATTGCTCAGTTAGAGATGTAGTCTATCAGTCCATAGTTGTTCATTTCTATCCCATCCCAATTGAGACTATACATTGAGCAATACGCAGAGATCGAATTGGATATAAAGTAATTAATGTTACCATATATATAAATATAAACTATTTTTTCTAGCTCACTCTTCATTATTTAAATCATTTTAAAACTTATGATTGATGTGATGAGTGCACAAAACCTTTGTGCAAGAATAATTACCCGTGCGGGTAATTTCTTAAAACCACGATGCGTGGTTACAGGTTTGAAAAGCAAAGGAGGACATGAGACCCTTTTGGCATAGACTATATATTTACTGTGTTTGATACAGTGTCTGGCATATGTTGGAGCATTCAAAAGGGCAAGCAAGCAAGCAAAGCAACCCAAAAAACCAAAATGAGGGATTTGCAGAGCTGAGAATCTTGGCGACCCACGTGCGCAAGTCCAGCGCTAAATCTGGAAACAATGGGAAGAGGGTGGAGGAAAAGAAAGAAACAAAGGCCTTTGTGTTGTGTGTTTGATTGATTCAAAATCAATAACAACAAAAAGCAGTGGACAGAAAATGAGTGCTCTTATATTGATTTGACATGCTTGACAAGATGTAACATTGCTCTCTCTCTCTCTCTCTCTCCAACTCAGTGCTATACAATAAATAGATTCAAAGAAGCAACCAAAAAAGTCTTATTGGTTGCACAGTCAATCAATATGATCGATCCGTGTACCGCTAATATAATCTTGTTGGGTTTTCCATTTACCGTCCATAAATGCTCTCCTTTTCAGGATTCTCTCTCCATTTTCCTTTTACCTTTTTGAGTAACTTACGAGAAAATAATAAGCATTATACGTATAAGGTACGTAAGAATTCATCAAAATATGTTTCGATGTTACGATCAGTCCCTTATGCATGAGTGTATTAGTTTGAAATTTTTGACCTTCAATGCATGTGCAGATTGTATATACTTTATTGACAACAAAAGCTTGAGAGATGATGGGGGAGCAGAGAGTGTACAGTGAGAGTCCGTTCTGCCTAGGCTTAGGCCAGCAAAAACCTAGCACAGTAGCAGTGCTTTTGGGAAATAAATGTACACTGTGCATATACAAGCCAGTTTAATATTGGAACTGAAAAGCGTACGTGACTTGAGTTGGGGATGAGGGCGCTCAAATTGCCGCACTAGAATTAGGTTTCCAAAGGTTACCCACCAGTCCCATCCGCTGCCTAATCAGTCTTTTAATTCGCAGAAAATCATTCGTCCAAGTTTTAGTGTTTCAAAAATACAGAGAGAGGGTAGAAAAAAGCAGGTAAGGTTTCGTATATGTGATCGATATGACGTTTATGAAGTGACATTCAAACTGTCATCACTTGCTTGCGAGACGTGGTTTTGTCTTTGCATGGGGCCCCCTCCTTTTGTCTCCTTCTGTTTCTTCTTAATAATGTCTCCTCCTCAGCCCCTCCTCCCCTCTGCCCGGCCCCTACTTTATATACCCCTCAAAACCCTCACACGTCTCTCGATCCACCCAGCATATAAATTTCCAACCCCAAAGAGAACAATATTTATACTTGTACCCATCGCACTTGCTATATGAAATCCCATTCTCTTCAATTTCTACACACACCCACTTGCTAATTTTTGATATGTCAGCAGCAGCAGCCGCCGCCGCCGCCGCAGCGGTAGTCTGCCGCTCCAGCTCGACCACCAGCAGCTCCAGCGGCGCCGACAACTACCACCACCACCACCAACAACAACACCGACCGTTCGTCACACCGTCACTAACGGCAGCGCCGCCGGTGCTGAGCAGGTACGAGTCGCAGAAGCGGCGTGACTGGATCACGTTCGGGCAGTATCTCAAGAACCACAAGCCGCCGCTGACACTGTCGCGGTGCAGCGGGGCTCACGTGCTGGAGTTCCTCCGGTACCTGGACCAGTTCGGGAAGACCAAGGTCCACGCGGACCCTTGTCCGTTCTACGGGCACCCCCACCCCCCCGCGCCCTGCCCCTGCCCGCTGCGCCAGGCGTGGGGCAGCCTCGACGCGCTCATTGGCCGGCTGCGGGCAGCGTTCGAGGAGAACGGCGGGCAGCCCGAGACCAACCCGTTTGGAGCGCGGGCGGTGAGGTTGTATCTGAGGGAGGTGAGGGACAGCCAGGCCAAGGCCAGGGGTATTGCCTATGAGAAGAAGAAGAGGAAGAAAGTAGGGGGATCGCAACAGCAACAGCAACAGCAACAGCAGCAGCAACAGCAGCAGCAGGATGAGCTGGGGGAGGAGCAGCAGGGGCAACATGGTAATTTCGGTTCATCAGGTTATGGCTATGGTGTTCTCGGTGGGGGAAGTGATGGGTCATCAAATAGGGTTGTACTTGTTGGAGCTGCTTCTTCCACTGCTGCTAGGGGCTCTATGATCCCTTTGTCAGCGCTAAACTAAATTAGCTAGTAATTATCCCCTTAATGATATAAATATCTTAGCTAGCTAGCGAGTTGCATGATATGAAAAGAATGTAAGGGCTTTTGATATTTTGTGTTAATTAAACCTTTCTTTAATTTGGCAACCGAAAAAAGACCCTTAATCATCTTTGATTAGCCAAAGGGTTTTGTAGTTTTTGTTTTTCCTCCTAATTTGTTTGTTTTAATTAACCAAAATTAGATTTTATTACGAACAAAATAGTTTGCAAACAGATTCCAAACAAAATTAGATTTTTCCTCCTAATTTGTTTATTTTAATAAGGCATCCAATTAGTCCCCAATATCTTTAATTTTTGTGTCGATCACTAATCAAACTTATACGTGTGTGTATGACTGGCAATATTTCCCTATCAAAATATGATTTCAAATATAAAGGAAAAAAAAAAGTGTCAGATCAATAAGTTCATTATTGTTTGTATTATAAACGGTGATAGGGAAACAACATTAGGCCAATAGTACAATTCTTCTGTTGAAAATATGATAACTAAAATCAGAAGGGTCTTCAAAGCAGACAATATCTTCGTTAGAATAGAGAGAGAGAGAGAGAGAGAGAGAGAGAGAGACAAACGAACTAATTTGTACATTATCTTATTTGTCTCTCGAAATATATAAACAAAACTTGAATAGAGGAAATTGTTTGCAAACATGTCCTTAGCAAAAATTGCTAGGACGGATGTGCTTCTCAACTCTGCATTCGCGTTTGAATTCACCTCCTTCCGTAATTTAGATTAATTTAAAGGACCATTGCTTGTTTTCATTTATGTTTCTATGTAGATGGAAGAAAAGAGGATAGGTTAAATCAAAGGGAGCTTCACTAATATACCCAAAATGGGTGCTGAAATTATAAAAAACCTCATATGGAAAACACTTTATAAACACACCCAAAACCCATTTATTAAATAACAAATTGGTATTGAAGTTCCTATATATTACAAGGCTGCCACTGATAAGCCCAACAGAAAAAAAACTCAAAAGACACCCAAAATCAACCCAGCCCAAATTTATAAACAAGCACAAACATTTTAACCATCTAGAAAACCGTAACTTTTGTCCAAAAAAAAACCGTAACTCAACCTCCAGCACGCGCTTTTATTAACTTCTCTGCAAAATGTCACTTCGTTCACCTTCATCAAAGCGTCCTCATCTTCAATCAGACAAAAACTCCATAACCACCACCAAGCACCAAGAACAAATACGACACAGTGACCTCCGCTTTCAAAACCAAGAGAAAAGTTCAGATAACGATTTCAACATGAAAATGCATCAAAGGTAAGACATTTACAACACCGAACTTACTGTAATGTTGATAAATTTATATAAAGATCCATTCTAGGGTAATAACAGCATTTTAGATTCGAATCAAAGACAAAATCTTGAAACTATATTGGATTTCACTATTGCACTGACTGCTTACTATCATTATTTTAGTCGCTAGTTCACTGAAATTTCTGATTAATGGCTGTAAAGTTCCAATATAGGGTATTAACACTAATTGTTTCCTCTGAAATCCTATTTCTGAATAATGTCTACCACTGTAAAGTTCCAGTATAGGGTATTAATACTGCTTGTTTCCTCTGAAATCCTATTTGTAATGCATGTCTACCACTATATAGTTCCAGTATGTGGTAATAACACTGGTAAACGTGCATTACAAATACGATTTCATAGCAAACAAGCAGTGTTATTACCCTAGACTGGAACTTAACAGTGGTAGACGTGCATTACAAATAGGATTTCATAGCAAACAAGCAGTGTTAATACCCTATACTGGAACTTTACAGTGGTAGACGTGCATTAGAAATAGGATTTCATAGCAAACAAGCAGTGTTAATACCCTATACTGGAACTTTACAGTGGTAGACGTGCATTAGAAAAAGGATTTCATAGCAAACAAGCAGTGTTATTACCCTATGCTGGAACTTTACAGAGGTAGACATGCATTAGAAATAGGATTTCATAGCAAACAAGCAGTGTTATTACCCTATACTGGAACTTTACAATGATAAACAGAAAAAACACTAATATACTCAGATTCAACTGAAAAAGCATACCTCAATTAATATGAAAACCAAATCGAATATCACAAATTTCTAACCACAGCTCAAACAGAAAATCCACAACCAAACCGAATATGAAATCAATCCAAATTATAAACAAAAAGAAACTAAAATCACAATTTAAAACTCAAACGAATATCTAAATACAAATTAGAACGAAATCAGAAAATCCAACAGCTTACCTCCAAATCGGCAATAACAAAAATAAACATATAAAATCAAGAAGAATTGGATCTACAATTGCACATATATAAACACCAAAATCTAGGGTGTATTGATTAATTTCCAAAACTCCAAAATTTATCATAACCACATACATAAACAGCTAGAGCACGAAAAGTAGATGAAGTTTCATACCTCGATCGACGGAAACAACCGCCGAAGTCGCCGGAAATGACGTCGAAAAACTCGAAATCCACAGACCTTTCTGAGCTCGCAGCGGCGTCGTGAGTGGCTGATGTGGCTGGGCTTTAGCCCAGACTTGATCGTCGGCCCTGGCCGGTCCTTTTCTGACCGGTCTCACGGCTGGCTGTGGCCGGAGCACCAAGATCGCTGGAGAGAGACGAGAGCTAACGGAGAGAGACGAGAGCGAACAGAGAGAGAGAGTGCCCAAAAATTTTCAAATAAACTAATTTAATACTAAATGGGTAATAAAGGTATTTCATTTATCTAATTAAATTAAAAAAAGGTAATAGCTGTCAGTTTTGGGTTTTTTTTGGGTGTGTTTATATATATTGAATGGTATAGGGTATATTTATAGTTTTATGTCTAGGAATGGGTATTTCACTAAATTTCTATAAATCAAACTAAAACAAATAATTTTATTTAGATGGAAGAAAATAGGATAGGTCCCATTCTATTGAGGGATTCCTCAAATAAATATTTGAGAGACACCTTTTAGGATACCGTACGAATATTTTTCCAACGATTCGAACTATCTATTTTTTATGTCTACATTCATAGATTATCCTTACAAAAAATTAGACAAATCGAAAACCGTTTCGACATCCAATTGTATCCTACAAAATCAATGAACATGGTGCTTCAAGAAAGTACTAAAATTTTAATAACACAATTGAGTGGTCAAACGATATCGGATTCAAGTGATTTTTTGTATAGATGATTTTTGAATGATTATCTAAAACATAGAGGGTTTGGATTAGTGAAATACAATACGGAATGGGCCCTACATGATTATCTCTCAAATAAGCTAATTTAAGAGATCCCTCAATACAAATGGACTTATATATATATATATATATATATATATATATATATATATATACAGAAATTCTCTTATGCGGACATCCGGACGTTATTATCGTGCGGACGCAGTGTATTTTGTACTACCCCTCTTTGTTTTCCTGCCTGTTTACAATAGGATCCGCACGATAATATCGTGCGGACATCCGGATAAGAGAATAACTAATATATATATATATATATATATATATATATATATATATATATATATATATATATATATATTCATTATGATATTTTATTCTTCTTATCATCTCTCATACATATATAACTAGATCGTTTAAATTATTGCATTTGTTCTTTAGTAGCTGAAACGGTAGAGGATATGGTTTACATTTTTTTACAATATCTTAATTGTGTGCTATTATGCTGACAATATCATGTTCTTTTGCTTTAATTTTTTTAAAAAAATCATATTCCTTTTTTTGTCTTAGTCAAACACGCAATTAGCTGAAAAGATAACTAAGAGACACTGTTAGGCTTAATCCCTCTAATATATCTTGATTATCGCATGTGCATAATTAAGTTGGTTAATTACTTAATTAATTAGGATAAATTATAAGTTTTATTAGCCTTGTCCCTTATACTGAGACATATTTTTACATCCACATATGATTTATAAATTAGGAAGACTAAGATCTCATATTGACACCTCACATTTTCCATGGGAGCCCACCAATACAATGGGACCCACTTCTATTAGAGAGGTGGTATGAATGTGAAATGAAAAATGTGGTAAGCCTAGCATTTTCCTTCTGTATATATTATTTCATATTTTCCTTCCAAAATGCTTTCCCTTCTCTCCTCCCGAGATTACACAACATTTATAGGGTTTTCATACATCTTATACATTCAAAAAGATTATCATACGCACATGTTTTTCTATATTCTGTAACATAAGAGAATATGATGGTTTTTTAGAGTGCCAATAATACGTTCGTAATCACTTCATTCCTAAGCGTTAATTTATGATTTCGGAAAACTGGAAGCCACGTGACAACGTAACACAACTACTGTACATATATATTCCTGTTAACTTGTGAAGAAGGGGATGATTATGAATGTTGCATCATGCTTGCCTGGAACACAAGTTATTGGGACTTAACTAACACTGTAATCGAGTCAATCAGAGCCTATTAGTTCACTTGAAAATTTAGTTTTTGGCGTAGTTAGGTACATCGTCTTTAGCTTGTCAGTGTGGTACTCTTTCTTTCTCTGAGTGCTAAAAAGATGCATGCTTTTGCCGATAAAGAAAAAGCATACATACAGCTCACGAAAACTGCAGCCCCGTTTGTACGTTGCCATGTCTATTGGCACCACCCTATTATAAAAGCACGTGGCTTAGGCAAAACTAATGATTCTGATTAGGACCTAATTAAAGGTACAAATAAATGATTCTGGTAAGATAAGGGGATTAGGTCCATGGAAATATGGGTTGGGTTGGGTTCTGTCGTAACTTTAAGCAACAAAAGGTGGTGGGTTTAGAAAGTCATTAGCTTTCCTACCAGCCATAGGTCTCTCGACGACTAATCATGCTCTTGACCCTAGGCATGCAATCAAATATCCTTGTGCTGTAAAATGTCTAATCAAATGATCAAAGATTTACAAACACCAGCTGTGCCTGTTTTAATAAGCTGAGGCAAATCCCAGTAGAGTTAAAAGGGGGAAGTGGGTATAAATTTTGAAGGCATTTCATGCACGACATATCCATTGAAATCCTCCACAAAACTGGTTTTAAGGATCAAACCCGAAAAAAAGGAGAGGTTTTAAGGAAGTGATGACTTGTAGATCTTTTGGGTAAACATCACTTCTCCATTTGTTGTTTGGGCCAGCAAGCAAGCACTTTGGAATTTTTGATACGAAAAAGAACTTTTAATTCATGGAACTATTCCTTATCGTGCCTCCAGCCAATGTGATTAAACACTGAACCCACAGTACGACTAAGCAAATTATATCCAAAATCTTTTTAAGCAAGTATGTGTGCAACCCCATTCTTGTCTACCGTTTTTTGAATACGAGAATTATCCATGTAAGCTTCGCAAGATGGAAGCAGACTTGTATGCCAAAAACCCATAATTAAAAAAGTACGTATTTTAGGCTCTATTTGGATTGAGGGATTTCCAATAAATAATTTGGAGTTGATAACAATATTGTTAAATATGCTTTAAAAACAGCATAGTACATGTGAAATGACTACGTCTACATGTAAGGAATCATTTGAAAATTCATTTATTCTCTTCCATGCATGAATGAATTGTAATAGTCTATACATACAATTTTACCTTACAATATCATATAAAATCGTAAATTTGACATCCTTCCATCCAAATGAAGCCTTAATTTGTACGTATGAACTATCGCTATATGCTCGAACTAAGCTAATAACTTCAATTATTGTATAATACTAGAACATAACTACATGGTATTATAATATGAGTCGACGCATTGTAATTAGTGTGTTTAGAAGAAACCAATAACTAAGCCATGTCAATATAGCCGGTTATCAAAGTATTTGAGACCAAATCTAACAACAAGGCACCAGTGGTCTAGTGGTAGAATAGTACCCTGCCACGGTACAGACCCGGGTTCGATTCCCGGCTGGTGCAGCAGCTTTTTAATGTCATTTAAATTTTTTGTCTTTTGTCAACAAAAGTTTTTCTTTTTTCGGTGGTATTTTTCTCACCAAAATTCACCTACTCATTGAAAAGAAAGCAGTCTCAAACCATGGTTTAGTTTCCCACGCGTTTTCAAAAAGACAAGATCAACCCAGGTTACACAGAATCCCACGTGGACGGTCGCGATTCAGCTGCCCTCAAAAAACGCGTTAAACCCAATTTCGCGCGCCTTTATGCACATCGGCCATGGCAAACCGGTCCACATTCGTGCCATCACGATCGCCGCCACGTGTCGGTTCCCAGACCCCAACTGCCGGTCATTTCTGCCCTCCGTTACCGGGTGGAAGGACCACCTTAACGCGACGGCAAGGTCCTTGTCGACGTCATCGTGACTCTCACGACTCATAATAAACATCGCAAACTCCCCTATTTCCCCATAATACCCTTCCCTCTCTGGGCCGCTGTCTTTTTCTCCACAACGATTAACGAGAGGGTAGGTTAGTAATTTCAATACCCTATCTTAATTAATTAATTAAAATGGAATTAAATTATTCTTCTTTTTCCTCTTGAGTCTTCTTCTGAGTTGTCTGAGTAGAGAAGGAAGCAGAAGAGAAATTCCTTTGCCTGCTCTCGGTTGAATCATTCAGTTACGAAAAGTTCTCACGTGAACTCCCGATGCGATCTCTGCAATCAGTTAGTATTATAATTTCAAATTCACAAACCAAAAATATTATCTTTTTTCTGATCGTTCAGAATTTTTTTTTTCTTTCTTTTTATGCTTGTAATTTAATCAATATATTTTCAACGGTTGGGGATTGAGTTTAGTTGGATAACTGTGGATTGAATCGCAGAGAGGCCTTTGAATTTCAGCTATGGATTCTGCACGGAGTTGGCTTCAGAAGTTCCAGCCCAGAGCGAAGAAGAAGGGAGCGGAGAGTGCAAGAGACGAGCAGGAGAAGTCTGCTTCTGTCGATGAGGCGCCTTCTGACGTGACCAAACAGAAGGTTGAGGCAGCCAAACAGTACATTGAGAACCATTACAAGGCTCAAATGAAGTGCTTGCAGGACAGGAAAGAGAGGTGACTAACTATAACTCGGGTCAAAATTGTATGGCGTTGTTGAATTGAAGCGAATGCTGTGGAATTTTGTTTTCAATTTGGTCTTTTTCTGTGGAATTACAGGCGTTGGATGCTGGAAAGGCGGCTCGCCGATGCCGATGTTTCGCAGGAGGATCAGATGAATGTTCTGAAGTATTTGGAGCAGAAGGAGACGGAGTATATGCACCTTCAGAGACATAAAATGGGGGTTGATGACTTTCAGCTTTTGACAATTATAGGAAGGGGTGCATTTGGAGAGGTTCTCTTCTTGCTTGCTCGTTGTATGTTGTTGTCAGTGGACTTGTTTGTTTATATCAAATGCATTGGCTTTATATTGTATTTGCTGCGAAAAAATGCAGGTGAGAATTTGCAGAGAGAAATCTACTGGGCATGTGTATGCCATGAAAAAGCTCAAGAAATCGGAGATGCTCCGAAGAGGCCAGGTACTTCTTTACCAGTGGTACCATTGCTATTTCATATGCTTTAAATTAAATCCATAATTCTGGCTAAATATTGCTGAAGAACTATGAATTTCACCGTAGTTGTGTGAAATGAACTTGTCCGCCCAAAAAGAAAGGAACTTTTAATAAATATTTTTGTTTCTCTACTTGTGCGATTCATAAAGTCATCTTCATTCATACTTCTTTTCTTTCATGGAAGGTGGAACATGTTAAAGCTGAAAGAAATCTTCTTGCTGAGGTCGATAGTGCTTACATCGTTAAGCTTTACTGCTCCTTTCAAGATGATGAGTTTTTGTATCTTATAATGGAATATCTTCCTGGAGGTGATATGATGACATTACTAATGCGCAAAGATATCTTGACTGAAGATGAAGCCAAGTTTTATGTTGGAGAGACAGTCCTTGCCATTGAGTCTATTCACAAGCACAACTACATCCACAGGTTGTTATGTCATTTATTTTTGCTTTTACTGAGTTGGCTCTCAATCAGCCACTGATTAGACTTGGAATATAGTTAGGGTAGGCAGATGCAGAATCTTGTAGGTGGTTTACCTACTGATATCTAAACATAATATCCTACTTTCAAAATGTGTGCCCTTGAACTTTAAAATATTTTTGTATGGTTTTAGTTTTGCCAATGATGTTCTTAGTTAACATTTTCAGAAGGTTAAAATAAATAAAACTTAGTCCTACATGTTCTTTGTTTGTTTCAATACTGGTAACAAAGGTAAAATGATAAATGTTACTGACAATCATTCTGTCAGATATTTTTAATTATGATATAATTGATATGAACCTTAAGTTATTTACATGTAACCTTTTGCACAGTCTTATGATCTGACAGTTATCCTTGAGGTTTGCGTGTGTTGGCTTTATTTATTACATAAATGTGCTTATTTTAGTTGCTTATGCGATGAACACTTCAAATGTCATGTGAGTGTGAATTTCAATATCTTTTGTAGGGATATTAAGCCTGATAATTTACTGCTCGACCGTTATGGCCACATGAAGCTTTCAGATTTTGGGTTGTGTAAGCCTTTGGGCAGTAATAGCTTTCCAGATCTTAGTGAGAATGAAAATGCAGGTGGAAGAAATTCAAAATCCCCCTCTGAGAGTCATAAACATTCTAATCTTCCTACAACACCAAAACGAACCCAGCAGGAACAGTTATTGCACTGGCAAAAGAACAGGCGAATGTTGGTATGTTCTGTCTTTTCTGTATTTATTCATATGTTGTGAGTGGCATCGGTTGGCTAATAGGGATGAGATTTCTTTTCTAGACATTAAAATTAGAGTTGCTGTGATGGGACTGGGGACATACATTTAGCAAGGAAAGTAATACATGAATTGAAATGAATTAATAAAATGAAAGAGCAATTGTGGCTTTTTTGTTTGGCAAGCTCGTAAAGCTTCCTATGTGGCCGGTACTTCCCTTGCCTGTGGTTCCCTTTGCACAGCTGTGTACCTATCTTCTGAAGGCTCATAAGAAATAACATAGTTGATTTTAGAGGGATTGCTTTTTGGGTCATAGAGTCTAGTTGCCGTACTCTTCAAGTTGTAGGCATAGTGTTTTGTATTGCTGTCCAGATAGTTGGATCTCTTGTCTGTGACCTGACATTAGATTGTAATTTGTCGACTTTGATTTCATAAATTCTTTGTTTCTCATAAAAAATACAAAAAGGTAATATTAGACTCCCATTGCATGCTTGCTGTCTTGGAAAAGGTTTTTTTTTTTTTTTTTTTCTGGGGCATGAATTAGAACTTTGTTTGGAATGTTTCTATGGTCATGCGCTAGATTATGATTCTGATATTTCTTCTAAATCTTGAGGAAGCAAGGAAGAATAAATATATTATCCAGGAATTACTTGAACTGGTTCTTTGTAGTGACAGAATGGAATGTGCACTCACAGATATTACTTAAAACCGGATGCAGAACCGGAATAATCTTATCTTTAGGGAAATTATATTATTGTCTTGCTTTCCTGTGTTTCTTACAATTTAAATTTCTGACATGAACGTGTTTTCAATTTCTTTTGTTCATTAATTAGGATATGCTTTTGTTTTGGTGTTTTGTAATAAATGTTCAGTTATTTACATATAAATGGCCCTTTCATATGCCATTTAGGCTTACTCAACAGTTGGAACTCCAGACTACATTGCTCCGGAAGTATTGCTGAAGAAAGGATATGGAATGGAATGTGACTGGTTAGTTACTTTTCCCGCACATGTTTCACCTTAAGACATGTTTCCGACTGGTTAGTAATCAGATATCTCTGTCAGGTGGTCTCTTGGTGCAATCATGTATGAGATGCTTGTGGGATTTCCACCTTTTTATTCCGAAGAACCAATGTCAACATGCAGAAAGGTAAATTGAATTTTGATTTTTTGTTTGACCATTTGTAATATGCAACATTCAGATTTCTGAATAGGTTTAACAGTCCATATTTAAGAAATGGAGTCTCGCTATGTCCTTAATAATTTGTGACTATTTGAATTCTGGAACTATAATTATTTCTTAAGCCATATTTATTGGGAATCTCCTGCTGACATCTCATTTGTATATTCTTATCAAACAAATGGTTAGTTATGCCATGCAGATTGTTAACTGGAGAACTCATCTGAAATTCCCAGAGGAAGCAAAGCTCTCTCCTGAGGCTAAGGATCTCATTTGCAAGCTCCTCTGCAATGTTGAGAAGAGGCTTGGGACGCAAGGAGCTCATGAAATAAAAGTTAGCATACATGGAATTCTTTCTCATTATTGGTTGATGGGTGTTTTATTTTTTGAAGGAAAAAAAGTTGAAATGTTTTTCCTTATGTTAGGCACACCCGTGGTTTAAAGGGTTACCATGGGATAGATTATATCAGATGGAAGCTGCTTTTCTACCAGAGGTTAACAATGAATTAGATACTCAAAACTTTGAGAAGTTTGATGAGGTGAGGAATTTTTCAATATGGTTGTTGTGTTCATGCAATACTATTTACCAGCTTGCCATTATCTTAAATGCTGTTCTTTTCATGGTTGCAGTTGGGGACTCCAGCAGAGACTTCATCAAAATCTGGTCCATGGAGAAAGGCAAGTATCAAAGTTCACTTGATTTTGCATCTGTATATTCAAAATACCTCAGCGCATTAGTGACACTCATTAGGGTGGTATAAACACAGATTTATGGTTAAATGCAGTTTTGGGATCTTTATTCATAAAATAAGATGTAATTTTTCAATTCCGCTTCCTTTTCACCTCAATACTTATGCTAGATATGTAACTTATTTATATGTTCATGATCAGAATTTTCAATCAATTACTACAGATATACACACACATTGCGTGGGATTGCACTTGATTTTCACATAATTCATTAGGTTTATGCAAATCGTTATATCTTATCAGAAAATACAAGTGATTATATTATATCATAGATATTTGGAAAATAAAATTTTATCCTATAAATTTTTAAAGGGTTAGGTTCTTGAAGTAGTATGGTTTAGCATAGGCTTGCTTCTGTTTCCGGCCTCTCAGACGTTACTTTTTTCCTGGGTTGAGTTTTCCTTTTCAAAATTGGACATGGCGCAAATGACAAACACATCCAACACATCCTCCTTTCTTATTTCTGTGCTAGTGCTAGTCTGTTTTGCTGTCTCTGTTGACTGATCAATCATGTACTTTCATTCATTCCAGATGCTTTCTTCCATGGATACGAATTTTGTCGGTTATACCTACAAGAATTTTGAAATTGTTGATGAGCATCACATGCCTGGTATTGGTAAGTATTACCCGGTAAATTGTTAAAAAAAGAAACTAGCTATTGATAAGAATTAATGTGTATAAATAGACATAAACCACTATATTTCAATTGTTAGCAATTTTATCTGTGCTGAGGGCGTGGCATTTGGCTAGTATAATCTTAGAGCTTCATTGACCTTTAAATGCACACTCTAATGCAGCTGAATTGAAGAAAAAGAACAACAAGCCAAAGCGACCATCTATTAAGTCATTGTTTGGTAAGTGCTTGGTTCAATCAGAGTTTCTCAATATTATCTTTTTAGTTCTAGATTGTATTTGCAGTTTCAAACCTCCCCTTGGTTTGCTGTTTTCCAGACACACCTGATCCTCCAGACCCACCAGTTCAAGGAAACTCTCCTCACCATTTGCCCAACCAGTTGGGTGCCTCAGAAGGCTCTCAGCCGTCACGGCAATCTGCTAGACCCCCACAACATCAACTCAAACCTCCACGAAGATAACAAGAAAAGTGCACATTACTAGTTATTTCCCACAGCTGGAAGGAAATTGATAGAGAAGTTTACAAAACTGCAAAGGCAAGATAGGAAAATGGTAGCTGAAAGTCTCAGTTTAAGTGCTTTCGTAAGTATAATCGTCTTGTGCATTATTAGCAGGGATGTCCATTTACCACATAATCACCTAGATTAGAGGAAAAGATGTCAAGCTTCACAATTAGGCTCTGACAAATGATTTATTTGTAACTTGTTGTAGATTGAGGTCATGGCCACACTGCTTTCGTTGCTTTTATAGAGTAGGCTGATAGCTCATATAGTCGATTATGTCCAAATTATTGTCAACTTCTAAGCTTATAGCAAGGCTTTGTTGCGATGATTTATGTTCGTGTAAAGGGTTAGTGACAAAGCATATGGTTTAGAAGTGAGTTAAGTGACACTTAATTATTCTTTCCCACCCAGGCCATGTAAATTTTTTCATAATTTTTATTGTAAACTGCATATGCAACCAGGAGCATTTTCATAGATTGAGAACCTCTGGCTGGCAGCAGTCTTCTGTCTTTTGACTGTGATAGGCTTGATCCAGAGTTCAGATTTATTTATTTGTTTTTGGTTCTTGGCATTCATTTACAAATCTGTTTAGAATAGAGGGATAGATGGCATCATGGTAAATAAATCAAAAAAATCATCTCTCACCCTTCATGTGATTTATCAATAGAATTCTTAAAAATTACATGCTTATTTAATTAAAATAAAATCTCTAAAGAATTTAGAAATTAATATTTTATGTAACATTTATAGCTGTATATTGAATTTCATAATCCACTAAATAAAGTTAAAACAGGTCATTTTATCTCTCTTCTCTCTCCCTAAAACAAAAATAATTTAAACTTACCGAATGGTCCAACTCTTTCCTTTTAATTTCTTCACTTCCTTCTATTGGTGTAATTGATATTATAAATTTATAATGTGGATGGATAGTGACACGTCTCTTGACCATTACACTGTAAGTCGATGTCTTTTTCCACTAGGCTAAACCCCGTTGACTATGTATGCATAAATTTTAGAATTAATCTATCGTGACAAGGTTTTATTAATCAACAACAAATTATTAATCCACTAAACAAACAAGAAGAGTGGTGCGCATCTTTAAAATGGCTTCTATCTATGCTGTCTGCCGAGCTTTCAAAAACTACCAATTTTCTTTATTTGCCCAAGTACTTAATGATTAGCAAAACCTTGAACTGTGTTTCCTATATGACAAAAGGAATAGAGATATAAACAACAAGAAAAGAAGCACAAAAAAAGATATGCAAGGCTTGTTGTAGTGAAGCAAGGACTGCGGGTTTCCTCAACTTGAACTTCACTTTAAAAGGGGCAGAGATAGATAGGATATGATCTCTAAAACGATCCCCAGAATAAAAGACCAAAAGCTTTTTTTAACTTCTTCTCACCGGAAGTAAAGTCATTATAATTTATAATCACATGGGGGAAGGGCCACGTGGCACATCAATCAAGGGCTTAATTATCCCCTAAACCCCTTAATTAAATTATTAATCACGTTATATATATATGAAAAGATAGACAATTGTTGAGTTCCCCACGTATGGGATTATGTTAGATTACAATATTATTCTCATGTTTTCATGGTTCCCCCCAAAAAAGAGAAGGTTTGGATTACCAGGAGGGAAGAAGCTCCCTTGTTTCATACATTAAGGTGCACTGCCACATCATGGGCCAACCCAATTACAAAATGAGCAAAACAAAAAAAAAATTATTTATCTAGCTAGCCAACTAGCCAAAGTCTAGAATAAGACTAAACCAATTTTTTTTTTTCCTTTTATTTTAAAATTTAAATTTAATGATATATAGCTAAGCCTAGGCAATAGACATGCACTGTGGTTGGTGGTGAGGAGCCAAAACCCCACCTCCCATGATAGGCCTTGCAAATTTCCTAGAAACCCTTCTGATTGCTAAGCAAAGACTTAAAAAAAACTTGCAAGTGGGAAATTAACTTGTCATCCTGTTATTGGCTGCCTGGAATTTCCATAATTTATTGTAGTACTCTTATGAAGACTGGAACACATTAAAAAGCACTATTAAGGGTCACTTGTTTATGTATGAAACACTTTTGTTTATAAACATTCTTTTTTGAGAAAAAAATTATAGTAATTATTGACGAAACATATATATTATAGTACAAAGTCATAAAAGAGCTAAAATGGGTACAACATCTCCAAGACCAAACACAACAACATGTTAATTTGATTTGGAGAGAATTATGCTTAAACCAACAAATACTCAACCCCTTGATTCAGCATCTTAAAGGACTTGTACTCATATTAACAATGCATCTCCACCGCGCAACGACAGAAACGACAGATTTGTATTGCAGTCGAAAACTAGAATACGAAACACATCAAACTCCTAAAGAGTTCTTGAGAATTAAAATAAAAAGTACAATTTCTAATGAGTAATAGACTTAAAATAAGAAACAAGAACACCGCTCCACATCCTCTTCGGCAACCGAAGAAATCCATAATGCCATAACGGCTAAATCTCAACCCACACAAACCGGTAACTTTCATTATTGTAACTCCAAACACTGAACTAGAGCCAAAATCCTATATATGTGGGCCAAAAACGGCAACTAAATCATGACGACAATGATGTTTTGGGGTGTTCATAAACGTTCTTTTAAAAGCTCTTCTATTGGTAAAAAATTGTATTGAAAATCCAAATACTTCATGAAGAAACATCTTATAAAAGATAGAAACACTTATAAGCTTCAAAAACGCTTTTGAATATTAGAAAACATTCTTTGTCTTTTCATAAGGCCTCCCAAACAAGCTCTCACTAACCTAAAAATTGGCCCAAGGGAGGAGAAAGATGAAAGATGTTGTGTTATGTTATTTTAATGTGGACCCCCACTTTGACCTTTTCTCATGTGGGACCAAGGGATTTGGAATGTGATATAGCCATCGGGCAAGGACAAAAGACAGCTGGTGGCAAGTAAATCACAGCCGTCCATGTAGAGGATAATGGATGGGCACCACTATATATTACCAACCAATATATTATACTATCAGAGAGGTCAGTCATGTCGGAAGCTAACCGGTAGGGTTGCCGGTAGCTAAACCTTGTGACGTTGAGAGGTCTGAAAATAAAATGCATAAGCAAAAAAAAAGTGTCATGGTGTGTCATGCGTGCAAATCAACAGCCTTATCATAATAATCCGGACTCTCAAGACACCTCATTTTTTTCATAATTTATTTAGAGCCACATTCGTAAGTGTCCACCGAGGGTTGGAAGGTTGGAATTTTAAAGAGCCCTATGAGTCAGGGACTGCATGGTTAATTAATATTATAATTAGGGTATTAATTATATTTAATTAACTATGTGTGCCTGCTTCACATGGCAGGATGCTAAGGCCTAGGGATTCCTGTGGGAAGACAAAAACCCTGTATAGTTCTGCACAGAGAATCCCAGTTTAGTTTTGTTCTCTTGTGGAGAGGAGTGGGAGGAGGAGGGCTTGTCATGCAAGAACGTGGGGCAAGTGTTTGTCTCAAAGTCAGTCAATAATGATTTTGCAAATTTAAATTTAAATTATGGGATTTTATAACTTGGATTTGGACCACTAAAATCTTAGGACCCTTTTCTTTAAACGACCCAATATTTTTGAACTGGTCCGGACCAGAGAAGTCAGTTGGTATCTTGTTTTTAAAAACAAGTTTAAGCATACCATCATGACCAACTTGATCATAAATATGAATTGGGTCCTTAGCTAGATAGCTGCTTGTTTACAATTGATATAAAATTACAAGTGTTAGCTAGACCAGTAGTACTTAATTAGTACCTTTCTTCCATTTTGATGTGGAGAGCTACATAAGTCGGGAAGAAAATTCGTTAAACATAACTCTCCAAAACACGCACGAATAACTATGAATTAAGAGTTTGTATTGAATTATTAGGCGCATGAATCAACGACTATCAATTATTAATTAATCGATAGGGAAAACATAATTCCAATTTGAGATATCCAACCATTGAAAGGGTAGTAACACAAAATCAATAGTTAATTAGTTGGTGGGCTGCATATATTACCCTCTTAATTACGTTTCAAATTCTCATATCCACTTGTTATATATGAGTGGCACAATATGAGCATGAAAATTTATATGTATTTGTCGCGAGAACAGTGAATTATTATATGTCGTAAGACTCGTTATTGTAAGATTCACCTCAATCAACAACGGTCAATTATCTAAAACCATGTAATGACTAACACTAGTTGTTAGGTTGAACCAGCCTTCGTAAAATACAGATTCTCAATTCCACCTGTTATGTTAGTGAGTGGAATGTACAGTATGAACATGTGCCACACAGAGACATGGAAAGCAATAAGAAAATAGTGAGGGGGCTACGGATGGCAACAATGGTCTTTTGAAGAATTCCAAAGCCAAAAACCTTCAAGTGCGGGAGAGGGAGAGAGAGAGAGAGAGAGAGAGAGAGTGGCTGCTACCTCTGGTAGATTCTCAAAATGTCTAATCAAACATATATATAAGGTCGGTGATTCCCTCTATGATCATTGCCCCATTATACTTTGAAATTCTAATCAAAAGCCACCTCCCTCTCCCCCACAACATCATCCCTAACACACTAATAATTTTGTATTTTAATATTAATAGTAACAGATAGAGGGAGACGTTTGGGAATTTGTTTCTTGAAATTAAAGAAAACCCCCCAGACTTTTTCTTTTGTGAAGGCCCTAAAAATGTCTAATCAAAACCTGATATTAATCTTTGAGCCTTGAAGTGGTCATGCAAGACTCCAAAAAGGAACCCAACTTTTGGACCGAAACAGAAGCCATTTTATCTGACCTATAACAACAAAATTAGAATCAAATTAACCTTATATATTAAGCATGCTTAATTACGATTCTAACTCTAATCCTTGTCCTTCATCATCCCGACATGTTATATCAAACCCCCAGTTAATGTGCCTCACTTTCATCATAATCACCTTTTTAGAACCGTAATCATACTCACTATTTTTTAATTAAAAACTATTCATTAATTAGGAGATCATATTATAAAGTGATCCGTCTGCTGATTGTTCAAAGCAGCATAAAGTTATTAATTGTCATAACAAACACCCAACTTTGTGTGGAAATTAGGGTGGCTTATGAAATAGTTGAAAAATGCAAAGAAAAACTTTGAAATCTCGAGAAATTACTATGTATCGAATACGCCAGGCACGTGACATATATATATAATCATTAAATATTGAAATTATACTACGAGTAAGTTCATTATCCAAAAAGATAAATATGATATACCACATCGTCACACCAAAAAAATTTCTCTTATCACTACACAACACAACGTGAATATCTGCAATAATTTTATGCATGTTGTTTTTCTACAACTAAATACAATAATAATTTAGTGTTCAACCTTAATACTTTTTCTTAAACCCAAAAAAAAAAAAAAAAAAGTACTCAATCATCAAATTCCTTTGCACTAATCTTGCGATACTGATTTGAACCTTGTTACCAAAGAAGAAGAATTTTGAAAACAATCTTCTCTTATTCTTGAATAAAACCCTAATGCTTCCTAATTTAAGTTTAAAATCTCTTACGATTGTCGTCATTTCGGCCTTTACCTCTGTCTTGAAGGAACAATGGATGAATTTATGCCTTCCACTTTACTGTGAAAGACTGTGAAAGGTACCTCCATGCTTACTATTATTCTTCTTCTTTTTTATCCTAGTGCCGTTATTTTTTTTTCCTCTTTTAGAAAATGTTTTCCTTCATGCCAATTCTTTCTAAATCTAGTGTAAGCGCGCGCCTTTTGAATTGCATGGAGGTGGAAAAGGGATTTTTCTGAGTGAATAAAATATAATTAATAATTTTAATAATGAAGACGATGATGGTGATGATGACTATGACAATTATAAAAAAACAAAACAAAAGGCATATATTCTTCCTCTAATATCAATATTAATAAAGAATATTTAGCCTTTGTATTTTGTTGATTACCTTAATTTTGTTTTGCAAAATTGTGTTTCATGCTTTTATTTCAGTAATCTCTATCCACTTCAGATTATTCCATCTATATTGCCCACTAGAGTGATTTGGCCTTGTCCTTATTGTCCGATCCCATTTAGTTAAAGGTACTATTATGTGTGCGCAGACATGGACTTAGCCAAGTTGGGTAAAGCGGATGCTCTCCCCACTCAGCACCGTAGTTTAGATTATTAGTTTTAAGTACAATATAGCTTGTAAAAAAAAAGAATTGTTATGCATAATTTTATGTCATAATTAAATTAATTAAAGACTGTTTTCAAAAACTTGCAACATTAATATTGTGATATTTTCTTCTGGCTCTCGAATAACTTTGATTAGTTTGACTGCAGTGAGCCCTTTGGAGTAGATTATATATGTTTGTCTACTATGTCTTTAGCATAGAAGGGAATATTTCATATCAAGATCCAATTTGAAGGTTTTATTGATTCCTATGAATCTTTTGATAAGAGGTAACAACGACTTTTCGTAATTTTCTGCAGTCTAGATAGTGTCTTTTTTCTTTGAATATTGATTTCGAATAGAGGGTTTTTTTTTTGTGGTGCTATCTTTTTTCCTTTTAAAACTCATGTAAACGTACTATAAGCAACTAGTGTGAGAAGGACATTTTTCTCGATTACATTTTACAATAATGCTATTTGTACTGTATTTATTGACCATATTGCTAACCACCTCTCTCTATAATAGAGGTGTGAGATCCACCTGTGTTAAAGAGGTGATCAGCAATGTAATAAGTAAATATGATCCAAATAGCAACGTCCTACATTTTATATTACCAGTGTTTCATTTCCATTATATATTTTCTCAAAAAAAATTATTTTATATTTTATAAATAATTCTATTTGTGAGTGAGATTCTAAGAATATTAATTGTCATAAGATGACAGATATGTATTACTAAAAAGAGGTGCAGTAACTTATAGATACAAAACATTATTGAAAAGCCAAACTATTTTTGTACTTTCCTTCCTATAGATCAACCATGAAAGGAATGGAACTATGGCTAGCTTTGCATTTCCTAGTAACTTACACAGCCGTAAAAAGTAGCATGCACTGTAATAGGTTAACTATTTGGCTTTTTCATGTTTTTTTCGGTCTGTGATTTCATTTTCTCTTACCCTTCACGCAACCTTTTGAATGTGATACATTTTGTATTTACTAGTATTGCTTTGGCATAAAATAATTCTGAAATAAATATTAGACTTATATAAATAAGTCTTAATTATAATAGATGTAATAAGTACAGTATGTTCGTCTCTCACATAAATATAGTGCGACACAGTAATTGAATAAATGTTGTCTTTATCAAATTTACGTTGACATGCGGTAAATTTAGACAACATGTTTTGAACAAAAACCATACAAATTCATACTATGATAACATATGTTTCTATGAGAAAATTCCCCGGCAAACTCATTTCTGAGGGTTGGGCGGCGGCAACCGGCGGGTCCTAAGCACCATATGATCATCATCAAAGGTATATTGTCTCCCTTCCTCATGCTAAACGTTTTGATAATATAAAAGAATGGAGGCAGGCAACTAAAAATTTGAAAGAAACCAAGAACAGTGATGAAGTTTCGAAACGTTCCTCCGAGAAATGCGGCTTCTTGCCGCCTCTTTACTCTCCTATCACTTGTTTCTGAAACAAAGGAGAGCAAAAGAAAAAGTAAAAAGACTTTTGTGCAAAGGTCTTTATTTAATTTACAGACCGAGAAAAAAAAAACACAAAATATAAAAAATTCCATTATTTAAATATAAACAATAAAATAATAAAATAATAAACAAGCACTACAGTTAGCTCGATGACAATTAGTTTATTATTAGCAATTCGGCAATTTCATATTAAACTCTCTCTCTCTCTCTCTCTCTCTCTCTCTCTCTCTCTCTATTTGTTGCGTATGGAGAAGAGCTGTTTTGTATGAAAAGTCAGCTGCTCCTCTCTCTCTCTCTCTCTCTTCAAAACCATTCTCTCCATCATCACACCTTTGTTTTGAGAAGAAGAACATATAAAACTATCCAACATCAGCCTTCAAAATCCATTTCTTTTGCTCTCCTGCTTCCTAAAAATCAAACCCCATCTTCCCAAAAACACAAACACTTGTATTAAATATATTAGTCCATTCATATCACTCTGCTTAAATCAACCCAAAAAAACCCCAAATCCAAAACCCAAGAATTGCATGCCTTTGACGTCTCTTCGGGGTCCAAAGAACTCAACAAGATATACACTTGATGTTGCAGCTTGTGCCATAAAAGCATGTGCAGCTTGTTCATGCCAATTACTAGGATGGAAAATTACCAAGGTGATTTAACTGATATTCTTAGAGCTGGCAGTGCTGCTACTTCCACCGCAGGAGCTTACCGTTCTGATCATCTTCTTCATCATCATCATCAGGAACCTCAAGCCGCCGCCGACAGCTGGCACTTCCCATCTGACCATCCTCCTCCCATGAAATTTTCCTCAGCATCCTCAGCCATGGAGGAGGAGGAAGAAGAAGATGCCAAGGACAATTTTGGCGATCCCTTTTCATCCTACATGCGCGATCCGCTTCTTCATGAACTGGACATATCGTCTAGCTCCAGCTTTTTCAGCAGCCCCAATTCCTCATCAGATATGAATATTAACATCACTTCTGTGGATGAAGCTGTCGGTCCAAGTAGCACTTTTGGCGGTGCACATATAGTTCTTGCTCCTCCTCCTCCTCCACCTCATCACCACCATCTTCATCATCATCAACAAGGTGGTGTTGTTGATGGGGATCCAATAAAGAGGCCTTGCAACATATTCTCGCGGATGCTTCAGATCTCTCCGAGTGCAAAGGTCCCTGTGACGGCATGTGACTCGCCGTTGCTGGGTGCAGCAACAGCAGTGTCGTCTCCACGGGGAATTAATAAGGCGGTGTCTGGTTCGATATCTGGTGCCATGGTTGGAAGCGACATGATTATTAATGGGAACAGCTCATCAGGAAAAGGTTGCTTGCTCGAGAACACCGGGGTGCAGATCTCATCTCCACGGAATCCGGGCATCAAGCGAAGGTGAGAGAGAGAGCATTTAATATTTTTCTTACAACTTGACCATGTTTCCCATGAATTAATTATTACTCTACCACTTAATTATAGGTTTAATAATTAATCCTGATTAGTACTTACATTATCATCATCATCATCATATAGATTAACAACCTTAATGAGAAGTGGGTTTTTTCTTCTCCTTTTTTTTCAACTTGGGTTTTTGATTGAAACATGGTGAAGTGAAGATCTAGAAGATAGGGTTTTGTTATTTAAATTATATTTTTAGGTTTGACTAAGCTCTAAAGTCTTGAAGAGCTAGTAGGCTCTCTATATGACTGTTGTTTCAGGTGAGATTGTTAAGTACTGTCAACATTACTAGCTCTATAGCTACCTAAACATGATATCTTTGTGGGTTTTTATCAAAGCATGAAAAGGTGGGGGGTTCTCTGCTTTGTGTCAAAACAACAATCACACACTTAGCTTTCATCTTTTTTCTTTTTTTTTTTTATATATCTGGAAACTACTTTTCTTCCCCAACCCACCTGAAGGGATCTCTTTTGTTCTGATTGGTATTGGCCTTCCTTTGGAATATACAATCCATCTCTTCCTGCTTTCTAAAGAAAGCAATCCAAAACAGTTTAATTCCAACGAAAAAAGGTAATCTAAATGTCAAGTTAGTCCAAACCCATGCATGTGTGTGTGTGTGTGTAGAGCTAGACCGCTTAGCTTAATTAAAACATAAACATATTAATTATCTTAATCTAATCATATGAGCAGGAAGAGCCAGGCAAAGAAGGTTGTGTGCATTCCAGCGCCTGCGGCGGCAAACAGCAGGCCAACTGGAGAAGTAGTTCCATCTGATCTGTGGGCATGGAGAAAGTACGGCCAGAAACCCATCAAAGGTTCACCTTATCCAAGGTCAGTAAGTTTTACTTCTTTGTCCCCATTTTCGATAATATCTTAGATAATAAGTTTCACCTGTCAAATAATAGAAAGTTCCTAAGTAAAACTAAGGCTAAGGCATATCTCACTGACAACCATGAGGGGTTGTGTTCCCTTTTCTTTCTTCATATATCTTTTCCAATTAAATGCAATATTCAATGCAGAGTGAAGCTAGCTCAACTAGTGAGGAGATGAAGACACATATCTTTATTTTAATTTGAGTGTCTCTTTTATATGAGGAGTTTGTGTGTCTAGAAAATGTGTGCGTGGAAAAGAATAGTACACGACATACGCATTTCATAACACTTTTACATCGTATGTATCGTAAAATACTTTTAATTCAACTATTACTAGTGATTTATGATGAAAGCAAAGATATAATGAAGGATTTTATCATCATTATAATCGTCATCGTAATCTATTATCAAACATGGTTTCAAACTTAATTAATCAATAATTGATACTACTTGCAGGGGTTACTATCGATGCAGCAGCTCAAAGGGTTGCTCAGCAAGGAAACAAGTAGAGCGTAGCCGGACTGATCCAAACATGTTGGTCATCACTTACACTTCTGAACACAACCATCCCTGGCCAACTCAGAGAAATGCTCTAGCTGGCTCAACGAGATCCCAGCCATCCAAAAACGGTGCCGCTTCGAAGACCTCTCCCAATAGTTCTCATCAGCCTCATCAGAAGCCAGCAAGCCCTACAAAGGAAGAACAAAATGAGACCATGAATGATGATAATCATGTGTCTCCAGTTATCACTGCTGGGAGTGCTTCAACAGTGAAGGAAGAATTTGAGGACATTGAGAAGCAATTGGAGCTTGATCATCATCAATTCAACGGTGATCATCAAGCAGGGTTTCCTTATAGACCATCAATGCCTGATGATCAGTCCAATCAGTCTCATCACAATGAGGACTTCTTTGCTGATTTAGGAGAAATTGAGGCTGATCCACTAAACCTTTTGTTTTCACAATGTTTCACAGCAGATGAGCAGCAAAAGGGAAGCAAGGCTGCAGCCTTGGATCCATTCAATCTCTTTGATTGGTCTGGGGATCAAAACACCAACAACAACAACAACAACACCTCATTTGGTGAAGCAGCTAAGAGGCGCTTATAACAAGACCAAGATCACCACCTTGAAAAGATATTATCAACAACAACAACAAACAAACAAACCTCCCCCACAAAAACAAGAGTTAAGAGAGTATACTCTTTTTAAGTTAGTTTTTTCTTTTCTTTTTTGGTGGTGCAGTTTAAAAACCTTGTGTTTCTGGTTTGAATTTAATTTTACATGTGGGAGTGGGGGGAAGATGACTACTTTTCTATTTTTCCACCTTTTTTTTACTTCTTTTTTTTATAAACTTTTTGGGTTCTTGTTATTTACCAGAATAGTCAGGGATTAGGGAAAGAGTTGATCAGTAAAAGGAAGAAAAAGAGAGCGCTGGTTGGTTGATTGGGAGCAGACACATTCCTTTAGGAATTTTGGTGGATGGGACAGAAAGCTGAGGAACAGAAGGTTTCTACAGTAGAAATAAGTACATCCATCGGAGACATGACTGGAAAGCTCAGTCTCAGTGTGAAAGTAGATTTGATAGGAAGATGGGACTTGCCTTCATTATTCATCTTTTAAAGTGGGAAAAATTATTCATCCGCAACCTTTGGTCATGTGGGTGTAGGTATTTTAAAAAGGAAAAAAAAAAAACCAAACTTTTATAATTTTCATCGCTTTAAGTGAGAGATTTGAAAGCAAAAAAAACAAAACAAAAAAAAAATTGAAAGATGACAAAAGAATCTAGGGAAGAAAAGAAAGAATTACTACAAAAAAGCCTGACCTTTCTCATCAATCTTGTCTAGGGATGTGTAATTGTGAGATAAATAGCATTGCTTTGGGTTCCTCAGCTTTCTGTTTCTTTTATTATCCACCCAAGTTCTTGTGCTTACTTTGGATATTGTTTTACTTAAAAATGTATTAATAGTACTTATCGAATATTAGACTGTTTTTGTTTTTTCAGGAATCAAAATTAGCATTCCTTAATCTCATCTTAGCATCTTTTAATCTTTTCCAACGAATCGAGGTTGGTGCTTAATCATTTTGCATGCCAAATAGTCATCTAGCTAGCTACTTGTGCTGTGGTGGTCCTGTGAATTTTATCAGCAGCATGCACGTAAATTCCTTGATTAAAGTTCTGACAGAGTTGTTGGCCTATGGCTGGCTGATTTTAGGTAGTGATTTTCAAAAATCAACTGAGGAAACTATAGACATGGTCATCATCATGTACAATTTACAATGAGTTCTGTTTCTGTATCTTGAAATGTGCGTGTGAGCAGAAAAAGTGACATTTGTGTGAAGACAAAAATATGTGTAAGAACCAAATCTAGTACAATTATTTGGTCTATAATAAACCTTAAACTTACATACATTGTACAAGGATAATTTAAGAAGCCTTCTTTTCTTACTATATATATTTGTTAATTATAGATGGTTTCATGAAAACCATATAACTTTGAGGACTCGTTTGTTAGAAAAGATTAGACTGGACAAGAATAGACTAGCAAAGTGGCTATATTTCATGTGCAATCACGGAATAATATGGATATTGTTGTCTAACTTGGAGGATAAAGTAGGATTATCTATAGAAGTTGATCCCGGGATAAGTTTTAGTCATCAACCTCTTATAGATATGCCTTGAATGCTCTTAAAATGTAGGCATTTTCTAATCTAGTCTAGTCTAATCCTCCATATCAAACAAGCCCTGAAGGTTTAAAGATCTTAGTGAAGATGGGCTAAAATTTAGTGAATCTTCAGTTAATTGAACAAGAAATTTGGAGCTATTTTATGGCAATTTAGTGGATATTCTGTTATTTTTAGAAATGAGGAATCAAATCAATTTGAAGTCATCATTCTTGTAAAAGAAAACAGGATTGTTCTTTTTTTTATTCACTTGTTTTGTTGATCCTAATCAGGAAGCGTGAGAAGAAGAGGAAGTGATCTCAAAGATTAGATATACACCCTGTTTATTAGTTAAAAAAGAATAATATTAAACCGATTAAACAAAAAATTTGTTCTAAATGCTTTTGGTGATCCCAGACACTAAAAATTTAGGCCTGCATGTTACAAATGCTCTAGCAGAAATCGATCATTGTTTTCTCGAATTACATTCACATTTGAAGCTCTAAGCTTCTGACTACTTCACAGGTGGTATTAGTGTTTTAACAAACTTGGCAGTGAAGTCTTATTTATTAAATTTAGAAACCTAGAAATGGGGAATGGTTGAATTTTCATTTATGTAAATTACTAAACATAAGAAAATACAGCACAGCAAAAAGTTTGTGTAAGTATATATGAATGTTGATCTATTATGCATATTACATTATTGTATACTATTTGAACATAATTTTTTCTTTTTATTCTCCTTTTTCTTCCTATTTAAATACTATTATATAGCCAACGGGTCTAGTTTAATGAAAAAGGGCATTAACTTGCAGACTAAAAATCTCATATTTGAATCCACGTGGCAACGTAGTTGTGTGTTTTTGTGAGAGAAATATCTCTCTCTCCTATAGTTTAACTGCCACTTATACTAAAACAATGTTATTGTATATATCTGGTCATCTTTCTTTTAACACATGTCATGATTCCCCCTTGCATGCATCAGGAAACATTGTGCCTCGCTTGGTAATGGAAACAACATTCAATCAATTTATTGGGAAATAGTGACCCCAAGTAATGTCAAATCCATCAACTTTAGTGAAATTTTCATATATGCCCCTCAAAATTTGACACTTCAATAAAGATCAGTCCAAAAAGTCACCCTTAAATGGTTTCGCATTCTTGGTTGATGGGGGGTAAGAGTCATTACGTATTTGAAGGAAGTTGGGTGCAATTTGGTTAATGGGAGTGACTGTGATCATGATTTTGAAAAGAAAGAATTGGAGTTATAATTGATGGCACACCATAAAGTTTCATGACCATTTTACTCCTTCTGAAAATATTTTGGTAATTTTGATACACTTTCGGAGCTTTCTCATCACAAAATCTAACAAAAGTTGATCATACGCACTTGAACAAATCATTCAATGTCTTCATATATATGTTTTGGATTGCATGTTACCACTATTAGGTCGGCAGGAGCTTCCTTTTTCTCTTGCTAACTATAATACTTAGAGCATCTACAATCATGCTGCTTCCTATTTTTAAGTTAAAATTTAGCTAAAAACACACCAAAGCCCTCTATAAAATTTGAACTCCAATCATACTCCATAATTTAGGGAGTCATAAATACTATAGTTATTTTTTAATTCAATATAATTGGTCCATATCTTTTAAAAATAATATAAAAATATAGTTAGCATTAATTAAAAGTTTAAACTATACATAAAACAAAGCAATATTAAATTATAGGAAGCTATTAGGAGTCATTTCTCTCTCTTCAGATTTAAGAATTCCTAGAGATCTCCATATTTTAGGTGGATAGAGAGCGTGGTTGGAGTTGTATTTTTCCAATTGCTCCCTAAAATTTGTTTAAAAAGATGATTTAGAGAGCCCATTGTAGATGCTCTTACAAAACTAGTCTTCTTATCAAATGATTTATATTAATTATTAACTGCATGCACAAAGTTTTCATTGGTGTTATTTATTTATTATTATTAAAAAAGTTCTCTGCATTATGAGTAAGCAATTATAGAATCCAAGTATCGATAACGTGTCATGAAATAAGTTATTGCAATCTTGATCTCACTTAAAACTATTAAATTCCTAAGTTATTATCACCAAATCTCTCTCACAACCTGTAAGATTTATTTTTATAGTGTTCAATGAAGTCACCACAACAGCAGAAAAGGGCCATATGTCCCTCCAAAACAAAGAAATGGAAATGACTGAAAATGACAATAGGGTGTGTGATGTCTTCTGACAATCAAGTAAAAAATGTAAAATCTGACTAGTTCTAGTATGAAAGTTGGGAGAAATTTTCGTGTCCGCCCGCCTTTGCTTAGCTAAATTTTTTGGTTTGAATGATGTCAGCTCAAATTCAATTATATATAGTTGATAGAAAGACATCAAATTAAATAATTAGTCTATGTATGTTCAATAAGCTTTCGAAGTCTTAATGAACGTAAATTAAGTTAATTGGCCAAAATAATGTGATCGTCTCTTCGTCTCTTCGCACACAAATTCGAATATCATCATATAACTTCAGTTAAAATGTCATATCACATTGTAAAGTTGAAGAAAAAAACCATTCGACGTTTTGGTGAGCACGAGGATTTGTTCACCTTATCTCTTATATTGTGCGCCCTCTATTATTAGCGTGGGACCTATAAACATACCGTCGGTCTCATCAGCTTCAGTCTTTTTGTACATTACTACATTAGTGTTTGTTGGCCATAATATGACTATGATTTTTGTTGACGCTTTCAAAGTTTCAACCTGCTTTCATTTGAAAAATAGTTCCTTAATAATGATATTATTATGACCATATAATTATTTTGTCTACTTCTAAATATACCGGTGTGATGGGAATTAATTCAAACATTTTGTTAGCATAGTTGCAAACTCGCAATATGCGGACTTTCCAGTAAAGAAAGAGAGTGATTTGTCTACTTTGTTAATAAGGAAACGGAACGAATGAAAGTCATTCGTGTATGTGAGTAATTATATTTAATAAATTCCTTAATTCAGTTTTCTTAAAAGATTATTTGACCTGATTAGAACACAGATGATGATGATTTGCTTGATAGTTGAGCTTCATTCTCCATGTCATATTGATTGGTTGCGAACAAAAGTGAAGTCACTTTCTTGAACTTCAAATAATATACAATAACATTTAGAACTCATGTTCAAGCCTATACGGGCTGGTCCATTGTGATTTTTTTAAGCTTTCTCGAGTTTTTCTTATTTGGGCTGTTATAAAACCGAAAGGCCAGAATCCAACCTAAGTTGACAACAAACTGGCCCAACCAGTTGCCCCAAATAAAGAAAAATAAACAAACAGTTTCTGTAATTTTTTTTTTTCCTGGTAGCAAAGTCCAAAATCAATGAATAAAAATATTTAAAAGGTGGCGGATTATCAACCACATGAAGTGTTACGTTGCAAATTTGCAATGAATGAAGTGTTTGTTGGGAAGTTGAGCAAACCAAATAATTAGTAGTAGCAAACTGCAAATATCAACAGAAAGATCGGTTACTTGGTCTCTTGTTTTGGATTTTGGGGACGAACTGAAGATGTACAAACTGAGACACTTGTTTCTGAGCAAACAATGCTCGTTCATGGCGATGAAACCTCTGAGACTGATGCGGGTAATGACCCAAAGGGCCTCATTTTCTTCTTCTGCTGTGAAATGGGAAGGTGGGGTTTCCATGGTGCAGGGTGCTTCGAGAGGAATTGGCCTTGAATTCGTGAGCTTCTGTTTCTTTTATTCATTTGCTTTGTTGCATACATATATATATTGCTGTTTTGGCAAATGGGTTGCTCTGTTCCATGTGGAGAGTTTGATTGAGATGTAGAATTTCACTTGACAAGTGCCAAAATACGTGAATCTAAATAAAATCAAAATTTCCCATTTCATTGTAGTACTTGCCTGTTCTTGATGAGTAGTTATCAAAGTGATTAGAACAATTGAAGAGTAGAATTAGCATTACTTTGAAATAGCCATGTTGGGGTTTGAAGGCTGGAATTCAGTAAAACTAGAAAGTGTGATCTTTGTATTGTTTACTAGAAAACGCATAATCCAAATGGCCTGTGGATTTATGATCTTCAGTTTTATGTCAATTTCCCTGTACAAAATAGCATTAGGATTTGGAAAAGGGGAAGATGGGAAAGTTTCCTTGTTTGGTTCAATGACAATTGCCAATCCGAATACTTTCTGTAACTGTTCTCTTATGGATATCAGAATGATAGAGTTGCATTTATCATTTGAAGAGGACTATAAAGCTGAATTGCATTTTAGCGACGCAGTCGCATTTTACCATTTCTTTTTTCTTTTGGTACTTTGCATGTTTGTATAAGACCTCTGGTTAACTTGCTGGTTGGTTTCACCTTTGGAGGAACCTGTGGTAGTGGTACTCTACAGAGTTTCCTTGTAATTGATCACCCAACACTTTTAGGTGATATCTGAGCTGTTATTATTCGTGCAAGATGCATCTCCAAATCCTTTGATTACCCTACTAGGTTTGTGACACTTTTCTGCCTCAAGATTATGTCATTTTTCGTTTTATGTCTTGTATAGGTTAAACAGCTGTTGGAGAAGGAAAAAGGTCATGTTATTGCTACTTGCCGTAATCCTAGTGGGGCAACAGGTCTTCTTCATCTGAAAAGTAAATTTGCTGAACGCCTTAGCATTCTACAATTGGACGTGACCAATGAAAGCACTATAGAGGTTACATAACTTGGTTTCTGCAAATTCATTTCTTATCTTGCTCCATTCTGAAAGAAAAGTAACCATTGAAGTTAGATGCATTTCACCGTTTCCTTTTTCTGCCAACACTGGGTAAATTAGTTTGCCTGCTAGTCAGCAATGAGTTCAAATATCAAAATTTGGCACTTTGAGGTATTCTTGAAAACTCTTTACGGTGCAGTGGTAAATTTACTGAAGAAAAAGAATCTTTGGTGTTCCTTTGTCTTTTTGGAATGAAGATGCATCGATGAAACTTCATGGTATACTTCCTGTCTATAAATGGGGGAAAAAAATTACTTCCTAAATGTTTGTTTGTGTCTTGCATTTCAGGAATCTGCCAAGTCTATCAGTGAAAAATATGGCTCTTTAAACCTTCTCATTAATGCATCTGGGATTCTTTCCATGCCTCAAGTACTGCAACCAGGTATGCATATTGGATCATTGCTTGAACAAAGACTTTGAAGTCTAATCATTATCTAGAACTGCAAAGTCTTACTCAGAAGTTTATCATTTATGTAAAAGCCAGACTGTCATTTGTATTCTTTTATTTCCAGTACAGAAACGACGTTGAGGAAAGTAGAGAAGTCATCTTTGCTGCTTGCTTATGAGGTTAATGCTGTAGGTCCTATTTTAGTGATCAAGGTATGCTCACTTGAATTTCATTTTCAAACTTGACTTGGTTCTTGAACAAAATACACATACTATTTCAGAACCAAAGTCCTTGTAAGCTCCCTCACATTAATTTTCATGGAAGTGCATATTGGAGTTGGCTAATTATTGTAATCTGTAATTTGTGCAAGCAGCATATGTGGCCTCTCTTAAAGGATGGAGGCGGCTTGGGAACTGAAAGGGATGTTGCAGTTGTGGCCAACTTAAGTGCCAGAGTGGGATCCATAGGTGATAATCGCCTTGGGGGTTGGCATTCTTATCGAGCTTCAAAATCTGCACTTAATCAACGTATGATTTCTTGCTTGAGGTCTCTTAACATCAATTTTTATTTTTATTTTGATCAAGCATGTTTAAATCAGACTGAACTAATAGTAGTTTTGCAGTGAACTTAAATAGTTATGTTTCAAATTTATAATTCTTGTTGTCCACTGTATTTGCAGTGACAAAAAATATATCAGTGGAATTTGCACGAAGGAAGGATCCAATTACGTGCATTTTATTGCACCCAGGTACAGTGGACACAGATCTCTCCAGGCCATTTCAGAGAAATGTTCCTGAAGACAAACTTTTCACAACAGAATTCTCAGTACAGAAGCTCTTAAGCATCATCCACAATGCGAAAAGCCATGATAATGGAAAGTTTTTCGCCTGGGATGGTCAGGAAATTCCTTGGTGACCATTGGATTATTTCCAAATAGGAAACAAGAAATAAGTTTTTATTGAGTTGAAATATTTAAGCCTTCAATTGTCTGTCAAACAAATCAAAGCTGTTAAACAAATATGTTTGAACCTTCAATTGATATCAGAATAAAAAACATAGCGCTTTTACTTTTTCACCTTTTAAAGTAATTATTTGAACAAAACCGTCGTATGGTTGAAACTTCTACAAATTTTATGGGTTAACAACTACATTTTTACATCAAAACAGCTAACAAATAAACAAATTTTTTTGAGATAAGCTATTCTGTCTCTGATGAACCATGTTGATACAAATGAAGACAGTTTCCTCCTTCACGGGTCATGGCTATGCGATTTATTCTTCAGGTTTGAGTTTCCTCCATCCCTCCCCCCACCTGTCTCTGCTGCCTTTTGAGGCCTGCATTTGGGTTCTCTTTCATAATCTTTTTTCTAAGGAAGATTGTTTTTCTTTTAATTGGAGGGGATCAAATCCCTGACCTATGGTGAAGTAAGAAACAAAATCCTGTGAGGAAAAGGAATTAAGAAGAATGCTTAGATTTCGTTTCACAATAGAAAGTGTGAGGCCGATCAAGAGAGAGAAGATTTGTTCACCTGCTAAAGCCATTAGGAAGGTGCATCACCGAATCTTGTCTGTGACTGTGACTCGCTTGTTCTATATGGTGATGATGTAACAATAGTCAGCTGCAAAATATAACATGTGCTCTCGATGATGAAACCAAAGGCCATCTGTTCCAGCAGCAAAAGGCACGTGCAAAGGTAATATGCCTGTGAGATGAAAACCTTCTGAAGTAGCCTGCCAGTGATGCAAACCTAGCAGGGGTCATGATGCAGCATTAAAACCTGATTATGTCAAATTTTAATTAACATTAGAGAATAGATAAATTCATTGGAAACCTAACAGACTCATTATAGAAATGCTAAATCTTGACTGACCTTCTCTTTATGGTTCCCAAGCTTCCATAAGGAGAATACCACGTGAAGAAGCACCAAGAGCAATGTTTTGACTTTGTTCTAGGCAGTATAGAAATTTTTTTTGTTACTTGCTACTTCAACTTCATCAATTACCATAAAATTATCATCCTCCATACCGGCTTGCTTGCCCTTATCATATTCAATCCAGCTATAACCTGGATCCTTAATGACCTGTTTGTCACTCATTTGATCTCTCACATTCCTTGCCTCATCCCATCTTCCTAACGAAGAATAAATATTTCCCAGAAGCACATAAGGGGCTGAATTATTTGGGGTCAAGCGGAAGAGTTCATCTGCTGCTCTTTTTGCTAACCCCACATTAGCATAAACCCTACAAGAGCTAAGCAAAACCTCCCATATAACTGGATCATCTTTATATGGCACCTCGTCTATCAGGACTTCTGCTTCATGGAAACGACCAGCACGACCTAGAGCATCAATAATGCAAGTATAATGATCCAAAACTGGCACCACTCCATGTTCTTGTTCCATAGAATTGAATATTTCAATGCCTGCATCGACCAATCCAGAATGGCTACAAGCAGTCAAAACAGCAACAAAAGTTATACAATCAGGTTTCTGACTTGATCCAATCATGTCCCTGTAAAGCAGAACAGCTTCATCTCCACGTCCATTTTGAGCATACCCATGTATCATTTCATTCCAAGTAACAGTATTTTTACTAGGCATCATATCAAAAAATTTCCTGGCCTCATCTACATCACCACATTTGCAGTACATATCAATGAGAGCACTCCCTACAAAGAGATCACTCATATATCCATCTTTTGTCATCTGAACATGAACCTGCTTCCCTTGAAATGAAGAAGACAGCTTCGCACAACAACTCAGTACAGTAGCGTAAGTGAATTGGGTAGGTCTCATCTCATCATGCCGCATCTGCTTAAAGAAAGTGAAAGCTTCCTTATCTTGAGAATTGAGCGAAAGACCTGCTATCATAGAGTTCCAACAAACAATATCTAATT
This sequence comes from Prunus avium, assembly GCF_965620075.1. Lineage (NCBI taxonomy): Eukaryota > Viridiplantae > Streptophyta > Magnoliopsida > Rosales > Rosaceae > Prunus > Prunus avium. Next base: position 31,680,855 of record NC_142287.1, read on the forward strand.
CAAGCATATTATGAAATATATGCTTTGCCATTTCTGTCTGACCACACTTTGAATACATGCCAAGAAGTCCACTTGCAACATACACGTCTGTTTGAAAGGCAGCCTTTTGTGAGGCAGCATGTATTTCTTTTCCAGCCTGCAGAAGCCCCATTGCTGCACAGGAGCTGAGGGCAACTGCCAAGGTAGTTCGATCAGGTTGCACATGTTGAAACTGCATTTCCCTGAAAAGCTCGATTGCCTCCTTGTGGTCCCCACTCTGAAAATAGCCAGAGAGAATGGCATTCCATGAACTCACATTTGGGCATGAAATGTTATCAAACATTTGACGGCCACTTTTTATATCACCAGACTTGACACACGCTGCAAGCATATGAATATAAGTAACCTCATCTGGTTCAAAACAGCAAGATCGCATTCTTTGCAGATATTCTAAAGCTTTCTGAGTCTCGCATATCTGGCCATACCCAGCTATCATGATATTCCAAGACACATTACTGACTTTTGGCAAATTAGCAAAAACCTTCTCAGCACTATTCATATCCCCATTCTTAGCGTACATATCAAGCAATGAATTGTTCAAATGAAGATCTCCCTCAAATCCAAGTTTAATTGTAAGACCATGTATTTGTTGTCCATTCACATTACATGGAAATCCATCACTCTGATCATCAAGACCATACTCGCCGCCTCCTCCTCCTCCTTTCGCACAAACACCCAAGATGCTCGACAACGAGACAGAATCAATACGAACCCCTTTCCTACACATCATTCTAAACATTTCCAAAGCCTCCATGACTCTGTCCGTCTGTGCTAACCCACCCATGAGAGCCGTAAAAGTAACTTCATTTGGCTCAGCCATGTCACCAAAAACCCGAATTGCATCCCTAATAAGTCCACATTTTGCATACATGGAGAGTATAGCATTGCCCACATAAATATTCTCCTCAAGACCAATTTTGAAGGCAAGACCATGACATCTCCTACCATGCTCCACATCCAACAATGCTCCACACGCACTAAACACACTCGCCAACGTGAAACGGGTAGGCATGAATCCCTCCAAAATCATTGTATCATAAACACCCAATGCAGTTTCCTCTTGCCCATGCCGGCCTAACGCACTAATCAGAGTGTTCCAGGAAACGGTGTTTCTCTCAGGCAATTTCAAAAACAACTCCTGAGCATCCCCTAAACTCCCAAATTTACAGTATCCACCCAATATGGCATTCCAAGAATACACGTCTCGGTGAGGCATTTTATCAAACAGCCGGTCTGCATAACCGATATTACCACATTTAGAGTACAACTCAACGAGGCGGTTAGAGAGGAAAGTATTCGACAAGAGGCCATTGCTACGTAATATGAAAGCATGAATGAGCTTGCCGGCCAAATGGGCTTTCTTGTCTATGCAACCCTGCAAGAGATTTGCTAAACTGGTAGCTTTGCCTTCCATGGATTTCAAAGCTTAGAGAGCTTGTTCAACATTGCGATATAGTACACTACCTGAGGTACTTGTTCCTTCTATCCACCAACGACACTAAGCCACGTAGGGACAAACAAATTGTACTCCAATTCTTCAAATAAGTGCGTGAATATATGAGAGAGAAGCTCGAAGTTTAAATTGGATATGAACCGTATGACTCCTATGATCCTATCCTAGGGTTTTTGACAAAAATTGAATTGAACTGGGAGCCAAACCGGATTGATGCGCGACCGGCGGTATAGAATTTTACAACCGTATAGCCGTACCCTATAAATAGAATTTTCAAACGTATAGCTATAATCTATAAATAGAATATTTCAACGATAAAGCCGAACGGCTATACTATGTAAGTAGAATTTTCAAGGGTATAGCCGCGCGGCTATACTCTATAAATATAATAATGTGGATTTCTCTTTTTTAATTACTTTATTTAGTAGTTATCTTTTAATTTTTATTTACCTAATCAATAATTAGTATTTAAATATTTTCTTAAAGAAAAAAAATTAAAAAAATTAAAAAAATTAGTTACTATTTATTAAGTAATGTAAATTGTGAAGTTAATTAAAATATTTAATACTAATTATTCACTAAATAAATAATAATGAAAACATCATTTCTAATGAAAATAATGAAATAAGGATGAGATATTTTTTTAATTTCTAAAAAGAAATTTTTTAGTCCGGCAAATATAAATACATATTTTTTTTTTGGTGCGATGCGGAAATATTTTTAAAGCATAGAATTTTTTAAACGTATAGCCGCGCGGCTGTACGCTATAAATAGAATTTTCAAACGTATAGCCGTCCGGCTATAATCTTTAAATAGGATTTTTATAACAGTATAGCCGTCCGGCTATATGCTGGAAATGGAATTGTTTTAAAAGTATAACCGCTCACAGTATAGCCGCGCGGCTATACTCTGTAAATAGAATTCTGTGAATAGAATTTTTCTTTATTTATGTATTTGAAGTTCTAATATATGAAAAACAATGGAATTCTTTTCCAGCTGGCTTTCATTTATTTATTTTCTTCTTCTTTCGTTTTGCTACGCAGATAATCTTCGTCATCGTCGAGATTTTAGGTTTTCATGCAGCATCACTCCATTTTATACTCCGAGCTAATTGCAAAAGACTTCAGCTTTGCTTCTGTGCGACGTCGTTTGGCCAAAGAACCGTTTGACAGAGCCAACAGCCGCCAAAACCAGACCAGAACTCGAGTCTCAATGGAGAAAGGTGGGTTAGACTCTGCCGGCCGAGAATTCAAGAACGCAGAGGAGATGTGGAGAGAGCAGGTCGGAGAAGACCAGAGCAAGAAGACTGAATGGTACCGTCAAGGCGTTGGCTACTGGGAAGTCCGTGCTTTTGGCAATCTTCTGTTTGTGCTTTTCTTTTTCTCTCAGTCATTTTGTCAAGTTGGCTCTGCCCATATGATTGCTTCCTTTTGATGACGTGAACAATTTTGCAAGATAATGTCAGTAGACTTGTTGAGACAAGCATGACAAGAGTCCTGTGAGAGATCTCCTCTGCATAATGCAATTGCATTGACTTGGTTTTGGTCTTGCCCCAATGATGAATTGTAAAACCCATAATTGTTTTGGGTGTTGGAGGAGGAGAAGGAGGAGAGGAGGCTGTTGAGGTTCTCTTGGTACTTGTCACCTGGTGTGTAGATGCCAGTATCAGTGCATTTCCAGCAGTACTCAGCTCTTTCTGTGCACATACCATACCATCATATTGGGATATGGTGGGGGCAACAAGGTTTAAGAGAATAATAGCAAGAGTAATGAAGAAAAGCAATGATCTTGAGGAACCCATTTTTCTTGCTCAACTCACAACAGTAACACAAACTTGTCTTAAAGGAAAGACATATTGGTTCCTTGACAAGGTCATTCATAAAAATAAAAATAAACATATACTACGGTCAAAATGGTTTCTTGACCCTTAATTTGATCTTACGTTTGTTGTCCAATTTTTCCAATCCCATAAGGCATATGATATTTTCCATTTTCTATCTTCGTCTGTTGTGCTCCTTCGGCACATAAATCAGGACGTCACCGAAGGAGCACAACACCCATACATACCAACATTTAAATTTATAAAATGAACGCAACATACCCAACGAACGCAACCCCTGCATTTGCGTGGATTTTTTTCCTTTCCTCAATCACGTGTGGCTCACATGTGGTTAAATAAGAAAGGACTGAATAGGTTATTCAATCATTGAATCTCAGCCACCCTTTTGTAACATGCAAACTCAGCCCTTGGATAAGCGGGGCACCACAAAATTTTCCTCTTCAAAATTGGACAACAAACGTAAGATCAAATTAAGGGTCAAGAAACCATTTTGACCGTAGTATATGTTTATTTTTATTTTTATGAATGACCTAGTCAAGGAACCAATATGTCTTTCCTTTAAGACAAGTTTGTGTTACTGTTGTGAGTTGAGCAAGAAAAATGGGTTCCTCAAGATCATTGCTATTCTTCATTACTCTTGCTATTATTCTCTTAAACCTTGTTGCTCCCACCATATCCCAATATGATGGTATGTGCACAGAAAGAGCTGAGTACTGCTGGAAATGCTCTGATACTGGCATCTACACACCAGGTGACAAGTACCAAGAGAACATCAACAGCCTCCTCTCCTCCTTCTCCTCCTCCAACACCCAAAACAATTATGGGTTTTACAATTCATCATTGGGGCAAGACCAAAACCAAGTCAATGCAATTGCATTATGCAGGGGAGATATCTCAGAGGACTCTTGTCATGCTTGTCTCAACAAGTCTACTGATATTATCTTGCAAAATTGTTCACGTCATCAAAAGGAAGCAATCATATGGGCAGAGCCTTGTATGGTGAGATACTCAAACAACTTGATATTTGGTATTGAACAAGTGGACCCTCTTCAGCATGTGCGTAGCCAAAACTCTGCCAAAAATGCTCAACAGTTTGAGCTGGTGCTTACCCCCTTGTTGGGTATTTTAAGTGACAGAGCTGCGTCAGGGGATTCTCTTAAAAAATTTGCAGCAGGCCATGCAACTGTCTCTGGAGATGAAAAGATATACGCACTTGTTCAGTGCACTCCAGACATCAACAAGCAAAATTGCAGCAATTGCCTTGAACAGTCCGTCTCAGAAATTCAAACCTGTTGCGGTGGAAAGAAAGGAGGAAGAGTTCTTAGACCCAGCTGTAATTTAAGGTATGAGGTTGGTCTGTTCTTTGAGTCTACAGCCAATTCGTTAGTAGATATTCCAGCTCCAGTTCCAGCACCAGCACCCGAAGAAGGTATGTACGGTTATTATGGTATAGTATGGTTACCCTGCAAATCTTAAATTTGATATCCATGTCTTACAATTATGTGGTGTGGTTTTGGCTTTTGATAAGATATCCCATCCGATTTTCAGCAAAAAAGAAGAGTGACACAAAACAAACTGTCATCATCATCGCTGTGGTTTTGGTTGTTTTTGTCACTATTTTCAGCAGCATATGCTTTTTCTTCAGAGTAAGGAAACGAAGGATAAAACTTGAACAAGGTAAGTTCTACTCTGTTTATTTATCTTATCTGAGGTTTTGGAACTCTCTTTGCTAATTAATTTTCCCCTTTTCAGATGAGAATTCGGAAGACGTTAATCTGGTGGAATCGTTGCAATACGATTTTGAAACTATAAGATCTGCAACAGATGACTTTTCTGAAGCAAATAAGCTTGGACGAGGTGGGTTTGGAGTTGTTTACAAGGTAGCAAAACAATCACTTTCACGAGAAAAAAAAATCTCGCATGGTTTCCTTATTTTTCTCTTTTAAACATTCAGGGTAGGCTATTCAATGGGCAACCTATAGCAGTGAAAAGGCTCTCCAAAAATTCTGAACAAGGTGATCGTGAATTTAAGAATGAGGTCATGTTACTTGCTCAGCTTCAACACCGGAATTTAGTGAGGCTCCTAGGATATTGCTTGAAAGCAGAGGAAAGACTCCTCATTTACGAATACGTGCCTAACACAAGTCTTGATCACTTCATTTTTGGTATATTTGCTCTGCCTCAAATTTCGTATAATTTATAGTAATTTCTTAAAGATTAAAAAGTTCATATTTCTTTTAATAAAATTGTGTTTAGACCCAAACAATCACGAGCATTTGGATTGGGAAACACGTTACAAGATCATAGGAGGCATTGCTCGAGGGATTCTTTACCTCCATGAAGATTCTCGGGTTCGAATTATTCATCACGATCTCAAAGCCAGCAACATTTTGTTAGATAAAGATATGAACCCCAAAATTGCTGATTTTGGAATGGCAAGATTGTTTGTTATTGATCAAAGTCAAGGGGATACAAAGACAGTTAGGGGAACTTAGTAAGTGCTGTGATAACATACACTTTCATTTTGTGCTCTCCTTACAACAGAAAGCTTTCATTGAAAAAGAAAAAAACTTTGCATGTCTAATAAATGGAATATAATTCATGCAGTGGATATATGGCTCCTGAGTATGTAATTCATGGTCGCTTTTCTGTCAAAACGGATGTCTTCAGTTTTGGGGTGTTAGTTCTTGAAATTGTAAGCGGTAAAAAGATTGGTAGTTTCCGATATGGCGAGAATGAAGAGGACTTGTTGACCTATGTGAGTATGAATACATTAAAGTCAGTATATATATTCTCTTTTGCCGTGGTAAAATTTCTTTTTGACCATATTGATGTACTTTTATAGGCATGGAGAAATTGGAGGGAGGAGACATTTCAAAACATCATAGATCCTGTGTTGACAAGAAGTTCACAAATGGAAACGATGAGATGCATCCACATTGGTTTACTGTGTGTGCAAAATAATGTGGTGGACAGGCCAACCATGGCTTCAGTTGTATCAATGCTTAACAGCCAGTCTCTCGCACTTCCAGTACCCTCACAACCTGCATTCTGTATGCATAGTACCAGAAGCCTCTCTCCATGTGTATCAAAATATGAGCCTTCAAATATTACTGAACCATATCCCCGCTAGTGGTTGAGTACCAACCGTACGGTAACATATTTAGGTTTTAGATTTTGTTTATTTATTTAGCACCAAAGTTTTGTTGGTAACTTCTTGCTTCAAATTCAAATTGGTATTCATCGTTAATAAAATGGCTTCCCGTGGCTTCACTATTATGCCTGTTTATCTCCATGCAGTTCTTACTTATTACACTCTCTAATACAATGAGAAGGGCAATAAAAGTTTAATAAACCAGTGAAAAAAACGAATGAAAGCAAGTAAAAAGACAGTAAGGATATTTTAGATGTTTAAATCCAATCCAGAAAAAATAAGCTCCCTTTATCCCATACTAAACTGACCACTCCGGACTGGATCTGGAAACAAATTTTCAACAAAACCCAAATTGAACCAACCAGTTATAACTAATAATCAAGCCTTCACAAACCAATAACCTTAGGATTAATATGGGTTGGGCTAATGGGTTTAGGCCCATATTTAAATATTAAAATAAAAAGAAAGAGCTCAATATGATAAAGGCTTTTTATCACAAATGGTCCTTGACGTTTACAAAATTATCGCGAATGGTCTTTGAGGTTTTTTTGTGACACTAATAGTCCTTAACGTTTGGACTTTTTATCACAAAGGGTCCCTGCCATCGGAAATTCTGTTAAGTGTATGATGTGGAAGATAAGTGGAACCCACATGTCCAATCACATCGTGACATGTGGATTAAATAAATAAAATAAATATTTTTTTGATGAAAATCCATTAAAAAACTATTTAGCCTCTCTCTCTCTCTCTCTCTCTCTCTCTCTCTCTCTCTCCTCCCTGTGCTTTCCCTCTCCCTTTGTTTTTTTGTTACCTCTACAAACCATCTAGAAAATCTTCAAAAAACTGTTTATTGTATGTTAATCATTTGGCCAGGGAAAAAAAGGATTTTCTGAAGATTCTTTTGCACTGAATGGCTTAATCATTTGGATCAAACAAACTTTTGATATAATTTTTCCATCAAAAAAAGAGAAAGCTAATTAACTTCAGACTATATGTTTAAGGGAGAGGGTGAACAGAGGGCGAGGGCAGAGGGAAAGGGAGAGAGGCTAGAGGGAGGAGAGAGAGACTGAATATAGAGAGCGGATGGGAAGTTGCACAAAAACATGGATTTTTATTATAAAAAAACATATATTTTTTATTTATTTAATCCACATGTCACGATGTGATTGGACATGTGGGCTCCACTTATCTTCCACATCAGACACTTAACAAAAATTTTGACGTCAGGGACCATTTGTGATAAAAAGTCCAAACGTTAAGGACTATTAGTGTCACAAAAAAACCTCAACGACTATTCATGATAATTTCGTAAACGTCAAGGATCATTTGTGATAAAAAGCCAATGATAAAATTAGGTATGGAGAAAATTTTGCATTAGATTTTGATTGATGGACTGACGTGTCTGATGAATATGCCTTGCAATTGCCTTGTGCGGTTATACGCTTTATAAAGATATTGTGATTTTTTTATAAAAAAAAGTGTTTTTCCTCGATTTTTGTTTATTGATACTTTAGAGCATTATCTATTACTATTAGGCTATTACTTGAAGGAAACCTTTAAGAAAATCATGAGTTTCATTTGAACATCAACATAGATAAATAAAATCATGGCAACTGAAGCTTAAGCATGCATTTATGAGTTCAAAAACAAAAACTTTTCCCATGAATCTTTTAAGCCAAGTGATAGTTGTACTACTTTCCTAGAACATATTTCTAGTAAGATTGGAAGGAGGAGTTACTCTTGGTGCGTGCTTTCAACCCTATGATCGAATTCCACCAAAGTTGTTGAAACTTGAATGGCTCCAAAATCTCCACCTTGGTGTTGAAGCTTGAATGACTCCTTCAAAACTTCAACTTAGGAGGTTCTCCAAAAAGTCACCAAAATAGGTAACCTCTAAGTCTCTTCACCAACTAGAGCTTGAGAAGAATATGATGAGCTTAGTGAGAGGATGATGCTAGTGATCCCTCACTAAGATGGTATGAAAGTGTAGAGAGAGTTTTTGGAAGACTAGAGCTTTCTTTCTCTCTCTTGTTTTTCACTAATGAACCCTTAGGCTTCAAAAAGATGATAGTCATCTTTTTCTTGAGTCAACAAGTTGACTCTAGCAACCAAAAGCCCATATGAACGTCCATCCCTTAAAATTGGGCCTCTTGGGCTCAATTTAATTTATGTTGTCATACAACCCAATCTCTATGTCCAAAAGGATAAAGCCCAATGAGCCTGGAATTCAAAATTCCCGTTTGAAGCCTATTCCGACATCATGTGTCGTTTAAATTAATTCCATAATTAATTTTGCCTTAACCAATTAACAAAGCTTAATTGATCTCTTCAATTCATCATCTCCATAACGGTTTCTCAAATAACTCAAGTTTAACGGTGTGCGATCCATTAGGTTCTAATTAGCAAGGTCGTGGGCAATTTGAACTCTTCGTAATTGATTGTGAATCAAAACCCCTTTTTCATTCTCCCTATTAGTTAGGATCATTAGTCCTTAGGGCTTCCACCATCCATGAGTGACACCTAGCAGTATGTCATGGATATCCAAGCTAAGTAGAATAAGCAGAGAACCTATTCAGTTGGAATTACAATGCAATACGGTCCTTCCCTATTACAATGCTTTTAATCTCATTACTAGGGCATGGTGCATGTCAAAACCCCTAATGAGATTGTCACGTCTTATATGATTTGTATTAGTATGACAAGAACATCCTTCTAAGTCATACCGAATACTTTGATCAGAGATTTGCTTAATCATATCTTCCGAGCATTCTCCTTCTTTACTGAAGGATAGAGATTCCATGTTGTACACTCACATGTCTCCATGAGTCAATCGTGAATCCCAACAATACTTGTAACACATCCGTGATTAGGACATGTCTTTATAGCATCATCAAAGATCCACAACCTTCCCACAAGACAATCATGGTGCCTCAGGTCTAAGGACTAATTTGCATTATTGCAACTTGGAGTTTCTTGTTTGACATATAAGTAAAATTTCCATACAAGAAACTCTCGTTTGATCGCGTTCAGTGAACTCATTCTCTATTGAGCACCTACATACTTGTCTTAGTGTCTCCACACGAATGACTTGAGACCAGTCATCCTCCCAATTGAGAAGACATAGCATGTATCGGTCTTTCCGGATTGTCAGTGCCCATTTGACAATCCTATGACTAGGAACATTTAGGGCATGAAGATAATAGAGGAAAGGTCTCCTGAATCTAACTTCCTTAGATTACTTTCTCTCTATCTCACATCCCTTGGACTTATTGTTTAAGCATGTGTAACTGTTAATGAGACATTTACTAATAAACAATAAACTTGCCCTTTAAGAGGATTAAACATAAGTCTAATACATGAAATATCCATAAAAGATTACATCATATGATTGGTGTTGGCGCTAAATCTTGAATAGATAGAGATGAGTGCAACTTACAAGTGGGATGGACGATCAAGAGATCGATTGGGTGTTGGATGCCGATTCTTCCTGTCCTTGGATGCTGATCCTGAATAGAAGATAAGCGAAGCTCGTAAAGTCTATGGAACCGGTGTGGAACCAGCCTAAGACCCTCCGATGCTCGAGTAAGATTGTTTTTAAGAGCTCTTGCTGTTGACTATATAGTAGTATAAAAGTCAAGCTGAAAAGTCTTACCCCTGTATCGTAGTGGGAGGGGCATACTTATAGAGGGCATTTAGTATGCTCTTAGCGCTCATTTTCGATGTGGGACTCGTGGGAGGGCCCTATGAGGTTGACACGAGTCCTTAGATATTTCAGGCGGGTGCTTCGAGGTTGATTCTGCAGAATCGGTAGGGGATACCGATTGTAGGCTGTGTTGGGCCCTGTAATGATCTTTTGCTGCTTTGAGATAATATCATCAGTAGCCTATGCCGATTGTCCGAGGCCTTGGGTGCTTGGGCGAGTTTATGAGATCCACGTGTCGTTGTACGAGTGGAGGGTCAGATATGGTACAAACAGTAGTCCCCCAAGTTGCCGATTGAGAAGCTTCTCGGTTGGGGACTTGAATGTGTATTCGGCATTCTGACCCGGACACAATGGTCCCATAATTGCCGATGGTGGTATGTAGTCCCCCAAGTGCCCAAGGGAGTGAGCTTGGATAGGAGACGGCATGATGTGCCGGTTGTTGCAAAGGGGCGAGTGAAAACTCATGAATGTGCGGCTGCCGTTCGGCACGAGAGGTGAGTGAGAACTCATCAATGTGCGTCTGCCGTTCGGCACGAGAGGTGAGTGAGAACTCATCAATGTGCGCCTGCCGTTCGGCACGAGAGGTGAGTGAGAACTCATCAATGGGCGCCTGCCGTTCGGCACGAGAGGTGAGTGAGAACTCATCAATGTGCGCCTGCCGTTCGGCACGAGAGGTGAGTGAGAACTCATCAATGTGCGCCTGCCGTTCGGCACGAGAGGTGAGTGAGAACTCATCAATGTGCGCCTGCCGTTGGTTAGTGGAGTTGTGCTCGAAGGTGGCTAGATCTGCCACGTTCGGGAAGTTGAAGCGTCTCCGAGGAATGGAAGCGTTGCAACTGACGTTTGGTCTCTCCCATGCATGCGTGACACGTGTCGGCATGGCTGTGAAGAGCCGCGTCGTTTCGTATCCCGATGCGTCGCTTCGCTTCCCGATGCTAAATCGGCCTTATAAATGTGAGGAGAAGACGAGAGTACAAATACTTGGAAATTTTGAGAGCAAAGAGAGCTTGTGAGAGGCGATTTCCGGTAACCGTGCTGAGGCTGAGCAGGCGATTTCCGGCAAGTTTGAACAAGGCGGAGGCGATTTCCGACGAACTTGAGCCACCGTGCAAACAAGGTATGTTGCCGTGTTTTCGTATTCCCATGGATCAAAGTGTTGAATTGCAAGAATTTATGTTTGAACAATGTATGAACAAGCATGAACACGCATGAACACGTATGAACGTAGTGTTTTTAGGAGGTAGAATAGGATTTGGATTCTAGCACAGCCCTTAGTGTACGTTCGTGTGTTGTTTGTAGATGTCAGATACCGAATCCGAGCGTAGGCGTAGTCCGAGGGCATACGAGGATGAGTCGTCCTCGGGGAGTTCTGCCGAAGAGAGTGGGAGTTCTGAATCTGCGAGCTCTTCGAGCTGTGAGATAGTGGAGGGGGCAGGAGGGCGTGCCGAGGCTGGGGGTACTTCAACGAGGGTGCCTGGGGGTGATGAGCCTTCGACCTCGGGTCGTGAGGCCGATGGGGGTGGTGTCTCTGTTGCCGTTCCCGGGGAAGGGGTGCTGAGGGTCGTCAGGGGTAGGCAACGGATCCCGATGGCGAAGCCCACGGAACCTGTGTTCGGAGTAGATGACTTAGAGCCGAACACACTGACCGAATCCGAGTTGGCGAAGATTCGGTCGGAGTACAACATTCCGGAATCGGTAGGGATGCGAATTCCGGAGCCCTTAGAGTCGCTAAGTGACAATGACAAGGGGGTGGTCTTCTTCACAGATGTGTTTAAGCATGGCCTTCGGCTGCCGTTAAAGCATTCGGTGCAGAAGATCCTGGCGGCGATCGGTTATGCGCCAGGGCAGTATAACCCAAATTTTTGGATTACGCTGCTCGGGACGATCACGGCGTTCAGCTTGGCCGGTGAGGGGGAGCCAAGCTACGAACAGTTCGCCCAGTTGTACAGTGTGACGAGGGCGAAGAGTGCCGATCATGGAGGGTGGGTTCAGTCCAACTGTCTCTCGGCAGGGCAGCGTGGGCACTTTGTGGTGGGGGTGCCGAGCTCTCAAAAGACGTGGCGCAAGCGTCGAGTGATTGTCTCCGGTGATTGGGAATCGGCACCCGGAGTTATCGTTGAGAGGAGGATTCCTACGTCCTTCCAGACAGTCGGTAGGGTAGAACCTGCCGTTCGGCAGGGTTAATAGTGTTGGTTTCTTTTTTTTTTTTTTTTTTTTTTTTTTTTTTTTGGGTACTGACCGTTGGTATTTTGGTTTCAGTGTCCTTGAAACGGCCGGCCGCACCGATCAGAGAGATTGAAGCAATCGAGAGGGTGAGAGCGAAGATTGCCGAAGAAGATCGGTTTTGTAAGGAGCTGCTCTACTTCCGGAATCTGTTCAAGGCAGGCCTGATCGGTAGGGCCGAACACGATCGGAGGGTGAAGGAGGAAGAGGAAGAAGAAAAAAGGCAAAGTAAGAGATGCCGTTCGGCAGGGTCGGTGTTTTTTTTTCTATGCTGCCGTTTCCTTTTTGACTTCGTGCTTTTCCTGTTTTGCAGTGGCAGGAGGGAGGCCTATGAGCGAGGCGACGAGGAGGCGTCTGGAGGGGCAAGGGGCGCCAAAGACGAAGAAGGTTCAGTCCCCCGGGCCGAAGAAGAGAAAGACGGCAGGGCCAGCGGGAGGGACGTCGGCTGATGAGCAGACGGTGGCTGACCGCCGGAGGGAGAAGAGGGCGGCGGAGGCAGAGGTCGTTCGGGAGGCCCACCTCCAAATGACGGGCAAACGGCAGATCGAGGGTCCCATCGATGTGACGCCGTTGCCGAAACGGCCAAGGGGCCCGAACGAGGGGACATCGGTGTTGATCCCTGATGATGAGGTGGAGGGAGAGGAGGGACCGGTTAACATCGCGTGTCCTCGGAAGGCTGTGCCGTTCATCAACTGTATGATTGACGGTGCTCAGATGGAGCTGGCTGAGCTGGAGCAACTGTCAACGAAGACGTTGCGTGAACAAACCGGTCGGGCCTTCCGTCTCCAAGCAGCGGTAAGTGTAGGATTTGTAGCTTAAGGATACTTTGATTCGGCATGTATTAATGTGTCCGTTGGTGTGGCAGGCTAATATGGACATGTGGCTCTGCGCGAAGCGAGCTGTGAATGCTGCCGAACGGTACCAAAAGAGATTTGAAGAGGGCCGTTCGAAGATCGCTGATGCCGGAAAGATGCTGCAGGAGGCGGACCAGCGTGCCGAGGAGAATGCGGCGAAAATTGCTGAGCTGGCGTCGAAGCTGGCGGCGACCGAGCTGGACGTGATGTCTGCCCATGAGGCGAAGGCAGCGGTAGAGGTGGCGATGGATGCGGCCGAGCGGTCGCATGCCAGGGAGCTAGTAGAGGAGAAGGCGAAGGCCGTTGCGGACTACCGATCGTCGGAGGAGTTTACTGATCGGTGCATAAATTACATATCATTTTGTACCCTTTTAACTTATGATTTGGTTATGTTTTTGAGTTAAACTTGTGCTTTTAATCCTTTTTGTGTTTATCTTTCAGTTCATTGAGCTTTAGGTAATAATGATGGCTTTAGAGAGCATAATTCATGCAATTCAAGCATGTTAAGGCCTAATTTGGATGAATGGATGAAGAGCTTAAAGACAAACTCATTTTGGCTACAGCCCCCTGCCAATCCAGTTCCGTAGGTCATATTGCAAGCATTGTTTCAACAACCTACATAGCTCTAATGAGGCTACATTCTTCATGAAAGTTGTTCCAATTGGTGTGTACTATAACATATCCAAAATTCAGCCCCATTGGATAAATCTGGAGTCCGTTACCTAGCAAACACAGAACCATGCTCAGAATGGATCTTATCAGAGCGGAAAATGAGTTAGCAATTTGTTTCGGCCTTAACTTCTTCCTCCGACCTTGGATTGGCCCAAATAATATATGGATGGAAAGAAGACATTCTGAAATTCAATTTTGAGTGCTTAAAGTCCTAATTTGATTAAGAGAAGCCCAAGTTGTAAGCCCTTGAAGTTGCTGGTCATGCTGACCTCAGCATGTGCTGGTTGGATGCTTGGTCATGGTGAGCTAGGTATGAGCTATCATTTCTGGTTGGAAGCTTGGTCATGGTGACATGAAGATGAGCTAGGGCTGCTGGTGGGATCTATTGGTGAAGTGCATCAACCAATTCAAGATTTTCTAACACAAGTGCATCACCCAATTTAGATTTTCTAATACAAGTGCATCAACCATTTCAGATTTTATAAAACAAGTGTTGTATGCATTAGCCATATTGAATTCAGATTTTCACTTCCCCTAGGCCTATAAATAGGGAAGTTCTCTAAGCTTGTAAACACACCCCAAGGGGGGGAGCTCTCAAGCACTTCTCTAGAGCTCCCTTCCCTTCTCTCCCTCAAATTCTCTTAGTTTCTCTTTGTAGTTCTCAATTGTTGTAATAAGATCATTCTATTAAATTTTCTTTGTACTAAATATCAAACACTTTTCCTTTCTCTTCTTCTAAATTCTTCAAATACTCTCTTCTCCAAACACTTCCCAAACACTTCTCCCATTTCCTTCATCAAATTCTCTAAAACTTCACAAACACATTTCTCTTCCTTCCCTAAGTTCTCAAATTCTCCAAGTTCACAAACATCCTCCAAGTTCTCAACCACTCTCTTCCAAATTCTCAAAGTTCCTAAACACTCTCTTCCAAAATCCACAAAGCTCTCAAAACACCTCTCTACTTTCTTCTCCAAATCCTCCAAGTTCTCAAACACTCTCTTCCAAATTCCCCATGTCTTAAACACATTCCCTTCCAAAATCCTCAAAGCTCTCAAACACATGTTCTTCCAAAATTCTCCAAAGTTCTCAAACACTTCCTTTCTTCCTCAAAGTTCTCTTAGTTTCCTTAATGTTTTCTTAGTTGTAATTTATTTTTCTTTGTTATGTAAATTCTTTTCTTAAGTTTTCAAGTTGAATTAGTTTCCAAGTTTCAATTATGGTTTTTGTTCTTATTCATTATGCTTATAAGTTAATATGCTAGTTTGAATGATTGATCACCATTTAGGCTTGCATGTTAGCTATCTTGGTTTGAATTAAGAGTATACACCATGCTTTAATTCGAATTGAACTATGAATAGGAAGAGTATGTATGGACATTCGACAACAGGGATTAGATACATACTTGGTTGTTTAAAATGTTCTTCTATGCTTAATGGGTTCCTAATGCTTAATTTTAGGTTAGACAACAAATGATCAAATTAGGGAATTAGGAACACAAGGTTATGACCACACACCATGGCTTAATCATACTTTAGCTAGAATCAATCCATTAATCTAAATTGAACTTGGGAACTTATTTGCTTGAGTTACTTATTTCTTTCTTCCTTGTTTTATGTTCTTTGTTTTTGTTTCTATTTTGTGTAGGGAAACTAAATTGGATCATTCAATCACCAATCCCTGTGGAATCGACCTCGCACTTACATATGCTATACTACCAACGGTTCGTGCACTTGCGAGTATCACAAGTTGAGGATGCAGCTTAATCCATTTTGGTGGAGCTAAATCTACGCAACAAGTTTTTGGCGCCGTTGCCGGGGATCGGTAACATTGTTTGATTCTATTTGGCTTTCCTACTTTATTTTTTTTTTTTTCTTAATTGGACAATTTCAAGTTTTAAAGTTAATGACGTTAATGGACAAGTTGTGTTTGTAGTCCAACAGAAAAGGACAATTGCCCAACAAGCAAGAGAACTGGGTTTAAGTCCCAGCTTACACAACCCATTGGTGCTTGTTGCTTTGAAGCATGGAATTGGACGTGTGTTGATTTTTCCTTTTCATTTTTAGTTTTTTTTTTTATATTTCGTAATCCTTTAATTCTGTTTCAAGTTTTTTGTGTTCGTTTTAGCAATTTATGATAGCTTAATAAAAATGGAGAGAGATGGCAACCTCAATCATAAGAATGGGGAGTGTGGAGCAGTGGGAGAAGTCGCGACCTCCAAATGCATCCATGCTCGACCTAATCGCTTCAAGGGGGAGTATTCCAATCTTTTCTCTTTAGTTGTTTTGTTATTATTTTAGTAATTTTAATTTTCTATTTCTTTTATTAAAAAAAATTAAAAAGATTTTTTATATTAGCTGACTCGTGGTAACTCCAGTGAGCGTCTCCGTCAATACAGTGTCTAGGAGTTCTTTAGGCGACACCTTCGGTGTCTAAGAAGTTTGGGTTTTAAGTGGGACCTTTGTGACCCCTCCAACCTTCCTGGATCCCCTGGCTGTGTTTTCTGAGGCCCTTAACTGGTCATCCATGAGTTGCTTGTATATTTGTGTGTTTTATAAAAAAAAAAAACAAAAAAAAAAAAAACAATTAAAAAAAAATTGAAATTTGAGTTTTTATTTTTTTTTATCCTTGTAAATTGCAATTTGGAACTTCTTTTTTTTTTATTTATTTATTTTTCTTTGTGTGGTCAGTTAGTTGTAAATAATAATAAATTTAAAAAAAAAATCAATTTGGAACTTCTTTGTTTTCTTTTTTTTGTTTTGTTAAGTTAGTTTATGTATTTATTTACGTGGTGTGGTTAGTTAGTTTATTTATGAGTGTTAAAAACATATTATTTTTATTTCACTCAAACAATGCATTACAAACAAAGAAAAAAAAAAGTAAAAAATTAAAAAAAAAAACAAAAAAAACAAAAAAACAAAAAAAAAGAACATTCAAATAAATTAAAAATAAAAACAACTTCTTCTTCTTCTTCTTCGTCTTCATCTTCATCTTCATGGCATGCCTCTATTATCTCTTACTTGCAGAATCTGCAGCAGCTCCACATGGTCCTCATTTTTTCTTTGCAGTGCTTCCACGTGCTGATTGGCACAGTAGAGCCGCTTCTGCAAGTCCGCCACCATAGCCTTCAAGGAAACTATTTCCTCGCTCATCGCGGCACACTCCCGTGTTCTCGCCAGTAAACGCATGCCCAAATTGGTAGCCGAGACCGCGTGGAGCACAGTTAAATTGTGGGACTCCTCCACTGCTGCCTTGTCAGACCTCTTTGCCACATGCAGATGATCTGTCGATGTGAGCTTGCTGCCAATCATGCCTTCCAGCAGTGCTGCTCTGTTCGGCACTGCCTCAGAAAAGTTCGGTATTACCTCAGCAAAGTTTGAGGCCGTACCATGATGATATGTGGAGTTTGGGAAGACATGGTTTTGAGGAGCCCTTATCTGCGCATTCGGTGGCGCAAGGGACAATTCAAGGTTGAGATCATCAAGGTGAGTGCATGAGGATGCCATTGTTTTGTTTTTGGATTTTTTGATGTTTTTCTCTGAATTTGCAGGAAGAAATGCGGGGTACTCTTCTACTTCACCGAGATGAGTTTAAATAGACTTATACAGACGAGGGAGCCGAAAGCACTTCGGATCTCGAGGGTGCTATCCTGTGCTCTTTTCTCTCGGATCCCTTCATTTCTGGCGCAAATTGCGAGCACGTTTTTTTTTAAAAGGGAGCATGTCTACACTTTCACTTACTTTTGCCTCCCTGTTTTCTGATGTTTGTGTTTTTGTTTTTTCAGTTTTTATTTTATTTTATTTTATTTTATTTTATTTTCAATTATTTTCTTCTTGTTTGACAGGTTTCTTAATAATGTAGGAAGAAGAGACAAAATTAAAGATGCGTCTTGGACACCTGGTGCAAGAATCCCAACTCTTCTTTTAAATTCTTGTTTGAATTGCGTGTTTATTTCAGTTTATTTATTTATTTATTTATTTTGTTTTTTTATTTAATTAGGTAGTATAATTTAAAACTCATAGGATATTCTTTGAAAGAGCTAAATTTTTGGTAACTCCAGTGAGCAACCGCAGTCTATACAGTGTCTAGGAGTTCTTTAAGGCGACACCTTCGGTGTCTAAGAAGTTAGGGTTTTAAGGGGGACCATTGTGACCCCTCCAACCTTCCCGGAACCCCTGTCTGTGTTTTCCGAGGCCCTTAACTGGTCATCCTTAAGTTTTTCTCTTAAAAGAAGAAGCAGTTATTTGTGTATTTACTTAACTAAAAATAAAAAAAATAAAAATAAAAAATCTTGTTTTGGTCTTCGTGTTTTTGTTTGATTGTCGTTCTTTAAATTTAGGGTCAATCGTTTCTTTGAGATAGCTAACGTTTTTATTTCCCAATTAAAGAAAAAAAAAACACACATACACTTTAAAATTAAATAAAAACTGAAATCATTTCTTCTTGGCCTTCGGTGTCTCGACCATAGGAGCTTTGAGTTTGGCCCTCTGGCTGTCCTCTTCCGGGGCTTCACGCACAGCCTCTTGGGGCTCATCACTTGAGCTCCCAAAGATCGCAATCTTAGCTTGAGCGTACCTACTCTCGCGATCTGCTTGCTTGCGTTTACCCGGTCGGTCTAGGTCCTCCAGCTGCTTTCGCATGTCGCGAGAATACAACTCTACCATCTTTGATAGGTTTTTATTCTCGTCCCGCAATACTTCTAGCTGGTGTCGATTCACCTCCACTATCCTTGATCTCTCCCTTTTTAAGCTCTTTATAGCACTTTGACAATCTTCAACCATACTTCGCTCCGCCGCCAACTGAGCTTTCAGCACCTCTACCTCATGGGACTTCGCAAGTAGGCGATGACCCAAACTTGCAACACATGCTGTACTCTGCACGCTCAGTGCCAGGGCATCACTCGTGACTCGGTTGTCATCCCTTGTCCCGAACACATGTATATCTTTGGGAGTCACTAAATTTCTGCCAACTCCAATAGCAACATCGTTGTCTAGGAGTATTGAGTCATTGACAGACACAGGCCCCCGTGAGGAGCCAAAGTAGGGCATCCATACTGGTGCTGCTGCTTGGCCCCGTGTTTGAGTCGGTGGAGCTAGGTTGAGATCCAACGAAAATGGGTAGGAAGAGGCCATTTGATTTCTCACCTTTTTCTTCTTTTCTCTTTTGTGTTTCTGAGTTTGTGGTTTTGTTTTTATCCCCTTCTTTTTCCTTCTTATAGATATAGTCTTTGACAAACCCTAGCCATTGCAGCGTCTAAGCATTTCTGAATCTCCAGCATTCATCGAGTCCCACAACCTTCTCGCTTTCCAACCGTACCCAACACATTTATCTCGACGTGACCTTTCTGAATGGACGCGTTCAGTAAAGTCATCACGACTTTGTATGGCCCCGTAATTTCTGCTTGTGGAGTCTGCGGCGCCTCTATGCGTCGACACGTGGCTCCTGCTTTCTGCCCGTGACTATCCATGAGACGACATTAGGGACCACGTGCTTTCTTTTCAGAAATCCCACTTTGCGCTCATAATTCACGTTTTATCTTCTTTTTTTTAAAAAATAATAATAATAATAATAATAAAATGTGTGGGCTTCAGAATTCATTTTGGGTCGGTTTTTCACCTTGTTTGGGTTTCAAGGTGGGTTAATTTCATTGTGGGCTTTGGGCTTCAAATTTTTTTGGGTTTCAGAATTGTGTGATTAGGGTTTACTGTTTCATTTTTTGTTTGTTTGTTTGTTTGTTTTGTAATTTTTATTTTTGTAATTATTTTATTTGTGTATTTTAATTCTTGTGTGTTTTGTGATTTATATTTACTTTAGTACCTTTCATTTCTTGCTATGACATTGGTTGTTCCTAATTTTTAAACATTGAGGACAATGTTCATTTCTAGGTTTGGGGGTATTGGAGTTTAGCATGTAAATTTGATTTTTTTCCTTAATTTAATTTAATTTTTTTGCTTGTTTTTATTTTTATTTTATTTTGTTTGAGTCTTGCTTTTATTTTTATTTTGATTTTATTCACTTTCCGAACACATTTGATGAGATTGTGATAAATGTTTGCATGACTTAAATGAAAATTGGATTTCATTTTATTTTAGTTTTTTTTTTCTTTATTAAAAAAAAAAAAAAATTTAAAAAAAATATATTTTAATTTGGCATTGTTCTAACATGATATGCTTGAAACCTTCTTTAAACTTGCCATTTGTTTCATAATTTTCCAATTAAAGGATTTGCATGATCTAAAGAATTGTATGAAGCATAAATTAGACTTATATAACAAACCATATAAAGTGAGCTTTTGAGCCTTGTACTTCAATTCATGAGTGTTATATACATACTCTTATTTTCTTGTCATCAAAGTTGTTGTTTGATCTCATTATTCATTGATTTGGTTGAACACTTAAAAGTCATTCATTCTTATGCAATTTGATTTCATGACATTTAAGAAGTGATATTAAGGCCCTCTTTGGATCGTTTGTGCCTTTCAAGCTAACCTTATGCATGCTTAAGCATGATTTTCCATTGTTAACCATTTTGAGCTTACATGTAAACCTTTTCTTTCATTTACCAATTTTATTTCCTCGCCTTAGCCCGAAAAACAAATATTTACCTTTCTAAGGAACTCATGAGCTTTAATTGGGATGTGTTTTTCATACTAAGTTTGGGAATGGGTGTTACATTTCGAAGAAAAAAAGAAAAAAAAGAAAATCACACAATTGGTGAAAGAAAAGAAAAAAAAAAGTTATGATTAAATGGTAGTTGAATGAAATTTTGTTTTTGGGTTTCATTGGTGTTTGGAAAGGAGTTTAAATCATTGTAAATGAAGGTATAAGGAGTTTTGATCATGTAAAAGAAAAAATCTAATCGTGATGATTCGAAGTCTTGTAAACAATTATTTTATGCTCTTACATTGCGAGTTCCTTGGACTTTGTATTATCCATACCTTTCATTTCTTACTCACCTTACTCCCTTGGCCCAATTACAACCTTTACTAAAGACCTAAATTGATCTTAAATGTCATGTGGTTGAATTGCATTCATTTTCTGCTTTTAAGTGTTTGGCATCCTTCTTGAGATCATATTAATGCAAGTTCTTCATCTTTCTATTTTGAGTTAAGTCTTTATGGTTTAACTCTAATCTCATGTTTATAACTGAGTGTTGCATTATAGCCCTCTTCTGAGTGATTCATTTGTGAGAGGACAACTTTGGTGAGATTTGAAGTTGAACTTGTGCTTTGTATGATTTTTGAAATTGTGTGAAAACTAAGATTGGGGAATTTGTTGCATTTGGCTATCACACTACTACATTTTGAGCATATTATGTTTTGAACTTTGCCGCTTTGTGAATAATGTCTAAAATTGAGTTTTTATTGTTAAAAACTTTTGAGTCATGTGCATGAGTCATTTCTCTTCAGAAAATGTTCGGGAAGATTGTTTTGAGTCTTACTTTTGTTTTGTTTTTATTTATTTATTTTATTTATTTATTTTTTGGTTTTTGGTTTTATTTTTGTTTGTATAATTATTTTTATTTTTATTTTGCTTAAGGACTAACAAATCTAATAAGTTTTCTAACCATTTTGTTTTGTAGAGTTAGAAAAAACGTTTGTGGGTATCGTATCTGTTAAACCCTCAGGAGACACAACTCCTCCTACTAGGGATGCCTAGAGGTTTAAAGGCTTGTTGCATACGCTAAATGCAATCGAGTTACCTACGAAAGTGGTTTAATTAACTTCTTGTTTGTTTTTATCTTTGTTTTCCTTTTGTTTTGCTCGAGGACTAGCAAAATCTAGGTTTGGGGGTATTTGATCGGTGCATAAATTACATATCATTTTGTACCCTTTTAACTTATGATTTGGTTATGTTTTTGAGTTAAACTTGTGCTTTTAATCCTTTTTGTGTTTATCTTTCAGTTCATTGAGCTTTAGGTAATAATGATGGCTTTAGAGAGCATAATTCATGCAATTCAAGCATGTTAAGGCCTAATTTGGATGAATGGATGAAGAGCTTAAAGACAAACTCATTTTGGCTACAGCCCCCTGCCAATCCAGTTCCGTAGGTCATATTGCAAGCATTGTTTCAACAACCTACATAGCTCTAATGAGGCTACATTCTTCATGAAAGTTGTTCCAATTGGTGTGTACTATAACATATCCAAAATTCAGCCCCATTGGATAAATCTGGAGTCCGTTACCTAGCAAACACAGAACCATGCTCAGAATGGATCTTATCAGAGCGGAAAATGAGTTAGCAATTTGTTTCGGCCTTAACTTCTTCCTCCGACCTTGGATTGGCCCAAATAATATATGGATGGAAAGAAGACATTCTGAAATTCAATTTTGAGTGCTTAAAGTCCTAATTTGATTAAGAGAAGCCCAAGTTGTAAGCCCTTGAAGTTGCTGGTCATGCTGACCTCAGCATGTGCTGGTTGGATGCTTGGTCATGGTGAGCTAGGTATGAGCTATCATTTCTGGTTGGAAGCTTGGTCATGGTGACATGAAGATGAGCTAGGGCTGCTGGTGGGATCTATTGGTGAAGTGCATCAACCAATTCAAGATTTTCTAACACAAGTGCATCACCCAATTTAGATTTTCTAATACAAGTGCATCAACCATTTCAGATTTTATAAAACAAGTGTTGTATGCATTAGCCATATTGAATTCAGATTTTCACTTCCCCTAGGCCTATAAATAGGGAAGTTCTCTAAGCTTGTAAACACACCCCAAGGGGGGGAGCTCTCAAGCACTTCTCTAGAGCTCCCTTCCCTTCTCTCCCTCAAATTCTCTTAGTTTCTCTTTGTAGTTCTCAATTGTTGTAATAAGATCATTCTATTAAATTTTCTTTGTACTAAATATCAAACACTTTTCCTTTCTCTTCTTCTAAATTCTTCAAATACTCTCTTCTCCAAACACTTCCCAAACACTTCTCCCATTTCCTTCATCAAATTCTCTAAAACTTCACAAACACATTTCTCTTCCTTCCCTAAGTTCTCAAATTCTCCAAGTTCACAAACATCCTCCAAGTTCTCAACCACTCTCTTCCAAATTCTCAAAGTTCCTAAACACTCTCTTCCAAAATCCACAAAGCTCTCAAAACACCTCTCTACTTTCTTCTCCAAATCCTCCAAGTTCTCAAACACTCTCTTCCAAATTCCCCATGTCTTAAACACATTCCCTTCCAAAATCCTCAAAGCTCTCAAACACATGTTCTTCCAAAATTCTCCAAAGTTCTCAAACACTTCCTTTCTTCCTCAAAGTTCTCTTAGTTTCCTTAATGTTTTCTTAGTTGTAATTTATTTTTCTTTGTTATGTAAATTCTTTTCTTAAGTTTTCAAGTTGAATTAGTTTCCAAGTTTCAATTATGGTTTTTGTTCTTATTCATTATGCTTATAAGTTAATATGCTAGTTTGAATGATTGATCACCATTTAGGCTTGCATGTTAGCTATCTTGGTTTGAATTAAGAGTATACACCATGCTTTAATTCGAATTGAACTATGAATAGGAAGAGTATGTATGGACATTCGACAACAGGGATTAGATACATACTTGGTTGTTTAAAATGTTCTTCTATGCTTAATGGGTTCCTAATGCTTAATTTTAGGTTAGACAACAAATGATCAAATTAGGGAATTAGGAACACAAGGTTATGACCACACACCATGGCTTAATCATACTTTAGCTAGAATCAATCCATTAATCTAAATTGAACTTGGGAACTTATTTGCTTGAGTTACTTATTTCTTTCTTCCTTGTTTTATGTTCTTTGTTTTTGTTTCTATTTTGTGTAGGGAAACTAAATTGGATCATTCAATCACCAATCCCTGTGGAATCGACCTCGCACTTACATATGCTATACTACCAACGGTTCGTGCACTTGCGAGTATCACAAGTTGAGGATGCAGCTTAATCCATTTTGGTGGAGCTAAATCTACGCAACATTTACACGTTTGGTGGATAGAGAGGTCATGGAGCAATGTGACGACTTTCTCTATCGAGTCAAACGGTATAATGCTGACAAGAAGCTGAACCTGAACTTCCTCCGGGATCCACCACCGCTGCCGGAAGGGGTGACCGAAGAGATGGTGGAGGCCTACAAGGGCGAGGATGCCGAGGCCGAGGAAACCGACGACACCGATTCAAGCAGTGGGGAGGAAGGTCATCCCGGGCCGAGGGCTGCCGTTACGTCTACTGCCGAGCCGTCGACTGATCCTGTGCCTGCGTCAGCTGATGTCGATGTTGTAGCGACCGAAGCCGATCCACCCACCTCGTAGACTTTTTGTTTTTAACATTTTTGAGCGTGCCGAACGGCGTATTGTAAAGACAGATGGCCCTTCTGTGGCCCCTTATTTATCAATGTTCAGTTTGTTTCGGGTTTATGTGCCATGTCCCTTAATTCTGTATGTGCGCATGTCGTATGTAGAGTATGTTTGACATAATATTGCTGAATGGTAGTGCCGTATGTATAGAATAGGGAGTTCCAAATTAAACCGATTACAAAAGTTGATGACCGAAGGTGACGACCGAAGGTATGATACAGAGGTGATGACCGAAGGGGCGTTCACTTGTAGTAATATTTGAGATGTTCTATATTCCAAGGGTGGCCGAGGGTTTGACCATCGGTACCACGCAAACGGTAAGTGCCTGGGCGGCAGATGGTGACAACTTCGTAAGGACCTTCCCAAGATGGACCAAGGGTGCCGTCGTTGGAGTCCTTGGTGGCGAGGGAGATTTTGCGTAGTACCCAGTCCCCTACTTTAAACGATCGGCGTCTGACGCGCGAGTCGTAGTAGCGGGAAGTCCGTTGTTTGTAGGCGGCATTCCGAAGCTGAGCCTGGGAACGGTGTTCCTCAATGAGGTCCAGGTTGAGAGTGAGCTGGGCTTCGTTTTGCTCTGGCTCGTAAGATGCCGTTCGGCACGATGGTGCGTTGATCTCGACTGGAACAACGGCTTCGGAACCGAAGGCAAGGGAAAATGGCGTCTCGCCAGTCGACCGTCGATAGGAGGTATTAATGGCCCATAGCGCTTCCGGAAGGAGATCGGGCCAAGCTCCCTTAGCTGTCCCAAGCTTTTTCTTCAGCGTCTTCTTGATGATCTTGTTGATTGCTTCGACTTGGCCGTTCGACTGCGGATGTGCTGGGGAGGCGAAGAACAGGTTGATGCCAAATCGGTGGCATAGGTGCCGGAACTGAGAGGAGTCGAATTGTTTTCCGTTGTCGGTGATTATTGCGTTCGGGAGGCCGAATCGACAAATGATATTCTTCCATACGAAATGTTCAACCCTGGCTGCAGTGATTGTTGCCAAAGCTTCGGCTTCGGTCCACTTGGTAAAGTAGTCGACGGCGACGATGGCGAATTTGACCTGTCCCTTGCCCTGGGGCATAGGGCCGATGAGGTCTAAACCCCATTGGGCAAAGGGCCATGGGCTAACAATCGGAGAGAGTGGTTCGGCAGGCAGCTTTGGAACGGAGCCGAAACGCTGGCATTGATCGCACTTCTGGACCAGGGTGGTGGCATCGGCATGGAGAGTCGGCCAGTAGTACCCTTGCCGAATGGTCTTGAAAGCCAATGATCTAGCCCCAGAATGGTCCCCACAGGCCCCCTCGTGAATCTCTCGTAGGACGTAGTTTCCCTGCTGCGGGGTCATGCACCGAAGCAATGGTAAGGAGTGACCACGCCGATAGAGAATCTGATTCAGAAGGAGGTATCGTGCCGATCGGCGGCGGATAGTCGTTGCTTCAGGTTTGGGGCCAGGCAACGTGCCGTTGGCGAGGTAGGCGTGGATAGGATCCATCCAACTTGGATCCTGCCGAACGGCATGTACTTCGAGGTCGGTGGTACTGCGCCGAGTGAGGACCTCGATCGGCACACGGCGCCCTATGTTGTCGTCGATCGCTGATGCAAGGCGTGATAGAGCATCGGCGTGGCTGTTCTCGGATCTGGGGATCTGTTGAACTTGGTACGCAGTGAAGTGGTGCAGCAATCGGCGAGCGTGTGTCAAGTAGGCAACCATCGAAGTGTCCTTGGCTTCAAATTCAGTCAGTATCTGGTTCACGACAAGTTGTGAGTCGCTACAGATCCTGAGTTGCTGAGCGCCCATTTCTTTAGCGAGCCGAAGGCCGGCCAACAGAGCTTCATATTCGGCTTCGTTGTTGGAAGTCCGGAATTGGAATCGGATGGCATATTCGATGGTTGTCTGGTCAGGGGCCTTGAGTACCAAGCCGGCTCCGCTGCCCTGTCGGTTGGACGAACCGTCCACGTAGAGAGTCCAAAGTGGAATTGACGGATTAAAGATTCCTTCGGTCGGGTGGGCGACTGGTACCGTCGAAGATGAATCGGATGCGGCGTCCTTCGAAACTGGCCCCTCGGACGCGGTTAACTCAGAGATGAAATCGGCTACAGCCTGTCCCTTCTCGGCAGGACGAGGGTGGTAGCGGATGTCGAATTCGCCGAGCTCGATGGCCCATTTGACTAGCCGACCGGATGTCTCCGGTCTCTGGAGTATCTGGCGCAGAGGCTGATTGGTGAGGACGGTAACACTGTGAGCCTGAAAGTATGGCCGAAGCTTGCGTGCTGAAAGGACGAGAGCGTAGGCGAGTTTTTCGAGCTCGGGGTACCGAATCTCAGCGTCTTGCAAAGCATGGCTAATGTAGAAAATGGGGAGTTCGATGCCGTTCGGCTTGCGAATGAGCACAGAGCTAAGTGCCGTTGCCGAAACCGAGAGGTAGAGGATGAGTTCTTCGCCGGGGAGAGGAGTGGATAATAGGGGTGCTCTGCTCATGTAGGCCTTAAGATCTTGGAAGGCGCGATCGCATTCGGCAGTCCAGACAATCTGCCGTTTGCTTCCTTTGAGGGCTTTGAAGAATGGAGCGCACCGATCGGTAGCCTTGGAGATGAACCGGGCTAGAGCGGCGACACGCCCAGTCAGACTCTGAATGTCCTTTTGTGTCTTCGGGACCTGCATGTCGAGTAATGCCTTGATTTTTTCAGGGTTGGCCTCGATTCCTCGTTGGCTGATCATGAAGCCGAGAAATTTGCCCGAGGAAACGCCGAAGGCACACTTGCTCGGGTTGAGGCGCATGTTGTACTTTTTTAAGACGCCGAACATGAGCGAAAGGTTGTGGAGATGAGAATCGGCCGTTCTGCTCTTGACCAGCATATCGTCCACATAGACTTCCATCGAGGTGCCAATGAGGTCGGAAAAAATTTTGTTGACCAATCGCTGGTATGTCGCCCCAGCGTTCTTCAGGCCGAACGGCATGACGTTGTAGCAGTAAAGTCCCTTGTCGGTGATGAATGCCGTGTGTTCGCGATCGGTAGGGCTCATGAATATTTGGTTGTAGCCTGAGTATGCATCCATGAAGCTGAGAAGTTCATGGCCTGCCGTGGCATCCACCATCTGATCGATCCGTGGCAGAGGAAAGCTGTCCTTTGGGCAAGCCTTGTTTAAATCGGTATAGTCTTGACACATTCTCCAGGCGCCGTTTGATTTTTTGACTAAAACCGAATTTGCCAGCCAAATTGGGTAGGTTACTTCGTGGATGAAGCCGATGGTCTTCAGTTTGTCTACTTCGAGCCTCATTGCCTCATACCGTTCGGCATCGTAGGCCCGCCGTTTCTGCCTGATGGGTTTGAAAGTGGAGCAGATGCTGAGCTTGTGGCTGATGACACTCGGGGCGATGCCGGGCATATCGTCGTATGACCAGGCGAAGACTTCTGCATTGGTTTGCAGGAAGGTGATAAAATCGGCCCTGAGTGCCGGACTCAAGGTTGTACCGATTCGAACTTGTCTGTCCGGTTGTGCTTCGGAGAGGGTGACTGGTTCTAAATCTTCGGCGGGTTGCGCTTGCGGGGTTACAGTCTCATCTCGGGGGTCATCTGGTTTGTCCGTCCCCCTGCCGTTCGGTACGCCCAAGCTGGTGGCGACCGAGTATGTTTCGCGAAGCGCAGCCTTGCCGATTCCTTGGTTGCCGAAACGTAACACGTCCGTGCACTCAATTGGTCCCCTCGCACTTGGCCGACGCCAGCGTGTGTGGGGAACTTGAGGAGGAGCATGTGTGGTGACAGCATGGCCTTCATTTTTGTGAGCGCCGTCCTGCCGATGATAGCGTTGTATGCCGTTGGGCAGTCGACCACTAGAAAATGGGTGTAGAGGACCGTTCGTCTGGGGATGGTACCGACAGCGAACGGGAGCTGGACACTGCCGATTGGTTCAACCACGTCGCCAGAGAAGCTCAGGAGAGGGGTGATATCCTTGTTCAGATGCCGAGGGTCCACGCCGAGGGCGTTGAAAGCGTCGGCGAATAGCACGTTGACCGAACTGCCGGTGTCGATGAGGATTCGGCCTACGTCGAAATCCGATATATCAGCCCGTATGATCATAGGATCAGAGTGGGGGAAGATGATGCCTCGCTCTTCT
Organism: Prunus avium; assembly: GCF_965620075.1. Taxonomy (NCBI): domain Eukaryota; kingdom Viridiplantae; phylum Streptophyta; class Magnoliopsida; order Rosales; family Rosaceae; genus Prunus; species Prunus avium. Next base: position 31,709,196 of record NC_142287.1, read on the forward strand.
TCTTCAGAAAAGGTGATAGGTTCCCAACCGTTGCGTTGAATTTTGTCATTGCGTCCTCCCGCCACGCTGAGGATTTGTGGATGCCGTACGGCACGAACGTAGTTTTTAACGGATCGGTTGCTGGCTTCGGCAATAGGCGCCCCTCCACTGATCATATTGATCTGCCGATTCAATGGGTTATCCGTTGCTGGCTTGGTGTTTAAATACTGATCCAGCTTTCCGTCATTGATGAGGCGTTCAACGATTTTGCGCAGCGCGATGCATGATTCCGTATCATGGCCGTTGTATTGGTGGTACCGGCAGAAGACACCGGTGTCTTTTTCGCTCTGGCGAGGGAGTTTCCGATTGTTCGGCTTCGGTATCATATCCCCTTCGGTCAGGAGAACTTGCTCATAAGTGGTGTTGAGCAAAGTGAAGATTTCGTCTGGCCGATTCCCCTTGTGGTTGCCCTTCTTGTTGTTGTCCTGCCGTTCCCGGAAGTTGTCCTTCCGCTTGTTTCGCTGAGTGGAAAAAGCAGGGACAGGGGGTGCCGTTCGGTAGGGGGCCTGGTTTGCCGATCGGTCGACCGGGAATCGGTCGTAGTTCTGCGTTGGAGGCTGATCGGTCAACGCCGTTTTGTTTATTGGGGTCGAAGCCGATCCCTTGGAGTTGAAATGCTCAGCCTTGGCGTGGATAGCCGCCTGTTTCATTAATTCGGAGTAGGTGGTCCAGTTGCTGCTGTGGACCAAATAACGAAACTGAGACGACCGAAGGCCGCTTTTGAAGGCACCGAAGGCCGCCCTGTCGTCAGTTTCCGGACATCTGGAGTACTCATGGCTGAACCTAGCCGCATATTCCCTCAACGGCTCATCGTCTTGCTGCCGAACGGTATATAGATCATCGGCGGAATATAGGCGATCGGTCTGAATCATAAAATGGTTGAGGAAGGTTTGCTTCAACTGATTGAAATTGTCGACCGTGTCTGGCTCCATCCGATAGAACCAATTCAGAGCGGCTCCGGTCAGGGTGGAGGGGAATAGCAAACATTGGCCTTCGTCCGTCAGTCCTTTGCAACCCAGAGCTGATTGGAAGGTATGAATGTGGGTAACGGGATCTTCGACCCCCGAATAAAACGATATGCGGAGTGCTTGGACCTCCTTCTCGTGTCTGAATGTCCGGATTCGATTGGTGAACGGCCCTGGCTGTACCGTTCCCCATGTTGGTGTCCGAGCCTGGTCTTGTTCCTTCTCGATGCGAGTCATCTTCTGTAGGAGGAGACGAATAGTCGGATCGGTAGATGGAAGATCGTCACCAAAGGGTTCGATCGCTCGGTTCCCTGTGCGTTGGTCAGTATTGTGACCTCGCCTTCCTTGGTCTGCCGTTCGGCTGGGGCTTCTCTCGTAATTTCCTTTTCGCCGATCGTTGTCTTGGTTTGATCGGTGGCTGTGGCGTCGTGCAGAGGGCCCTGCCGATGAGATTGTGGTTCCTGGGGATGTTGGAACATAATCTGATTCGTCCGTCTCTTCCAGGCCGATCGCGCCGTACCTCTGGCGTAAGGGGGATTTTGGTCCAAGTACCTCCAGGCGTGGATCGTCTAGCTTCGCCCGGACCTGGATGGGCGATGACTGCCGTTCCCTGCGCCGATCGTTGATCCTCTCGCGGCAATCAGAATAAACGCGATATTCGGGATGGCGTTCCTTCGGAGTGGGCACGAACAGTCTTCGGGAGACAGTTGGTCCGTTCGCGGCCTGCTGCTTCCCTCTATCCTGGAAAGTGGGCTTTCGTACGCTTTTAAACGATTTCTCCTGCCGAAGCTGTGTGGCTGGTTCCCGATCGTTCTGCAACTGGGCGGAGAGTGTTTGTTGTTGATGCAGTTGCCTCTGGGTGTCATCCAGTTTGGAGGCGAGAACATTGTTGTGCTCCTGCATTCTTGCCATATCCTGCTGTAGGGTCTCCATCCGAGCCTCCAGGGTGGTCGGTCGAGCAGGTGTCTGAAGCAAGGGAGTTGGATTCGGCTCGCCAACGAGGCCGAGGATGGGGCCATCGGTAGGGAGGGCCGAAGATGGATTCATTTTTTGGTCTCAGAGTTCTTTGTTTTGAGATATGGGTTGATCGATAAGCGATTCCCACAGACGGCGCCAATCTGTTGGCGCTAAATCTTGAATAGATAGAGATGAGTGCAACTTACAAGTGGGATGGACGATCAAGAGATCGATTGGGTGTTGGATGCCGATTCTTCCTGTCCTTGGATGCTGATCCTGAATAGAAGATAAGCGAAGCTCGTAAAGTCTATGGAACCGGTGTGGAACCAGCCTAAGACCCTCCGATGCTCGAGTAAGATTGTTTTTAAGAGCTCTTGCTGTTGACTATATAGTAGTATAAAAGTCAAGCTGAAAAGTCTTACCCCTGTATCGTAGTGGGAGGGGCATACTTATAGAGGGCATTTAGTATGCTCTTAGCGCTCATTTTCGATGTGGGACTCGTGGGAGGGCCCTATGAGGTTGACACGAGTCCTTAGATATTTCAGGCGGGTGCTTCGAGGTTGATTCTGCAGAATCGGTAGGGGATACCGATTGTAGGCTGTGTTGGGCCCTGTAATGATCTTTTGCTGCTTTGAGACAATATCATCAGTAGCCTATGCCGATTGTCCGAGGCCTTGGGTGCTTGGGCGAGTTTATGAGATCCACGTGTCGTTGTACGAGTGGAGGGTCAGATATGGTACAAACAATTGGCTTTTAGGGCATATTTCCAACATTACTTATGTCTCTATTGTCCCCTTTTGAATTTTACTTTTCCAGAATTATTACCTGTATAAAGAATTTAGCATTTTTCATGTTTAATACTCGTATTGTACATGTATGTACGTAATTTTCATGTTTAATACACTTGGTTTTGTACAAATTTTTTTAATAATACATATAAAATTCACGTATCATACACATAATTTTCGCATAATATTGAATAAAAATAATTTATTTTTTAAAAATTTAAATTTATAAAGTATATATATCGAACTAGCAAATTAATATATATAAAGTATAAACTAATGCAAATGGAGTTGTCCTCTTTTTATAATTTTTTAAAAATAAATCGTATAGCCGCACGGCTATACTCCTTTTAAATGTAAGGGTTATTCGCAGCAATGGTCCCTCAACTATACCCGTAGTTACACTTTGGTCCATCAATTCAATTATTAGTTGCCAGAGTCACTCAACTAGGTGCTTTGTTGCACCAGTAGTCCTTCCGTCAAGTCTGTTAAATTTTCTGTCAAAAGTGAGGGTAAATTCGGAAATCCATGATAAGAAAATATTTTAAAACCTAAAAAAGACATGGCCCTAGAACTCCTCAATGTCGTCGTTTCGGGGAATGGGTCTGTGGCGTCTTCGTCTTCATCGTCTTCGCACTACGCATCAGGGTACATCGTGCACCCCGGCACAACACAAAAAGGGCTTTGCCGCATACCCACTTCCTTCCTCTCTCTCGCTCTCTATACTCGAGCTTAGGCTTGGCTACTCTCTCTCTCTCTTCGAACCTCCGTTTCTCTTTGTATTTGTTTGATCTTGTGCTCTCTTCTAATTCAATCTCTCTGTAATTGCGCGTGCGTGTTTGTAAATGGCTGCCGCGAGGATCGAGCGTGGCGATCTGTGGAAGAACAAGGCCCTGTCCGTACAGCTCCGGCTCAGGAAGCGGTTAAGAGTGGAGGTGGACCGCCGGCTCAAGCTCCACCCTATTTTTACAGACGACGGTTACTTCTCAAATCAAAGCTTTGGTCATCAAGGCTTTGAAGGAGCCCGAGCGCGACCGCAAGAAGACTAAGAACATCAAGCACAGTGGAAACATCTCTCTAGAAGATCATGAAGCACAGATCCATGGCCAAGGAGCTTGCCGGCACGGTGAAGGAGATTCTTGGCACCTGCGTATCCGTCGGGTGCACGGTCGACTGGGCTGTTGCTGTGAGGCTCTTTCTTTTTCTTTTGCTGAATTAAATTTTTGTTTAAGGGTATGTCGTTTTGGATAATTTGTGGATTAATTTGGAGTACGTTATTAAGATCATTAATCACTCTTTTTATGGCAATTTAGATGAGTTGGAGGGTTTTTGTAACCTAGTTTCTTAGTTGTGTTCATTTGATTGTTGCTATTGTTTGCTTTGTGTGTCGATTTTAGTATGAATGGTCATTTATTGAATGCAAAATGCGGTAGCTTTGGTAAAGGGTTTTGATTTGAGCTTCCAATAATGGAAAACCAAAGCTTTCTTGAGTTTTAATAACAATTTCAATCTTGAAATTTGAGGATACCCAACCAGGCAACTCCTACAGCCTGTTGCTCCCCATTTGAGTTCAAGGAGCTGAAGAAGGCTAACTGAAAAGTCAGATTAGCCCCTCACGAATCTATGAGATTCTCAAAGATGCTTGCCACGTCATCATTTTAAACGGAAAAAACTAACGGACTTGACGGAAGGACTACTGGTGCAACAAAGCACCTAGTTGAGTGACTCCGGCAACTAATAATTGAATTGATGGACCAAAGTGTAACTACGGGTATAGTTGAGGGACCATTGCTGCGAATAACCCTAAATGTAATATGCTTAAAGAGTATAGCTGTTCGGCTATGCGTTTTTTGACACGTGGACTCCGGGGGCTTGGTGGTTTTTTTTTAAATTAAAAAAATAGTATAGTCGACCGGCTATACTCGGGAATTTTTTTTTAAAAAAAGAAGAATATAGCCGTGCGGTGTTACTGGGGTTGTTTTAGGGTTTAGGGTTCAAATTTTTTTTCACTAATAGTATAGCCGTGCGGCTATACAGTGGATTTATAAAAAACGTATAGCCGGTCGGCTTTACTGGGGTCTTTTTTTAATTTTTTTTAATGAATAGTATAGCCGGGCGGCTATACACGTTACAAAGATACTGTGATCTTTTAAAAAAAAAGTGTTTTTCCTTGTTTTTTGTTTATTAATAGTTTAGATCATTATCCATTACTATTAGGCCATTTGTGTCTCTATTGTCCCCTTTTGAATCTTTACTTTTCTAGAGTTATTACCTATATAAAAAATTTAGGGTTTTCATGTTTAATACACTTTGCTTTTTACAAAATTTTTAACAATACAGACAAAATCCACTTATTATACACATAATTTTTGCATATGATTGAATAAACATAATTTATTTTAAAAAATTTAAATCTATAAAGTATTTATATCGAAACTAGCAAATTAATATCTATAAAGTATAAATTAATGCAACTAGAAGTGTCTGCTTTTTATAAATTTTTTTGAATAAATACTATAGCCGCACGACTATACTCCTTTTAAATATAATATTTGAATATATTCATGTTGTGTTTACTAATCAGGAATTGAAATTCTCATTATGAATTGAATTTCGCCTATGGAGGATTCCTGCGTTTACTTCACATCAAGAAATTAAAAGGTAAGTGGGGCCCATATAAAATTAGGAATTGAATTCCTGATTTTGGAGGAATTCAATTCTTGGGTGAGAGGTGGTATTCTAATTCATGGAGAACTAACTCATTAGGAATTCATCTTTTTTACCCATTATATCCTTACACAATTTTTAAAATTCCAAATTTGCCATCTACTTTAACCCTACAATAAGGACATTTTAGTAATTAGTATCACTCATATCCCAATTTCATATGATTTTAGTAAACAACTTCAATAGGATTTCAGAATCTAACTCTCTTCAATCCATATGGTTTAGTAAACAACTTCAATAGGAATCCGAAATCTAATTCTCCTCAATCCAACTCTTCCTCAATTCAATTCCTCCTAATTAATGACGGATTAGTAAACATGCCATCAAAGAGTATAGCGGTACGGCTATTAAAATATTCAAATTTATTTAATGAATATAGCCGCACAACTATACATTTAAAATATTTTAATTTATTTAAAGAGTATTGCATTAAAATATTCGAATATATATTTGCTTCTTTATGTATTTGAAGTTCTAATAAATGAAAATATGAAAAACAATGGAATTCTTTTCTAGCTGGCTTTCATTTATTTATTTTCTTCTTCGTTTGTTTTGCTACGCAGATAATCTTCGTTATCGTCGAGATTTTAGGTTTTCATGCAACATCACTCCATTTTATACTCCGAGCTAATTGGAAAAGACTTCAGCTTTGCTTCTGTGCGACGTCGTTTGGCCAAAGAACCGTTTGACAGAGCCAACAGCCGCCAAAACCAGACCAGAACTCGAGTCTCAATGGAGAAAGGTGGGGTAGACTCTGCCGGCCGAGAATTCAAGAACGCAGAGGAGATGTGGAGAGAGCAGGTCGGAGAAGACCAGAGCAAGAAGACTGAATGGTACCGTCAAGGCGTTGGCTACTGGGAAGTCAGTGCTTTTGGCAATCTTCTGTTTGTGCATTTCTTTTTCTCTCAGTCATTTTGTCAAGCATGTTGTGGACGTTTGGAAAGTGTTTGATGTTTTTGGTTGTTTCGTTGTTTATGGCGAGAAAAGGGTGTGGAGGCCTCGGCGAATGGAGTGTTGGGAGGATATGGACATGTCAATGAGCCTGACATAATGGGCAGTGAAGCTTTTCTTAATACGCTTCTCTCTGAGCGTTTTCCTGATGCTGCTAATAGCCAACGCCACCTAGTTGTTCTTGGTACACAAAACTCTCTCCCTCCCTCTCTGTCTTTTTGTTTGTTTTAAGTTGCTTAAAATTATTAACTTTGTTGAGACCTTGGTTAAAGGAACCTTATTTATCTGGGAAAAGAGTTGAATTCATATTTAATAAGTTCATTTGTGTTAGTCATGTTTAGGGCCTGGCTATCAAGCAATCAAATTTGAGAAGAGCTGCAATCCAAATTTGGGCTCCCTAGTGTTGAATATGAGTTTTTGGTTTGTGGTTTTAAAATCAATTCAAGGTTCTTACCAGTATTTAAACTTCTACAGATTGTGGTTCTGGCATTGGGAGAGTCACAAAAAATCTTCTAATAAGATACTTCAATGAGGTGAGTTCAGTTTCTGGGCAGCACCTCCCTCTCCTACCACCATCTTTCCACATTCAGTTTCCCTGATATTCATTTCATATTACTGTACAATAATTTTTGAGGTCTTTAACTGGACTTGTATCACATGGTGTATGTTTGTCAATCATGAATAGTGGAACCAAATTTGGATAAGTTCCAACTGGTTAAAAGTGAAGTGCATCCGTACTATTAATGGCTCTTTATAATGGAATATTATGTTCCTGGTTCAAACAATGTACAAGACAGAGTTTCAATAGTATTAAGACTATATCATGAGACCTCAAATATATGTCTTGGTAGAGTTGCTACTTATCTTTCTTAGCTTTCAAATTTATTTATGAGATGACAACCAATAGAGTTTTTTGCATCATGTGTGAGCTTGAATCAGGATACCAATATCTTTACCATGATTTAATGTATTGGATTTTCTATCAGACTGGATCTTCACATGTGTTTGTGTTACATGGAACAAATCAGTGTCACTATAACTTAATAGAGCTTATTATCCGTTGTAACCTTCTCAAGTGAGTTCACACATTTATTCTCTTTGATTGTTTATTTCTGTTTTCTTGAAACCCCAGGTTGATCTTCTTGAGCCTGTATCACATTTCTTGGAAACTGCTCGTGAAAGTTTGGCTCCTGAAAATCATATGGCCTCTGATATACACAAAGCCACTAATTTTTTATGCGTGCCTCTTCAGGTAGTATACTCAAATACAATAATATTACCATAAACATTGGCATATGGTCTTGACATGCACAAACCGGCTAATTTTTAAAACACCTGCCAGGCAATTTGGTTTTCCAATGCACTCATTAAGTGTCTGCCTTTCTTTACTTTTTCTAAACATCCATCTCTTACCCTTGCTGAGTCTTTTGCAAACCTCTTGAACGTTTTTTGTTCTTCATTTTAGGAATTCACACCAGAAGCAGGAAGGTATGATATTATATGGGTTCAGTGGTGTATTGGGCATCTGACAGATGATGACTTCGTGTCATTCTTTAAAAGGGCAAAGGTAAAAACTCTTTTCTTGAATATTAATGTAAATTATGTTTTAGATGTCAAGGTATCTAGTGGGATTGTATCACTATCACATCATATACAAGTGTAGAGTGTTGAAAATGAAAATTAACTTAAAGATTGTTGCCTACCATCTTTTGACCATTTAGATCCATAAATCTATGAAATTCTAGGAGTATTAAACCTTTGTTAAATCTAAAATTTCCGCACTCTCTGGTTCAAATTGAGTTTGGACTTTGTGAGGATAGTATGAACATGATTGACCCCTGAAAAGTTTGAACATGCATTCTGGACAGGATCCTCATTTGCCTTAAATTGCCGTAGAAAGTTACCATAATGCTGACTTTGTTTAGATCCTCTAAATTCCTAATTCCAGACTTCCAAGGTTTACGACTCATAAGTTTGATTACTGTTCCAGTCAACTGAAGCCATAATTCAACGTTTTAAATTTCTTTTAAAGCTGATTGTCACACAAGCAACAAATTTTGGAGAGCATTGATTCTAATGTAAAACTAGTGCCCTTATCCTGTACCCTATTGTTAGTTTTGTGTCAGAGAGTACTAACAGTTTATATGTTTACCTGTACTAACAACCTGATCTTTCTAGGTTGGATTAAAACCTGGTGGTCTTTTTGTCCTCAAGGAAAATATTGCAAGAACCGGTAATTTGCTTTCTGTTTCACTTCTTTTCGTTGTGGTTAAAGTTTCCATTTCACCTGTTTCCACTACTACTAAGAAGGGATGAGGAATAGGTACCCATTAGGTGTTAGGGTTGTGATAATTGGGGTGGTGGTGGTGATGCAGATGGTGGGTACCCACTGTCCATCCCTACTACTAGGGTTACCATGCTGTAAAAAGTGTATTTGTCTGCATTCTTTTTTGTACAGTAAATTTGATGGAGGATAACAACTTGCAGCAAGAGAATGAATAGTTGTGAACTGATTGTGTTGATTTGTAGGATTCGTGTTAGACACAGAAGATCGGAGCATCACCAGGTCCGAATTGTACTTTAAGGAGCTCTTTTGCCAGTGTGGACTTCATATTTACACATCAAAGGTCAAATGTGAACTTTTGTACTATGTCCTTTTAGCTCTAGAATTTGATGTGAACATTATTTCGCTCTGTTTCTATCTTCTGCTTTTCTTTCTTTTTTCTTTTTTTGTTGCTGATAACTGATTAGTCTAGAATAGGTTCTCGTGGTCATTAAAGATTTCCACCCTTTAAGTTGTGTGTGGAGTATGGACTTCATGCCATATCAGTTGGTAGATTTGTTGCTCGTATTTGTTGTTCCTCGTATTGATGCCAATGTTCTTAATGAAATTGAATTCGCCATCTCTAACTGGAAATTAGTTTACTGGCTCATAACTTTAAAACAAAGTGAAGTAGTTGAGCATGATTATATATACTACCTAATTCATTTTGACCACTTATTGATTAAATAATCGTCTTTGATTGAATTTATATGGAATCTCTACGGTCTTCAGCATCAAGATTTGCTTGGTTTATAATGCCAGTTTTTCCTTACATCAGGATCAAAAGGGATTGCCTGAGGAGTTATTCGCTGTGAAAATGTACGCATTAACTACTGATTTGCCAAAGAAGGTCCATCGGACCAGATCTAAAGTGCAAGCCAATAGACCCGGTGTCATCAAGTGAGAACTTCCATCTTTAACTTACATAGAGGCAGATTATATTCCTTTTGACAGTAGTTTTTGGTCCTGAGTCCTTGTAATATGCCATTTTCCCCTTTCCAATTGTACCCCTAAGTTTTGTGCAAGAACCAGTTCGTATTCAGCAGCAAATTCTGTATCTTGATATTCTTGATGAGGTGCATATTGTTTTTGTTGTTTTTGTTGTGTAAATGTAAGATACCAGTAAAGCCAGCAATAAACATTGTTTGGTTATGTTCACATTATTTTTCCACCCTGACTTTGTCTTGCGTCCCTGCAGAGCAAAATGATATTTGTGAACTGATAGAAGGGAGAGGAGAGAGTGCTGATCCAGATTAAGCAGAGTTACCAACAAGGACATCGATCTTAATACCGCAATGAAACGTTACAATTTAAAATATCCCACATGGGAGAAACAAAGCATTTTGTGATCACAGATATAAGAAAAAGATTTCTTTCTGGAATCTGATTTACAAAGTTCCATGAATTGAAAAGTTCATCTTGATTGCATGCGCCGATGCCCTTTACCTCTTTCTGAATGTAACCTTTCATGATTATGAGAAGCTAAAACCCTGCAAGACTGGTAGGCTCTGCTCATGATATCAAAGACCTGACCCAAGCTGACTTGTTGGTTGCTTGATGCATCTGTGCACATTAAGCCCAGGCCTATTGCCTGTTTAGCTTGATCAAAAGTATTTTGTGTCAATTCCATTTTCTGGTCTATCACTTTCTGCAGATCCGCAGGATAATGCATTCTGATATACTCAATAAAACCAGCCTCACCCCTCTTGAATTCTTCTTCCGGCCTCCGGTTTACGAGCATCTCTAGTAGGAGCACTCCAAATTTGTACATCTCTGAAATGCAAAATTTAAAATTGTCAGATCAGAAGTTAACCAAGTAAAGAGAAGTAAAAGCAAACAGAGATAATTTATGCAGCTTCATATATAGATGTGACTTACTTCTACTGCGGCTGCTGCTTTGATCCCGAATCTTAAACCTCGAAATTCGGGGCTCCAGATTGTTAGACAACAAGATGCTGCTTGTCCTGAGGTCATAACCAACTTCAGGCCACTCCTCTAGATAACACATGCCGTCCACAACCCCCATCAATATTCTCAACCTATGGCACCATGGTGTAATATCTGACCCCATTAGCCACATCTCAAGGTTCTCTCCTTCCATCCATTCGGTGACAATGGCTTTCAGTCTTCGGTTGTTACACCAACCCAATACATTAACCAAGTTCTTGTGGCATAACTGAACAAGAATCTTGCATTCTTCGATCAATGTAGGGTGTCTTTCACCTCTGTAAATCTCTATCTTGACATCAGCACCATCTCTCAGAGTTCCTTGGTAAATATCAACTGATTCACTCTTCCCCATCAAATTCTTCTTCGAAAATCCATTGGTTGCTGCCTTAAGCATTGCTGGTGTAAACCGGTGCTTTGGTCGAAGCATTTGTGGGAGGAAGTCAGGCCTGCGGAAACAAAGCCATCCCAAGCAACACACCATCAGAATCACAAAGATTGGGAAACCAACCAACAAGAGTACAGCCTTGATCCTGAACCTTTTTCCATCCGGGAGGAGACCCGAATAAAGAAAGCTTGAAGAGTTAAATCTTTTAAAGAACGGGATATCAGAGATTTTACTCTCTGAGAAGTGATTATACGATAAGTTAAGGAGTGTGAGGTTGGTAAGGGGAGAGAAACTCTCTATTGGGACATCACCAAAGAGGTTATTATGGCTCATATCAAGAGCTTGGATTTGGGTGCATTGAAGAACATCAATAGGGAAATTGCTACTCAAAGAATTGTTTGACAGATCAATAGCTAAGATGCTCAAAGGGCAATACTTCCAAAAGAAGTTGAATGACAAGTAGAGTGGCGCTATCTTTGGGTCGTTTTGAAGGTCTATCTTTGGGAATGATTCGACACAGTTCGGGTTCTTGGACTCGTTGCAAAGATGGCTTGCGACAATGGTGGATTTGAAAACCTCATCAAGGTCCATAGGAGAGGAACTGCAATATCTGAGAGACGGGTTGTGCTGACAGTTTTTCAGGATTGTGGTGTTGAAATCATGAGGTGGTTTTAAACTTTTAAGATCTTCTATGACTGACGCAGAGAGAGCTGCAGAAACTGAGGCTGAAACTATGACCAAGAGGAGGATGAAAGTTGTAGAAAGGGAAGCCATGGAGAAGTTTGTGTGTGTATGTGTTTGCAGATTGTCTTGATATATACTACTTTTAAGTTGTAAATTGCGTTCAAACGGTTACCAAGAAGTGGGGAGCCCATTTTTTCACGTTGAAGGCTAATTTTGGTGGTTACACTACGGCCTCGAAAAACAGTTTAATTTTTATAGCACATCTTTAATTTTTCATACGAAACACTTTTTTCTTGTCGACTATGGTCCTAATTGCGTTTACATGTGTACAACACACTATTGGATTATTTATCAAGAAATTTTAATGCTTCATAGCCCTCAAAGCATGCATGCATATGTCTAGTTTAGCTTTATTGGTTTGATATATTAGTACTAGCTAACAAGTCTTGCATTGGCAGTGAGGACGAGGTAATCTGCACCCCGAGGGCTAGAAACAACAAAACAAAGCTGATCTAAACCTCAGGATGCAGATTACCCGATCCTTACCCAATACGATCGATCAGTATACTTGTATATACATAGAGAAAGAAGACAATAAATTAAACCATTTGATAATTAGAAGGTCCGTAGAGCAGGAGGTCTGAGGCCAATCTGCATGGTATCATTCAGTATTTATAATCGTTCTTGAAGTAAGATGATATGTTCTTTCTAGTCACAGAATGATGTAAAAGGAGGCTGCACTGCATGCAATATGCAAAGAATCAACAAGATTTTGTTCCATGCATAACCAATGATAGAGGGTCGGAATTAATTGACGCAGCAGGAACATTTCTTTTTGAAAGACGTTGATATTTCTGGCCTGACCGCTTTTCTAAGATGAATAGACAAGATCATGGTAGCAGGAACTATATTCTATAAAAGATCCTCTCCAAATTGTTTTATTTTTAGAAATGTAAATACTTAAATTTGAAAAGAAACGAAAAGAGGAGTACAAAAGCACACACAAGCCAAGTAATAGCCTATAGCTATATATAGGCTTTATTAGTTCCTTCAAGCTCACCATTGATATTAAGTTGTATAATTGAGGAATCTTAAGTGTATAATTACATACCTGATCATCAGGTGGGATAATTCTCTTGCAAGCTATCTCTTTCGAAGATGATTACCTCATGAAAAGGAAAGGGATGCCACATTTAGATGTATCTGGTTTCATTCATGGTCTAAATCAGCTTTAGGCATATTCTCTATTCCCTTGGCTTTTGAAAGGCACCAGCTCACAGCGGGTTTGTATGGAGAAACTAGATTAATTTGGAACACACAGCGTAACGTGAGACTATATGTCACCGTTAGGATTAAAATGCGAATAGCTCTGATTTCGTACTAGAATGTGAGTATTCAACTCAAAACTAATTGATAATAGGTGGAGAGGCCAAAGATCATTTTAAACTATTACTACAAGACTTCCATTTCTAATGTGGAATAATGCTCTCAAAACAACGGTGAACGCAAATTGCCAGAAAAGTGGTATGGACCAATATTGGTAAAGCAAAACAAGGATTATTGCATGCATAGGCCTGATCATATAATGTCCCCTCCTGTAAATTATAATTCTGTAACTCTTCCAACATTGGAATACATGCCATATTTTTAACGAAAAAAAAAAAAAAAAAAAAACAGCAAATTTGTGAACAATCTAGGAGTCTTTCTTGAGACAGATCATATGCAATTATGTGATGCCACTTTTAGACTGTGTACACAAATTCCAAGCGTTGTCTATACCTAGGACCACATATATATAAAGTTATTCTCTTATTCGGATGCCCGCACGTTATTATCGTGCGGATGCTGTTGTAAACAAGCAGGAAAGCAGGGAGGGGTAGTATAAAATACATGGCGTCCGCACTATAATAACGTCTGCATAAGAGAATTTCTATATATATACAGTTATTCTTTTATCCGGATGTTTACACGTTTTTATCGTGCAGATGCTGTTGTAAACAAGCAGGAAAGCAAGGAGGGGTAGTATAAAATACATGGCGGCCGCACTATAATAACATCCAGATGTTCGCATAAGAGAATTTCTATAAATATATATGTAGTTTTACCCACATTACGATGACTGGATTTTAATTAAAATGCGAACATTAAAGGTGAAACGTTATATCAATCCAATGGTAGTGGCAGCCTCAAGTTTAATGATTATTGAACTAATTAATATTATCTAAAACTGAAAAGGTGGGCAGCTTAGGGCAGCCCAAGAGGTTTGCTTTAATTAATTGTTCAACGCCTTCATCTTCTTAGAAATATCTTCTCAAATAGGGCTTAAAGCTCCCGAAATATTAAGGCTTATTTTATGATATGCCCCCTGAAGGTATATTTGAGTCTCACTTTGTCCCTTGAAACTCATTTTTTCTCACTTTACTCATTTTTTCTCATATATTTGTCTCATTTTGTCTAGATTCCGGCGAGGCCAACAATTTCCGATCAAAATGTTAATTAAAAATTAAAAACTCAATTAATATACATTATGTTTTAAATATTTAATCTTATTTAAAATTGAGTTTTTAATTTTAATTAATATTTTAACCAGAAATTGTTGGCCTCACCGGAGGCAAAGTGAGGCAAATATGTGTGGAAAAGGGAGTAAAGTGAGACAAAATGAGTTTCAGGGGCAAGGACGGATTCAGGAAAGTGGGCTAATATTTTTCTTGGCTTTGGGGACTCCAAGTAAAATAATAATAATAATAATATAACATTTAAAATATTTCAAAACCATAAAGTAACAAATAAATAATAAAATAACATCTTTGAAAAAAAATTCTAAAACAAACCTTTCTCCTTCTCTCAGAATTTACTATACAGCTAGAAGAAGCAATGCAAATGCAATTCAACAGAAGCAATCCAAACGACAGAGGGACCAGATCAGACACTATTTAACCTCAAGCCTTGGAGTTTCAAATTCAAAACCACCTTAATTAGTTGATGCTTGTAAAAATATTTAAAGAGTGCTGGTATTTCCACCCACCTATACTATTTTCCCACCCACCTTATCTTCAAAATTTTAAAGACAAATTTACCCCTTGATAAAATGACTTCCAAGGACTTGAGAAAAAAAATATTAAAACCAATTAAAAAAAGAAAAAAAAAAGAAAAAAAAGAAAAAGATTAACCCCACCTCACCTCACCCCATCATCCGTCTCTTCGCCTCCACTAGCACACCCCTCCTTCTCTATTTTTCCTCTTTGTTTCTTTAATAGTCACCACACCACAATCAAAAGATCCCAAGTAGATCCAACCCCAAATTTTCAATATTAATAATATGAAGGGACTTTTAACTGAGATTTGAATCAGCCTAGCAATTCTAGGCTCTCAAAGTCTGCACCTCTAAACATATATATATATATATATATATATATATATATATATATAAATAGAGAGAGAGAGAGAGAGAGAGAGAGAGAGAGAGAGAGAGAGAGAGAGAGAGAGAGAGAGAGAGAGAGTAGCATCTGGGTTGAGTTCTGTGGCTAGGGTGCTGGGCTGTGGGGGGTGAGTTTGATGGGTGGGGTGGGGATCGGGTAAAACAGAGAGAAATAGATTTTTTTTTTCTTTTGTAGTATTTTATATTGTTTATTAATTAATTAACAATATATTATTATTTACTTGGTGAGTGGAAAGATAATGGGTATTTTAGGAATAATGGTGGGTGGAAAGATAGGATTGCGTTTTTTCAAATTTATATGGTGGGTGGGGAAATAGGACATGAGGGTTGAAATAGCATCACTCTATTTAAAATAGAGCCAAAGAAGAGGGGTTTACCGTTTATTTTGGCAAAGAATTGTTTTGATCATCGAACACATCTAAGGCAGATCTCAACAATTCTTTGATCCCAATTCAGTTGGCAGCCTCATGTGTTGTTATAAGCTTATATGTGTGGTTGTAAAAGACGTGAATGTTATTTATTCAATGTGCTTTGACAGTTCCATATGAGTTTATATCAATGACAGTGGCTTGATAAGAAAATGAGAGGTTTAAAGTCCTGAATTGGTCATTAAGTGATTAATCTTGAGTCACCATGATTATTTGACCCAGTGGGAGAATGTAAGATAGTTTACTATCTTAAACTCGCATAAAGTGGTCTTCTAATCATTATCGAATTGCAAGACCTCAGAATTAATCAAGGACTCAAAACAATCTCATCCAGCAGACTTTGTATCAGTGTTTTAATTGGATTACAAGGCTAAATGGGTTTCTAGTTCTATTAGAATTGGGATTCACTGTTCTATTGCAATAAGGATACCTCAAGGAGTTTCTTGATGGGCAAGACTCCTTGAGTGATGCGTATAAATAGAAGAGCTTCCTCTAAGAGCCGATACACACAAATCATCAGAATATTCAACCCATTTGGAATATTGAGCTAAGGCAATCGGTTATCTTAGAGAATAACTCTCTCTCTCTCTCTCAAGTGTTCATACCAATGGCAGAACAAGGTTAGTGTTCAAGTTTAATAGCTTATTAAGTTTCGAGTTTTCACCTTTGGAAAGACTTTCTAAGTGTGGCTTATATAAGCCAATACAAAAGATGAAGCAAAACCCCATCCTTGTATTTAGCCACAGTGTTTCTTGGGCTCATTTAACTTATGTTGTCATACTGCACATGTTCTCTTGGGCTCATTTAATTCCAATTTTTTTAGATCTTGAAAATAGTTTGGAGTTCAATACCAAACAAGTTTATGATCTTAAAATCACTCTTTGAAAACTAGTGTTTTTAACAAGAATCATAGTTTTGGAATTTTCTTTTTAAGTAGGATACCAAACATGGCTTAAAGCTCCCGAAATATGAAGGCTTATTTTATGATCTGCCCCCTGAAGGTGTTTTGAGTCTCACTTTGCCCCTTGAAACTCATTTTGTCTCACTTTACTCATGTTTTCACACATATTTGTCTCACTTTGTCTAGATTCCGGCGAGGCCAACAATTTCTGTTCAAAATATTAATTAAAAATTAAAAACTCAATTAATATACACTATGTTTTAAATATTTAATCTTATTTAAAATTCAGTTTTTAATTTTTAATTAATATTTTGACCAGAAATTGTTGGCCTCACCGGAATCGAGGCAAAGTGAGGCAAATTTGTGTGAAAAATGGAGTACACTGAGACAAAATGAGTTTTAGGGGTAAGGATGGATTCAGGAAAGTGGGCTAATATTTTTCTTGACTTTGGGGACTCCAAGTAAAATAATAATAATATAATAACATTTAAAATATTTCAAAACCAGAAAGTAACAAATAAAATAATAAAATAACATCTTTAAAAAAAAAAAATCTAAAACAAACATTTCTCCTTCTCTCAGAAATGCTATGCAGCTAGAAGAAGCAATGCACATGCAATTCAACAGAAGCAATCCAAACTACAGAGGGATCAGACCAACCACTATTTAACCTCAAGCCTTGGAGTTTCAACTTCAAAACCACCTTAATTAGTTGATACTTGTAAAAATATTTAAAATAGAGCCAAAGAAGAGGGGTTCACAGTTTACTTTGGCAAAAAAAGGAAAGGGGATTTACGGCTACTAGGGAACATAGAGCATGAAGAAATTATTAAATTTTCATGTTGGCAGACATTAAATATTTCCCATGTTTGTTTTGATAGTAATTTATTATTACTACCACATGTTATTTGTTCCAAAAGCAGTCATATATGTGTTTTTTTATGGCCAAAAGTGGTGAGCTAATATTTTTTGGACTAGGATTAGCTTATAAAATTTGTACTAAGTTTATTATTTTAAAAATTTTACATTGTACTAGAGCCTAGCTTAGCCTGTACATGGATCCAAATTATTCAGGGGGCAAAGTGAGACTTAAATACATTTTCAAGGGGTATATATATATATAAAAGACGCCAAATATTAATACAGAGAGAGAAAATGGAATGGGAAAGTCAATAAAAAATTAATTACAATATATCATTATATTTAAAAATATATAAAAATTAGTTTGTTTAATTTTAGCCATTCATTGTACTCTAATTTAATGGTTGAAAACTTGTGTAAAATAAAAGAAGGAAAGCTTGTACTCTAATCTAATTTAATTCTAGCTTCTTTATAGCCGATTCAAAGACATTCAAATATTTTAAAAGTATAGCCGAGCGGCTATACTCTTTAAATGTATTCCAGACGAACACGAAGCTTGCACTCGCAGAGTACGGAACTTGCACTCGCAGTCAAGCCATTTCACTTCTCTATCAACTCAATGGTTTCGGCTGCTTCGTCCTCCGGGTTCCGCAACGAAAAAAGACCCAACCCCCCTAGGCGGCCGCCTAGCCACCTAGCGCCCGCCTAGCAACCGCCTAGCCGCCTAGCAACCGCCTAGCCGCCTAGCAACCGCCTAGCCGCCTCGCGCCCTCCTTGCGACAACCTAGCCGCGTCGAGCCTGCCTAGCGACCGCCTAGCCGCCTCGAGCCCGCCTAGCTACCGCCTAGCCACCTAGCCGCCCACCTAGGCCGATTTTTCGAACACTGCGATTGACTGAAAGTCTGAATCAACAATGGCCTCTTTCAGCGTCCTTTGGCTTCTTTTGCAGTCCATGCTTTCTCAGCGGCTTCTGATTTCATGTGTCCATGGCTGAAAATGCTACTACCGATCCATCTGAAGGTACTAGCCATCTTTCAAGTACAGCATAAATACGTTATGTGATGTGTACGCAATGATTGAATTGGGAATGCAGTGACGGCGTTGCTCTCAATATTCAAGCAATGGGACATGCAAGCCCTGCCCATCAGCGGAGGAGAAGCAATGCATTGGATTTGCCATCAGTGGAAGCGAGTTTGAAAAGCCAGAGAATAATCCAGCCATCACTTGTGACTGTACTTATGACAACTCTCTCTCTCTCTCTCTCTCTCTCTCTCCATATTCTTCAGTCTTGTGTTGTTGACTGTAGCAAATCAATTAATTATCAAGTTGAGAAAACTAAGCAGAACATGCCTGATGTATCAATTGTAATATTAAGTGCCTAACTGCTCAATCTTTTTTCTTTCCAGTCAAGTTCATGCTCTGAACAAACGAGGGGAGTTTCCAAAAGAATTTGAGGCTTTAAGATATCTGGCAGTTTTGTATGAAGTTTTTCCAAGCCCCTTCTCTGTTGTTTGGTTTATCGCAGTTAACGTTTTCATATAAAAGACACAGGTTTCTTACCGTTCAAAATTGTCATGAATATTTTTTATACTCAGAGATTAATCGCTGGTCATTGCATTTTGTTTCAATTCTTGTAGGAAACTTGATCATAACTATTTCACCGGTCCCCTACCAGCATTCATCGGCGATATGTCTTAGTTGACGGTATTGTAAGTAGTGAAACACCATTTGTTTTAGTACAAATTTTTCATCTGTCAAATACTTTGATGAGTCTCATTTCCCATGCACAATTTCAATAATTGACTTACTAGTTATAATCTTTGAGGTGCTAATATCTTGACTTAGTTTATACATAAAATTATTCTGTTTTTATCCTGAATCATAAACGGGTGTTAATATCTTTAATTGATATTTCCATTCAGGTCAGTTTCCCACAATTCATTCTCTTAATACGCTTCTCTCTGAGCGTTTTCCTGATGTTGCTAATAGCCAACGCCACCTAGTTGTTCGTGGTACACAAAACTCTCTCTCTCTCTCTGTCTTTTATGTATGTTTTAAGTTGCTTAAAATTATTAACTTTGTTGAGACCTTGGTTAAAGGAACCTTATTTATCTGGGAAAAGTGTTGAATTCATATTTAATAAGTTCATTTTTGTTAGTCATGTTTAGGGCCTGGCTATCAAGCAATCAAATTTAAGAAGGGCTGCAATCCAAATTTGGGCTCCCTAGTGTTGAATATGAATTTTTGGTTTGTGGTTTAAAATCAATTCAAGGTTCTTACCAGTATTTAAATTTCTACAGAATGTGGTTCTGGCATTGGGAGAGTCACAAAAAATCTTCTCATAATATACTTCAATGAGGTGAGTTCAGTTTCTGGGCTCCCTCTCCTACCACCATCTTTCCACATTCAGTTTCCCTGATATTCATTTCATATTACTGTACAATAATTTTTGAGGTCTTTAACTGGACTTGTGTCACATGGTGTATGTTGTCATTGTCAATCATGAATAGTGGAACCAATTTGGATAAGTTCCAACTGGTTAAATGTGAAGTGCATCCGTACTATTAATGGCTCTTTATAATGGAATATTATGTTCCTGGTTCAAACTGGATACCAATATCTTTACCATGATTTAATTTATTGGATTTTCCATCTGACTGGATCTTCACATGTGTTTGTGTTACATGGAACAAATCAGTGTAACTATAACTTAATAGAGCTTATTATCCATTGTAACCTTCTCAAGTGAGTTCACACACATTTATTCTCTTTCATTGTATATTTCTGTTTTCTTGAAACCCCAGGTTGATCTTCTTGAGCCTGTGTCACATTTCTCGGAAACTGCTTGTGAAAGTTTGGCTCTTGAAAATCATATGGCCTCTGATATCCACAAAGCCACA
Source organism: Prunus avium (assembly GCF_965620075.1). NCBI lineage: Eukaryota > Viridiplantae > Streptophyta > Magnoliopsida > Rosales > Rosaceae > Prunus > Prunus avium. Next base: position 31,729,491 of record NC_142287.1, read on the forward strand.
AATTTTTTATGCGTGCCTCTTCAGGTAGTATACTCAAATACAATAATATTACCATAAACATTGGCACATGGCCTTGACATGCACAAACCGGCTAATTTTTAAAACACCTGCCAGGCAATTTGGTTTTCCAATGCACCCATTAAGTGTCCTCCTTTCTTTACTTTTTCTAAACATCCATCTCTTACCCTTGCTGAATCTTTTGCAAACCTCATGAGCGTTTTCTGTCCTTCATTTTAGGAATTTACACCAGAAGCAGGAAGGTATGATATGATATGGGTTCAGTGGTGTATTGGGCATCTGACAGATGATGAATTCGTGTCATTCTTTAAAAGGGCAAATGTAAAACTGTTTTCTTGAATATTAATGTAAATTATGTTTCAGATGTCAAGGTATCTACTGAGATTGTATCACTATCACATCATATACAATACAAGTGTAGTGTTGAAAATGAAAATTCTTAAAGATTGTTGCCTACAATCTTCTGACCATTTAGATCCACAAATCTTATGAAATTCTATGAGTATTAAACCCTTTGTTAAATCTAAAATTTCTGCACTCTCTCTGGTTCAAATTGAATTTGGACTTTGTGAGGATAGTTTGAACGTGATTGACCCTGAAAAGTTTGAACATGCATTCTGGACAGGATCCTCATTTGCCTTAAAGTGCCGTAGAAAATTACGATAATGCTTACTGTGTTTAGATCCTCTAAATTCCTAATTCCAGGAGTCCAAGGTTTACGACTCAGAAGTTTGATTACTGTTCCAGTCAACTGAAGCCATAATTCAACGTTTTAAATTTCTTTTAAAGCTGATTGTCACACAAGCAAAGAATTTTGGAGAGCATTGATTCTAATGTAAAAGTAGTGCCTTTATCATCTAAGGGAAAAGCTGGTATACATTTGGTTCCATCTCAGGCTCACGCACCAGTGAACTGAAGGATGCTTCCCTACTTACATGTTTCAGTTTTGAGTGGATCTGCTTGTCTAACTGACTTTATGCCCTGATAATTTTTGGTCCCTTCCTCCCTTGGGAACCCAAAAATGGAAAAGGAAAAGGGAAATCCAGTATACCATTACACATGACCTTGGGGATTAATTGGGTCAAAGAACCAGGCACCCCAAGATATCACAGGAAAAAAAAAACAGTATATCATTGCTTGTCTTCATTAAGATCTTAATCACTATTATTTTGTGCTATCAAGTGCCTGATATTGTTTGCTTTTATCTATTTATTGTCAATTTTACAAAGAGGCACTTTTCTGGCAGGAATACTCCTATGATTTCACTTTTGTATATTAACTTAACCGTCTAATTTAGCCCATAATATGTTGCGGTTTAGCTTATTAGAATGGGTGTTTGTAATATTTCTATGTATGGCGAAATCCTGTACCCTATTGTTAGTTTTGTGTCAGAAAGTACTAACATTTTATATGTTTACCAGTACTAACAACTTGATATTTCTAGGTTGGATTAAAACCTGGTGGTCTTTTTGTCCTGAAGGAAAATATTGCAAGAACCGGTAATTTGATTTCTGTTTCACTTCTTTTCTTTGTGGTTATGATAAAGTTTCCATTTCACCTGTTTCCACTACTACTAAGAAGGGATGAGGAATAGGTACCCATTAGGTGTTAGGGTTGTGATAATAGGGGTGGTGGTGGTGGTGATGCTGATGGTGGGTACCCACTGTCCATCCCTACTACTATGGTTACCATGCTGTAAAAAGTGTCTGTCTGCATTTTTTTTGTACAGTAAATTTGATGGAGGATAACAATTTGCAGCAAGAGAATGAATAGTTGTGAACTAGTTGTGTTGATTTGTAGGATTCGTGTTAGACACAGAAGATCGGAGCATCACCAGGTCCGATTTGTACTTTAAGGAGCTCTTTTGCCAGTGTGGACTTCATATTTACAAATCAAAGGTCAAATGCGATCTTTCGTACTATGTCCTATTAGCTCTAGATTTTGATGTGGACCTTATTTCGCTCCGTTTCTATCTTCTGCTTTTATTTATTTATTTTTTGTTGCTGATAACTGATTAGTCTAGAATAGGTTCTTGTGGTCACTAAAGATTTCCAAACTTTTAAGTTGTGTGTGGAGTGTGGACTTCATGCCATATCAGTTGGTAGATTTGTTGCTCGTATTTGTTAATGAAATTGAATTCGCCATCTCTAACTGAAAATTTGTTTACTCGCTCATAACTTTAAAACAAAGTGAAGTAGTTGAGCATGATTATATATGCTACCTAATTCATTTTGACCACTGATTGATTAAATAATCGTCTTTGATTGAATTGTTGAAATTGGCTCAAATTTGCTTGTGATGTGTTTTGTTATGGGCACCTACCTTAATGTTGTGAGTTTCACGTGATGGAGTTTTGGTGGAGTGCTTTTGCACTTCTATTAATTAGGCAGCCGAAAGCAAGATGGAAAAGTGGAGAAAATCATGGTGCATAAATAATGTATAGTTTTGGACATTATTTTGTGGGGGAGTCTAATTGGTTGGTGACATTTTGGGTTCCTTTATTTGTCCGTTGGAGCTGTCCACTTTGAGAAAGAATTGGTTTCTTTCTCTTTGTTTATTCCAAGTGGGTGTTTTATGTCACTAATAATGATGACTTCCAGCACATGGTTTGGCTTCTTTTTCCTCTTCACGTGGGTTGGCATTGGCTGGCTGGCTTTTGGAGTTGCTGCATGGGTTCATAAAAGGAGATGGAGGGTGCGGAAATGAGTATGCATGTGTGTGGGCAGTGTGCCGCACCATTTGGGTGCCGTGAGCACCATTTCTCAGAGAGGCTAAAACAGAAGTGAGGGACACTTCCACACAGAGAGAAATACTAGAGAGCATCTCCATGATGGTGGAGATAAACTCCTCTTTGGCTACACGAGATGTTGAAGGAAGATCAAGCCATTTCAAGGTTGAGTCTTCTTCATTTGTTCCTTGTGTTGGTGGGAGGTTTATTTCTTTGTATTGTTCTTAGTGTGTTCTTTCCTAGTGAGCAAGAACAATTCATGCGTTCTTGGCTCTTGTGTGTGGTTAGCTTGAGAGTGACATGGGTGTATTTGGGATTTGGGTTGTGAGAGTTAAACTCTGTAATTCCTAGGATAGGTGAGAGGGTTAATCTCCTTTGGTTGTAATCTCTTTTGGGATACTAGTGGAATTTCTCGCTGTCTTCGAACTGGATGTAGGCTACACACGGGCCGAACCAGTATAAATCCTTGTGTCGTTTGGATTTCTGTATTTCATATTTTGCTCTTGTTGTTTCAACGGTTTCATATCCACCACCCCAGTGCAATCCGCTTCCGCTGCGCACAACATGAATTTATATGGAATCTCTACTGTGTTTAGCATCAAGATTTGCTTGGTTTATAATGCCAGTTTTTCCTTACATCAGGATCAAAAGGGATATCAAAAGGGATTGCCTGAGGAGTCATTTCCTGTGAAAATGTATGCATTAACTACTGATTTGCCAAAGAAGGTCCATCGGACCAGATCTAAAGTTCAAGCCAATAGACCCGGTGTCATCAAGTGAGAACTTCCATCTTTAACTTACATAGAGACAGATTATATTCCTTTTGACAGTAGTTTTTGGTCCTGAGTCCTTGTAATATGCCATTTTTCTCTTTCCAATTGCACCCCTAAGTTTTGTGCAAGAACCAGTTCGTATTCAGCAGCAAATTCTGTATCTTGATATTCTTGATGAGGTGCATATTGTTCTTGTTGTTTTGTTGTATAAATATCAGATACTAGTAAAGCCAGCAATAGACATTGTTTGGGTATGTTCACATTATTTTACCACCCTGACTTTGTCTTGCGCCCCTGCAAAGCAAAATGATATTTGTGAACTGATAGAAGTGAAAGAGGAGAGGGTGCTGATCCAGATTCAGTAGAGTGACCAACAAGGACATCAATCTTAATACCGCAATGGAACGTTACAATTTAAAATATCCCACATGGGAGAAACAAAGCATTTTGTGATCACAGATATAAGAAAAAGATTTGTTACAGGAATCTGATTTACAAAGTTCCATGAATTGAAAAGTTCATCTTGATTGCATGCGCCTGTGCCCTTTACCTCTTTCTGAATGTAACCTTTCCTTTCGCCTCTTTTCTATCGTCTCTATTTTCAGAATTGGCCTGACCCTTGATGGTCCGGGAGATCGATAGCCTATTGAAACTGGAGCAAGGTGGCTGTAGCTTGCTTGAATCCCAACCTTTTTTATGCGAGTGGGGCTTGCTTTTCCTGACGCTGAGTTATCCTATTAAAATTTAGCTATGCTAATGGAACAGGAAAAGTATTCAGATGATATGGACCCCCAAGAGATGGGCGAGAACCTCCAATTGCTTAGGGGTCGCACTCTCTCCCGCTTGGTGGACAAAATCTTCTCTCCTTTTAGAATTATTTCTCCCACACACCTTCGCTGTCAATGGATTCTGTGATCGAATGCCTCTAGACAGAATCTCTCAATATGAGAGAGCCATTCCAAATAGTGTCTCTGTGCATTCTGCTGTGCTTGAACCACATTAATTTGAGGGCAGCATTCATGGCAATCATCACTAGTTTATCCCGAGGGCATGGCTCGATTTGATTGATCGCTTCCAGTTGACGTGTCCCAATCAATGTGCTCGGTAATGATGTCATCGCCATACCAACAACTTTTCACAAAAGCCCGATTAATTTACTTCAAAGATCAAAGAAAACCAGAGATGGCATTATGAGAAGCTAAAACCCTGCCAGACTGGTAGGCTCTGCTCATGATATCAAAGACCTGACCCAAGCTGACTTGTTGGTTGCTTGATGCATCTGTGCACATTAAGCCTAGGCCTATTGCCTGTTTAGCTTGATCAAAAGTATTTTGTGTCAATTCCATTTTCTGGTCTATCACTTTCTGCGGATTCCAAGGATAATGCATTCTGATATACTCAATAAAACCAGCCTCACCCCTCTCAAATTCTTCTTCTGGCCTCCGGTTTACAAGCATCTCTAGTAGGAGCACTCCAAATTTGTACATCTCTGAAATGCAAAATTTAAAATTGTCAGATCAGAAGTTAACCAAATAAAGAGAAGTAAAAGCAAACAGAGAGAACTTATGTAGCTTCATATATGGATGTGACTTACTTCTACTGCGGCTGCTGCTTTGATCCCGAATCTTAAACCTTGAAATTCGGGGCTCCAGATTGTTAGACAGCAAGATCCTGCTTGTCCTGAGGTCATAACCAACTTCAGGCCACTCCTCTAGATAACTATTGAATTATATATCAAGAAATTATAATGTTTCATAGCCCTCAAAGCATGCATGCATATATCTAGTTTAGCTTCATTGGTTTGATAGCTACTGGCTAACAAGTCTTGCATTGGCAGTGAGGACGAGGTAATCTGCACCCCGAGGGCTAGAAACAACAAAACAAGCTGATCTAAACCTCAGGATGCAGATTACCCGATCCTTACCCAATACGATCGATCAATATACTTCTACGGTTCTACCAAGGTATGAAGAGCTAAGTTAATGAGAATATACATAGAGAAAGAAGACAATAAATTAAACCATTTGATAATTAGAAGGTCCGTAGAGCAGGAGGTCTGAGGCCAATCTGCATGGTATCATTCAGTATTTATAATCGTTCTTGAAGTAAGATGATATATTCTTTCTAGTCACAGAATGATGTAAAAGGAGGCTGCACTGCATGCAATATGCAAAGAATCAACAAGATTTTGTTCCATGCATAACCAATGATCTAGGGTAGGAATTAATTGAAGCAGCAGGAATATTTCTTTTTGAAAGACGTTGATATTTCTGGCTTGACTGCTTTTCTAAGAAGAATAGACAAGATCATGGTAGCAGGAACTATATTCTATAAAAGATCCTCTCCAAATTGTTTTAGTTTTAGAAATGTAAATACTTAAATTTGAAGAAACGAAAAGAAGAGTACAAAAGCATACACATGCCAAGTAATAGCCTACAGCTATAGGCTTTATTAGTTCCTTCAAGCTCACACCATTGATATTAAGTTGTATAATTGAGGAATAATCTTAAGTGTATAATTACATACCTGATCATCAGGTGGGATAATTCTCTTGCAAGCTATCTCTTTCGAAGATGACTACCTCATGTAAAGGAAAGGGATGCTACATTTAGATGTATCTGGTTTCATTCATGGTCTTAATCAGCTTTAGGCATATTCTCCCTGTAAATTATAATTCTGTAACTCTTCCAACATTGGAATAGATGCCATATTTTTAACTAAAAAAAAAAAAGAACAAGCAAATTTGTGAACAATCTAGGAGTCTTTCTTGAGACTGATCATACGCAATTCTGCGATGCAACTTTTAGACTGTGTACACAGATTCCAAGCGTTGTCTATACCTAGTACCACGAAAAAATGATATATATATATATATATATATATATGATATATCGAACACTTCTATTTTCCTACCAGAAATAGATTATATTCCAATATATCTTTGTTGCCTCTACTCTTATTATTTGGACCATGAAAATGATGTCGTCGATCGAACAATTTTATATTTTCACAGCAAGTGAAATAAGATTATATTCCTACTTGAACTGCCGGTCCTTATTAGAACAGTAAAAGAAATGCTCAAAATCAGTCCTCAAAAGTCATATTAATAATTCACATCATAATCATCATGATGAGCAATAATATTCATGGTACGGATGTGGCTCTATACACACTGAGAGAATATACCATTTTTAAACCGTTTAATTAACTTTAGGAATTCTTATAAATAGCGACTACCACCATGCAGATTGGCCTCGGACCTCTCCTTCTACAATACAACCTTCCTTGGTATCTCAAATATTATAAAATCTCTTCTTTCTTCCATGCACATTTGAGCTCAATTAATATAGTTTGATATTGGGTAAGGATTGGGTAATCTGCATCTTGAGGTTTAAATCAACTTTATATATATTTGTTGTATCTAGCCCTCGGGGTGCAGATTACCTCATCTTCACAACCAATGTAAGTTGTGACACGCAAATAAATAACTTTGTTTTCTTCTCCATACATATATAACCTCGTTGAGCTTAATTAATATATCTCTATATATGTTGGTTAGAAGTACTAATGAATAATAATCGGGTAATCTGCATCCTGAGGTTTAGATCAACTTCATTATAATAATTGTTGTATCTAGCCTTCGGGGTGCAAATTACCTCATCCTCACAACCAATGTAAGTTGTGACACTTTTTAGATATGCAAATAAATAATTTTGTTTTCTTCTCCATACATATAAACCTCATCCTATGGTTTAGATTAACTTCATTATAATAATTGTTGTATCTAGCCCTTGGGATGCAAATTACCTAATCCTCACTGCCAATTACTGCAAGATAGATTCACTTCTTCTACATATCCTCATTGGGCTCATTATAAAATTATTTTGTTATAGAAGTATGATCATATTGGGTAAGGGTCGGCTAATCTGCATCCTGAGGTTTAGATCTACTTCATTACATGTTGATATTCTAGTCCTTGGGATGCAGATTATCTCATCCTCACTACCAATACAACTTGTGTCGTTTGACTAATTTCATAATGTGTTATTAATTAGAATTTAGAAGTATAATATTTGGGTAAGGATCGGGTAATCTGCATCCTGAGGCTTAGATCACCTTATAATTATTGTATGATCGTCGGGTGCAGATTACCTTATCCTCACTGAAAATGCAAGATCTGTTATGCAAGGAGTTCCATTGGAGATTATGGACAAGAAAATGGTTGCATATAAAAGGTAAAGGCGTGGTGGCTGATATAAGCACTAGCTTTTCAATGATTTTTCTTTTTTCGTTGAGAAGCGCTGCAAATTAGCTTTATACAACAACTCGATCGATGGAGCAAAAGAAGGAAAGATGAGAGCTGTCAACTTCAAATGGGCATAACTTTGGGCTCCACTGGGACGAAATCGACAAGATCTTTTCAGCCGAATAAGGGCCAAAAGAAGGCCAAATCCGCATTTGAAGTTTTTAGCAAATTATTTGAGCAAATTTGTGACTTTAATGAGGACTGGTTTTGCCGAGACTAGTCAAGTGGAAAAAGATATTGATTTACAGATTCCTTCCCTTATAGACTCTAGTTTAGACTATTGCTTATACTAAAAAAAATATTGAGAATTCGTTTTTATTATTTGAAATTGTATTTTTATCAGCTTATCAATGAAATAGTTAATTCATCGAGCCTCCATTCATTTTTCTTAATTGCTAATCATCATTTAAACAATCATAATAATGACAAATGTAATTAGCAAAACTGATACCGTGTGAATTCTCAATGAGATCCAAAGGGTCTGCAATTAACATTACGATCTAAAATTAATATCAAACATTTCTTTTGGTCCCTCGACAACCCTTTTTTCTTTTTCTTTAAAAAAAAAAAAAAAACTCTATCCATAGTAATTGGAGAATATCTAAAGCTTGGCACAGGGGTGCAACCAACCAAATAAACAGAAACTGCAATCTAAGAATGACATGATTTTTTTTAACCAAACAAAAAACAATCTCAGAATGACAGAATTCTTACATGAAGCCAAAAAAAAAATACATTTCTTGAAAATTAGAGATTTACAAGAAATTGGTTAGATTAGCACCTACAAAAAAAGGTTAACTATCTAGAAATTAATTAATACAACAAAAAGAACAACAGATTAAGAAATTAACAAACAGGGCCTTGAACGACTAGAATTATCTGACTAGTTATCAGCCATTGGTTTGCAGCAACTGAGCAACACTGTCCTTGAGCAAGGGTTTCGATTCGATGTCGTGATCATTTGCGAGGACTTGAACAAATTCTTTCGAAACCAAGCACATCTCTTCAGAGTAGAGCTTCTCTTGAACAATTGGGGATGCAACAGCTTGCAGATCCTTCTTTTCCTGCTTGAAAATTTTAGCAAATATCTAAATTAATTAACTAGATCATGACTAAAGAAAACAGAAGAAGAAATTGAACTTTTTTTTTTGTGTGGGTGTACACAGTACAGATGAAATTATTAGTACCTGATGAACTGGGGAATCTGTCATGAGCTTGAGAACTGAAACTTGTGCCTGCAAGAACTTGACATACTTGTAAGCAGCTTGCAACATTTCAGCAGTGTTCATCTTGGTGGCACCAGGAATGAGCCTCCCGAGCTCTTGAGTCTTCTCTGTTATCCTCCTCCTCCTCTCCCTCGCCGCAATGCTCTGCGCTGACAGGGTTACTGCCCCACCATTGGGCTTGTTCATCTTAGCACATTCGTAGGAAGGCTGCTGCTGAATCTGGGTTTGAGGACTTGGAGTTGGAGCCAAAAGTTGAGGCTGGAGAAACTGATCATCATATGCATTGAAAAAACTGCACACACCAAACTTTTGGCGTTTCGGGTTCTGCTGATATAAGCAGCCATATTCATCAAGGCTAGGGAAGATTTCTGGTGATTGGAGGGAAGATAAGTTGATGTTTTCTGTTGGCAAATAGAAATCGGGGAGGAGAAAGTTTTCGGAGGAGGAGGATTCGTAGGTTTCGAAGAGTGGATCAATGCAAGTAGTGTAGTCTGGGAAGTTAGGTAAGCTATAGTCCTGCAGACCCAAGAAGCCTGAAGCAGCTGCCAGCTGCTCTTGCTGTGCTTGGAAGCTAACCATATTCATATCTGGGTTGAGAAACTGAAGAGAGCCCCAGTCATCCGCAGGGCAAAAACTACTCATCATAGCCATGGAAATTAATAAGTAGAACCCTGCAGAACAGACATGATTTGAGAAATTAAGACCAATGAAAGACCAACAAGAGAGAAAGAAGCAGATATTGATCTTACCAAATGAAAATTAGTTAAGTAATTAAGTAAAACAAGATGAGGAAAACCTTAAGACATGCATGCATGATAGAGAGGGAGAGAGAGAGATACCTGAGAGAGAGAGAGAGAGAGAGAGAGAGAGAGAGAGAATTAGATATTCTTGTGTCTGGGGACCTGGTTGGTTGTTGAATTGCAGTAGACCTAGTGACAAACTAACCTTATCAAAAGATATGCAAATTAACCAACTGAAACATATATAACAACACCTGCTGTAGTGCTGGCTGCTGCTCACTTCACTATAAGAGAGAGAGAGAGAGAGAGAGAGAGAGAGAGAGAGAGATGCGGGGGGAGGTGGGCAGTTGGGTTTTCATTTCTTTTGGCGCAGATAAAGGAGGTGGTTTCAATGATCATGGAGAAATATTATAACCACCATCTCCAATTAATCTCCTAATTACTAGCGACCACACACTCACCCTTTTATTTCTAGGGTTTTCATTATATGTTTTCTACCTATAACCGTTACTGACTCCTCGTTGGCGGCTATATATTACTTAATTATATGCCCTATTAACTAACTAATTAATTAATTCTCAACGTACATATTGTACTCTTTAGTACTAGAGTGCTCCGTCAATTTTCATGATTTGCCATTTCTTAAGTTCAATAATTTGTCCATTTTTTCGTCCTAAAAAAAAAAAACTTCCATTTTAAAAATAATGGTTTTTTTGTTGTTGCCAAAGTTAAGAAGGGTAGAGGTTTTTCTCACACACACTTTCCAGGTGTTATGAAGATTCGAATTTGAGACCACTAGTTAGCAAGTTAAGGCTCTTTTATATTGGGCAAGGCTTTGTTGGGAAATTTTTTTTTTAATATAAAACTGATGAAAATTTCCTAGTCACTATTCACAAAAGAGGGAATACTATAAAAATATGTGTGTATAACTAGCAAATGTGTGATCGGTGCATGCATATATTCTTAGTTCTAGTGTATATTTTAACTGATGCAATTCTTTCATGTTATATGCAATTTGTTAACGCAGTTGTCCAGCCATTTAAGTTTCTCTAGTGATGTACTAAGATTAGTTTTTTTTGTTTGGTTAGTGTACTAAGATTAGTCATAGTTTATGTTCCTTTGCAATAAAAGTTCCAACCTTTCAAGCCATATTTGAAGTCTCAACCTTTTTAAAGGATAGGTGGTTGATTGTAAAAAATGTTATCCTTTCTTTTTTATTTTTTTAATAAAAAAGAAGTAAATTTCATTAACCGGAAGCATTGGTTACAATAAGATCATTAGTAATACAATTCATTAGCCACACAAGGCTTTCTTCAAACCAACAATAAGGACCTTGTTCGTGTAAAGCAAAATGGGCAATAGCATGAGCCACTTTGTTACGCTCCCTAGGTCGAAAATGGACTTCCTTTAAAGAAAACTGCATGAGCAAGTCTCTCACATCATTCACAATGTTGTCGACAGTAGCCCAAATAGTCTCTCATGAATTAATCATTATAACAACTTCAGAAAAGTCAGTTTTTATGAGGAAAGAGAAAAAACCAGATTCTGCAAAAAATAAAACTCCTCTATAAATCGCTTGCAATTCTGTGGCTAGAATGGAAAGCCTCGCGAGGGCTTTGCATGTAAATGTTGTCCGTTCCTTATCTATTAATTACACGTTACTTTACACATTCATGGTTTGACGACACCTTTAGGTTGTCTTTAAAAATTGTCACATTATTGATAATTGTGTTTATCTAACTATTAAGTTAACCTCAATGAATTTTCAAAAATAAATATAAACTTAGTATCTTTAGGTCAATTTTTTTTTTAAAAAAAAATTCTTTCTTGTAATTAAATAATATCTTAGCCTTATTTAATTACTTTCATTAGTAATTGCATTTTAATTATTATTTATTTAGTTAAATAATTAGTATTAATATTTTAATTAACTTCATAAATTATTAATAAATAGTAATTATTATTATTTTTAATTTTCTTCGGAATCGCTCATTACTTAATATTTTTAATTGAGTAATATCTTAGTATTATTTAATTAATGTAATTAGTAGTCAGCTTTCAGTGACTATTTATTTAGTGAATAATTAGTATTTAAATATTTTAATTAGTTTCATAAACTTCTTAATTAAATAGTAATTAACTATATATACATAATAATTAATATTTGATAATCGTAGATTGGGTCTTGGGTTAGTACGACGTAACCGAATCTAACCTAGACATGTCTCGGTGAATTTTGTCAGGATAGACCTATCCCGACAAAAATTTTATATCCCGACGAGCTTTGACAGGATAGACTTGTCCCGATGAAATTTTATCGGGAATCTGACAACAAACCATTTGTTAAAATCTACCTCAACTAATTGGAGTTAGGTCTGGTTATGTCGTACTAATCGTATATTGAGATTGAAACCCTAATCGAGTCATTAGTGCCCCGTAGTAGGCTTATGTTTAGGATCCGAGGCTTGAGAAAAGTTTTGGAACAAGTTCGGAAGATCGGATTTTTGGTTCAAGACTTGGATTTACCCAAACTAATTTTGTATAAAAGAAAATAAAAAACAAAGTCCACAAAATCATTTAAAATGATTAATTACTATTTATTAAGTAATTTATGAAATCAATAAAATATTTAAATACTAATTATTCACTAAAGAAATAATAATTACTAATTAAACTAATTCAAAAAGGCTAAGATATTACTTAATTACATATATTAAATTGAAGAAGTTGGCCAAAAAAAGAAGAAGTAAAGAAACTAATTATTATTTTTTTTAACAAAAATAAGGAAAAAACCTCTCCCGACGAAATTTCGTCGGCAAAGATCTAAGCCGACAAAGATTTGCCTATTAGATTTCTCCCGACAAAATCTACCTCTTCCGACAAAATTTTGTCGCGAGAAATCTAATCCGACAAACCCTCGCCGGCATAGACTTGTGCCGATGAAATTTTGTCGGGAGAGGTTTTTTTTAAAATAAATATAAATTTAGTATCTTAAGGTCAATAATTTTTTATTTATAAAAAATCTCTCTTGTAATTAAATAATATCTTAGTCTTATTTAATTACTTTCATTAGTAATTGCATTTTAATTATTATTTCTTTAGTGATTAAATATTTTAATTAACTTCATATATTATATTACTTAATAAATAGTAATTAAATTTTTTTTAATTTTCTTCAGAATCGCTCATTACTTAATATTTTTAATTGAGTAATATCTTAGTATTATTTAATTAATGTAATTAGCAGTCAGCTTTTAGTGACTATTTATTTAGTGAATAATTAGTATTTAAATATTTTAATTAGTTTCATAAACTTCTTAAGTAAATAGTAATTAACTATATACATAATAATTAATATTTGATAATCGTAGACTGGGTCTTCGGTTAGTGCAACGTAACCAGACCTACCCTAGACTTGTCTCAGCGAATTTTGTTGGGATAGACCTATCCCGTTGAAATTTTTATATCCCGACGAGCTTTGACGGGATAGACCTGTCCCGGCGAAATTTTATCGGGAATTTGACAACAAACCACTTGTTAAAATCTACCTCAGCTAACTGGAGTTAGGTTCGGTTATGTCGTACCAACCATATATTGAGATTGAAACCCTAATCGAGTCATTAGTGCCCCATATTAGGGAGCTTCTAAAATAACTTTTATATGTTTTTAGTTAAATTTTAACTAAAAAATACAGAGCATGATTGTGGATGCTCTAAGTGTTTTTTTTTTTCCTTCTTGACGCAGCACAAGCAAATAGGTTACAAGCGTAACCTAGAAAAGAACATAAGCCTTGAATCCACTAGAAAGTTAGAGAGAAAATTCTCACTGTTTGTATTATTTGATAAAAGATGAGTTGAGTTCAACCATGTATAACGGCTGACTAAATACATCGTTCTCACCATTTGGATTGCCCGGGTGAATTATTGAAAGCTTAATAGAAAATAAACAGAAAGTCTGTAAATTGAATACAATCTTTAAATGCACTTTTGGAAGCCTAAAACGACCTCAAAAGCCCAAAATCCACCTTATGTCACGGCGAAATTGTGAGTTGGACATGTGGCGTTGTTCCCTTTTCATGAAGATATTATGAGACCCAATCGGAGCTTAGACGCCAAATCTGTAAATTCCTAATGCTTCCTTTTTCCTTTCGCTCCAATTCTTCATCAATCCATTCGACCATTTGTTCTACATCACTTCTAATTCAATTATGTAACATTTTTAAGAGTTTTTTTTAAATATAAATATTATATATATATTTATTTATTAGTTTAAAAAAAGAAAAAAAGAAAAAGAAAAGAAGAATGCAAAACATAAATATCCAGAATCCAGAAGCCAGTACCAAGAAGGAATCTAATGAGTGCTTCAAGTCTGTGCCTTTATCGTCCTCTCATCACCGTACTCTTCTTCTCCAGACGCCGCTTAATTAGCAGTTCCCTATCATCAAGTAGCCCTTTAGTCCGTGTTTGGTCTTACTCTTCCTCTCATTCCAGCAATGGCCCAACTCCACCACCAGGTGTTTGTTTGCCTCTGTCAAACGCATCAATTTCATGAGAAAGCTCCTTCTAGTGCCTTGTTATTCTTGTTCATGACTTGGGTGCTTGTTGTTTTTGAAGCTATTGTGGAAAAAATGGAGGAGCAGACCATTGGCGAGGCTAAAGTCGATACCTTGAAGCAGAAAATGGAGCTTCTTGGGATTCCCTGTAATGATTCTTGTGTGCCTGGACGCTATACTAATCTACTGTGTCCCAAGGTACTGTTTGCAATACTTGGTTGTGATAATTCTTGGGTTCTTTTATGTTTTGTAAAATTTCAATAATATAATCAAATGCTATAGAGCACTAGCAAGGATTCAATGAAGTGGAACTTATTTTGGTAATTGATCTCAAGTTTTTCAATGTTTTGCCAAAACAGTGCAACGGTGGACCGTCAATGGAGAGGAGCTTGTCTGTTCACATTGTCCAAAAGGGGTATGCTGCTACTGCTAGTTTCCTCATATGTGTCACTGCATATTTCCAATAATGGGTTGTAATTACTTTGGTGATTGGATACCGTAGGGATTTGGCAATGTGGAGGTGTTTTCGAACTGATTGTAGTTGGGGTGACCAGGTGAACACAATACAATTGTGTAATTGTGTTTTTTTTATGCCCAAAAATTTAAGAATTTAAAAGGTAGGACTCATTAGATGTGAATCATCTCATTGTTTCGTTATAGGTATTCATAGATGGCAGGGAAGCACATAATGAGGTGAAGAAGATAGTCCAATTCTCTGGACAAATGACAGAGGAGAGCCTCAGGTTAGAACCACCAGGGGAAAAGGTACTTACATTGACTTATGTCTACCAATGTCTGATCAATGCATGTCCATGTTTGCAAAAATATTTCTGGTATAAAAATGACCAATAATTTAATTGCTTGGCCCTCCTGTCCTGTCATGTGCTCTTCGATTCCAAATAAAATGGTAAGTATGGTAACATGTATTAGAGGTATTTCCAAATCTTGTCCTCTTCGATCCCAAATAAAACGGTAAGCATGGTAACGTGTATTGTAGGACACTTCTATTTGGAAGACGCTGAATGACATGATAAAATATCTTTCCAAAACATGATTTTAATTAATTTAAAGACATGCATGTTATGCCACGCCTCCACAGTTTAAGTTGAAAACGGACACACATTTGTGTCCAAATAGCAGGTTTATAATCATTTCCTTGTATTTTACATTGTCAGTCTCTCTTTGTCTGTCTTTGAGTCTCCCATGTTGTGCTACTTCTGACATGTTACTATCTTGTATAAATAAACACTCTTTCATTATTTCAGGTAACTGCATACTTCAGTGAGCGAATGATATCTGACGAAACTCTGCGGAGAAATGCTGTAATGCAACGTTCTGGTGATAAGGTACCCCTGAACCTGAAGTTATCACTTGGTGGACTTGCTAATTTATTTTTGATGGGTGATTCTGGGATTATGATTAAATTTGACCTATATTCAGTTATTTACCAATATTTCTGCATTTAGCATCAGTGAAAGAAACTTCTGAACTTGTTGGGCAGTTATATTCTTTGTAGTGGTCAACAACTTGTGCTGAGGTTGTTCACTTCATCATTTTCTGATATTAATTTGCTTGGATCCACTGTGAGTTGGTATGATTCAGTCAAGTGACATTCATTCCAAGAGAAACCGGTTGAGATAAAACTCTGATTAGGAACATTTGCAAATGTATAATCATCCTAAGTTTAATTGCTTAAGATTGTCAAATCCATTTTCTTGCCTGTGCATCCTTGAGCGTCAAATAATCAAAATTGCAACCACTTGGAACTTCTCGAAAATTTACTTTACTCATAAAAAGAAAGTGTAATATATTTTCAGTTATATACAGATAGAATAGATTTGATTTTGTCATTTCTTTACTAGAATTTTTATTATCAACAGAAAAACCATATTCAATTTTGGACCACTCTTCTATTTTTCATGCACATACTCAAACTGTGACACATGTGCTCAAACATTTACTTTGAAAGCACTTCATCATTGAGACGTTGATCTATTTTAAAACTACTGCGGTTTCCAGGATACCATTGCATTTACTTATAAACGTAATGGACTGCTTGTTGGCTGCAAGTTCCGAAGCATAGAAAAAAGATACTGGAAGGTACACATGCTAAACTTTCCCCAGGTTTTTTGTCCTGGAAAATGTACATGGCTATGAAGTGAAATGTGGATGCTTTTGAATCAAAATTTGATTTTAATTTCCCTTTATGATTTTCAGGAGAAGGGTTCCGAGAAAACACTATATGGAATTGATGACATAAATGATGCAGCTGAAATTATCATTGTGACTTCAATTTCCCCTGTTTTGTAATGTTTTCCTCCTCTCTCCCCTGACCCCCCACCTTACTTTTGTGATTCTGATGCTGCTTGTAGGTTGAAGGTGAAATAGACAAGCTTTCAGTGGAGGAAGCTGGCTTCTGCAATTGTGTGAGTGTACCTGATGGTGCGCCAGGAAAGAGTTCTAATAAATTGCCACCTGTGGAAAAGGTGTTGGCTAATCCCTTTGAGGCTATCTTTGTGGTTTAGATTTATAGTTTTATTTCAAGTGGGAATGTAACATGGTATATGAAACTGTTACATAGCAGAAGCATCGTAAAATACCTATATACGAGTACGAAGTTAATGACATGTCCCAATTAATGAAATGTTGCTCAACTACGGATTTAACAATAAACTATACATGTATCAACATCCGAGGGAAAATTACTTGAAGGAATTTTTATTGACAATTTTCCATCTTCCTCGCTGCATGCATATTAGGACACTAGATATCAGTATCTGCGGAGTTGCAAACAGCTTTTGGATAAGGTATGTAAACTGTTGTCTGCCCTCCAATTAAACATTTGTAAGTAAACTGTTGTTTAACACTTTACCTGTTAGGTTTCTCGGATTATCCTGGCAACTGACAATGATAAACCAGGACAAGCTTTGGCCAGAGATATTGCACTCCGCCTTGGGACACACAGGTTAAAGAAATTTTATGTAGTTTGTGTGTTGTATTTGAAGAATCCTTCAATCTGTTTGTGTACTCAATTTTTTATGCAACTCATTAGATGAATGGTCCATTTTCATTTTGTAAATTGTTTCTTGCAACCAACAATTTCCATGGGACTTGCACTTACTACTGGTGCCACGGAGAGACATGTTTTTAGATCTCGCATTTAAAAAACTCCTCTTTCTTGTGTAAAAGGCGATTGATTCAGAAAATTAATGTTCACTCTTGCTTAATGAAACAGGGCTAGGGGAGGCCAGTTGTTAGACCACTGGGTTAGATTGCTAAAGTTCATGATGTCTATGAACTTGAACATAGACAATTTTCTAAACTGGGGTTCTTAACTGTTGTGAAGACTGTCAGACTCACAGCTTAGATACTAAAATGCTCAGTTTGGTGTTTCTATCAGAAAATAAAAGGGGCATTACGCCATATGTCTACATATGTATAGATACCGACATGTATATTTGTCCACTTATTTCCTTTTATTTTCATTGGATGTCAGATGTTGGCAAGTAAGTTGGCCAAAGAAAGATGAGTCCAGCTATTACAAAGATGCTAATGAGGTTTGGTGCTTCCACACTTTTCCCTTATTGTTACTGCTGTTGTTTTTAATTGCTACTAGACTACTAGTTGTTCTAGGGTTGTATATGAGCTTTTTTCAGGACCAAGGTTGCCAATATCTTGAGATCCCAATTTACAGTTATACTTGGTCACTGACTTGGAACTATAGTTTAGAAATTTGTTAAGAAATATAATGCTTTTTTTCCTTGTTAAAACTTCTAGAAATGAAAGCACAAATTCAGTTAAAGCCTTATAAAGCCACATGATTTTTGGACCTCAACTTACCACACAAGCACACCCATACACACATGTGGGTTTTGGTTCATGGCTTTGTTTCACGAGGAAGAATTTGTATAGGGTTACAGAATATAACATTTGTTATATATTTGCTTTTACACTCTGGAAAAGTACTGATTTCTTAGGATTCTTGGCCTGCTTTCTATCTAATGTTTGAATTATGACCATAGGTTCTAAGGCATATGGGACCTGATGCTTTGAGAAAGGTAATTGAAAATGCCAAACCGTATCAGCTATGCATCTCAGACCAAGTAGTAGAAAGTTCAGACATGCATAAGCCAGAAAGAATACCGGCTTCTTAGCACACGAAGCTCACATGAAGGCTGCAAAGTTTTTCCAAGATTTTCTACTTGTCATTCATATCCCCAGGGGTTTAGGTTGATTTAACTTGGTATAGAAGAGGAGGTAGAACAGGTTAACAATCATTGCTTAGTTTGTATAGAAGGAACTTGCTATACAGATTCGACCACATTGTTGGAAATAGGTTGAAGTTCTGGGGATTTACCTCCCCGAATCTTATTGTGAATTTTACTCTCAACCATATGTAATCTCTTTTTTATTAATTTGTTGTACGGCAATAAGTTATCATATATGTTAATTCTAACTGGAGCTTTATCTTCAGTCAAGTTGATCTTTTTTCGGCATCAGAAAAACAATCCTTTACGTAAGAAAAGAAAATGTCCTGGGCATCCAACCAAGTGCAAATAAATACCATTAAACTAAAGGCTAGTTGGTAATGTACCAAAATATTTACCAAAGAGTAATGTCACAAGCGCAAAAATGAATGTATACTATTTAATTTTATTCGCAAAAAGAGGAAAGCTTTTTAATTTTTAATTTTATTAAAAAATAAATAGAATTTATGCAAAAATGCACATAAAACTCAAACAGGATGATGCAATTGGGCTTCGCGAGCGTAGACCTGACCAGGCTGCCCTCATTTCACCAATCAACTACTAAACGCAAAATTTCTCTCTGTGTTATCGGACAGAGACACTACCCAAGTGTTCAGCAGCCATGGACGTGCTCTCAATCTCATCCCCGATATTCCTTCACACCCCTGCTTCCAAGCTCTCTCACGGCTCTCGCTCCAAACCCATCTCCCACTTTCCCTCTTCTTCTTCTTCGAAATTCCCCACAATTAAGTCTCTCTCTGTCCAAACCCCAAAACCCACTTTCACCTCCAAGTCACAAGCACTTGACGGCTCGCTCCTGATTTCCTCAGCTCCTCAGACGCCGGCTACAGCCATGAGAGGCGCCGAGGGCGACGCCATGGGGCTTTTGCTCAGGGAAAGGATTGTTTTTTTGGGCAGTAGCATTGACGACTTTGTGGCTGACGCTATTATTAGCCAGCTGCTTTTGTTGGATGCCCAGGACTCCAAAAAGGATATCAAGCTCTTCATTAACTCTACTGGCGGCTCTCTCAGGTTCTTCATGCTTTTTACGCATCTGGGTTTCTTTTATTTTTCTTGGTTGTTGTTTGAAAGCATGAAAGTTTTCATTTTTTTATGGAGCCTTTGAGTGATATAGGATACCTTTTTTTTTTATTAGGATGTTATTTGATTACATTTCATTCTAATCATTTATGTTGCGGGGAAGACATTGATTTGGTCATCATTCATGACTCATTATTGGTTTAGAATTCGGGTGTTCCTCTTGCTATTTGGTTTAGTAAGTGTAGATTTTTTTTTCTTTCCTTCTATATTTTTAGCATTGGTGTTAAAACTGTGAAATATACTTATGTAGATGTCTCAGTGTATCATTTTTGCACTTCCTAATGGTATGTTTGTGCTTGTGCTTTTGTCGGATGATGCTGATACTTGTCAAGATAAGAAAAGTTCATTTAGGTGGTTTCTTCATGTGTAATGGAGACCTAAAGGAACGGCGCTGTTTATTATCTTATGAGAATAGATAAAGCCAAATCTTTTGGCGTAGGTTGGGAACAAAAGCATAGTGCACCGTCCCACACTCTCTCTTCATGTTCCCATTGAAAACTTGGCATAATTTTTCAGGTTTAGAACATGGTCAAAATTGGAGTTTATCTAGTTACAACTTTTGTGCCCATCTTCTTTTATGTCAAGATATTTATGTAGCATCTGCACTGATGCTAGTTATTGTCTCCTAATAGTAAAGTAACTGTACAAGTTATATGCATAAAACATGCATTCAAGTGCACATACATAAATGTTAAACATGTGGTTTAGGCTTTGATTCATCAGTGTCTTTATCATTCATGGATCTTAGAGACCCAAGTGACCTTAGATGTCTATGTGAGAGGTAGATATAATATCATCTGCAAATCAGCTGAGTGTGGGGTAATTGCTCCTGAAAGGGTTAATATTTGTGATAGTATGTAACGGAGGAGGTCTAATGTTTCTATATCACTTTCTTGGTGTATTATTGTGCAAGGAAGCAGCTGAGCATATTGACCTTTTATTCCTTCATTGTCTACTTTGCATTTAGATTATTGCATAAGCTTTTAGGGAGGCAAGGTTGAGTTGTGCAATCTGGAATCTTGTATTTCTCTATTAATCGAGATTTTTTGTGCTTGTGGTGGCGGAAAAGTTTTGTGGAGCTGTAGTGTGTTGGCTGTTTCTCAGGTGACTTAGTAGGAAATGAATTTTAGGGTCTTCGAAGGCAAATGTGGGACTAGGTAGGTTTCTTGTGAAATAGATAGAGTGTTCATTTGGGATGCCCACAATTTGGGCATTGGTTTTTGGAGTTTAGAGATATACACTTCTCTTTATTTATGCGATTGAGGGGGCCAATGAATCTGTTGAATTATGAGATTAAGCTTATGAGTTGTGGAAATATGATGTAAGCAGGGAGTTCATGCTTCATATATTTTTTTTATTAAGGGAGTTTTGCTAAGACAAGATCACTGGACCATTTTTTTTATTCTGCTTTGTTCACATTTAGCTTATCATTGTGGGGATGATGATTATGCTATGATGTTTCTGTTTGCATTTAGTATGACCTTACAACGTCACTTAATGCACAAAGTCACACACAAATAGCTTAGTAGCCCACATTCACTGAATTCAGTGGAAGCAAACATACAGTTGATGCCATCAGAATAACTAAATGAATTAGTTCATTTCATGTTGAACATTATTCTTGTATCTATGCTTTCATGGTTTTTCTGCTCTGTCTTATTTGCTTGCTGATTTACCTTTTTGTTATTTGTGTTAGTGCTACAATGGCTATTTATGATGTCGTTCAGCTTGTGAGGGCTGATGTCTCCACAGTTGCACTTGGCATTGCAGCATCAACAGCTTCTATAATCCTTGGTGGTGGCACCAAAGGCAAGCGTTTTGCGATGCCCAATACACGGATTATGATTCATCAACCTCTTGGAGGTGCTAGTGGCCAGGCAATAGATGTGGAAATTCAAGCTCGAGAAGTCATGCATAATAAAAACAATGTCACAAGAATTCTTTCAAATTCCACTGGTCGCCCATTTGAACAAGTCCAAAAGGATATTGACAGGGATCGCTATATGTCCCCCATAGAAGCAGTTGAATATGGAATAATCGATGGAGTTATTGACGGAGATAGCATTATTCCTCTGGTGCCTGTCCCAGACAAGGTGAAGCCGAGAATGAGTTATGAGGAAATTAGTAAAGATCCAATGAAATTTTTGACGCCAGATGTCCCTGATGATGAGATATATTAGTTTTGGCCATTTGTATTAGAGGTACATTAGCTTTCTGATTACATGTTAGTTGCATACAACATTGTGTTCAAACCATGATACTTTAGAACCCAGATTTCTGTAATTAAACCAAGTATGCCTTTTTCAGCAATTATTTCAGTTTATTGTCATTAAGAAAACAGACCTGGATTTGTTTTGGTTGCATGTTATGTCCCAACTATTCCTCTTTTCAACCTTTTTACTGTGAATTTGGTGAGTTTAAGATTATTTTGGAGTAATACGAGTAGCTTGGACATGAACTTGCAAGTTCTGCATTTGATTCAGACTGCTTGGGAAGCAGGATTCAGCATCTTTAAAAGCATGGATATGTTCTGAAATTGCATACTTGATGAAGATGAGACACCTATTTCTTCAGGCCCCTGGCTTCATAGGCTTTGAATAATGAGCAGAGATTGTTCATTTTCTTCATGAGTTGTTAGCAGGCTTTTGGGAAAGTTTTCAAGTCTCCCAGAGTTCCAAACCAGAGTGCAGTGGATCACAGCTAAAGTTCCAAATGCATATAATGGACATGCTTCTTACATTTACTCATTTCCTGATTGGGAACTGAGAAGAAATGTTGGAGTTGAGCAGAAGAAAAATTTCTTTTATAAAGCAGCAACTAGCAATCATACTTTCCTTTGTTTATTACACACTCATGGAATGGGGAATGTCTAAAAGGCCAAAGGGTTATTTGCATACAGTCAAGATGCTTGAGTGATTGATTGCCAGAGATATCAGCCATATATGAATGTTGTATATATTGTATCAAAATGTGACCCTTTTAGACTTCGGGTAGGGTCGGTTCCGTATTTGAAATTGGGGTTGAAAATTAGGCTGGCCCATTAATTATTTCCAATCGCATTGCCAGCATCAAGGCATAGTCGTTCTATGGCGAGGATGCCATATATTAATCACAAGATTCATCTGAATAGTAACTTCACTTTAATGAAATGATCTTGTAGCTAATATTAAGGTTCGCATGAGGGATTCATATATAACACCCTCACTACAGAATTTCGCCATCAAGGCTTCACTTTGTGGATGTCATGTTCATTGATCAATGATAATCCTCATCATCACCACTGTCTTTTTATTTTTATTTTTTAAAAGTAAATAACGAGGAGGTAAAAGAAAGGTGTAATGATGGATGCAAAAGTATTTTGAGGATAATGCATCTTTTGGACATGCAAGTAAATACTATAGGAGTGGGATTTCGAACAAAATACAACGGTAAATACTATTAACCATTTGAGCCATTCATGACAAAATGATCTTTATAGTCCTTTTTTTTTTTGGTAATTTAGATCTTTATAGTCATCTGTTCACTGATGGGCTAAACCAGAATTACCAACCAAAAAAAAAAAAAAAAAGACAGGCCCCGTTTAGGGCGTTTGATGTGATCGGGTACGGGTTGGCGGATAGATAATTGGGTCCCGGGTCGTGGTTGAGATTTAAGAAACGGGTTTTACCCTTAAACCCCTCTTGTCAAGTACCTTACCCTCTTCTCCCCTCTTCTCTCTCTTTCCCCTCCTTCAAAACCCAGTTGCTAGTTTGCAGAGACATGCGTCTTCTTCTTCATCGACCTCTTCGTAAGCTCTCCTTTTTATCCTCAAGCGCTGGTCTTCTAATGGGCACCGTGCAACTCTTCAAGTCCACTCCTTGTCCAAACCCATTAACTCCTTCTTCACAAAGACACTCATTTCACTCCCATAGACTCGTTTTCTCTCCACTCTCGCCAAAACCCATGTCTAAAACTCGGCCACTTTGCCTTAGAACTAATGGGTATTCTTATGTCTCACATGCCAATGGCGCCGCACCAGGTATGGCCCTTTAGACTCCTGTTGGTATAGTTTTGCTTAACGATATGCTGTTTTCAACTTTTGTTAAGTAAATTTTTCTATGTGCTGTTTTTTAAATTCATTAGAAAACCTCAGAACAAGCTACGCATGTGTAAAAGTGAATCTTTTTGTGTGTGTGTGTGTGTGTGTGTGTGTGTGTGTGTAGAGGATTATGATAATATTATGTGTATAATGATATGCTATATGTTTTTCAATTGTATGTAGCTGAATTAGAAAACGCAGAAGAAAAGAGAGTGGACTTTAACCAATTGTCGCGTTTGAAGCTGAAATTGGAGATGCTTGGCATAGACTACGGAATATGTATGCCAGGGCAGTACAACCACTTGATTTGTCCAATAGTACGTTAAGAGTTTTACTTCTGCCGCCATTTATACTTATTTCAGAAAATCTTTTGGGCTTTGATTTGTTTTGGCTTTTGGATTTCATGAATTATTTAATCTTTAGGATGGTAATTGTAACAGCATACACTTATGTCCCATTTGTGTTCATTATTTTAAGTTTATGAAATCTATAAGATGTTCAGATATTCCTCAAATGCTAGGCATCTTAGCTGTAAATAATTAATTGTAGGAAAAAAAAACGACATTTTCTTATGGATAAGTAATCACCATTGTGTATAGTAATCAAATAAGTTACCGGTACTGTTTTTAATCAAAAGTTTTAAGTATGAGCAGACTCAACCTGAAGGAAACTATGTGGAATTCAAGGTAGTTATTGAGAGTAGTTGACATTATCTTTGGAAAAAAAGAAGTACTTTCTTGACTAGGTAACTTGTTCAATAAAGGGATTCTGTAAGAATATAACGACTTTTGTGAACATCAAAGAGAATATCTGTGGACATGTCCTCATCTAAGGGCTGTAGACACATTTAAGGGTGAAGCAGGCGCAAAAATATGGAAAATTTTCATACAAATAGATTAAGCTGAGATTTTTTTATATTGTTTAGAAATTACAGGATAAAAAAATAAGGGAATTGAGTGGACATGATGTACTATTACCATGTATACATGCTTATATTTTAAATAAGTAAAAGAAAGGAATGAAATTTCAGTGTGAAACTGAAGTGAATTCTCATATGCTAGTGCAAAGGTGGCGATTCAGAGGAAAAGAGCTTATCGGTTTATATTTCAGAAGATTGGTATGCTTTTCCTAGCCTTTTACAAGTTTTCCTGATTCTTTATTAACAGATTGCAAGTCATATTTATATTGGCATTTATGAGTTCTTAGGGGTTCTGCTTTTTGGTGTTGCTTCCGTGGGAAATGTGGGTGGCAAGGTAGAACAACGGTATGGTTTCTCTTCCAAGCTTGATTTAGAATACATTGCTATCATATAATATTGAAAATCGATGACAAGAGAGTCACTTGGTCTAATGTCATCCTTTCTTTTCAGGCCGTTGGAGATAACAAGTTGTCACGAGAAACTTCAAATCAAATCGCCAAAGTGAAGAAAAATAGGGAAATCACGGTGGAAAGTCTAGGACTGGAACCACTTTGTGAGGAGGTTCGAGTACTTCTTGTACTGGATTGTGACACTAATAATATTACAGTAAATTTATGTTTAAATCTTTCCGAATGCAACATAGTGAATATATATTCATTTTGCTCTTATTTCAGCTTGTTGCTTATTTTTTGGAGCGAAGTATATCAACGGAAACATTGAGAAGAAATGCTGTAATGCAAAAAACTACAGGTGTTCAGGTGCATGATGCTAGGGAAAAATATTTTCACTTTTTCCTTTTTATATCAAGCTGTTTGCAATCTTAGTTGTGTAAATTAGAACAACATGCTTATGTGGGTATTACAAATATCTAGATTACTACACTCTAGAAGTTTCCTTGTTTCACCTATAGCAATCAAGTTTCAAAACTGAACTGCACAGATGAAATGGGATCATAATTTTTGTTAGTAAAAATGAAGTGAAAAATCCTCATAGGGTTCTCTATTTTGGCTTTAGGTTCCTTCAATATAATGCATTAAAATGCCGGATAAAAAACCCAAAAACAAGAAGCAAGCTTGAAGTTTTCTATCTTTAGGGAAGAACTTTGAAACATCAGACAGTTCACTAAATCCATCACGGCTCGGACAAATCATATAAACACCTGAATGGTTCATAATGGTTTGAGTGTTATACTTCCTGTATATGAAATATATCTTTTCTCTCGTAACTTTGAAACATTAGACTTCTATTGATTATATACAAAGCATATGGATTTCAGAACAGTGCACTGATGAAGTTATACTTATGGCACAGAACTTGAAAAGTTGCATTTAAGTTTCACTGTCCCTTTAATAGAGTGGTGATTCAATAATTCTCGATAACATAAATTGAGAAAACCTAGGGTGACATAAGCTACAATTATTATCTCAGTCCTGGGGCAGATATTGTACTTCAGTCTCCTTGACCTAGATGTGACTCTGATTTTGCCTAACCTAATTGCTTCTGAAATTTTATATGCAGATTTGTATTGCATTTCCTTATTGGAGAGACGGAAAGCTTGTTAGTTGCAAGTATCGGGACATTGAAAAGAAGTTCTGGCAGGTTTTTTGCAATAAGTGATGCTTTGTAAAAGTGTTTTAACAAGAAATGGCTGAAATGTTGAGCATTTAATATATAATTACAAGGGGCCTTTTTATATAAGCACATACCGACACACACACAGTGTATGTATATCTCTAAGAGAGAGAGAGAGAGAGAGAGAGAGAGAGAGAGGTTTATTTATTTATTTATGGTTTAAGTGTTAGTAATACTGTTGTTTGGATCTCATTATTTTGCTTTTATCTCAGGAAAAGGACACCGAAAGGATTTTTTATGGGCTGGATGATATAAAGGGAACTAATGATATCATCATTGTATGGCTTCCATCATTTTTTCAGTGATTGATGCCTTCAAACATTATTATTGCACTCGATATGTATTTTCTTTTCTTTTGTTTTATGACTTAGGTTGAAGGCGAAATTGATAAGCTTGCAATGGAAGAAGCTGGCTTTCGTAATTGTGTGAGTGTGCCTGATGGTGCTCCTGCAAAGGTTTCCTCAAAAGATTTGCCGCCTGAAGAGCAGGTTTGTATCATCCTTGAGATAGTTCAATGACTTTTTCTTACTTTTATTCATTTAATTTATCGAGAAATGTTATACAGTGTAGAACCACTCTACAAATATCTACGTGGCACTTGACTTCTAACTGTCCAATGCAAGTTTCCCCATGAAAAAAAAAACACCTTCAAAGAATAAAGTATCTTAACATTTTTCTTTTTCATTCTAGGAAACATATACGTTTATAAATGAAAGGGGTAACTGCCATTTTGCCTCATGAACTATGAAGCTAGTGTCAATTTAGTTCTCAAACTTTTTTTTTGGTTAATTTAAGTCACGAGGTATTGTAAAATTGCCAATTAGAGGCTTACCGTGTGATTTTCTCACAATCCATCCATTTGCTGTTAAAACATTTCACCTGCCCACCAAGCACGTGAATTACATTCTGATCAGAGGAGAGGGTTGGGTGGGTTTCCTTTTCTCACCTTTTGTTTTTTATTTTTTATTTTTCTTAGTTTTTAATGGTCCTTTAACCCAGAATTATGTATTTGCCCTTAAAATGGATGGAAAATTGGATGATTTTGGCTCGCAAATTGGGTTGGATCAAATTTTGCCTTTCTTTGAACCCAAGAGTGGATTATAGGGTCAGCCAAGATCTACCCTTTCTATTTAGGGTTTTTCTTCTGTTTCTAACTTTTTAAAAATGCTTCAATTATCTGAAATTAAGTTATTAATTACTTCAATTGTCTGAAGTTAAGTTATTAACTATTATTCAATATCTGTGGAAAATTTGGATCTGATGTTCCTTTTGTCTATTCTGTAAAGCTAGGATACAAAGTATCAATATCTGTGGAACTGCAAAGAGTACTTAAAGAAGGTTCGTAAATAAGTTTACTGCTATTATTTAAAACACATGAGCGTAGGAGTTCATAGATTAGGTTATAATGATATGATTTTTGATAGGCATCACGAATTATACTTGCCACT
The DNA here is from genome assembly GCF_965620075.1 of Prunus avium. Taxonomy (NCBI): domain Eukaryota; kingdom Viridiplantae; phylum Streptophyta; class Magnoliopsida; order Rosales; family Rosaceae; genus Prunus; species Prunus avium. The sequence goes on from NC_142287.1 coordinate 31,757,259, forward strand.
GATGGAGATGAACCTGGTCAAGCCCTAGCTGAAGAGCTTGCACGCCGCCTTGGAAGAGAAAGGTTTCCTTTATGGTGCCCTGTTGTTATTTTCTTCTGTTGTTTTAGTTGAAAAAGTCTCAATGCAGGCTTGGTAAGAATAACTGTCCCTCTCCATGTGACTGCAGATGCTGGCGAGTCAGATGGCCAATGAAAAATGATAATGAGCACTTCAAAGATGCAAATGAGGTCAGAGACACTGTGTTACAATGATATGGATTTAGTTTAATTTAGAATTTAATATTATCTCCAAATATTTTATGTTCGACGACCTATACATATAATGATAAACCGAAGATCATCTTACTTTTGGTTTCATTTGAAATATATGCATACACATGTATGTGATTGTTTGTTTAAATATTTCTTATTGAGTTGATTTAAGAGATGACAGTGATTTTTCACATTGCATGTTCCAACATATGTATCCATATGAAGCTAGTGAAATTGGTTTTTTTGTTGTTGTCACATAATAGCACAATATTATGATATTATTCTTAATCAAGTTGCATCGTAACAAAACAAACCTTTGATACCTAATGAGTTACTTCTGCATCATCTTGTGTGATGATCTGTATCGTGCATCTTCCCTGGAACTGAAAAGGATCTTATCATCAACTGCCCACATGGTTTGTTCTGAAGAGCCATTTTAAATTATATTTTATATTTTCAGTTCCCTAAAGCAATCCTTACCATTTCTTATAATTTGTTTGTACAGGTTCTTATGTACTTGGGTCCCGATGTATTGAAGGAAGTAATTGAGAATGCTGAATTATATCCTATACGTGGATTGTTCAACTTTGCAAATTACTTTGATGAACTTGATGCATATTATTATCGGACTCTTGGATATGAGTATGGTGTCTCAACTGGGTGGAAAGGTCTGAATGAGTTGTACAATGTAAGCTTTAACCTGGACGTTTCTGAGTGACAAATAATATCTAACATATATAATTTTGTATTTTTTTTGTTTTTAAAGTGTTGGGTGATATTAAGGTGTATGAAAACATAACAAGAATGTATTGTTATTTCAGATTAAACTCTCTCTCTCTCTCTCTCTCTCTCTCTCTCTCTGTCGGTTCCCTCGGGTGTTGTGGGGCGGGGGATGTGTTCTAGTATGGAATTATGGATAAGAATGCAGATATGTCAAATGACTCATTATATATTATTGTAAAGTAATATATGTTGAAGTGGAATTATACTTTTATATGGTCTATGCATACAGATTGTACAATTTTACCAAATGATCTGATCTGATCTGATTTTTTGTTACTTTTTCTATGCATATATATATGTGTTCTTATTGTCATCATGAGTTGTCAAAAGTATATTTAGAGTAATATTTTATGTCTGCTTCCTTCTTTTGTATTCTGTTCCGTCGAAGGTGGATGGGGATGACCAGTTGCGACTTGTGTTTCTAATTCTTTTGTTTTTATTTTAAGATTGTTCCAGGTGAGTTGACTATAGTAACAGGTGTCCCTAATTCAGGCAAGAGTGAGTGGATTGATGCTCTGTTGTGCAATCTCAATGAAAGTGTTGGGTGGAAATTTGCACTTTGCTCTATGGAGAACAAGGTAATCTAGTTTATCAAAGATTTTGGACGTTTTTGTTTTCTCCGATTTGTACCCTTTCCAGTGTGACTTGATTTACGGTAGATCATTATGAGAGAGATGTTCCACATGTGCATAGCACTTGTGATTTGGAGAGCAAATATAGCTGTGTAGTTGACGTGAGACATCTCTCATGTGAACATCTCTCTCATAATGATCCACTGTAAATCAAGTCACTAGGGAAAGGGTACATATATGCATGTGGGAATGATGAAAAGTTGAATATCACTTGTGATTTCCCTTCTCAATAATGATTTACAGGTTCGGGAGCATGCGAGAAAATTGCTGGAGAAACACATAAAGAAGCCTTTCTTTGATAAACGGTGAGTTTGGGTTCACATTCTTTGATTCTGTTCTTAAAATGTATTTGGTGCCTTTGGTTTTCTTTTACCTATGTAAATTATTTAATGAGAAGGGTATGATATGAAAGGAGCCGGAAACTCATTGATTCCAATGTTTATGTCTTAAGTTTGCAATAGGTTGCTAGAAGCTGATTTAAAATCATTAGATTATACATGTGATATGATGTGGGAAATTTTAAAACTTCTTTTCTACTTTTTGAAACATAAAGCTCGATTAGCCCAAACAAAAAGGGAAGAAAAAAGGAGGCACAAGAGACTGTAGTTCCCACTTGTCCTTTGTGACAGAAGTTTGAGGCATGATTCACAGCCTGTCTTCATGTTGGCTCAAAAAAGAAAGAAAAAGAAAAAAGAGGGCGGATCTACTATTGTGTTCGCACCTATGCTGTGCATATACAATAATTACAGCTATCCTTTGTGTGTTTCTGTGTGTATTTTGCTTCTTGTCAAGTGACAGGAAGATATTTGTGAAGAGTTTACATAGCTTAGGTGCTAACTAGTCAGCATGGTGCCAAAGGCCTCTATCAAAGATTTGTCTTCATGTTCATTCAGAAAAGTAACCAAGATGTTTAAAAATGGTGTTTCTTCAACCTCTTATTTTTTGTAGTGTTTTAGTTTGATTCAGTTCTTACCACATCAGTCGGTTTCCAACCTGCTTTGTTTTGGTTTTGGTAACAACCATGTTTCAAAATTCAACAAAGAAAAACTAAAATAAAGTTTGTTGGAAAATTTTGGTTTACCAAAGTTTTACTGATTACAAGCTGATAAATAGAATCAATTTCTACTAGAAAAGAAACAACCGGCATTCTAAGAAATATATTATATATATCTGTCAGAAACCGACGGTAATTACTCTCTTCAAAGAAGGAAACAAAATAAAGAAAGCGAAGTACAAAGACATCATGCATGCTGGTGTTTAAATATTCTCTATAAAATGTAAATTTCATTTTGTCGTGTTCAAGTTTTACTTCCACCTACGCAAATCTATAGTAAGTAGATTGTCTCCTAGTGGCTCTGCCTAGCGTGAATCCAAACTGGCCGTCTAACACTATTGATTCTTTCCTTAATCTTTGTGCTTTTATTTACCTTTTCCTGTAATTTCATATTGACTCATCAATTTGAGTCTTTCATGGTTTTCACCGTTTTGTATGCCCCATGGTTTTTATAAGTGGGTACTATCTTTCTTTGCAGTATCCTTAGATCTACTTTTTACCTTTTATTGTAGTATAAGTTTCAGTTTTGCATGTTATTATCATTGATTTTGTCTTTGATTTCTTGGCTGACTAGTTATGGTGGTTCTGCTGAACGAATGAGTGTCGAAGAATTTGAGCAAGGGAAACAATGGCTAAATGACACCTTTTACCTCATAAGGTAAGCTGTGGTATCAACTGTGCTTTTCGGATAATATGCCTCAAACCTGCTTTTAGTCCAGGATAGATTTCATCTCCGTGTCTGTCACCTTTGCACTGTTGTTAGGGCTTGTATATTGCAACGCAAGCATGTCAACAATGGTCAATACAAATTTGTTTTCTTTACTATTAGAAACCCAGGCCTGGGGTAACAGACTTCCAAATTTTAAATTACATAGTAAAAACGTCATTTTATTGCATTTTACATAGTTTCATTGTTAATCAAACTCCATGGAGGTTTTCAATGCATTTCCATTTCATAACTTCCAATTCTCCCACTTTTCATTTCTCTTCTCTCATGCTGTGTGTGAAGGTGATCAGCATGGTGAGACCGTGCCTTGATGAATTCCAAAATGTTCTATAGCCTTCTTTATTTGCCTCAATCTGCTGGACCAAAGGGTACATTAGGGGACCAAAGGCTTGAAAGAACAAGTCCAGAAACAAATAAGTGTAGGTCGGGCCCTTAAAGGGTCCCCAATAATTCAGCAACACTGTTAGAACAACCTCCACTCCCTACTATCGCCTCAAAACTAAGCCCTTTAGCCCCATTCTAATTACCCCTTTTGAACAGCCATCTGGATTAACCTTGACCAACACTCGTTCGAAAAACAGCAAGTTTCTCATGAAGGGGCGAATAAAATAAAATCCAGGCAAAGGAATTGTAAATATATTTAGCCTTCTTTGTTTGCCTTCCAAAGATGCTTTTGCATGCAGTTAAGTTATATGGTATGCAATCCAGCAAAAACAACTATGATAAACTCCTTTTTTTCCAGAAAATAAAACACTACCATCTTTTCTCACTTGATACTACAATCAATAAAATTTATTTACTCCTTTAGTTACTCAAACAAAATTTGGAGATACGTTTGGACTTTTTGATGGGCTCCATATGAAACAAGAATTACTGAATGATCATAGACTGTTATGGAGTCTTTGAGAACCATCAAATTATATCTTTGATTTTTCATGTTTTTAGGGTCATCAATTATAAAAATATGTACCTATTTAGATAATCCATTGTGGAGTAGAAATGTTGGACTCCTTTATCTGAGGTCTGATTATATTGGTGCCCATTTGATTTGTACTCGCATGGCCATGTTACAGGTGTGAGGATGATTCCCTTCCAAGTATCTCTTGGGTTCTTGAGCTCGCACAAGCAGCAGTACTTAGGCATGGGGTGCGTGGACTTGTAATTGATCCTTACAATGAGCTTGATCATCAACGTCCCCCGAATCAGTGAGTTTTTTCATTACATCTCCAATGTTGCTGTTTTACTTGTGAACCAGCGCAATGTAGTCCCTGAATTTTTACTTTGAAGTTTTCACTATATTAAGCTCTTCATTAGTTCTAACTTTTGGGAAATTATTGTCCATTATAAAATAGTAGACATTTAAGGAATTAGTTATTTTTTTATACAAGCGATGTTGGGGGAAGGGGATCGAACACAGGACCTCGGGTGTAGGGGTAAATGCTCTTAACATCTTGAGCTACAAGCCCCTTGCTAAGAAATTAAGTTATTGACATAATGGAAAATGACAGATTTTTATTTTATTCTTTGACCTGTAGTGTAGGCATTGGTGATTTTAGCTGCAGATCCTCATTGTTTTGGATCTTATTGCTTGTTCTTTGGTTGATTTTGTACTGACTTTTGCCCTTTAATCTATGCGTATTCTGCTTAGCATTAATATTTTTTTTTTTTTTTCTTGATGAAGAAACATAGAATAATGTGAGAAGCCGACCTGTTCAAAAGTTCTAGGAGTGATCATGTCTTATTTTATAGGGATCTCTTATCATGCTTGCTAACGCTGCCCTTTGTATTCCTTGTATTTTAGTTGAATGTCCTAATTCTTCAATTTTTTTTTCACTTACAAGAAGATTGCTAATAATTGTAAACAGGACAGAAACAGAGTACGTAAGTCAGATGCTTACCAAGGTCAAACGGTTTGCTCAGCATCATTGTTGCCATGTTTGGTTTGTGGCACATCCGAGACAGGTTGGTTACTTTGACCTTGATCATGCTTTTTTTTTTTTTTCATTTGGTTTGTCTAATTGTACCCCTTGTAACACCCTTGTAACAGTTGCACCAGTGGGTTGGGGGTCCCCCTAATCTCTATGATATAAGTGGAAGTGCACACTTCATAAATAAATGTGACAATGGAATTGTAATTCATCGTAATCGGGATCCAGGGGCTGGTGACTTGGATCAAGTACAAGTGAGTATTGTACCTAGAATTTCTATACACAAAATTCAATTATCATCTTTATTTCCATATAAAACTGCCACCACCAGCATGTCATGACCACTTTCATTATTATTATTTTTGTTATTATTGTCATTGTTGTGATTGATGTTAAATGTTGCTATCATTTTGCAAACTTTGCAACTCAGGTTTGTGTTCGGAAAGTACGGAATAAAGTTGCAGGAACGATAGGTGACGCTTATTTGACATACGATAGGTATGTTAAAACTTTAAGCATTTTGGTGTTAGAGATCCAAAAGTTTCATTACGAATATATAAAAGTTAGTCATGAAATGTTAATGCTTTGAGTAACTCTTATACTGAGTAAGAAAGAATTATTCAATATAAGAGTCACTCGTGAAATATCATTTCAATTATACATCAAAGTTGTCTCCTCATCATAAAATAAAATGACAATATATATAGAAGAACAGTGGTTCTCAGGCATATTTTGATGTCTACTAGAAGGCTTTGAGGTTATTGTTCCACTTAATCATTTCTTAGTTTCTTATTTACATAATTATACTGTTCCCTTTCCCTCCCCACTATATGCGTGAAAGTTAAAGTTCGGAATGTAGATGATGTTTTCAATGTTGTGCTTGAGCAGGGCAACTGGTCAATTTAAGGATATTGGTATTGAAAAGAGCACATGAGGAGAAACAGGGAATTATGTGATCAACTCTGAACATCCTTGTACAGTGGAATCTAGTATATAGCATGTTGGGGTGTCTGGTGAGTTTCCTGATGCCCTATGGGAGTTTTCATGTCGCGAAACAGCATGGTCGTGATCCGTGACAAAGAAGGAAACCGCATCGAACCACACATGAGGGTTTACCATCAAATTTTGTATGCTTTCCTCATTGGAGATGTAGATTTAGTGATGTATTCAACAATGTAGAAGATTCAAACTGAATTATGTGTTCTATTCCGACATCAGGATTCTTAATTTTGTATTTAATATATTTTTTTTTCTCAGCCATTAGAGATGTGGCCGTTTCACCTTTGTTTGCTGTGGTTGGAAAAAGTGGTAGATGAAATGAGCATATTTTGGGGTGACGCTGGAAGCAACCTTTCAGCCTTTCCTATTAGTAAGAGCTGTTGTACGTGATTGGCTGTCGACCGTTGATTAAAGTGAGTCTCACAATACATTAACGACTTGACAGCCACCACAACCATGCAGGGGATTGGCAATTGGATTTCTCAAATAATACAGTGTGGGCCAATAGTATTACCCTAATAAGCACTCCAAGAATTCTTAAGCATACATGGGATTGATTCCAATCAAGAAGAACCAAATTATTTGTATTACCGACGGTTAGGATTAATTATCAATTAATCGACCGTATCACCCTAAACAAATTCACTTACCACATGGAGCTGCGGCTTAATCAACTAGTCATGAGACTCGAGGCCCACGCCAAATAAGGTGGTGGACCTCACTAACCAATGATAGCTTGCCAGACGGTGTGCCTTAAAAGAGAATTTTACAGGAAATTCAGGAAATCGTTTCTTAAATAAATACAAGACACAAAACATTAAGAGTGCTGCTAAACGAACCCTAAAATTAACTGAGTACACCCTATAATCTAAGTACACCCTAATATTTAAATCAAAATATAAAATTAACCAAGCACACCCTATTTAATCACCAAAAATACCCCTATACACTCTATCACACAACACCAAACCTAATGCCTCCTCTGCAGCTGGAGATGATTTTATTGAAGATATTACAACCATTGTAAGTTGTTTTGGATTTGTTTTCCGATCTCTAGTTATTACTGGATGAATTTAAAATTAACCTACTACCCTTTGAAATTTCTACATAGCCATTCAATGCTCATACTGGTCGTCTAAATCTGTTCCGTAAGTCTCTATTTTTAATTACTCTTCCTTCTTCCTTTTTGTAGTTCCAGAACCAAATAATAAATAGAAAAAAAGAAAAAAGAAACCAAGAGAATGTTCTAAGTTTGAAGGGCTCAACTTTCATCCAATAAATTATTTATTTATTTTTCCTCCTCGTATGAATCATCCACAACCCCTTAAAGAACCTGTCGGAGTGGACTCCATGGAGCATGTATCCGCTAGAGTGTTATCTACCACCAATGACCAAGATCTGTATCAAACAAACAACTTCATAGCATTTGCTTGCGTTTGATTAGGGTTGAATATAGTGCGTAGGGTGTACTTATTAAAATAATTTGTTTCATAATTCAATATATCCATTTTGGTCATTTTATATTAGGATAAATTAGTAATTCAATAAATAGTTTGATAGTAGGGTGTACTCAGTTAATTTTAGGGTTCATTTAGCAGCACTCAACATTAATTATCATAATATAATTAATTCACTAATCTTTTTTTGTTAATAAATTAGATCTTCATTTTTAAAATACTAATGACAGTTATAAGAAATATGAACTTTACAAGGAAAGAAAAATCTAGCTGTCCACAAAAACAAACAAAAAGAAAATTAAAAATAATAAAAACGCCAGTTGGCAGTGATGATATGAAATCAATGTCTATTGTGCTAATGTCTGTCCCAGCGACGAATTGGTCAAACGAAAAATATTCTTCTTTCTTCTCTGACTTCTGCAGCCATGAGCCAATGAAACGGTAGGCGTGTAGTTAAGGTATTTGAGATTGAGCACACAGGATCTTTCTCTCTGGCAAACGCAGAGCTGTGGGCCCCAAAAGTGATTCTGTAACGTCAAATCTTTGCTGGCTTCCAGGCTATCAAAACCCTCGGAACAAGAATCCACCAACGGCTCTCCTGTGCGGTGGCTTACAGATATGCGACCGTTGGTGGGCTCCACCACCACCCTTCGAGTTTTTCGAAAATATATAGCCGTTACAACTCCTTCCCAAATCCCAAGCAAGCCCAACTCTCTCTCCCTCTCTCTCTCGCTCTTAAACACCACAAGCTCACAACCCCTTCTGCTCAATCCCTCATTAGAATTTTCTCTTGCTCCAAACAAAGCAAGCAACTTTCTTCCCTCTTGTTTCTTGGTTTTCTTTCTCTCCCACATTTTTCTTGGTCGATTGAGAAAATGACTGTTGAGGTTAAGGTTGAGGAGACCCTTGTGGCTGAAGTTGGGGTTGTTCCTCAGGAGGAGCCCATGAAGCCTGTGATTGAGAATGAGAAAGTTGTTGAAGGAGATGATAAGGTGAAGGAAGTGGCAGAGTCTGAATCCAAGCCCAGAGCAGTTGAGAAGAGCTCTTCTTATAAGGAAGAGAGCAACTTTCTCTCTGATCTGAAAGAGTTTGAGAGGAAGGCTTTGAGTGAGCTCAAATTAAAGCTAGAAGAAGCCATTTTGGGCAACAATATCTTCAAGAAGGAGGAGCCAATGAAGAATGAGGGGAAGGATAAAAAAGTAGCAGAGGAGGAAGAGAAGAAGGAAGAGAAGAAGGAAGAGAAGGAAGAGAAGAAGGAAGAGAAAGCAGAGGAGGTTGATGAAAAAAAGACAGAGGAAGGAGATGAAGTCCCAGTAGCTGAAGAGAAAGAAGCAGCAGCCCAAGAAGGTGAGGAAGAGAAGAAGCCTGAAGAGGGGTGCGAAGAAGTAGACAAGGATATCTCTCTTTGGGGGGTGCCCCTTTTCCCCGGGAAAGGGTTTGAAGGCACTGATGTGGTGCTCTTGAAGTTCTTGAGGGCTAGGGAGTTCAAGGTCAATGAATCATTTGAGATGCTGAAGAAAACCCTTCAATGGAGGAAGGAGTCTAAGATTGATTCAATTGTGGATGAGGATATCTGTGCTGATCTGAGCTCTGCTGCTTACTTGAATGGCGTTGATCGCGAAGGCCACCCTGTGTGCTACAACATTTTTGGGGTGTTTGATAACGAGGAGCTTTATCAGAAAACTTTTGGAAATGAGGAGAAGAGAGGGCAGTTCTTGAGGTGGAGGCTTCAGTTGATGGAGAAGAGCATTCAGAAGCTTGATTTGAGGCCTGGTGGTGCTTCTTCTTTGCTTCAAATCAATGACCTCAAGAACTCACCTGGACCTGTCAAGAAGGAGCTTAGAATTGCCACAAAGCAAGCTGTTGGGCTTCTGCAGGACAACTACCCTGAGTTAGTTGCCAAAAATGTAAGTCTTTTTACAATGTTTACTTCAGAAATTGACTTCATTTGGCTAAAATGTATGGAGGAATTGATGGGTTGTTTATGTTTTTTGATTTGCAGATTTTCATAAATGTTCCATTCTGGTACTATGCACTCAATGCCCTGTTATCTCCTTTCTTGACTCAAAGAACCAAGAGCAAGTTTGTGGTTGCTCGCCCAGCTAAGGTCACTGAGACCCTTCTCAAGTAAGTAACATCTCTACATTTTTACCTACCAAAACTCTCATATTGACTCCATTAGAAGCGCTTACCCAAGTGAACTTTGATTGTCAATTTCAGGTACATTCCAGCTCAGGAGATACCATCTCAATATGGTGGCTTCAAAAGGGAAAATGACACTGAGTTCTCCTCTGAAGATTGTGCTGTTTCGGAACTAATTCTTAGGGCTGGATCCACTGGAACCATTCAGATAGATGCAGCTGAGGTACAAATAATAAAATGCTATTGATTTTTGTTAGATTGTTCCTCTTGGGATTTCCCCCAAGTATTGGTTGTGATGGTGTTTTTGATAACAGGCTGATAACACATTAGTCTGGGACCTGGCTGTTTTGGGTTGGGAAGTGAATTACAAGGAGGAGTTTGTTCCTACTGATGAGGGCTCTTACACCATTATTGTTCAGAAGAGAAAGAAAATAGGCTCCAATAATGAAGGGCCTATCCGCAACACTTTCAGAAGCAATGAACCAGGGAAGGTTGTTCTTACAATTGAGAACACTTCAAGCAAGAAGAAGAGGGTTCTGTACCGGTACAAGGCAAAGAAGTGCTCCACCTTCTGAGAGTTCAACTGTGAAAGGTTGCTGCAAAAATTGTTTGAGAGGGCATTATATACATAATTAGAGCTTATTCTTTTAGACTGGGGCAATAATTGAGTGAGGATAGAGAAATTAATAGTTCATTTTTTCGGTGTAATTTCATATGTTTTGATGTGAATCTTTTGCTTTGGGATTTCAATTTGGCAGACTTTGTGAGTGAAATATATTGGTTTATTCATTTGGAAAAAATATTTGTTAAGCTTGAATGTTTTTTCCTTTTCTAGTATTTACTTGCTTAGCAGAATTCAGTGATCAAAACCTCAATCATAGATGGGTCAAAACATCTTATGACAATGATAACTTAACTGGAAGTTTTTCACAAATGTAGGTGGAAAATTTTCAAAACAAAGAGATGGTTAATGAATTGACAACCTTTTTAAGGAGATGGTTAATGATTTGACAACCTTATGACAATGATCTATATCTATAGCTGACCTCACCAATTATTGATGTGTGAATCAACCTCTAACAAGATGTTTATCTCACAAAATGAACGACAATCCAATTATCATGTTTTTCATGATTAAGGCCTTTGACTGAGTGCCGAGTCAGCCTAGTCTACAATGACAACCTCACCACTTGAACTTGGTTGAATCTTACCAGCCTAAACCCTAATTCTTTCTAATTAAAACCAAATTAAGCTATTGTTAAACTCAAATTAAAAGGTAATTATGCAATTGAGCTATACTTTCGATAGTTGCTCACACGCGTGTCATCGTTTATGTATGAACTATAAAATAAGTGTATACGTGCGCTATAACTGATGCGTATACAAGTGACTGTCCTTAATTTTCCCTGTTGGAATCAAAAAAGGTGTTGTACGGATTTATATTGTTGATGTTACACACATCAAGTTCTTATGTGACGCAGAGGAGTTGTGGAGAATTGCGTTTTAACTTTTCCTTGTGTCTATGTAAAGTTAATTTGGTGGAAGATAGTCTACTTTTATTGAACGCGGGAGGATGCAGCTATTTTTGGCCATAAAGATTTCGTCTTCAACACAAACAACTTAATTTATATATAATTGAGGATATGTCTCCGACGTGCATTAACGGGGATTTGAAAACTATATGCACATATCACATCAAATCGAGGATTTCATGTTAATCAAGTATATGGTGCAGGTAAGGAGGATTTGAAAACTAGTGCACATATCACCATCAAATCGGATAAAGCATTTAAATGAGCTGAGTCAAGTTTACTACTAAGGTACTCAAGCTCGGGTCGAACTATAATCTTTGAGCTCAAGTTTGGTTCAAGTTTGAACAATGCTCGTATCTATGAACTTTGTTCAAATTTGAGTTCGAATTTGGTTCAACTTAGATTATTTCGTATCTACGAACTTTGTTCAAATTTGAGCTCGAATCTGGTTCAACTTAGATTATTTATAAATCTAGCTTGAACTTATGATTGACTCCACTTGTTTCTTTTACGGACGGAACTTGAACGAGCCAAAATCTTCGAGCTCAATGTGAGTCAATCCCAAACTTTAACAAGCCAATTTACAGACCAAAGTACCCTTATTTAATGATGTTTGCATGCTCTCATATATACGTACCTTGAGATCATATTTTTCTCTTTCTTTTTGGTGTGTACATATTTTGTCAACTTCTAGAAATTAGGCACACCATTTGAAATTCTTTTTGCACGCAACAATATTGGGATGTCCCAGCGGATCATTCCTTCATTGTAAAAGAGATAAGAACAACAAAATTAATACTAGTTTGCAGGCTGTCTATATTGCTTTCGAAATGAGCGTGGACTGTTTACCCATTCAATCAGGTAGGCATATGATTTTCTTTTTTAATTTGATAGAAAATGAGCTTCAATTTTTTTAGTAATAACGTGAAATTTTATTTTAATTTATTTATGCTCATCAGGTTTCAGTTTTACTCTAGTCCGTTGACTTGGGCCCAGTTTGGTTTTTAATTATATAAGTGAATGTCCCCGGTGTTCTTCTAGCCTGGTCTATTATAGGGTAGAGTTTGTTTGACTATTTTTGGTGTTTTGGTTTTTAATAAAATGGAAATGCAAAGGTGACCACTGACCAGAGTTACCACATGCCAGATAGAAAGATAAGAAACGAATCAAGCATCTTCCAACTATATGTTTCTTTTGGCTGAATTAAAGGTGTGTTGTGGTAAAAACTAGGAGTTTACTGGTAGCTAGCTAGTTTGGTACCAGAGCCAATATTATATAACCAGCCAATTAATTTTGCAGTCTAGCGGCTAAAAAAGCTTTCTTGTAACGGTGATAACACTGTTTTTCTATCCTCAGTCGATAATACAATGATATGTGGAAAAGTTAGCCCATATATTGTTGCGTTATTGATCAAGGATAGCGCTATCCTTGTTGCATGAGAGTTTTTCTCCTAGTGACTATCTTATACAAATGGTCCAAGTACTATCATACACTTGTGCCGACTGCACGTTGTATGCAATTATTTCTGCAGTCTAGCTAAAATGGTATAAATAAACAATACAAAAGGCAGGCTAATTATATAACTATATATAAATCTGTTCTTGCTTTGAATTTTCTCGCGGTCAAAATGGGAGGAGGTGACTTGTAAAATCTTCTTAATCTATTATTTGGAATTTGTCTTGGTCAAACTCTCTATCTCTATAAATCCCCACCCATAGAGATCATAAAACACAAACCAATAATCGCAAACCAAAATATTGCTACAAATGGCAATCCCAAGGCTTTCAAATCTCTTGCTGCTTTCAACTCTTTTTGTAATATCCATTTCTTGGCAAGCTTCAGCTTATTCAGCTCCTGAGAAGTTTGTTCAATGTCTTCTAAACCATTCCCAGCCCTCTCACCCCATCGGTCCAGCAATTTACACTCCCAACAATGCTTCCTACTCCTCCGTTTTGGGATCTTACATCCGAAACCTCAGATTCAACACATCTTCAACCCGAAAACCGTTCCTTATCCTCACTGCTTTGCATGAATCTCATGTGCAACTATCTGTCATTTGTGCTCAAATCCATAACTTGCAGATGAAAATTAGAAGCGGAGGCCACGATTACGAGGGTGTATCGTACGTGGCTGAAGTTCCATTCTTCATCCTCGACATGTTCAATCTTCGATCCATCAACGTAGACATAAAATCTGAGACTGCATGGGTGCAGGCTGGGGCTACTCTTGGTGAAGTTTACTACAGAATCGCTGAGAAAAGCAAAATTCATGGCTTTCCCGCTGGAGTTTGCCCTACAGTTGGCGTTGGAGGCCACATTAGTGGCGGTGGATATGGTAATATGATGAGAAAGTACGGCTTGTCAGTTGACAACGTAGTTGATGCACAAATTGTGGATGTGCATGGAAGACTTCTCGATCGAAAAGCCATGGGAGAAGATCTTTTTTGGGCCATTACAGGAGGTGGCGGAGCTAGCTTTGGAGTTGTGATTGCGTACAAGATTAATCTTGTACGTGTTCCAGAAATAGTTACTGTTTTCAGGGTTCCCAGAACCTTGGAACAAAATGCAACAGAGATCGTGTACCGTTGGCAATATGTTGCGGATAAGCTTGATGATGACTTGTTCATCAGGCTAACCATGGATATAGTAAATGGTAGTGGTGGAGAAAACAATAAGACTCTGAGGGCTTCATTTATTGGCATGTTTCTTGGAGACTCTGAGAGGCTTCTCTCTGTGATGAACAAGAGCTTCCCTGAATTGGGACTTAAGCAATCTGATTGCTTGGAAATGAGCTGGGTTGAATCTACCCTTTTCTGGACAAGCTTCCCAAATGGGACAGCTCCTGAAGCTTTGCTTTCTAGAATACCTCAAGTACTTACCCACTTGAAGAGGAAATCAGACTACGTCAAGAAACCGATTCCGAAAGCTGGCTTGAAGTGGATTTTTCAGAAGATGATAGAACTTGAGGCTCCAAGGTTGACCTTTAACCCCTATGGTGGAAGAATGGGTGAGATTTCGGCATCTGCAACTCCGTTTCCTCACAGAGCTGGGAATCTTTGGAAGGTTCAGTATGCAACAAACTGGAACACAGAAGGGAGTGAGGCATCTGAATACTACATCGATTTGACAAGGAAGCTCCACATGTACATGACTCCCTTTGTTTCCAAGAATCCAAGGGAAGCCTTTTTCAACTATAAAGATCTTGACATCGGGATCAACCATAATGCCAATGGCAAGGCAAGCTATTTGGAAGGAAGAGTTTATGGTATCAAGTACTTCAAGGATAATTTCGATCGGTTGGTGCATGTTAAGACCAAGGTCGATCCAAAGAATTTCTTTAGGAATGAACAAAGTATCCCAACTCTTCCATACTAGGGAGGAAGTACAGCTATAGCTAGCTAGCATTGCGACCAAGGATTTGATTGATAGCTTGGGATTAAGTATGTACATCTTTGATTATATTTACCAAAGGAACTTATGTGTATTTACTTAATAAAGAAATAAAAAGAAAGAAAATTTATTCCAAAACTATGTTACATGGTTCAAAGATATTGCGTAGAAGATTGCAACTTGTAAGAAGAGTTTGATTATAACTCTTTCCTAAATTGGTTTATAGGATTTGACTTTTTTAACTAACTTTTCAAAATTTGCATTATATGTTGCAATTAAACACCCATTCGGGAATTAGAACCAAGGGCGGAACTACACTATGGCTTAGGTTGGGCTCTAGCCTAGTACAAAGTTAGGGAAAAAAGAAATTAATTAGTACAAATTTTCAAGCATTACACCACATATTTTACAAAAATTAGCCCAGCCTATCTAAGCAAAAATTAGCATATCATATCCAAGCAAATCTCCAATTAGCTGTACCTTAGAGATATCAAGTTTCAAGTTTGAGAAAATGAATAAAATTTTATTTAAATCTTTATCGGTATAAGAAATAATAGCCCACCCCTATAAAAGTTTTCTGTTATGCCATTGATTAGAACAACCAATTAGTTTGACTCCTGTGATCTTTCTCTTCTCAATATTGAAAGAAACATCTGGAGCAAAAATTTAGTTTGGAACTAATTGGCTTCTCTAAACTCGCAAATTAAATATTTTTGAAGGATATATACCTTAGCTATACCTTAGTGTTTGTGGTGGTGGAGTGATGAATATGGTTATTACCCAAGAAAATATAAAACCCAAACTCTGCTCCACATTACCACAAGAATTCCATAGTTAGTGCCTTATCTAAGGCCCTGTGTATGATTGGTTAGTCATTGGATCAAATTAGTTAGTTTGATTGATCCAACAGTTAAGAGATAGGATCTCATCAAAGGGCCTTAGATAAGATCCTCACTATACCATACTACGTACGTACTATGAGAACCAATTTTAAAACGTCATGGACGTTCATATAACACTGCCCATTGGACTTAATTATTTGAGCCCATCACGACCTAAGTTCTCTTGATGTGCTTAATACGGTCCACCAACAATCGTGCTTAGGCCATGCGGTTGTCCCATTTAAATGGGTCAGACTTGCATTGCGTTGGGCTAGTCCGACCTATTTGAGACCTCTAATTGTTGCAAAGATATTGCTTAAAAGATTGCAAGATTTTATAGTATGATTAGCTTTGTCCAACCTTTGAAAGGAGGATATATATATATATATAGTCTCATTCTATTGAGGGATTTTTCAAATAATTTTATTTGAGGGAAACCCTTTAGGGACCTTATGTATTTTTTTCGATGATCTAAACTATCTACTTTCAAGTCTTCATTTATATATCATCCTTGCAAAATATCAGGCAACTTGAAAATCATTAAGGCATCTAGTTAGGACCAACAATAGACGAACACGGTGCTTCAAGAAAAGACTATAATAACAACCATTTAATTGAGTGGTCAAATGATTTTAGTTAGCCGATGTTCTTACGAAAGCCGTTTCTACTAGTATCTTCCTCAACTAGCTTGACAAGTTGAGCATGAGTGACGTCTTTTTTTCGACTTGAGGGGGAGTGTTAGTGAGATCCTAGTTTAATTAGGAGATTTATTTCCTAGTCTATTAGGATTCTATTTATTTCATTTTGTACATATATTATGTAATTATGATTTTATCTTATTTCTTAGTATAACTCTACTAGGGTTTGACTCTTTTTAGATTATTGCATAACAAAATTGAATATGAATAAGCAAAATTGAATCTAGTTAAGCATGCATAAATGCAAAGCATGGAAGCCAAAACAAAGACTTGATCACATAGAAATCAAAACAAAGACTTGAACACATAGAAACCAAAACAAAAAGACTTCACCACATTGAACCCAAGCAAAATTCTTAATACAACTATAAACTCTAAAAAATTTTAAACCCAAAACATAGGTTAGCATGTAATCATTAATAAATAAATAAAAATCTGAAATTCATATTGCAGCATGCAGCAGAGTAATGCCTCACCAAATCAATAAGAAAGAGGCTAGTATACAAATGAATGAAATCTTTGGGCTTTACGGATAGTTTAAATAAATGTAATGGAAAAATGCAAAGGTAAAAGTAATGTTCTTCATGTGTCGCGATAAGAGAGAGGATGTAGAGTTATAATGGGGGATCAGCTTATTGAAATGAATTTCATTTTAGAGTTCATGTTATTAACCTCTGAATGAACTATTGATCCTTGAAATGGAATATTGATATCTGAAATGAACTTAACTTTACCACTGCAAGTCAAAAGTTCAATTTATTGAAATGACCCTCGTCATAGCGGATCCTATTATGGACCAGTCATCTCAACAACAAATGTTAACTTTTCTTAACGTTGAAAAGTCTCGGTTTTATTTTAAAACCTCAAAATTTCCATGTCCCAAAGAACATTATTGCAACGTTGTATGGGGTATTTTCAATAAGCCTACTAAGTTCCCAATATCGGGCATAGCCGTCATAGTGGAGGTTGTGTGGATAAGGTGACGTTGTTGGCTGATTGCTAAGAACATTGTCACCTTTTATGAATGAACGTCCAAAAAATAAGTCTTTTGTACATATATATATGATGGCTGATGGATAAGATTCAAACAAGTTCGAGGTGGTTTATTCTTATTGTAGACTATATGCTTTATTTTCAATACATCAAATCAATATTACAATCATCAATAGCATTATCTAGGATCACTAGCCAGACCCATACATGTTCATTGTTAAACCTTCCAATCTCTCTCTACATAGGTGGGATACTTTGTTCATGCTTGAAAAAGTTGTGGGGATCAACCATGGTTTTCGCACGCACCAATCTTTTGAAGTTACCTTCAAAATACTTGCTTCCGTAAACTCTAGCAGTTAGAAGGTTACTTTGGTTGTACAGATTGGCGCCAATATCGAGATCCCTATAGTTTTGGAAGGCCTCTCTCGGGTTCCTGGAGACAAACGGAGTCATCTTTTCATACAACTTTCTTGTTAAGTGAATATACCTGTTGGTGGCCTCAATCCCTTCGTCTTGAAACCACGACGTATAGTATTGAATCATATATAGGTTTCCAGCTCTATGAGGGGATGGAGTTGCTGACGCAGAAATCTCACTCATTCTTCCACCATGAGGGTTCCATTCCATCCATATATTCCCTATCTCAAGCATCGCCTTAAACATGTATTCTAGAACTTTTTTTGGAATTGGTTTCTTCACATAGTCAGACTTAGCTTTGAAGAAGGCTATTGGTTTGCTTTTCAGGTTGAGAAATATAGATCTTGGGGTTCCAAGTGGGAGTTCAGCCCAGAATACAACGGATTCAATCCAACTCACTTCATGACAATCTTCTCGTCGTAAACCCAATTCGGGGAATCTCTCATTCACCAATGGAAGAAGCTCGTGAGTTTGTCCCAAAAATTGACCGATGAATGATACTTCCGCAATCTTCTTGCCCTCAGTATTATTCTCGATTTCTGGCCTTGCTCTCAGGAAGAGGTCTTTAGGGAGCACGGGTGCTACAAATTGCCACTTATAAAGGACATCTGTAACGCCTTGCTCTAAAGTTTTTGTAACGTTGAACACGGTCACTTTTTCTGGAACTCGAACAAGCTTGAGTTTCCATGAAAGAATGACTCCAAAGCTAGCTCCTCCACCTCCTCTAAGGGCCCAGAAAATGTCTTCTCCCATAGACTTTCTATCAAGGATTCTACCATTTGCATCAACTAGTTTAGCATCGACAATATTGTCGATGCTAAGGCCATATTTTCTCATCATATTCCCATACCCTCCCCCACTGAAGTGGCCACCAGCGCCAACAGTTGGACCAACCCCAGCAGGAAACCCATGAACCTTGGATTTCTGAGCAATTTTATGATAAATTTTGCCAAGAGTAGCTCCAGACTCAACCCAAGCGCTCTCATCCTTGACACTAACATTAACGGATTGGAGATGAAACATGTCAAGAACGACGAAGGGGACATGCGATACGTACGATAGACCCTCATAGTCATGGCCACCACTTCGGATTCTAATTTGCAATCCATGTTGTTTTGCACAAACAATAGTTGCCTGCACATGAGATTCGTGCTTGGCTGCTACAATGGCCAGAGGTTTTGGAGTTGTAGGGCTTGAAAATCTGCGGTTTTTAATGCGTGCCATCAAAACGGATCGAAAAGAGGTGTTTTGAGGGGTGTAAACGGCTTCAAAGATTGGGTGGCCAGAATGAAACTGTTTTGGAAGGCATTGGAGAAAGCCATTAATGGGAACTGGCTCTGAAAACGTTGCCCATGATACTGAGAGTGATGAAAGGATTGAGAGGATGAGCAGCACTAGTGGAGAGTTTGGAAACTTCATTGTCCTAATTTTTGGGGGGTTTTGGCTTTCTTGATTCAATTCTTGGCAGTGTGACAAATTGAACAAAACCTTCAAGTATTTATAATGAAGCCAAAGCACCTAACTTTGAATATCTACTTATTTTTTCGCATGGTATTGATTCGTCAATGACTTGTATCAGAAGAGAAACCCAAAGTAAAGAGATGGAGAAATTAAAGAAGACGAGAGTTATTGTCTAGTTCGCACACGTAACGGAATCAATACATGCCTGACACGTGTGTGTCTACTCGTTGAATAATAGTAGTGGTGGATGGAGGATGCAGCCATTTCTGGCCATAGAGATTTCATCTTCTCCACAGACACAGAATACGTACGTAGGTCACCCCATTGATATGATTGAGCCATATACATCAACGTGGATTTCCAAACCAGTGCACGTTTTTCAGGTCAATCAAGCCTGTGGTCCTATGGTCCCGACCGAATAATAAAAGAAAAAAGAGAGCATATGGTACCGGCCCAAAAGACCCATACTTTTAGTGATGTCGGCGTTCTCTCGTATACTGTTGAGTATAATGCATGAGAGTGACGCATGATTTTAGTGACACTTTCTTATCTTTTCCTTCGTCTTTTCAATGACTTTTGGAACTATTATCCGGTTGAATTTTAATTTTAATTTTCTTTGGTATGATCCAAAAATTGGCTTGATTTAGTAATTACATGAGATTTTGTTTTGAGAATGGTTTTTTTTTTTGTTCGAACCTGAGAATACTGATATGTAAGTCAATGTCATTTTCCACTAAATTAGATCCCATTGGTGTTTTGAGAATGATTCTTTAACAATAAAAAATGATGAGTATTTGTTATTGCGTGAAGCATTTGAGTTTCAAGTATGAGTATATCGCTAGCATGGAGGACATTCAAAATTTCTAAAAAGAAAGCATTTGAGTTTCAAGTATGGCCCTTTCTGTAAATCTTTTCTAGCCTCACATGTAAAGTATCTGTGAGGTCTTCACCAAAAAATAAAGTATATGTGGCTTTTTTTTGAACGGATGAATTGTGTTGGCTTTTGCCTCAATTTTTAGTCGTGGTCCTAAGGGGATCTTGTAGCCAATGCATATTTTTGGTCGACTTTTATTGACGCATTGCTCTCATTGTCATAGCAGCCACGTTGAAGTTGGTATCAACAAAACGGGAAAGATAAGGTTGGGGAGAACCTATACTTGTCTGCCTTCCTTTATTAGATAAAAATGAATGGAAGTCAAAGGTATACATGAAGGACGTAAAGGATTACATGTCAATCAAACGTGATCGTGTTGACATTACTCTTAATTTAATCACTTTGTTATTAATAAATATTCCAAGTGAATCTACTAAATCTTTTGGGATTATATAGTCCAATCAAATATTATTACTTATGAACACAATAAGCCAAACCCATTTGATATGGGATTGCCTATGTGGTCCACGATTTCAAATAATTGAATCGCAGTGTTTGTTTCAAATAATTGAATCGCAGTGTTTATTTTCTTCGCTTGATGTGTCAATGTTAGCTGAGTTGTTTGGGGTGTTCAACCGTCCCACCTAAAAAAGGATAGAAAGAGAAGTCCGGATCTGACGAGTCCGGATCTGCTCTCTCCAATATATGCATTCCAATTAAAAAGATGTGGACCTCAAGAACAAACTATCATTTATGCAATAAATGTAATATTTTTTTAGGATCAGGATTGGGGGACACGTATTTTTGACACACATCATGACACACCTTATTAACCATTAGATTTAAAGAGATTGGACGATTAGGATTGAATATGATAATTAATACTGATTTTAAAAAAGTATTAATTTACATTGGAATCAACACTTCAAGCTGAATGTCTAAATTATAAAATTTTATAATTTTATAATTTACATTGACAAGTGCTTTCAATGACTCCCTCAAATTTCTTCCCAAAAAATCTCAACAAGTTCTCAATGACTTCATTCAATGCCTTGGAGAAACATCTCAGTCCAACCCTCCAATTTACACCCCCTCAAAACACCTCATTTCCCAATGTGTTGTTATCACTAAAAACCGCAGATACTTTACACCTACAACTCCAAAACCTTTCGCTATTGTAGCACCCACGCATGAATCCCACGTCATTTGCGCAAAACGACACGGGTTGCAAATTATGAGGGCTTATCATACGTATTGGATCTTCCCTTTGTTGTTCTTGATATGTTCAATCTTCGATCCGTTGATATGAATCTTGAAGATGAAAGTGCTTGGGTTCAAGCTGGGGCTACTATTGGTGAACTTTACTATGCAATTGGACAGAAAAGTAAGGTTCATGGGTTTGCAGCTGGATCTTGTCCAAGTGTTGGTATTGGTGGCCACTTTAGTGGTGGTGGGTATGGTCCACTTATGAGAAAATATGGTCTTACAGTGGATAACGTTGAAGATGCTAAACTAGTGAATGTGAATGGTAGAATCCTTGATAGAAATACAATGGGAGAAGATCTTTTTTGGGCCATAGAGGTGGTGTTGGAGCCAGCTTTGGAGTCATTCTTTCATGGAAGATCAAGTTGATCCACCTAAAGTGACCATGTTCAATGTTAGAAGGACCTTGAAGACATCTTCATTAGAGTAGGTATACAAGTCAAGAATAGTAGCCAAGAGGGGAAGAAGACAGTGCAAGTATTATTCACTGGTCAGTTTTTGGGACAAAGTGACAAGCTTGTTCCATTGGTAAATGAGCGCTTCCCTGAATTGGGTTTACAACAAAAAGATTGCTTTGAAATGAGTTGGATAGAATCCACTGTGTTCATGGCTGCTTGCCCAATTGGAACTCCAATAGATGTTCTACTATCTAGGCCAAAGGCGCCAGCAATCTTCTTCAAGAGCAAGTCTGACTACGTGAAAGAACCAATTCCAAAACATGGTTTCAAATCCATTTGGAAGAAGCTGATTAAGATAGAGAAGGTGTGGATGCAATTGAACCCCTACGGTGGAAGAATGAGTGAGATTTATGAGTCAGCAACTCCATTCCCTCATATAGCTGGAAACCTATATTCGGTTCAGTTTTTTATATCTTGGATGGAAGAAGGGATTAAGACCACCAATCACTATATTAAATTGTCGAGAAAATTGTATAAAAGAATGGCTCCTTTTGTCTCTAAGAACCCACACAAATTTGCAAAACTATAGGGATCTCGACATTGGTACCAACCTGCGCAACCACACAAATTTTCGCAAGGCTAGACTTTATGGAAGTATTTTAAATATAACTTTGATAGATTGGTACAAGTAAAAACAATGGTTGATCCTCAGGATTTTTCAAGCATGAACAAAGTATTCCACCACTTTAGAGTGAGAGAGAACCATGAATTCCGGATTTTACTTATGCCGACGCGTAGGTTTCTATGTGATAGATATTTAATTGTTGAAAAAAATAAGAGGAAGATTATTAATGAAATACAAAACAAAAGTATATTTGTTAAGCATATTTGTTAAGCATATGCTTCATTACTTTGTGTTATCGGATGACGAAGGAACTGAGACCACCAACAAATACCTCAACTTTTCAAGAAAATTGTACTAAGGAACTCCATTTGTCTCCAAGAGTGTCCAAGAGAGGCCTTCCAGAACTACAAGGATCTTGATATTGGTGCCAAACTTTATGGAAGCAAGTATTTTAAATGCAATTTTGGAAACTTAAACGTGTATTGGAAAGTAAAATACATTTTAAAAATATTTTATTACTGGGGAAAATTAGAAAGTTACTTTTAGATCATATGTAATCATATGTAATAAATAAATTGAAATGTGAGAGAGTTAAACACGAATAAATAATGGTGACAAAAGCAAGCAAAATCATTTTGGTGACTCAAAAAACGTGATTGTTGCCTTCTCTTTTTGTAGTGCTGTATTTATTTCCAGAAGAACAGCCGAAATGCCCACCATTTGTCTTCTTCACAATTGGTTTTTGGGTTCAAGGTTTGTAATTGGTACAATTTCTCTCATTTTCTTTGTTTTATGCAATTTAATCGGATTTTTCTTGTCCTTATATGTTTTTCTTCTAATTTCTTGATACATGCTCATTTACTTTACTCCAATATGCATTCCAATTAATAAGATGTTGATCTTAAGAACAAACTATCATTTATGCAATAAATATAATATTTTCTTGAATAATGCTACTCTTATTTATCACATTTGTATACCACACTTCTATACCACCTTATGTGGCAGATCAAGTGGACATCCACATAAATTAAAATTAATTTAACATTTTCTTTTCTTTTATGACTTGTTGACACTTTTTAATTGATGTGATTGTCCACTTCATCTGCCACATAAGATGGTATAAGATGTCCACTTTATTATTCCAAATGATAGAAATAGATGCTGATATTTGAAGATGATAGTACATAATCAGTTTATATGAAATTGCTGACATCTCACTTGAGGTGGAGGAGACATTTTTTTTTTCCTCTCAGCAAAACAGAGGGCATGAGTAAATGTCAAAATCTATTAGAGAAATGCAATATCCAAAGAATGAAAAGCAGTCCAACCGAGAAGAACCATCAATGGATGAATATTGAATGCATAAAGATTTATCAAGTCTCAAGAAGAACCAAACCAATCAATTTATTGCTTAACGAAACCAGAATATATAGTCAGAATTTGAGATTGGGGCCTAAAAACTGAACCTTGTTATTGGCAAGACCATAGAAACTCCATGATAGGATAGCTTCATCATTTCCTTCCACTGAAGATAGACACCAAGTTAGCAAATTTTGTGTTTTTTTCTTCTGCACCATGTCGTCACTGTGAAGAGAGAAGAAAATAAGGCAGAGTTGGTAGAGGGAGGAATTGTTGTCGTTGTCGTTGGTGTGGTGAGGTGAACATGTCATTTGGGAGAGAGAGAGAAAAGAGAAGAGAATAAGGCGGGAAATAGGGAGAGGAATGGAATTAGATGAATTAAGAGTTTCATGATCACTTCTTCTCTGGTTTTGCAAGAAGGAACAGACCTGACTTGTGCTTCACTTCTTTGGCTTCCCAATCTCAATCTCAACCTCAAATTTGCAGCTAAAGTTTTTCAATTTCAGGTTTCAGGTGCTAGGCGGGCAACTAGGCTCTAGGTGGGTTTGGTGTTTATTTTTTATTTTTTATTTTGTTTTCCTTTTTTTGTCAGAAAATTTTGTTTCCCTGACTTTAAAGAAAACCTAGGTTTTATGTCTAACTTTTTCCCATGTTTTATATCAATTACGGTACTTTATCATTTATATATCCTTCTATTTTTGCATTATTTATATATAAATTTATAATTTTATAATACAAAATAATTATAAATAAATAAAACACCTAGCCTATTATTCCTCTAGGTGCTATGCCCGTGCCTACCGCCCGCTTACCATGTAGTGATTTTTAGAACATTGGTCAATTGATGCAATCTTCAATTAGTTACAACTTACAACGTCGTCGAGTGTACATTAACAACATGTCGACAACTTTTGAATGGAATCCAATAGAAATGTATTCTAATAATAAACATGACAAGTAAATTACTTTAAAATTAGCTCTTTTCTCTCTTTTAAGTAATTACCAAACTAAATTGTTTTATTTTATTTTTTTGGTTTGAAAAGATTATGTTTCAAAGGTTAAGTTCAATTCATTTTCTTTTACTTACATAATATGTTTGATAAGTTAAATTTCTAATAACACTAGTATTTAAACTTAATAAAAATATAAAGTTAATGTCCTTATTTAGAAAATAAAATTAATAAATACATTGCTTCGAGATTATTTGAATTTTATGAAATGTTGCCAATAAGAAAAAAATAGTTTTATTGATTATAAAATCAATAGTTTTTTTTTTCTCTTGGGTTGAAAGTAGAATCAATGTTGTTCTAACTAAATGCATCCTCAAAGGACACGTTACATCCCTTGGCCGTTTATGTAAAACTAAATAAATTGTAAATGTGAAATTTACAGCTTAAAGTCTTTACTTGAGGCAATAGGTATATAGCCTATAATTATTACACTTTGAATTGATATAGAACTATATATATATATATATATATATATATATATATATATATATATATATATATATATATATACATACATATACTGGAAAGCTTATTGATCATTCCCACAGGCTCACAGCTTATCTGGAACAAATATGTTATTGGAAAGCTTATTGATCATTGATTCAAATATGTAAAATGTTGCTACTAGTGTGTGGATGAGGGTGAGGGTAAGGGTGAGCTAGCCATCAAGGGAATATGCATGGTTCAGTTCCTCAAGTCTTCTCAGTAAGTTATACAACACCAAACTCAAATTGCATATATATGCTTTGGGTTGGGACTGCCAAGTAAATAGAAATAATTACCCGAGCCTCTAAATAGCTTTCAAAATCAGAACCAAGCAAATAGAAGTCTTTACCATTGTCCACAATATCACATAGAGATTCAAAATAGACTTTAAAGTCGAAATAGCCATCTCGGACTACACATAATAAATATCACAACAGAATTAGAACATGAGGAAACAGTTTGCTCATAACAACATCACACAATGGTAAAAAACGACACATAACACATGCTCTCTAAAGAATCTAAAAATTCTAGACTGGCTTCTCCTATCACTAACTGGCTAAGTAAGTATGATTGAAGTGACTATAATTGCATACCTTATAACATGTGCACAATGCAGTGACATTTTAGGAGATCCTTCCTCACGCAATTTGGGAACTTCATGAATCTTTGCCCCAAATATGAAGCATTTGCGTTCATTTGTTGAAAACGCTTTAAAAGAAGGACCGACTTCGAGTTCATTGAGATCCCTTTAACTATAAGAACAAGGTTTATGAGGTTGAGGCAATGACCCTTCACCACTCGGCATTAGAACTGTAGCTGGCATGCTCGTCCTATCTTCTGGGTTACGCTGCACACATAAAAGACCCATATGAATTAATCTAACAACTTCATGTGGATCACCTGAGTCCCGTTCAAAACCATTGTGCATATTTAAAAGAAGAAACATAAACAAGCAATGAGTTAATTTTCTGTTTCTCTTCCTACTCACTATCTCTAGCACTAACACACCAAATCTATAGATATTGGATTTTATCGAGTATAACCATCAATTGCGTATTCTGAAGAAATGCAACTACTACAAACTAGTCAATCAAAAACTAATTTAATAAGCAAATCAAATATACTATATGTAAGTGTTGGTTCTTTTGTGATATATATACTTACTATATTCGAACCACTTTCTTGGTTTTTAAGTGCACAAAATAATTCATAATAATTAATTACTATTTGATAAGTAATTTATTAAACAAATTAAAATATTTAAATACTAATTATTAACTAAAAAACTAACTAAAAGCTAATTAGTAATTACATTAATTAAATAAGACTAAGATATTACTCAATTAAAAAAATTAATTAATTAGCTATTTCGAAAAAAAAAATTTATTCCGATGAAAATTAAAGTCGGAAAATTATTAAAAATTAATTAATTAGTATTCATTAAGTAATATAATTTATAAATTTAATTAAAATATTTAATACTAATTTTTCACAAAAGAAATAATAATTGAAATATAATTACTAATAAAAGTAATTAAAATAAAGCAAAGATATTATTTAATTACAAAAAAGAAAATAAAAAAACCCAAAGAAACGAATGTTATATTGCCCAGACCCACCCAGGTTGCCTAGGCGGGTGCCTAGCGCCTAGGCCTATCTTTCGAAATTATCTTCGTGATTCTTTGTGTTATCAGCTTGATCTTGCCTCTTCTGTTGCCTGCGTCAATTTTGGTCAATCATGGAATTGAAAACTATCGTTGATGTTGTCTGCAAAAGAACAAATAGCATGCGAGAATCACCTGTTAAACCTTTTTGTTGAGAATTTCGTACTGGAAATCAAAGTCCACTTCGGGTAGTCCTCAAAAGCCTCAAAATAATCTTGTTCTGGTCTATTTCTTTGTTGTTTTCACAAGGAAAACTATATTATTCAAGATAGATAAAGAAAACCTACAAGAAAGATGGGCTAGAAAGAAAACAGAGAAAGGAAAACCATTTCTTTGTTCTTTTCGTCTTCAAAGATATCTTGTAGAAAACCATCAAAATCAGACTAACAATCATGACATGACATATGAAATCAGATTACATTCAGCCCAAAACTTTGTCCAATCAACATGAGTTACACTATAGTAGTCTTTGAAATGCTTAAACAAACACGCCCCAGGAGAAGCTAATATGATATTTCTGTTAGTTTTGATACGTTAATATAATAATACTATCATATTGTGTTGTAACTCGCAAATTTGTGGGAGTCTTTTTTTGTTGTGTGTGTGTGTGTGCTGGAGGCGGGGAGGTGGAGCGGAATGAAATGGAAGAAGGCCAATGCATTATGCATCCAAGGGAGAATTATGCCCCAATCCCAAAAATGGAATTCTCCAACCCTTAAATTAGATGTGCAAACCAGTTTTGCACTCAATGTATTTCATATTTTTGTCATTTTGGGATTTGACGTGCTTTTCTTAACATGTTGATGGTTTCACGTTTCTCATGTTTATGCCTAATAAGTTGAACTTGCAATTACATGTCTAACATGTTTCCTCGGGCAAATCGGTTGCCTGTTGTCTTTGAAAGTTGTTTTGTGTGAAATATAATCACCGAAAAATGCATGCAAAACAAATTATTTATCATTCATGTTCTGATGCTTGAGAATTAGCAACTGCTAAATGGATTGTGTTTTGGTATTTTGTTCAAGTTTACTTTTTGAAGTTTCATGTTTTCCTTTGAAATCTAAATGCTCTCAATTTGTTTGTGATGTCATCAGTTTTATTAGTTTGCTGCATCTTTTTTCTTGTTCTTCATTGTAATTATTTTATAATGCTTCTGTAATGATGCAGATCATGGTGGCGAATATCATAAGTTCGCTTTTAAATATGGATGATCTTTCTTTCAATTTGGCTCATTATGCCTCACCATGGAGCTATTCTGAATCACATTACACATGTGCTTCAGAGCAAACTGATCTAATACGTGAAGAGGGAAACAAATTAGTTGTATCTTTCACAGGGAAACTACTTGATATATTACATCACACTCTTCCTTCAACTATAACTGAACTAGACATGCTAGGCCTAAGTCAATTTTGCAGAGTCTTCTTCCGTTATCTGAACGCCAGTGGCAATGGAAGGAGGCATTAACTGTATATTATGTGCCGCACCATCTAAGCTACTCAACCTGTGAGTTAGTATGAAAAATATTAAAACATAATAATTACTATTTATTAAATAATATAATTTATGAACTTAATTAAAATATTTAATACTAATTGTTCATTAAATAAATAATAATTAAAACATAATTACTAATAAAAATAATTGAAATAAAGCAAAGATTTTATTTAATTACAAAAAAAAAAATTTAAAAACCTAAAGAAACTAATTTTATATTGCACATACCCACCCAGGCCGCCTAAGCGGGCGCCTAGCTCCTAGGCACCATCTAGGCCGATTTTTTGAAAATATCTTTGTGATTCTTTATGTTATTAGCTTGATCTTGCTCCTTCTGTTGCTTGCATCAATTTTGGTCAATCATGGAATTGAAATTATCGTTGATGTTGTCTGCTAAAGAACAAATAGCATGTGAAGATCACCTGTTAGACCCTTTTGTTAAGAATTTCGAATTGGAAATCAAAGTCCACTTCGGGTAAGTCCTCAAAAGCCTCAAAATAATCTTGTTCTGGTCTATTTCTTCGTTGTTTTCACAAGGAAAACTATATGATTCAAAACAGAGAAAGAAAACCTACAAGAAAGATGGGCTAAAAAGAAAACAGAGAAAGGAAAACTAATTCTTTGTTCTTTCGTCTTCAAAGATATCTTGTAGAAAACCATCAAAATCAGACCAACAATCATGACATGACATATGAAATCAGATTACATTCAGCCCAAAACTCTGTCCAATCAACATGAGTTACACGAAAGTAGTCTTTGAAATGCTTTAACAAACACGCCCCAAGAGAAACTAATACTGTAATTCTATTGTTTTCCAAAGTAAATCCACCTCCTCCACCTTATCATGAAAAACGTATTATTTGTTTCAAATTAAACAATCCACCACATAGAAGCCAACACCATGTGATGATTTATGTAAATGTCTATGCTAGAATCACTCTTAAATTTATTTTTGTTTTTTGTTGTTTATGTGCATTTGCATTACAATTCTGTTAGTTTTGATACGTTACCATCATATTGGTTGTAACTTGAAAGTTTGTGGGAGTCTTTTTTGTTGTGTGTGTGTGTGTGCGGGGAGCGGGGAGGTGGAGGGGAATGAAATGGAAAAAGGCCGATGCATTATGCATCTTGTGAATGGGTAGTGCGGCAAAAGTCCACTGATAACATGCTATGGCTGCTTTTCTTTTCTAAGTTAGTAATATGCCCTTCCAGCAGTTATTAGTGCTTGATTGTTGCAGATTGTGTGTACTTGGTTTCCCCTGCATATTACGTAAGAACGAAATTTTCCTGAATCAACCATGGCTGCATATATGAAGTATTTCTTGATTCTATGAGCTGGGGTTCACAAATAACCATGTACTTAATATGCGCTGCCATCCTTTTTTGCTACTTCATCTTTTCACTCATATATTTGGATATCTAAAATTATTTGTTTTCCTATTTATTTATTTTTTGTTGTGTGTGGTGGTGATAACTTATAAGTAGAGATATTTGTATATGAAGTTGGGGCTGGGGATATGTGGGAGATCATGATGGCGAATTGTCATAAGTTCGCTTTTACATATGGATGATATTTCTCTCAATTTGGCCCATTGTGCCTCACCATGGAGCTATTTTGAATCACATTACACATGTGTTTCAGAGCAAACTGATCTAACACGTGAAGAGGGAAACAAATTAGTTGCATTTTTCACGGGGAAACTACTTGATATATTACATCACTGTCTTCCTTCAACTATAACTAAACTAGATCATGCTCTAAGTGATGTCGTAAGTAGGGGTGGAAGACAAGCATTGGAGTGGATAGCGTCAATTGCTAAACATTTCATTGAAGAGTGGGAATGGCTGTTGTCAATTTTGCAGCGTCTTCTTCCGTTATTTGAACGCCTGTGGCAGTGGAAGGAGGAGTTAACTGTATTACGTCCCACACCATCTAAGCTACTTAACCTGTGATTTACAAGACTTTTCTTCTTTGGGAATTTTTATGATGATCAATTGGTTCTTGGGCATGAATTGCCTTTTGGATATTGGTTATAGATCACTGGTTTGCAAATGATAGTTTATCCTATAAGAAAATGGTAGTTTATAAAGATTATAAATTATAATGATCACCCAGGCCAAACAAAATATGATGACCTCATTATTCCAAATGATAGAAATAGATACTGATATTTGAAGATGATAGTACATAATCAGTTAATATGAAATTGCTGACATCTTACTTTCTGAAGGTAAATATTATAGGTGTTCTTATATGTCTCAGTTGCATGCAAAGATGGCTCCACTTTTCTAGCTTCTCTAGGTAGAAGATGTAGTCTCTTGTGCTACTGATGGTGAGGCCTCTACAATACATGATCTGGAATTTTCTTCGTTGCACTCGCTCCCAGATGGGCAAGCAAGTTTGTGGTTGCTCGCCCAGCTAAGGTCACTAAGACCCTTCTCAAGTAAGTAACATCTCTACATCTTTACCTACCAAAGGTCTCATTTTGACTCCATTAGAAGCTTGCCCAAGTGAACTTTGATTGTCAATTTCAGGTACGTTCCAGCTCAGGAGATACCATCTCAATATGGTGGCTTCAAAAGGGACAATGACACTGAGTTCTCCTCTGAAGATTGTGCTGTTTCTGAACTAATTCTTAGGGTTGGATCCATTGGAACCATTCAGATAGATGCAGCTGAGGTACAAATAATAAAACGCTATTGATTTTTGTTAGATTGTTCCTCTTGGGATTTCCACTAAGTATTGGTTGTGATGGTGTTTTTTG
This sequence comes from Prunus avium, assembly GCF_965620075.1. NCBI lineage: Eukaryota > Viridiplantae > Streptophyta > Magnoliopsida > Rosales > Rosaceae > Prunus > Prunus avium. The sequence continues at coordinate 31,788,550 of NC_142287.1, forward strand.
ATAACAGGCTGATAACACATTAGTCTGGGACCTCACTGTTTTGGGCTGGGAAGTGAATTACAAGGAGGAGTTTGGTCCTGCTGATGAGGGCTCTTACACCATTATTGTTCAGAAGAGAAAAGAAAATAGGCTCCAATAATGAAGGGCCTATCCGCAACACTTTCAGAAGCAATGAACCAGGGAAGGTTGTTCTTACAGTTGAGAAAACTTCAAGCAAGAAGAAGAGGGTTCTGTACTGGTACAAGGCGAAGAATTGCTCCACATTCTGAGAGTTCAACTGTGAAAGGTTGCTGCAAGTAAATTGTTTGAGAGGGCATTATATACATAGTTAGAGCTTATTCTTTTAGACTGGGGCAATAATTGAGTGAGGATAGAGAAATTAATAGTTCATTTTTTTTGGAGGATCCATATGATTCTGTAATTTCATATGTTTTGATGTGAATCTTTTGCTTTGGGATTTCAATTTGGCAGACTTTGTGAGTGAAATATATATTGGTTTATTCATTTGGAAAAAAAACATTTGTTAAGTTTGAATGTTTTTTCCTTTTCTATTATTTTCTTGCTTAGCAGAATTCAGTGATCAAACCCTTATAGATGGGTTAAAACATCTTATGACAATGATAACTAACTGGAATGTGGAAAATTTTCAAAACGAGAGATGGTTAATGAATTGACAAACTTTTTAAGGAGATGGTTCTGTATATAGCTGACCAGCTCACCAATTATTTATGTGTGAATCAACCTCTAACATATAAATAAATGGAGGACTTTGCTTTGAAGGCACAAGATATCTTCATCTCTATCTAACAAGATGTTCATCTCAAAAAATGAACGACAATCCAATACGTTTTTCATAAGACCAAAACTGAAATTCATGAATCTGTAACATGTATATATAATTGAGGATATATTGAAGGAAGTTGAGGTTCCACCCCAAAACCAATTGGCAATGGGAGGAGTAGCCCAACTCCTTATAAGCCCTTGCTAATTTTCTCAACTTTCCAATGTGGGACTCTTTACCTTCACATTCTCACACGTTTCCGCACATGTAGCGAATTTTCAACCCTAACACGTGAACAACACATATTTGGTTACATGGAGCATGTGTGGCCGTTGGGCTTTTACACGTGGGCTAACTCGCTTTGATACCATGAAGGAAGTTGAGGTTCCACTCCAAAACCAATTGACAATGGGGGAGTAGCCCAACTCCTTAGATATGTCTCCATCGTGCATTAACGGGGATTTGAAAACTATATGCACATATCACATCAAATCGGATAGAGGATTTCATGTTAATCAAGTATATGGTGCAAGTAAGGGGGATTTGAAAATTAGTGCACATAACACCATCAAATCGAATAAAGCATTTTATGATCAAGTGACAGTTCCAGGTAAGGGGTGTAAATGAGCCGAGTCAGTTTACTACTAAGGTACTCAAGCACTGGTCTAACTATAATCTTCGAGCTCAAGTTCGATTCAAGTTTGGGCTTGAATTTGGCTCAACTAAGTTTATTTATAGATCGAGCTTGAACCTATGATTGACTTGTAGAAAGAGATATTTGGCTGGAATAATCGTTTTATTAATAACACAGGAATATATACACAAGTATTCCTTGTACAATAAGGAATCCTACTATCTAGGAATACCATCTAAGGTAAGGATTGGATATGGATCAATTACAGGTTTCTTTCCTATCTAAATTGTATTTACTTTCTAACACTCCTCCTCAAGTTGGAGAGTGAATGTCAAGAACACCCAACTTACGTAACAAAAGTGTAATCATGTTTAGGGCTTCAACCAAAGCCCTAGAAAAGTAAGAAGTTACATTGAAACTAAGAAAATACAAGAAATAAATAAAATGAAAGAAACTAAGAACAGAAGAGAAAGAGAATTGCATATATCTTCAACCCCTTGGATCCTTGCCTCAAGGCTCCCCAAGATTCTCTCCAATTGTTATGCCATACTCCCCTCTCCTTGGTTGCTCCTTGCTCTCCTCCTTCTAGCTCTCTAGCTCCCAAAATTCTGCTCTACATCTCTACAAAAGGAATTGTGATTCCATGAATGGTTGATGCACTCTCTTTGCTCCTTTTGCCCATCCTTCTCTCCTCCTTTTCAACTCACCCATCAATATTAAATTAATTCTTTTCTTATGTCATGGTAGGCTCTTTGGTTCTTGTCTTCACCAAGATGCTCTTTGTCTCAGAAAATTGCATTCCATCAAAGTAATTTCTTGTTACCAAATGGTATAGTAACAAAAAGAATCAAGATGACACTATGGAGGTAAAAACTGGCCCAAGACAAATCTCTAGAGCTATTGTAACATGTAGGATCAATTGGATATGCTATACTTGTCCAATGGAGCTCAAATTTGGATATGTTGTAGTCAACATCCATTGGAACAAGTTTCATGAAGATCTTCACATCATCCCAGCATCAGAGCATGTTGATCCAAGGCCAAGAAGTTGACCTACGAAAATGAACAAAAACAGAATTTATAACAAATAAATCATTTTTAGCTCATTTTCATTCTAACCAAGGTAAAATCTATAAAAACACAAAAAGGAAGTAAAAAGCTATAAAAAGTCAAGAACTAACTCAAAATAATGGGTGAATAACATGATAAATCATGTGTGAAAATGAACCCAACATTGCTTAATAGTTCATTTCAGTTCAGTTCAATAGTTCAATTTATTGAACTTTTTTGGCAGCTATTGAACTGAACTGCAGTTTCACTTGCAGTGCTGCAGTTCCACTTGCAGTGCTGCAGTTCAATAACTTACAAATTAAAAATTATATATTTTTAAATGATAGAATAAAATAAAATGAATAAATTTAATTACAATAAGAATTATACAATTAAAATGGTTTCAAAGAGATCAAATTTGAATATATATAAATAACAAAAATTAATAACAAAATTTTCTTTGGTTAGTGACAATATTATATTAACACTTTTTTCTGAAGAATTGGAAGTGGAGATTATATGAGAACACATCAAAGCAACTCCTTTTCAGGTTATTGCATAACAAAATTGAATATGAATAAGCAAAATTGAATCTGGTTAAGCATGCATAAATTCAAAGCATGGAAGCCAAAATTGAAATTGGTACTTAGGTGACGAGAGGTAAATTTTACGACACTTAAACAAAACACAACAATCTTCACACACTTTAGACCTTGACCAAATACACTTATGACTAGTCAACTGCTAGTCATGAACAACCACAACATAGAATACACACAGAGCATGCCACAATGTACCTACAACCCTAGAAAATTACTAGTGACAACCTAGGCACTCAGAAGGACCCGTCAATCTAGGCATCCCCTGTGCTAGCAACAACTATGGTGGAAGTGTGTGAAATCATCATAATCAAGTAAATACCAAACATCAAATAATGATGACTAGTCAACTACAAAGACACAAACCCAGAATTCATATGATGCCTAGTCAACCACCAAGAACAAACCCAGAATTCATACAATGACTAGTCAACCACCAAGAATACAAACCCAGAATTCATACGATGACTAGTCAACCACCAAGAACACAAACCCAGAATTCATGCGATGACTAGTCAACCACCAAGAACACAAACCCATAATTCATACGATGACTAGTCAACCGTCAAGAACACAAAACCAAAAAAGTCAGATATGCAAACCAGAAATTTGTTCACCCAGAAACCCACCATTGGGAAAAATTGGGGGTCATCAACTGACCAGGCAATCCACTAAGTAGAAAAAGATTCTTACAAAGAAACACAAGCAAGCTCAAGAAAAACCTAGATCTATTTAGGAAGATGAGCTATACCTCCTTTGTGCAATCTTCTTCTCCAACTTAGCAAAGCTTCAAGCTCAGTTCTTCATGGAAATGGCAGCTCCTTCTCCAGCTCTTTCATCCCATGTCACTAGCTTGCAAGCTCTAACTCAGATTGAAACCAAAATTTGGATTCAAAGGAGAATGACTAATTTCTTCAAAAAATCATACTCTTGAAGAAATCAGTCTTGAATCTGACCTAGATATAAATGAGAGAGTGTTTTAATTAGCTAGATGCAGATTTTCATTTTTCAAATGCAGTTTTCAAAAAGAAACAATTTGGAAAACTCAAAGATGAAAAATATGAAGGTGGCTCTTGAGGAAGAAACGATAGTTTCCAAGAAAACTTTTCAAAACTTGCCTACCAAAGTCACAGCAGCCAAAAGAGGAATACAGAGGTTTTTACACAAAATTCCTTAGGTCAGAATCGACACATGGCAGCAGAGAAGGTATGGAGAATAGGACAAAAAAGTTGGTGGTCCAGCTGGAAATCCTACAGAGCAAGGATGACTAGTCATACGAGAAACAGATGACTAGTCATCATTTTATGAAATCAATTTAATGCAATGTGATGCAATGCACAATTTACCTTTGTCAATTTGCTTGAACCTCCATAGGATAGTTGTTAGTTAAGAACACCTAGAGAAGCTATTCTTAATCTAAACTTGAGCTTGATAAAAACAATAAAAATCCTATTACAAAATTGTCAAGGGAAGCCAAAAGAAATACTCAAAATGCATACATTAACAAAAACAAAGACTTGACCACATAGAAATCAAAACAAAGACTTGACCACATAGAAACCAAAACAAAAAGACTTGACCACATTGAAACCAAGCAAAATTTTTAATACACCTATAAACTCTAAAAAAATTAAAACCAAAACATAGGTTTAATAAATAAATAAAAATCTAAAATTCGTATTGTAGCATGCAGCAGAGTAATGCCTCACCAAATCAATAAGAGAGAGGCTAGTATACAAATCAATGAAATCTTTGGGGAAAAAAAACTTAACGGCTAGTTTAAATTAAATGTAATGGAAAAATTAAAAGGCAAAAATAATGTTCTTCATGTGTCGATAAGAGAGAGGATGTAGAGTTGTAATGGTGGATCAGCTTATTGAAATGAATTTCATTTCAAAATTCATTTTATTAACATCTGAAATGAACTATTGATCCTTGAAATGAAATATTGATCTCTGAAATGTACTGAACTTTAACACTGCAAGTCAAAAGTTCAATTTATTGAAATAAAATTGAATTGACCCTCATCGTTGCAGATGCTCTTATGGTCCAGTCATCTCAACAACAAACTACCATTAATCCCAATAAATGTAATTTTTCTTAACATTGAAATGTTACGGTTTTATTTACTTCAAAATTTTCATGTAAAGAACATTATTGCAAAGTTGTAAGGGGTTTCCTTCAACAAGCCTATACAAATCAAACGTGAATGACAAAGGAATTAGGTTAATTAAGCAATATTCTACTCGATTAGGTAATTAGGTTAAGCAATTCAAATTTTGAGTAATAGCTAACTGCTTACATACAAACCGCATGACATATTGCTTTCCCAATATCGGGCATATAGCCGTCATAGTAGAGGTTGTGTGGATAAGGTGACGTTGTTGGCTGATTGCTAAGAACATTGTCACCTTTTATGAATGAACGTCCCAAAAATAAGTCTTTTGTACATATATATGACGGCTGATGGATAAGATTCAAACAAGTTTGAGGTGTTTTATTCTTATTGTAGACTATGCTTTATTTTCCAATACATCAAATCAATAGCATTATCTAGGATCACTAGCCAGACTCATACATGTTCATTGTTAAACCTTCCAATCTCTCTCTAAATAGGTGGGATACTTTGTTCATGCTTGAAAAAGTCGTGAGGATCAACCATGGTTTTCACACGCACCAATCTTTCGAAGTTACCTTTAAAATACTTGCTTCCGTAAACTCTAGCAGTTAGAAGGTTACTTTGGTTGTACAGATTGGCGCCAATGTCGAGATCCCTATAGTTTTGGAAGGCCTCTCTCGGGTTCCTGGAGACAAACGGAGTCATCTTTTCATAAAACTTTCTTGTTAAGTGAATGTACCTGTTGGTGGCCTCAATCCCTTCATCTTGAAACCACGACGTATAGTATTGAATCATATATAGGTTTCCAGCTCTGTGAGGGTATGGAGTTGCTGACGCAGAAATCTCACTCATTCTTCCACCATGAGGGTTCCATTCCATCCATATATTCCCTATCTCAAGCTGTTGGAAATTTGACTCACATTAAGGTTGCAAGTGATGGAGGCAGCGACCGGTCGCAAGGTTTGGGCGACCGGTCGTTTTGAAGCAGGTTCAATGTCTGAATCGAAAATGACGAGCGACCGGTCGCCAGCTATTTGCGACCGGTCGCCCTAGCACAGATTCAATGTGTTTCGACTCTGCCCAAAAGCGACCGGTCGCCAGTTCCTGGCGACCGGTCGCCCAAATCGTGCTGTGACGTTTTCTTACGTGTTTTCAACTGTGTTTTCGAGGGCTATCGCTTTCCACAAGATTTCAGAGGCTTAGTGGGTCACTTCTGAGGTAAAAGAGGGTTGACTACCTGCTGGATAGTTGGGAGAGCACTCATTGCCAATTGTTTGTCTTGCTTTGAAAGATTCACTCTCCATTTACTGGTGTAGTGGAAGGTGGCTGAAGTGGGAGTTGTTTACTTGCATGATCTGATCTTTAGTCTAAGTGGGAGACTAAAGGAAGGAACGTGGATGACAAGATGGTGCCTTATCTTGTGTCCATTGGCTTGTGTAGGTAATGGGATGAAGTAAGATAACACAAGGGAGAAAACAAGTTGAATAAGAGGAAGTGGCTGAAGCAGAAACAAAGTGTGGTTAATCTCAAGGTGGTCAAGTAGCTGGGTGCTATTGTGTTCAAAAGAGGTTAACTCACCAAGGGAGAACGTGAGGGAGAGCAATCAGTTCAAGTTAGGAGCTGAGTTGGGGTCTTGAGAGTCTAGACACCAAGGAGGGAAACACCAAGGGTTGTGAGAGTGTTCACAAGTGCATCAAAGTGTTGAGCAAGGGGTGTGAGAGGAAAGAGAGCTTGGGGAGAGAATAGAGTTCTAAAGGGGTTTTTCTGTGTAAAACCAAAGTTGTAACTTATTCTTTCATGAAGTGAATTTCTCAAGGGGATCACCAAGAGGATGTAGGCAATTGCTGAACCTCTATAAATTCTTGTGTCACTTTGTGCTTGGTTGTTGTCTCAAGTGTGTGTGTGTGATTCATCCATCATTGTGTGTGTCACAAAGTCCATCAACAACAAGATCATTAGGGGAGTGTGTGAAATTGTTTTGTCCTTTTTTCACAACAAGTGGTATCAGAGCTGTGTTGGAGCAGCAAGTGCTAGTGTGTTGAAGATGGCAAGTGACAAGGAAGCTGAAGGTGTAAGTAGCTCTATGCATCAGAGGCTACCACAATCTGTCAGCATGAAGGTGGAGTTGAAGCCTTTCACAGGGAAGGAGAACTTCACACTTTGGCAAAGGAGGATGAAGTCAGCCCTTACACAACAAAATCTCAGTGTTGTCTTGGAAGGCAAAGAGAAGAAGCCGGTTACCATGACAGATGCGGAGTGGGGTGTGCTAGATGAGTTGGCTAGAGGAGCCATCGAGAACTTCATCTCCGATAAGGTGCTCATCAACGTGATGAAGGACACAGCGCAGCAAACATGGGAGAAGCTCGAAGAGATGTTTGCAGGGAAGTCGCTGACCAACAAGCTCTTCCTCAAGGAGGAACTCCTAAATCTTCGGATGGCGGAGGAAGGAAATCTAATGGAGCATTTGAGCAGCTTCAATAGATGTGTTGCTGACTTGCAAAGAATGGATGTGTTGTATAATACGGAGGATAAGGCACTCATGTTACTAACATCCTTGCCTCCGTCTTATAAGCATTTCCGAACTACACTTATGTTCGGGAAGAGTACTTTGAATTTTGAGGAGGTGGTGCAAGATGTGATGTCGCATCACAGGATGTCTCAACGTTCGGAGGAGAACTCTCAAGATGCTGGTTTGTTCGCAAGGAGTCGTTCAAGCAAGCAAGAAGGCAAGGGCAGCAAAAGGAATACTAAGTCCAAGGACAATGAAGGGTGCTTCGAGTGTGGATCTATGGATCATTGGAGACGAGATTGTCCGGTATGGAAGGAGAAGTTGAACAAGATGAAGAAAGCTGGAAGTTCAGCCCACGTGTGTGATGAGGACACATGTGATGAACTCTTGACGGTTACGGATGAGAGTAACGGGGAAGTCATGGCAAGTTCTTCGTGTAAGAATTCTTCTTCAAGGTGGATTTTAGATTCCGGGTGCTCATATCATGTGTGTGCAACTAAGTTGATGTTTGACACATATGAGGATAAGGATGCATGCAAGATTATGTTGGGAGACAAAACTACATGTGAAGTTTTGGGCATAGGGACTGTGAAGATCAAGTTGCAAGGTGGTGAAGTTTGGACTCTTAGTGAGGTAAGGTTTGTACCTGCACTAAGAACGAATCTAGTCTCTCTAGGTTCTTTGGATAGAGAAGGTTGCTCTTACAAGGCCAAAGGAGGGAAGCTCATGGTCACACAAGGTTCTGTGGTGGTTATGAAGGGGGAGATTCAACCAAACAACACATACAAGCTCTTGGGTGGTGCAGAGATTTGTACCAAGGAAGAGCAAGCAACAAGTCTTAATGTCAAGGAGCCGGTCCAACATGATGTAGCTGCAAGTATGCTCAAGAGAAGTTGGGCAAGGAAGGTTAGTCAAGGTTGTATGACTAACGGTTCATCATCAAAGGTGCTTGATTTCAAAGCTGCAGAAAGTGTGGAGAGGAATATCCACAAAGGTGAAATCAAGACAAGGAATGATGGGGAGGATGTTGTTGAAGAGAAGCTTCTTGCCAAGGTGGTCATGGAAGGGACTCCATTTGAGGTGGAGCTTGACACAAGGGCTGAAGAAGGAGGGCAACAACAACAAACTCACAAAGGGGTTCTACTTGAGGTGGAGCCATCATCAATTGCAAGGTCCAAGCCCAAGGAATCCATCAAACCGTCCCTAGGTTTTGGATGGATGGACCAAGAAGTTCCAACCACGTTTCGGAGTGCTATAGGGAGCATGAAGCGGGAAAGTTGGAGAAGTGCATTGATGAAAAGAAATGTGTTCTTAAATCCAAGAGCAAGAAGTGCTAAATGGGGATTTAGTGAACAAAGGTTTGGTATGGGGTTTGCATATCAAGGGAAGTCCAAGGTTCAAGGTTCCAAGGAGGCAAGGAGCAACGAATTTGGCAAGGGGGAACTCTTTTCTGCACAAGAGGTCCATGTTACTCAAGTTTAGGCTTGGGTGGAGCACCTTCCACCAAAGGTGCATTGAGGCAAGAGGTGTATTGCCATGGTGGAGCTCTTGGAAATTACTAGAACGGTTTCTAAGAGGTTGAAGAGGTTCTAGAAGTCAACAATGGTTCACGGGGTGATTAATGGTTCGCCAAGGTGGAGATTGTTGGAAATTTGACTCACATTAAGGTTGCAAGTGATGGAGGCAGCGACCGGTCGCAAGGTTTGGGCGACCGGTCGTTTTGAAGCAGGTTCAATGTCTGAATCGAAAATGACGAGCGACCGGTCGCCAGCTATTTGCGACCGGTCGCCCTAGCACAGATTCAATGTGTTTCGACTCTGCCCAAAAGCGACCGGTCGCCAGTTCCTGGCGACCGGTCGCCCAAATCGTGCTGTGACGTTTTCTTACGTGTTTTCAACTGTGTTTTCGAGGGCTATCGCTTTCCACAAGATTTCAGAGGCTTAGTGGGTCACTTCTGAGGTAAAAGAGGGTTGACTACCTGCTGGATAGTTGGGAGAGCACTCATTGCCAATTGTTTGTCTTGCTTTGAAAGATTCACTCTCCATTTACTGGTGTAGTGGAAGGTGGCTGAAGTGGGAGTTGTTTACTTGCATGATCTGATCTTTAGTCTAAGTGGGAGACTAAAGGAAGGAACGTGGATGACAAGATGGTGCCTTATCTTGTGTCCATTGGCTTGTGTAGGTAATGGGATGAAGTAAGATAACACAAGGGAGAAAACAAGTTGAATAAGAGGAAGTGGCTGAAGCAGAAACAAAGTGTGGTTAATCTCAAGGTGGTCAAGTAGCTGGGTGCTATTGTGTTCAAAAGAGGTTAACTCACCAAGGGAGAACGTGAGGGAGAGCAATCAGTTCAAGTTAGGAGCTGAGTTGGGGTCTTGAGAGTCTAGACACCAAGGAGGGAAACACCAAGGGTTGTGAGAGTGTTCACAAGTGCATCAAAGTGTTGAGCAAGGGGTGTGAGAGGAAAGAGAGCTTGGGGAGAGAATAGAGTTCTAAAGGGGTTTTTCTGTGTAAAACCAAAGTTGTAACTTATTCTTTCATGAAGTGAATTTCTCAAGGGGATCACCAAGAGGATGTAGGCAATTGCTGAACCTCTATAAATTCTTGTGTCACTTTGTGCTTGGTTGTTGTCTCAAGTGTGTGTGTGTGATTCATCCATCATTGTGTGTGTCACAAAGTCCATCAACAACAAGATCATTAGGGGAGTGTGTGAAATTGTTTTGTCCTTTTTTCACAACACAAGCATCGCCTTCAACATGTATTCTATGACTTTTTTTGGAATTGGTTTCTTCACATAGTCAGACTTAGCTTTGAAGAAGGGTATTGGTTTGGCTGTCTGGTTGAGAAGAATAGTTATTGGGGTTCCAAGTGGGAATTCAGCAAAGAATACAACGGATTCAATCCAACTCATTTCATGACAATCTTTTCGTCGTAAACCCAATTCAGGGAATGTCTCGTTCATCAATGGAAGAAGCTTGTCAGTTTGTCCCAAAAAATGACCAATGAACGATACTTCCGCAGTCTTCTTGCCCTCAGTATTATTCTCGATTTCTGGCCTTGCTCTCAGGAAGAGGTCTTTGGGGAGCACGGGTGCTACAAATTGCCACTTATAAAGGACATCAGTAACACCTTGCTCTAAAGTCTTTGTAACGTTGAAAACGGTCACTTTTTCTGGAACTCGAACAAGCTTGAGTTTCCATGAAAGAATGACTCCAAAGCTAGCTCCTCCACCTCCTCTAAGGGCCCAGAAAATGTCTTCTCCCATAGATTTTCTATCAAGGATTCTACCATTTGCATCAACTAGTTTAGCATCAACGATATTGTCGATGCTAAGGCCGTATTTTCTCATCATATTTCCATAGCCTCCACCACTAAAGTGGCCACCAGCACCGACAGTTGGACAAACCCCAGCAGGAAACCCATGAACCTTGGTTTTCTCAGCAATTTTATAATAAGTTTCGCCAAGAGTAGCTCCAGACTCAACCCAAGCGCTCTCATCCTTGACATTAACATCAACGGATTGGAAATGAAACATGTCCAGAATGACAAAGGGAACATGCGATACGTACGATAGACCCTCATAGTCATGGCCACCACTTCGGATTCTAATTTGCAATCCATGTTGTTTTGCACAAACAATAGTTGCCTGCACATGAGATTCGTGCTTGGCTGCTACAATGGCCAGAGGTTTTGGAGTTGCAGGGCTTGAAAATCTGCGGTTTTTAATGCGTGCCATCAAAACGGATCGAAAAGAGGTGTTTTGAGGGGTGTAAACGGCTTCAAAGATTGGGCGGCCAGAATGAAACTGTTTTGGAAGGCATTCGAGAAAGCCATTAATGGGAACTGGCTCTGAAGTTGCCCATGATAGTGAGAGTGATGAAAGGATTGAGAGGATGAGCAGCGCTAGTGGAGAGTTTGGAAACTTCATTGTCATAATTTGTGGGGGGTTTTGGCTTTTTTAGTTTCAATATTCTTGGCAGTGTGACAAATTGAACAAAACCTTGCAGTATTTATAATGAAACCAAAGCACCCAACTTTGAATATCTACTGATTTTTTCGCATGGTATTTATTCGTCAATGACTTGTATCAAAAGAGAAACCCAAAGGAAAGAGATGGAGAAATTAAGGAAGATGAGAATTTTTGTCTATTACACCACGTGTTTGGTGTACCATCCAATAAACATAGAACATGTGGAATTATTATTCAACTTACTGCATTTCTTTTTATGACATGTGGCGGACTGCATTGGAAATATTCCATATATCTTCCGTCTATTGAATGGTACACCAGCCACGTGGTGTACCGGGAACACCCAAAAATTACTCAAGACTAAGAATTTTATTAACAGAATCGATACATGCCTGACACATGTGTGTCTACTCGTTGAATAATGGTACTGGTGGATGTTGGATGCAGCCATTTCTGGCCATAGAGATTTCATCTTCACCATTGACACAAAATACGTACTTAGGTCGCCACATCAATATATTTGAGTACCAGTTTAGCATTGCTTATTTGGGGTTTGCTTTAAATTTTGTTGTGATTTTGAAAATCATTATCTAGGTTTTTTTTTTTGGTTTTCCAAGGTATCCTCAGGCATGGCCCGGCCTAATCCTCCGAGGTACTATCGGGCGCATATGCGGGGACCTCTCCCAAGAAAGTTTTCTGCATCCACAAGGGCTCGAACCCAAGACCACTTGCTTAAGAGACCAGAGCCCCTTCCACTCTGACCAACCTTCATTGGTATTATCTGAGTTTTCATTTACTGCCTTCTGTTGCCTAAAAACTTTAATTGTTATTGTATTTTGTTTACTTTTAATCGGCTGCTTTCTTTATGTACCGGCTTGCATAAGTTATTTTTTATATTTATTGCTTCCTATTGGGGTTTTACTCTGTATCTAGTAGCTTTGATTGAAAATTTTGTACATTCTTGAATGGTCATGAGTTTGGTTGGTTGAACTTTTGTTTCTCCTTTGATATATTTTTGTTATGACCATATTATTGACAATATATTTATTTTTAATGGAAACTTTATTTATTTTATAATTAAAATAAAATTTAGGGTGTGATGGAACATATTTAATACCAAAAAAATATATATATAAGATAAAGTGAAGTGCTTTTCCTTTTACCAAACAATTGAACAAAAAAGCCAATTCAACATAATGCCCTTTTTAGTCATTATACACAGCTCACAGCATGTTCACAAAAAAAAAAAAAAAATTACCAAACACTCAAAAATTGATTATTGTACAAACAACACTTATAAAAAATTAAAAAAAAGTTTACCAAACGACCAAACTGCTTTCTTTCACAGTTGATTTCTCTCATAGCAAATCTGACAACCATTATTTTCACAGCACAACAATACCAAACTGACCCTGAGCCATATGCAACAACATGGATTTCAAAACCAGTGCACCCCATGGATACCTACGTAGTGAAACTTTCTTATCTTTTTCTTTGTCTTTCCAATGAGTTTTGGAACTATTATCCGGTTTAATTTTAATTTTAATTTTTCTTTTTCTTTGGTTTGATCCAAAAATTGGCTTGATTTAGTAATTACATGAGATTTTGTTTTGAGAATGATTTTTTCTTTTTGAACTTGAGACTACTAATATGCAAGTTAAGATCATTTTCCATTAAGTTAGACCACATTTGTAGCGTGAAGCATTTGAGTTTCAAGTATGACCATATCGCTAGCAAGGCGGAAATTAAAATTTTCTAAAAAAGTAGGCCACGGTCCTTTCTGAAATTTTTTCTAGCCTCACATGTTAAAAAAAGAGTCTGGGCTGTTAAAGTAGGAACGGATGAATTGTGTTGGCTTTTGGCTCAATTTTTAGTCGTGGTCCAAGGGGATATCTTGTAGCCAATGCATATTTCTAGATGAAATATTACATTTTTTTGGGATTATATAGTCGTGGTCCAAGGGGAATGGTTTTTTTTTGTTCGAACATGAGAATACTAATATGTAAGTCAATGTCATTTTTCATTAAATTAGATCCCATTGGTGTTTTGAGAATGATTCTTTAACAATAAAAAATGATGAGTATTTGCTATTGCGTGAAGCATTTGAGTTTCAAGTATGAGTATATCGCTAGCATGGAGGACATTCAAAATTTCTAAAAAGAAAGCCACGGTCCTTTCTGTAAATCTTTTCTAGCCTCACATGTAAAGTATCTGTGGGGTCTTCACCAAAAAAATGAGTATATGTGGCTTTCTTTTGAACGGATGAATTGTGTTGGCTTTTGCCTCAATTTTTGGTCGTGGTCCAAGGGGATATCTTGTAGCCAATGCATATTTCTAGATAAAATATAACATTTTTTTTCTTTCTTTCTGGTATATTTTGACTATTTTTGGTCGACTTTTATTGATGCATTGCTCTCATTGTCATAGCAGCCAAGTTGAAGTTGGTATCAATAAAACAGGACAGGGAGAACCTGTACTTGTGTGCCTTCCTTTATTAGATAAAAATGAATGGAAGCCAAAGGTATACATGATTATATGTCTATAATCATACTTTTGGGATCGTTTTGACATTGCTCTTAATTTAATCACTTTATTATTAATAAATATTCCAAGTAAATCTACTAAATCTTTTGGGATTATATAGTCCAATAAAGTATTATTAATTATGGACACAATAAGCCAAATCCATTTTATATGGGATTGCCTATCTGGTCCAGGATTTCAAATAATTGAATCGCAGGGTTTTTCACCAACTGCAAATGTGCCCATATGTTGAACATAAATTTGCTACCTTGCATAGCTTATTTTCTTCGCTTGATGTGACATCTTCTAAAAAAAGACAGAAAGAGAAGACTTTGCTTTAGCTCGATCTGACAAGTCCAAATCTGCTCTCTCCGTTTTTCTTGTCCTTCTTCTATGTTCCTTTTCTAATTTCTTCACACGTGCTCATTTACTTAACTCCAATATATGCATTCCAATTAATAAGATGTGGATATCAAGAACAAACTATCATTTCTGCAATAAATGTAATATTTTCTTAGCATCAGGATCGGATGACACACCTTATTAACCATTAGATTTAAAGAGGCTGGCCGATTAAGATTGAATATGATATTTAATACTGATTTTAAAAGGTATTAATTTACATTGGAATCAACACTTAAAGCTGTCATGAATGTTTCTAAATTTTATAATTAAAAAAAAAATCTCCATCATTTTAATTTCCTTCTTTTGTTAAGAGGAGTGTATCTAATTCAAACTTTTAATGACAATTTAAAAGTTAGGAGGTATTCAATTTATATTTTTTAAGAGTTTGTAAAAGTATAGTGGTATTCAATTGTGACTTTTAAAAAGTAATTAAAAATTTCATGGTATCCAATTATGACTTTTAAAAAACTTACTAAAATTTGTCCATTCAATCACCCTCCCCTAACATTTACATTTCTACATCCTTCCCTCTTACTTGTCGGAATTTGCTAGAATAAAATATGCATGTTCTTTGCATCTCAAAGCACCACATTGCATTTCAGAATGAATCTGGCCACAAACTTATAACTAGGCATAAAAACAGTTATAAGAATTGAGTGAGAGTTGACATGAAAGGAGATCGTCTGGTTCTGACTAATATTTCAGAGTTGTTAATGGTGTCTCCCATATATATATTTTTTTTTAAAATTACATTCTTTTGTTACCGTTTGGTCGTCCGAAATGCTCACCTGGTTAAGTACTCTGTGTTTTTTTTTTACTAGATGTCCTTGAATTGAAATGTGGAATTGCATAATATCAAAATCTGCTGCCCATGATAGACACGTAAGTAATATTCCAAGGGGATCTTGTAGCCAATGCATATTTCTAAATGAAATATTACTTTTTTTTTCTTTCTTTCTGGTATATTTTGACTATTTTTGGTCGACTTTTATTGATGCATTGCTCTCATTGTCATAGCAGCCAAGTTTGCCCGCTCAATCACCCTAACATTTACATTTCTACATCCTTCCCTCTTACTTGTCGGAATTTGCTAGAAGAAAAAACGCTTGTTCTTCGCATCTCAAAGCACCACATTGCATTTCAGAATGAATCTGGCCACAAACTTATAATTAATGATGTGTTTACTAATCAGGAATTGAATTCCACTTGTGGAGGATTCCTGTGTTTACTTCACATCAATGAATTGAAAAGTAAGTGGGCCCATACAAAATTAGGAATTGAATTCCTGATTTTGGAGGAGTTCAATTCTTGGGTGAGAGGTGGTATTCTAATTCCTGGAGAACTAACTCATTAGGAATTCATCTTTTTTACCCATTATATCCTCACACATTTTCAAAATTCCAAATTTGCCATCTGCTTTAATCAAACAACAAGGACATTTTAGTAATTAGAACCACTCATACCCCAATTCCATATTATTTAGCAAACAACTTCAATAGAACTCCGGAATTTAACTCCCCTCAATCCAGATGGTTTAGTAAACAACTTCAATAGGAATCCAGAATCTAATTCTCCTCAATCCAACTCCTCCTCAATTCAATTTCTCATAATCCAATTACGGATTAGTAAACATGTCATAAGCATAAAAACAGTTATAAGAATTGAGCGAGAGTTGACATGAAAGGACATTGTCTGGTTATGACTAATATTTCAGAGTTGTTAATGGTGTCTCCCATTATAAAAAAATTAAAAAATTACATTCTTTTGTTACCGTTTGGTCGTCGGAAATGCTCCGGTTAAGTATTCAGTGTTTTTTTTACCAAATGTCCTTGAATTGAAATTTGGAATTGCATAATATCAAAATCTGCTGCCCATGATAGATACGTAAGTAATATTTCAATCTGAAATTTATAGGGAAAAAAAATAAAAAGAGAAGACTTTGCTTGAGCTTGATTTGACGAGTCCGGATCTGCTGTCTTCATTTTCCATGTCCTTATATGTTCCTTTCCTAATTTCTTGATATGTGTTCATCTACTTACCTCCCATATTTGCATTACAATTTACAAGATGTTGATCTCAAGAACAAACTACCATTTATCCAATAAATGTAATATTTTCTTAATATTTGGGAGTTTGAATCATAGAACAAATATCATTTTTGGACTGGGAAGGAACTGTGGTATTTACACACTGATTCTCCAATATAAAACACCCTAGCTAATTTTATGCACATATAAGTTGCTTGAATATGTATATATATTATTACGTTGCAATTTCTCAATATCCTTGAACCTGTTTTCTTTGTTCTTTAACCGATGAGTTAATTATGATGTTGCAAGTTTCCAACCAATTAATTTTAACGTTGCAAGTTCTGGACTAATTAATTCTGGTTTTATTATTCTGAATAAAGCTTACTCCATAGGAGCAATTGTTGTTGATTGAGATCAAAATATATTGGAGTTGAAGAAATTTCAAAAACGATGAAGGAACCAAGCTCTGCAATAATACCCTTCATTATTGTTTCATTCCTCTTGCTCTGCAGTACAGTTCATTCTATCATTCCTTTTTGTGCTAGTCTTGATCCACCAATAAAGACATTACCAACATCATGGACAAGTGCTTTCAATGACTCCCTCAAATTTCTTCCCAAAAAATCTCAACAAGTTCTCAATGACTTCATTCAATGCCTTGGAGAAACATCTCAGTCCAACCCTCCAATTTACACCCCTCAAAACACCTCATTTCCCCATGTGTTGTTATCACTCATTAAAAACCGCAGATACTTTACACCTACAACTCCAAAACCTTTGGCTATTGTAGCACCCACGCATGAATCCCATGTCCAAGCAACCGTCATTTGAGCAAAACGACACGGGGTTGCAAATTAGAATCCGAAGTGGTGGCCATGATTATGAGGGCTTATCATACGTATCGGATCTTCCCTTTGTTGTTCTTGACATGTTCAATCTTCAATCCGTTGATATGAATCTTGAAGATGAGAGTGCTTGGGTTCAAGCTGGGGCTACTATTGGTGAACTTTACTATGCAATTGGACAGAAAAGTAAGGTTCATGGGTTTGCAGCTGGATCTTGTCCAAGTGTTGGTATTGGTGGCCACTTTAGTGGTGGTGGGTATGGTCCACTTATGAGAAAATATGGTCTTACAGTGGATAACGTTGAAGATGCTAAACTAGTGAATGTGAATGGTAGAATCCTTGATAGAAATACAATGGGAGAAGATCTTTTTTGGGCCATTAGAGGTGGTGGTGGAGCCAGCTTTGGAGTCATTCTTTCATGGAAGATCAAGTTGATTCGAGTTCCACCTAAAGTGACCATGTTCAATGTTAGAAGGAAGTTGGAAGAAGGCGCTACCGATGTGCTCCATCAATGGCAATTCGTTGCACCTAAGCTCCCTGAAGACATCTTCCTTAGAGTAGGTATACAAGTCAAGAATATAGTAGCCAAGAGGGGAAGAGGACAGTGCAAGTATTATTCACTGGTCAGTTTTTGGGACAAAGTGACAAGCTTGTTCCATTGATAAATGAGCGCTTCCCTGAATTGGGTTTACAACAAAAAGATTTCTTTGAAATGAGTTGGATAGAATCCACTGTGTTCATGGCTGCTTGCCCAATTGGAACTCCAATAGATGTTCTACTTTCTAGGCCAAAGGCGCCAGCAATCTTCTTCAAGAGCAAGTCTGACTACGTGAAAGAACCAATTCCAAAACATGGTTTCAAATCCATATGGAAGAAGCTGATTAAGATAGGGAAGGTGTGGATGCAATTGAACCCCTACGGTGGAAGAATGAGTGAGATTTCTGAGTCAGCAACTCCATTCCCTCATAGAGCTGGAAACCCATATTCGGTTCAGTATTTTATATCTTGGATGGAAGAAGGGATTAAGACCACCAATCACTATATTAAATTGTCGAGAAAATTGTATAAAAATATGGCTCCTTTTGTCTCCAAGAACCCAAGAGAGGCCTTGCAAAACTATAGGGATCTCGACATTGGTACCAACCTGCGCAACCACACAAACTTTCGAAAGGCTAGACTTTGTGGAAGGAAGTATTTTAAATATAACTTTGATAGATTGGTACAAGTAAAAACAATGGTTGATCCTCAGGATTTTTTCAAGCATGAACAAAGTATTCCACCACTTTAGAGAGAGAGAACCATGAATTTTTCGATTTTACTTATGCCGACGCGTAGGTTTGTTGTGACAAATATTTAATTGTTGGAAAAAATAAGCCACCTCTTCCACTGCCACTCCAATACTTGTCGCAGTGGAAGAGGAAAATTATTAATGAAATACAAAGTCTCCAAACAGAATACGACACATGAAACTTATTTTTCATTCAGCATATTTGTTAAGCGTATGCTTCATTACTTTGTGTTATGGGATGACGAAGGAACTGTGACCACCAACAAATATCTCAACTTTTCAAGAAAATTGTACTAAGGAATGACTCCATTTGTCTCCAAGAGTGTCCAAGAGAGGCGTTCCAAAACTACAACTCGGGATTTTCCACTGACCCTCGAATCCGGGGGGTGACAGTTTGAGTCTTATCATCTTTCTCTTCTCAAAATTGAAAGAAACATCTAGAGAAAAAATTTAGTTTGGGACTAATTGGCTTCTCTAAACTTCCAAATTAAATATGGAGAGGTAGACCCTTTGTAGGATATATACCTTAGTGTTTGTGGTGGTGGAGTGATGAATATAGTTATTACCCAGGAAAAAATAAAACCCAAACTCTGCTCCACATTACCACAAGAATTCCGTAGTGAGGGCCTTATCTAAGGTCTTGTGTATGATTGATCAAATTGATTAGTTTAATCCAACAATTGAGAGATATAAGACCTCATTTAATGGCCTTAGATAAAACCATCACTGTACCTTACTACTTACGTACTATGAGAACCAATTTTAAAACATCATGGACGTTCATATAGCACTACCCATTGGACTTAATTATTTGAGCCCATCACGACCTAAGTTCTCTTGATGTGCCTGATACGGTCCACCAACGATCTTGCTTAGCCCATGCGGTTGTCCTATTTAAATGGGTCAGACTTGCATCGCGTTGGGCCAGTTCGACCTATTTAAGACCTCTAATTGTTGCAAAGATATTTCTTAAAAGATTGCAAGATTTTATAGTTTGATTACAGCTTTTTCCAACCTTTGAAAGGAGGATATATATATAGTATCATTCTATTGAGGGATCTTTCAAATAATTTTATTTGAGGGACACCCTTTAGGGACCTTATGTATTTTTTTCAATGATTCAAACCATCTACTTTCAAGTCTTCATTCATATATTAGGCAAATTGAAAATCATTAAGGGATTTAGTTAGGACCAACAAAATAGACGAACGTGGTGTTTCAAGAAAAGACTATAATAACAATCATATTGAGTGGTCAAATGGTTTTGGATTCAAGTGATTTTTTGCAGAGATGATATTTTAGGGAATATATAAAATTAGATGGTTCAAATAATTGAAATACAATGTGTGGTGGGCCCTAGAAGGTGTCTCTCAAATAAGCTTATTTAAGAAATCTCTCAACTGAAACTCTTCTGTATATATATATATAAGGAGATTCTCCAATAAGTATTGAAGTTAAGTATTTGTTATATATTTCTAATCTTAGCTGTTGGATTACATTTATTTGATGTGCTGGTAGATTTAATATGCAACATACATGCAATCCAACAGTCGAGATTAGAAATATATAACTAATTCTTCACATAAAATACTTGTTTGAGAATCTTCATGTATGTATATACCTTTCGTCTCACAAATGATATCCATAATTGTTATTAAAAATCATTATGGCATTGGGCCTCAAGCAATTATGATGTGTAGATATGAGAGGGGAATTGTACAACTGCTACACCAAGTAAATTTTGCATAGCTATAATAAATATTTGGACAATCTTCATGTATTCTAGACGTACAATAACTCATCATTTGCTATTTTCTTCTTCGCTGGATGTAAAGATGAATAACGTGTAAAATGAAGAGGTTTTACTATTTTACTTCAGAGGAGGGAATTATTAGAGCATCCACAATGGTTGCTTAACAGTTCATCTCAGTTCAGTTCAATAGTTCAATTTATTGAACTTTTTTGGCAACTACTGAACTTAATTGCAGTTTTCACTTGCAATGCTGCAATTCAATAGCTTACAAATTGAAATTGGTACTTAGGTGACGAGGGGAAAATTTAACGACACAAACAAGACACAACAACACAACAATCAAGAGAACACACAGAGCATGCCACGAAGTACCTGCAGCCTTAGAAGATTACTAGTGACAACCTAGGCACTCAGAAGGACCCGTCAATCTAGGCATCCCCTGTGCTAGCAACAACTATGGTGAAAGTGTGTGAAGTCATCATTATCAAGTAAACAGCAAACAGCAGATAAAGATGACTAGTCAACCACCAAGAACACAAACCCAGAAAAATTTACAGATATGCAAAACAGAATTTGTTTACCCAGAAACCCACCATTGGAAAAAACTGGGAGTCATCAACCGACTAGGCAATCCACTAAGTAGAAAAAGATTCTTACAAAGGAATACAAGCAAGCTCAAGCAAAACCTAGATCTATTTAGGAAGATGAGCTATAACTCCTTTGTGCAATCTTCTTCTCCAACTTAGCAAAGCTTGAAGCTTAGTTCTTCATGGCAATGGCAGCTCCTTCTCCAGCTCGTTCATCCTATGACATTAGCTTGCAAGCTCCAACTCAGACCGAAACCAAAATTTGGATTCAAAGGAGAATGACCAATTTCTTCAAGAAACCATACTCTTGAAGAAATCAATCTTGAATCTGACCTAGATATAGATGAGAGAATGATTTAAATAGCTAGATGCAGATTCATGTTTCAAATGCAGTTTTTCAAAAAGAAATCAATTAGAAAAACCCATAGATGAAATATATGGTTCACTCTTGAGGAAGAAGAAGAGAAAGATGGCAAGCCATTCTTTCCAAAACTTCCACACAAAAGAGACGGACGCCAAAAGAGGAATTCACTAGCCTTTACAGACAAAAGAATCCCTTAGGTCAGAATGACAAATGGCAGCAGAGAGAGAAAAGAGAATAGGACAAAACAGTTGGTTAACTAGCTGGAAATCCTACTGAGCAAGGATGACTAGTCATCATTTATGAAAACAGTTTAATGCATGATATGCAATGCATGATTTACCTTTGTCAATTTGCTTGAACCTCCATAGGATAGATGATAGTTAAGAACACCTAGAGATGCTATTCTTAATCTAAACTTTGAGCTTGATAAATACAATAAAAATTCTATTACAAAATTGTCAAGGGAAGCCAAAAGAATTAATCAAAATTCATACATTAACAATCTCCCCATTTTTGGCTTTCCTTGACAACACTCTCTCAAAAACACTCAACCCAAAACCAAACCTAAGGAGATGATGAAATGAAGTACCTGCAAAACAGCAACCAAACTTCCAGGCACAAGACAAGCATATTATATCACAGAAATTTTAATTTTAAGCAATATGCAATATGTGCAATAAGGGAGTTGAGAGTGTTCTCCCCCTTGTTGATAAGGAAAGTGCAAAAAGGCAAGGAAGCAGAAACAACACATAGAGGGATTAAACACAGGGCAGAAAATCTGATTTTAACAAGGGTAAAAACACAAGGCATATATTGATTACAAATCACATAACATCTGTTCAAATCAGTACAACACAACTCCCCCTAACAAGATGCACAGACTATCCAAGCAAAAACAAAGAAACCCACAATGTGATTACAAAAATAAACTTCCAACCTGCCCAAAACGGACTCCCCCTATCTAGGACACTACCTATAAGATCAATGTAGCTAGAAAATAAGAGAATCATCAGAGGCATCAGAATCAACAGAAGCATCAGAGTCCTCAGGAGTAGGAGCAGGTTGAGTATCCACATCAGCAGCAGCAGCAGAAGACGTAGAGGATGGAATGAGGCTCAAAAGATGCTGAATGTGCTTCTCCTTGGCAGCAAGCTGAGCTCTGAGAGAGGCATTTTCAGAAGTGGATGACACAGAGGTGTGAAAGGTTCTTGAAACCTTTTGGCTAAGGGCAACAGATGCCTTGCCAAACGGAGCAATGGGAGGATTCCACTGATCAGAATCAAGAAAGGACACCTGGTTGCGCTCACAGAGAAGCTGGATAAAACAGGGGAAGACAAGAGTCCCCTTGTGTTTCGTACCATGACCTATGGTTTTGCCAAGAATAGCATGATAAAGAATATCCCCAAAGGGAATTTTATCATGATTCACCATTGAAATCATAAGTTGACAGGCAGCCAAGGTGGGATTTGAATTATTTCCAGTGGGGAGAACATTATGACGAATAAAATCCCAAAGAAACTTGTAGAATGGTGACAGATAAGACTTAATAGGAAGGCCTTTAGAAGTCAGAGGCATAGACTGATCAGTATAAGCCATGGTTTTAAACAAATCAATATTATACTGAGAAGAAACACCAGCAAACTTCTCAGAATTAAAACCAGGGCAAGACCTAAACCCTAAAACCCGATTGATGACAGATGGTTTCAGAGTAATGGGCACAAACCGAACAACAATCTGATAGTTTGACCCCTTAGGATCAGCAGGAAAATTTGAGTAAAATTCATTAATTATAGAAGAGTGAAACTTACCAGAGAGAGCATTGAGAGAATGAAGATGATAGTGCTCAAAAATCTGAGTGGCAGATGCTTGGGCTGCCAAGGGGAGAGCATCAATTTGGTAAGACCTCTCAGGCACAAATTTCCTTTTAGAGATAACACCATCAAAGAACAAGGCTGCCTCAGGGGACACAAATGGAGAGGATTCTCCAACAGGAATAGAGGAAGAAGAACGGGTCCTAGGAACCCTAAGAATGGAAGGAATGAAATCCACTATGTTATTGGATTTCGATTTGGAGCGACGCTTGTAAGAGAGGAGGGGTTTCTAAGAAGACATGGGTCATGCCGGAAGAGAAGTGAAGAAAACAGAGAAAAGAAACAAAGAGTAGAACGAACACGACAAAGAGAGAGAAAAAGATATGGAAAGAAAGAAAATATTTGTGGACCCAAAAACAGAGAAGAAGGCGACAGAAAGAGAAAGGAAATCAGAAAAAGAAGAAGCAAGGACTCAAAAGGGTTTCGTTTCTTATTTTAGCGGCTGAAAGAGACAAACTGAAAAGAACTGCAAAAAAGAAGACCTAAAAAGGAAAAAGAGAAAACTGACCCAATTAAAAAGAAACGCTCAAACCAAAACAAAGAAAAAAAAAACGCTAAAAGGAAAAAAATAAAAAAATAACCGCTAAAATGAAAAGGTCGTATCGGGTAGGAGAAAAAAAAACTGATGACTAGTCAACCACAAAGATGATGACTAGTCAACTAATGCAATATCAGGACAAGCATCCAACACAACATAACCAGATGACTAGTCAACCATAAGCATAGATGACTAGTCAACTAAAGCAATATCATGACAAGCACCATATTTAGTATCGACCCTGTGAAAGACATGGTTTTCGTCTAAAAACACAAGCATGAACTGGCAAATAACTCAAGTGATCAAAGATGCATTAGCAAAATATCCTAGACCAAGTCTTCAAGCACATGAGTTAAAACAAATAGAAGAAATAAACAGAAAAGTCATATGCAGGGAACATAAGCAAACAACGCTGAGAGAGAGAGAGTATAAAGTGCATCTAATGCTCAGAGACAAGGCACATTTTGGAATATGGGGTTCAGAGCTAAGGGACACACAAGATGATATCTTATCTCTCTTGGAGAGACCAGTATACAATGAAAATTTAAGACATGATCAGAGTAGGCCCAAATGGCAAGTATCATCACTCTCTATTGACAAAATATGGTAAGATTTATGTTGATTCACTTGCACATCCCAGACAAAAGTGCTTAAATGGCCCAATTTTACAGCTCTTTACTCTAGATGCTTCAAACATAACACCTTTTACCTTCCTAGAGCCGTGACTACATTGGTCACACTTCCTTTTATTTTATTTTATTTATGTATATATATATATATATATATATATATATATATATATATATATATTTTGTGAATGTGAAATCACTGAATAGATTGGCTAAGAGAGTGAGATAAGCTAAGAGACAATAACAATGATAGTCCAAAAGAGAAACATAGACACTTGGCTCACCAAGAGGATAAGATAGCACAAGGTAAGTCTCAACTAATAGCTCTAAACAAGAAAGGGGGTTGTGCACAAATCAAGTAAAGCACAAGAAGCAGTCAAACTTCACACTATCATTGCACAAATTTAACGACACAAACAAGACACAACAACACAACAATCAAGAAAACACACAGAGCATGCCACAAAGTACCTGTAGCCCTAGAAGATTACTAGTGAAAACCTAGGCACTTAGAAGGACCCGTCAATCTAGGCATCCCCTGTGCTAGCAACAAATATGGTGAAAGTGTCTAAAGTCATCATTATCAAGTAAACAGCAAACAGCAGATAAAGATGACTAGTTAACCACCAAGAACACAAACCCAGAAAAATTTACAAATATGCAAAACAGAATTTGTTTACCCAGAAACCCACCATTGGGAAAAACTAGGAGTCATCAACCGACTAGGCAATCCACTAAGTGGAAAAAGATTCTTACAAAGGAATACAAGCAAGCTCAAGCAAAACCTAGATCTATTTAGGAAGATGAGCTATACCTCCTTTGTGCAATCTTCTTCTCCAACTTAGCAAAGCTTGAAGCTTAGTTCTTCATGGCAATGGCAGCTCCTTCTTCAGCTCGTTCATCCTATGGCATTAGCTTGCAAGCTCCAACTCAGACCGAAACCAAAATTTGGATTCAAAGGAGAATGACCAATTTCTTCAAGAAACCATACTCTTGAAGAAATCAGTCTTGAATCTGACCTAGATATAGATGAGAGAATGATTTGAATAGCTAGATGCAGATTCATGTTTCAAATGCAGTTTTTCAAAAAGAAATCAATTAGAAAAACTCATAGATGAAATATATGGTTCACTCTTGAGGAAGAAGAAGAGAAAGATGGCAAGCCATTCTTTCCAAAACTTCCACACAAAAGAGACGGACGCCAAAAGAGGAATTCACTAGCCTTTACAGACAAAAGAATCTCTTAGGTCAGAATGACACATGGCAGCAGAGAGAGAAAAGAGAATAGGACAAAACAGTTGGTTAACCAGCTGGAAATCCTACTGAGCAAGGATGACTAGTCATCATTTATGAAAACAGTTTAATGCATGATATGCAATCCATGATTTACCTTTGTCAATTTGCTTGAACCTCCATAGGATAGATGATAGTTAAGAACACCTAGAGATGCTATTCTTAATCTAAACTTTGAGCTTGATAAATACAATAAAAATCCTATTACAAAATTATCATGGGAAGCCAAAAGAATTAATCAAAATTCATACATTAACACAAATTAAAAATTATATATTTTTAAATGATCGAATAAAATAAAATCAATAAAGTTAATTACAATCAGAATTATACAATGAAAGTGGTTTCAAAGAGATCAAATTTGAATATATATAAATAACTAAAATTAATTAAAAAAATTTCTTTGGTTAGTGACAATATTATATTAACACTTTTTTCTGAAGAATTGGAAGTTGAGATTGGATGAGAACACATCAAAGCACGTCCTTTTCAGGTTATTGCAGATGCTCTTATGGACCAATCAGCTCAACAAGAAACTACCATTAATCCCAATAAATGTAACTTTTCTTAACATTGAAAAGTTGTTTTATTTCCTCAAGTTCAAAATTTCCATGTCCCAAGAACATTATTGCAAAGTTGTAAGGGGTCTCTTTCAACAAGCCTATGCATATCAAACGTGAATGTTAAAGGAATTAGGTTAAGCAATATTCTACACGATTAGGTAATTAGGTTAAAAAATTCAAAATTTGAGTAATAGCTAACTGCTTACATACAAACCGCATGACATATTGCTTTCCCAATATCGGGCATAGCCGTCATAGTAGAGGTTGTATGGATAAGGTGACGTTGTTGGCTGATTGCTAAGAACATTGTCACCTTTTATGAATGAACATCCCAAAAATAAGTCTTTTGTACATATATATGATGGCTGATGGATAAGATTCAAACAAGTTCGAGGTGGCTTATTCTTATTGTAGACTATGCTTTATTTTCCAATACATCAAATCAATATTACAAGCATCAATAGCATTATCTAGGATCACTAGCCAGACTCATACATGTTCATTGTTAAACCTTCCAATCTCTCTCTAAATAGGTGGGATACTTTGTTCATGCTTGAAAAAGTCGTGAGGATCAACCATGGTTTTCACACGCACCAATCTTTCGAAGTTACCTTTAAAATACTTGCTTCCGTAAACTCTAGCAGTTAGAAGGTTACTTTGGTTGTACAGATTGGCGCCAATGTCGAGATCCCTATAGTTTTGGAAGGCCTCTCTCGGGTTCCTGGAGACAAATGGAGTCATCTTTTCATACAACTTTCTTGTTAAGTGAATGTACCTGTTGGCGGCCTCAATCCCTTCGTCTTGATACCACCACGTATAGTATTCAAACATATATAGGTTTCCAGCTCTGTGAGGGTATGGAGTTGCTGACGCAGAAATCTCACTCATTCTTCCACCATGAGGGTTCCATTCTATCCATATATTCCCTATCTCAAGCATCGCCTTAATTAAACATGTATTCTATAACTTTTTTTGGAATTGGTTTCTTCACATAGTCAGACTTAGCTTTGAAGAAGTGTATTGGTTTGGCTGTCTGGTTGAGAAGAATAGTTATTGGGGTTCCAAGTGGGAATTCAGCCCAGAATAAAGCGGATTCAATCCAACTCACTTCATGACAGTCTTTTCGTCTTAAACCCAATTCAGGGAATGTCTCGTTCATCAATGGAAGAAGCTTGTCAGTTTGTCCCAAAAAATGACCAATGAATGATACTTCCGCAGTCTTCTTGCCCTCAGTATTATTCTCGATTTCTGGCCTTGCTCTCAGGAATAGGTCTTTAGGGAACACGGGTGCTACAAATTGCCACTTATAAAGGACATCTGTAACGCCTTGCTCTAAAGTCTTTGTAACGTTGAACACGGTCACTTTTTCTGGAACTCGAACAAGTTTGAGTTTCCATGAAAGAATGACTCCAAAGCTAGCTCCTCCACCTCCTCTAAGGGCCCAGAAAATGTCTTCTCCCATAGACTTTCTATCAAGGATTCTACCATTTGCATCAACTAGTTTAGCATCAATGATATTGTCGACGCTAAGGCCGTATTTTCTCATCATATTCCCATAGCCTCCACCACTAAAGTGGCCACCAGCACCGACAGTTGGACAAACCCCAGCAGGAAACCCATGAACCTTGGATTTCTCAGCAATTTTATAATAGGTTTCGCCAAGAGTAGCTCCAGACTCAACCCAAGCGCTCTCATCCTCGACATTAACATCAACGGATTGGAAATGAAACATGTCCAGAACGACAAAGGGAACATGCGATACGTACGATAGACCCTCAAAGTCGTGGCCACCACTTCGGATTCTAATTTGCAATCCATGTTGTTTTGCACAAACAATAGTTCCCTGCACATGAGATTCTTGCTTGGCTGCTACAATGGCCAGAGGTTTTGGAGTTGCAGGGCTTGAAAATCTGCGGTTTTTAATGCGTGCCATCAAAATGGATCGAAAAGAGGTGTTTTGAGGGGTGTAAACGGCTTCAAAGATTGGGCGGCCAGAATGAAACATTTTTGGAAGGCATTCGAGAAAGCCATTAATGGGAACTGGCTCTGAAGTTGCCCATGATAGTGAGAGTGATGAAAGGATTGAGAGGATGAGCAGCGCTAGTGGAGAGTTTGGAAACTTCATTGTCATAATTTGTTGGGGGTTTTGGCTTTCTTAGTTTCAATATTCTTGGCAGTGTGACAAATTGAACAAAACCTTGCAGTATTTATAATGAAACCAAAGCACCCAACTTTGAATATCTACTTATTTTTTCGCATGGTATTTATTCGTCAATGACTTGTATCAGAAGAGAAACCCAAAGGAAAGAGATGGAGAAATTAAAGAAGATGAGAATTTTTGTCTATTGCGCACACTGATTTCAGATAATTAAGCTTATCCTCAGACTAAGAATTTTATAAACAGAATCAATACATGCCTGACACGTGTGTGTCTACTCTTTGAATAATGGTACTGGTGGATGGAGGATGTAGACATTTCTGGCCATAGAGATTTCATCTTCACCAGAGATACAGAATACGTACTTAGGTCACCTCATAGATATATTTGAGTAAGCATTTTTTATTTGGGGTGATAGGTGATTTTAAAAAAAATTTAGGAAGCCCAGTCCGTTTGGTAACATATGAGAAAATCACTTATTATTTAAAATTGTCATTCATTTTGTTTTCTCATTTGGAACCTGGGAAAAGACCACACCCAATTGTTTAAAGTCTGTGGATAACCAGGGAAATAGCTACAATTTGGTAAGCAATTCATTTGGTTTGCTTTAAAATTTGTTGTGATTTTGAAAATCATTATCTGGGTTTTTGTTTACTGCCTTCTGTTGCCTAAAAACTTTAATTGTTATTGTATTTTGTTTACTTTTAATCAGCTACTTTCTTTATGTTCCGGCTTCCATAAGTTATTTTATATATTTATTGCTTCCTATTGGGGTTTTACTCTGTATCTAGTAGCTTTGATTGAAAATCTTGTACATTCTTGAATGGTCATGAGTTTGGTTGGTTGAACTTTTGTTTCTCCTTTGATATATTTTTGTTATGACCATATTATTGACAATATATTTATTTTTAATGGAAACTTTATTTATTTTATAATTAAAATAAAATTTAGAGTGTGATGGAAACATATTTAATACCAAAAAAAATATAAGATAAAGTGATGGGTATGTTTACGTATCAATAATGAGTATGGGAGGAAAGGGAATGATTTCCATTCCTGATTTCCCCTGCCTTTACTTGCCATCAGGAATGAAAAAAGGGAGATTCACTATTATAACCAATATAGGAGCCCAAATTATATAAAAAACCCTATATGAAATAGACTTTAGAAACACACCTAAAGCCCATTTAGAACATAACAAAAAGACTTTTAACTTCTTTTAAATTACAAAACTGCCATTGATTTCTTAAAACAAATCCAACCCCAAAACCTCATAAAAAAATCCCAAAACACTTAATAGGGTATCAAAGTAATTTAATTATCAAAATTAAATTCAATAGGGTCAGCTATCATTTTGTGGGTTTTTTTTGGGTTTTTTTATAGAAATTAAATGGTGTATGGTTTATTTATAGTTTTAGTGCTAAGAATGGGTATATGACTAAATATCTCATGAAAAAATAAGTGGACCCCACCTCAAAATCCGTAATCACATCCCTTCAAAACTAGGTATCAGATCAACTAGAGGGGAGTAGTTGATACGATTCCCATTCCTGTTTTCTCTTAATAACTTCTAACAATACCCTTATCACTTTATCATAATTCCAAAACACCCCAAACCCTAAAAAAAAAATAAAAACTCACGCCAAGAAGTTCCAAGACGCTCCAACTTCTTTTTCACGTTAGCGTTGCAGACACAACCTCTCAGAAGCAGCAGCAACGCATTCTGCTATGTAAGTCATTTTATCTATATATCTATCTTCTTCTTCTTCTATCTTCTGTCTTCACATTCATCACAAAACAAAGTACGGTCATGGATAAAGACTTTTTTGGAGATTATATATCTCTTTTTTGGTAGTATGAAGATTATGCATGTTATTATTATTTGATTGTTTACTATTTACATAGGTGAAAGATGTATATTTATTGGAGTTTTTTTTTTTTTTTTTTTTTTTTTTTGTTTTTTTTTTTTTGAAATTGGCTCTAGACAAAGGTGTTATTAACATTATCATTGAACTAGGCTCTTACTTGTTCAGCATATTGATTCCTCATGTTTACATCGCTTTACTGGTTTGCTGCAGGATTAGTTTGGTCTCCTTAACGAATTTGAGAATTATATATGTGTTGTGATGAAAATGTGCAGGACATTTTAGTAATCAAATTAATTTGGATTCTGATTCATGAAAATTAGTAAACAATCACAATGGGAATCAACCCCATTCTTTTGCTAATTCCATATGTTTAGTAAACAGCTTAATGAGAATGATTCTTCCCATACCGATTCAGTAGTTCCCCGATTCCTAAATTCTTTGATTCCTTACTTTCTCTATTATTGATACGTAAACATGCCCTGAAAGTGCTTTTCCTTTTACCAAACAATTGAACAAAAAAGCCAATTCAACATAATGCCCTTTTTAGTCATTATACACAGCTTACAGCATGTTCACAAAAAAAAAAAAAAAAAAAAAAAAAAAAAACCAAACAGTCAGAAACTGATTATTGTACAAACAACACTTATAAAAAAAAAAAAAAAGTTTACCAAACGTCTAAACTGCTTTCTCTTACAGCAAATCTGACAACGATTATTTTCACAGCACAGCAATACCAAACTGACCCTGAGCACGTGGATTTCAAAATCAGTGCACCCGATGGATACCTACGTAGTGAAACTTTCTTATGTTTTCCTGTCTTTTCAATGAGTTTTGGAACTATTATCCGGTTGAATTTTAATTTTTCTTTGGTTTGATCCAAAAATTGGCTTGATTTTGTAATTACATGAGATTTTGTTTTGAGAAAGATTTTTTCTTTTTGAACCTGAAACTACTAATATGCAAATTAATGTCATTTTCCACTGAGTTAGATCCCATTGGTGTTTTAACAATAAAAAATGATGAGCATTTGTAGCGTGAAGCATTTGAGTTTCTAAGTATGACCATATCGCTAGCGTGGAGGAAATTAAAAATTTCTAAAAAAGTAGGCCACGGTCCTTTCTGTAAATTTTTTCTAGCCTCACACGTAAAGTATCTGTGGACACAATAAGCCAAACCCATTTGATATGGGATTTGCCTATGTGGTCCAGGATTTCAAATAATTGAATCGCAGGGTTTTTCACCAACTGCAAATGTGCCCATATGTTAAACATAAATTTGCTACCTTGCATGCATTGCTTATTTTCTTCCTTTGATGTGACATCTCCCCCAAAAAGACAGAAAGAGAAGACGAGTCCAATCTGCTCTCTCCATTTTTCTTGTCCTTTTTCTATGTTCCTTTTCTAATTTCTTCACACGTGCTCGTCTACTTAACTCTAATATATGCATTCCAATTAATAAGATGTGGATCTCAAGAACAAACTATCATTTCTGCAATAAATGGAATATTTTCTTAGCATCAGGATCAGATGACACACATTTTTGACACACATCATGACACACCTTATTAACCATTAGATTTAAAGAGATTGGGCGATTAAGATTGAATATGTTATTTAATACTGATTTTAAAAAGTATTAATTTACATTGGAATCAACACTTAAAGCCGTCATGAATGTTTCTAGATTTTATAATTAAAAAAAAAATCTCCATCATTTTAATTTCCTTCTAATTCAAACTTTTAATGACAGTTTAAAAGTTAGGAGGTATTCAATTTATATTTTTTAAGAGTTTGTAAAAATATAGTGGTATTCAATTGTGACTTTTAAAAAGTAGTTAAAAATTTCATGGTATCCAGTTATGACTTTTAAAAAACTTACTAAAATTTGTCCATTCAATCACCCTCCCGTAACATTTACATTTCTACATCCTTCCCTCTTACTTGTCGGAATTTGCTAGAATAAAAAATGCATGTTCTTTGCATCTCAAAGCACCACATTGCATTTCAAAATGAATCTGGCCATAAACTTATAACTAATGGTGCGTTTACTAATCAGGAATTGAATTCCATTTATGGAGGATTCCTGTGTTTACTTCACATCAAAGAATTAAAAAGTAAGTGGGCCCATACAAAATTAGGAATTGAATTCCTGATTTTGGAGGAGTTCAATTCTTGGGTGAGAGGTGATATTCTAATTCCTGGAGAACTAACCTATTATGAATTCATCTTTTTTACTCATTATATCCTCACACATTTTCAAAATTCCAAATTTGCCATATACTTTAATCAAACAACAAGGACATTTTAGTAATTAGAACCACTCCTACCCTAATTCCATATTGTTTAGCAAACAACTTCAATAGGACTCCGGAATTTAACTCCCCTAAATCTAGATGGTTTAGTAAACAACTTCAATAGGAATCCGGAATCTAATTCTCTTCAATCCAACTCCTCCTCAATTCAATTTCTCATAATCCAATTACGGATTAGTACATGTCATAAGCATAAAAATAGTTATAAGAATTGAGCGAGAGTTGACATGAAAGGACATTGTCCGGTTCTGACTAATATTTCAGAGTTGTTAATGGTGTCTCCCATTAAAAAAATAATAAAAAATTACATTCTTTTGTTACCGTTTGGTCGTGGGAAATGCTCCGGTTAAGTACTCTGTGTTTTTTTTACCAAATGTCCTTGAATTGAAATTTGGAATTGCATAATATCAAAATCTGCTGCCCATGATAGATACGTAAGTAATATTTCAATCTGAAATTTATA
Organism: Prunus avium; assembly: GCF_965620075.1. Taxonomy (NCBI): domain Eukaryota; kingdom Viridiplantae; phylum Streptophyta; class Magnoliopsida; order Rosales; family Rosaceae; genus Prunus; species Prunus avium. The sequence goes on from NC_142287.1 coordinate 31,821,700, forward strand.
GGGAAAAAAATAGAAAGAGAAGACTTTGCTTGAGCTTGATTTGACGAATCCGGATCTGCTGTCTCCATTTTCCATGTCCTTATCTGTTCCTTCCCTAATTTCTTGATATGTGTTCATCTACTTACCTCCCATATTTGCATTACAATTTACAAGATGTTGATCTCAAGAACAAACTACCATTTATCCAATAAATGTAATATTTTCTTAATATTTGGGAGTTTGAATCATAGAACAAATATCATTTTTGGACTGGGAAGGAACTGTGGTATTTACACACTGATTCTCCAATATAAAACACCCTAGCTAATTTTATGCACATATAAGTTGCTTGAATATGTATATATATTATTACGTTGCAATTTCTCAATATCCTTGAACCTGTTTTCTTTGTTCTTTAACCGATGAGTTAATTATGATGTTGCAAGTTTCCAACCAATTAATTTTAACGTTGCAAGTTCTGGACTAATTAATTCTGGTTTTATTATTCTGAATAAAGCTTACTCCATAGGAGCAATTGTTGTTTGATTGAGATCAAAATATATTGGAGTTGAAGAAATTTCAAAAACGATGAAGGAACCAAGCCCTGCAATAATACCCTTCATTATTGTTTCATTCCTCTTGCTCTGCTGTACAGTTCATTCTGTTGGAAAATGGCTCACATTTAGTATGCAAGTGAAGGAGTGAGCGACCGGTCGCAAGGTTTGGGCGACCGGTCGTTTTTACACAGATTCGAAGTCTGGAGCAAATGCATGGGGCGACCGGTCGCTAGTTCTTTGCGACCGGTCGCAGGAAACATGAGCGACCGGTCGCGTGCCATTTGCGACCGGTCGTAAAGAAGCAGAATCGAAACTGAAGCCTCAGTCCAAAAGCGACCGGTCGCCAGTTCCTGGCGACCGGTCTTCCCAGTTGTGCTGTGACGATTTCTTACGTGTTTTCAACTGTGTTTTCGGTGGCTATCGCTTTCCACACGATTGCAGGTGTTTAATGGGTCACTTCTGAGGTAAAAGAAGGTGGACTACCTGCTGTATAGTTGGGAGAGCACTCATTGCCAATTGGTTGTCTTGGTTTGGAGAATCCATTCTCCATTTTCTGGTTTTGTTGGAAGGTGGCTGAAGTGGGATTTGTTTACTTGCATGATCTGATCTTTAGTCTAAGTGGGAGACTAAAGGAAGGAACGTGGAAGACAAGATGGTGCCTTATCTTGTGTCCATTGGTTTGTGTAGGTAATGGAGATAAAGCAAGACATTATAAGATGAGAAAGCAAGTTGAAGTTAAAGGAGGTTAATCTCAGGTGGTCAAGTAGCTGGGTGCTATTGTGTTCAAAGGAGGTTAACTCACCAAGGGAGAACGTGAGAGAGAGCAATCAGTTCAAGTTTAGAGCTGAGTTGGGGTCTTGAGAGTCTAGACACAAAGGGGGGAAACACCAAGGGTTGTGAGAGTGTTTCACAAGTGCATCAAAGTGTTGAGCAAAGGGGTGTGAGAGAAAAGAGAGCTTGGGGAGAGAATAGAGTTCTAAGGGGGTTTTCTGTGTAAAACCAAAGTTGTAACTTATTCTTTCATGAAGTGAATTTCTCAAGGGGATCACCAAGAGGATGTAGGCAATTGCTGAACCTCTATAAATTCTTGTGTCACTTTGTGCTTGGTTGTTGTCTCAAGCGTGTGTGTGTGTGTGTGTGTGTGATTCATCCATCATTGTGTGTGTCACAAAGTCCATCAACAACAAGATCATTAGGGGAGTGAGTGAAAGTGTTTGTCCATTTTCACAACAAGTGGTATCAGAGCTGTGTTGGAGCAGCAAGTGCTAGTGTGTTGAAGATGGCAAGTGACAAGGAAGCTGAAGGTGGAAGTAGCTCTATGCATCAGAGGCTACCACAATCTGTCAGCATGAAGGTGGAGTTGAAGCCTTTCACAGGGAAGGAGAACTTCACACTTTGGCAAAGGAGGATGAAGTCAGCCCTTACACAACAAAATCTCAGTGTTGTCTTGGAAGGCAAAGAGAAGAAGCCGGTTACCATGACAGATGCGGAGTGGGGTGTGCTAGATGAGTTGGCTAGAGGAGCCATCGAGAACTTCATCTCCGATGAGGTGCTCATCAACGTGATGAAGGACACAGCGAAGCAAACATGGGAGAAGCTCGAAGAGATGTTTGCAGGGAAGTCGCTGTCCAACAAGCTCTTCCTCAAGGAGGAACTCCTAAATCTTCGGATGGCGGAGGAAGGAAATCTAATGGAGCATTTGAGCAGCTTCAATAGATGTGTTGCTGACTTGCAAAGAATGGATGTGTTGTATAATACGGAGGATAAGGCACTCATGTTACTAACATCCTTGCCTCCGTCTTATAAGCATTTCCGAACTACACTTATGTTCGGGAAGAGTACTTTGAATTTTGAGGAGGTGGTGCAAGATGTGATGACGCATCACAGGATGTCTCAACGTTCGGAGGAGAACTCTCAAGATGCTGGTTTGTTCGCAAGGAGTCGTTCAAGCAAGCAAGAAGGCAAGGGCAACAAAAGGAATACTAAGTCCAAGGACAATGAAGGGTGCTTCGAGTGTGGATCTATGGATCATTGGAGACGAGATTGTCCGGTATGGAAGGAGAAGTTGAACAAGATGAAGAAAGCTGGAAGTTCAGCCCACGTGTGTGATGAGGACACATGTGATGAACTCTTGACGGTTACGGATGAGAGTAACGGGGAAGTCATGGCAAGTTCTTCGTGTAAGAATTCTTCTTCAAGGTGGATTTTAGATTCCGGGTGCTCATATCATGTGTGTGCAACTAAGTTGATGTTTGACACATATGAGGATAAGGATGCATGCAAGATTATGTTGGGAGACAAAACTACATGTGAAGTTTTGGGCATAGGGACTGTGAAGATCAAGTTGCAAGGTGGTGAAGTTTGGACTCTTAGTGAGGTAAGGTTTGTACCTGCACTAAGAACGAATCTAGTCTCTCTAGGTTCTTTGGATAGAGAAGGTTGCTCTTACAAGGCCAAAGGAGGGAAGCTCATGGTCACACAAGGTTCTGTGGTGGTTATGAAGGGGGAGATTCAACCAAACAACACATACAAGCTCTTGGGTGGTGCAGAGATTTGTACCAAGGAAGAGCAAGCAACAAGTCTTAATGTCAAGGAGCCGGTCCAACATGATGTAGCTGCAAGTATGCTCAAGAGAAGTTGGGCAAGGAAGGTTAGTCAAGGTTGTATGACTAACGGTTCATCATCAAAGGTGCTTAATTTCAAAGCTGCAGAAAGTGTGGAGAGGAATATCCACAAAGGTGAAATCAAGACAAGGAATGATGGGGAGGATGTTGTTGAAGAGAAGCTTCTTGCCAAGGTGGTCATGGAAGGGACTCCATTTGAGGTGGAGCTTGACACAAGGGCTGAAGAAGGAGGGCAACAACAACAAACTCACAAAGGGGTTCTACTTGAGGTGGAGCCATCATCAATTGCAAGGTCCAAGCCCAAGGAATCCATCAAACCGTCCCTAGGTTTTGGATGGATGGACCAAGAAGTTCCAACCACGTTTCGGAGTGCTATAGGGAGCATGAAGCGGGAAAGTTGGAGAAGTGCATTGATGAAAAGAAATGTGTTCTTAAATCCAAGAGCAAGAAGTGCTAAATGGGGATTTAGTGAACAAAGGTTTGGTATGGGGTTTGCATATCAAGGGAAGTCCAAGGTTCAAGGTTCCAAGGAGGCAAGGAGCAACGAATTTGGCAAGGGGGAACTCTTTTCTGCACAAGAGGTCCATGTTACTCAAGTTTAGGCTTGGGTGGAGCACCTTCCACCAAAGGTGCATTGAGGCAAGAGGTGTATTGCCATGGTGGAGCTCTTGGAAATTACTAGAACAATTTCTAAGAGGTTGAAGAGGTTCTAGAGGTCAACAATGACTCACGGGGTGATTAAATGGTTCGCCAAGGTGGAGATTGTTGGAAAATGGCTCACATTTAGTATGCAAGTGAAGGAGTGAGCGACCGGTCGCAAGGTTTGGGCGACCGGTCGTTTTTACACAGATTCGAAGTCTGGAGCAAATGCATGGGGCGACCGGTCGCTAGTTCTTTGCGACCGGTCGCAGGAAACATGAGCGACCGGTCGCGTGCCATTTGCGACCGGTCGTAAAGAAGCAGAATCGAAACTGAAGCCTCAGTCCAAAAGCGACCGGTCGCCAGTTCCTGGCGACCGGTCTTCCCAGTTGTGCTGTGACGATTTCTTACGTGTTTTCAACTGTGTTTTCGGTGGCTATCGCTTTCCACACGATTGCAGGTGTTTAATGGGTCACTTCTGAGGTAAAAGAAGGTGGACTACCTGCTGTATAGTTGGGAGAGCACTCATTGCCAATTGGTTGTCTTGGTTTGGAGAATCCATTCTCCATTTTCTGGTTTTGTTGGAAGGTGGCTGAAGTGGGATTTGTTTACTTGCATGATCTGATCTTTAGTCTAAGTGGGAGACTAAAGGAAGGAACGTGGAAGACAAGATGGTGCCTTATCTTGTGTCCATTGGTTTGTGTAGGTAATGGAGATAAAGCAAGACATTATAAGATGAGAAAGCAAGTTGAAGTTAAAGGAGGTTAATCTCAGGTGGTCAAGTAGCTGGGTGCTATTGTGTTCAAAGGAGGTTAACTCACCAAGGGAGAACGTGAGAGAGAGCAATCAGTTCAAGTTTAGAGCTGAGTTGGGGTCTTGAGAGTCTAGACACAAAGGGGGGAAACACCAAGGGTTGTGAGAGTGTTTCACAAGTGCATCAAAGTGTTGAGCAAAGGGGTGTGAGAGAAAAGAGAGCTTGGGGAGAGAATAGAGTTCTAAGGGGGTTTTCTGTGTAAAACCAAAGTTGTAACTTATTCTTTCATGAAGTGAATTTCTCAAGGGGATCACCAAGAGGATGTAGGCAATTGCTGAACCTCTATAAATTCTTGTGTCACTTTGTGCTTGGTTGTTGTCTCAAGCGTGTGTGTGTGTGTGTGTGTGTGATTCATCCATCATTGTGTGTGTCACAAAGTCCATCAACAACAAGATCATTAGGGGAGTGAGTGAAAGTGTTTGTCCATTTTCACAACACATTCTATCATTCCTTTTTGTGCTAGTCTTGATCCACCAATAAAGACATTACCAACATCATGGACAAGTGCTTTCAATGACTCCCTCAAATTTCTTCCCAAAAAATCTCAACAAGTTCTCATTGACTTCATTCAATGCCTTGGAGAAACATCTCAGTCCAACCCTCCAATTTACACCCCTCAAAACACCTCATTTCCCCATGTGTTGTTATCACTCATTAAAAACCGCAGATACTTTACAGCTACAACTCCAAAACCTTTGGCTATTGTAGCACCCACGCATGAATCCCATGTCCAAGCAACTGTCGTTTGCGCAAAACGACACGGGTTGCAAATTAGAATCCGAAGTGGTGGCCATGATTATGAGGGCTTATCATACGTATCGGATCTTCCCTTTGTTGTTCTTGACATGTTCAATCTTCAATCCGTGGATATGAATCTTGAAGATGAGAGTGCTTGGGTTCAAGCTGGGGCTACCATTGGACAGAAAAGTAAGGTTCATGGGTTTGCAGCTGGATCTTGTCCAAGTGTTGGTATTGGTGGCCACTTTAGTGGTGGTGGGTATGGTCCACTTATGAGAAAATATGGTCTTACACTGGATAACGTTGAAGATGCTAAACTTGTGAATGTGAATGGTAGAATCCTTGATAGAAATACAACGGGAGAAGATCTTTTTTGGGCCATTAGAGGTGGTGGTGGAGCCAGCTTTGGAGTCATTCTTTCATGGAAGATCAAGTTGATTCGAGTTCCACCTAAAGTGACCATGTTCAATGTTAGAAGGAAGTTGGAAGAAGGCGCTACCGATGTGCTCCATCAATGGCAATTCGTTGCACCTAAGCTCCCTGAAGACATCTTCCTTAGAGTAGGTATACAAGTCAAGAATAGTAGCCAAGAAGGGAAGAGGACAGTGCAAGTATTATTCACTGGTCAGTTTTTGGGACAAAGTGACAAGCTTTTGCCATTGATAAATGAGCGCTTCCCTGAATTGGGTTTACAACAAAAAGATTGCTTTGAAATGAGTTGGATAGAATCCACTGTGTTCATGGCTGCTTGCCCAATTTGAACTCCAGTAGATGTTCTACTTTCTAGGCCAAAGGCGCCAGCAATCTTCTTCAAGAGCAAGTCTGACTACGTGAAAGAACCAATTCCAAAACATGGTTTCAAATCCATATGGAAGAAGCTGATTAAGATAGAGAAGGTGTGGATGCAATTGAACCCCTACGGTGGAAGGATGAGTGAGATTTCTGAGTCAGCAACTCCATTCCCTCATAGAGCTGGAAACCTATATTCGGTTCAGTACTTTATATCTTGGATGGAAGAAGGGATTAAGACCACCAATCACTATATTAAATTGTCGAGAAAATAATATAAAAGAATGGCTCCTTTTGTCTCTAAGAACCCAAGAGGGGCCTTGCAAAACTATAGGGATCTCGACATTGGTACCAACCTGCGCAACCACACAAACTTTCGCAAGGCTAGACTTTACGGAAGTATTTTAAATATAACTTTGATAGATTGGTACAAGTAAAAACAATGGTTGATCCTCAGGATTTTTTCAAGCATGAACAAAGTATTCCACCACTTTAGAGAGAGAGAACCATGAATTCCGGATTTTACTTATGCCAACGTGCAGGTTCGTTGTGATAGATATTTAATTGTTGAAAAAAATAAGCCTCCTCTTCCACTGCCACAAGCACTCCAATGCTTGTGGCAGTGGAAGAGGAAGATTTTTCATTAAGCATATTTGTTAAGCATATGCTTCATTACTTTGTGTTATGGGATGACGAAGGAACTGAGACCACCACCTCAACTTTTCAAGAAAATTGTACTAAGGAATGACTCCATTTGTCTCCAAGAGTGTCCAAGAGAGGCCTTCCAGAAATACAAGGATCTTGATATTGGTGCCAAACTTTATGGAAGCAAGTATTTTAAATGCAATTTCGGAAACTTAAACGTGTATTGGAAAGTAAAGTACATTTTTTAAATATTTTATTATTGGGGAAAATTAGAAAGTTACTTTTAGATCATATGTAATCATATGTAATAAATAAATTGAAATGTGAGAGAGTTAAACACGAATAAATAATGGTGACAAGCAAGCAAAATCAATTTGGTGACTAAAAAACGTGACTGTTGCCTTTTTTTATTTATTTTTTTTGTAGTGCTGTATTTATTTCGAGAAGAATAGCAACAGCCGAAATGCCCACCATTTGTCTTCTTCACAATTGGTTTTTGGGTTCAAGGTTTGTAATTGGTACAATTTGTCTCATTTTCTTTGTTTTATGCAATTTAATTTCAAAGACTAACTTTCTCATTTGGAGAATTTTTTTTTTATAAAATCATCGATCTTTGGATGAAAAATCAATGAAACTAAAGGTGTTTTGTGTGACAACAATTTACAACCTCAAAGGGTGTTCGTGTAATTTCAAAAACCTCAGGAAGTTTTGTGAAAGAGCCAGAAATCTCGTTTGGTTCACGAAACGGATTTGATGGGAAATCATTTCCCATGTTATTTCCCAAGGAATGGGAAATAGTGATTCCTTTCCCATGTTTGTTTTGAGTAGGAATGGAAAACAAATTTTGTTTAGTTTCCCAATTGTATCCCTATTAAAAAAAACTAAAAAGAATACCAATAGTTGTTAGATAAAAATTGTAATTATGAATTGTTAGTAAGGACAAATTAGTCAGAAAAAAAGTGTATTTAATGCTAGCCTTACTTTATCATGGGAAGGGAAAGTAAAACCCAAGAAGGAAGGAATGTTTCACTTTCCCTCCTACTTTCCCATGTGTCAGGCAATGATTTCCCATGCATGACTTACCAAACATGGAAAAGCAATTGATTTCCCATCCTCAAGATTCCTTTCCCATGAACCAAACGGGGCCTAAGAGTGTTAGTGTAAATAATTAAGTAATATTTAATTCCAAAAAGTATACGATCTATTTCATAGTTACATAAAAATCAGAATGAGAATTCAAGTAATTAACTCTGATATAATTTACTTAGGGGAAAATGTTATGTTTAAGGTACGGCAAGAAATCAAATAGATTCGCAGAAAGAAATAAACAATGATTATACATGCACTCGCCATCTGATTTGGCAAGAAAACCAATCGTTACTTTTCAACTTTATTGTGTTACCCTAATTACTTGGTCAGGGTGGCCTTAATTGGGAAGGAACTTACTAGTTGCTAAAAAAATTTATATTCCAGGCCAATCACTTTATTGTGTTAGTCAAGACATAAACAAGACATAGACAGCTTTCCTAAAACAAGGAAAAGCTTGTCTATCACATTTCCACTTTTCCATGTTTATAGAAACACTTTTCCATGTTTACATTTCCATGTTTTAGGGAAACACAAATCCTGGAAATAATCCTTGCTTTGTGATCTTGTTTGTAACTAATAGTTAGCTAGCTACATTTGTATAAATCTCCTCAAGATAGTAATACAAGCAGCTGATTGGAATTCTCTGCAAAACATATCATATCTCATATTCTCCACACTCTCAATTACACTATCTTTGGCATGGTATCAGAGCAATCGATTTTGGTTGCCTCTACATAACCTTGTTCTTCCCTAATCTCTACCTATCCTTGCCCATAATTTGCTGTTATATCATTCCTATCTCATACTTTGCCTTACCTTAAAATTGGTTGTGATCACAATCCTAATTTGTGCTCTTGTTTGCTGAAGTTCTAAGCTTGTTTGCTTAAACCTTGTCTCTACTTAACCTTGTCCCTGCATAATTCAAACTTGTGTTCCTTTGATTACTTGGTTCTGTTGTACCCCTGTTGTGTTCCAGAAAACTTCCGCTGCATTTACGTATCCATACTTTCACACAAGACCCACAACATGGCACCCAAGACTGCTTATGTCATGACTATCGGTGAGTCTCCATCTCCTGCCTTACTCTCCGACTCCGACCCCGACTCAGGTACACGCTCTACTACATGGATAATTGATACTGGTGCCACTGATCATATGACTTTTAACTCTACTGTTTTTTCCACCTTATTTCCTAAATCTCATTATCCTTACATCACTAGTGCCAATGGGGCTCCTTCTAATGTTGCTGGAGAAGGGACTATATCACTTTCCCCTAAATTGTCCTTACCTCATACACTACTTGTCCCCTCTATTAAATGCAATTTGTTGTCTGTTGGGAAATTCCTTGACTCACATAATTGTTATGCCACATTCTATCCTTCTCATTGTAAATTTCAGGACCTTACGACTCACGAGACGATTGGGCATGGTAAACGGAGAGGGGGGTTGTATACCTTGATGGTCTCATCACCACCACGAGCTGCCCATGTTCAAAACTCACGTGCTCAACAACAGATTTGGCTATGGCATCGTCGCTTAGGACATCCATCGTTTGGCTACCTTCGACGGTTGTTTCCATCTTTATTCCAAGGTTTAGTTGATTCTCAGTTTAAGTGTGAAACATGTGTGTTGGCCAAGAGTCATCGCACTGTATTTCCCTCAAGTGATAGTAAAACAGAATTTCCTTTTGAGTTGATTCACTCCGATGTTTGGGGCCCTGCTAAAGTCTCTTCTACTGGCAAGAGGTGGTTTGTTACATTTATAGATGACTGTACCCGCATGACATGGGTATATTTGCTCGCCCATAAAAGTGATGTTACCACCACAATCCGCAAATTTCATGCTATGATCACCACTCAGTTCCAAGCATCCATCAAAGTGTTTCGATCTGACAATGGTGGGGAGTATGTGAATGGTGCCTTGGCTCAATTCTTCAAGGACCAAGGTATCATCCATCAAACCTCCACACCCTTCACTCCACAACAAAATGGTGTCGCCGAACGAAGGAATCGCCAATTACTTGAAGTTGCCCGTGCCTATATGCTTGATAAATCTGTTCCTCATCACTTATGGGGTCATGCTCTTCTCTCCGCAGTCTATGTGATTAATCGGGTGCCTAGTAGCGTTCTGAATTTCCAAACTCCACTAGATACCTTGGCTCATCACATCTCTCTTCCTACCATTCTCAAGTTGCCTCCTCGTGTGTTCGGTTGCGTTGTTTATGCTCATGTTCCTTCTCATCAACGGAGTAAGCTGGATCCGTGTGCCCTCCGATGTGTGTTTATTGGATATGGCTTGAATCAAAAAGGATACAAGTGTTACCATCCTCCTACTCAAATTTTTTTTGTCACTATGGATACCACTTTTCATGAAGATTTGGCCTACTTTATGGTTTCCAAGACCCCTTCTCTTCAGGGGGAGAGGGGGAGTGAAGAGAAGGACTTGTCATTTGAAGAGAATATCGAAAAAAATGCTCAAGAAAACGGAGAAGTACCCCAGGCGACCGGTCGCCACCCTACTTGCGACCGGTCGCTTTTACACAGAGTTGAAGAATCTCATGAAGTGCCCTAGGCGACCTGTCGCGATCCATTGACGACCAGTCGCGAAATGCCCCATGCGACCGGTCGCGACACATTTACGACCGGTCGTTTTTACACAGAGACGAATACAACTCAAATTCCCCAGGCGACCGGTCGTGAAGAACCCAGCGACCGGTCGCTGTTTCACAGAGTCGAAAATTCTGAAGAAAATCATGATCTGTCCAGCCCTGACATCAGTGAAGACCTTGAGACTATGGAACCAGAAGGTGATCCAGATGCCCCTGATGATCAACTACAAAATACAACCCCTCCGGCCCTGCCATCGCATCATTCGTCTAGTGATGAAGAAGTACTTGAGGTAACCACTGAACCACCTAATGTTGCACCATATACACTTCCACCTAGATCCACTAGGGGAAAACCTAAACCTCAATATTGCCCTGACCTTAATGCTAAATCTAAATACCCCATCAATAACCATGTGTCCACTCATAGATTGTCAAAGTCATATGCATCATTTGTCAATCAATTATCTACTGTATGTGTTCCAAGTAAATGGCAGGATGCTGTGACAGATTCTAGATGGACTGAAGCAATGGCAATTGAAATGGAAGCTTTGAAAAAGAATTCTACATGGGAAATGGTTCCTTTACCACATGGGAAGAAACCAGTTGGATGTCGATGGATATACACTGTTAAATACAAAGCTGATGGATCCATAGACCGATACAAAGCTCGATTAGTGGCCAAGGGATATACACAAACATATGGAATTGACTACTAGGAGACGTTTGCACCAGTTGCCAAAATCAACACTGTACGTGTTCTCATATCCTTGGCTGCAAATCTTGACTGGCCACTACTGCAATATGATGTAAAAAATGCTTTTCTTCATGGGGACTTACAAGAAGAAATATATATGGATCCACCACCAGGGATTCCTATGACATCCGATCCTAATACCGTATGCAAGCTGAGAAAATCTCTGTATGGGCTAAAGCAATCACCCCGAGCCTGGTTTGGGAGATTTACTGATTCCATGAAACGATTTGGGTACACTCCAAGTAGCTCAGATCACACATTGTTCTTAAAGCGTCGTGGTGGAAAGCTTACGGCCCTGATCATCTATGTTGATGATATGGTGGTTACTGGTAATGACAATGAAGAAATGCAGAATCTATAGAAGCTCCTTGGAAGTGAATTTGAGATGAAGGAACTGGGTGAGTTACAATATTTTCTTGGCATTGAGGTTGCTAGATCTAAACATGGCATATTTTTATCCCAAAGAAAGTATGTGTTAGATTTGTTGACAGAAACAGGAATGCTGGATTGCAAGCCAGCTGACACACCTATTGAACAGAATCACAAATTGGGAATGTATCCAGATCAAGCTCCTACTGATAAAGAAAGGTATCAAAGGTTAGTTGGGCGATTAATTTATCTATCCCACACACGCCCTGACATAGCTTATGCTGTGAGTGTGGTAAGCCAATTCATGCATCAACTGAGTGAAGCACACATGAATGAAGTAATACGAATAATGCGATACTTGAAGACTGCCCCTGGAAAAGGATTGATGTTCTCCAAACATACACCTATGGATCTTGAAGGATACACTGATGCTGATTGGGCAGGGTGTACCACGGATAGACGCTCAACTTCTGGATATTTTACATTTGTGGGTGGCAATTTAGTTACTTGGAGGAGTAAGAAACAAAGAGTTGTAGCAAGATCCAGTGCTGAAGCTGAGTTTAGAGGAATGGCTCAAGGAGTATGTGAATTGCTTTGGTTGCGAAGATTGCTAAAGAATCTTGGCATTAAACAAGTGAATGCCACAAACTTATATTGTGACAATAAAGCTGCCATCGAGATAGCACATAACCCAGTACAACACGACCGTACCAAACATGTGGAAGTCGACCGACACTTCATCAAAGAGAAACTAGAAAGTGGTATAATTAAGTTTCCGTTTGTAAACTCGGAAAACCAACTTGCCGACATTCTGACGAAGGCCGTATCGAGTAAAGTCTTTCATGACTCAGTTGACAAGTTGGGCATGCGTGATATCTTTGCACCAACTTGAGGGGGAGTGTTAGTCAAGACATAAACAAGACATAGACAGCTTTCCTAAATCAAGGAAAAGCTTGTCTATCACATTTCCACTTTTCCATGTTTATAGAAACACCTTTCCATGTTTACATTTCCATGTTTTAGGGAAACACAAATCCTGGAAATAATCCTTGCTTTGTGATCTTGTTTGTAACTAATAGTTAGCTAGCTACATTTGTTTATCTCCTCAAGATAGTAATACAAGCAGCTGATTGGAATTCTCTGCAAAACATATCATATCTCATATTCTCCACACTCTCAATTACATTATCTTTGGCATATTGTAAATACGAAGAAGAAGCGAAAGAGCCAGAAAAAAAAAAGAAGGTACGAGTACTCTTCGTTCTCTCAATCCTTTCGCTTTTAGTGTCATGGACAACTTCAGATCCAGTTCTCACTGGCTTCCTCCAATGCCTTCCCAAGCAACCTCAATCTGCCTACCCAATCTTTGAAGCCATTTACACCCATGAAAATACCTCATTTCAATCTGTTTTGTTGGGATACATTAGGAACAGCAGATATTCTACACGTGCAACTCCAAAACCGTTGGCTACAATCTTTAAAGGATTATATATGTCAACCATACGTGATCGTTTTGACATTGCTCTTAATTTAATCACTTTGTTATTAATAAACATTCCAAGTAAATCTACTAAATCTTTTGGGATTATATAGTCCAATCAAATATTATTAATTATGGACACAATAAGCCAAACCCATTTGATGTGGGATTGCCTAAGTGGTCTACGATTTCAAATAATTGAATCGCAGGGTTTGTTTCCAACTGCAAAATGTGCCCATATGTTAACATAAATTTGCTACCTTGCATGGCTTATTTCTTCGCTTGATGTTACAATGTTAGCTGAGTTGTTTGGGGTGTTTAACCATCCCACCTAAAAAAAGATAGAAAGAGAAGACTTTGTTTTAGCTTGATCTGACGAGTTCGGATTTTTCTTGTCCTTATATGTTTTTCTTCTAATTTCTTGATACATGCTCATTTACTTTACTCCAATATGCATTCCAATTAATAAGATGTTGATCTTAAGAACAAACTATCATTTATGCAATAAATGTAATATTTTCTTGAATAATGCTACTCTTATTTATCACATTTGTATACCACACTTCCGTACCACCTTATGTGGCAGATCTGGTGGACATCCACATAAATTAAAATTAATTTAACATTTTCTTTTCTTTTATGACTTGTTGACACTTTTTAATTGATGTGATTGTCCATTTCATCTGCCACATAAGATGGTATAAGATGTCCACTTTATTATTCCAAATGATAGAAATAGATGCTGATATTTGAAGATGATAGTACATAATCAGTTTATATGAAATTGCTGACATCTCACTTGAGGTGGAGGAGACTTTTTTTTTTTTCCCATCTCAGCAAAACAAAGGGCATGAGTAAATGTCAAAATCTATAATAGAAATGCAATATCCAAAGAATGAAAAGCATGCTAAAATATGAATACGGGTTTTCAATATGTTCAGATGATTTATTCTTCTCCATAAGGAGGTATATATAAGAGTTTACAAGAGTGCTATACAAGGAATTAGATACAGGAAAGAATTAGGAAAGTATCTCCTAATTATACAAAGATTTATCAATTATATAAAATAGGAAAGTAAATCCCTTAATTAATCAAGGAAATAAATCTCCTTGATTAATTAGGAGACTCACGTCAACACTCCTCCTCAAGTTGGTGCATATACGTCACCAATGCCCAACTTGGTAAGTGAGTCATGAAATACTCTTCCACAAACAGCTTTGGTTAAGATATCTGCCAATTGATCTTCTGATTTTACGAATGGTAGGCGAATGATCTTCTTCTCAATTTTTTCCTTGATAAAATGTCTATCCACCTCAACATGTTTAGTTCGATCATGTTGAACTGGATTATGGGCAATATCGATGGCTGACTTGTTATCACAGTGTAACTCCATTGGTTTTTCTGGCTTGAAACCCAATTCTGTCAACAATCTTCTGATCCATAGTAATTCACAAACTCCGTGAGCCATTCCTCGATACTCTGCTTCAGCACTAGACCAAGAAACCACATTTTGTTTCTTACTACGCCAAGTGACTAGGTTACCTCCCACAAACGTGAAGTAACCTGAAGTAGAGCGTCTATCAGTAATAGAGCCAGCCCAATCAGCATCTGTATATCCCACAACTTCGAGATCTCTATTTTTTGAGAACATTAATCCTTTCCCAGGTGCTGACTTTAAGTATCTTAAGATCCGATCAACTGCATTCCTATGTGACACACTGGGTGAATGCATAAACTGACTAACCACACTCACAGCATATGCAATATCTGGTCTTGTGTGGGCTAAATATATCAACCTTCCAACAAGGCTTTGGTACTGTTCCTTATTGGTTGGTTCTTGATCCATGTCTTCACATAACTTGTGATTCATCTCGATGGGTGTATCAGCAGGTTTGCATCCAAGCATTCCTGTTTCAGTGAGTAGATCTAATACATACTTCCTTTGAGACAGACATATACCAGTTGTGGATCTGGCTACTTCAATTCCTAGAAAATACTTCAGATCACCTAAATCCTTCATCTCAAATTCCTGAGACAAATACTTCTGCAGTTTTATTTGCCCTCCTGTGTCGTTTCCAGTTACGACTATATCATCCACATACACAATTAATGCAGTAAGGTTTCTTCCATCACGCTTCAGAATAAGGTGTGATCTGCATTACTCTGTATATATCCAAAATTCTTCATGGATTTAGTGAATCTGCCAAACCATGCTCTGGGGGATTGCTTCAACCCATACAGTGACTTTCTGAGTTTGCAAACTTGATTCTCCTTTTCACGGGCTAAGTTACTGTTGTGAAAAATGGACAAACACTTTCACTCAATCCCCTAATGATCTTGTTGTTGATGGACTTTGTGACACACACAAAGATGGATGAATCACACACACACACTTGAGACAACAATCAAGCACAAAGTGACACAAGAATTTATAGAGGTTCAGCAATTGCCTACATCCTCTTGGTGATCCCCTTGAGAAATTTACTTCATGAAAGAATAAGTTACAACTTTGGTTTTATACAGAAAAAACCCCCTTAGAACTCTATTCTCTCCCCAAGCTCTCTTTTCTCTCACACTCCTTGCTCAACACTTTGATGCACTTGTGAACACTCTCACAACCCTTGGTGTTTCCCTCCTTGTGTCTAGACTCTCAAGACACCAACTCAGCTCTAAACTTGAACTGATTGCTCTCTCTCACGTTCTCCCTTGGTGAGTTAACCTCCTTTGAACATAATAGCACCCAGCTACTTGACCACCTTGAGATTAACCACACCTAACTTCAACTTGCTTTCTCATCTTATAATGTCTTTGCTTTATCTCCATTACCTACACAAACCAATGGACAAGAGATAAGGTATCAGCTTGTCCTCCACGTTCCTTCCTTTAGTCACCCACTTAGACTAGAGGTTAGAACAAGTAGGTAATATAATCCCACTTCAGCCAAAAACCAAAAAATGGAGAATGGATTCCTCAAAGCAAGACAACCAATTGGCAATGAGTGCTCTCCCAACTATTCAGCAGGTAGTCCACCATCTTTTAACTCAGAAGTGACCCATTAAACACCTGCAATCTTGTGGAAAGCGATAGCCACCGAAAAAGTAGTTGAAAACACGTAAGGAAAACATCAGCACAGCACAGGGGCGACCGGTCGCTGATACCTTGCGACCGGTCGCTACGACCATTTGGATACATAGCGACCGGTCGCTGATACCTTGCGACCGGTCGCTTTCTGTGATTTCTTCAGACTTCGAATTTGTGCCAGGGCGACCGGTCGCAAATGTCTGGCGACCGGTCGCTCGTCGACTTCGTTCCAGACTTCGTTTCTGCTTTGAAACGACCGGTCGCAAATACCCAGCGACCGGTCGCTTCCTCCTTCACTTGCAACCTTAATGTGAGCCAATTTTCCAACAATCTCCACCTTGGCGAACCATTTAATTACCCCGTGAACCATTGTTGACCTCTAGAACCTCTTCAACCTCTTAGAAATCGTTCTAGTAATTTCCAAGAGCTCCACCATGGCAATACACCTCTTGCCTCAATGCACCTTTGGTGGAAGGTGCTTCACCCAAGCCTAAACTTGAGTAACATGGACCTTTTGTGCAGAAAAGAGTTCCCCCTTGCCAAATTCGTTGCTCCTTGCCTCCTTGGAACCTTGAACCTTGGACTTCCCTTGATATGCAAACCACATACCAAACCTTTGTTCACTAAATCCCCATTTAGCACTTCTTGCTTTTGGATTTAAGAACACATTTCTTTTCATCAATGCACTTCTCCAACTTTCCCGCTTCATGCTCCCTATAGCACTCCGAAACGTGGTTGGAACTTCTTGGTCCATCCATCCAAAACCTAGGGAAGGTTTGATGGATTCCTTGGGCCCGGACCTTGCAATTGATGATGGCTCCACCTCAAGTAGAACCCCTTTGTGAGTTTGTTGTTGTTGCCCTCCTTCTTCAGCCCTTGTGTCAAGCTCCACCTCAAATGGAGTCCCTTCCATGACCACCTTGGCAAGAAGCTTCTCTTCAACAACATCCTCCCCATCATTCCTTATCTTGACTTCACTTTCTGCAGCTTTGAAATCAAGCACCTTTGATGATGAATTGTTAGTCATACAACCTTGACTAACCTTCCTTGACCAACTTCTCTTGAGCACACTTGCAGCTGCATTATGTTGGACCAGCTCCTTGACTTTAAGACTTGTTGCTTGCTCTTCCTTGGTACAAATCTCTGCACCACCCAAAAGCTTGTATGTGTTGTTTGGTTGAATCTCCCCTCTCATAACCACCACAGAACCTTGTGTGACCATGAGCTTCCCTCCTTTGGCCTTGTAAGAACACCCTTGTCTATCCAAAGAGCCAAGAGAGAGTAGATTCATTCTTAGTGCAGGTACAAACCTTACCTCACTAAGAGTCCAAACTTCACCACCTTGCAACTTGATCTTCACAGTCCCTATGCCCAAAACTTCACATGTAGTTTTGTCTCCCAACATAATCTTGCATGCATCCTTATCCTCATACGTGTCAAACATCAACTTATTTGCACACATATGATATGAGCACCCGGAATCTAAAATCCAACTTGAAAAAGAATTCTTACATGAAGAACTTGCCATGACTTCCCCGTTACTTTCATCCGTAACCGTCAAGAGTTCATCACATGTGTCCTCATCACACACGTGGGCTGAACTTCCAGCTTTCTTCATCTTGTTCAGTTTCTCCTTCCATACCGGACAATCGCGCCTCCAATGATCCATAGATCCACACTCGAAGCACCCTTCATTGTCCTTGGACTTAGTATTCCTTTTGCTGCCCTTGCCTTCTTGCTTGCTTGAACGACTCCTTGCGAACAAACCAGCATCTTGAGAGTTCTCCTCCGAACGTTGAGACATCCTGTGATGCGTCATCACATCTTGCACCACCTCCTCAAAATTCAAAGTACTCTTCCCGAACATAAGTGTAGTTCGGAAATGCTTATAAGACGGAGGCAAGGATGTTAGAAACATGAGTGCCTTATCCTCCGTATTATACAACACATCCATTCTTTGCAAGTCAGCAACACATCTATTGAAGCTGCTCAAATGCTCCATTAGATTTCCTTCCTCCGCCATCCGAAGATTTAGGAGTTCCTCTTTGAGGAAGAGCTTGTTGGACAACGACTTCCTTGCAAACATCTCTTCGAGCTTCTCCCATGTTTGCTTCGCTGTGTCCTTCATCACGTTGATGAGCACCTCATCGGAGATGAAGTTCTCGATGGCTCCTCTAGCCAACTCATCTAGCACACCCCACTCCGCATCTGTCATGGTAACCGGCTTCTTATCTTTGCCTCCCAAGACAACACTGAGATTTTGTTGTGTAAGGGCTGACTTCATCCTCCTTTGCCAAAGTATGAAGTTCTCCTTCCCTGTGAAAGGCTTCAACTCCACCTTCATGCTGACAGATTGTGGTAGCCTCTGATGCATAGAGCTACTTCCACCTTCAGCTTCCTTGTCACTTGCCATCTTCAACACACTAGCAATTGCTGCTCCAACACAGCTCTGATACCACTTGTTGTGAAAAATGGACAAACACTTTCACTCAATCCCCTAATGATCTTGTTGTTGATGGACTTTGTGACACACACAAAGATGGATGAATCACACACACACACTTGAGACAACAACCAAGCACAAAGTGACACAAGAATTTATAGAGGTTCAGCAATTGCCTACATCCTCTTGGTGATCCCCTTGAGAAATTTACTTCATGAAAGAATAAGTTACAACTTTGGTTTTATACAGAAAAAACCCTCTTAGAACTCTATTCTCTCCCCAAGCTCTCTTTTCTCTCACACTCCTTGCTCAACACTTTGATGCACTTGTGAACACTCTCACAACCCTTGGTGTTTCCCTCCTTGTGTCTAGACTCTCAAGACACCAACTCAGCTCTAAACTTGAACTGATTGCTCTCTCTCACGTTCTCCCTTGGTGAGTTAACCTCCTTTGAACATAATAGCACCCAGCTACTTGACCACCTTGAGATTAACCACACCTAACTTCAACTTGCTTTCTCATCTTATAATGTCTTTGCTTTATCTCCATTACCTACACAAACCAATGGACAAGAGATAAGGTATCAGCTTGTCCTCCACGTTCCTTCCTTTAGTCAGAAGTGACCCATTAAACACCTGCAATCTTGTGGAAAGCGATAGCCACCGAAAAAGTAGTTGAAAACACGTAAGGAAAACATCAGCACAGCACAGGGGCGACCGGTCGCTGATACCTTGCGACTGGTCGCTACGACCATTTGGATACATAGCGACCGGTCGCTGATACCTTGCGACCGGTCGCTTTCTGTGATTTCTTCAGACTTCGAATTTGTGCCAGGGCGACCGGTCGCAAATGTCTGGCGACCGGTCGCTCGTCGACTTCGTTCCAGACTTCGTTTCTGCTTTGAAACGACCGGTCGCAAATACCCAGCGACCGGTCTCTTCCTCCTTCACTTGCAACCTTAATGTGAGCCAATTTTCCAACAGTTACATCCTGGTGGTAAGTTCATATATACTTCTTCTTCCAAGTCTCCATGTAAGAATGCATTTTTTACATCAAACTGATGTAATGGCCAATCGAGATTTACTGCTAGAGACAGAAGGACTCTGATAGTTTTGATCTTGGCTACTGGGGCAAAGGTCTCTTGGTAGTCTATCCCATATCTCTGTGTATATCCCTTCGCCACCAATCTAGCTTTATATCTTTCAATGGATCCATCTGCTTTGAGTTTCACAGTATAAATCCACCGGCATCCCACTGTCTTCTTTCCATGGGGTAATGGCCCGAGTTCCCATGTGCCATTCTTCTGGAGAGCTCGCATTTCTTCATTCATGGCTTGTTTCCATTTTGGGTCTTCTAGTGCTTCGGTTACACTGTTGAGAACATGTATGTCGGCTAACTGCTTCACAAAGTGTACCCGTGACTCAGATAATCTGGTGAGGGATACATAATAATTATGTAATATTTCCCCTTTGCATTAAGATCTGCTTCGTAGTGAACTGGGGGTTTACCACGATTCTTCCTTTTTGAAATCTGATATGTAGGCTCTGCGCCTTTTGAAATGCAATCAGTTATTTCATTAGTGTTATCAGTTTCAGGTAGAGAAGTTACCTGAATGACGTCCTCAGCAGGTGATTGGTGTGGAACTGGAGCTGAAGAATTCTCCGGAGCAGGCACAAACTCTTCAATTCTCTCCTCCTGAGTGTGATGGCCGGGATCGGACTGAAGCGGAACAATTTCAGAAAAAACTGGGGGGAGCGACCGGTCGTTAGGGTCAGGCAACCGGTCGCTTTCAGGCAGAGTCGTGGTCGTGCATTGCGACGTGCGTGGCGATAAGTCGTTAGAGACATGCGACCGGTCGCTTTCAGGCAGAGTCGTTTGCGACCGGTCGTGTTCATCTGGCGACCGGTCGTTTGCGTTGGGCGACCGGTCGCTAGAGGTCTGCGACCGGTCGTTCTGAGTCTGGAACGAATCTGGAAAAAAACCTGAAGGGAAAACTTCTGAATTTGGAGAAGTGTCCTCCTGTGCATCTGAAAAATAGATCTCGTGTTCCCGGAATACAACATCCATCGAAGTATAAACCTTCTGACTAGGAGGATGATAACACCTGTAACCTTTCTGATGAGGTGCATAACCAATGAAAACACACTTGTCGGCACGGGGATCCAATTTGCTGCGTTGATGATCATGTAAGTGGACAAACACCACACAACCAAAAATGCGGGGTTCTAGGTTTTGGGTTGCAGGTATTTGGGTATGGTGGTGGGGTGTTTGAAGGGGGGTTTTGAATTGGAGGATACTGGAGGGAATCCGATTTATAAGGTATGCTGCAGAGAGGACGGCCTCTCCCCAAAAAGACCGAGGCATATTTGCACCAAAGAGTGAGGCACGAACTACGTCCAATAAGTGTCTATTCTTTCGTTCTACCACACCATTCTGTTGAGGAGTGTAAGGACATGAGCGTTGATGTATGATGCCATGATCTTGAAAGAACTGATTCAGATCATGGTTGAGAAATTCTCCGCCATTATCGGAACGAAGAATTTGAATTCGAGTATGAAATTGAGTTTCTACCATGTGATAGAACTGTTGAAATTTGGAACTGACTTCCCCTTTGGTTTGGAGAAGGGAAACCCAGGTCATACTTGTGCAATCATCGATAAACGTGACGAACCATCGAGCGCCCCCTGGAGTGGGAATTCTAGTCGGGCGCCAAACATCAGAATGAACAAGAGAAAAGGGAACCAGACTTTTAGCTGAGCGTAAGGGAAAAGGAACACGATGGCTCTTGGCCAGTTCACAGTTGTCACACTGAAAACTGGAAATATCCAACTTTGAAAAAAAGGAAGGAAATAGCTTCTGTAAGTATCCAAACGAAGCATGTCCAAGACGGTGATGCCATAACCATACTTTGGAAGTGTGCTTTTCAACACTCGCACCCCCAATTTTGTAAGCTTGACTGAGGCTGGCTTCACTTTCAGAAGCCAAGTCCAGATAGTAGAGTTTGCCCCTCCTAGTACCACAACCAATCGTCTTGCTGCTGAGAATGTCCTGAAAAACACAATGAGTAGGCCAAAAAGTTACAGTACAATTCAAAGCCGTAGTAATTTGGGCAACAGACAAGAGATTATGATGTAAGGATGGAACAATCAACACAGAATCCAAAGTGAGGGAGTTAGAGAGAGAGAGGGAACCCTCCCCAATTACTGGGGAGGGGGTACCATTGGCATTAGACACCACTGATTGAGAAGACGGTGTATGAGAGTAAATTTGTCCAGGATCAAAGGTTATGTGATCAGTGGCTCCGGTGTCAATGACCCATGTGTGTTTCTTTGAAGAACTATGCAAAACATAACCTGGGGAACTAGTAGTGGCAATTGTGGAGGAAGAGACGATATCCATTGCAGCGGAATGATTGAAGAATACGAGGAAAAATGTTTAGGGTTTCGGGTTTGTGTTTAGGGTTTCGGGGTTGTGTTTAGGGTTTCGGGATTCAGGATACGAGGATAAGGGTTCGTGTTTCAAGGAATTCGATACAAGGGATTCGATACGAGGAATTCGATACGAGGGATTTAGAGACAACCTAGGATCGATTGCTCTGATACCATGCTAAAATATGAATACGGGTTTTCAATATGTTCAGATGATTTATTCTTCTCCATAAGGAGGTATATATAAGAGTTTACAAGAGTGCTATACAAGGAATTAGATACAGGAAAGAATTAGGAACGTATCTCCTAATTATACAAAGATTTATCAATTATATAAAATAGTAAAGTAAATCCCTTAATTAATCAAGGAAATAAATCTCCTTGATTAATTAGGAGACTCACGTCAACAAAGCAGTCCAACCGAGAAGAACCATCAATGGATGAATATTGAATAATGCATGAAGATTTATCAAGTCTCAAGAAGAACCAAACCAATCAATCTATTGCTTAACCAAACCAGAAATAAATTGTTAGAATTTGAGTTTGGGGCCTAAAAACTGAACCTTGTTATTGGCAAGACCATAGAAACTCCATGATAGGATAGCTTCATCATTTCCTTCCACTGAAGACAGACACCAAGTCAAAAAAATTTGTGTTTTTTTATTTTGCACCATGTCGTCAGTGCAAAGAGAAGAGAATAAGGCGGAGTTGGCAGAGGGGGGAATTGTTGTCGTTGTTGTTGGTGTGGTAAGGTGAACATGTCACATCCCGGGATCGGCTCCTCCGTAGCACGATATTGTCCGCTTTGGGGCCCCCTCTTTGCCCTCACGGTTTTGTTTTTAGGAGCTCACGAGCAACTTCCCAGTGGGTCACCCATCCTAGGATTGCTTTAGCTCCCAACTCGCTTAACTTCGGAGTTCCCATGACTCCGAAGCCAGTGAGCTCCCAAAAGGCCTCGTGCTAGATGGATGCGGGCATGTACATATAAGGCACATCAACCCCCTCTCCGTTGGTCGATGTGGGATCTTACAATCCACCCCCCTTAGGGGACCAACGCCCTCGTCGGCACACTCGCACCACACGGCAGAGTGGCTCTGATACCAAATTGTCACATCCTGGGATCGGCTCCTCCGTATCACGATATTGTCCACTTTGGGGCCCCCTCTCTGCCCTCACGGTTTTGTTTTTGGGAGCTCACGAGCAACTTCCCAGTGGGTCACCCATCCTGGGATTGCTCTGGCCCCCAACTCGCTTAACTTCGGAGTTCCTAAGAATCCGAAGCCAGTGAGCTCCCAAAAGGCCTCGTGCTAGGAAGAGAAGTGCCCACACATTTAAGCACTTCACCTTTCCCTCCCCGAGCGATGTGGGATTGCTCACCGTTCTTGTTTTCCCAAGACACGGGTCTTACAATCCACCCCCCTTGGGGCCCAGCGTCCTCGCTGGCACACTTCCGGTCGGGGTCCAGCTCTGATACCATTTGTCACGACTCGACTCTCCTAGCACGATATTGTCCGCTTTGGGCCCCCCTCTCTGGCCCTCACGGTTTTGTTTCTGGAAGCTCACGACCAACTTCCCAGTTGGTCACCCATCCTGGGATTGCTTTGGCCCCCAACTCGCTTAACTTCGAAGTTCTTACGACTCCGAAGCCAGTGAACTCCCAAAAGGCCTCGTGCTAGATGGATTCGGGCATGTACATATAAGGCACATCAACCCCCTCTCCGTTGGTCGATGTGGGATCTTACAGAACATGTCGTTTGGGAGAGAGCCAAGAGAGAAGAGAATAAGGCGGGAAACAGGGAGAGGAATGGAATTAGATGAATTAAGAGTCTCATGATCTCTTCTTCTCTGGTTTTGCAGGAAGAAACATACCTGACTTGTGCTTCACTTCTTCGGCTTCCCAATCTCAATCTCAACCTCAAATTTGTAGCTAAATTTTTTCAATTTCGAGTTTCAGGCGCTAGGCAGGCGACTAGGCTCTAGGCGGGTTGGGTGTTTTTTTATTATTATTTTGTTTTCCTTTTTTTGTCAGAAAATTTTGTTACCTAGGTTTTATGCCTAACTTTTTCCCATGTTTTATATTAATTATGGTACTTTATCATTTATATGTCCTTCTATTTTTGCATTATTTATGTATAAATTAATAATTAATAATACAAAATAATTATAAATAAATAAAACACCTAGGCTATTACTCCTCTAGGCGCTAGGCCTGTGCCTACCGCCCGCTTACCGTGTAGTGATTTTTCAAACATTGGTCAATTGATGCAATCTTCAATTAGTTACAATTTACAGGGCCCTAGAAGGGTGTCCCTTAAATAAGTTATTTGAGGAATCCTTCAACCGAAACTTTTCTGTATATGCATATATAGAGAGATTCTCCAATAAGTATTGAAGTTGAGTATTTGTTACATATTTCTAATTTCGGCCGTTGGATTACATTTATTAGATGTGTTGGTAGATTTAATATGCAACATACATGCAATCCAACAGTCAAGATTAGAAATATATAACTTATTCTTCACGTAAAATACTTATTTGAGAATCTTCCTGTATGTATATACCTTTCGTCTCACAAATGATATCCATAATTGTTATTAAAAATCATTACTGGCATTGGGCCGCAAGCAATTATGATGTGTAGATATGAGAGGGGGCTTGTACAACTACTACACCACGTAAATTTTGCATAACTATAAGAAATATTTGGACAATCTTTATGTATTCTGGACGTACAATAGCTCATCATTTGCCATTTTCTTCTTCGCTGGATGTAACGATGAATAACGTGTAAAATGAAGAGATTTTACTTCAGGGGAGGGAATTATTAGAGCATCCGTAATGGTTGCTTAATAATTCATTTCAGTTCAGTTCAATAGTTAAATTTATTGAACTTTTTTGGTAGTTATTGAACTGAACTGCAATTTCACTTGCAATGCTGCAGTTCAATAGCTTACAAATTTAAAAATATTTTTTTAAATGATCGAATAAAATAGAGTAATTACAATAAGAATTATACAATTAAAATGGTTTCAAAGAGATCAAATTTGAATATATATAAATAACAAAAATTAATAACAAAATAGGTGTAAATTCAGGGGTATAAAGCCACTTTTACATCCCCTTTACACCTCCGGGGGGTGTAAATACGTTTTTTGCTCCAATGGGAAAAGATGTAAAAGATGTAAAAATAGATGTAAATCAACTTTTTCTTCATTTTTCTTCTCTTTTCTCGGGTGGGTCCCGCCTGCAAAAGATGTAAAAATAGATGTAAATGTACATTTTATTTTACATCTTCATGGTGGTGATGTATATTTACAACCCTTTATATCTCCCCATTGGAGACGATTCTGGTGACAGGTGTATATTTAACATATACCCCCATATACACCCTCCCATTGTGGATGCTCTTAGTGACAATATTATATTAACACTTTTTTCTGAAGAATTGGAAGTTGAGATTATATGAGAAAGCACGTCCTTTTCAGGTTATTGCATAACAAAATTGAATATGAATAAGCAAAATTGAATCTAGTTAAGCATGCATAAATTCAAACATGGAAGCCAAAACAAAGACTTGACCACATGGAAATCAAAACAAAGACTTGAGCACATAGAAATCAAATAAAAAGACTTGACCACATTGAAACCAAGCAAAAATCTTAATACAACTATAAACTCTAAAAAAATTAAAACCATAACATAGGTTAGGATGTAATCATTAAAAAATAAATAAAAATATGAAATTCAAATTGCAGCATGCAACAGAGTAATGCCTCACCAAATCAATAAGAGAGAGGCTAGTATACAAATCAATGAAATCTTTGGGGAAAAAAAACTTCACGGCTAGTTTAAATTAAATGTAATGGAAAAATTAAAAGGTAAAAGTAATGTTCTTCATGTGTCGATAAGAGAGAGGATGTAGAGTTGTAATGGTGGATCAGCTTATTGAAATGAATTTCATTTCAAAATTCATTTTATTAACATCTGAAATGAACTATTGATCCTTGAAATGAAATATTAATCTCTGAAATGTACTGAACTTTAGCACTGCAAGTCAAAAGTTCAATTTATTGAAATAAAATTGAATTGACCCTCATCGTTGCGGATGCTCTTATGGACCAGTCATCTCAACAACAGACTACCATTAATCCCAATAAATGTAATTTTTCTTAACATTGAAACGTTACGGTTTTATTTCCAAAACTTCAAAATTTTCATGTAAAGAACATTATTGCAAAGTTGTAAGGGGTTTCCTTCAACAAGCCTATACAAATCAAACGTGAATGACAAAGGAATTAGGTTAATTAAGCAATATTCTACTCGATTAGGTAATTAGGTTAAGCAATTCAAAATTTGAGTAATAGCTAACTGCTTACATACAAACCGCATGACATATTGCTTTCCCAATATCGGGCATATAGCCGTCATAGTAGAGGTTGTGTGGATAAGGTGACGTTGTTGGCTGATTGCTAAGAACATTGTCACCTTTTATGAATGAACGTCCCAAAAATAAGTCTTTTGTACATATATATGACGGCTGATGGATAATATTCAAACAAGTTCGAGGTGGTTTATTCTTATTGTAGACTATGCTTTATTTTCCAATACATCAAATCAATAGCATTATCTAGGATCACTAGCCAGACTCATACATGTTCATTGTTAAACCTTCCAATCTCTCTCTAAATAGGTGGGATACTTTGTTCATGCTTGAAAAAGTCGTGAGGATCAACCATGGTTTTCACACGCACCAATCTTTCGAAGTTACCTTTAAAATACTTGCTTCCGTAAACTCTAGCAGTTAGAAGGTTACTTTGGTTGTACAGATTGGCGCCAATGTCGAGATCCCTATAGTTTTGGAAGGCCTCTCTCGGGTTCCTGGAGACAAACGGAGTCATCTTTTCATAAAACTTTCTTGTTAAGTGAATGTACCTGTTGGTGGCCTCAATCCCTTCATCTTGAAACCACGACGTATAGTATTGAATCATATATAGGTTTCCAGCTCTGTGAGGGTATGGAGTTGCTGACGCAGAAATCTCACTCATTCTTCCACCGTGAGGGTTCCATTCCATCCATATATTCCCTATCTCAAGCATCGCCTTAAACATGTATTCTATGACTTTTTTTGGAATTGGTTTCTTCACATAGTCAGACTTAGCTTTGAAGAAGGGTATTGGTTTGCCTGTCTGGTTGAGAAGAATAGTTATTGGGGTTCCAAGTGGGAATTCAGCAAAGAATACAACGGATTCAATCCAACTCACTTCATGACAATCTTTTCGTCGTAAACCCAATTCAGGGAATGTCTCGTTCATCAATGGAAGAAGCTTGTCAGTTTGTCCCAAAAAATGACCAATGAATGATACTTCCGCAGTCTTCTTGCCCTCAGTATTATTCTCGATTTCTGGCCTTGCT
The DNA here is from genome assembly GCF_965620075.1 of Prunus avium. Taxonomy (NCBI): domain Eukaryota; kingdom Viridiplantae; phylum Streptophyta; class Magnoliopsida; order Rosales; family Rosaceae; genus Prunus; species Prunus avium. The sequence continues at coordinate 31,849,150 of NC_142287.1, forward strand.
CTCAGGAAGAGGTCTTTAGGGAGCACGGGTGCTACAAATTGCCACCTATAAAGGACATCTGTAACGCCTTGCTCTAAAGTCTTTGTAACGTTGAACACGGTCACTTTTTCTGGAACTCGAACAAGCTTGAGTTTCCATGAAAGAATGACTCCAAAGCTAGCTCCTCCACCTCCTCTAAGGGCCCAGAAAATGTCTTCTCCCATAGACTTTCTATCAAGGATTCTACCATTTGCATCAACTAGTTTAGCATCGACGATATTGTCGATGCTAAGGCCGTATTTTCTCATCATATTCCCATAGCCTCCACCACTAAAGTGGCCACTAGCACCGACAGTTGGACAAACCCCAGCAGGAAACCCATGAACCTTGGTTTTCTCAGCAATTTTATAATAAGTTTCGCCAAGAGTAGCTCCAGACTCAACCCAAGCGTTCTCATCCTTGACATTAACATCAACGGATTGGAAATGAAACATGTCCAGAACGACAAAGGGAACATGCGATACGTACGATAGACCCTCATAGTCATGGCCACCACTTCGGATTCTAATTTGCAATCCATGTTGTTTTGCACAAACAATAGTTGCCTGCACATGAGATTCGTGCTTGGCTGCTACAATGGCCAGAGGTTTTGGAGTTGCAGGGCTTGAAAATCTGCGGTTTTTAATGCGTGCCATCAAAACGGATCGAAAAGAGGTGTTTTGAGGGGTGTAAACGGCTTCAAAGATTGGGCGGCCAGAATGAAACTGTTTTGGAAGGCATTCGAGAAAGCCATTAATGGGAACTGGCTCTGAAGTTGCCCATGATAGTGAGAGTGATGAAAGGATTGAGAGGATGAGCAGCGCTAGTGGAGAGTTTGGAAACTTCATTGTCTTAATTTGTGGGGGGTTTTGGCTTTCTTAGTTTCAATATTCTTGGCAGTGTGACAAATTGAACGAAACCTTGCAGTATTTATAATGAAACCAAAGCACCCAACTTTGAATATACTTATTTTTTCGCATGGTATTTATTCGTCAATAACTTGTATCAGAAGAGAAACCCAAAGGAAAGAGATGGAGTGTTGAAACCAATTGTGTCCCACATCGGACAGAGAAAAGGAGATAGAGTACTTTAAATAGAATTACCCCACTCTAACTAAGAATTCTATTAACAGAATCAATACATACCTGACATACCCATTTGGAACCTGGGAAAATACCACATACCCAATTGTTTAAAGTCTTTGATTTTCTGTGGATAACCAGGGAAATAGCTACAATTTGGTAAGCAATTCATTTGGTTTGCTTTAAATTTTGTTGTGATTTTGAAAATCATTATCTGGGTTTTCGTTTACTACCTTCTGTTGCCTAAAAACTTTAATTGTTATTGTATCTAGTAGCTTTGATTGAAAATCTTGTACATTCTTGAATGGTCATGAGTTTGGTTGGTTGAACTTTTGTTTCTCCTTTGATATATTTTTGTTATGATCATATTATTGATAATATATTTATTTTTAATGGAAACTTTATTTATTTTATAATTAAAATAAAATTTAGGGTGTGATGGAAACATATTTAATACCAAAAAAAGGAAAAAATAGAAAAGATAAAGTGAAAGTGCTTTTCCTTTTACCAAACACTTGAACAAAAAAGCCAATTCAACATAATGCCCTTTTTAGTCATTATACACAGCTCACAGCACGTTCACAAAAAAAAAAATACCAAACACTCAGAAATTGATTGTTGTACAAACAGAACTTATAAAAAAAATTTACCAAACACCCAAACTACTTTCTCTCACATGTGATTTCTCTCACAGCAAATCTGACAATGATTACTTTCACAGCACAGCAATATCAATGGGTTTTGGAACTATCATCCGATTGAATTTTTTTTTAATTTTTCTTTGGTTTGATCCAAAAATTGGCTTGATTTAGGAATTACATGAGATTTTGTTTTGAGAATGATTTTTTTTTCGAACATGAGACTACTAATATGCAAATCAAGGTCATTTTCCACTGAGTTAGACCCCATTGGTGTTTTGAGAATGATTCTTTAACAATAAAAAATGATGAGTATTTGTTATTGCGTGAAGCATTTGAGTTTCAAGTGTATGAGCATATCGCTAGAATGGAGGTACATATTCAAAATTTCTAGAAAGAAAGCATTTGAGTTTCAAGTATGGTCCTTTCTGTAAATCTTTTCTAGCCTCACATGTAAAGTATCTGTGGGCTGTTAAAGTAGGAACGGATGAATTGTGTTGGCTTTTGCCTCAATTTTTAGTCGTGGTCCAAGGGGATCTTGTAGCCAATGCATATTTCTAAATGAAACATTACATTTTTCTTCTTCTTTCATTCTGGTATATTTTGACTATTTTTGGTCGACTTTTACTGATGCATTGCTCTCATTTGTCATAGAAGCCAAGTTTAAGTTGGTATCAATAAAACGGGACAGGGATGTGTGCCTTCCTTTATTAGATAAAAATTAATGGAAGCCAAAGGTATACATGAAGGACGTAAAGGATTATAAGTCAATAATCATACGCGATCGTTTTGACATTGCTCTTAATTTAATCACTTTATTATTAATAAATATTCCAAGTAAATCTACTAAATCTTTTGGGATTATATAGTCCAATCAAATTTTATTAATTATGGACACAATAAGCCAAACCCATTTGATATGGGATTGCCTATGTGGTCCCGGATTTCAAATAATTGAATCGCAGGGTTTGTCACCAAAATGTGCCCATATGTTAAACATAAATTTGCTACCTTGCATGGCTTATTTTCTTCGCTTGATGTGACATCTCCAAATTTGCTCTCTCCATTTTTCTTCTCCTTCTTGTAATATTCCAAGGGGATCTTGTAGCCAATGCACATTTCTAAATGAAATATTACATTTTTTCTTTCTTTCTTTCTGGTATATTCTGACTATTTTTGGTCGACTTTTATTGATGCATTGCTCTCATTGTCATAGCAGCCAAGTTGAAGTTGGTATCAATAAAATGGGACAGGGAGAACCTGTACTTGTGTGCCTTCCTTTATTAGATAAAAATGGCGTAAAGGATTATATGTCAATAATCATACGTGATCGTTTTGACATTGCTCTTAATTTAATCACTTTTATTAGTAAATATTCCAAGTAAATCTACTAAATCTTTTGGGATTATATTGCCCAATCAAATATTATTAATTATGGACACAATAAGTCAAACCCATTTGATGTGGGATTGCCTATGTGGTACACGATTTCAAATAATTGAATCGCAACTGCAAAATGTGCAAAATGTGCCCATATGTTAAACATAAATTTGCTACCTTGCATGGCTTATTTTCTTCGCTTGATGTGACGAGTCCAGATCTGTTCTCTCCATTTTTCTTCTCCTTCTTGTATATTCCTTTTCTAATTTCTTGATACGTGCTCATCGACTTAACTCCAATATATGCATTCCAATTAATAAGATGTAGATCTCAAGAACAAACTATTATTTATGCAATAAATATAATATTTTCTTAGGATCAGGATCGGAGAACACACATTTTTGGCACACATTATAACACACCTTATTTTTGAGAAATTCTAGGATTGCATTCATAATTCAGACAAACAAACCATTAGCCACAAGGGGCCAAAACAAACTAGCCACAAAGGGCGATTACAATAATGGAGCGGTCTAACGTCAAAATTAAGACAATCTGGTGCGCCTCCACTAACGATCACGCAGGATCGAATAAACTCTGGCATAGGCATCCCAACTAAAATTGCAAACTCAGAATAATCAAAAATAGATAAAGCTTGAAAAAACCAAGCCATAACAATACAAATAAAACTCTCACAAAGGAGAGATAAAAAGCTCTCACAAAGGATAGGTGAAAAGCTCTCACAAAAGGATAGGTGAAAAGCTCTCACAAAAGGAGAGGTGAAAACTACACAGAGAACTCAGAGTCTCTGTGACTTATTTCGAACATAAAACCGCAAAAAAGATGGTGGTGGAGATCCGTCGCCGAAACACAGATGGAGATCCGATGCCGAAATGCCGATGGAGATCCGATGTCGAAACTCAGGTGGAGATCCACCGCTGAGACGCCGTCGCCTATGATGGTTGGAAGAAAATCATAACAAAACGAAGACAAGTAAGGAAAACCTTTTGTCTCTGAAAATGAGGGGAGAAAGAGAGGGAGGAAGAGAAGGGGGGGAGAGGAGAGGAAGAACAATGGCTTCCTCCCCCCTCAAAGTGAAAACGGCTCTAGAAGGGTTTTTTGGGAAAGAGGGGGCTATAACACACCTTATTAACCATTGGATTTAAAGAGATTGGATGATTAAGATTGAATATGATAATTAATATTGATTTTATAAAGTATTAATTTACATTGGAATCAACACTTAAAGTTGTCATGAATGTTTCTAAATTTTATAATTAAAAAAAATTATCCATCATTTTAATTTCCTTCTCTCATTAAGGGGGGTGTATAGTTTAAAAGTTAGGAGGTATTCAATTTAGATTTTTAAAGAGTTTATAAAAGTATAATGATATTCAATTGTGACTTGTAAAAAGTAGTTAAAAGATTTAAAAGTTTGATGGTATCCAAAAAGTTACTTTTACAAAACTTACTAAAGTTTGGCGTGATTTTAAACTATTTGGCCGCTCAATCACCCTAACATTTACATTTCTACATCCTTCCCTCTTACTTGTCGGAATTTGCTAGAAGAAAAATGCTTGTTCTTTGCATCTCATAAAGCACCACATCACATTTCAAAATGAATCTGGCCACAAACTTATAACTAATGGTGTGTTTACTAATCAGGAATTGGAATTCTCATCAAGAATTGAATTCCACCTGTGGAGGATTCCTGCGTTTACTTCACATCAAGGAATTGAAAAGTAAGTTGGGCCACACAAAATTAGGAATTGAATTCCTGATTTTGGAGGAGTTCAATTCTTGGGTGAGAGGTGATATTCTAATTCCTGGAGAACTAACCCATTAGAAATTCATCTTTTTTACCCATTATATATCCTCACACATTTTCAAAATTCCAAATTTTCCATCTACTTTAATCAAACAACGAGAACATTTTAGTAATTAGTACCACTCATACCCCAATTCCATATGGTTTAGTAAACAACTTCAATAGAAATCCGGAAATTAACTCCCCTCAATCCATATGGTTTAGTAAACAACTTCAATAGGAATCCGGAATCTAATTCTCCTCAATTCAACTCATCCTCAATTTAATTCATCTTCAATTCAATTCCTCCTAATCCAATTACGGATTAGTAAACATGCCATAAGCATAAAAACAGTTATAACAATTGAGTGAGAGTTGACATGAAAGGACATCATCTGGTTCTGACGAATATTTCAGAGTTGTTAACGGTGTCTCCCATAAAAAATAAAATTGAAAAATTACATTCTTTTGTTACCGTTTGGTCGTCGGAAATGCTCCTGGTTACTCTGTGTTTTTTTATTTATTTACCAGATGTCCTTGAATTGAAAGTTGGAATTGCATAATATCAAAATCTGCTGCTCATGATAGATACGTAAGTAGTATTTCAATCTGAAATTTATAAGGGAAAAAAAAAGAGAGAAGACTTTGCTTTAGCTTGATCTGACGAGTCCGGATCTGCTGTCTTCATTTTCCATGTCCTTATATGTTCCTTCCCTAATTTCTTGATACGTGTTCTACTTAACTCCAATATTTGCATTCCAATTAACAAGATGTTGATCACAAGAGCAGGCTACCATTTATCCAATTTATCCAATAAATGTAATATTTTCTTAATATTTGGGAGTTTGAATCATACAACAAATATCATTTTTGGACTGGGAAGGAATTGTGGTACTTACACACTGATTCTCCAATATAAAACACCCTAGCTAATTTTATGCACATATAAGTTGCTTGAATATGTATATATATTATTACGTTGCAATTTTTCAATATCCCTGAACCTGTTTTCTTTGTTCTTCAACCGATGAGTTAATTATGATGTTGCAAGTTTCCAACCAATTAATTTTAACGTTGCAAGTTCTGGACTAATTAATTCTGGTTTTATTATTCTGAATAAAGCTTACTCCATAGGAGCAATTGTTGTTGATTGAGATCAAAATATATTGGAGTTGCAGAAATTCTAAAAACGATGAAGGAACCAAGCCCTGCAATAATACCCTTCATTGTTTCATTCCTCTTGCTCTGCAGTACGGTTCATTCTATCATTCCTTTCTGTGCTAGTCTTGATCCACCAATAAAGACGATACCAACATCATGGACAAGTGCTTTCAATGACTCCCTCAAATTTCTTCCCAAAAAATCTCAACAAGTTCTCAATGACTTCATTCAATGCCTTGGAGAAACATCTCAGTCCAACCCTCCAATTTACACCCCTCAAAACACCTCATTTCCCCATGTGTTGTTATCACTCATTAAAAACCGCAGATACTTTACACCTACAACTCCAAAACCTTTGGCTATTGTAGCACCCACGCATGAATCCCAAGTCCAAGCAACCGTCATTTGCGCAAAACGACACGGGTTGCAAATTAGAATCCGAAGTGGTGGCCATGATTATGAGGGCTTATCATACGTATCGGATCTTCCCTTTGTTGTTCTTGACATGTTCAATCTTCAATCCGTTGATATGAATCTTGAAGATGAGAGTGCTTGGGTTCAAGCTGGGGCTACTATTGGTGAACTTTACTATGCAATTGGACAGAAAAGTAAGGTTCATGGGTTTGCAGCTGGATCTTGTCCAAGTGTTGGTATTGGTGGCCACTTTAGTGGTGGTGGGTATGGTCCACTTATGAGAAAATATGGTCTCACAGTGGATAACGTTGAAGATGCTAAACTTGTGAATGTGAATGGTAGAATCCTTGATAGAAATACAATGGGAGAAGATCTTTTTTGGGCCATTAGAGGTGGTGGTGGAGCCAGCTTTGGAGTCATTCTTTCATGGAAGATCAAGTTGATTCGAGTTCCACCTAAAGTGACCATGTTCAATGTTAGAAGGAAGTTGGAAGAAGGCGCTACCGATGTGCTCCATCAATGGCAATTCGTTGCACCTAAGCTCCCTGAAGACATCTTCATTAGAGTAGGTATACAAGTCAAGAATAGTAGCCAAGAGGGGAAGAGGACAGTGCAAGTATTATTCACTGGTCAGTTTTTGGGACAAAGTGACAAGCTTCTTCCAATGATAAATGAGCGCTTCCCTGAATTGGGTTTACAACAAAAAGATTGCTTTGAAATGAGTTGGATAGAATCCACTGTGTTCATGGCTGCTTGCCCAATTGGAACTCCAATAGAAGTTCTACTTTCTAGGCCAAAGGCGCCAGCAATCTTCTTCAAGAGCAAGTCTGACTACGTGAAAGAACCAATTCCAAAACATGGTTTCAAATCCATATGGAAGAAGCTGATTAAGATAGAGAAAGTGTGGATGCAATTGAACCCCTACGGTGGAAGGATGAGTGAGATTTCTGAGTCAGCAACTCCATTCCCTCATAGAGCTGGAAACCTATATTCGGTTCAGTACTTTATATCTTGGATGGAAGAAGGGATTAAGACCACCAATCACTATATTAAATTGTCGAGAAAATTGTATAAAAGTATGGCTCCTTTTGTCTCCAAGAACCCAAGAGAGGCCTTGCAAAACTATAGGGATCTCGACATTGGTACCAACCTGCGCAACCACACAAACTTTCGAAAGGCTCGACTTTATGGAAGGAAGTATTTTAAATATAACTTTGATAGATTGGTACAAGTAAAAACAATGGTTGATCCTCAGGATTTTTTCAAGCATGAACAAAGTATTCCACCACTTTAGAGAGAGAGAGAGAGAGAGAGAGAGAGAGAGAGAGAGAACCATGAATTTTCCGGATTTTTACCTATGTTGACTCACAGTGGCAAAGTCAAGATTTCATGTTTGTGGGGGCCTCTCACAAAATATAAACAATAACAAATTTGAATTCACAAGACATAACAAAACATCGAAAATTATATACTGCCTATTCATTAGCATCATAATTGTCCTCGACGAATTTTCATTTTTTGACATCGTTGCATAACAACCTCATCATCTATATTATAAAACTATCTTTCTCAATATATGCAACCAAACAATCAACATCCATAAATTCCCCATTTGGTTGCGTAACCAATTCTTTACAATATTCATAGTACTCTCTAGGGTTGGGCACGGTCGGGTTTGAACTGGTTTTCTCAAAAAAATGGAACCTGAACCGAAAATGAAGATCGGTTCGATTTGAACCAATTTTGCCAAAAATTCATAGGTAAATCCGAACCAACCCAGACCTATTCGGTTTCGGTTTGGTTCTTGCCGTTTTCGGTTTAGGCATGAGCCCAAAATTTTATTATATAATCTTTTACAGACCTGCTCAAAATGTTATTATATTACTGACCTACCCCAAATTTGAACTTCCAACAAGCTTTTAACACTTCAAAATGAATCCAACTTCAGCAAAATATAAATTACAATCCAAATTGAATCCAACTTCAGCAACATATAAATTACAACCCAAATTGAATCCAACTTCAGCAAAATAAGTTCCAAAATAAATTATAACCCAAATTCAATCCAAATATATATTACAACCCAAATTCAATCCAACTTCATTAAATTCCTCCTAACATTGAAAAGTAGCTGGAGCAGACTTGTTGCCTTCTTTTTTTGTAGTGCCATATTTATTTCCAGAAAAATAGCAACAGCCAAAATTGTAACATCCCGACCCAAAATATAACCTTCCGTTAATTTATTTAATTTTATAAAAAGTGAAGTTACAATTTTGCCCTCGGGTAGGGGCAAAATGGTCATTTTTGTACGAGAAGATTTTGGGGCAAAAAATGGTATTTTTAGGAAGGTCGTACCGAGACGAGTTCGTAGACGTGCGGTAGGCTTGAATGGGAATTATAACGAGAAAGATACGAGATAAAAACCCTCAGTGGCACAATCGTAATATTTTTGAAGTTTGATTTTAATAAAAAACAGAAACCCTCACTCTCTCTCTCTCTCTCTCTCTCTCTCTCTCTCTCTCTCTCTCTCTCTCTCTCTCTCTCTCTCTCTTTCTCCACCCCACTACAGAACCCCATCCCCCTTCATTTTTCAGCACAGCCGGCAGCTTCCAAGAGCTGTCGCCGCCGCCACATCACACCACCAACTGTGAGACTGGCCAAGAACGAACCGCCTATCCACCCCCCTCAATTCCCGACCAACCTCAGCCATCACCATCCATGGAACTTGCCGGAAATTGCCAAAAACCACCCGGTTTTCAGTTGAATTTTCAGTCCTTCGATCTCCGTCCTCCGGCCACCGTTTCTGACGAGCAAGGTATGGAAATTCATCTACTCTTCGTGTTCTAGCTGCCTGTTGGGTAGGATCAAGGTCTTAAATATAGATAGTTTTGGAAATATCGGTGGTTCAAAAACACGAAAATATCGATGGAAATATCGGGAAAATATCGATATCGATAAAAAATGAATAAAAACCACGAAAATTATGATAAATACATGGAAATTTTTAATGTAACTTTAGAAGAAGTTTATTTAGTCAATCATCTATTATTTTGACACAAAAAATTGGAAGGAAATGCATTGCATAGTGGGTTTGAGTGATTTAAGTTGATTATATTGCGAGCTGACAAACTCTGTGACTTAGAAAATCTAGAGTAATTAATGAAAGAGAATTAAACACCCCCTAGTAATTTATTTATCATTTTTTAGTACAATATTTTATACTTTATAAATTGCATTGTAAGATACATGAGTAACCTTATTTCACAAACGTCATTGGACATGGTACACGTTCTTATATTTATTATTTATAAAAAAATTGAAAAATAATTAAAGATGTAAACCAACTTGATTCTTCATGAAAATTAGGGACTTTACCATGCTTAAAAAATAATAGTGAAGATTGAAAATTAACTAAGAACATAAATAAATTTATGAAAATGGTACTTAGGTGACGAGGGGTAAATTTAACTAAACAAACAAGACACAAGAACTCAACAATCAAGAGAACACACAGAGTATGCCACAGAGTACCTGCAGTCCTAGAAGATTACTAGTGACAACCTAGGCACTCAGAAGGACCCATCAATCTAGGCATCCCCTGTGCTAGCAACAACTATGGTGAAAGTGTGTGAAGTCATCAATATCAAGTAAACAGCAAACAGCAGATATAGATGACTAGTCAACCACCAAGAACAGAAACCCAGATAAATTTACAGATATGCAAAACAGGTTTTGTTTACCCAGAAACCCACCATTGGGAAAAACTGGGAGTCATCAACCGACTAGGCAATCCACTAAGTAGAAAAAGATTCTTACAAAGGAATACAAGCAAGCTCAAGCAAAATCTAGATCTATTTAGGAAGATGAGCTTTACCTCCTTTGTGCAATCTTCTTCTCCAACTTAGCAAAGCTTCAAGCTCAGTTCTTCATGGCAATGGCAGCTCCTTCTCCAGCTCGTTCATCCCATGGCACTAGCTTGTAAGCTCCAACTCAAATCGAAACCAAACTTTGGATTCAAGGGAGAAAGACCAATTTCTTCAAGAAACCATACTCTTGAAGAAATCAGTCACGAATCCGATCTAGATCTATATGAGAGAATGATTTAAATAGCTAGATGCAGATTCATATTTCAAAAGCAGTTTTTCAAAAAGAAATCAATTAGAAAAACTCATAGATGAAATATATGGTGATGGCTCTTGAGGAAGAAGCAAAAGTTTCCAAAGAAACTTTCCAAAACTTGCCTACAAAAGTGACGGCCACCAAATGAAGAATTGTTTGGCTTTTACACGCAAAAATTCCCTAGGTCAGAATCGACACATGGCAGCAGAGAGATAAAATAGAATAGGACAAAACAGATCGTTAACCAGCTGGAAATCGCACTGAGCAAAGATGACTAGTCATCTTTTATGAAAACAGTTTTAATGCATGATATGCAATGCATGATTTACCTTTGTCAAATTGCTTGAACCTCCATAGGATAGATGAGAGTTAAGAACACTTAGAGATGCTAAACTTAATCTATCCTTGAGCTTGATAAATACATATAAAAATCCTATTACAAAATTGTCAAGGGAAGCCAAAAGAATTAATCAAAATTCATACATTAACAATTTATCCAAGGAAGAATTAAATAGTAAATAAAGAAAATAATTATAGAGATTTAAGTAATTAAGCAACAATTTGAAGGGGAATTTAGTAATGTAAGTACTTATAATGAATAATAAAATAATCAAGAACATTAAATGGATTAAATAGAAAAGAAATAAATTATATTAAGTAATTAAGTAACTGAACAACAAAATAAAACAATAAGTAATTATGTTAATTTCTATTTTGAGAAACAGCTCGCAAGTATTATAAATACATATTCCATAGCTTATTATCACAAAGTGATGACTGGCGCGGTGGTTGAGTGGCTGCAGATCTTCGAATTGGGAAGGGGTTTGAACCCCAGCATGCGTGAAGTAAGTTTTCTTTAATTTTTGAAAGTTCATATTGCGATATTATCGATATTATCGATAATATCGCGATATATTAACCACTTCATATTGAATTTGAACGAAAATATCGGTCCCGATATAATATCAAAATTTAATTCCTTGGGTAGGATTTGGTTGATTTCTAGATTTAGTAACTCGATTTTGAAACCTAAGTTTGGCCGATTTTCAAATTGAAATTCCGGCCACTTCCGTTGACTTTTTAGTGTAGGTCCAAGAACAAAAGTGGCTCCAAATAGTGTCTTTTAGTTAGGGTAGGAAGCTTGCCTTGCGGTTTCAAGTTTTTCTGACCGCCAAAATTTGGTCAAGCCACCCACGCGCCGGCAGCGCGTGAGTAGTATGGTGGGGTCACATTTTATCCTAAAATGACGCTTGTGTTGTCACGGCCGTGTACGCATGCTTGGATCTCAATTCGAATATCGTTTGAGCCCCGAACGGATTTTTCATATTGTGTGATTTCCGGGTTTGATATGTTTGGACCGTTGGATCAAACTCAAATTCACGATGTTGTTCCCTGTATTCCTAGGATCGTGTAGGTTTTCGCGGATCATGAATCGAAGCCCCGGATGTTCCGATTCAAAATTTAAAGTTTATGTTTTACGGTAATCGTCCGATCGTGAGCTATCCAACCGTCCGATCTGGAATAAACTTGCAAGACGTATATCCTAGACCTTGTGGAACTCTTAGGAACTTCCGGATCGTAAAACTGACTTCGTGGGTCCCGTGGGCCAGGTTGACCAATTTGGAAAGTTTGACCGCCCGAATGACTGAGCGTCTTCCGAGACTATTCCAGCACTCGAAACCCTTAGTTGGACCTTAGGAATGTGTCGTTCCTCATGCTTACTTGAAACCTGAGAAATTAGGATTTTTAATTTAAAGTTCTCGTTCGAAGAGTTTGATTTTAATGTCGTGCTTGTATTCTGAAATAGGTAATCCGACTCTGCATACATAGTAGGCGGGACCCTCTCAGGGTCATGTAGCATGGGACTACTTGTGAGTGGACTTTGTTTTCAAATAAAAGCATGATTTCATGATGGAATTTCTATGCTTAAGAATTTAAAGGGTTTATTGAAATTCACCTTATACTTTATACTTGAAACCATTATTTTTGGGTAAAGTATTTGTGATATAATTGGGTTTTGACATATTTAAGTATCTTGAGCATATATAAGTGATATTTGAGAAATGGCTATCTATCTTGTGGTGTATGTGTGGGGAGTACTGGGATATTGTTATGAGATGTGGAAAGTGGTGAGATTTAGAATGTCGGGTTGAAGTGCTATAAGCACTACCCTGTGTATCTCCCTTGGAATGGAACTTGATTATGGAAATGTGAGATACTTGGAAATGTCTGGACCCGGGGCATACCTTAACGGGGTGTCGCTGTAGACCCTTAATTGGGTAGTCTGCGCGCGTAGGGTTGTTTCAGGCGTACAGGTCTTGATTCTTCGTCCGTAAATGCTGGCTGAGAGTTAGTCCCCTAGTTGGACGGCTTGTCCCTAGCCACATGGTCATTTAAGGACGGAGACTTGTGAGCTAGTCAACAATCCCCAGTTGGATTGTTTCCCCGGTACAACTAGGTGTGTCATATACATATATATTATATCTCTTATATTATATACATAGTTACATATCTATACATATATAGCTACTCTTTCGTTTTTGTTTCTCAGTGAGGATACTTCTTCGCTCGTCGTGCCACGGGGCACGCATTTCGAAAGTTTGATTTGAGTTTTATAAGGGAAGGTTTGGATGGGTTGATTTTGTAAGTATCACTATGGATTTCGAATTTAGCTCTGATTTGAGCATACTTCATATAATTATGAATATGATGGTTTTTAATGCATTGGTTTCATGCATGGTTTTCTAAACGGTGGGGTTATATTACTTTGATTTAATTGGAACTAAACTTTGTTTTGTCCACTCACAATTTTCTGTTTTGTGCCCCACAGACAGTAATTGACTGTGCTGAGCAGCTGTCTGCCGCGCAAATCTCACAGCCTGGAGTTCCGGGCTGAGGGGATGTGCGTTAACACGGGGTTTCCTGCTTTTGGGTGCGGTGCGGTTGTGCGCGGGCGTGCCAGCACGGTTTACCGTGCGTTGATGTTTAGGTGAGTGTTGGATGGGTGAATGGTGCGCCTGTTTGATCTGTCTTCCTGGTCAAACGATTGTAGTCGAGAGAGGAACTGGTCTCGGCTGTTAGGTTCACGGCCTGAACTACAAGGCCGTCGAGTGATGGTGTTGGTTGTGGGTTTTGGGCGGTGCTCCGGCGCGCTGCTCAGGGAGCGACGGTCGTGTGATATATGGGGTGAGTGAGCGAACAACAAGGATGGTGCTCCGGCGCCTTGAAAATCAAGGGTCGTATGATATATTGATGAATGGATTCTGCTTACAATCTAACACTACTCCTAGGAAAGCAAGTAAAGATATTGAAAGTGCATTACAGAAGAAAATAAGTTGCTCCGTGGGAGGCTTGTTTTGGTGTTTGAACCCTTTGAATGTAGCTCGAGCCTTGTATTTATAGGAAGAGTCCCTGGATGAGTAATCGAGGCTGAATTTACGCATAGTGGAGTCTGATTAGCGCAAGTGGGTAGTCCAATCGACATTTGGGATCGTGAAGTATGGTGATGAGACCCCAGAAATCCCGGTGAATCTCGGCCGCCGCGCTCAATCGTGGGTTCTGAACCTCTGGCCGTGGAGACGCATTTATGGCCTGGATAGCTGGTGAACCAACATCTCAAGCTGTCAGAATTCTTGTGAGAATGTCCACGTCTAATCACTCTGATCTTCATCACCAAATCCTGACTTCAGTCACTTCCCACCTTCCCTCATGCATTAAATGCTACTTTGTGGCCAATGGGTCTTGCTGCATTAAACATGCACTACTTCATTAAATGAAGCCTGGGACCCTACTGTCACGTGATGATTTGCCTTTAATGTCTTGGCCGCAATTTTGTTCGGCCTCGGCCTCGGCCTATGCTTGAGGCCGAGATGGCCGAGATGATCATGCCTTAGCATTTCTTCTTTTATTCTTCAAGGAAGGCGAATATGCCCTGGCGAAACGCTGCGTTTCAGCCTCTGTGAACAAGTGCCAGGGCCGAAAAAAAGGGCTCCTTCGGCCAGCTCGTGGCCGTGATTTATCAGGCACAAACAGCAGCCGAGCCGAGCCTTGAGTACTGAATCTCGAGCTTCTGTAGGATAAGTTGGTTTCATTTCTGTTAAACTTCGTTTCCGTTGTAAATCTTGAATTCTGTTAGATATGCTCTGTTATTGCCCTGTTAGGGTTTGATTGGTGAGGCTGAAGGCCATGGTTTGTAAACATTATGTTCTGTATAATGCATGCTGGCTGTTGGGTTGTAATTTGTGTTTTTAACAGGTTGAAAATTTGGGATATGTTCATTTTACAAGGGAGACTTTGCCAAAATTTTGGTAGAAGTCTCGGTTTTTAGTAAGTGGGCCCGGCATCGGTAAGGTGCCGGAATCTTAGACGGGATCCATCCTGGTTTCCGAGGAAATCCGGGGCGTGTCCTGTCAGAAATGCCCACCATTTGTCTTCTTCACAATTAGTTTTTGGGTTCAAGGTTTGTAATTGGTACAATTTCTCTCATTTTCTTTGTTTTATGCAATCTAATCTCAAAGGCTAACTTTGTCATTTGGAGAATTTTTTGTATAAAATCATCAGTCTTTGGATTAAAAATCAATGAAATTAAAGGTGTTTTGTGTGAAAACAATTTACAAACTCAAAGGGTGTTCGTGTAATTTCTAAAACCTCAGGGAGTTTTGTGAAAAGGCCAGAAACCTCAGGAGTGTTTGTGTAAATAATTAAGTAATACCTAATTCGAAAAACAGTATACGATCTATTTCAAAGTTACATAAAAATCAGAACGAGAATTCAAGTAATTAACTCTGATATAATTTATTTAGGGGAAAATGTTATGTTCAAGGTACGGCAAGAAATCAAATAGATTCGCTGAAAGAAATAAACAATGATTATACATGTACTCGCCATCCGATTTGGCAAGAAATCCATTCGTTACTTTTCAACTTTATTGTGTTACCCTAATTACTTGGTCAGGGTGGTCTTAATTAGGAAGAACTAACTAGTTGCTAAAAAATATATATTCCGGGGCAATCAGGTCATTGTAAATACGACGAAGAAGTGAAAGAGCCAGGGAAGAAAAAATGAAGGTACGAGTACTTTTCGTTCTCTCAGTCCTTTCGCTTTTAGTGTCATGGACAACTTCAGATCTAGTTCTCACTGGCTTCCTCCAATGCCTTCCCAAACAACCTCTATCTGCCTACCCAATCTTTGAAGCCATTTACACCCATGAAAATACCTCATTTCAATCTGTTTTGTTGGGATACATTAGGAACAGCAGATATTCTACACTTGCAACTCCAAAACCATTGGCTATTGTCACAGCACTGCATGAATCTCATGTCCAAGCAACTGTGATTTGTGCCAAACAACAAGGGTTGCAGATTCGAACCCGAAGTGGTGGCCATGATTATGAAGGCCTATCATACGTATCCGATGTCCCCTTTATCATTCTTGACATGTTTAATCTTCGATCTATTGATATTGATGTCGCGGATGAGAGTGCTTGGGTTCAGGCTGGGGCTACTATCGGTGAACTTTATTATGAAATTGCAAATAAAAGTAAGGTTCATGGGTTTCCAGCGGGAGCTTGTCCAACTGTTGGAATTGGTGGTCATTTTAGTGGTGGCGGGTACGGGCCTATGATGAGAAAATATGGCCTTACAGTGGATAACATAGAAGATGCTAAACTTGTTAATGTGAATGGGACAATTCTTGACAGGAATTCAATGGGAGAGGATCTTTTTTGGGCCATTAGAGGAGGTGGCGGAGCAAGCTTTGGAGTCATTCTTTCATGGAAGATCAGGCTTCTTCCAGTTCCAGCCAATGTGACTGTATTCAACGTTAAAAGAACTTGGGAGCAAGGTGCCCTAAATGTCATTTATAAGTGGCAATACGTAGCACCAAAGCTGCTTGATGAAATCTTCATCAGAGCAATTATGCGACTGAAGAATAGTACTGAGGGCAAGAAGACTGTGGAAGTATCATTCGTTGGTCTCTTTCTGGGACAAAGGGACAAGCTTGTGCCATTGATGAATGAAAGTTTCCCTGAACTGGGTTTGCAACTAAAAGATTGTTTTGAAATGAGTTGGGTAGAATCCACTCTATTCTGGGCAGACCAGCCAATTGGAACTCCCGTAAATTTTCTACTTAATAGGCCACAGGGGCCACCAAATTTCTTCAAAAGTAAGTCTGATTATGTGAAAGAACCAATTCCAAAACAAGGAATTGAATCCATTTGGCAAATGATGCTTAAGATGGACAAAGTGTTGATGCAATGGAATCCTTACGGTGGAAGAATGAGTATGATTCCGGAGTGGGAAACTCCATTTCCTCATAGAGATGGAAACCTATTTTTGATTCAATACGTGACGTATTGGGTGGAAGAAGGGGCTGAAACCCTCAAACAACATCTTGGGTTTGTAAGAAAATTGTATGAAGGAATGACTCTGTATGTTTCCAAGAGCCCCAGAGAGGCCTTCCAAAACTATAGGGATCTCGATATTGGTGCCAATCGGCAGAATCATACAGAATTTGAAACTGCGAAAGTTTATGGAAGCAAGTATTTTAAAGGAAATTTTGATAGACTGGTACGTGTGAAAGTCATGGTTGATCCTTGTAATTTTTTTAACAATGAACAAAGTATCCCACCTCGTTAGGAGACAGAAAAAAAAAAAGGGGGGGAATATGGGTAGCTCATCACAGAGCATAATTTCTTTCTTTCACTATTTTCTTAGAGTGATTGTGTTTCTGCTCAGATTTGAGGAAATTTTAGTCAAACGAAGTAGCTCTTGAAGTTTATGGTACTTCATTGTTAAAAAATAAAAACAAATAAAAATGGGTATAGCCGCGCGGCTAAACTATTTCGTTTAAAAAATTAGAGAACCGTGTATGGCCGCCCGGCTATACTATTTCTTTTCAAAAATAAAGGAAAAACCCAGTATAGCCGAGATACCATTTCATTAAAAAAAAAATTAACCCAGTATCGCCGCGCGGCTATACAATATCGTTTAAAAAATGAGAGAAAACCGAGTATAGCTTCGCGGCGATACTATTTCTTTAAAAAAAAATTAAAAAGCCTTGTATAGCCGATCGGCTATACGATATCTTTTCAAAAAAAATTAGGAAAAAACCCAGTATAGCCGCGCTGCTAGACTATTAAATAAATAAATAAAGGACCCTCCTAGTTGTTGCATTGGTTTGTACTTTATAGATACCAGCCTTTCCACATGCGCTTCCGCGCCTGCGAAATGCTTTTAAAAAAAAATTAAAATTAAAATTTATTTTAGAATTAAAAAAGATAGTGGGTAGTTGTGTTCCATAAAACTATGATACATTGTCTGATTTTTCTTTTAATTTTAATTTTTTTAAATATAAAAAAGTGTGAATTTACCATATTATCCTCATTTAATTAATAATTTCAATTCTTAATGTTTGCATTAAACAAGGGCATTTTTTGGTATTTTGAATATTTCACCATTCTCTACCTTTTGCTTTATATATATAGATTAATTTGGTATAGCCGCACGGCTATATTCGGCAAAATTTTGGAAAATTACAACTTAAAAGTTTGATCTCTATATAATATTTTTATTTAATTTTTAAATTTTTTTTTTTAGAATTATGGGTGTATTATTGAAAATTTGGTAAAAAAAATACGTAAGTACAAGTTCAATATGAGTATTGTATGTTTGATTTTTAAAAAACATGAATTTTACCGAGTCTTTAAGACGTATACAAGACACGAATGTATTATTCAAAAATAGGTACGTAAGTGTATAATATTGTATTAAATGTGAAAGTGCTAAATTCTTTATACGGGTAATAACTTTGGAAAAATGAAAAATAAAAAAGGGACAATAGAGACTCGGCCAATGGCCTAATAGTAATGGATAATGCTCTAAGCTACTCTTATCGATAAACGAAAATCGGTGAAAAAAATATAAAGGAAAAAGAGAATCCCACTATATATATAAAGAGCAAAGCCGTTCGGCTATAGTATTTTTTTAAAAAAAATTGAGTATAGCCGGGTGGCGGTACTATTTCTTTTTAAAAAATTAGGAAAAACCGAGTATAGCCGCTTGGCTGTACTATTTCTTTTTAAAAAAATTAGGAAAAAACCGAGTATAGCCGCCGGGCTATACTATTTATTTTTAAAAAAAATTAAGGAAAGCCAAGTATAGCCGCGTTTTGAAGTGGACTTAAACAATGCGACATATCAAAACGACTACATAGAATATACATGATTTGAAATTAATGTATTCCTTTTCTTTTTCTTCCAATCCTACATTAATGTTAATAATTTATAGTATCTCATCAAGATTGCTGTAAAACCCAAAGAACTAACCGGCCCCATTATGAAGTATCTGTATATATACTAACGAAAATATTTAACATTTTCATGTTATATATTTCTTAATATTTTTTGATGTGAAATATTTTTTATTATATATTTCATTCTCCAAAAGGAGGTATTTATCTCCACTTCTCTACTATTATAAACGAAAGCGAAAAGCAATTGGGATCACATGCTTCACCAAAGCAGTGGCCTTCATATCAGACCCATGTCGAAATGAAACGGTAAATTACAGTTGGTAAGAGATTTTTGAGAAACTTACTCCTTTTGCTGCATGCTCATCCATTTATCAGATTTGTTTTTATTTGCTATATGAATTTTCTCTTTCTATTTATTTGCTCATACATACATATAAATATACTGCTAATTACATGTAATTCTTGGTATAGGCCAAGTCCTGTACATGGACTCCGCCACCGCATTGAAGTAATTGAATTAAGCGAGGTTGCAAATATGTTTTTGTTGGAAGTTTGGTTATTATATTTCATGAGAGAACAATCATTGGATTTCTTGAATTTTTGAAAGTTTTAGATCTGACACTAGCGATACCCATGTCAATAAGAATAAAGCAAAAAGAGTCGTTAATCTCAACCTTGTTTGCTTGGTGGAATCTTCCTGTTCTTGGAATTGAAAAATGAATTCAAACTAATTTGTTTGTGATAATACATCCTAGGGTTTTTCAGAAGGGACCTTTAATGGAGGGACTGTATATTTTTAGGGTTTTACAGAGGTGAAGGGGAGGAAGGAGGGGAATGAGTTTAACGTTGAATCTAAAATTGTTGGGTGTTCTATTTATTTCTTTTCTTAATTTTTTTGTTTTTGCTGGGTGAAATTCTTTTTGTTGAAACAAAAAGATGATGGCAAAAAAAAAAAAAAAAAAAAAAGAATGAGATGGCATATGATTTGGACAGCCATTTCATGTGCTACATGTGCTGGTATCAATAAGTTGGTAAACAAGTTGGTGCCCGTAGCATTATTGGGGTTCAATTCAATAACAAGGAAACAAATAAAGTCATAATTGCACAAGATCTGTACAAAAGAGAAAGAAATAAAATAATAAGAATATGAATTTTTTTTGGTGAAAACCAAGGTATCCCCCGCGCGATTGCGGGGACTAACCCTCGAGGTACTGTCGGGCGCAAAGCGGGGACCTCTCCCAACAAAGTCTCCTAATTAAAGTCAATCTCGCCACAATTTATGTTAACAACTCCTTAAATTCTAAATTAATGTTATTTTTTAAAATTCGTCTATGAAATTTATTCATGTTTGTAACTCATGTCCAATGTGAAAATACAAAGCCCTCTTATATAATTAAGACAATGCTTTAGCCAACTAGCTTTGAATTACAAGGTGAATGGCATTGTACAGCATTACTAAGATCCAACATTTGACCTGTACTAATTTTTGCTCCAATATTTCTCACGATTTGATTTGACCTAACCCCAAAAACACATCCTTGTGCATTTGGAAGCCACTTCAAATTCTAAATTTTGTTCCTTGGAAATTTATAAGCCTTCCAATTCAATGAAACTAATTTCTTCATTTGGCCAGATTTTCTTATTGGTAAGCAGATCTAGCAAGGCGTTCATGGTTTCTCTCTTTTAGCCCATAAAATTCTTTGGTAGCATATCTATCTATGTACATGGTTTTGACCAAAATAAAAAACTGTTCTCAGTGGTTTTGACTTCTCTAGAAATACTGCCAACCAAGTGAAGAAGAGCCATAACCTGCGGTTTAGTTTTCAACGAAAAATAATAATATTTCGACAGATGATGAAGGTGCCAACCTCTAAAGCAATATTATTCTTTGTTCTCTCAGTCCTTCTGTCCTCAGTCTCATTGGCAACTGCCTATGCGGATCTCAATGACTTCCTTCAGTGCCTTCCCAAATTTTCTGAGTCCTCCTACCCAATCATTGAAACCATTTACACACACAAAAATACCTCTTTTCAATATGTTTTGAATGCATACATAAAAAACCGCAGATATTCAACACCTACGATTCCAAAACCAATGGCTATTATTGCAGCCATGCATGAATCTCATGTCCAAGCAACTGTGGTTTGTGCAAAACAACATGCTTTGCATATTAGAATCCGGAGCGGTGGCCTCGATTACGAGGGCCTATCATACGTTTCATCTGTCCCATTTATCATTCTTGACATGTTTAATCTTCGATCAATTGAAATAAATGTCACAGATGAAAGCGCTTGGGTTCAAGCGCTTGGAGTTTGCCCAACTGTTGCGACTGGTGGCCTTATTAGTGGTGGCGGGTATGTTCCTACAATGAGAAGATTTGGGCTTTCAGCGGATAATATTGAAGATGCTAAGCTAGTTAATGTGAATGGCACAATTCTTGATAGAAATTCAATGGGAGAAGATCTTTTTTGGGCCATTAGAGGAGGTGGTGGAGCAAGCTTTGGAGTCATTCTTTCATGGAAGATTAAGTTAGTTCGAGTTCCAGCTAAAGTAACTGTGTTCAATGTTACAAGAAACATTGAACAAGGTGCCCTAGACGTCCTTTACCGATGGCAATACGTTGCTCCTAAGCTGCCTAAAAACACCTACATAAGAGCGACTTCGCAAGTCAGTAATGGAGAGGGGAAGAAAAAGGCCGTGGAAGTCTCATTCGTTGGTCACTTTTTGGGACAAATTGATGAGCTTCTTCGGTTGATAAATGAGAGCTTCCCTAAACTTGGTTTACAGCGCAAAGACTGCTTCGAAATGAGTTGGGTAGAATCCACTGTATTTTGGACTGTCTACCCAATTGGAACTCCCATCAATGTTCTACTTAACAGGACAAATATGCCAACATTCTTCTTCAAAAGTAAGTCCGATTATGTGAAAGAACCAATTCCAAAAGAAGGAATAAAATCCATTTGGCAAATGGTGCATAAGATCGAGAAAGTGTATGTGCAATGGAACCCTTATGGTGGAAGAATGGATGAGATTGCTGCCTCAGCCACTCCATTCCCTCACAGAGCTGGAAACCTATTCAAGATTCAGTATTATATGTCTTGGACAGAGGAAGGAATTGATACTACCAACAAGTACCTCAGCTTCTCGAGAAAATTGATGACTCCATTTGTCTCCAAGAACCCAAGAGAGGCCTTCCTAAACTACAGGGATATTGATATTGGCGCTAATCTTCATAATCAGACAGAGTTTGACATTGCTAGGGTTTATGGCAGCAAGTTTTTTAAAGATAATTTTGATAGATTGGTACGTGTGAAAACCGTGGTTGATCCTCAAAATTTCTTCAGGAATGAACAAAGTATACCACCTCTTTAGACAGACGAAGTGAAGCTTAGCAGCAGAGCACAGTGAAAACACCGTGGTTGATCCTCAAGATTTTATTCCTACAGTTTTCTTTTATTCAGTTCTTTTCTATAATTGAATTGGGGCCTTGTGCAATCACACAGTTGCTTGCTCCCCTTGAGAACCGGCACTCAGTCTACAAAAATTCTATCATTAGGAACCTTTTTTTATCATACAAAAATAAATCCACTGAAAGTCATGAACCTTACAAATTCAACCACAGCTTTTTTTACCATTTTAATTACTTCTAAAAAATCATATGCTAATCCTAAAGAGATGAGCTCCAACAGCCAACCCTAAAACCATGCAAGTTTTCTCATCCTCTTCTCTTCAAAGGCACATTTAGCTTAAAAACCCATCTCCATCCCAACCTTGAGATCATTAGAAACATCAACATTGCCCGGAAAAATGAAGGCTTTAGAATATGCAACACTACTCTCTGCAGTTTTTTCAATCTTTTGTGTGATATCAGTCTCATGTACCAATTCATCGTCAGTTGAATACAATTTTCTCCAATGCCTTTCCAACCATTCTCAGCGATCAAATCCAATCTCTGAAGCAATTTACACCTCCAAAAGTGCCTCCTTTTCCTCTGTTCTGCAGTCATATGTGAGAAACCTCAGATTTATATCCCGGACAACCCCGAAACCACTGCTAATTGTAGCAGCCAAGCATGAATCCCATGTTCCAGCCACTGTCATATGTGCCAAAAGCCTTGGCCTGGAAATCAGGATAAGAAGCGGTGGACATGACTATGAGGGTGTCTCCTATGTGTCCCGAAATACAAAAGATTTCATCGTTCTCGACATGTTTAATCTCCGGTCCATCAATATTGATATGGCGGATGAAAGTGCATGGGTCCAATCTGGGGCAATACTTGGTGAAATTTTCTATGCAATTTCTATGAAAAGCAAGAACCATGCCTTCCCTGCTGGTGTATGTCCTAGTATTGGTGCTGGTGGACATTTCACAGGAGGTGGTTATGGTAACATGATGAGAAAATATGGACTTTCAACTGATAACATTGTGGATGCAAAAATAGTAAATGTAAATGGTGAAATCCTTGATAGAAAGGCCATGGGTGAAGATCTATTTTGGGCCATTAGAGGAGGTGGTGGATCTAGTTTTGGAGTCATTCTTGCCTGGAAAATCAAGTTTGTTAGGGTTCCTGCCAAGGTGACAGTGTTCGATGTAAAAAGGACATTGGCACAAGGTGCAACAGACATTCTTGTGAAATGGCAACAAGTTGCTGATAAGCTAGATCACGATTTGTTCATAAGAGCAATTATTAAGCCAACGAATGGAACGATCGAGGTGTCTTTCACGTCCTTGTTTCTCGGAAACTCTGAAAGACTTCTGAAGCTGATGAGTCAAAGATTTCCTCAATTGGGTTTGCAGAAAACAGATTGCCATGAAATGAGTTGGATTCAATCAGTTTTATATTGGACAAACTACCAGAATGGAACTACTTCCCCTGAGGTTTTGCTCAACAGGGTCCCCAAGGGGCAAGTGTTTCTGAAGCGAAAATCTGATTACGTGAAACAACCAATTTCAAAGACAGATTTGGAGGCCTTATGGAAGGTGATGATTGAGATTGGAGAAGTTATGATGCTGTGGAATCCTTATGGAGGAAAAATGAGTGAGATTCCAGAGACAGCTACTCCATTTCCACATAGAGCAGGCAACTTATTCAAGATTCAGTATTCAGTTAACTGGAAAGAGGAAGGGTTTGAGGCCACCAAAAGGTACTTGAGTTTGATGAAAAAACTTTATGTAGCAATGACTCCTTATGTGTCCAAGAATCCCAGGATGGCTTTCTACAACTATCGTGACCTTGACATTGGTACGAATTCGAAAGGCGGGTACGATGAAGCAAAAGTGTATGGGACTAAGTACTTCAAGGGTAATTTTGAAAGATTAGTACGTATTAAAACAGAGGTGGATCCTGAGAATTTTTTCAGAAATGAACAGAGCATTCCAACTCTTCCGTCTAAACAACTATAAAGGAGGAGCCGAGGGAGCTTTAGGTTTTGGTTTTCTACAGTCATAAATAAGAAAGTGCAGAAGATTTTGTCGGGATTAGATAATTCTCTTGTTTTGCGTTCTTTCTGTTTTTCCAGTTTTTGTTATGTACAGGATGGAGGCTTGGCCCATAGTTGTAGTTATCTAAAGGTTGGACTTAACTGAAGATCACAAAGCATTTTGTTTTCATGTTGCAACATCAAACAGATTTTGCTGAATTTTTAGCCAACATGTCTCATGTACCAAACAAGTGAAGTTTTAAGTTTAAAAACTTCAAAAATTCTTAATAATTTCACATATTTTAAATTAACTTTAAATTTGTATCATAGTTTCCTTCCTGTGAACGCCATAAAGATCGATTTCTTCAACTATATAAAGGATCAACACCAAAACAAGAAATCAAAATACAAAAAGGCCAACCCCAAAGGTTAGCCAGATAGCAAAACATAGGAAATTGCAGAAATCCGAGCTGTTTTTGGACAGATTTTGACAGATTTTTTGGAAGTGCGTTCGGGTGATTCCGGCAACCAAATCTTGCGATCCAGGTATGGATATTGAACCTCTCGAGCTGTTCTTGCTGCTGGTTGTGTTAGTTTTGAGAAATTTCTGCGTTTTGGTAGTTAAATAAGCGATTAAAAATCTGCCAGTTTTCGGCCTCCGATCCGGCCACTTCCGGCCATTTTTTGGGGTAGGCCCAAGAACAAAAGTGATTCCAAATTAGGTGTATTACCTAGGGTAGGAAGCTTGACCGG
This sequence comes from Prunus avium, assembly GCF_965620075.1. Taxonomy (NCBI): domain Eukaryota; kingdom Viridiplantae; phylum Streptophyta; class Magnoliopsida; order Rosales; family Rosaceae; genus Prunus; species Prunus avium. Next base: position 31,874,192 of record NC_142287.1, read on the forward strand.
CAGTTTGGGAATTTTTCCGGCCGCTGGAAATTTATCAAGCCACCCACGCGCTGCCAGCACGTGTAGTGGCACGTGGGCAGTGTGGTGGAACCACCTTCTGGCCTAAAATGATCTCCTAGTTGCCACGAGCGCATAGGAATTTGCGGATCTCAATTTGGATAATGTTTGAACCCCGAACGGATTTTACATATTGTGCGATTTCCGGGTTCAATATGTTAGAACCATTGGATCGCTTCCAAATTAATATATGTTGATCTAGGTATTCCTAGGATTGTGTAGGATTTCACGGATCGTGAATCGGAGCCCTGGATGTTCCGATTAAATAATTAAGGTTTGTGATTTTCAATAATCGTGCGATCGTGCGATCGTGAGCGATTCGACCGTCTGATCTAGACCAAACTTTCAAGACGTGTATCTTAGACCTTGTGGAACTCCTAGGAACTTCTGAATGGGAAATAGGAGGTCATGGGCCCCGCAGGCCCGGTTGACCAAGTTTGGACAGTTTGACCCTTGGTCGACCGTGAGTCTTCCGAAGTAGTTTTACCCTTCGTGAAGTGCTAGCACGACCGTGTGAACGAGTCTTAACCGTTATTTGAGTTATTTGAGTTATTTTTGATTATATTGGGAGTATGAGCTTGTTTATAATATCTTATTGAATTCTTAGATAATATTTCGATAATTGAAATTTATGGAATAGATGAGTATGGGGATACGTGAATTATTGGTTGTGAAAGTAAGTCATGAAACTCGACTATGATTATTAGGAAGTGAGTAGACACTGTTGTCAAATAAATGGCATGGTTTTGTGATGGAAATGTTATGCATATGAATTTAATGGTTTATTGAAATGCACTTTATATTTTATTGTTGAAATTATTATTTTTGTAAAGTATTTGTGATATATGTGGGTTTTGACATATTCGAGTATCCTATATATATAAAATACTTAAGGAAGTGCTGTCTGGGTTGATTATGTGTAGGATATTTGGGTTGTTGATGTGAGATACTAGAAAGACGTACGTGAGTTAGAAGGTCAGTTTGAGTGCTATTAGCACTACCTTAGGTACCTCCCTGGATATAGAATATGCTTGAGAGTTTATTGTCTATACTATGAATAGGTATTGTGGGAAAACTGAATTAAGGAGGGGAATATTATTTTTATAATATTTATATAAGGGATTACGAACTCCGCCATCATATGTACCTTCCCTTGGATGATGATACTTGGAAACAGTGGAAATGGACACTTGGAAACAATGGAAATTGGTATTTGGAAACAGTGGATATGGACACTAGGATACATGAAAATGGATATATGGATATGGTTTGGATATGACGGGACCCGGGGCTTACCTTAACGGGGTGTTGCTATAGACCCTTAATTGGGTAGTCTGCGCACGTAGGGCTGTTTCAGGTGTACGGGTCTTGATTTTTCGTCTATACGTGCTGGCTGGGAGTTAGTCCCCCAGTTGGACAGCTCATCCCTAGCCACATGGTCATTTGAGGACGGTTTCATGTGGACTAGTCAAACGATCCCCGATTGGATTGTTTTCCCCTGGTATATGATGATGGTGAGAGGTGGGTGTTATTATATATCTATGTATATATATATATATATGTATATTTATTCATGTATAGGCGTACACATTACATATATGTATATGTGGATTTGATTTTGGATTGAGATCAGTGAGATTGTGCTTTGTGAGTACCCTATACATGTATGAATGTTTAAGTCCTGGATTGGGAAGTGTTGTTCAGCAACATATGCCTTGGATAGGGTATGGTTGCGGGATTGAACTAATATAAAAGGAAGAGATTGAGAATGTGTTCATCGGAATTGGAGTTGTGATAAATCTGAAATGTATCGTTGGTTCTGCTTTAAATAATTGTTTGTTATTGGAGTTGTGACTATTAATGATAAGAACTACGTGTGGCTTGATCCCTTGTCTAAGGGTACGTAGGTAGCCTGGGGTCTCACCTAAGTGCAGCCGCGAAATATACTATGTTTAAAAGGTTTGGTTGATTCTGAGTATGTGATTGGATTTTTATGTGGTTATTGGATTTGAATCCGGTTTAATGGTTTTGGGGGTATTCATATAGTTGTTTGAGATCATTAATTGTATGGTTTGTGTTTTGTTCGACTTAAGAGCATTGCTGGTTCTGTTTCGAATTATTTGAAGGCCGGAGGCCTATTATGCAATTGCATATTGTTAACTTGTGCATGCTACCAGTTGGTGTTTTAAAATGTGCTTTTAACAAATTGAACTTTTTGGGAAAAAGTCAAATTTTCAGGGGAGACTCTGCCAAATTTTCGGCAGAAAGTCTCATGCCCTTTTTCTTTAATTAGGAAAAGATGCTAAATTTTTAGTATGTGGGCCCGGCATCAGTGTGATGTCGGAATTTCCACAGGACTCGTCTCGGGTTCTGAGGAATTCGGGGCGGGTCCTGTCATTAAATGAGGATGTAAATTCACACTTTTTCATATTTAAAAAAATTAAAATTAAAAGAAAAATGAGATAATGGATCCTATTTTTATGGAACACAACTACCCATTATATTTTTTAATTCTAAAATAAATTAAAATTTTTTTAAAAAAAAGCCTCTCGCAGTCGCGGAAGCACGTGTGGAGAGACTAGTAATAATAATGATACTAATAATAATAATAATCACTTTGCTATAGGCTATCTAGTAGATTTTTTTCTAATTGTATTATGCTTGATTCTTTTTTCTTTTATTTTTTGAGCAAATTAACCCATTTACTTACTTTCTTTGGGCCAAATCTATTTAAATTATTGTTGCCTTGAAAGTTTTCTTTGGGCAAATGGATGCTTTGTTCTGCTTTGCCCAGTGTGGTGATACCATAGTCGTCTGAGCAGTTATTAGCGGTTATTTGGTTTTCAAGATTTACGGAAGCAGTTGGAGGAGTTTGTGAAATTTCGGTTACCAACAGTTGGCTTTCTCTTTTTAAATTTAATAGATACTTTAGGTCTGATTTGTGAGTGATTCTGGATATGCCAAAATCACTTATGGAGAAAAGCACCTCCCACGTGGTTATCCATATCTCGTTTGGGAGTGATTCTGGATAATAAGCCAATAATCACTTCTCCATATAATCACTTCAAGTGGTTTTAAGTGACTTTATGGAGAAGCACATGGGAGGTGCTTCTCCCCATATATAATCACTTAAAATCACTTTTAGTGATTTTATGAAGAAGCACATGGGAGACTTGCCTTTGTAAGTAGAAGGTTGGCTTGTCGAGAAGAACATCAGTGGAAGTTCCAATAGGATTCTCAGCCCAAAATACAGTGGCTTCCACCTACCTCACTTCATGGCAGTCTGTTGTTGTAAACCCAATTCAGGGAAACGCTCATTCAGCAATGCAACAACCTCCTCACTTTGTCCCCAAAACTGGCCAATGAATGATACTGCCAGAGTCATGTTTCCCTTGGTATTAATATTCTTCACTTGTGGCATTGCTCTGAGGAAGAGATCTTCAGGCAGCTCAGGAGCAACAGTTTGCCACTTATAAGTGACATCTGTAGAACCTTCTCTATGGTCTTTGTAACATTGAACAAGATAATAGACTTGGGGCTTTTTCTTTGTTCTTTCACCCATATTGTTTTGTTGATTGCAGAGTACGTACCTAGTTTTATTCTTTTTTAACATGAGAGTAGGTTTAGCTTGGGCTTTTCATTTTCTAATATCAGTATTTTTCCTGACTTTTTAAACATTAGCATTTATTTTTCAAAGTTTGCACAAAGGCGGCTCTGATGAGGAGGGGCAATCTTTGCAGTCGCACATGGTACCTTTAAAAAAAATGACCCCGAAATTTGAAGAAACAAACAATACCATGTTTTTCACATGTACAAATAGAATCATGTTTGATTGTTAATTTGGCACTGGGACCATCCGCTGCATATTGGCATAGAATATGGGCACTAAATCCATTGCAACAAATGGATATTTATAATATTATAAAAGTCTCCAACAGAATGCCAGATAGATTATTCAAAGCCCTATTATTTCAATCCTAACGCTGTCGAGTATAGCCTGCCCAGATTTCAATCCTGCAGACGATGGACTGTTTACCAACGATATTATCATCCTCTTTTGATTATTAAACTCATCCTGAAGGAAATCGACGAGTACATATACATGAAGGACCTAATCAGAAGGCATTATTTTGATGTCGGCCATGTGGTATCATTCCCTTGATTATTTTATATGCATGGATGGATAGGGTACAGTTTGTTTGAACATGTTTGCTGGGCTATTATTGCTGCATGGATCTCATAGTTTGTATTAATAAAATGGAAACAGATAGGGTTCGAAATAGTTTTGTTTTCTAAATTATTAGGGTTAGAAATCGTTTTGATCAATATTGTAGCCAACTGACGATAAATACCATCAACCATGTAACGCAGGCTATTTCCTTTGATGTCATATGCTGAAGGAAGTTGGGGTGGAATCTCAACTTTCTTCATGTTATCATAGTCATGTTTCACATGTTGGGCCCAATGGCCACACGTGCTCCAACGTCATCAAATATGTATTATCCATGTGTTAGGCTTAAAGTTCACCACACCTGCGAGGGCGTGTTAAGATGTTTCTCCTCACATTAAAATTTTTTGGGTTTATAAGGACTTGGGCTACTTCCCCCATTGCCAATCGATTTTGGAGTGGAACCTTAACTTCCATCACATGCATCCCTTATTATGCCAAAATTGCAGAACTACAATACGAATAAATAATTAATATTATTTAAAAGAAAAGGAGAAATGATACTAAATTTCCCAATTTAGTATCATTTCTGGCTTAGTTCGAATGCGAATTTGGATGGTTGTGGTGGCTGGACGTCGATATGGAGGACCTAAAGACTTAGTTATGTATTTTATTGTTTTTCACATGTTCCCAATTTTGAACCAAAAAAAAAAACATTTAATCTTGCTTAGTTCTTTCTCAAAATTTTATTATGATGGAGAATTCTTTTTTTTTTTTTTTGCAATCTTGTTGCTAGGTCTTGCTTTTGCATTATGGTGTGTAAATATAATTTCATTAGATGCCCCTTCGTTTGATAGTTGTGTGCTTGAACTATGTCATTTAGGGTAGTTTCTTTTTTGTAACGTTTACACGTATAATTGAATTTTTCAGTCACATGATTCTCACTGAAGTTCTGATGCTTTGTTCCTTGCATTCCTTGATCTCATGTCTTGTCAATTTTTGATATAGGGGGAGTTTGCTTATGTCAGAAGTTAATGCTTCTTTGTGATCTTATACTCAATGGGTGTACGCTTTTGTAACCATTGTATTTGGTTAGGGGGAGTATTTTGTTTGACTCAATGCTTTCTGGTAGAAATTTCATTGCTACTATTTGCCTTCTCTTATTTGAACTCAAATGGTTGCATTTGTTCTTTTACCCTTTTTCACTATTGTTTTCTTTTTGTTCTTTCCTTATCAACAAGGGGGAGATAATTCCCAACCCATGATTTTATTTTTCTGCAAATTCGGTAATTTTATGCTGATTCTATGTTTGGGGTGGTGTGCCTGGGAAGAATCTCATTTTCAATTTTTGCCTTTGCCCAATCTTCGAGTTTCGAGAGGACCCAATTGAAATTCGGGTATAAGTTTAGGGACCACTGATGTTAAAACCCCTTAAAAAAATAGAAATCATTGCAAATAAATAGAACTTCAGTTTATTCATCATCTTTAACAATACATTAAATCAATGTTGGTTACATCGATATCATAATAAAGCATGACACACACCTCATAAGATGATACATCTAAACCTTTTACTTATTCTCTCTCTCTCTCTCTCTCTTCCACTTATCCTCACAATATATATATATGAGGTGGAATTTATTATCCATACATCCCTCTCTCTCTCTTTCTCTAAAAAGGTGGGATACTTTGTTTATGCCTGAAAAAATTATGAGGATCAACCGCGGTTTTCACCCGTACCAATCTAGCAAAATTACCTTTAAAGTACTTCCTTCCATAAACTGTAGCAACTCTGAGGCTAGTCTGATTATCTTGATTCACACCAATGTCGAGATCCCTGTAGTTTTGGAAGGCCTGTCTTGGACTCTTGGAGACATATGGAGTCATCATGTCATACAGCTCTCTTGTTAAGCGAACGTACTTGTCAGTGGCCTCAGTCCCTTCATCATACCACGAGCTATAGTATAGAGCAAAAAATAGGTTTCCAGCTCTGTGAGGGTATGGCGTTGCAGACTCAGGAATCTCACTCATCATTCCACCGTAAGGGTTCATATCCACCCAAATATTCTCTATCTCAATCATCTTCTTCCATAAAGCTTCTATAACATATTTTGGAAGTGGTTCCTTCATATAGTCTGCCTTGCCTTTGTAGAAGGTTGCTGGTTCAATTGGCTTGTCGAGAAGAACATCTATGGGAGTTCCAATAGGATTCTTGTTGATGCTCAAAATGGTTGGGCCAAGATTGAGTCCAACTTAGTGATGAGGTGTGATGGATGATGAGTGAAGGTTTGGACCTTCTGCGTGTATGTGAGGACTTAGCCAGTTTATGAATATACAAAAGACAAGATATATGTGGTTCACCCTTAATGAATGGGCTACGTCCACAGAGAAGATGTTCTCATTATGATATTGTTTACATTTGTACAAGGGGATTAGACCCAAAGATAAATGGAAGAAGGCCTAGGGTCTAAGGTACAAAGTTTGGAGTCTGGAGCCCAGGGGTCAAGTCCCCGGGTCTGGAGACCCAGGACTCGAAGGCCAGACTAACAGGAGAGTCCTGAAGAGGGAGCCCAGCTCAGTTTCCAATCCCCTCTTAAGTGGAGAGTGGTATGCTTTTCTAGGTGAGAGGGAGTCTTCACTTCTTGTAGATTTCCGATGTGGGACTCCTCTTGCTTTGCTTAGAGTTTCTTCTAGTTGCTTGGTCAGTTATGGTGTCAACAGTAGTCCCCCAAGTTCGCGAGTAAGAAGGTACTTCTTGCTTGGGGATTTGTAATCTTAAGTGCACTGGCCGAGCAACACCGTAGTTTGTCTTCCAAGTCGTATAGTGCACTATCCCCAGTCCCCCAAGTCCCCGGGTAAGAAGAACTTTGGAGGGAGAGAAGTTGCAACAAAAAACCAAAGTGGTTTGGAGGGAGAGAAGGGTTTTTTTTTTTTTTTTGGGCTAGGTCAACCAAAAATTGGCAAGTCCCCATTTTACCTTCTGCATGCTTCCTGCCGTTCGGCAGTTTTTTTTTTTTTTTTTTTTTTTTTTTTTTGAGGGCTAGGTCAGCCAAGTAGCTAGCCAAGTAGGCATTTTCACTTCCCAAATTCCTTCTGCATGTTGCCTACCGTTCGGCAGGTGCAATTTTTTTTTTTTGGTGGCTAGGTCAGCCAAATAGCTAGCCAAGTGGGCAATTTCACTTCCCAAATTCCTTCTGCATGTTGCCTACCGTTCGGCAGGTGCAAAATTTTATTTTTTTTTATTTTTTTTTTATTTTGTGGGTTGGCTGGAGCCAAGTCCTCCTCAAGTTGATTCTGCATGACACCTTCGGCAGGTTCAAATTTTTTTTTTTTTTTTTTTTTTTTTTTTTTGGAGGGCTAGGTCAGCCAAGTGGGCATTTTCACTTCCCAAATTCCTTCTGCATGTTGCCTACCGTTCGGCAGGTGCAATTTTTTTTTTTTTTTTTTTTTTTTTTTTTGGTGGCTAGGTCAGCCAAATAGCTAGCCAAGTGGGCAATTTCACTTCCCAAATTCCTTCTGCATGTTGCCTACCGTTCGGCAGGTGCAAATTTTTTTTTTTTTTTTTTTTTTTTTTTGTGGCTAGGTCAGCCATTTGCTTCGGTAAAGGAGCAAAGCTTGAGGGTTTAGCTTCCTTGCCGAACGGTAGGGAGCGTGGAGAGAAAAATAGAGTCCCACACGGGCTTGGCTTTTGAGGCTTCAGCATGGAATTGGGCCCAACATCAAGAGCTGGCCTCTTAATGTTTCAACAGGAGAGCCGGGCACTTTAGGAAGAGCCGGGTCATGTGGGTTTAGCCTGGGCATTTAGCAAGGGCTGGGCCGCAATGGTTTTGGCAAGGAGTCTAGTTATAGTTTGGGCTGGCATGAGTGTCCAGAGGCTGGGAGTTTTGGAATTTGGAAGGAGGCTAGGCTTCGCAAGGAGCTAAGCTGCATATTTGGCTAGGCCTGAGTGTTGGGCTAGGCGGGGGACCAAGGTGCCGATCAGTAAGGGCCATCTATGGCTTTTATTGAGCCTGTTTTGCTCAAGATATGGCTAGGCAAGGGCTAGGCCTAAGTACTCAGCTTGGCCTTAGGAGTTTGTTTTGGAGCTGAGCCTTCGGAAGGGGGCTAGGTCCCTTGGATACTGACATAATTTTGGAGTTGGGATGGCGAAGGCGATACAAAGCTTTGCATGTTGCAAGGTAATGTTCCTAGGCTCGGGGTGCCGAATGTGGGCTTAGGCATGGGGGGTGCTGAAGGCATGTTGCAAGAGATGGGTTTAGGCACGGGGGTGCCGAAGGCAAAGGGGATGCTAAAGGCACAAGGGTGCCGAAGGCAGAGTGGTTTGCCAAACGCACAAGCTCGCATGTCACAAGGCATTGTGCCTAGGCACGGGGGTGCCGAAGGTGAGCTTAGGCATGGGGGCGCCGAAGGTGAGCTTAGGCACGGGGGTGCCAAAGGTGGGCTTAGGCACGGGGGTGCCAAAGGTGGGCTTAGGCACGGGGGTGCCAAAGGTGGGCTTAGGCACGGGGGTGCCAAAGGTGGGCTTAGGCAAAGGGGTGCCGAAGGTGAAGCTAGGCACGAGGGTGCCGAAGGCAAATGAGATGCCAAAGGTGACACAAAGCTTGCATGTGGCAAGGCAATGTGCCTAGGCACGGGGGTGCCGAAGGTGAGCTTAGGCATGGGGGTGCCGAAGGTGAGCTTAGGCAAGGGGGCGCCGAGGGTGAGCTTAGGCACAGGGGTGCCAAAGGTGGGCTTAGGCAAAGGGGTGCCGAAGGTGAGCTTAGGCATGGGGGCGCCGAGGGTGAGCTTAGGCACAGGGGTGCCAAAGGTGGGCTTAGGCAAAGGGGTGCCGAAGGTGAGCTTAGGCAAAGGGATGCCAAAGCTTGGATGTTGCAAAGCATGGAGGTGCCAAAGGTGGGCCTAGGCACGGGGGTGCCGAAGGCGAAACAAGCTTGCATGTGGCAAGGGGAAGAGCTAGGCACGAGGATGCCGAAGGCACAAGACTTGCATGTCGCAATATAAAATGCCGAAGGGCATAGGGTGCCGAAGGTGCCAAGCTTGCATGTCGCAAGAGGAAGTGGCTAGGCACGAGGGTGCCGAAGGCATGATACTTGCTTGTCGCAATATAAAATGCCGGAGGGCATGGGGTGCCGAAGGTGCCAAGCTTGCATGTCGCAAGAGGAAGTGGCTAGGCACGAGGGTGCCGAAGGCATAAGACTTGCTTGTCGCAATAATGCCGGAGGGCATGGGGTGCCGAAGGTGCTAAGCTTGCATGTCGCAAGAGGAAGTAGCTGGGCATGAGGATGCCGAAGGCATAAGACTTGCATGTCGCAATAATGCCAGAGGGCATGGGGTGCCGAAGGTGCCAAGCTTGCATGTCGCAAGAGGAAGTGGCTGGGCATGAGGATGCCGAAGGCATAAGACTTGCATGTCGCAATAATGCCAGAGGGCATGGGGTGCCGAAGGTGCCAAGCTTGCATGTCGTAAGAGGAAGTGGCTAGGCACGAGGGTGCCGAAGGCATAAGACTTGCTTGTCGCAATAATGCCGGAGGGCATGGGGTGCCGAAGGTGCTAAGCTTGCATGTCGCAAGAGGAAGTAGCTGGGCATGAGGATGCCGAAGGCATAAGACTTGCTTGTCGCAATATAAAATGCCGAAGGGCACGGGGTGCCGAAGGTGCCAAGCTTGCATGTCGCAAGAGGAAGGGGCTAGGCATGAGGATGCCGAAGGCATAAGACTTGCGTGTCGCAATATAAAATGCCGGAGGGCATGGGGTGCCGAAGGTGCCAAGCTTGCATGTCGCAATAATGCCGGAGGGCATGGGGTGCCGAAGGTGCCAAGCTTGCATGTCGCAAGAGGAAGTAGCTGGGCACGGGGGTGCCGAAGGCATAAGACTTGCTTGTCGCAATATAAAATGCCGAAGGGCACGGGGTGCCGGAGGTGGGCTTAGGTAAGAAGATGCCTAAGGCGAAACAAGCTTGCATGTGGCAAGGCATGGAGGTGCCAAAGGTAGGCTTAGGCACGGGGGCGCCGAAGGTGAGCTCAGGTACGGGGGTACCGAAGGTGAGCTTGGGCACTAGGGTGCCGGAGGTGGGCTTAGGCACGGGGTGCCGGAGGTGAGCTTAGGCACGGGGTGCCGAAGGGGAGCTTAGGCACTGGGATACCAAATGTGAGCTTAGGCACGGGGGTGCCAAAGGTGGGCTTAGGCACGGGGGTGCCAAAGGTGAAGCTAGGCACGGGGGTGCCGAAGGTGAAGCTAGGCACGGGGGTGCCGAAGGTGAAGCTAGGCACGGGGGTGCCGAAGGCAAATGAGATGCCAAAGGTGACACAAAGCTTGCATGGGGCAAGGCAATGTGCCTGGGCACGAGGGTGCCGAAGAGAAGGAATGCATATGTGCAAATTTTATTATTATTTTAAGAAATTTGGGTACCTTGTGGATATTTGAGCTTGTGGCATGTCCTTGGAGCTGGGCCTTCAGAGCTTCGGCAAGGGCTTGTCCTTCGGCAGGAAGAATGAGGGGCTTGATCCCGCGAGTTTCCAAGTTCTTGGTAGGTGAGCCTCATGAGCTGGGCTTTGGCAAAGGCCTGGGGTTTGTGCTATGTGGAGCTGGGCTTCAGCGGGGGCTGGGGGCTTCCAGATTTGGAAAGGGTGTCTTGGGGGGCACTTTACGAGCTGGGTCCATGGGGGTCCGAGTGTTCGTTTAGTAGAAAGGCCAAGGTGGCGCGAAGGTGTGTTTGAAACTTCAGCAATGGAGTTTTATGCGATGTTGGGCTTGAGCAATGGCCTTGGGGCCGGGTTCCAAAGCTGGGCTTCGGCAAGCCTCCTTGACCCAGGTGGTGGCTAGGGTTTTGAGGGTAGATTCGGATTTTTAGAGGCTGGGTCCTTCCGTTTTTGAAACGTAGCTGGGGCCTTTTTGTAGCTGGGCCCTTGTGCTTTTATAGCTAGGGTTTTTATACCTTCGGTAAGGGAGTCCAAAGATTGGAGATAAGGGCCAGGGTTTGGGGAGAGGAGGTGCAAGTCCCCTATTAGCTTAAGACATGTCGTCACCTTTTAGCTTGAGGGGCTGGGTCAGCCAAAAATTGATAAGTCACACCTTCACCTTCTGCATGCTCCCTGCCGTTCGGCAGGGAAGCTAGGCTCCAAAATATATTCGGAGCTGGGTCCGTAGTTCAGCTCGGAGGAGGTGCCGACCGGCAAGAGATATTCGAAGGTATTTTGGTGAGGGGCTGATCTGTCTTCGGCGAAGAGTGGGTCTAAGTGCCTAGTTTTTGCATCGAGTTGGAGCTGGGTCCGTGGTGTCGTTCATCATTTGTTCGTGGAGGGGGGTTCATCCAATCTAGGACCGTCTAGGGTCTGGGTCCTTGACTGACGGCAAGGAAGTGATTGGAGCCTTTCGATCCTTCTGAAGTGTGGGCAAAGTTTTTAGCTGGTCCTTCAAGGCGTTCGCGATTTCTCTTGGCTTCAATTGGTGCCGTGAGGTTTCAACTGCTTTTGCCAGAGCTGGGGTGTCTTTGGCAAGAGCTTTTGAAAGATAGATAGATGGCTGCAAGGGTTTTTGCAAGGAGAAGACTCAAGTTCGTTCGGCAAGCTCCGACTGATAGACCTTCGGAGCTAAGGCTGGGGTCTCTTGTACTGTTGTAAGGAACCTGGGTCAGCCAAGCAAGGGTGTCGTGACCATGGCAAGGGTATGGTGGGGTGCCGAAGGCAGCGCACGCCGAATGATGGAGCTTGTGGGACAAGCTCAAGTCCCCATATTTTTACTCTTCAAAGAAGTGTCGGTCGGTACTTTGAACTGAGATGTTGGGTTGGCCCTGCAAGCCATGCAAAGTATAGCCACACTGATTGGCTTTTTCTTAAAATATCATCTTCTGCAATTTGTTGACCTGGCATTCAAGGTGGCTCCAGTAAGGCATTGCCTAACGGCAGCCTAGGTGATGTTGATTGTATGGGTGCCGAAGAGCACTGGAGAAGGGGAGAACGACAGAAGCCTTTTGTGTCAATTCCCACAGACGGCGCCAAACTGTTGATGCTCAAAATGGTTGGGCCAAGATTGAGTCCAACTTAGTGATGAGGTGTGATGGATGATGAGTGAAGGTTTGGACCTTCTGCGTGTATGTGAGGACTTAGCCAGTTTATGAATATACAAAAGACAAGATATATGTGGTTCACCCTTAATGAATGGGCTACGTCCACAGAGAAGATGTTCTCATTATGATATTGTTTACATTTGTACAAGGGGATTAGACCCAAAGATAAATGGAAGAAGGCCTAGGGTCTAAGGTACAAAGTTTGGAGTCTGGAGCCCAGGGGTCAAGTCCCCGGGTCTGGAGACCCAGGACTCGAAGGCCAGACTAACAGGAGAGTCCTGAAGAGGGAGCCCAGCTCAGTTTCCAATCCCCTCTTAAGTGGAGAGTGGTATGCTTTTATAGGTGAGAGGGAGTCTTCACTTCTTGTAGATTTCCGATGTGGGACTCCTCTTGCTTTGCTTAGAGTTTCTTCTAGTTGCTTGGTCAGTTATGGTGTCAACAGATTCTCAGCCCAAAATACAGTGGCTTCCACCCACCTCACTTCATGGCAATCTGTTCGTTGTAAACCCAATTCAGGGAAACGCTCAGTCAGCAATGCAACAACCTCCTCACTTTGTCCCAAAAACTGGCCAATGAATGATACTGCCACAGTCTTTTTTCCCTTGGTATCAATATTCTTCACTTGTGGCATTGCTCTGAGGAAGAGATCTTCAGGCAGCTCGGGTGCAACAGTTTGCCACTTGTAAACGAGATCTGTAGCACCTTCCTCTATGGTCTTTGTAACGTTGAACACAGTCACTTTTGGTGGAACTGGAACCAGCTTGAGCTTCCATGAAAGAATGACTCCGAAGCTAGCTCCACCACCTCCTCTGATGGCCCAAAAAAGGTCTTCTCCCATTGACTTTCTATCAAGTATTTGACCCTTCACAGTAACTATCTTAGCATCCACCACATTATCGACGCTAAGCCCATATTTTCTCATCATAACCCCATAACCGCCACCGCTGATGTGGCCTCCAGCACCAACCGTTGGACAAAGCCCAGCAGGAAATCCGTAAACATTGGTTTTTGTACCAATTGCATAATAAACTTCTCCAAGAGTGGCTCCAGAGTGAACCCAAGCGGTGTGATCGGCAAGGTTAACATCAATGGAGTTAATATTAAACATGTCGAGAATGACAAAGGGGATATCCGACGTGTAAGATAAACCCTCAAAATCATGGCCACCACTTCGGATTTTAAGTTGCAATCCATGTTGTTTGGCACAAACCACAGTTGCTTGTACATGGGATGTATGCTTGGCTGTTATTATGGCCAAAGGTTTTGGAGTTGTAGGTGTAGAAAATCTGCGGTTATTGATATGTAATAACAAAACAGATTGAAAGGAGGCATTTTGAGGGGTGTAAATTGCTTCTTGGATTGGGCGGGCATGAGAATGTATTGTAAGGCATTGGAGAAAGCCATCAATGGCAACTGTTTTTGAAGTTGTCCATGATACCGAGAGTGAAAGGACTGAGAGAATGAAAAGCAGAGTTTTTCGGGACTTCATTGTGGGGGGTTTTGCCTTTCTTGCTTTAAGTCTTGGCTGTGTGACAAGATAATAGACTTGGGGCAGTATTTATAATGAAGCCAAAGTACCTGACTTTAAACTTTTTATTTTTTTCTTCACCAACTTGTTTCATTTTTTTAACATGAGAGTACATAGCTAGTTAGCTTAGGCTTTTCATTTCTTAATATCAGTATTGTTCTAGCCAACAAAAATTTGTTATCTGAGTTTTTCAATATTAGCATTTATTTGAGTTTCCACAAAGGCGGCTCTGATGAGGGGGGGCAATCTTTGCAATCGCACATGGTAGTTTGCTACAGTCCAACTACGTATTTTGTTATATTTCTTTAATATAGTCATAGTGCAGCACTTTTTAGGATTCGGATCCTCTGCTTGGTTTTGCTCTATTAATCAGGATCTTGCTTGATTTTTATTATAAGGGCATCACCTCATTTCAAAGGCATCCAAAAGCTAAAAAGTATACCAAATTTAATTCCTCTAAATTTATTTTTTAAAATAATTGCTGAATAGGAAGTTTTGGTGATAGAGTTATCTTTTGCTGATGGAGTCATCATCCCTTGCTGACCAGATCAAGTTTTCTTCTTCATCTAAATTCTCATTGTTTCTTTTCTTTCATTTTAATGGGAAAGGCTCACCTTTTGGGTGGGATTCAATTTTTAACAATCCTCATCAAGCCTATTACTCAAGAAAACTTATATTTGGATACAATTCAAATCATGACACAAAGTTCATTTGTTTGTAACGGGAGATTACCCAAGATCAGAGAGACCTTGTAATGGGAATTATAATTTTTGTTGAAGAATATGAAAGATGAAGACGCCTAATTTGGGTGCAATAGTTCAACAAAATTACTTGCAACTAGAAAACTCCTGTTTTTTTTTTTGGGTGAAATGCAACTAGGAACCTTAGGGTGCGGATGATTATGCAAAAATAAATAATACAACTTGCATCCTTTTTGGGATTGAGACTCTTCATCTGCAAGTGGTGTGGTGAATGAAGATTCATTTCCAAAGCATGAAAGTTGATGTTTGCATAATTTTTTTTAACCCTTAGATGTTAATGTCATTTGCAAAAATTACCCCAAAACGTACCAAAATTTTGAACGGCAAGCAACTGGATGTCATTCTCATTTGAGTCCTTGTTTTTAAGAGAGGTTGTATGAGGAAGAGGAAGAACCCGATTTAGGGAACATTTTTTCAAAGATTTTTCATCTTATTAGTAAAATACTTCTTGTCAATTCTCCAGCCTTTATATGCCTTTTAATTCCTTTTTTTTTTTTTTTTTTTTTTGAGAAATAGAGAACGATTAATAATAAGGGTTAAATACTTATAAATAAAATAAAATAAATTCCATTTTTTTATATAAGAAAATACATTCCGTTTAAAAAATAATAAAGAGAACCTATATATCTATAACGTCAACATTTAACAGATCTACTAACTACATAATTCTCGAAGGAGAAGAGATTGAGTGTAACCATTTTTTGAGTTTGTTATGAGTTTGTAAGGTCTTACAACTTCGGATGCCCATTTAAAAATTACCCTGAAATTTGAAGATACAAACAATACCATGTTTTTCAGATGTACAAATAGAATAATCTTTGATTATTAATTAATTTAGCACAGGGACAAATGCAGGGACGGCGGACCATCCGCTGTATATTAGCATAGAATATGGGCACTAAATCCATTGCATACTGCTCTAATATTAAGAAAAACAGATGGGCTCGTCTAATATTAACAAAAACAGATGGATATTTATAATATTATAAAAGTCTCCAATAGAATGCCAGATGGATTATTCAAATCAATCCTAAAGCTGTCGAGTATAGCCTACCCAGATTGCAGAGCCCTATCTCAATTCTATAATATTGGGTGTCTCCTTCTGCAGACGACGGACTGTTTGTTGGAAAATGGCTCACATTTAGTATGCAAGTGAAGGAGTGAGCGACCGGTCGCAAGGTTTGGGCGACCGGTCGTTTTTACACAGATTCGAAGTCTGGAGCAAATGCATGGGGCGACCGGTCGCTAGTTCTTTGCGACCGGTCGCAGGAAACATGAGCGACCGGTCGCGTGCCATTTGCGACCGGTCGTAAAGAAGCAGAATCGAAACTGAAGCCTCAGTCCAAAAGCGACCGGTCGCCAGTTCCTGGCGACCGGTCGTCCCAGTTGTGCTGTGACGATTTCTTACGTGTTTTCAACTGTGTTTTCGGTGGCTATCGCTTTCCACAAGATTGCAAGTGTTTAATGGGTCACTTCTGAGATAAAAGAAGGTGGACTACCTGCTGTATAGTTGGGAGAGCACTCATTGCCAATTGGTTGTCTTGGTTTGGAGAATCCATTCTCCATTTTCTGGTTTTGTTGGAAGGTGGCTGAAGTGGGATTTGTTTACTTGCATGATCTGATCTTTAGTCTAAGTGGGAAACTAAAGGAAGGAACGTGGAAGACAAGATGGTGCCTTATCTTGTGTCCATTGGTTTGTGTAGGTAATGGAGATAAAGCAAGACATTATAAGATGAGAAAGCAAGTTGAAGTTAGGTGTGGTTAATCTCAAGGTGGTCAAGTAGCTGGGTGCTATTGTGTTCAAAAGAGGTTAACTCACCAAGGGAAAACGTGAGAGAGAACAATCAGTTCAAGTTTAGAGCTGAGTTGGGGTCTTGAGAGTCTAGACACCAAGGAGGGAAACACCAAGGGTTGTGAGAGTGTTCACAAGTGCATCAAAGTGTTGAGCAAGGGGTGTGAGAGAAAAGAGAGCTTGGGGAGAGAATAGAGTTCTAAGGGGGTTTTTCTGTGTAAAACCAAAGTTGTAACTTATTCTTTCATGAAGTGAATTTCTCAAGGGGATCACCAAGAGGATGTAGGCAATTGCTGAACCTCTATAAATTCTTGTGTCACTTTGTGCTTGGTTGTTGTCTCAAGTGTGTGTGTGTGATTCATCCATCATTGTGTGTGTCACAAAGTCCATCAACAACAAGATCATTAGGGGAGTGAGTGAAAGTGTTTAGTCATTAATTCTCAACAAGTGGTATCAGAGCTGTGTTGGAGCAGCAATTGCTAGTGTGTTGAAGATGGCAAGTGACAAGGAAGCTGAAGGTGGAAGTAGCTCTATGCATCAGAGGCTACCACAATCTGTCAGCATGAAGGTGGAGTTGAAGCCTTTCACAGGGAAGGAGAACTTCACACTTTGGCAAAGGAGGATGAAGTCAGCCCTTACACAACAAAATCTCAGTGTTGTCTTGGAAGGCAAAGAGAAGAAGCCGGTTACCATGACAGACGCGGAGTGGGGTGTGCTAGATGAGTTGGCTAGAGGAGCCATCGAGAACTTCATCTCCGATGAGGTGCTCATCAACGTGATGAAGGACACAGCGAAGCAAACATGGGAGAAGCTCGAAGAGATGTTTGCAGGGAAGTCACTGTCCAACAAGCTCTTCCTCAAGGAGGAACTCCTAAATCTTCGGATGGCGGAGGAAGGAAATCTAATGGAGCATTTGAGCAGCTTCAATAGATGTGTTGCTGACTTGCAAAGAATGGATGTGTTGTATAATACGGAGGATAAGGCACTCATGTTTCTAACATCCTTGCCTCCGTCTTATAAGCACTTCCGAACTACACTTATGTTCGGGAAGAGTACTTTGAATTTTGAGGAGGTGGTGCAAGATGTGATGACGCATCACAGGATGTCTCAACGTTCGGAGGAGAACTCTCAAGAAGCTGGCTTGTTCGCAGGGAGGCGTTCAAGCAAGCAAGAAGGCAAGGGCAGCAAAAGGAATACTAAGTCCAAGGACAATAAAGGGTGCTTCGAGTGTGGATCTATGGATCATTGGAGGCGAGATTGTCCGGTATGGAAGGAGAAGCTGAACAAGATGAAGAAAGCTGGAAGTTCAGCCCACGTGTGTGATGAGGACACATGTGATGAACTCTTGACGGTTACGGATGAAAGTAACGGGGAAGTCATGGCAAGTTCTTCATGTAAGAATTCTTCTTCAAGTTGGATTTTAGATTCCGGGTGCTCATATCATGTGTGTGCAAATAAGTTGATGTTTGACACATATGAGGATAAGGATGCATGCAAGATTATGTTGGGAGACAAAACTACATGTGAAGTTTTGGGCATAGGGACTGTGAAGATCAAGTTGCAAGGTGGTGAAGTTTGGACTCTTAGTGAGGTAAGGTTTGTACCTACACTAAGAACGAATCTAGTCTCTCTTGGTTCTTTGGATAGAGAAGGTTGCTCTTACAAGGCCAAAGGAGGGAAGCTCATGGTCACACAAGGTTCTGTGGAGGTTATGAAGGGGGAGATTCAACCAAACAACACATACAAGCTCTTGGGTGGTGCAGAGATTTGTACCAAGGAAGAGCAAGCAACAAGTCTTAATGTCAAGGAGCCGGTCCAACATGATGTAGCTGCAAGTGTGCTCAAGAGATGTTGGGCAAGGAAGGTTAGTCAAGGGTGTATGACTAACGGTTCATCATCAAAGGTGCTTGATTTCAAAGCTGCAGAAAGTGTGGAGAGGAATATCCACAAAGGTGAAATCAAGACAAGGAATGATGGGGAGGATGTTGTTGAAGAGAAGCTTCTTGCCAAGGTGGTCATGGAAGGGACTCCATTTGAGGTGGAGCTTGACACAAGGGCTGAAGAAGGAGGGCAACAACAACAAACTCACAAAGGGGTTCTACTTGAGGTAGAGCCATCATCAATTGCAAGGTCCAAGCCCAAGGAATCCATCAAACCGTCCCTAGGTTTTGGATGGATGGACCAAGAAGTTCCAACCACGTTTCGGAGTGCTATAGGGAGCATGAAGCGGGAAAGTTGGAGAAGTGCATTGATGAAAAGAAATGTGTTCTTAAATCCAAGAGCAAGAAGTGCTAAATGGGGATTTAGTGAACAAAGGTTTGGTATGGGGTTTGCATATCAAGGGAAGTCCAAGGTTCAAGGTTCCAAGGAGGCAAGGAGCAACGAATTTGGCAAGGGGGAACTCTTTTCTGCACAAGAGGTCCATGTTACTCAAGTTTAGACTTGGGTGGAGCACCTTCCACCAAAGGTGCATTGAGGCAAGAGGTGTATTGCCATGGTGGAGCTCTTGGAAATTACTAGAACAATTTCTAAGAGGTAGAAGAGGTTCTAGAGGTCAACAATGACTCACGGGGTGATTAAATGGTTCGCCAAGGTGGAGATTGTTGGAAAATGGCTCACATTTAGTATGCAAGTGAAGGAGTGAGCGACCGGTCGCAAGGTTTGGGCGACCGGTCGTTTTTACACAGATTCGAAGTCTGGAGCAAATGCATGGGGCGACCGGTCGCTAGTTCTTTGCGACCGGTCGCAGGAAACATGAGCGACCGGTCGCGTGCCATTTGCGACCGGTCGTAAAGAAGCAGAATCGAAACTGAAGCCTCAGTCCAAAAGCGACCGGTCGCCAGTTCCTGGCGACCGGTCGTCCCAGTTGTGCTGTGACGATTTCTTACGTGTTTTCAACTGTGTTTTCGGTGGCTATCGCTTTCCACAAGATTGCAAGTGTTTAATGGGTCACTTCTGAGATAAAAGAAGGTGGACTACCTGCTGTATAGTTGGGAGAGCACTCATTGCCAATTGGTTGTCTTGGTTTGGAGAATCCATTCTCCATTTTCTGGTTTTGTTGGAAGGTGGCTGAAGTGGGATTTGTTTACTTGCATGATCTGATCTTTAGTCTAAGTGGGAAACTAAAGGAAGGAACGTGGAAGACAAGATGGTGCCTTATCTTGTGTCCATTGGTTTGTGTAGGTAATGGAGATAAAGCAAGACATTATAAGATGAGAAAGCAAGTTGAAGTTAGGTGTGGTTAATCTCAAGGTGGTCAAGTAGCTGGGTGCTATTGTGTTCAAAAGAGGTTAACTCACCAAGGGAAAACGTGAGAGAGAACAATCAGTTCAAGTTTAGAGCTGAGTTGGGGTCTTGAGAGTCTAGACACCAAGGAGGGAAACACCAAGGGTTGTGAGAGTGTTCACAAGTGCATCAAAGTGTTGAGCAAGGGGTGTGAGAGAAAAGAGAGCTTGGGGAGAGAATAGAGTTCTAAGGGGGTTTTTCTGTGTAAAACCAAAGTTGTAACTTATTCTTTCATGAAGTGAATTTCTCAAGGGGATCACCAAGAGGATGTAGGCAATTGCTGAACCTCTATAAATTCTTGTGTCACTTTGTGCTTGGTTGTTGTCTCAAGTGTGTGTGTGTGATTCATCCATCATTGTGTGTGTCACAAAGTCCATCAACAACAAGATCATTAGGGGAGTGAGTGAAAGTGTTTAGTCATTAATTCTCAACACTGTTTACCAACAGTATTCTCATCCTCTTTTAATTATGAGAATGTGGAAAGCCTGGTCTATTATTCAACTCATCCTGCTCCATTATCAAGAAAAACTGAAAGAAATCGACGAGTTTATACATGAAAAACCTAATCATACGGAATTATTTTTATGTTGGCCATGTGCTATCATTCCCTTGATTATTTTATATGCATGGCTGGATAGGGTACAGTTTCTTTGAGAATGTTTGCTGGGCTAGATATTATTGCTGCATGGATCTCATAGTTGGTATTAATAAAATGGAGGAAATGGATAGGGTTGGATGCGATTCGATTTGGATCGGTTTCACCTCAAAATCGCAGTCTGACCAATTAACCGTTGAATAGTGTGGTTAGAGCTCAAATGAGAAGAGAAACCAACCAAATCTTATAACTATTGGGCGGTTTTGTTCCACCAGTTTGGCGGTTTAAGTCTAAGCTCAATACTAGTTTTTATAGTGATCAGTCTACAATATTAAATCATTTTTTCTATAACTTTCATTTACAGGCTTTTCAAATCTTATACTCATGTGAAATGAAACAAAACAATTTCATACTTCAAATATGAAACAAATGTTAGCTGATGTTACTATTGACACGTGTCCTTGCTGAGGTGGCAAGTTTGTTAGCTCTTCACGTGCTTATTAGTGTGATTAGTTAGTCTGTTAAGCAGGTTAGCTTAGTAAAGAAGTCATCATTACACAGCTATATAAGCTTGGGACTGGTTCATTTCATTATGATGTAACAGATACTATTTCTGAGAATATACAGAGCTTTACCTTTCTCTCTTTTATCACTTCTTCTTCTCCATAGTTATCATGGTATCAGAGCTACGGCTCTTGATCTCCAGCTTCCGCTCCGCTTGAAAAGCTTGAATCTGTACCTTTCATGGTGATTTTCATGGAAATTTCTTTCGTGCTTGATGGCTATACTTTGCACAATCTTGCGATTCTGGATGCGACTCTCCGATTGTGTTTGAGCTTCTTCCTCTTTCAATAAATTCAGTTCTGGTATGAATTCTAAACTTGTTCTCTGCATCAACATTGAATTTAGGTCAAATGATTCGGTGAATTGAGGCATAAAGCCCCTATTACGGCACGAAGCCTATATTGAAGCACGAAGCTGTTTAATTTCTGATATTTTCATTTTTCTGAGGCACAACGCCATTGTTGAAGCACGAAGCTTTTATTGAGACACAAAGTCCATTTCTGAGGCACGAAGCCCCTGTTTTCTTGAAGCACATAGGTTTTCTTGCTTATTTTTCATCTCTTCAGTTGATTGCCAATCATGACTTTTACGATGCCTAAAATCGAAGGTTTATTAGGAGTCTTAACTATTAAGCTGTCAGAAGATAACTTTGTCAAGTGGCAGTATCAGTTGCAATCAGTGCTCCAAGGATATGATTTGTATGGACATTTTGATGGCACTACTGTGTGTCCATCAAAATTTATAATTTCTGAGTCAGAGGGAGTCACAACAGAAATTACTGAAGGTTATAAGTCTTGGATTCAAGCTGATAAGGCACTTTTAAGTCTTCTTATTGCCACATTATCCGATGATGCTATGGAATATGTCATAGGTTGTAAAACGGCAAGAGATGCTTGGCTGAATTTAATTGACCGATATGCCTCAGTTTCTAGAGCAAGAGTTAATCAACTCAAGACTGAGTTGCATACTCTACATAAGGGCAGTGATTCTATTGAAAAATTCTTGCTTAAGTTGAAACACATTAGGGATCAATTGTCTGCAGCAGGAGTTCACTTAACTGATGATGACATTATCATTGCTGCACTTAATGGTTTACCACCTGAATTCGACATGATTAAAACGGTGTTAGTGGCAAGAGAAACACCAATCAATCTCAAGGAATTCAGAGCTCATCTTTTGTCTGCAGAACGTAATATTGAAGCTAGAATGGTAGCAATGTCTCACTCTATGCAGGGTATGATGGGTGTAACCTCGTTTGAATTGGGGTCTTCATCTACTGCTAATAATGTGCATATGTCTTCTACCAATTCATCTGGCAATTCATCTGCTACAGTGGGAACCATAACTGGTCATTCTCCACCAAGTACTTCACCAACTATGGGGTTTAATGCCAGGTTTCATTCTCAATATGTGCCTCATTCTCAACCAACACAGCACTATTCTCAAGCAAGTCAACTTCCTAATTCACACTCCAATAATAGAGGTCGAGGCTTTCACGGAAATAATAGTGGTGGCCGTTTAAACTCCCAACCAAGGTCTTTTGTTCCCAAGTTTTCTTCTGGTCCAAAAACACAGGCAATTCCTGAATGTCAGATCTGTAATAAGAGAGGTCACACAGCTACAAATTGCTTTTATCGAATCCCTGACAATTCTGCTCATCCTCCTGTTGTGGAATGTCAAATCTGTGGGAAACGTGGACATATTGCTTTAAATTGCTATCACAGAGCGAATTTTGCTTATCAGGGAGCCACTCCACCTTCTTCTATACAAACTATGACAGCACACATGCCTTCTGTGTATACTCCTGATGATTTGTGGATAGCAGATAGTGGAGCTTCACATCATATGACTCCACATGTCTCCAATCTGATGACTGCTACTCCATACTCTTCTGAGAATAAAGTGACTGTAGGAAGTGGAGAAGGTTTGGTTATTTCGAACATTGGTACTTCTAAGTTGACAGATCTCCCTGGTTCTTTACATTTAAATACTGTGTTCCATGTTCCTCATCTTGCTGCCAATCTCTTATCTGTTTACCAGTTATGTAGAGACAATCACTGCAGGGTTATCTTTGATGAACACTACATCTATGTGCAGGACAAGCAAACCAATCAGATTCTGTACCAAGGGCAGAGTAAACAAGGCCTCTATCCCATTCCTCAATTTGAGAACAATGCCTCTTCTACTTCCAAAATTCAATCTAATAAATCTGCAATAGCTTCTCAGCCTTCCCCAAAGGCTTTTCTAGGACAACAAGTAAAGTCAAAGCTATGGCATCTTCGATTGGGACATGTCTCCAATGAAGTGCTGCATCATATGCTTAAGACCTCTTAGATCACTTGTCATGCAGATACTAGTTCTGAAGTTTGTGTTGCTTGTATTCAAGGCAAAATGCATAGATTACCATTTTCTCATTCCCAATCCACAACTGTAGTACCTTTTCATACGCTTCACAGTGATGTTTGGGGACCTTCAGCTTGTATAGCAGTAGGAGGTTTTCGATATTATCTTACCATCATTGATGACTGTACAAGATACATGTGGATTTTCCCACTTATTAATAAATCTGATGTTTTGCCAACATTCATCAAGTTTCATGCCTATGTAGTTAATCAATATCAAGCTCATATCAAGATTTTTCAATCAGATGGAGGGGGTGAGTATACTAGTAAAGCTTTTCAGGAGTTCTTATCATCTAAAGGTATCAGTCATCACCTATCTTGTCCTTACACTCCTCAGCAAAATGGAGTTGCTGAGAGAAAGAATAGACATGTGATAGAGACAGCTCTTACTCTCCTACAGACAGCTGAATTGCCTACTAATCTCTGGTATTATGCAGCAGCTCATGCAGTTTTCCTCATCAATAGAATGCCTTGCAAAGGCTTGAACATGACTTCTCCATATTATAAGTTCTTTGGTCATCATCCAGTTTTAAGTGCCATGAAGGTGTTTGGTTCAGCTGTATATCCTTTGCTCAAACAGTATAATGCTCATAAATTGGAATCTCGATCATCCCAGTGTGTTTTTCTAGGATATTCATTGAGTCATAAAGGAGTTTATTGCTATAATATGCTCAATCAGAAACTTCACATTTCTAGACATGTGATTCATGATGAGAGTCTCTTTCCCTTTAAGTTGTTAAAGTCGCCTACAATTTCTACTCCAGTTGCTTCATCTAATGCAAGGCCAGTCAATATCTCAGTTACTTTGCCTCATACATCTTCCCAACAATCTACCTCTTCTGCTCAGTCTTCTATGGAAACTCATTTAGATCTTCCAATGTCCGATAATACTGAGTCCTTGGAGTTCTCATCGGGTTCTGTTTTACCTGTTACTTCACCCAATCAGTTGGAGGTAGTGTTACCTATTTCACCTGACTCAACTATTCATGAGTCATCAGATGCCTATGCAATGCCTTATTCTACTAACTGTCATCCCATGCAAACAAGACTCAAGTCTGGAGTTGTTCAGAAAAGACAATTTCCCGAATTCTCATGCTTTGCAACTATGCTTACTTCCGTCATAGAACCTGAGGCTCCAACTTATTTTAAGGCAGCAGCAGCTCAACCAGAATGGCAACAGGCTATGGCAGAGGAAATTCAAGCTCTCCAATTGCAAGGTACATGGAATCTTGTTCCTCCTCCTCATGACAAGAATATTGTAGGATGTAGGTGGATATATAAAATAAAAAGAAATTCAGATGGAACAATTTCACGATACAAAGCTAGGCTGGTAGCTCAAGGATTCAGTCAAGAGCATGGTTTGGATTATGATGAAACCTTTAGTCCTGTAGTGAGACACACCACAGTCAGATTAGTACTCAGTTTAGCTGCTATGTTTAAATGGGATTTACGTCAATTAGATGTAAAAAATGCTTTCCTTCATGGGGAATTACAAGAAGAGGTTTATATGCGGCAACCTCAAGGTTTTATTGACTCTACATGTCCTAATTATGTGTGCAAATTACAGAAATCCCTATATGGTTTAAAACAGGCTCCGCGTGCATGGAATGCCAAGTTTACAGGTTATTTGCCTTCTTTGGGGTTTCAATCTTCTCACTCAGATCCTAGTCTGTTTGTCAGACAGAATTCTACCTCTGTGGTTATCCTATTATTGTATGTTGATGATATCATCATCACTGGATCAGATACACAAGTGGTACAATCTGTTATTGATTCTTTGGGAGAGGTATTTGATATGAAAGACATAGGTCGTCTTACCTATTTTCTGGGATTGGAGGTTCATTATCAGGACAATGGTGATATCTTTGTCAATCAAGCTAAGTATGCTCGAGATTTGTTTAAGAAAGCAGGCATGGACACTTGTAAATCATGTTTGACTCCAATTAAACCTCATCAGTATATGTTGAAAGATGAAGGTACTCTTCTTTCTGATCCAACATTGTATCGAAGTCTTGTTGGAGCATTACAATATTTGACCTTTACACGACCAGATATTGCCTTTGCAGTAAATACAGTATGTCAGTTCATGAATGCTCCCACTGATACACATTTTGCTTTAGTAAAACGTATCTTGCGATATCTGCAAGGTACTCTTCAATATGGGATCACATTCTCTCCGGGCTCTATGCTTTTATCTGGCTATTGTGACTCTGATTGGGCAGGTGATCCTAACACCAGACGTTCTACCACAGGTTATGTTGTATTTCTTGGTGATAATCCAATTTCATGGTCATCCAAGAAGCAAGCTGCAGTTTCTCGTAGTTCCACTGAAGCTGAATACCGTGCTCTAGCCAATTGTGCAGCAGACATTGCTTGGATTAGACAGATAATGTGTGATTTGCATATGACACTGCCAGAGGCACCTATTATTCATAGTGATAATATGTCTGCATTGGCTCTTAGTGTCAATCCAGTTTTTCACTCTCGTATTAAACACTTGGACATCGATTATCATTTTGTTAGAGAACGAGTTCAATGTCGAGATCTGGTTGTGCAATATATTCCCACAGATGGTCAGGTTGCAGATATTCTTACCAAGGGCCTTCATAGTCCAGTGTTCATTCGACATCGTTCCAATCTCAGGCTAGGTCTGTACCCAGCTGAGATTGAGGGGGAATGTTAGCTGATGTTACTATTGACACGTGTCCTTGCTGAGGTGGCAAGTTTGTTAGCTCTTCACGTGCTTATTAGTGTGATTAGTTAGTCTGTTAAGCAGGTTAGCTTAGTAAAGAAGTCATCATTACACAGCTATATAAGCTTGGGACTGGTTCATTTCATTATGATGTAACAGATACTATTTCTGAGAATATACAGAGCTTTACCTTTCTCTCTTTTATCACTTCTTCTTCTCCATAGTTATCAACAAACACATAATATTTACACGCTATGTCGTTAGATTCATCTCCTATTTACTCGTACTCATTCTCAACAATCATGTTGTTCAAAACAAGCATGTAATATCTAAAAGGCTGAATATTTAGGTGAAGGGGGTAAATTAAAACCCCAATGGACAAATCTAAGATAACAATAATTAACTGTTCCTAGTAATAATATGACTAGTCAACAACTAGTCATAGACCTATGAATAGACAACAGATACATAGATCCAAATCAAATACATTCACAAAACATGAACACCTAGAAAATTACTAGTGACAACTAGGCACTCAGAAGGATCCGTCAATCTAGGCATCCCTTGTGCTAGCAACAACTAGAGTGAAAAGAGTGTGAACATTCATTAGCATTTCAGAGATAAAACATACAGTATGACGAGTCATAAAATAGCACACCAGAAATGTTCACCTAGAAACCCACCATTCGAAAAAAAAAATGCGGTTCATCACTCTGACCAGACAATCCACTAAGTTAATATATTTTTGCAAAAAAAGTAACCACAAGCTCAAGCAATCCTAGGTCTATTAAGGAAATGAGCACTATCTTCTTCTCCAAACTTAGTTGAGCTAGTAGTTTGTTCTTCATGGAAATGACAGCTAGTTCATCAGCTTCTTCACCCCCATGGCACCGCAACTCAGCTCCGGATAGTAACAGATGGATGAAATGTCGATTTGATGAAAGAAGGAATCGACTTCTTCAAGAAACCATTCTTGAAAAAATTGATTCAAGAATCTTACCTAGATATTAATGATGTAAATTTCTAAACCAAAGCAGATTTTAAAAACTAAAACCTCATTTTAAAATCACAACCCCGCTCAGAGAAGAAAATACAAAGGAAGAAGAAGCTCTCAAAATTCTCTCTCTCAAGGAAGTAGATTTCAAGCATAAAAGCATATTGTAAAAATCATTTTTTTTAAAAATCTCATAATGAACAACACAAACTTCACAAAGTAGAGAATACAGAATAAAAGTTTTACTAAAAAAAAAACTCTCAAAGGGCGAAGAAAGTTTCAAAGATCAAAGTAGATTTTAGAAAAACATTTTTCAAAAACTCATAATGAAAACCCAGACTTCATTAAGAAGAGAAATATGCAGAGCTCTCAAACTATCATTTAAATGCATGTAATGTACGATTTTTACCTTCAACGATTCTTGATTCCATTTGAGCCATGACAAGGTTGATCTCAATTTATGTAATCATCTTGACTACATACTTAAACTAGCCTAAATTCCTTAAGCTTGATTGATTACAAGTTTGTCAAGAAAAGCCAAAAACATCAGCTAAACAAAACATAACAAAGCCTCTATCAACATGTTTTCTTAAGTCTTCTTTTTTAGCAAATAGTTTTGTTTTTTAAATTATCAGGGTTAGAAATCGTTTTGATCACCATCAGCCATGTAAGGCATGCTATTTCCTTTGATGTCACATGTTGAAGGAAGTTGAGATTCCACTTCAAAATCAATTAGTTTTGAAGGTGGAACTTAACTTCCTTCATGGTATCATAGCCAGGTTTCACATGTTGGGTTTAACAGCCACACGTGCTCCCACGTCAACCAATATGTGTTGTCATATTAGGCTTAAAGTTTGACACATGTGCGGGAGCGTGTTAAAAGTGTTCATCCCACATTAAAAAGTTAAGGGACTTAGCCTATGTTTATAAAAAGTTGGGCTACTCCCACATTGCCAATTAGTTTTGGGGTGGAACTTCAACTTTCATCACATGCATCCCTTATTATGCCAAAATTGTAGTCGAAAGAAAAAGTTAAGTTGCATACAAAACAGCGTGAAAGACCGAAATCCAAAAGAAAATAAATAAAAAAACACCATCAAGGGATTGGAATATTGCAGAACAATGACAACTTGCGAGAGAAACTCTGCGTTCATCCGACATTAATTATTGAGAAGTCGGTGCGTGTTCAATTAACAAACTACCCCCACAGCATGCATAGAAGGAAAGAAGAGAGCAAATCGTAAAATAAAATAAAAAATAAAAAACAAGAAACTACCCAGAAACGATGGTTTAGTCTAGAAATGTACAAATTCCCAATTGTTTTATGTTGGTATGATCTAACCGATTCTCATAGTTCTGGAATTTTCGAGTTGTATTCGGATTGGGGCCTAAAACTCGTTCTAATCTAGGGTTAGAAGTAAAGGATTTTCCTCCTATGTGTTCGTTCAAATAAATTTTTAATTTGGATTTATGGATCCAGTCGGGGTAATTTACCTTTCATTTTTCGTTACGTCTCCCCAAAAAAAAAAAACAGTTTTCTTTCCTATTCATTTCATCAGTATTAGTTTATTTCACTTTGGTTATATATATTTGTTTGAGATATTTAGTCATATACTCATTCTTAGCACTAAAACTATAAATAAACTCTATATCATTTAATTTCTATAAACAAACCCAAAAAATAATAGTTGACCCTATTGAATTTAATTTTGATTATTAAATTACTTTGATGCCCTATTAAGTGTTTTGGGCTTTTTTATGAGGTTTTGGGGTTGAGTTTGTTTTAAGAAATCAATGACAGTTTTGTAATTTAAAATAAGTTAAAAGCCTTGTTGTTATGTTGTAAATGGGCTTTGGGTGTGTTTTTAAAGTCTATTTCATATAGGTTTTTTTTATAATTTGGGCTCCTATATTGGGTATAATAGTGAATCTCCCTATTTGTTTTTATCTTTTCACATCTCCAACTCTCTCATTTGTTCCGATTGAGTCATTCGGTCAATTTTAGGGTTAAAATAATCCATCTGAATTAAAATATGAATAACTAATAAAATATATATATATTTTTTAAAGGATTTTTTTAAAAAAAGAGAAAACTCTGCCCAATCTTAGAGGACCCAATTGAAATTCAGGTATAAATTTAGGGAGGTTAAAAACCCTTTAAAAATGTACAAATCATTGCAAATAAATAGAACTTCAGTTTATTCATCATCTTTAACAATACATTAAATCGATGTTGGTTACATCGATATCATAATCAAGCATGATACATCTAAACCTTTTACTTATTCTCTCTCCCTTCCACTTATCCTCACAATATATGTATATATATGAGGTGGAATTTATTATTGATACGTCCCTCTCTCTCTCTCTCTCTCTCTCTCTCTCTCTCTCTCTCTAAAAAGGTGGGATACTTTGTTTATGCCTGAAAAAATTATGAGGATCAACAGCGGTTTTCACCCGTACCAACCTAGCCAAATTACCTTTAAAGTACTTCCTTCCATAAACTGTAGCAACTTCAAGGCTAGTATGATTATCCTGATTGGCACCAATGTCGAGATCCCTGTAGTTTTGGAAGGCCTCTCTTGGACTCTTGGAGACATATGGAGTCATCATGTCATACAACTCTCTTGTTAAGCGAACGTACTTGTCAGTGGTCTCAGTCCCTTCATCATACCACGAGCTATAGTATAGAGCAAAAAATAGGTTTCCAGCTCTGTGGGGGTATGGAGTTGCAGACTCAGGAATCTCACTCATCCTTCCACCGTAAGGGTTCATATCCACCCAAATATTCTCTATCTCAATCATCTTCTTCCATAAAGCTTCTATAACATATTTTGGAAGTGGTTCCTTCATATAGTCTGCCTTGCCTTTGTAGAAGGTTGCTGGTTCAGTTGGCTTGTCAAGAAGAACATCTATCGGAGTTCCAATAGGATTCTCAGCCCAAAATACAGTGGCTTCCACCCACCTCACTTCATGGCAATCTGTTCGTTGTAAACCCAATTCAGGGAAGCGCTCATTCAGCAATGCAACAACCTTCTCACTTTGTCCCAAAAACTGGCCAATGAATGATACTGCCACGGTCTTATTTCCCTTGGTATCAATATTCTTCACTTGGGGCATTGCTCTTAGGAAGAGATCTTTGGGCAGCTCAGGTGCAACAGTTTGCCACTTATAAACGAGATCTGTAGCACCTTCCTCTATGGTCTTTGTAACGTTGAATACAGTCACTTTGGCTGGAACTGGAACCAGCTTGAGCTTCCATGAAAGAATGACTCCGAAGCTAGCTCCACCACCTCCTCTGATGGCCCAAAAAAGGTCTTCTCCCATTGACTTTCTATCAAGGATTTGACCCTTCACAGTAACCATCTTAGCATCCACAACATTATCGACGCTAAGCCCATATTTTCTCATCATAACTCCATAACCGCCACCGCTGATGTGGCCTCCAGCACCAACCGTTGGACAAAGCCCAGCAGGAAACCCGTAAACGTTGGTTTTTGTACCAATTGCATAATAAACTTCTCCAAGAGTAGCTCCAGAGTGAACCCAAGCGGTGTTATCCGCAAGATTAACATCAATGGAGTTAATATTAAACATGTCGAGAATGACAAAAGGGATATCCGACGTGTAAGATAAACCCTCGAAATCATGGCCACCACTTCGGATTTTAAGTTGCAATCCATGATGTTTGGCACAAAGCACAGTTGCTTGGACATGGGACTCATTCTTGGCTGTTATTATGGCCAAAGGTTTTGGAGTTGTGGATGTCGAGTATCTGCGGTTATTGATATGCAATAACAAAACAGATTGAAAGGAGGCATTTTGAGGGGTGTAAATTGCTTCTTGGATTGGGTGGGCATGAGAATATTTTGTGAGGCATTGGAGAAAGCCATCAATGTCAACTGTTTTTGCAGTTGTCCATGATACTGAGAATGAAAGGACAGAGAGAATGAAAAGTGCTAGAGTGTTTCGGAACTTCATTTTCAGGGGATGTGGCTTTCTTGCTTTAATTCTTGGCTGTGTGACAAGATAACGGACTTGGGGCGGTATTTATAATGAAGCCGAAGCACGCCACTTTGGAATTTTTCTTTGGGCTTTCATCGAGCTACTGTAGGCAACATGGTCTCCTTCCATTTTTTTAATATCAAGTTTGCTTCGCCATGACTATTACATAATAATAGACCATACTTCGCATATCTGATGAGTTATAATTATAAATTTCAACAGATTAAGACAAATAAGTCTATATTCTCGCCAAAATGGCCCTTCCATGTGAGTGATTATAAAATACTACGGTAGTACGATCACGTGGTACATCTAGTACACGTGTTATAATATAAGTGGATATTTATTGATACTATTCCCTAAAAATGGGGAAAATAAACTTTGTCGTCCATCCATATTATAACATGTGTATAAGATATACCACGTGGTCATAATACCGTAGTATTATATAATTTCACCGAAAGAAATAAGTCTACATGTTTCACATGCTTTGGATCATCTTTTAATTGTTAATTTGGTAGTAAATATGTATCAAATATGGATGCACTATAGCCATCGTAGACTACTCTAATATTAGCAAAAACAGAGTGACATTTCTTAATAAAAGTCTACAACAGATTGGCAGATGGAATTTTAAAAGCCCCCTCTCAATCCTAAAGCTCGAGTATATCATGCCCGGATTGCGAAGGCCTCTCTGAAATTCTATAATATTTGGTGTTCTGGACGCGATGGACTGTTTTGACAGGTTTTGTCCGGAAGTCCCATAAACAGCGATGCTTGACTCCTGTTTCAGTTATTAAACTCATCATACGGAAAGCATGGATCTATTATTAAGAAAAACTTGCGGAAATCGACGAGTTTGCATGGAGAACCTTATCATAAGGGATCAATTCTGATGTTGGCCATGTGATTTCATTCATTTTATATATGTAGGATAGAATTTGTTTGGTGCATTAATTGCTCTCGTAGTTGGTATTTATAAATTGTCCGATGCGGTTTTGACGACCAAATCATTTCATCGTTGAAAGGTACAATTTGAGCTAATATCAGGGGAGAAAACCAAACCAAATCAAACAAGTATTCGATTGTTTGGTTCGATTAGTTTAAGCCTGAGCTCAATACTAGTGATTTTCTTTAGTATTTTGTGAAATGAAACACAACAATTCTATACTTCAAAGTTGAAACAAACACGTCAAATTTTGTAAGTTCAGATTTATGGACTTTTTCTATGGCTTTTCACCCCTTAATCCATTTTATTAATACCAACTTTGCTGTGCTATGATCTATTACATAATATATAATAGACCAGCAGGCTCGCTTTCCATATGGTGAGTTATTCTAAGTTTCAAACCGATTAAACCAGACACCTATTAAGACAAATAAGTCCACGTTTTTCCAATGCACAAATAAGATCATGTTTTAACTATACATATTAGCGGTAGTTAATTTGACAAACTCATCAACTCTTGTAATAAACAGATTTATACTTCTAAAGTTATCAAATCTTTGAGTGGTTCGGAATCCATGGCACTTTGGTAGTGTGTGTATATGAGATGGAGAAAACCCCTTTTCCATTCTAACTTTGGCAAAAAGAAAAAAACACCTACAACCGCTGCCCAACTCTTCAAAAACCCACAATTGAATTTGGGTTTTGAAGTAAAATTCATTGGGCTAGTGGTCGATGAACTTGTAGTGCAGAAAGTGGCCGATCAAGGCCCAACCCTGGAATGGTTTAGTCAAAACAGTAACCCGCAATTGATAAGGCCAAACTCCAACGGTTAATGGATGTGTGAAAAGAGACATCCATCTACAATAGCTTCAAATTGCAAATCTTTGTTGTAGCCTACGAACTTTGGCCGCCGTGGTTCTCCAAGGTTGTCTTGCAAGTGATCCTCACAACCAACACCACAAGACAAAAATAATTTTTATTTTTTTGAGAACCTTTCCTATTGAGAGGGGCGATAGCATACTAAACTCACACACACTACACGAATGCTAGGACTCAAACACAGGACCTTGCTTAAGGAAGTAAATACTCCAAACCACTGCACTAGTAGTCTAGTGGGTCCTTTGCAATCAATTTGCTAACTGTTTAAGAGAAGGAAATAAAATATGAAATGATTGGTGGCCAAAACTAAACCATAGTAAAAATAATAAAAAAGTGAACCAGACATGTAGAAAATATAAAGTCTGTAAGTGTATGCATTTTGTGATTTTCTTTTAGCTTTCCTTGATAATTTTGTAATAGGATAATCATTGTATTTTCCCAAGCTCTAGTTTAGATTAAGAATTACATCTCTAGGTGTTCTTATTTGGCTACATTATGATGGATAACGATGTGTTTGACAAAGGTAAATTTTGCATTGCATTCACTAAATTCCTAAAGATTATGACTAGTCATCTTTCCTTCGTATGACTAGTCAACGTTTGTATTAGTAGGATTTTTAGCTCATTGTTTCCAACTGGATCCTACCCATCTGTTTTGTCCTATTCTGTGAAATTCTCTGCTGCCTTGTACGATTATAACCTAGGAATTTTAGTGTAAAAACAAAACAATTCCTCATTTGGCAGCCATTTCTTTTGTGGGTGAGTTTTGGAAAGTTTCTTAGGAACTTTCTCTTCTTCTTCCTCA
This sequence comes from Prunus avium, assembly GCF_965620075.1. Lineage (NCBI taxonomy): Eukaryota > Viridiplantae > Streptophyta > Magnoliopsida > Rosales > Rosaceae > Prunus > Prunus avium. The sequence continues at coordinate 31,907,732 of NC_142287.1, forward strand.
AGAGCAAACCTTCATATTTTTCATCTTTGAGTTTTCCAAATTGATTTTTTAAAAACTGCATTTGAAATATGAAAACCTCATCTTGCTAGATCAAACACTCTCTCATATATATCTAGGTCAGATTCAATATTGATTTCTTCAAGAGTATGGTTTCTTGAAGAAATTGGTCATTTAATCCTTGAATCCAAAGTTCGTTCTTGTCTGTGTTGGAGCTGGCTAGCTAGTGCCATGGGATGATAGAGCTGAAGAAGAAGCTGTCATTGCCATGAAAGACTAAGCTGCTGGTTTTGCTAAGTTGGAGAAGAAGATTGCACAAAGGAGGTATAGCTCATCTTCCTAAATAGACCTAAGATTTGTTGAGCTTGCTAGTGTTTTTTTGTAAGAATCTTTTTGCTTAGTGAATGGCTGGTCGGTTGATGACTCCCAGTTTTTCCCAATGGTGGATTTCTGGGTGAACAATTTCTAGTTTGCATCTCTGTAATTTTCTGGATTTATGTTCTTGACAGTTGTCTAGTCATCGCATGATGTTCATGTATTTATGGGTTTGTGTTCTTGCGGTTGACTAGTCATCCTTTTCTGTTGTTTGGTGTTTACTTGATTATGATACCTTTACACACTTTTATCTTAGTTGTTGCTAACATAGGGGATGCCTAGATTGACAAGTCCTTCTAAGTGCTTAGGTTGTCACTAGTAATTCTCTAAGCTTGCAGGTACATACTGATATGCTATGTGTATGTTCTTGGTTGTGGTTATTCATATCTGACAGTTGACTAGTCATCATAAGCGTATTTGGTCAAGGTTTAAAGTGTGTGAAGTTTGTGTGGTTTTGCTTAAGTGTCAAGTAATTTTACCCATCGTCACCTAAGTACCAATTTCAAAGTCATGCACTTTTAACAGAAGTCAAGAGCATGTATATGAAGTAACAAGAAATGGTGCAAAGCATAAACTGGTAAGAGTATAAACTGGTAAGAGTATTATCCTACGTTGAAAAGTTTAGAGATCTTGCATGGGCTTATAAGTAGTTTGGCTACTCCCCCCTAGAGCCAAACTATTCACGTGTTGGGCCCAACAAACATATGTGCTCCCACGTCACCCAATGACTTGTATTTAACTTTTTATTTTTTAAATATCTCTCTTTTAAAAGAATATTGTTTTACGCATTTTTTATCTTTAAAATGAAGCAATTCTATTAAATAAGGGACATTTTTTGTTATATGATGTATGCTTAACCAATTGGTTTTTAGCTTTTTTTGACACTTGTATTTTTCCTTGTAATAATCCTACTCAATGGATCTAGATTAGAATAAGGATGCTAGCTTATAGTGGACCGCCAAAACGATTATCAAGATAGCTTTTGCTCAACAAGGAGGCACTTTTGATCAAGGTAAAATAAATCATGCATTGCAATGGTAGGTTGGTCCACCTTGGTGATCCGTCATCCTGCTTGTACGATTTTATCTTTTTTGCCAGCTTTTGCTCCTCTGTCCAAAAATTTCTTTTGTCTTATTGTGTTGCCAATCATTTGCTGATAACGGTAGGAATTTTAGGGCAACCTTTTTGCTCTCCTTGGTATAAGTAGGCAAATTTTTTATGACTAGGATATTTTAGCTTTTTTAAAAAGTTATGTGACGCAGCATGACAATTGATCCGCTAAAATCTTAGCCTAAAACATGTAATTCTAGAATCCACCAGGAAGATATGAGAAAACCTCAAGATTTATTTGATAAACTAGAATAACAAAACATAACCCTAACCACGGGTAAAGTTTGTTTAAATACTCCTAGAAACCCTAGGAATAACAAAGGAATTGAAATAGGAAAATAACAAAGTTTCCAAAAACTGTAAAAACTTTAAAATTGGAATGCGAGCTAGTAAATTATCTCGGATGCCCAAAAAAGCCCATTCGTCATGCCAAAACAATGAGTTTTACTTGTGACGCCGTTCTCTTCGAATCAACGGGTCATGGGCCCAATTCTAAGCTCAGAGCCCAAATCTGCAGTTTATCCAATTTTCCTCTTGTGAAGTCTATGAGTGTGCATTGTGAGGTTTCTAAAATAGCATTTTTGAAATCTGCTTTTGTGCATTAAATCTACATCTAGCTATTCTAAAAATAATCATATCATTCTAGATCTAGATTTCAAATTTATGAATTGATTTTCTTCAAGAATGGTTTCTTGAGAAAGTTGATTCTCATATTTGAATCTACATTTCATCATTCCAAATTTCGGATGCCCGAAAAAGTCCATACGTCATGCCAAAACAATAAGTTTTACTCGTGACACCGTTCTCTTCGAATCAATAGGTCATGGGCCCAATTCTAAGCTTGGAGCCCAAATCTGCAGTTTACCCAATTTGCCTCTTGTGAAGTCTGTGAGTGTGCATTGTGAGGTTTCTAAAATAGCATTTTTGAAATCTGTTTTTGTGCATCATCTAGCTATTCTAAAAATAATCATATCATTCTAGATCTAGATTTCAAATTTATGAATTGATTTTCTTCAAGAATGGTTTCTTGAGAAAGTTGATTCTCAGTTTTGAATCTACATTTCATCATTCCAGATTTTGAGTCGTGATGTGCTTCTGGTGCCGTGAGATGAACAAGCTGAAGGAGGAAGCTGCCATCATCATGAACGACTAGTCATACAGTTGTTAGGTTTACCTTGTTATCTAATCTATGGTCAGCAAGCAGAGGCGGAGCCACACTGGGACCAGTGTGGTCACGGGCCCCCACTCAATTTTTAATATTTTAAAAGTAATATATTATTATGTATTTGTATATGTATATTATTTCAAATACTTTACGTTTTGATATGTACCCACATGTGTTGTGGATGACCTATTAAGGCACAAGGAGGTGCTTCAAATTTCCCATTTACTCAGCTGGTAGTGGTGCACTCCAGGTGTACAGATTACCTTATCTTTCTCCTTTTACTTTCATTTATTTTTTTATATTACTCCATTTACTTAAGTTTACAATGTAAATAAGGAAGTACCCCTTATTTGGATTCAAATAAAAATGCTAGAAAATCAAATTCCCACCAAATCAAAATATGAAAAATCGGTTTTAGTGCAAAATACGTTTTAGGCTAAAAATGATGGCTCATTAAGTCAATATATACTTCATACTAAAATCCCATAAAATCAAGTTTTCTTATTTGATGTGTAAGGAATAAAAGCCGCCAAAAATTATCTTGAGAAAATGATTATTCAGAAAAACTATTTTTCATACTTATGTCAATATTTTTACATAAAACATTTTTTCATGTATGATATGAATGCATGAAGGGACCTAAGGTTTTTTTTAGTTTGTGAAATTTTGATTTTTTCTTTCTATTGGGTTTAATGGGGGAAAAAGCTTTAAAGATATTTGCTAAATCGCTACTACTTGTCTATCTCTTGCAATTATTCATGCCCAAAATGTATTTTTCTATCCCTTTGTTGAAGACAATTATGATTTCAACCAATAAGCAATATAATTCTTGACATATGTGATATAAATATATATATATATATATATATATATATATATATACTATTTTTCGTATGTATTGTGAGTTCGAATTTTTGATTCTTTATAATTTGTAAGAGGCCCCCACATACATGAAATCCTGGCTTCGCCACTGTCAGCAAGTTTAATTTTTAATTTACCCCTTTCACTTAAGTATGAATTTCATATGAAAAATTAACCATAAGGTCCTTTCTCTGGATAAAGAAAATCATTATTAGAACAAATTCCAATGTTCAATTAGGAGTTACTTCTCTATGGGTCTAGAAGTAAACGAACTTTTTCTTATTAAAAATTCCAATGTTCAATTAGGAGGTACTCCTTAATAGGCCTAGTATATATGCTGCTCTAAGCTTATCAGGATTGAGGTTTACAAAATGCTTTACAATAAGCTCTGCCTGGGTTTTAGACTTGAGAGTATATATTTTTAAACATTCTTCGTAAATAATTATTATGCAATAATAGAATTTCCTAGAACTTCAGTTTATTCAACATTAAATTAAATCGATATTGGTTACGTCGATAACATAATCAACCAAGCATGCACATCATACATGTAAACAAGCTTCCACTTATTCTCCCTCTCTCTCTCTCTCACTCTCTCTCTCTCTCTCTCTCTCTCTCTCTCTCTCTCTCTCTCTCTCTCTCTCTCTCTCTCTCTCTCTCTCTATATATATATATACACACATATATGCGCGCACACACGTATTTATATATGAGGTGGAGTTTATTATACATCTCCATCTCTCTCTCTCTCTCTCTCTCTCTCTCTCTCTAAAGAGTTGGGATACTTTGTTTATGCTTGAAAAAATTGTGAGGATCCACCTTGGTTTTCACACGTACCAATCTATCAAAATTACCTTTAAAGTACTTTTTTCCATAAAGTTTAGCCGTCTCAAAGTTAGTCTGACTGTCCTGATTGGCACCAATGTCGAGATCCCTGTAGTTTTGGAAGGCCTCTCTTGGATTCTCGGAGACATATGGAGTCATCATTTCGTACAACTCTCTTATTAAGCCAAGATACTTGTTGGTGGTCTCAATCCCTTCATCATACCACGACGAATAGTATAGAGCAAAAAATAGATTTCCAGCCCTGTGAGGGTATGAAGTTGCTGACACAGAATTTCACTCATTTATCCACCGTAAGGGTTCCAATCCAACCAAATATTCTCAATCTCGATCATCTTCTTCCATATAGATTCAAAAACATGTTTTGGAAGTGGCTTCTTTACATAGTCAGACTTACCTTGAACGTTTCAGGTTCAGTTGGCTTGTTGAGAAGAACATTTATCGGAGTTCCAATAGGATTGTCAGCCCAAAATACAGTGGATTCCACCCAACTCACTTCATAGCAGTCTTTTCGTTGTAAACCCAATTCAGGGAACCGCTCATTGAGCAATGCAACAACCTTGTCACTTTTTCCCAAGAAATGGCCAAGGAACGATACTGCCAGTCTTTTTTCCCTTGGTATCAATATTCTTCACTTGTGGCATTGCCCTGAGGAAGAGCTCTTTGGGCAGCTTGGGTGCAACAGTTTGCCACTTAGTATTTATTTTTTCTATAACTTTCATTTACGCACTTTTCACATCTAACAGTCATGTGAAATGAAACACATCAATTATAATTCAAATTGAAACAAACACATCAAATATTATTTCTTATTATTATAGTCTTATGAAGCCAATCAACCCAACAATCTTATAACAATTTAAAGCACATAATAAAAGGCCAATATTGTATCCACCATTCTAATTTCTAAATTTGTACGTGGTATCCTAACAATATTCAACATTACATCAAAGTCACAAACTAACAGGGTTAGTGAAACCGTTGAGGAAGAAAACAATGTTAAGTTTTAGTATAGTTGACTTTTAGGTATCTTTCAAAAAATTAGGTATGAATATTGAAAGTTATTAGGCACACCGCCATTTCCAGAATAAATTATGAGTTTCTTTTTAGTTATTAAACATTGACTTTCAATTCTTTCAATCACAGTGCTTTGGTAATTGGGAAAGCTAGAAAGGAGAAATATTAAAACCCTGCCTTCGATAATTTATTTTTCCTACATTCTGGCTTCGATAAATGAAAGGTTATTCTTTTTCGAGTACAAGCGATTGGGAGAGAGGTGTTTGGAGATTTTGAACCTCTGTCCACATAGATGAAGATGGAAGAGCTCAACCAATTGAGTGAAGAACTTAAATATGCATTATAATATGCTTTGTGTGGGTGGATTGCTGCTTTACTTTTGTTTTATTTTTTTTTGGCACCCAGTTAATTCATCAACAGGCACCTATACATAATAATGGTCTCCCCCCAACCATACACGGCCTTTATGAAGAAAAAAATTAATCAAAGCTTGAATTTGTGCTTAGGAATGAAAAGGAAGAAATAAAGAATAAGAAATCCCAACAGATGATTCATGAACATATTAGATAGAGAAGTGTAGAAAAAGTGTTCCATAATTTCTTCATTTCTTAGACATACAGGGAGAGAGTTTGAGGGTGTGCTTCAACATTTTGGCCAGCCTACAATTGATTTCTTTAGTAGATAAGGTTCATTGTTCATTGTGTGAACATGATTTGAAAACTTACGTAAAGCTCAATCCCTTTATGAGTTAATGTACCAAAAGGAGGTTTCCAAAAAAAAAAATTACCAAAAGGAGTCATTTGTATCTATGTGAAGGACTTGTTGATTATATTCGGGTTTAGAAAGAACACATATAGTAGAGGTTACAAGAGATCGTCATCTTTATTTTACAACAAATAAAATGAATATTTTGGTAACATCAATAACATCATAAAAAATGACACACAGCTCATTAGATGATTTATGTTAACCTTCCACTCTCTCTCTCTCTCTCTCTCTCTCTCTCTCTCTCTCTCTCTCTCTCTCTCTCATAGGTGAAATTTATTGTTTATGGATATCACATATACATAGTATACATCTCTCTCTAAAGAGGGGGGATACTTTGCTTATGCTTGAAAAAATTATGAGGATCGACCATGGTTTTCACACGCACCAATCTATCAAAATTACCTTTGAAGTACTTCCTTCCATAAAGTGTAGCAGTTTCAAAGTTAGTCTTATTATCCTGGTTCGCACCTATGTCGAGGTCCCTGTAGTTTTGGAACGCCTCTCTTGGATTCTTGGAGACATATGGTGTCGTCATGTCATACAACTCTCTTGTTAAGTTAACGTACTTGTTGGTGGCCTCAATCCCTTCGTCAGACCACGACGAATAGTATAGAGCAAAAAATAGGTTTCCGGCCCTGTGAGGGTATGGAGTTGCTGACTCAGAAATCTCACTCATTCTTCCACCATAAGGGTTCCAATCCAACCAAATCTGCTCTATCTCAATCATCTTCTTCCATATAGAATCAAAAACATGTTTTGGAATTGGTTCCTTCACATAGTCTGACTTACCTTTGTAGAAGGTCCCTGGGTCAATGGACTTGTTGAGAAGAATTTCTATGGGGGTTCCAATAGGAATTCCAGCCCAAATTACAGTGGATTCCACCCAGCTCACTTCATAGCAGTCTTTTCGTTGTAAGCCCAGTTCAGGGAAACTCTCATTCAACAATGCCACAACCTTGTCACTTGTTCCCAAGAAATGGCCAATGAATGATACTCCCACAGTCTTGTTTCCCTTGGTATCAATATTCTGCACTTGTGGCTGTGCTCTGAGGAAGACCTCTTTGGGCAGCTGGGGTGCAACAGTTTGCCACTTGTAAACCAAATCTGTAACACCTTCCTCTATGGTCTTTGTAAGGCTGAACACAGTCACTTTGGGTGGAACTGGAACCAGCTTGAGCTTCCATGAAAGAATAACTCCGAAGCTAGCTCCACCACCTCCTCTGATGGCCTAGAAAAGGTCCTCTCCCATTGAATTTCTATCAAGGATTCTACCATTGGCAGTAACTAGCCTAGCATCCACGATATTATCGACGCTAAGCCCATACTTTCTCATCAAAAACCCATAGCCGCCGCCACTAAAATGGCCACCAGCACCAACCGTTGGACAAATCCCAGCAGGAAACCCGTAAACGTTGGTTTTTGTACCAATTGCATAATAAACTTCTCCAAGAGTAGCTCCAGAGTGAACCCAAGCGCTCTTATCAGCAACATTAACATCAATGGAGTTAATGTTAAACATGTCGAGAATGACAAAGGGCACATCCGACGTGTAAGATAAACCCTCGAAATCATGGCCACCACTTCGGATTTTAATTTGCATCCCATGATGTTTGGCACAAAGCACAGTTGCTTGGACGTGGGACTCATTCTTGGCTGCTATTATGGCCAAAGGTTTTGGAGTTGCAGCTGTAGAATATCTGTGGTTATTGATATGTGCTACCAAAACAGATTGAAATGAGCTATTTTGAGGGGTGTAAATTGATTCTTGGATTGTGTGGTCAGGGTGAGGATATTTTGTGAGGCATTGGAGAAAGCCATCAATGGAAACTGTTCTTGCAGTTGTCCATGGTATCGAGAGTGAAAGGACGGAGAGAATGAAAAGCAGGACTGGAGGGTTTCTGAACTTCATTGGTAATATGTGGGATTGTAGCTTTCTTGATTTAATGCATAGCAGTGTGATAATACAACATGCTTGGGGGCGGTTTTTTATAAGGGAGCCAAAGCAGCCAACTTTGAATTTGTTTTTGGTTTCTCACACAACCCTTTGTAGCGTATCAAATTCAACTTGTTATGTTGAATTTTATAATATTATAAAATCCAATTGTAATATTAGTGTATTTTATTGTATAGTTGTAGACAATCCAATTGTAGACTTCGCTAATATTAGAAAAGCTTATCCGTTTGAGAAATGGACTTTTCAAATCTCCCTCCTCAACGCTGGAATATATAGCATACGCAGTTGCAACGTCCTCTCTTAATTCTATAATATTAAAGCGCAACGTTTTGATTGTTGTACATTGAATATGTAATCAAGATAATTATCTTGAATCAAAGTACCCACTAGTGTATTAGTTTCGAGCAATTGTTCTTCCAGAAAAGGTTATGCATTCGAGTTTTAGCATTCGTGTATAGTGTTTGTGAGTTTAGTATATTATTGCCTCTCTCAATAGAAAAGGTTCTAAAAATAATAATTACCTTGAATCACGTGGAAAATAATAAAATGATGGTTAGTTGGTGAATATAAACTGAAATTCTTGTTAACCAAAAAAATGTTATGTTCACATTGCTAAATATTGACTGTTAGGCACCCCATGGACTAATTGACAAATAAATGCAAATTATATTAGAAAGGTATACAAATGGATGCCCCCAAGTCTAGAAAAGATTATCTTGTTTGTTTTGAGTTTCAATAGGAGTTTCTCGCTACCACGTATTGAAAGTCTGGTCGATTGACTTGGCCAATGGCAATCCTTTTCCCAGAAAAATATTGTTTGAGTTCAAAAGTAGAGATGCTACCTCCCTAGTTCTGGACCAAGGAAAAGCATAATGTGCGATATTCCATTGCAGATCCTCTTTTATATTATGGGAAATGTGGAAAGCTTGGTCTATATTGTTAAACCCATTCTATGTAATAGTCATATCATCAAGTTGGTATTTTTAAGAAAACAAGGGGTAACTGGTCATTATAGCATTTCCGCTTTGCTTACCTTCCTAGGGGAAATTTCTCTAGGGTAGAGTTGTTTGACAAAGTGTGGTGGGCATTTATTGATGTTTTACTCACATTCATAGCAGCAAAGTTGGTATTCATAAACTAAGAAGGGATCATGTTAGGGTTGAAAGCGATCCGATTTGCATCAGTTTCACTTTAAAAATGCGACAAAATCAATCAACCGTTGAATGGTGCGATTTGATTTGTTTAAGCTAAGATAAGGAGAGAACTCAAACCAAATCAAACAACGATTAGGCAGTTTGGTTCAAGTGGTTTGGGCATTTAGATCTGGGCGCTCAACACTTCTTTTTTTTTTTCCTTCTTTTTTTCTTTTTTTTTTATAGTGATTTAGCTCAATTATAGTACAAAGTTATATGATTTTTCTAAAATTGTTTAGTGTTTTCTAAGGACGATTTATGATTGAAGATTTGAAAAATAAGGGGTTGTTCGGTAACGTTTTATGAGAATATTTTCAAAGAATAAAAATGAGAAAACAAATTTGCATTTTCAAAATTCGAGAATGCATCTGGTAGATTAATTAAAAAACAAATTCAGAAAATAAAAACAGTGAAAACGTGTCTATTAGTACAATTTGAAAATAACTTCATTTTACTATTTTTTTTCGTTTAAATGCATTGTGAGGATAATATGGTAAATTTACACTTTTTCATATTAAAAAAATTTAAAATTAAAAGAAAAATCAAATAATGGATCCTCTTTTTATGGAACACAACTACCCATTATTTGTTTTAATTCTAAAATAAATTTAATTTTTTCTTTTAAAAAGCCTCTCGCAAGCGCGGAAGTGCATGCAGAGAATGGTGAAACATTCAAAATACCAGAAAATGCCCTTGGTTAATGCAAACATTAAGAATTGAAATTATTAATTAAATGAGAATAATATGGTAAATTCACACTTTTTCATATTAAAAAAATTTAAAATTAAAAGAAAAATCAGATAATGGATCCTCCTTTTAAGGAACACAACTACCCATTATCTTTTTTTAATTCTAAAATAAATTTAATTTTTTATATAAAAAAAGCCTCTTGCAGGTGCGGAAGCGCATGCAAAGAGGCTAGTTTTAATTAAACATAAGAAAGTTCTAATCTTTCGTTTTCATAAACGCCACAAAATTAATATCATAATTGAGTCTAGTGTCAAAGTCTCTTAACATGAATAATTCAATAGGCCAAGATTGACTAATATTTTGATTATAAATTGAAGTAACATTATACAGGATCCCGAGTCTCTGCATTTAGAATCTACGCATTTTTCTGCATTTCACTTAATCTTAATTGTTGTAATAATCTAACGACCCATAACATGACACGTTAGCTATCATCAGTTAGGTTAAGTTTTAACACTCTAAAAATCCAGTTTTACCCTTCCAATAAAATCGAGAATTCTTAACTAGAGTAGAGCTTCACTAGCACATCAAGATAGGTGTAAATATCAGCATTTGTCACACCAAAAAAATAAGAAAAAGAAAAATAATCATCATTTGGGTTGAGGGGCGAAGCCTTGATTGTGGCTTGGTCTGGTCTAGCCCAATGCCTGTCCAACTCAACCGGACCGAAGTAAGTAGCAAGCTGGGCCTAAAACTAACTATCCCTGACCCACTAGACCCAATTTCCCTGAAAGTCAAAGATTAAGCTCATTTTCATGGCCTTCAACAAGCCACGAGTTCCAGTATCTCTGCGAGTCGAGTGACCCAACTTCTTGGCCTTGGGCTGGGTGCTTTGCCTTCCCAATTTCTCTCTGTTCACCAGTCTTAATCCTTAAGGCATTAAATTTGGAGGTTGGAAGCAAAAACTTCCTGCTTATTATTTCTTAGTTGTCCTAACTAAGCAAGCACACATGGTAGTTAATTTGGCAAAAGTGACGAAACCCAACTCACATTTCATGGAAACTCCAAGTAGTTGTGCAATTTTAGCAGCTGGGTTCTTCCTTCTTCTCCATGTTTCAATGGCAGCTTCAAATCCAACCCAAGACACCTTCTTCCTCCAATGCCTTTCCAATCATTCCCAATATTCCTCCCCACCAATCTCTGCAGTCACCTACTTCCCCAACAACCCTTTATACACATCCATCTTGCAGTCATATATCAGAAACCTGCGCTTCATAACCCCCACAACCCCAAAGCCACTGTTCATAGTCACTCCCACACACGTTTCCCACATCCAAGCTTCAATCTTTTGCTCCAAAATCCATGCCCTTCAAGTCAGAATCCGCAGTGGCGGCCACGATTATGATGGGCTCTCTTATGTGTCTCAAGTTCCGTTCATCATCGTTGACATGTTCAGTTTAAGATCCATAAGTGTCAACGTAGAAGATGAGAGTGCTTGGGTTGAATCTGGAGCAACATTGGGTGAAGTTTATTACAGAGTAGCAGAGCAGAGCAAGATCCATGGCTTCCCAGCTGGTGTTTGCCCCACAGTTGGGGTTGGAGGACACTTGAGTGGAGGTGGGTATGGTAATATGATGAGAAAATATGGCCTTTCTGTTGATAACATACTTGATGCTCAAATTGTTGATGTTAATGGAAGACTTTTAGATAGAGAGTCAATGGGAGAAGACCTCTTTTGGGCTATTAGAGGTGGAGGTGGAGCTAGCTTTGGTGTGATTGTTTCTTGGAAAATCAAGTTGGTTCCTGTCCCAGAAATTGTCACAGTTTTTCGAGTTGAGAGGACTTTAGAACAAGGTGCCACCGACATTGTTCATCAGTGGCAATATGTTGCTGATACAATTCATGAAGATCTTTTCATTAGGGTGGTTGTGATGCAATCGAATAAAAAGGGGCATCAGACAGTGAAAGCTAAATTTGTGGCATTGTTTCTAGGAAATGCAGAAAAGCTTCATGCTTTGATGGATGAGAGCTTACCCCAATTGGGTTTGAAGCCTGAGGATTATATTGAAATGAGTTGGATAGAATCTGTCTTGTATTGGTCTAATTACCCAATTGGAACTTCCACTGATGTCTTGCTTGAAAGACAACCATCATCAGAAAAATTTCTGAAGAAGAAATCTGATTACATCCAAGAACCAATGTCAAAGTCAGGTCTTGAAGAACTTTGGAAGAAAATGATGGAACTGAGAAAGCCAGTACTAACATTCAATCCTTATGGTGGAAAAATGAGGGAAATTTCAGAGCTTGAAACCCCATTTCCACATAGAGCAGGAAATGTGTACAAAATCCAGTACTCAGTGAATTGGAAAGAGGAGGGTGTGGAGGCTGCAGATAAAAACCTTGATCTGATAAGAAGGCTTTATGAGTTTATGACACCTTATGTGTCAAAGTCACCAAGGTGTTCATATCTCAATTACAGAGATGTTGATTTGGGTACCAATGGAAATGGCAATGCAAGCTACTCAGAAGCTAGTGTTTGGGGGACCAAGTACTTCAAGGGGAACTTTGACAGATTGGTACAAGTGAAGACTGCTGTAGATCCAGGAAACTTTTTTAGTTATGAACAAAGTATTCCATCTCTTACAGCTTGGGAAGGTAAAATGGCAGAGTAAAGGCTGCTTTGTGTTTGTGTGTGTATATATATATATTTTTAAAGCAATGAAAATTTATTTGTATAAGATATTATTGTTGTACATGCAAAAGTTTGTAGCAGAATAAGTGGAGCATGTGGAAATGTTGGATTTGAAGGTGAGGAACTGAATTTGTCCAGTTTTCCTTGGCCTATTTGATGGAAATTCCAAGTTTAGTTGTCTTTTTTCCTTGTTGCCTTTCCTTTGTCTTGGATGAATATTCCTGTTGGGTTTTCCTTTTTCTTATGATTGTGGAAGATGGATTCGAAAGTTGGAAGCCATTGGAAAGAGTTATATCAATAGTTGGTCCGCTTGGTTTTTTTCCTATTCACTATTATAAACATAGCTACAAGTTTATCTGCTTAATATAAACACAGCTATAAGGACAAGAGTGTAACAGGAATGAAGGCAGGAATGAAGGCGGTGATGAGGGAAAAATGCTTAACGGAGATGGAGATGGGGATGGGAATGACATACCCACCCCGATTTGCTTGTCATCCTCATAAGAGTGGACAGTCCCAGATTTTATCCTCCTTAATACGATCACCTTCCTAGGTGCATAATTTGTCACATTCCATGTGTTTAATGCTTGATCAAAATTTCACTCAACAACTCAAGTGAAGCCTGATAGTGGCTCATTCTAGTCTAAGCCCAAAATCAACCCAATCCAATCCGACTGGAGTACCTATAACCATAGTTCCGAGTCGTTCAATGGTGAAGGTGTCATATATGGACCATATATGTGAACTTTCATAGTAGTCACATGATTCATTTGAATAGTAACTTCAGTTAAGTTTAATGAAATGATCGTGTGGGTAATATGAAGGTTCATATGAGGAGTCCATATATGACACCCTCACTATAGAATTTCGCCCTTAATTCCCTGACCCAATGGTCGTTTTCATTTATTTATTGTTTCCTTTGAATGCTTCATTTGTAAATTCTATTGATTTATTCATCAAGAAAAAAAAATTATTATCTAGAACAAATTGACGGATCATTTTATGCATCAATTGGTTAAACCAGCATAAAATTCAAAATTCTAATTTTCAATTCTAATTTCTTCTTAAGAAAGTTAGGTTTTCTTTGGCAAGTTTGTGTTTCCTTTTTCCATAGGATTGTATGCCTAGGATGTCGAGCCTCTGCATTTAGCATCTGTGCATTTACACACATTTAAAGGGATATTAACCATTAGATTGATCTATTGAATTTTAACAAGTCCACATCCATGGGCGGCCAGCCCAAATTTTTTTTAAAAAAAATTACCTACATGTGTTATAAGCCCATCCTAAAATTTAAAAAAATTAAAAACAAACCCTACACATATATTGCTCATCCAGGTGGTCCCATATCTTCTCTCTCCTTCTCTTTTGGCTATTAGACTTCTTGTTTCTCTCTCTCTCTCTCTCTCTCTCTCTCTCTCTCTCTCTCTCTCTCTCTCTCTCTCTCTCTCTCTCTGCTACCTGACAGCAGCAAGTTTCTCCCTCTCTCTCTTTTTTGGGTCAAATTCTCCCTTTATTGGCTACATCTTCTATTCTCTTGGGTGGGCAACTTGACAACAACATATTCTCCTCTCCTTTTGTCAACAAGAAGTATTATTCTCATTCTCTCCTTTGTTATATATCTTTAATTATAGTTTTAATTAAAAATTGAGTATTTTAGGAATTAAGGATGAATTATAATTTTGGGATTTTGTTGAAATTAATCAGGGCTTTGATTAGAGATGAATTATTGTATGGCTTTGATTTGGGATTTTGTTAAAATTGAGTATTCTAGGGTTTAGTTATGGATGAATTATAAATTTTGGTTTTGATGCTATTATGAAAATTGGTTTGATTTTTTATTAGTATGTTTGATTAAAATTCTTTCTACATATTATTCATAGGCTATCTTTTAAGAGTTCCAAGCCTCGCAGGGTTAAATTTAAATTTAAATAGTGTTGTTTTGTATTGCATTGCATTTACTTTTGGTTTTAGTTTTAGCTTTTGTATTTGTTGAACTTTTATTTATGGATAGAGATGCATTTGAGGGTATGGCTCATTATGTCCCATTGACTAGGTGTATATTTTTATGTTTATTAATGAAATTCACTTGTACCATCGAGTTTAGTATGTAAGTTTTGCCCAACCGGCTTTCGAATCCTGGAACCGCCACTGTCCACATCTCAGCATCTCTTTACACCTTATGTGTATCTAATATCTTTGAATTTGCATAAATACCACCTGAACTTTCAGGCATGTGCATCATTACAACATGAACTTTTAATTTTTATTTTTAACCACCTGAACTTTATAAAGTGTTGCAATCCACCACCTACGTCTAACTCTGTTAAAATTTCCGTTAAGTTTAAGGGTATTTTTGTCAATTAACTATAACAAAGAATAATTATATAAAAAACAGATTTTTAAAAAAAGTTAACCTAATTACAGCGCCTTCACCCTACCCCTACTCCTACTTTTCCAACTTTTCCAACATCAATTCGCTCCACTACAAAAAAATCTAACCCTCCCAAAACCCACCCTCTGCACACACCATACTCTATATTCATCTTTGTCTCTTGGCATCTCTTGTGTGGGTTGTTGAAATTGAGTAGCAAACTGAGGACTGAAGTAACCGATATGGACAATAACTTCAGATACGCTGGGGAGTCACCAAATTATGGTAAGCTTCAACAATTACGTATTTATACTTTTTAGATTGTCAGTAATTATTTGGTAAGTGTGTGGTGATTGATACGTTTGAGTTTTTAATGTTTTATGGTCAATATTGGTTCTAAATTTATGTGTTTTTCTGAATTTCTTGATTGTTTAGCTTTACTGTAACTTTAAATTTTTTATTGATGTTTAATCTTGTAGTTTGCTTTATGACCAAAAAAAAATCTTGTAGTTTGCTTTGTCTGTATTATGATATTTTGCTTAACAATTGAATTTGCATCGAGTGTCTTTGAGGCTATGTCGAATATGTTAAATTTTCACGTTTATATCTTATGCTGTGACTCACACAACACACACACACATATATATATATATATATATATATATATATATATATATATATATATATATATATATGTACTTCAATAAAATAAAAAACGTTGCCTTGTTAGTTCAACAAAAAGGAGCAGCTCCTAATATTTGTTATTTGGTTTATGAAGATAGTTCTGAAAAATTATAGGTTTTGTTTGTTATTTGCATGTATAAAACTAAATTCACATGAAAATTACGATCATGTATAGTGTATTACTGTGGATATATATGTTAAATTTTTGAAATTTTAAAAATAGTGGTAACTTTTGTTTGTTCAATGTTCTATACACAGAGGGTTTAGATCCAACATTGTGGACTGCTGAAATACACCATGGTGGTCAACTTCAAGACATAGGTAATGGATACAACTTTTATTCTGGTGATAGTGTGGTTTGGGTAGACAACTTAAATCGAGACTACATGTCACCTTTTGATTTTGATGATTTTGCAAAGAAATTGGGGTATCAAGAACGTGTTGGATACTACTATAGAGTGCCAGAGGGAGTAAATGGGGTGGAAAGTAAGTTGGTTTGTATTACAAATGACGAGGTGTTTAATAACATGTTTGATAACTTGCTTCATAGTAGAGTTGTTGTTTATTTCTCTCATGGAATTTCTTGTGGGCTTCTAGAGAGTCAGGCATCTATTAATAACCATTATGTGCAGCAAATAGATATATTTCAAACTGAGAGGCAGCAAAGTAACACACTTTAGCCAGAGAAGTCTCCTCAATCAGATGTGCTAGAATTTAATTGGGTGGATGTGGATGTACAAGAAGAGGAAGCAACCGCTGAATCTGATGATGAATTTATTGATTCTGATTATGAGCAAGATGAAGAAGGGCTTGGTGTACATCATTTGAGCAAAATGAAGATGATGTCATATATGACCAAAATGTAGAAGGTTCTAACAAGGAAGATATACAAAATGAGATTGGACTAGAAGAGAAAGAGTTTGATGAATACAATTCAGAAGATCTTAAAAGCCTAGATGGGAACTCATCTAGTGATGAAGAACCAAATATAGTGAATAGGAGAAGGATGAAGAAGAAATTGCCAAAATTTAAACAATTCAGGAGAGAAACTGATATTAGAACATTAGAGTTTCATTTGGGGATGGTTTTTGCAAATGCCAAGGAATTCAAAGAAGCTGTGAAATGGCATTTTGTTAACCATTGCCCCGGTCTTACAAGTTCAAAATAAATTATTGGTATAAGGTTAAGGCTGTTTGTAAAGTTGAGCCATGCCCTTGGTCTGTGTACGCTTCTTCTAATGGCTTGTCTGACAAACATTCCCCTTTTACATGTTAAAACATTAGTTCAAAATCACACATGTGGAACTGATGAAAACAATACAAGTGTGACTAGTACTTGGTTGTCTGAGAGATATGCTGACGATTTATCCATTAATCCAAAAATGGATGTGAAGACAATGAAAGCTATGGTGAGGAAAGATTATATGGAAGAAATCTCAAGGTGGAAAGCATATAGAGCAAGATCAATAGTAAATGAGAAGCTTGAGGGTTCCTACCAAGAGCAGTATTCCATACTTACAGATTACTGTGAAGAGCTTAAGAGGTCCAATGCTGGAAGTACAATTATGTTGAAAACAAAATTGGAAGGTGAGAAAGTCAGATTTCATAGGCTATACATATGTTTTGCAGCCTTGAAAACGGGATTTATTGAGGGTTGTAGACCTATTGTGGGTTTAGATGGGTGTCACATTAAAGGTCCACATCCAGGGCAACTTCTAGTTGCTTTACGGGAATAGATGGGAATAATGGAATGTATCCCATAGCCTATGCTATTGTTGAGATTGAGAATAAAAGCACGTGGACTTGGTTCTTGGATTTATTTTAGAATGATGTTGGGATCAACAATGGGTTAAGTTGGGTGTTTATCACTGACAAACAGAAAGGTTTAATACCTTCTGTAGAGACATTGTTTCCTAGTGCAGAACATAGGCATTGTGTTAGGCACCTTTACAACAACTTCAAAGTACTACATGAGGGTTTAGAATTGAAGCAAAGGTTGTGGGCAGCATCAAGGGCAACAATAGTGCCTTGGTTTGATGTTGAGATGAGTAGTTTACAAAAGTTGGATGATGAAGCATATAAGTGGCTTAAAAAGGAAAATGCACACTACTGGAGCAGATCACATTTCTCTGAGCACCCAAAATGTGATATTTTGCTAAATAACTTGTGTGAGGCATTCAATAGTGCCATACTGGATGCAAGGGATAAACCTATTTGACTATGTTGGAAACTCTGAGAATGTATATGATGTTGAGGATGGCTAAACAAAGGGAAGAATGTGACAAATGGCATGGTGATATTGGGCCAAGGATCCATACGATCCTTGAGAAGAATAAGGTAGAAAGCAATAAGTGCATTGCTCATTTGGCAGGACAAAAAATGTATCAGGTGGTGCATATGAGTGGGGTTCAATTTGCAGTTGATCTGGCTCAGCACACTTGCACATGTAGAGGGTGGAATTTGACTGGAATTCCTTGTGGACATGCAATAGCTTGCATTTGTAGAAGGCATGAAGATCCTTTCAAGTATATACATTCATGTTATAAGAAGGCATCATGGAAAAGGGCTTATGGACCTTTTATTCACCCTATAGCCAATGAAGAGTTGTGGGAACACACTAACTTTCCTCCCATTTTGCCCCCTGTGTATCATAGGCAACCTGGGAGACCCAAAAAAGTGAGGGCAAGAGAGAGATGAGAAACCAGCAGCACCTACTGGATCTAAGCTATCAAGATCCTTCCATGTCAAAATAAAATGCTCCATTTGTGGGGAGCAAGGCCACAACAAGAGAAAGTGCGATAAAAGAGGTGGTGCCATCAATAAGGTATTTAGCTTGATTGGTATCATTTGCAAGCACATGATATATGTTTATAATTATTGAATTTATTTGTAGGTAAAAAGACCAAGTGCATCAAGAGGCCAACCAAGCTCTATCAGTGAACAAACAATTCAACCAAATTTAGCAAATACATCAACATACCAACCAAGCTCTAGCTTGCCAATAGAATCACAACCCGTTTCTTTTGTGACAACCAGCACAAAAAGGAAATTTAGGCTCAAGTCTCCTGCTAAGAAGACAGAGATTTAGAGATCATGGAGGACTTAATTGCTTGGTTATATTTCTGTTTTCTAATTAATTTGAAGTTTATTATAGGCATGTCTTGTAGAAGGACTGCACTGGTGTTTTGGTACTTGAATTTAGGCATTCCTAGAACTTGTTGTCAATTGCAGATGTTTAGTACCTTTTTGGGATATTTATATATACTAGGAATGCAATTGATTCCTTCCCAAAACCCATGATGAAGTTACAAAATTTAAATTCTAGCTTTGATGTTAAATTTTTTGAATTTGTTGGATTGAGGGTGAGGTAATTGTACTCTGAAATTTTTTTTTTTCGATATGCAAACTTCCATTGAAATGAAGGACAAGCCTTTGAACAAATAGTGCAAGCCATGAAATGAATGCAAGAAGGCTTTGGCACAAAAAAGAAGAAGGGAAATACAGGAAGGCAACAAAATCAATTGACCATTGCAATCTGATATAATATTTGGTGGAATAAAGACGATGGGGTAGAGAGAAGAGAGAGAGATATGGAGGTTAGCTTTATTTTTTTGTATTTTTAATTCTGTTTTTTTATATAATTATTCTTTGTTATAGTTAATTGACAAAAATACCCTTAAACTTAACGGAAATTTTAACGGAGTTAGACGTAGGTGGTGGATTGCAACAATTTACAAAGTTCAGGTGGTTAAAAATAAAAATTAAAAGTTCATATGGTAATAACGCACATGTCTGAAAGTTCAGATGGTATTTATGCAAATTTCCCATATTAAAAATACAAAATAATAATCTCAGCCCCCAACCCAGCCCTTACCCGCCCCAGTCCTAAACCACTCCCACCGATTGCTGCTATCCATGGCCACCACCTCTCTCTGTGCCATCCATAGTCCTATAGTAGTATTTAACATGGAATTATTGTTTCAACAGCAAGCAAGTGCTTCAAAATTAAACTGCAATTGAAAGTCCTAGAGGTGCCTTCCAACTATAGGACCTAGTGAAGGTGTGTGTGAGAGAGAAGAAAGTATGTAATCTCATTACAAAGTCTTTTACGTAAACCATAAAATAATTAACGTAGCTATCGAAGAACAAGGGTTTGAAGACAAAATATCTCATCTCATGAAGTCGATCCTTTTATCAAAGTCAGTGGTCCCTAATTTGAAATGTTCAAACTCCTAGGCACCACCTTCGGCGCACTGCTTCCTGTCCATTTCATTGACCTGGTCAATGCCATAACACAATATGCTTAATTATCTTCGAAAATTGTTTTTTTTTTCTTTCATATAAATATTTTCTAATAACATTGACTAATTATGCGATCAGTGGTTAATTTTCTAGATCATGCAGCATACCTACCATAACGCACATGGTACATGTACCTATGACTTGATTAACAACTATACATATAAAGACATATCTATGCATGCATTTTGTTATGTACAATGAAAACAAGGTGACTTTGTTTGACACAGGATTCAAAACATGGCATCTGGTTTCAGACATTCTTTTTATTTAAATATAGGGTGAGTTAATTGATCATATATGCAGAAAACGTAAACTAGTTTTGGATTTTGGACCAACTTCATTTGTAAACCTGCTATCATTTTCATTACATGCTGTCTATCTTGTCACTTGATATATTTAAACTGCAGATGAGTTTAATATTTTTATGTTAACCTGTTATAACTGCCAATCAAGCTAATGGTGCTGCCCATTGGATTGCGCGCTTTAGTCTCCCTTCCCTGGTAATGGTTTGTCGTTCTGGATGGATGAGAGACCTCCTTGGCTCATGGATTCCGTTCATGATGATTGGCCTGATTCGCATGTTTTTTTTCTTAAGTTCAGTTGTAATGCTGCATGTTTGGTTCTCTTTTTTCTTACTTGGAGTTTTGTTATCCCATATGATTTTCTTCGGGAAGGTTTTAACGAGACCACTCTTTTACACAACGATTCTTGTTTTGTGTTTTGCTGTTGGTTTTAATGAAATATCGTTTGCTAAAAAACAAAACTGTTGTAACTGCAGGCCAAACAAAAAAGAAAAAAGAAAAAAGAGATAATGACCTAAGAGAAAAGAAAAAAAAAAAGAAAAAAAGAAACGAATGTTACTGGTGTTAATGATTTAATATTGGATGCTAAAAAAAAAAAGAAAAAAAAAATCAATTTGTGACGAATTTGTAAATATAGATATGGATCTTTCGAGTCCTCTCTTCTCACCTATTGAGAAACAAATTTATATTGCTATAGAAAAAATAAATATTTGTATGCTTCCAAAAATATCAAATCGTATCTCCCTATGTTTAGACAATAATTAAATCTTCAATTTGATTTTAGTTTGAATTTTCCTATATTAAAAGGTTAGAGAATTTTCAAAACAAAAGTCAATAATCCCAATTTAATCTAGTCAAATTGTAAACCATCAAATAGAAATAAAAGTCAAAATGTACACAAGTATAGTGTGGATGGACCAACGCACCGAGTTTAGAAAAAGTTGGATTCTTGAGATATGCATGCATGATTGGTGCAGATTCACTTTCCATAAAATTTTCCATTGAATTTTCTCATCAGCATTAAATTTTATGGAAAAAATATCAGAAAATAAAAAATACCAAAAAATAAAAAGTCTCCCCTCTGGCTGTATATAAGAGGACCAAAACCACACAGCAAACACACAACCAATAGACAAAAACGATGAGAGGCACAATGCCTAGAATTCTTCCACTTGCTGTTTTGTTTGTTGTTTTTTATGTTTCTGCATCATGGGCAGCCTCTGGTTCTGTCTATGACAACTTTGTTCAATGCCTAAACACAAAAGCAAACTCATCATCTTCAACCCCGTTGGCAAACATAGTTTTTGCCCAAAACAACCCTTCATACACATCTGTGCTAAGAGCCTACATCAGAAACTCCAGGTTCAACAAAACCTCAACGCCAAAACCAGTGCTCATAGTCACCCCCTTAGCTGAATCCCATGTCCAGGCCTCTGTCCTCTGCGCAAAGCAGCTTGGCATACAGCTCAAAATCCGAAGCGGCGGGCACGATTATGAGGGTGTTTCTTATTGGTCTGATCAGACTTTTATTGTTCTTGACATGTTTAATCTCAGGAGTATCACTGTGGACATCAAAGACGGTTCTGTTTGGGCTCAGGCTGGAGCCACACTTGGAGAAATGTACTATAGGATTTGGGAGAAGAGCAAAGTTCATGGCTTTCCTGCTGGAGTTTGTGAAACAGTTGGTGTTGGTGGGCACATAAGTGGTGGCGGCTATGGAAACATGTTGAGGAAGTATGGCCTTGCTGTGGACAATGTCATTGATGCTCAGATTGTTGATGTTCAGGGGAGGCTTCTTGACAGAAAATCAATGGGAGAAGACCTCTTTTGGGCTATTAAAGGAGGAGGTGGAGGAAGCTTTGGAGTTATTATTTCATACAAATTGAAGTTGGTTTCTGTGCCTGAAATTGTTACAGTGTTCCGGGTGGAGAGAACCTTGGAAGAGAATGCAACTGCCGTCGTTTTGAAGTGGCAAGAGGTGGCGCCAACCACAGACGATGGTCTATTTTTGAGGATGCTTTTGCAGCCTGTGACTTCTAAAGTGAAGAAGGGTGAGAAGACTGTTAGAATCTCAATTTTGGCCGAGTTTCTTGGCAATGCCGACCAACTTGTGTCATTATTGGGGAAAGAGTTTCCTGAATTGGGTTTGAAGAAGGAGAACTGTATGGAGATGAGTTGGATTGACTCTATGCTTTGGTGGGCTAATTTTGATAATGGGACTAAACCTGAAGCGTTGCTCAATAGAAATCCCAATGATGCAAATTTCCTGAAAAGGAAGTCTGATTATGTTCAAACCCCAATCTCCAAAGATGGGTTGGAGTGGTTATGGAAGAAGATGATTGAGCTTGGCAAAACAGGGTTGGTGTTCAATCCATATGGTGGGAAAATGAGCCAAATTCCGGCCTCTGAGACGCCTTTTCCACACCGTGCTGGGAACTTGTTCAAAATTCAGTACTCAGTGAATTGGGAAGATGCAGGAGAGGATTTAGAGAAGAATTATCTCACACAAAGCAGGAGGCTTTACAGTTACATGACCCCATTTGTGTCCAAGAACCCAAGAAGCGCTTTCTTGAATTACAGGGACCTTGACATTGGTATCAATACATTTGGTGACAACAGCTATGAAGAAGGGAAGGTTTATGGATTGATGTACTTCAATGACAACTTTGATAGGTTGCTGAAGGTGAAGACTGCTGTTGATCCAGAAAATTTCTTCAGGAACGAGCAGAGTATCCCTACTCTTCCAAGTAAGGCATAGGAGAATTTAGCTGTTGACACAGCTTGTATTGGTTATTGATTCATCATACTATAAGTTAAAAAAAATAATAATAATGTCACTTAGATAGATGAGTATTTGGTTATTTTTTATTGAGCGCTTGTCATAGTGAATATACAAAATTTATACAATTTACTCTTTGATTTTAGATTATGGGACATGTGACATGTATAAGAAAATTAAAACAATCTCATTCATTCTAGTTAATGCAAATGGTAGGACACTAGCATGATTGATGGTGTCTACCTTTCAATGCTGATTGTGACCATTTCTTTCTATCTTCTCTGATTGGTTTGCTTGCTCAATAATCTGAAAGAGGCTCTCTCTCAACCATTGGAAAAAGAAAAAGGAACTGAGTGATGGGTTATGAGTCTTTTTTTATTTTTCTCTTTTTTTCTTTGGGTTTATTTCTTTCAATATTCTCTATGAACAAAATTATCCATGCAGATTCTTCACTTCAAGCTTAAAAACCACTTTTCTTTTGATCAAAGTCAGAATATATGCTCCTTTCACAATGGCATATAGGTAAAAGTGAGTGGAAATAGCTGTCATTGAAAACTCTTATCTGCAATGAAGCTTCGGTTGGTTGGTAGGTCTTGACTTTATGGTTTTCACAAGTTTAGAATTATGCGTGTGGGATCCCATCGACTGCTAGAGGAGGAGTACAATTATACAATGTCTGGGCCTCAGGCTGTTCCCTATGACTAAGTCCTCTCCCCATAGAAGAACTTTCATGTGGGATGCCCTGCACATGACCCTTTTGACCTTTTTCTTTTGTGGGCTATCACCATGTGCTTTACTGTTATTGTTGTGTATCTTGAAATAGTAAGAACATTTTTGCATTCACTTTAGTTATGGATACTCCAATTTTTTGTAACACTTTGTTAGGATTATGGATGGTTGGTTTGCCAAATTGTTGGTGATTTCCAGTCAGTCATCAAGACTCCTTGTGAATGCATTCAACCTATTTGATGATATTCAGAAACCAATTTGCATTTGATTTAATTACTAAGCTCAAAGTGAAGAGATGCACATTTTAGCTCTCTGACTCTGGCTTGCCATTTTCCAGGGACTATATGTTTGATATGCTTTTGTTCCTGTAAATCAAAAATAGTTTTAACTCAATTACCACTAGCTTTTCCATGGCCTGCTTATGCATGAGCTTCCTACTTTCAGACAAAGGCTTGAACCCCAAGTTCATAAGGGAGTTAGACATGATTCTAGATTACCTGGAATTAATAAATAATGTAAACAGAACTTGTTTGATTGGATGGTTAAACACTCAAACTGCAATCTTCACATACATTTTGTTTCCTACTCCTGACCTCTCCAGAAGTTGCTGACGTTGGTTGCTGATATTGCAGATGGAAACTCAGACGTGAATAGCGGGTCAAGTTCCAACTTACCAATGGGGAAGCTATTCGTTCTACTGATATGCTTGCTTATCGGAGGTTGGTAACGAGAAATGTTTCCAGAGTCAAGACTAAGATCCTTCATAACCTTTTTGTTTTGTTTTGTTTGATTTTTAAATTCTCTGTTTAGTAAGTTCTTACTTAGCATATTGTCAATCCCTCAATGTTGTGTGTAAATTGAAGTCGTTTTTGGCTGGGGTTGAAAATCAGCATCTTAACTGACAGAAAATATCCTGGTTTTTTTTATAAAATTTTTAAAACCTCTAGTTAGTTGAGGGCGGCTTAGTTGATTCTCCGGGTTAACGTAGGACAGATATGTAGGCCATGCGAATAGTGAGAATGCGGCACTTTATAGTAGGTGATGACAAACTGCTCATTGCGGCCATTGTAGAAGTGATGAGTTATTTGCTGATGTATCCAAGACAAAATCATGTCATATTCCAAATTTCATCCAAGAATTTTTTCACTTGAAGTTTCCACTTCTACTTGGAAATTTTCAATGGCCAATGTCTGCAATGTTCTTTACTTTAGAGTACAAAGTTGGAACATCAACCAGATATTTACTAGGAACGTCAACCATATATAAACGACTGAGCCGGTACCATGTTATATGCAGAGGATATAATCATGGTGTTCTTCAACGTAAAACTACTTCCACTACTTGTCATCCCTTTCAACTCAGTTTGGTCCACAAGTTCAAATTCAATTTCTGAAAGCTTACTTCAATGTCTTTCCACTCACCTAAAGCATTCTAACTCAAGTAAGGAAATAATCTTAACCAGAAATAGTTCTTCTTATTCCTCAGTCTTGCAATCTTCCATACAGAACCTCAGATTCTTGAACAATTCAACGCCAAAACCCGAAGTTATCGTTACTCCTTTCCATGAATCTTATGTTCAAGCAGCAGTTATTTGCTCCAAGAAACATGGCATACAAATAAGATTCCGAAGTGGGGGCCATGACTACGAGGGCCTATCTTATGTATCATATGATCCTTTCATCATCATTGATCTTTTCAATCTTCAGACCATCCATATTGACATAGAGAATGAGAGTGCATGGGTCGAGTCAGGTGCTACACTTGGACAGTTGTATTATAGCATTGCGCAAAAGGGTAAGGTACATGGATTTCCAGCCGGATCTTGTCCTACAGTGGGTTTAGCGGAGGTGGATTCGTTACTATATTCAGGAAATATGGTCTAGCAGCTGACAATGTTATGGATGCTAGGACATATTAGCGGAGGTGGATTCGTTACTACTCCTTGGATTATATTCTAGAATAAACTCAAAATCATTTCTAATAGGACTTGTCTAGGGCATGAGCTATCCTTCTGGGATATTTTTTACCCCAAGCCGACATAGCCTTTTCTTCCACCAAGCTTTCTAAAATTGTGCAGATCCCTTTCAAATGCGTGCATTACTTTTTAACAAAAATAAAGCAATATTAGTTGTATTTCTCATTTCAACACACAGAAAACAAAATGATGACAGCTTCATGGAAGCAAGTGCATCACTACTGCATCACTACTGGATCATATTTCTTTTTTTGGGTACGCGTTTATGGAAAGTCTTTAATTAGTATAGAACTTATTTTTTGGATCCTACCATTGAAAAGTTATCAATAGCTACAATGTTCTATCAACTCATGGTGCCTATATAAGTGATCTCAGAGCTCATACAATTCCACATGCTCAAGGGCTATTAGAGGAGGGGGAGGTTCAAGCTTTGGAGTCATTCTGGCATGGAAACTTGAGTTGGTTCCTGTTCCTCCATCTGTAACAGTTCACACATAATCAAAGACCATACAACAGGGTGCAACCAAACTTGTTTCTAGATGGCAAGCTATAGCAGATACGATTCCTGAAGGGAATTTCTTGCGTTTGGTTATATAAGTTGCAAATGGAGCTGGTACAAATGGCGGGATAACTATTCAAGTTATATTCAATTTCTTGTTTCTTGAGACTATCGAGAAACTTCTCCCTTGGATGAAAGAAAATTTCCAAGAGTTAAGTGTAGAGCAGACCAAATTCGCTGAAATGAGTTGGATTGAGTCTGTTCTATCCATGGCTGATATCCAAAGAAACAAAACAGAAGTTCTGCTTCAGCGGACTCAACAATCTAAGAGATTCTTCAAAGCAAAATCAGACTATGTGACAAAACCAATTTCAGAAGCTGGCTTGGAAGGTTTACCGCGCTGTTGGAAAAAATAATGCTCATTTGTGTTCTACACAATTCTAGAAAAGTCAAGACTCTAAAAGATAGAGGTGGCAATGCAAGAATATTCTAGAACAAGCTAAATGCTCAAGGTGGTGGAACAAAAGCAATTGAAGTTTGAAGAACATTCTAGTACAAGACACATGTATGGCTAAGAAATGAAGAAGCCCAAGTTGGTGGCTGTGCATGTCGGCAAAGGAGCCTATAAATAGGCATGCAACCACAATGAAATGTGAAGTGAACCAATCAACTCCCAATTTATGTGAGAGCACAAAAGCTACCCAACCCAAGTCACATGGAGGAGTCAACAAAAGAACTCCCAAACCATTAGGGAGCCAAGAGCTATCCAAAGCTAGCTATGTTATAGAGAGCCAATGAGCTCACCAATCAAAGTGCAAGGGCCAAATAGCCCAAACTAATCTAAGTGAAGGGCCAAATGGCCCAAACTATTCTAAATCAAGTATAGTGGCCAATGAGCCAATAAGCTATGAAGAAGGCCAATTAGCTTACATCAAGCCATGTACTATTCTCCTCCAATTTAATACAATCACTTTGTTTCCCCTAAAATTCGAACAGGCACATTATGCTTCAACTGGACACATCCCTGTTGATACTGTCACCTTTTGAGGGAAGAATGAGTGAAATTTCAGATTCAGAAACTCCTTTCCCACCTAGAAAAGGGAACTGATGTGAAATCCAGTATTATTTCAGTTGGGATGATGACAAAGAAACTGGGAAATATATTAGCTGGACAAGAAGGGTGTGTGGCTACATGGCAGCATATGCTTCCAAGTCCCCAAGAGCTGCCTATTTGAACTACAGGTATCTGGACTTGGGGATGAACAAGGATGCTAACACAAGCTATGCACAAGCAAGCCTTTGGGGTTTGAGCTACTTCAAGAATAACTTTAGGAGACTTGCACAAGTGAAGACCTTAGTTGATCCTGGTAACTTCTTTAGGAATGAACAAAGCATCCCTGTGTTACCATCTGGGAAAAAATAGAATGTCAACAACAAGTAGATGGGTTTGTGTAATAGAATAAACAACAAATAGATAGGTTCGGCTTCGGTTGCTCATTTCATTGTACCAGCCAATAATAGAATCGTTTGTTGCCTTTCTCTTGCTGTGAAGACTGAAATCCATTTGCAAATCTTTAGTATGATTTTACTTGAAATAATTTAAAGATTTTAATTTCTGCTTTGTTTGTCAAACTATTTATTTATTTATTAGTAATGAAGTCTTCTTTGGTACAATCTCCCAAGATATTTCTGTTGATGCTCTTTTTAGGAGGTCAACTTAGAGAGAAGTGGATTGTCTTCAACAGGGGAGAAGGTGAGGACCTTCGGTAAGGGAAGAGCCTGCAGAAGACAAAGTAGGAAAAGTAGTCGTTAAGTTTCGGACACTGGTGTGGTGCCGGCCAAAGGCTCTTCGATGCTTAAGTCAGCTATGGATGGTAAAATTGGCAAAGTAACAGTAAAAGTGAGAGAGAAATTACCCTTTTTACTTGGGGTACTGTTCCATATTTATAGGGAAGTGAAAGTGGGAGGTTTGCACAAAGTTTCGATGTGGGACTTTGTGCAAGCCGCTGTGGTGATGACACGTGTCTTGGAGAGTAGGTTCGGCAGTTGGGAGCTTTGGCAGTCGGGAGCTTCGGCAGGTGTCTGGCACCTTGGAAGAGTGTCTTCCTTCGACAGGGGAGAAGGTGTGTCTACCTTGATGCTAGTCGCTTTGAGTCTGGATATGCTCCGTTGATTATGGTGTAAACAGTTGTCCCCCGAGTTCGCGGTCAAGAAGTAACTTAGAACTTGTGAAATTTTTGTGTAATCATGACCGAGCATTCCAAGTTCAGTGGGAGCCGTAGAGCATTCCCCAGTCCCCCAAATTGACAAGCTAGAAGTTGCGTTAACACTTGGAAGGTATGGTAAAAGCTGTATGAGCGTATGGGATTGTTGGTAACTGGGTACCTAGGTGTTTTGGCAAGGAGCATGTCGAGGGCTGGGCTCTATGGAGCTGGGCTGCAAGGTGCTGGGGCCTTAAGGCTTTGGCAAGTGTCTTGGGGAGCATTTTACGAGCCCCTTTTCCCTTCTTTTTTTTGTTTTTTTTTTGTTTTTGTTTTTTGGTGTTTTTGTTTTTGAGGCTTTGGCAAGTGTCTTGTGGTTCTTGTGGGCTTTTATTTGACTTTCATGGTCCCTGCCGTTTAGCAAGGGACCAAGATGGCTTGGGGCATTCGGCTCTTTCGGGCCTGGAATTTTTTGTTGTTGTAAAAAGCCGGCTGGGACAAGGGGGGTTGGGGCCTAGCCCTATTTGGGCTTTGGTGAGGTGGATTTGGGTGGTAGGCAAGACCCTAAGGTTTTTTTTTTTTTTTTGAAGGGTGCCGTTCAGCATTTTATAGGAAGAGAATTTTTGAAACCTTCCTGAGGTTCTTGGCGGTGCAGCAAGAGAGTTGTTCGAGTTGTTCGTCTTCGTGAGCCAGTGAGGGGTGATTCGGCAAGGCTAGCCTTCAAAGCTTTTAGCACAATTCTTGCCACTCGGCAAGGTTAGCTGGAAGGAAATTCGTGAGTGGACTGAGGCTTAAGCAACACGTCTTGGGTTCGACAAGGTCGGCTTCAGAGAGAACCTTGCTTGATCTCGTAGGATCGGAGGTGGCCTGGGCAGTTCGGGAGGGGAAAATACCATCAAGCATTCGGCAAGGGTCTCTACTCATCGATTGCGCACGGCCTGGTTCGGCAAGTGTCTCCTGGGGTGATTTTGTGCTCGAGTTTACATGGCGGGTTTGGCTCTCTGACAGGTTCGGCAATTTGATCTCTTGGAGGAAGGGAGTGAAAGCTTGGGCCCTTTGGATCTTCGGTAGAGGTGACTTGGAACCGGGACCTTGTGAGCCTGCTCTGAATTTCTTTATGGCCATGTCGTTCGGCAAGGGTGGCCTCGGGAGTTTCTTGAAGTCTTGTTGTGGCTTCAGCAAGGAGGTGCTCGAATTGAACGCAAGTGCGCTTGACACATGGTTTGTGCTGATTCGGCAAGAGAGGATCGAGAACCTTGAACTTGAGGAGCTAGCCATTTGAGATTCGGTAGGTGGTTTGGTAGGAGATTTCGTTCGTCCCCAGCTTCAGCAAGGTTGGGTTCGGCAAGGGGCCGCGTGTTGAAGGTTCGGGTCGGAGTGTAAGTGGGATTGCTCGTCTCTAGGCTTTGGACGCAAGGCTGATTGAAAGCTATTTTTGTCAGATCGTCTATTGCAGGAGCTCAAGAGGTGCAGCAAGGGGCCAGGCATAAGCCTGCCGATTGGTAATAGGTCCAGTTTGGCCTGGGTCTTTCGTCCTCATCGTTGGTGAATCACGAGCCCCCACGAAAGGCCTCGGCAGGTGGACTTGGAACCCGCCAAGATTCAGCAGGTAGGTAATTTTGCGAGTCCCAAATTTCTTTCATGGGATGTTTTATTTGGAATGCTGGTTTTTGTTTTTGTTGCGTAGACTTTTGGCAAGAATGATTTGTGGCTATTTGCTTTTCTAAAAAAGGTGTTTGGCAAGGCTTCTGCGAGCACATCTTGGTATCATAACTGCCCTTGCCATTCGGCAAGGGTGTTTGATAAGAATATTCGAAGCCTCGTTGCGTCACTTTGTACCGTCGGTTTAGTGCTCCAGCTTCGGCAGTTTAGCAAATCTAACCTTGCGAGTGGTCTGGTATTCTTGGGTCATTGGCAGGTGGCTTGCTTCGACAAGGCTTTTTCTTCCGAGCTCCCCAAGTTTGCTTAGCACATGTTTCGATAGGTAAGTAGTGTTATGGGTCTTCAAAATTCTTTCATGGGCCTTGCCATTTTGCAAGGCCAGTTTGTTTAATCAATATGATGATTTTGTTGTTGTTGCATTCTTTAAACCTTCGGCAGGTTAGGACTCGAAGCCGAACAAAAGGCTGGGCCTTGGGTAATTTGAGCGCACGAGCTTGTAGCTGGATCATTGACATTCGATAGTTGGGCCTGAGTAAGGTGAGGAACTCGCGGCCACTTCATTAGCCCTTCATGGTCTTTAGTAAGCTAAATATATTAAGATGGTGGTTGTTAATCTCCGACAGGGTCTGGAAGGAGAATTTCAGAAGCCGGGCTTCGTGAAGTTGGGCTTGCGTTGGCTCGGGGTGAAGACTTGGAGCTGGGCCTGCGTTGAGGTAAGTCTTTTTCATGCCTCTGTTTCTTTACGCATGGGCCTTGTCGTTCCGCAAGGCTGATCGATTGTTGTTTCGGCAAGGCCAATGTTCTGTAGAATTTGGGCTGGGCCCTTAGAGCTAGGGCACGAGTTGGGCTTAGCTATATCTTGGACAAGGGTGAATTGTGACCCCCCTTTGACTTCTTCACGGGTCTTGCTGTTCGGCAAGGCCCCCTCTAATTTCCCTCTCTGTTTTTTTTTTTTTTTTGAATTTTGAATTTCAAATTGTGGAACAGGTACAAGGATTTTGATAGGGAAGGTGAAAGGGTGCTAGGGTTTTCTTGTGAACCGAGGTATTGGTACCCTTGAGGCTCTATAAATAGGAGCTTAGAGTGGCGAAGGTGAACATACTTGAGTCTTGAGAAAAATTTCTGGAAAGTGAGAAGTAGAGAAGGAGATTTCCGGTGAGATACCTCGTGGTGGTGCTGTGGCCAAGGTGATTTCCGGCGTCTTATTCGTGGTGGTGCAAACAAGGTTAGACCTCATTTTCCTTGAACTTTTGAATTAAAATGTCCTTTTTGGTATGAACATGCTGAAGACTAGGATGAACATCTTGAATATGAGCATGAACTTGATGAACACCTTGATCATTGATATGAACTTGTTGAATGTATGTTTCGATCCTTCTTGCATATGCATTAGTTCCTTTTCCTTGTTTCTGCATATTGTAGATGCCTGGAAGTTCTAATAGAGAAAGTCATGACCCCCTGCCTTTGGTGGGGAAGATACTGAGAGTGAGGAGCCCAGCGAATATGTTTGTTCTGAAGATGAGAGTTCTCAGACAGAGGGTGTGGTAGAAGGTATTATAAAAAGTATGATGGTATTGCATGAGGGTGAGAGGGGTGAGCCATCAGTAGACTCTAGGTCAGAGGCATATAGGGAGATGCAGAGGAATTACACAAAGCTAGAGGCTATAGCTGATCGGGTTCTAGCCTTGCCTCCTACACCAAAGGTGGGCTCGAGCAATCAGGTATCACCGTCGGTGTCCGTGGGTGTAGCCGTGGCTTCAGCTTCATAGGGAGTGGACATATGGGTTGGTGTCCCTTTGGCGAGGCGGAATACACTTACAGAAGTAAAGTTGGCCGAGCTTCGGACAGATTATAGTGTTCCACCCTATGTGGGCTTGAGGTTACCTACTGCAGCTGATGTGGTTAGGTATCCTCCGGAGGGCTCGGTGCTGATTTTTACGGATATGTACCAGCATGGCTTCAACTACCGTTTCATCCTTGGGTGTAGATGATGTTGGCCAAGCTGGGGTATGCGATGGGGCAATATAATCCCAACTTTTGGATTCTTGTGCATGGGGTTTACATTGCTTGGTGGTTGGCTGGGTTGGGGGAGCCAACATTTAAGCAGTTCATGTACTTGTGCTCGATTTCGAAGCAATAGGGAAGCTTTGGCTGGGTACAAGCCAATTGTCGAAAGGCAAAAGAGAGGGGTTACTTTATTGGTCACAAGCCTTCTACTCAAAAGTCTTGGAGGAACAGGTGGTGCCTGGCTTATGGTGAATGGAGTGTCCACCAGGGAAGACCGTCACCAAACACATTCCTACCCACTTCCAGTCTATAGGTCCTTAGCCTCATCCTTTAAGACTGATTGTTGTTTTGTTGTGTTTTACATATTTTCACTCTTGGTTCTCCATTTTTGCTTGTGCAAGTGTAAATGGCTGAGTAGTATTTAACTTTTGGTGTAGGTTCAGTGAAGTGGGGGACGATCTCCAAGGAGTAAGAAGACAAAGTTGAGAGGGTGAGGTCACTGCTGTCAGAGACCGAGTGTGAGTGCCGAAACTTAGTCACCCAGAAGAATTTATTCGAGTCCGGACTCTTGCAAGGGAGTAAGTACCTGGGCTACCTTTGTTGTATGTCTTCTGATTTCGTTTTGTGGTTGTGACTAACTTAGCCTTTGATGTGCAGTGGCAGGTGTTATAAAGGGAAGAACGAAGGTGGTGGTGGATATTGATGAGGCCGAGATGCAGAAGCGAGTGAGGGAGTCTCGGGCCAAGAAGGCGAATAAGGGGGTGCCCAATAGGCGACTGGGAAACGCCCTAGAGATGACGATGAGGGGCGGGTTGCTAACATTTTGGGGAAGAGGAAGGTGCTGGAGGAAGCTCGCCATAGTGTGATGGGGACGGGGCCAAGACTTCCTCCCTTTGATTTGCAGGCACCGCCGAAGCTCCCCTTCGGTATTGAGGATGTTTTTTCTGAGGTGGTGGAGAAAGTAGACTTCTCCAAGCTACGTCTGTAGAAGAATGAGGTGAACCTGGCCATGCATTGGCAGGAGATTCCCTTGGTGAACGTCTTCTTGGAAGGCGTGAAGAGTGACCCAGAGGCTCTAGCGATGACTCAGACTTCTTCCTTTGCAAATAGTGCCCAGAAGACGATCCTTACTTCAGCTTATGTAAGTTATCTCGGTTTGAGAATTTGTTCTTATCATTCTGGTTTGCTCAGACTGATGATGCTTTGTTTTGCAGGCCTTTGGCGAGATGTATGTCAACATGGCTAAGGCGGATAAAGAGATTCAGAGGCTAAAGAGGCGCAATGAGATGGCTAAAGGCAAGGTAGCGGAGGCACATGAGGCCATTCGAAAGAGAAACGCCCTGCTGTTGCAAAAGGCGGCGTTGGCCAAGGAGGTGGAAGAGCTGAAATGGTTGAAGGCCGAGGAGGTAGCTGCTGCCCGAGCCGAAGCGGTCGAGTCGTTTCGAAGTTCAGAGGAGTTGCGCAGCTATATCATGGATCGGTTGGTCGATGAGCAGTTTCGTTAGGAGGATAGGTTGGCGAGGTTCAATCCTTCAGTTGAGATCAATTTCGATACAAGCGACGAGCCACCTTCACCTGGCCCCACTACCGATGCCATTGTCGTCGCACCAGAGTCAAAGCCGGCCACCGCAGATGCCCCTTCTACTGAGTCCTGAAGGCATTGCCTTCCTTATGTATTCTAGTTATTTATTGGAACACTTGATGTTTATTTCTGCTTTGTATGAACATTTTGCCTTGTTTGGGGCAAGGTTATTTTGATTTGCTATGATATTGGACTTGTTGTCATTTGATATCAATTGTGCTAGTAAAAGGATAATCATGTGATTGATGAGAATTAGCCAGAGTCAGGCGTTTCATTAAATAGGTGCTGAAAGGCAAAAGGTACAAGAGTTGGTTGAGGCAAGGCTCAAGACCAAAGTCTAAGAAAACATAATGTCCTAGGGTCTAGGTGTGTTTACTTATAGTAGTACTTGAGGTGATTAACGTTCCAAGGATGAGGCAAAGTCTTGCCCTTGGGATCACGAAGCTGATAAGTGTCGGAGCGACAGACTTTGGTAATCTCATAAGGACCTTCCCATGTAGGGCCCAAGGTACCTTCAGTAGGGTTCTTGGTGGCCAAGGAAACCTTGTGCATGACCTAGTCCCCAATCTTGAAAGCATGGGGTTTGAATCAGGAGTCATAGTACTTGGCGATACGTTGTTTGTACGCGATGTTGCGCATGTAGGATTGGTCACGGAGCTCGTCAATGAAGTTGAGATTCAGGGCTAACTGCTCGTTATTGGCCTTAGCATCATAAGTAGAGGTTCGGTATGTGGGCTGACCAATCTCCACTGGTGCCACAACTTCAATACCAAAGGAGAAAGAGAACGGTGTTTCTCCTATGGAGGTACGGAAGGTGGTGCGGTAAGACCAGAGAACCTCTGGGAGTAGCTCTTGCCAGCAACCCTTGGCTTTGTCAAGCTTGGTCTTCAGGGTCTTCTTGATGATTTTGTTCACAGTTTCGACCTGGCCATTGGACTGAGGATGGGCTGGGGAGGCGAAGCAAAGTCTTATATTGAGGTTGGAACAAAATTGCTTGAACTTTGCGTTGTCAAATTGCCGGCCGTTGTCTGTGATGATGGTGTGAGGGATGCCGAAGCTGTTTGTGCCTGATAAATCACGGCCATGAGCTGGCCGAATGAGCCCTTTCTCTCGGCTCTGGCACTTGTTCGCAGAAGCTGAAACGCAGCGTTTCGCCAGGGTATTTCGCCTTCCTAAAAATAAAAGAGGAAATGCTAAGGCATGATCATCTCGGCCTCAAGCATAGGCCGAGGCCGAGGCCGAACAAAATTGCGGCCAAGACATTAAAGGCAAAATCATCACGTGACAGCAGGGTCCCAGGCTTCATTTAATGAAGTAGTGCCTGTTTAATGCAGCAAACCCATTGGCCACAAAGCAGCATTTAATGCACGAGGGAAGGTGGGAAGTGACTGAAGTCAGGATTTGGTGATGAGGATCAGAGTGATTAGACGTGGACATTCTCACAAGAATTCTGACAGCCTGAGATGTTGGTTCACCAGCTATCCAGGCCAAAAATGCGTCTCCATGGCCAGAGGCTCAGAAACCACGATCGAGGGCGGCGGCCGAGATTCACCGGGATTTCTGGGGTCTCACCACCATGCTTCACGATCCTAAATGTCGATTGGACTGCCCACTTGTGCTAATCAGACTCCACTATGCGTAAATTCAGCCTCGATTACTCATCCAGGGACTCTTCCTATAAATACAAGACTCAAGCTACATTCAAAAGGTTCAACACCAAAACCAAGCCTCCCACGAAGCAACTTATTTTTTCCTGTAATGCACTTTCAATATCTTTACTTGCTTTCCTAGGAGTAGTGGTAGATTGTAAGGAAAATCCATTCATCAATATATCATACGACCCTTGATTTTCAAGGCGCCGGAGCACCATCCTTGTTATTCGTTCACTCACCCCATATATCACACGACCGTCGCTCCCTGAGCAGTGCGCCGGAGCACCGCCCAAAACCCACCACCAACACCATCACTCAACGGCCTTGTAGTTCAGGCCGTGAACCTAACAGCCGAGACCAGTTCCTCTCTCGGCTACAATCGTTTGACTAGGAAGACAGATCAAACAGGCGCACCATTCATCCATCCAACACTCATCAAAACATCAACGCACGGTAGACCGTGCTGGCACGCCCGCGCACAACCGCACCGCACCCAAAAGCAGGAAACCCCGTGTTAACGCACATCCCCTCGGCCCGGAACTCCAGGCCGTGAGATTTGCGCGGCAGACAGAAGCGACATACGATATTTTGCCAAACGAACGTTTCGATGTGAGATGTAGTCATGGCTAAGGCTTCAACTTCAGCCCACTTGGTGAAGTAGTCCATAGCTACAACTGCATACTTGACCTGACCCTTGCCGTCAAGCATTGGTCCAATTAGGTCAAGTTCCCATTAGGCGAATGGCCAAGGACTGACCATGGCTGTCAATGGTTCAGTTGGGAGTTGTGGGATGTTGGCAAACCACTGGCAATTATCGCACTTCTGGGTGAAGGCTTGAGCATCGGTGTGAAGTGATGGCCAAAAGTATCCTTGGTGAATGGACTTATGTGCTAGTGAGCGAGCGCCTGAATGGTAGCCGCAGATGCCCTCATGAATCTGCCGAAGGACATAATTACCTTCCTCTGGAGTTAGACATCGAAGGTAGGGGAGGCTGAAGCCACACTTGTATAAAGTGTCATTGATGATCAAGTATCGAGCGGAGCGATAGCGAACACGCCGTGCCTTAGCAGAATCAACATGTAGTGTCTGGTTCTGCAAGAACTGAAGGATGAGGTACATCCATGTAGGGCTGTGATCAATGGTACAAATGAATGGTGCCTGTGTGTTGGGCTGATCTAAGAACTCGATGTGGATGTTGCATCATATACCCTGCTCCAAGACCGAGGCTAGCCTGGCTTATGAGCATGGCTGTTCTCAAAGCGTGGCACCTGGCTTATGAGATAAGCGTCGAAAGTTGCAAGCAGGTGGCGGGTATGCTGGAGGTAGGCTGTCATAGAGATGTCATTAGCAGTGAAGTCCTGGTTGACTTGATGGACAACAAGCTATGAGTCGCTGAATAACTGAATTTGCTTAGCGCTCATCTCCTTGGTTAGTCGAAGGCCAACTAAGAGTGCTTCGTATTCGGCCACATTGTTGGAGGAGTGGAATTTGAAGTGGATGGTGTACTCAAGAACAACTTTGTCTGGGGAGATGAGGACGAGGCCGACCCCACATCCCTAGGCATTGGTGGAGCCATCCACATATAAGGTCCACAAGGGCTAGGTCTGGTCGAGGGTGCCGTTGCTGGCGACGTGGACCTGGCTCAAGGGAAGATTGGGTTCGGTTATGATTTGGGTAGATACCGAAGCTTGGGATTCCGTGAATTCTGATATGAAGTCAGCAACGGCTTGGCCCTTTGTAGCTGGGCGGGGTTTGTAGTGGATATCAAACTCACCAAGTTCAATGACCCACTTAACCAACCTGCCAGAAGTCTTTGGCTTTTGCAATACCTACCTTAGTGGCTGATTGGTTAGGACATGGATGGTGTGCGCTTGGAAGTACGGTCTGAGGCGTCTAGCCAAAATTACCAAGGCAAAGGCCTGTTTCTCAATATCTGAGTACCGAACCTCGACATCTTGTAATGCTTTGCTAACATAATGCACCGGGTGCTCAGCACCTTCATGTGGTCGGACAAGCACCGAGCTAACTGTTGTGGCCGAGACGGAGAGCTAAATTGTGAGGGTGTCTCCAGGCTTGGGGGTTGACAACAAAGGGGCCCGGCTCATATACTCCTTGAGCTCGCTGAAAGCTTTGTCACATTCGGCAGTCCAGGTGATGCTTCTCTTGTTGCCCTTGAGTGCCTTGAAGAAGGGGGCGCAACGATCGGTGGCCTTAGAGATAAACCTGGTTAGGGCTGCAACACGTCCGGTAAGGCTCTAGATGTCATTGGCCGTCTTGGGTATCTTCATGTCTAAGATGGCCTGAATTTTTTCTAGATTGGCTTCAATACCCCACTGGCTAATCATGAAGCCAAGGAATTTCCCTGAAGCCACGCCGAAGGCACACTTCGTGGGATTGAGTCGCATTTTATACTGCTTCAAGATGGTGAACATGGCAGATAGGTTAGAGATGTGCTGGTCAGCAGTGCGACTTAAAGAACACATTATTAAAAAGCATGACATTATAATAAGTAATTGTATACTCTTTATTTTAAAGGCAGCATCTAATAGTTTTTAAATAGACAGTGTAGCATCTCCATTGCAATACAGTTAGTGAAAGAACTTTTTCTTAATAAATGTTTTTTTTGTTTTCAATTCATAGTGGAAATAACTTTAAAGTGGGAAAAGATCATCAATTTTTAACAATGAGGATGAGATTTTTTTTTAAAAAAAAAAACGTTGGCTATATATCAAAACACTGTCAAAGATGTAGCACATGTGGCACTAATGCTCCAATTGGGGATCACCAGGTTGTTCAGAGCCCTGTTTTAGAATCTAGAATGTCTTTATTTTTCGCTCTTTTGATTGTTGCTTAATTTTATTTCAAATTGCTCCTCTGCAAATGGTTGGTTGCAAGTCACAATTATGGGCCATTGAACTAATTTCCAAAAACAAATTGACCACACTGGCTTAACTAATTATATAGGGTTTGGTCGATGTTTGGTTTTATCGAATTTTTTTTTTACGGAACATTTGGTATTGGTCTACACTGTCTTGCATGCATATGGATTTTGAAATGAGTTGTGATGTGTTTATTTAGTTTTCTCTTTATGGTGTTGGTTGCTTTTCAACCAATTAACATGTGATTCTCCGCTCAAGGAATTTGAAAAGAAACCAGTCTTCAATTCGTATCGTAATATTTTCATGTTTTCATTTGTTTGTGTAAGAAAAGGAAATGTAGCAAATAGTTTCTGTTGGTTCTTGATATTCTTCAATACGAAAATCAGTATTGAAACAGATTCATTAATTGAGACTGTCTTATCTCACAAGCAAAACCAAAATTATACTTATTAGCCTAATTTAATTTTTTTGTCTTTGTATTTTAGATAGCTGTTGTGATCCTGCTTTTGTGTGGCTGTTTTTCGAAGTGCTTGATAGCTTCTTTGACTACAGGTTAGTGTTTCATCCATTTTCCAAAAGACTGCATGCATGGTGGCTGTAGCTTATTGATTGCCAAATATTATGACAAATGAAAATTCTCATTTCTGTAGTTCTGTCAATATCACGGTGCATTTGCTTATAATTTAAAATGATATAAATGCATGTTTTTTCTCCTTTTCAGTTATCAATCTGTTGCTTGGGGTTTTAAATTTCTGTGCATAATGCGTAAAAGGACTAGAGATAGCAAACGAAATCAGATGATGCAAGAAGCTCATAGTTTTGCCATTTCAAATGGTATAGAAATCTCTTATGAAAGTGTTTGTCTTGCCGATGATAAACATAAAACCAGAGAAGAAAATGTGTCAGATTCTGACAATTTACTAATTATCGGTTTCAAGAAGAAAAAAGCCCAGGGCAATTCCAAAATTGCCTCTTCTACTTCCACATCAGAGTTTATGCTCTTTGCTTTTCAATTCATTCATCTCATTAATGTACACATTACATACATAATATTTCATTGTTCACAGCTTATTTCCCCACTCAATTTCTCTAAATTAAGTAGTAGTTGATTGCATTGAATTTGGGCAAAGTTTCCTTTCTCATAATTGTCTTCAATTATGATTCAATTTTAAAGAATTTATCAACTCTTCTTTTAAAATATGATTTTTCTCAAATGTCTTTTAGAATGCAATTTGGTTCATTACATTTTTCAAATTTGAAACATTGTTATTAAATGTTTTAAATGTAATTAACAAAACTATAACCTATAGCGTCTCATCTCTACCTTTATTCTACTTCTATAACATATAGCTGTTTATACATCATTGCTGCTTCTATAGCTTACTTCTCCACTAGATTATCTTACTTCTGTAACAAATTTGCTCATTAGGTCACTAGATCATCTTAGTTTTGTTTATAGGTTATAAGGTATTTTTAGATCATTTAAATTGTGGTTTTTGCAATTTTTGTCTTGGCCTTAATTCTATAGCAATAGCCATTGTCTTTGCTCAAATTTTCTCATTTGTCGACCCTGACACCTACTGTTTACCAAGATTATACCAACAGAGTCAACACCCCTTTATTTGATTCAATTAAAATTGTCACAATTGTTTTCAGTTTATTTTCAATTGATTCAATAAAATTGACCTTATACTTTTATCCATCAGATTAATAGAATGCTTGATGTATGTAAATAGTTATTTCTCTGGTTTACTTTTTTAACTTAATTCTATCATAAGAATTAACACTTGCCATTTTCCGATTTTATACCAACAGAGTTAAAACCTCTTAAATGGAGAAGAAGGAACATCAGTCAGCTACGCAACAAATGCAGCAACAGCTAGATGCCCTTGCAAGAAACATCAAAAAAGAAAAATCCATGTCCACCACCCATTAAAATATAGATAGACGCCTGTACAAGTTTTTTTGAACAATATGCAGCTCAAGGCTGCTCATATTTTGATGTTTTAATAGATGCTTGATATATTAAAATATGCATAATATTTTTACAACTTAAATTTGCCAAACTAAGCATGATGACGTTGTTTGGATCTCAATTTATATATAAATATGGCTAGTATTTTAACATAATAAGCAGGAAATATATCATCTTATTAATTTATCTATCTATCTTAATTTATTTTTTTGTAACTTAAACGTACTAAACTAAGCATGATGCCACTATTTAGATCTCAATATACATATAAACAAAGCCATGTTTTTTTACATATTTTTACGATTTTATACACATTTGACGCAATTTCAAAACCCGTAGCATGGCGCCTTTGCTAGTATCTCCTAAAACCTAGCTGCCCAATTCCCATAAGGAAACTAAGTTAAAATAAAATAATACTAGGAAATAAAGTCCAAATTGGATTAGGAGAATCTGTCCACAATATGCCCAGCCACGTTTTGACCTCAAATCTCCTCCAAATCTGGCTCAAGATAGCTTTTTTTAAAGATAAAAATATTCCGAACACTTCTCTAGAAGGCTACGAACCCATCCGAGGTCATCTTGGGCTCCAAAAATGCAATAAATGCCCAAAACGTCACTATTTCAGCACCGTGCACTACTCCTTTATTTTATTGCCATAAAATAAACGCTTGGTAGAAAAATCTGAAATTTTGACACGATCAAGCTAAGTGACTCACGAACGTCCTCCAATTGGAATTACTCCAAAATTCGTCCATTTGATTATGTTTTGCTCCAGAGGAAGTCGAAAGTCCTATATTGGAAATATAATTCAAAGTATCAAAAATTTTCTAAAATATTAACCAAAATATACTAAAAATGAGGTTAAATATATAATATAAAATATACCCATCAACCACCACTGATGGTGGAGATCATGTTGATCTGCCGTTTGAGGGTTAGGTGGGGGTGGGAGATTGTGCACATTTTTGTCCAGCTTCCCTTCAAGGATGAGTCCTTCAATGATGTTGCGCAAGGCAACAGAAGATTCCGATGAGTCTTTCTTTATGCATCAGCCTTTGATAGTTTTAGGATTGAGATGTCTATATGCATTTCATATGGTCATAATTAAATATTATATTGGTGCTTACTAGCTGTCCAATTTTTAATATGAATTGAAATGAATGACAAAAAAACGACAATTGAGATTATTAAATCATTTGTATCTCCAATTTTAAAATAAGTTTTTGACAAGACTCTAAATCGGTAGGTATTTGTTACACGGTGTGGGGGGCCATATTAGAGGAGGTGGATTTGGTACCTTGTTCAGGAAGTATATGGTCTCACAACTGACAATGTCCTTGATGCTAAGATAGTATTTGTTCCAGGTGTAAACTTTAGTATTTGTTCTAGAAGTGCATGTGTACTGACTAAAAACGAGACATGAATGTGCAAGGCTTTAATAGTTGTACAAATTGTTTTAGTGTCATTCGATTCATTGTTTCTTCTGGGACCGGTTGAGAAGCTTCTCCTTTTGATGCAAGACAAGCTTAGATCATATTCCATCACTGTAGGAGCATCAAAGAATATATCAGTGCTATTTTCTTTGTGTTGTATTTCTCATTTC
Organism: Prunus avium; assembly: GCF_965620075.1. NCBI lineage: Eukaryota > Viridiplantae > Streptophyta > Magnoliopsida > Rosales > Rosaceae > Prunus > Prunus avium. Next base: position 31,949,601 of record NC_142287.1, read on the forward strand.
AACGCACAGAAAACAAATTGGTGACATTTAGTCAAGTGTTTATGAAGAAAACTTGTTTAAAAAGACTAAAAATACTTAATTTATTTTTCATCAGTCTCTTGCATGTGCTCCTATCTTTTCAATTGTTTAAAAAGCATCCATGGCTATCCAATGGCTGCATTTTTCTTTCAACTCAAACTACTTATATAAGTGAGCTCAGAACTCATACCATTCCACATGCATAGAGAAATGGAGATCTCTCAAGTAAAACTAGTTCAAGTCCTACTTTTCATCCTTCTCAATTCAGTTTGGTGCACAACTTCAAACTCAATTTCTGAAAGCTTTCTTCAATGCTTTTCCTCCCACATACCTTCAAACTCAAGCAGCAAAATTATTATCACCAAAAACAGTCCTGCTTATTACCCAGTCTTGCAATTTTCCATACAGAATCTCAGATTCTTCAACACTCCAACACCAAAACCAGAAGTTATCATTACTCCTTTTAAACACTCTCATGTTCAAGCAGCTGTAATTTGTTCCAAGAAAGAGGGCATACAAATAAGAACCCGAAGCGGGGGGCATGACTACGAGGGCCTATCTTATGTATCGATAGCTCCTTTCATCCTGATTGATCTTTTCGAACTTCGGTCCATTGATATTGACATAGAGAATGAGATCGCTTGGGTCGAATCTGGTGCTACTCTCGGGGAGTTGTATTATGCAATTGCACAAAAGAGTAAAGTCCATGGCTTTCCAGCAGGGACTTGTCCAACTGTTGGTGTGGGGGGCCATATTAGTGGAGGTGGATATGGTACCTTGTTCAGGAAGTATGGTATGGCAGCTGACAATGTCCTTGATGCTAAGATTGTCGACGTTAATGGCAGAGTTCTTGACAGAAAATCCATGGGAGAAGAACTCTTTTGGGCTATTAGAGGAGGGGGAGGCGCAAGCTTTGGAGTCATTCTATCATGGAAACTTAGGTTGGTTCCGGTTCCTCCAACTGTAACAACTTACGTGGAATCAAAGACCATGGAACAAGGTGCAACCGAACTTGTTTCTAAATGCCAGGCAATAGCAGATTGGATGCCTGAAGGGTATTTCCTGCGTGTGGTTTTAGGAGTTACAAATGGTACAAACGGTGGAAAAACTATTCAAGTTGAACTCAGTTTCTTGTTTCTTGAGACTTATGAGGAACTTCTTCCTTGGATGAAAGAAAACTTCCCAGAGTTAAATTTAGACCGGACCGCATTCACTGAAATGAGTTGGATTCAGTCTATTCTATATTCCGCTGACTACTCAATAAATGATACAGAAGTTCTGCTTAACCGGAGTCAACAATCTAGGAGCTTCTTCAAAGGAAAATTAGACTACGTGACAGAACCAATTTCAGAAGCTGGCATGGAAGGTTTATATCAGATAATGTTTCAACTAGACACATCCACGGTGATACTGACACCTTTTGGCGGAATAATGAGTGAGATTTCCGAATCAGAAATTCCTTTCCCACATAGAAAAGGAAACTTATATGAAATCCAGTATTTTGTCAGTTGGGATGATGACAAAGAAAGTGAGAAAGATGTTAGCTGGACAAGAAGGGCGTATGGCTACATGGCAGCATATGTTTCCAAGTCCCCAAGAGGTGCCTATTTGAACTGCAGGGATCTTGACTTGGGGATAAACAAGGATGCTAACACAAGCTATGCAGAAGCAAGCATTTGGGGTTTGAGCTACTTCAAGAATAACTTCAGGAGACTTGCTCAAGTGAAGACCGTAGTTGATCCTGGTAACTTCTTTTTTAATGAACAAAGCATCCCTGTGTTACGATCTGGAAAAATGAAATGGCAACAACAACTAGATGTGTCTCTGTAATAGAATGAACAACAAATAGATAGGTTCGGCTTCATTTGCTCATTCCATTGTACCAACCAACGAATAATAGAACCTCATCTGTTGCCTTTCTCTTGCTGTGAAGATTGAAATCCATTCGCAAAACAGAAGTATAATTTTATTTCAAATGATTTAAATATTTTAATTCCTGCTTTGATTGTCAAACTGTTTATTTGATGAAGTCTTCTTCTGTACAATCTCCCAGGAGATTTCTCTGCTTTGTTATCAGAACAAAGAAAACAGAACCAAATTTCAGAAGCACCTTTCTGATATCTTACTTTTAACTAGTAACAGCCTATGACTCCTGAGTTGGAGGATTGAGATGCATATGATCATATAAGTCATAATTAAGCATTCATTTGCTGCTTACTAGCTGTCCAAACAACAATGCAACTTCATTGTTTTCACAGACAAATAATAATGCAACTTTTAAAAAAAAAAAATTATGATAACTTCTTTAATACGAATTGAAATGAATGACAAAAAACGACATTGCGATTATTAAATCATTTGTATCTCCAATTATAAAATAAGTTGTTGAGAAGAATCAAAATCGATAGAGTTTTGTTTTCATGCTCTTAGGTGTTCTTTAACGTATTCTTCAATAATTTTATTTTTTATTTTTTATTTTTTATGATATGCGTCAATATTTTAAACGACACTTGTTTCTTGTTTTATTCTAACTGACAAAAATAAGAGAAACATACTAAACCTTTGCTTTGTCTTCAATGGACACCTAATGCCCGCATTGAGATATTTAGTCATATACTCATTCTTAATACTAATGATATAAATAAACTTTGCACCTTTAATTTTTATAAACAAACCTAAAAAATGAAAGCTGATCCTATTAAATTTAATTTTGATTACTAAATTACTTTGATACCTTATTGAGTGTGTTGGGGTTGGGCTTGTTTTAAGAAATTGATGGCATTTTTGTAATTTAAAACAAGTTAAAAGCCTCTTAGCTATGTTGTAAGAGCATCCGCAATGGGCTCCCTAAACCACATCCTTAAACAAATTTTAGGGAGGAATTGTAAAAATGCAACTCCAACCATGCTCCCTATCCACCTCCTAAAATAGGGAGTCCTCTAGGAGCTCCTAAATCTGAGAAGAAAGAAAGAACTCCTAGTGGCTCCCTATAATTTAATGCCGCCTTATTTAATGAGTATTTCAAACCTTTATTTAATGCAAACTATTTTTTATTTTATTTTTTAATAGAGATGGACCAATCAAAAAAGAGTTATAGCATTTATGACTCTCCAAATTAGGGAGTATGGTTAGAGTTGAAATTTTTTAGAAAGCTCCTAAAATAGCTTTATTATATTTTTAGCTAAATTTTAGCTAAGAAATAGAGAGCATCATTACGGATGCTCTAAATAAGTTTTGGGTGTGTTTCTAAAGTCCATTTCATATTATGTATAACAATGAATTTCCTACTTTTCATGGCTCCACTACCAAAAAAAAGTGGGCAATAGTCACGTTTTTTCATAGTAAATCAGTTTTCGTTACATTTAGGCAGATGGTCAATGATTTGGGTTAGTCCTCACCATTCTTGCTCTGCTTTGGTGAGTTTTGAATTAAATATAATAAAAATAAAGGTAACCATAACTCAAATCAATAAAATATTACACTTATTCAAGTTTCCAATACACTTGTAAGTCCCAATGCACTTTTAAATTCACAATAAAATATTACAACTCATAATAATAACTCCCACCTTTAGTTGTCAACATTCCCGGTGTGCTTTTATATTAAACAATTCAAATTAAAGTTATATATTTTTTTTTAAAAGACTAAAGCTTTCAACATTACCAATGTTGTTTTGTATTAAAAATTCAAACTTTTAGTTTTTATTTTAATTTTAAAGAAACTCTTGCTTTTAATATGCACGAATAAAACAAAAGCCAAGCCAAACTAGCAACAAGAAAACAGAAGTTGGTTTTTAAACCTTAGTTTTTTATGCAAGTTGTAGTGTGTGTTTAACTTTTTAAAGGTTTTATCATCAGATTCAGATCTATCGCCGCCAGAGCATTGATGGCGATCCCACCACCATCCCTCTATCATAATCAGATTTACCATTTGGGGTTTGATTTTTAGGTTTCAATCCAAGGCTTTCATTACGTTTTTATAGATTTTTTCGTTTCTTCGGTATGTTATAGATTTGGTTTTTCTTTTTCTCAGATGATGAAGATTATGAGGACAAAGAACAAACGCTCAAGATATAACTAATTTTTACCAGTTGGAGTTTGATTTTTTTGCTTTCTATTTTGATTTTTAGGTTTGAAATATGGGCTGTCATTTTGTTTTTTTAGATTTTTCGTTTGTTAATCACGTTATGGATTATACTTTATCAGTCAGTTATTGAAAAATGAAAAGGAAGAGATACACCAAATAAAAAAAGAAAAATAAATATATCAAATACAAATTTAATACACAAATAAAGATTTAAGTAAAACTTTAGATATATTAAAATATAAGGATAAAGTGGATTTGACGTGTTATGGGCCCCATGCACTTGGGAGTTTGTCAGTCAACTAAAATTTGTCACGAAAGCTGTTAAATTCGTGACAGAGGACAATAGGTACGGCTTCATATATCACCAACCCAAAATTCGTAACTGCAGCGTTACTATTGGGCTTAGTCACCAACAAAGGTGACTGTTGCTACCAATAGTCACCCAAAAAAATGGTAACTATTGCTGACTTTTCTTGTAGTGCTCTCATGTTCAAGTAGCTATAAATGATGAGAAACTTTAAAGCCTAGAAATGACGCTAAGTAAGAGAGCACAGGATGAGATGGATGGTCAAGTCGATGATGCCAAGTAGGAGAGTACACGGTTGTAAAGGCAGGGGGGACAGTGGATGAGTGAGAGGAGAGGGAAAGTGGGTAATTAAAGACCATATTTAGAAGGGCCCTGAAAGATTAACAAACTAGTACATAAGTCATTGATTTGATAAAAGTCAGGAGCAAAGACAAAGAAAACTAAATTATCACAAGTAAAACGGGCAACAGAGAGAAGATTAGTACGAAGAGAGGGAAGACAAAAGATATTTTTAAGAAAAAATTGTGAGAACATAAAGGAAGAGGAAGAGAGCCAATATGAGAGATAGAGAGAGAATCTCCATTACCAAGAAATACAGAATTATTACCCTGATATGGCTGTTGATTTTGAAGATTAGAAGGACTTCAAGTCATGTGATGATTGGCACCTGTATCAGGGTACCAAGTGGAGTCAGGTGGCTGCATGAATTGAGCCCTAGCAAAGGAAGGAAAAGATTTTGGGCCATTGTAACGATAGGGACATGTTGGAGTAGTATTATGATTTTGTATTGCAGGTGGTGCACCAAGCAAGTCCCAAGACACCAATAGCTTAGTTGGGCCAGGCAGAGTGTTTGCTAGAAGCAGCAGATTAAGCCCAAGGGGGTTGAAAGGAAGGCCAGTTGCTTTGAGGTCCAGAACTTGGAGCAAAAGGAGGCCACGGTTGATTAGGCTATTGGGGCTGCTTGTGACATGGCATTAACAATATGCTTCGGGCTTGCTAGGCTTGTTTTGGGTTTTTTTTTGTTGAGTTTTTTGGTGTTGGGCTTGTTTTAAGTTAATCAATGGCAAAGATGTAATTTATAGTAACTTCAACACTCATTTCATATGTAATAAATGTTTTTTGGGTATGTTTCTAAATTGAATTTCATGTAGGGTTTTTTTTAATATTTCAGCTCCTATTTTGGGTGTATTATTAAAGCTCCCTTTTTTTAATTATAAATATATAAAATAAAAAAATAAATAAATAAATAAATAAAAAATAAACCTCTAGTTAGTTGAGGGTGGCTTAGTTGATTCTCTGGTTAGCGTAGGACAGATGTAGGCCATGCAAATAGTGAGAATGCGGCACTTTATAGTAGGTGATGACAAACTGCTCATTGCGGCCATTGTAGAAGTGATGAGTTATTTGCTGATGTATCCAAGACAAAATCATGCCATATTCCAAATTTCATCCAAGAATTTTTTCACTTGAAGTTTCCTTTTGTACTTGGAAATTTTCAATGGCCAATGTCTGCAATGTTCTTTAATTTAGAGTACAAAGTAGGAACATCAACCAGATATTTACTAGGAAACGTCAACAAATAAACGACTGAGCCGGTACCATGTTAAATGCAAAGGATATAATCATGGTGATCTTCGACATAAAACTACTTCCACTACTTATCATCCTTTTCAAGTCAGTTTGGTCCATAAGTTCAAATTCAATTTCTGAAAGCTTACTTCAATGTCTTTCCACTCACCTAAAGCATTCTAACTCAAGTAAGGAAATAATCTTAAGCAGAAACAGTTCTGCTTATTCCTCAGTCTTGCAATCTTCCATACAGAACCTCAGATTCTTGAACAATTCAACGCCAAAACCCAAAGTTATCGTTACTCCTTTCCATGAATCTCATGTTCAAGCAGCAGTTATTTGCTCCAAGAAACATGGCATACAAAAAAGATTCGAAAGTGGGGGCCATGACTACGAGGGCCTATCTTGTATCATATGCTCCTTTCATCATCATTGAACTTTTCTATCTTCAGACCATCCATATTGACATAAAGAATGAGAGTGCATGGGTCGAATCCGGTGCTACACTTGGTGAATTGTACTACTGAATAGCACAAAAGAGTAATGTACATGGCAGAATTCTCAGCAGAAAATCCATGGAAGAAGAACTCTTATGGGCTATCAGAGGAGGATGAGGCTCGAGCTTTGCAGTCATTCTGGCCATAGAAGAAGGAGTAACAGATAAGCTCCATGAAGACCTTTTCTTACATTTGGTTGTGGAAGTTGCAAATGAAGCCGGTGCAACTGATGGCAAAACTATTAAAGTGTCGTTCGATTCGTTGTTTCTTGGACCGGTTGAGAAGCTTCTCCTTTTGATGCAAGATAAGTTCCCGGACTTAAGTTTAGACCACAGCAATTGCACTGAAATGAGTTGGATCCAGTCTGTGATGTACTTTGCTGGCTTCCCAATAAGCGAATATTTGGAAGTTTTGCTGAAGAGGACTCAGCCATCTAGGAGCTTCTTCAAAGCAAAATCGGACAATGTGACGCAACCCATTTCACAAGCTTGCTTGGAAGGTTTGTGGCAAAGACTACTTGAAGTAGAGACATCCCAGTTGATACTGACACCTTACGGTGGAAGAATGAGTGAGATATCTGATTCAGAAACTCCTTTCCCACATAGAAATGGAAGTATATTTGCAATCCAGTATTTGGTCACTTGGGATGATGACAAGGAAACTGAGAAACATATTAGCTGGATGAGAAGGGTGTATGCCTACATGGCACCATATGTTTCAAAGTCCCCAGAACTACAGGGATCTAGACTTGGGGAGGAACCATGATGCTAATACAAGCTATGCACAAGCAAGCATTGGGGTTTGAAGTATTTCAAGAGTAACTTTAGGAGACTTGTTCATGTTAAGACCTTAGTTGATCCTGGTAACTTCTTTAGAAATGAACAAAGCATCCCTGTTTTACCATCTGGGCAGAAATAGAATGTAAATAATAAATAGTTGGGTTTGGCCCAATGTAGAAAATAATAATAAATAAGTCTGCAGCCTCAACCAATGTATTCAACACTTCTCCAAAAGCTTAGACCATATTCCATCACTGTAAGAGCATCAAAGAATACATCAGTGCTATTTTCTATGTGCAGATGCAGAATATATTAGACTCTATAATGGAAATTGTTGGATTTTAGATGCTCTGATAACACTGTTAGGTTGTGTCTGAAGGGGTTTAGGATAATAGTACAATAATCGAAATAACATGATTTTATTAGATTGGAGGAGAATAGTACATGCCTTTGTGTGCATAGGATACAGGCATTTGGCCTTCTCGTGGTGTAGCTATTGGGAATTGTAGGCTATTGGCCCTTCACTGATGTAGCTATTAACTACTTCATATCCTGCTTGATAAAACAAGGCTATTGGCCTTTATATGGCTATTGGCTTCCATGTGGCCACCTTGATGACTTAGATTGGTGAGCTCTTAGCTCCACTTTGCTAGATTGCTTGCAAAGTTATAGGCATTGTTGCCGACTTGTCTAAGTTCCACTGACTTGGCTTATTCTTCTTAGCCACAAGTTCTGCCACTACTTCTTAGATTATATTCTAGAATAAACTCAAAATCATTTCTAATAGGACTTGTCTAGGGCATGAGCTATCCTTCTGGGATATTTTTTACTCCAAGCCGACATAGCCTCTTCTTCCACCAAGCTTTCTAAAATTGTGCAGATCCCTTTCAAATGTGTGCATTACTTTTAACAAAAATAAAGCAATATTAGTTGTATTTCTCATTTCAACACACAGAAAACAAACTGATGACAGCTTCATGGAAGCAAGTGCATCACTACCGCATCACTACTGGATCATATTTCTTTTTTTGGGTACACGTTTATGGAAAGTCTTTAATTAGTATAGAACTTATTTTTTGGATCCTACCATTGAAAAGTCATCAATAGCTACATTGTTCTATCAACTCATAGTGCCTATATAAGTGAGCTCAGAGCTCATACCATTTCACATGCTCAGAGAAATGGAGATCTCACACGTAAAACTAGTTCCAGTTCTACTTTTCATCCTTCTCAACTCTGTTTGGTGCACAACTTCAAACTCAATTTCTGAAAGCTTTCTTCAATGCTTTTCCTCCCACATACATTCTAAGTCAACAAGCAAAATTATTCTCACCAGAAAAAGTTCTTCTTATTCCTCAGTCTTGCACTCTTCCATACAGAATCTCAGATTCTTGAACACTTCAACACCAAAACCAGAAGCTATCATTACTCCTTTTCGATACTCTCATGTTCAAGCAGCTGTAATTTGCTCCAAGAAAGAAGGCATGCAAATAAGAACCCGAAGCGGGGGGCATGACTATGAGGGCCTATCTTATGTATCCAAATCTCCTTTCATCATCATTGATCTTTTCAAACTTCGGTCCATCGATATTGACATAAAGAATGAGAGGGCTTGGGTTGAATCCGGTGTTACTCTCGGAGAGTTGTATTATGCAATTGCACAGAAAAGTAAAGTCTATGGCTTTCCAGCAGGGATATGTCCAACTATTGGTGTGGGGGGACATATTAGTGGAGGTGGCTTTGGTACCTTGTTCAGGAAATATGGTCTGGCAGCTGACAATGTCCGTGATGCTAAGATTGTCGATGTTAATGGCAGAGTTCTTGACAGAAAATCCATGGGAGAAGAACTCTTTTGGGCTATTAGAGGAGGGGGAGGTTCAAGCTTTGGAGTCATTCTGGCATGGAAACTAGAGTTGGTTCCTGTTCCTCCATCTGTAACAGTTTACACAGAATCAAAGACCATACAACAGGGTGCAACCAAACTTATTTCTAGATGGCAAGCTATAGCAGATAGGATTCCTGAAGGGAATTTCTTGCGTTTGGTTATAGAAGTTGCAAATGGAGCTGGTACAAATGGTGGAAAAACTATTAAAGTTATATTCAATTTCTTGTTTCTTGAGACTGTCGAGAAACTTCTCCCTTGGATGAAAGAAAACTTCCCAGAGTTAAGTGTGGAGCGGACCAAATTCGCTGAAATGAGTTGGATTGAGTCTGTTCTATCCATGGCTAACATCCAAAGAAACAAAACAGAAGTTCTGCTTCAGCGGACTCAACAATCTAAGAGATTCTTCAAAGCAAAATCAGACTATGTGACAAAACCAATTTCAGAAGCTGGCTTGGAAGGTTTATGGCACATTATGCTTCAACTAGACACATCCCTGTTGATACTGTCACCTTACGGGGGAAGAATGAGTGAGATTTCCGATTCAGAAACTCCTTTCCCACATAGAAAAGGGAACTTATATGAAATCCAGTATTATGTCAGTTGGGATGATGACAAAGAAACTGAGAAACATGTTAGCTGGACAAGAAGGGTGTATGGATACATGGCAGCATATGTTTCCAAGTCCCCAAGAGCTGCCTATTTGAACTACAGGGATCTGGACTTGGGGATGAACAAGGATGCTAACACAAGCTATGCACAAGCAAGCCTTTGGGGTTTGAGCTACTTCAAGAATAACTTTAGGAGACTTGCACAAGTGAAGACCTTAGTTGATCCTGGTAACTTCTTTAGGAATGAACAAAGCATCCCTGCGTTACCATCTGGGGAAAAATAGAATGTCAACAACAAGTAGATGGGTTTGTGTAATAGAATAAACAACAAATAGATAGGTTCGGCTTCGGTTGCTCATTCCATTGTACCAACCAATAATAGAACCGTTTGTTGCCTTTCCCTTGCTGTGAGACTGAAATCCATTTGCCAATCTATAGTATGATTTTACTTGAAATAATTTAAAGATTTTAATTTCTGCTTTGATTGTCGAACTATTTATTCATCTATTAGTAATGAAGTCTTCTTTGGTACAATGTCCCAAGATATTTCTATGTTATCAGAACAGAACAGGATATCTTTCTTTATGCATCAGCCTTTGACTCTGAGTTTAAGGATTGAGATGACTGTATGCATCATAATTAAGCACTAAATTGGTGCTTACTAGCTATCCAAACAATAATGCAACTTCATTTTTTCAACAAACAAATAATAATGCAAAAAGTATAATTGTATTGGGACTTCTTTTACATAAATTGAAATGAATGACCAAAAACTACAATTAAGAGAGTTTATTTTATGATGATATGATCCATTGTGATTATTAAATCATTTGTATCTCCAATTTTAAAATAAGTTGTTGACAAGACTCTAAATCGGTAGGGATTTGTTGCACAGTTGGTGTGGGGGTACATATTAGAGGAGGTGGATTTGGTACCTTGTTCAGGAAGTATGGTCTCGCAACTGACAATGTTCTTGATGCTAAGATAGTATTTGTTCTAGGTGTGTATGTATATTGGCTAGAAACGAGACATGAATGTGCAGGGCTTTAATAGTTGTACAACTTGTTAAAGTGTCATTCGATTCATTGTTTCTAGGACCGGTTGAGAAGATTCTCCTTTTGATGCAAGACAAGCTCCCGGAATTAAGTTTAGACTGCAGCAATTGCACTGAAATGAGTTAGAACCAGTCTGTGATGCACTTTGCTGGCTTCCCAATAAGCGAATCCCTGGAAGTTTTGCTGAAGAGGACTCAGCCATCTAGGAGCTTCTTCAAAGCAATATGTTTCTCAGTTTTGCTTGTCATCCAGCAAATATGTTTCTCAGTCATCCAGCTAATGTGTTTTTCATTTTCCTTGTTGGTCAGTTTAGGCGACTTGTTCATGTTAAGACCTTAGTTGATCTTGGTAACTTCTTTAGAAATGAACAAAGCACCCCTGTTTTACCTTAGTGTAATGACGGAAATGCCCCTCTTTTTACTGTTGTTTACAGTTTTGTTTTCTCTTCAGCACAGTGAATTGCCGAAAATGCCCTCCACTAAACCTTTTTTGCTCTTCCCTTTTTGCCCCTTCTCCTTTTCTGATTCGCATTAAAGGAAAAAAAAAGATATTTAGTCATATACCCATTTAATTTCTATAAATAAACCCAAAAAAAACCCAAAAATGATAGTTTGCCCTATTGAATTTAATTTTTATTATTAAATTACTTTGATGCCCTATTTAGTGTTTTGGTCTTTTTTTATGAGGTTTTTGGATTGGGTTTGTTTTAAGAAATCAATGGCAGATTTGTAATTTAAAAAAAGTAAAAGCCTTTTTGTTATGTTGTAAATGGGCTTTGGGTGTGTTTCTAAAGTCCATTTCATATGAGTTTTTTTTTTTAATAATTTGGGCTCCTGTATTGGGTATAATAGTGAATCTCCCAAAAAAAATCTTACCGGTTCTTACACAAAAGGAAAACTCTTGCCTCTCACCATTTTTTCTCCTACAAACTCTCCTCTCTCTCCATGATTGGATTTCTTAAAAAGCAAACTTGAAAACCAGAAGGTGGTTTGTATGTGCTGCCTCCCCGATTGGATCTTCATTGGAGCTCTCTCACGGCTCAATCATTCTTTACTTCACGAATTCTCACGTACGATTTGGCCCATCCAAATTTCATTGACAAATCTTATAATTTGACTTGGATTTATTTCACTTCCTCAAAGAAAATCATGGGTTTCAATAAAATTTTGGAAGTCATATGGAGAGAAAGAGAATATACGGAGAGAGAAAAAAATAGTGGGAGAGGGTGGGGGGTTGCGGGTGGGGGTTCGCAATGCAGCTGTGGCGTGGGTTACTAAAATTGGTACTTAGGTGACGAGGGGTAAATTTTACGACATTTAAAAAAAAACACAACAATCTTCACACACTTTAGACCTAGACCAAATACACTTATGACTAGTCAACTGCTCGTCATGAACAACCACAATCAAGAATACACACAGAGCATGCCACAATGTACCTGCAACCCTAGAAAATTACTAGTGACAACCTAGGCACTCAGAAGGACCTATCAATTTAGGCATCCCCTGTGCTAGCAACAACTATAGTGGAAGTGTGTGAAATCATCATAATCAAGTAAACACCAAACAACAGATAATGATGACTAGTAAACTACAAGGACACAAGCCCATAATTCATACGATGACTAGTCAACCACCAAGAACACAAACCCAGAATTCATACGATGACTAGTCAACCACCAAGAACACAAACCCAGAAAAATTACAGAGATGCAAATCAAAAATTGTTCACCCAGAAACTCACCATTGGAAAAAACTGGGGGTCATCAACCGACCAGACAATCCACTAAGTAGAAAAATATTCTTACAAAGGAACACAAGCAAGCTCAAGAAAAACCTAGATCTATTTAGGAAGATGAGCTATACCTCCTTTGTGCAATCTTCTTCTCCAACTTAGCAAAGCTTGAAGCTCAGTTCTTCATGGCAATGGCAGCTCCTTCTCCAGCTCTTTCATCCCATGGTACTAGCTTGCAAGCTCTTACTCAAATAGAAACCAAAATTTGAATTCAAAGGGGAATGACTAATTTCTTCAAGAAACCATACTCTTGAAGAAATCGGTCTTGAATCTGACCTAGATATAAATGAGCGAGTGTTTTAATTAGCTAGATGCAGATTTTCATTTTTCAAATGCAGTTTTCAAAAAGAAACAATTTGGAAAACTCAAGGATGAAAAATATGAAGGTTACTCTAGATGAAGAAGCGAAAGTTTGAAAAGAAACTTTCCAAAACTTGCCTCTCAAAGTCACAGCTGCCAAAAGAGGAATGCAGAGGTTTTTACACAAAATTCCTTAGGTCAGAATCGATACATGGCAGCAAAGAGGGAATGGAGAAGGACAAAAAAAGATGGTTATCCAGCTGGAAATCCTACAGAGCAAGGATGACTAGTCATACGAGAAACAGATGACTAGTCATCATTTTATGAAATCAATTTAATGTTATGTGATGCAATGCACAATTTACCTTTGTCAATTTGCTTGAACCTCCATAGGATAGTTGTTAGTTAAGAACACCTAGAGAAGCTATTCTTAATCTAAACTTGAGCTTGACAAAAACAATAAAAATCCTATTACAAAATTGTCAAGGAAAGCCAAAAGAAATACTCAAAATGCATACATTAACAGTTACGGGTGGGGATGGGGGTGGTGGGCGAGAAAAATAGCAGGGGGAGAGAAGAGAGAGAGGGCAAATGGGGGATGGGAAAGAACAAAAAGAATTTTCAACTTTTTTCTTAATTTTTTTAAATAAAAAAATTAATGATTTTTTTATTTTAAAATGTTTTTAAAAATATATATATTTTACCTTATCCATGTGTCACGACATTATTGGAGATGTGGAGCCCACTTACCTTCCATGTCAGCAATTTAACAAAGTTTCTAATAGCACAGACCATTTTTATTGTGTCATTCGTGGTCCTCAAGATTAGTATGTGTGATCACAAATAGTCTCTGCAGTTAGGTTCCGTCAACAACTCCGTTAGTTTGCTGAGGGACACCATTTAGGGTACCCTACAATTTTTTTCTCAATGATCCAAACAATCTATTTTTTAGGTCTTCATTCATAGATCATCCTTACAAAAAATTAGACAAATCGGAAACCGTTTTGATATCCAATTGTGTCCTACAAAATCAACGAGCAACGGTGCATCAAGAAAGTACTCAAATTTCAATAACACAATTGAGTGGTCAAATGATATCAGATTCAAGTGATTTTTTGTACAAATGATCTTTGAATGAGTATCTACAAAATAGACGGTTTGGATTAGTGAAATACAATCCATAGTGGGGCCTACAAGGGGTGTCCCTCAAATAAGCTTATTTGAGGGATCCCTCAATGGAAGCTCTATATATATATATCACAAAACATCCTTGAGGTTCACGCACCTATCACAAATGATCCATGCAAAATTTTTTAATTTAAAATTCATAAAATTTTGGTTTTCTTTTTAAAATTATTTAAAAATATATATTGTATTTTAAATAGACATGACACTATATTATTGGAGATGTGGACTCCACATATATGCCACATCAACCAACTAATGGAGTTTTTAAAAAATCATTAAAAAAATCATAAAACTTAAAAATGAAAAAAACAAGGGTTTAGGGTTCATAAATGGTCCTCAAAGTCAAAATCCTTCTACATATAAAACATGTTATTAGTTTTTATTTTGTAACTTCAACTTGCTACATATTTTCATAACTTTATACACATTTCAGACGGTTTTAAAACCCGCAACATTGCACGGGCACCTTCGCTAGTAATAAAATAGTTGGGTTTGGCCCAATGTAGAAAATAATATTAAATAAGTCTGCAGCCTCTCAACCAATTAATGTATTCAACACTTCTCCAGAAGCTTAGACCATATTCCATCACTGTAGGAGCATCAAAGAATATATCAATGCTATTTTCTATGTCCAGATGCAGAAAATAGAGAAATATTATTTGTATTTCTCATTTCAACACAGAAAACAAATTGGTGACAACTTCATAGATGATATAATTCACGTTGCAAACATTATTTAATTGTTTGTGTCTTCAACATTTAGACAATTGTTTATGAAGAAACTTGTTTCTTGTAAACGTTTTTGAAAAGTCTAAAAATACTGTATAATATATATTTCTCATCAGTCTCTTGCGTATGCTCCTGTCTTTTCAATTATTGAAAAATCATCCATGGCTATCCAATGGCTGCATTTTTCTTTCAACTCAAGCTACCTATAAGTGAGCTCAGAGCTCATACCATTCCACATGCACAGAGAAATGGAGATCTCTCACATAACACTAGTTCCAGTCCTACTTTTCATCCTTCTCAATTCAGTTAGCGTATGCTCCTATCTTTTCAATTATTGAAAAATCATTCATGGCTATCCAAAGGCTGCATTTTTCTTTCAACTCAAACTCCCTATATAAGTGAGCTCAGAGCTCATACCATTCCACACCACATGCACTGAGAAATGGAGATCTCTCACGTAAAACTAGTTCCAGTCCTACTTTTCATCCTTCTCAATTCAGTTTGGTGCACAACTTCAAACTCAATTTCTGAAAGCTTTCTTCAATGTTTTTCCTCCCACATACATTCTAACTCAAGCAGCAAAATCATTCTCACCAAACACAGTTCTGCTTATTTCTCAGTCTTGCAATCTTCCATACAGAATCTCAGATTCTTGAACACTTCAACACCAAAACCAGAAGCTATCATTACTCCTTTTAAACACTCTCATGTTCAAGCAGCTGTAATTTGTTCCAAGAAAGAGGGCATACAAATAAGAACCCGAAGCGGGGGGCATGACTACGAGGGCCTATCTTATGTATCGACAACTCCTTTCATCATGATTGATCTTTTCGAACTTCGGTCCATTGATATTGACATAGAGAATGAGATCGCATGGGTCGAGTCTGGTGCTACTCTCGGGGAGTTGTATTACGCAATTTCACAGAAGAGTAAAGTCTATGGCTTTCCAGCAGGGACTTGTCCAACTGTTGGTGTGGGGGGCCAAATTAGTGGAGGTGGATTTGGTTCCTTGTTCAGGAAGTATGGTCTGGCAGCTGACAACGTCCTTGATGCTAAGATTGTCGACGTTAATGGCAGAGTTCTTGACAGAAAATCCATGGGAGAAGAACTCTTTTGGGCTATTAGAGGAGGGGGTGGCTCAAGCTTTGGAGTCATTCTATCATGGAAACTTAGGTTGGTTCCGGTTCCTCCAACTGTAACAGGTTACATGGAATCAAAGACCATAGAACAAGGTGCAACCAAACTTGTTTCTAAATGGCAAGCAATAGCAGATAGGATTCCTGAAGGGAATTTCCTGCGTTTGGTTTTACAAGTTGCAAATGGTACAAACGGTGGAAAAACTATTGAAGTTGTATTCAATTTCTTGTTTCTTGAGACTTACGAGGAACTTCTTCCTTGGATGAAAGAAAACTTCCCAGAGTTAAATTTAGACCAGACCGTATTCACTGAAATGAGTTGGATTGAGTCTGTTCTATTTTTGGCTAACTTCCCAATAAACGAAACAGAAGTTCTGCTTCGGCGGACTCAACAATCTAGAAGCTTCTTCAAAGCAAAATCAGACTATGTGACAGAACCAATTTCAGAAGCTGGCTTGGAAGGTTTATATCAGAGAATGCTTCAACTGGAGGCATCGGAGTTGATACTGACACCTTATGGTGGAAGAATGAGTGAGATTTCCGAATCAGAAATTCCTTTCCCACATAGAAAAGGAAACTTATATGAAATCCAGTATTATATCACTTGGGATGATGACAAAGAAACTGAGAAACATATTAGCTGGACAAGAATGGTGTATGGCTACATGGCAGCATATGTTTCCACGTCCCCAAGAGCGGCCTATTTGAACTACAGGGATCTTGACTTGGGGACGGACAAGGGTGCTAACACAAGCTATGCACAAGCAAGCATTTGGGGTTTGAGCTACTTCAAGAATAACTTCAGGAGACTTGCTCAAGTGAAGACCTTAGTTGATCCTGGTAACTTCTTTAGAAATGAACAAAGCATCCCTGTGTTACGATCTGGGGAAAAATAGAATGCCAACAACAACTAGATGTGTTTGTGTAATAGAATAAACAACAAATAGATAGGTTCGGCTTCAGTTGCTCATTCCATTGTACCTACCGACGAATAATAGAACCTCGTTTGTTGCCTTTCTCTTGCTGTGAAGATTGAAATCCATTTGCAAAACAGAAATATAATTTTATTTCAAATGATTTAAATATTTTAATTCCTGCTTTGATTGTCAAACTGTTTATTTTATTTATTTTTTTTTAATAATGAAGTATTCTTCGGTACAATCTCCCAGGAGATTTCTCTGTTATCAGAACAGAGAAAATAGAACCAAATTTCAGAAGCACCTTTCTGATATCTTTCTTTTAACTAGTAACAGCCTATGACTCCTGAGTTTGGGGATTGAGATGCATATGATCATATAAGTCATAATTAAGCATTCATTTGCTGCTTACTAGCTGTCCAAACAATAATGCAACTTCATTGTTTTCACAGACAAATAATCATGCAACTTTTTTAAAATTTTGTTACGATAACTTCATTAATATGAATTGAAATGAATGACAAAAAACGACATTGCCAGTCAAATCATTTGTATCTACAATTATAAAATAAGTTGTTGAGAAGACTCTAAATGAGAATGTGAAGGTAAATAGTCCCACATTGGAAAGTTGAGAAACCTAGCAAGGGCTTATAAAGAGATGGGCTACTCCCCTCATTGCCAATTAGTTTTGGGGTGGAACCTCAACTTCCTTCATGGTATCAGAACAGGTTAGCCCACATGTGAAAGCCCAATGGCCACACGTGCTCTACGTCACCCAATATGTGTTGTTCACGTGTTAGGCTTGAAAATTCGCCCCACGTGTTGGGGCGTGTGAGAATGCGAAGGTAAAGAGTCCCACATTGGAAAGTTGAGAAACCTAGCAAGGGCTTATAAGGAGATGGGCTACTCCCCTCATTGCCAATTGGTTTTGGGGTGGAACCTCAACTTCCTTCACTAATCAGTAGAGTTTTTTTTTTTTTTCATGCTCTTAGGTGTTCTCTTACATATGCTTCAATAATTTTTTTTTTTTAATGATATGCTTCAATATTTTAAAGGACACTTGTTTCTTGTTTCATTCTAAATGACAAAAATAAGAGAAACATACTGAACCTTTGCTTTGTCTTCAATGGACACCTAATGTCCGCAATGAGATATTTAGTCATATACTCATTCTTAGGACTAATGATATAGATAAACCATGTACCATTTAATTTCTATAAACAAACCCAAAAAATGACAGCTGACCCTATTGAATTCAATTTTGATTATTAAATTACTTTGACGCCCTGTTACGTTTTTTGGATTTTTTTTATTTATGAGGTTTTGGGGTTGGGCTTGTTATAAGAAATTGATGGCAGTTTTGTAATTTATAAGAAATTAAAAGCCTCTTTGCTGTGTTGTAAATGAGTTTTGGGTGTGTTTCTAAGTCCATTTCATATAGGGTTTTTTTTTTATATAATTTGGGCCCTATATTGGGTATAATAGTGAATCTCTAACTTTTCATGGCTTTCATGTTCAAGCAGCTATAAATGATGGAAAAACTATTACCATTATATTCAATTTCTTGTTTCTTGAGACATTTGAGAAACTTCTCCCATGGATGTAAGACAATTTCCCAGACTTACGTTTAGACCAGACCAAATTAACCGAAATGAGTTGGATTGAGTCTGTTCTATACTTTGAAGGCCTCCCAAGTAACAAAGTAGAAGTCTTGCTTTAGTGGACTGAACCATCTAGGAGATTCTTCAAAGCAAAATCTAACTATGTGACAAAACCAATTTTAGAAGCTGGTTTGAAAGGTTTATGGCAAAGAATACTTCAACTAGAGGCATCAGAGTTGATACTGACACCTTATGGTGGAAGAATGAGTGAGATTTCTACTTCAGAAACTGCTTTCCCACATAGAAAAGGAAATTTATTTGAAATCCAGTATTTGGTCTTTTGGAATGATGACAAGGAAACTGAAAATAATATGGGTTGGTGGAGAAGGCTATATGCCTCCATGGTACCATATGTTTCCCAATCCCCAAGAGCTGCCTATTTGAACTATAGGGATTTGGACTTGGGAAGGAACAATGGAGCAAGTGGAGAGAGGTGTATGCTAGGGCGTCGGGAATAAGTTTGGAGCAATGGCTGGTCAGATGCGGAAGAAGTGTCGTGAAGTGGACTGGGGGGTGTGGCAGGGTTGGGGTCATGACTTGTGACTGCATCAACTGGAAAGGTGCGCACCAGGGAGGTGCTGTGAGTTTGCGAGTCTGGGTTTGGGGTAGGAGTGATTGATTCGGGCCCAGGTGCGGAGAAGGGCGGAATTTGGTGGAATTCAATATCCACATACTTTGAAGAAGATGATACCTGTAAATGCTCAAATGGAAAATGCGTTTCGTTAAATAAAACATAACTAGACTAGTAAACATGACCCGTGGAGGGATGTAAATAATGGTATCCTTTGTGGTGAGAACTATATCCAAGGAAAACACATTCAAGGGTGCAGTTAGTGAGTTTATTTTCAATATATGGTCCAAGTTAAAGGAAACAAGAACGCCTAAACACTCGGAGATGAGAGTATGAGGGAGGATGTTGGAAGAGATAAGTGTATAGGGTGTCCTATTGAAGATTAGGAGTAGGTAGGAGGTTAATGAGATGGACAACAGTGAGGGCAGCTTCGACCCAGAGATCGTGCGGAGTGTGAGAAGTGGTAAGGACAGTACGAATCATGGTGGCAATGTGTCGATGTTTACATTCAGCTAGGCCATTTTTTTGGGGAGTGTGGGGACATGAGAAACGTTGATGGATGCCTAGTTGACTGATGTTTGCGCTAAAACTAAACATATAGAAATAGAAGCAACTTACAGGTGATGTGGACGGTCTAAGGACCGTTCGGGCCTTCGGTATGAACACGTTCTTCCTTGGGATGCTGAATCTGGGACAAGGAGAGAAACAAAGGATGAGGTCTGGAGCACCAGTGTGGTACCAGCTGAAGACCATCTGATGCTAAAGTAAGTTTCTTTAAGAGCTTTGCTATTGATAATGCATGGGCATAAGAGTCAAGTCGAAAGTCTTACCTCCTCTATAGGGCAAAGGGGCCCTATTTTATAGAGAGTGTCTGGTGTGCTCTTAGTACTTAGTTTCGATGTGGGACTCATGGGAGTGCCTTCTGAGGTCGACACGAGTCCGCAAATATCTAAGCGGGGCATTCAAGGTTGTCCCGCAGAATCGTCAAGGTATGCTGAACGCATGCTTGAGGGTCATTCGGTAGGGGGTATAGATAGTCTGTTCGATGGGGCGCTTGGGAGAGCTCGTCGATTGAAGGGTTTGACGATTGAATTGGCGGTGGATGCCGATTTGCACTCGAATGATCTACTGGTGCGAGTCGTAGGGTTGACTTTAGCTTTGTCCTCTGTCCACGTGTCATGATGTGAGTGGAGGGTCAGATATGGTACAAACAACTGTAAAGATCAGAGAAAGCATTTTAACATATTTAGTGCCATTGCCACTTTGAAGGATTTGCACAGTTGTGTGAAATTGATTTTTAACCATGGCAAGAAAGGTTTGAAAGTGAGAAAAGACCTCATTTTTACGCTGCATAGGATAGATCCAGGAGTAACGAGAAAAGTCATTTATAAACAAGACATAATAACGATAACTAGTGACCGAAATGACTGGGGACATCCATACATTAGAGTGAATTAAATAAAAGGCAGAGGGGGCAAAAGTTTTATTACTAATAAAGGATAGTTTGGTTGATTTGTTGAGTGCACAATCCTTACAGAAAGCATGAGAAACTTTGAAGCCTAGAGATGACGCTATATGAGAAAGCACATGATGGGATGGATGGCCAAGGTGACGATGCCAAGCAGGAGAGTGCACGCTGGTAAGGGCACAGGGGACGGTGGATGAGTGAGAGGAGAGGGAAAGTGGGTAAAGACCATCTTTAGAAGGGCCCTGAAAGAGTACCGAACCAGTACGTAAGTCATAGATTTGATAAAAGTCAGGAGTAAAGACAAAGAAAACTAAATTATCACGAGTAAAATGGGCAACAGAGAGAAGATTAGTACAAAGATAGGGAAGACAAAAGATATTTTGTAGAGAAAAATTGTGAGAACCTAAAGGAAGAAAAAGAGAGCCAGTATGAGAGATAGAGAGAGAATCTCCATTACCAAGAAATACAGAATTATTACCCTGATATGGCTGTTGATTTTGGAGATTAAAAGGACTACTAGTCATGTGATGAGTGACACTTGTGTCAGGGTACCAAGTGGAGTCAGGTGGCTACATAAATTGAGCGCAACAAAGGAAGGAAAGGATTCTGGGCCATTGTAACGATGGGTACATGTTGCAGTAATATGTTGATTTATATTGTAGGTGGTGCACCAAGCGAGTCCCAAGACACCAGGAGCTGAGTTGGGCCGAGTAGAGTGTTTGCTAAAAGCGGCAGATTAGGCCCAAGGGGGCTGAAAGGAAGGCCAATTGCTTTGAGGTCCAGAACTTGGAGCAAAAAGAGGTCACAGTTGATTAGGACATTGTGGCTGCTGGGAGCCATTCCATGGGTTGCTACAGGAAGGTGAGAAGTTGCGCCAGCCACTACGGCCGTGACTGCGCTAGCCATTGCGACCACCATGCATGTTGATGGAGGAGCCACCACCACGGTGGGAATTGAAGGAAGTGTGGCCGGTGTTGTGAGGAGAAGATTGGGTGGCCATTAGCGCTATGTTTTGATCAGGAGAGATTCGAGGAGCCTATGCATCGAAAGCTAACAAACAAGCACGAAGATTAGCAAAGCCAGGAAGCAGAGGAAAATTTAGAATTGTCGTGACAAGCATTTGGTAATCAGGTACTAAACCCCATAGCACAATAGTGACAAGTTCTTTTGGGGAGACAGGTTCATTGATGGTAGCCAGTAAATCGGCAAAGGACTTAGCATGACGAAGGTAAGCATCAATAGGTTGAGAGCCTTTTTGATTATCCATGAGTTGAAAACAAAGAGCAGATTCACTGGCCATACTGGATTGAGAGATATGGCATTGGAGACACTCCCAGAGATCCCGGGCAGAGACGGTGAATGAGAGAATGGACTCAAAGAGTGTACTGGTGATGTAGCTGACAATGAGTTGGTCTTGTTGGTACCACTGAGTTGGAGTTGGATTCCGCCTTGAGTTGGAGTTGGGTTCCGCCTTGACCTCTCAGTTGGGTTTCGCCTTGACCTTGCAGTTGGGTTTAAACCTCGACTTGGAATTGGGTTTCCACCTCGACTTGGAGTTGGGTTCCGCCTTGACTTGGAGTTGGAATCCGCCTTGACCTCGGAGTTGGGTTCCACCTCCACTTGGAGTTGCTTGCATTATTTGTTCAAAGGCTTGTCCTTCATTTCAATGGAAGTTTGCATATTGAAAAAAAAATAAAAATTCAGACTACAATTACTCTCTCTCACCCTTAATCCAGCAAATTCAAAAAATATGTATAGCCTATGAAATCTGACTTTCTCACCTTCCAATTCTGTTTTCAACATAATTGTACTTCCAGGATTGGACCTCTTAAGCTCTTCACAGTAATCTCTAAGTATGGAATACTGCTCTTGGTAGGAACCCTCAAGCTCCTCATTTACTATTGATCTTGCTCTATATGCTTTCCACCTTGAGATTTGTGCCATATTGAT
Organism: Prunus avium; assembly: GCF_965620075.1. Lineage (NCBI taxonomy): Eukaryota > Viridiplantae > Streptophyta > Magnoliopsida > Rosales > Rosaceae > Prunus > Prunus avium. The sequence goes on from NC_142287.1 coordinate 31,972,119, forward strand.
CTTCTAGTCCAATCTCATTTTGTATATCTTCCTTGTTAGAACCTTCTACATTTTGGTCATATATGACATTACATCTTCATTTTTCTCAAATGATACACCAAGCCCTTCTTCATCTTCCTCATAATCAGAATCAATAAATTCATCATCAGATTCAGTGGTTGCTTCCTCTTCTTGTACATCCACATCCACCCAATTAAATTTTAGTACATCTGATTGAGGAGACTTCTCTAGCTGAAGTGTGTTACTTTGCTGCCTCTCAGTTTGAAATATATCTATTTGCTGCACATAATGGTTATTAATAGATGCCTAACTCTCTAGAAGCCCACAAGAAATTGCATGAGAGAAATAAATGACAACAACTCTACTGTGAAGCAAGTTATCAAACATGTTATTAAACACCTCATCATTTGTAATACAAACCAACTTACCTTCCACCCCTTTTACTCCATCAGGCACTCTATAGTAGTATCTAACACGTTCTTGATACCCCAATTTTCTTTGCAAAATCATCAAAATCGAAAGGTGACATGTAGTCTCGATTTAAGTTGTCTACCCAAACCACACTACCACCAGAATAAAAGTTGTATCCATTACCTATGTCTTGAAGTTGACCACCATGGTGTATTTCAGCAGTCCACAATGCTGGATCTAAACCCTCTATGTATAGAACATTGAACAGAAAAAAGTTACCACTATTTTTAAAATTTCAAAAATTTAACATATATATCCACAGTAATACACCATACATGATCGTAATTTTCATGTGAATTTAGTTTTATACATGCAAATAACAAACAAAACATATAATTTTTCATAACTATCTTCATAAACCAAATAACAAATATTAAGAGCTGCTCCTTTTTGTTGAACTAACAAGGCAACGTTTTTATTTTATTTTTATTGAAGTACATATATATATGTGATGTGAGTCACAGCATAAAATACAAACGTGAAAATTTGACATATTCGACATAGCCCCACAGACACTCGATGCAAATCTAATTGTTAAGTAAAAAATATCATAATAGACAAAGCAAACTACAAGATTAAATAGCAATAAAAAATTTAAAGTTACAGTAAAGTTAAACAATCAAGAAATTCAGAAAAACACATAAATTTAGAACCACTATTGACCATAAAACGTTAAAAACTCAAACGTATCAGTCACCACACCACTTACCAAACAATTACTCACAATCTAAAAAGTATAAATATGTAATTGTTGAAGCTTACCATAATTTGGTGGCTCCCTAGCGTATCTGAAGTTATTATCCGTATCAGTTACTTCAGTCCTCAGTTTGCTACTCAATTTCAATAACCCACACAAGAGATAAAGATGAATATAGAGTATGATGTGTGCAGAGGGTGGGTTTTGGGAGGGTAGGTTTTTTGCAGTGGAGCGAATTGACGTTGGAAAAGTAGGAGTAGGGGTAGGGTGAAGGCGTGTAATTAGGTTAACTTTTTTTTAAAATCTGTTTTTTTATATAATTATTCTTTGTTATAGTTAATTGACAAAAATACCCTTAAACTTAATGGAAATTTTAACGGAATTAGATGTAGGTGGTGGATTGCAACACTTTACAAAGTTCAGGTGGTTAAAAATAAAAATTAGAAGTTCAGGTGGTAAGACGCACATGCCTGAAAGTTCAGGTGGTATTTATGCAAATTTCCCTAATTGTTTATGAAGAAACTTCTCTCTTTTTGTAAGAGTGCTGCTATTTCCACCCACCTGTCCTATTTTCCCACCCACCTTATCTTCAAAAATTTGACGACAAATTAACCTCATTGTAAAATTACTTTTGAGGACAAATTTACAACCCTCTCTCTCTCGCCCACACCCTTATTTTCTTTTATTTTTTATTTTTTCCCAAAACCCACACCCATCTCCAATCAATTTAGGGGGTTGTACAAAATCAATTTAGGGGGTTGTACAAAATCAATTTAGGGGGTTGTACAACCACCTCTGTCACTAGTTCAGGTGTTGGTTTCGGATGGTCTTCTTGGACCTCCTTAATTGTAATGCTTTGTGGGGAATTTCTCTTAGCTGGGGTATAGCGCCTCCATATGAAAATTCCTCTTTTAAATGCTCTGTACTTTGGCCCCAGTGGCGTTGGAATGATATATATCTATTCATTTTGGGTTTTGTCTAGTGAAGGAGAAGTGAGGGTTGCGGTGGGAAAATCAAATTGGTGGTGGGGATGGCTGCGGATTCGAGAGGTGGGTGTGGGTGTGATGGTCATGGAGTTAACTGTTGGGTTTTCACCAGAGAGGAGGTTGAGGGGGGACGGCGAGGGCAACTTGGGGTGGGGATGAGCTAATTGAAGAAATTTTTTATTGTTTTTTATAGATTTTTTTTTTATTGTGTTGATGCCAAAAAGTGGTTCTTTGACTTAGAGGGTCAACTTAGTAATTTTATGCCTTCGGTATCCTTGATGCCTCGGTAGTCTACGCGATCTGCAATATGAGCAAACTTACGGTAAGACCTAGGGCACCGGTGTGGTACCGGCCGAAGGCCCTCCGATGCTTAAGTAAGTTCGGGAATAGAAAGTTCAACTGACAGATCAATAGGCTTGTGTGCCGTAAGTTCTGATTACCTCTATTTTGGGATAGTTGGCCTCCTTTTATAGGTCTTGGGAGGTGTGCACTTTGTTGAATATTTCGATGTGGGACTGTGGGCGTCGCTTGGGAGCGTGCCACGTGTCCTAGGAGAGGGCGTTGCCCTAATGGAGAGATCGGTAGGTAGAGTGCCGAGGGCACCTCTGACCAAGCCCAGTTTTCTCCACGTGTCTTGCCCTTATTGGCTGTTTATTTTGGGTGTAAACATATTGTAATGGAAAATATGAAAATGCAATTAAAGGTATTTTAGTAATAATGGTGGGTGGAAAGATAAGTTTGGGTTTTTTCAAATTTGCATGGTGAGCGGGAAGATAAGGTGGGTGGGGAAATAGGACAAAGGGGTGGAAATAGCAACACTCTTTTGTAAACGTTTTTGAAAAGTCTAAAAATACTGTAGAATTTTTTTTTTTCAGTCTCTTGCGTATGCTCCTATGTTTTCAATTATTGAAAAATCATCGATGGTTATCCAATGGCTGCATTGTTCTTTCAACTCAAACTACCTATATAAGTGAGCTCAGAGCTCATACCATTCCACATGCACAGAGAAATGGAGATCTCACACGTAAAACTAGTTCCACTTCTACTTTTCATCCTTCTCAACTCAGTGTGGTGCACAACTTCGAACTCAATTTTTGAAAGCTTTCTTCAAGGTTTTTCCTCCTACAACTTCAAACTCAATTTTCGATATTTTTATTTTTCTATTGAGAGAGAAGATAATATACTAAATTCACACACATTACATAAATAGTACGACTCAAACACAGGACCTTGCCTGTGGGAGCAATTGCTCCAAACCCCAACATTAATGAGTCTTTTGCTTCTGATATCTTTCTTTTAATTAGTAAGCAAGAAGAGGTTTAAAAATCAGCATTCATTTGCTGCTTACTAGGTGTCCAAACAATAATGCAACTTCATTGTTTTCACAGACATAATAATGCAACATTTTATTTATTTATTTTTACGATGACTTCTTTAATATGAATTGAAATGAGTGACAAAAAACGACAATTAAGAGGGTTTATTTTATGATGATGTAGAAAATATGTATGATGATGTAGAAAATATGATACACATTGCGATTATTAAATCATTTGTATCTCAAATTATAAAATAAGTTTTTAAGAAGATTCTAAATCGGTAGAGTTTTGTTTTCATGCTCTTACGTATGTTTCAATATTTAAAAGGCCACTTGTCCCTTGTTCTGTAATGACTGACAAAAGTAGGAGACACATACTGAACCTTTGCTTTGTCTTCAATATGCACACCTAATGCCAGCAATAATGTTTCAAGTGAGCTAAGAGCTCATGCATTTCATACAGAGGAAATGAAAATGGTGACCTTACGCATGAAACTACTTCCTCTACTTTTCATCCTTTTCAACTCAGTTTGGTCCACAACTTCAAATTCAGCTACACAAAGCTTTCTTCACTGTTTTACCTCCCACTTCCACATACAGAATTTCAACACAAGTAGCAAAATCATCATTACCAAAAACAGTTCTGCTTATTCCTCAGTCTTGGAATCTTCCATACGGAATCTCAGATTCTTAAACCCTTCAACACCAAAACCAGAAGCTATCATTACTCCTCTTCATGGCTCTCATGTTCAAGCAGCTATAATCTGCTCCAAGAAAGAGGGCATACTTATAAGAATCCGAAGCGGGGGACATGACTATGAGGGCCTATCTTATGTATCCGAAACTCCCTTCATCATCATTGATCTTTTCAATCTTCGATCCATCGATATTGACATTGAGAATGAGAGTGCCTGGGTCGAGTCAGGTGCTACTATCGGAGAGTTTTATTACGCAATTGCACAAAAGAGTAAAGTCTATGGATTTCCAGGAGGGATTTGTCACACAGTTGGTGTTGGGGGACACATTAGCGGAGGTGGATTTGGTACCTTGTTCAGGAAGTATGGTCTGGCAGCTGACAATGTCCTTGATGCTAAGATTGTCGACGTTAATGGGAGAGTTCTTGACAGAAAATCCATGGGAGAAGACCTCTTTTGGGCAATTAGAGGAGGGGGAGGCTCAAGCTTTGGAGTCATTCTGGCATGGAAACTTAGGTTGGTTGCTGTTCCTCCATCTGTAACAGTTTACAGGGAATCAAAGACCATAGAACAAGGTGCAACCAAATTTGTGTCTAAATGGCAAGTTATAGCAGATAGAATTCCTGAAGAGCACTTCCTGCGTTTACTTGTACAAGTTGCAAATGGAGCTGGTAAAAATGATGGAAAAACTATTACAGTTGTATTCGATTTCATGTTTCTTGAGACATTTGAGAAACTTCTCCCTTGGATGCAAGACAATTTCCCAGACTTATGTTTAGACCAGACCAAATTCACGGAAATGAGTTGGATTGAGTCTGTTCTATACTTTGAAGGCCTCCCAAGTAACGAAGTAGACGTCTTGCTTCAGCGGACTGAACCATCTAAGAGATTCTTCAAAGCAAAATCGGATTATGTGACAGAACCAATTTCAGAAGCTGGCTTGGAAGATTTATGGCAAAGAATGCTTCAACTGGAGGCATCCGAGTTGATACTGACACCTTATGGTGGAAGAATGAGGGAGATTTCTGCTTCAGAAACTCCTTTCCCACATAGAAAAGGAAATTTATTTGAAATCCAGTATTTGGTCTTTTGGAATGATGACAAGGAAACTGAAAAGAATATTGGTTGGTTGAGAAGGCTGTATGCCTCCATGGCACCATATGTTTCAAAGTCCCCAAGAGCTGCCTATTTGAACTATAGGGATCTGGACTTGGGAAGGAACAAGGATGCTGATACAAGCTATGCAGAAGCAAGCATTTGGGGTTTGAAGTATTTCAAGAATAACTTTAGGAGACTTGTTCATGTTAAGACCTTAGTTGATCCTGGTAACTTTTTCAGGGATGAACAAAGCATCCCTGTGTTTCCATTGGATGGAAAAATAGAATGTCAAGAACAACTAGATTGGTTTGTGTAACAGAATAAACAATAAGTAGTCTAATTTGAAGATTTAATTTCTACTTTGATTAAACTAGTTTCTTTTGTATTTAAGGTTGCTTTGGTACAATCTCCCCAGATATTTCACTATTATGAAAACATAGAAAATGGAACCAAATTTCAGAAGCACCTTTCTGTTCACTTTGTTAGTGATGCAATTTAGAAGCGAGTGATGAATGTGTTTTGTGGGTGTGATGCTCCGAATACCGTTGTTGGTGTTGAAAATTGGCCCAAATTGTATTGTTTAATTAGTTGTGTAAGGGCTACTTTATTATTGTTGTTTGCTAGCTTTGTCATGCCGTGGGCTTTTCAAATGGGAAAATGATGGCACATCCCTTTGTTAAAAGGCTGGAGACAAAGAGATGGAGTGGGCGTCGGCACTTGAGAGATCTACACCTAAAGCAATTGGAATCCAACTTGGTGGGCATGTGCGGCTACTTTTGTGACAAAGCTTTGGGCATTTCCTTTGTCGGTGGCTGCCATTATGAGAAAGAAATCTTTCTTTCTTTGTTTATTAGCCTTCAATATTATATTGGCCACATTGTTGGTTTGTTCCCGTGGGTAAGAAGAGAGAGAGGGGTAGAATAGTCTTTGTATTCTATTGCTACTACTTTTGACTCTTGGGTTCTTTGAGAAGCCAACTTGGGCTATATGCATGGAGAGGGCCTTCGTTGGCAGCAGGAGATGTGTGTGCAGGTGTGCCGCACTGTGGCGCACCAAAAGCATGAGAAAGAGGAGCGGCTGGTTTCTTTTCTAATGCTGGTGGTTGTGCTCTTTCGGTGCATTTCTTGTATTGTGGAGGACTTTGAAGGTGCTCAGGACAACTTGCATGGTTTCTTCATGCAAGCAACTATTGGACCAAATTCTTTGATAATATAAAGAAGTCTTGGCAAATAGAAAGGGGGGCAGCATGCCTCACCATTTGGAGGTGCCATGAGCACCATTGGCCATATAGGCTAAAACAGAAATGAGAGACACTTCCACATAGAGAGAAATACTAGAAAGCATCACCATGGAGGTGGGGATAAACTCCTCTTTGGCTACGCAAGATGTTGAGGGAAGATCAAGCCATTTCAAAGGTTGAGTCTTCTTCATTTGTTCCTTATGTTTTGTGGAAGGTTTATTGCTTTGTATTATTCTTAGTGTGTTCTTTCCTAGTGAGCAAGAACAATCCCTGTGTTCTTGGCTCTTGTGTGTTGTTAGCTTGAGAGTGACTTGGGTGTAATTGGGATTTGGGTTGTGAGAGTTAAACTCTGTAATTCCTAGGATAGGTGAGAGGGTTAATCTCCTTTGGTTGTAATCTCTTTTGGGATACTAGTGGAATTTCTTGCTGTCTTCAAACTAGATGTAGGTTGCACACGGCTGAACCAGTATAAATCCTTGGTGTCGTTTGGATTTCTGTATTTCATATTTTCCTCTTGTTGTTTCAATGGTTTCATATCCACTATCCAATGCAATCCACTTCCACCGCGCACAATAGTTGGTTTATGTGGTGAAGGGTTTAGGAATACAATAGTCGAAAGAAAGTGATTTTATTAATTTAAAGGAGTATAGTACATAGCTTTGTGTACATAGAACTGTAGGTGGATTGGCCCAAGGGGTGAAAACTCAAACTTTGAGTTTTGAGCTCAAAATTCATCTCCAACATATGTATTTAAGGGGTGGAAATTTGAGATGGGTGGAATTCTGGGCGGAATTTCAGTCTGGGTTTTGCCTGGATTGGAAATTTTTTGTGGACCCCAACTCATGCTGCACAGCCCACGTGAAAAGGAAAAATGGAGCAAGCCCCGCGTGACAAAAAGTTGCTACTCTCCCTCTGCATGACAAGTGGCAGCTCACTATTTGTAGTTGTTGTTTCTTTCATATTTTTTTATATTAAACTTGCAAATTAAAGTTGCTTTGTTTTGCGGGGGAAAAAAAATTAAGTTGATGTGCTTTTTTTTTCTTTTGTTGTACTTAAAAGTGAAATTATATTACGTTTTGAATTTTGGATTTTTTTTAAGATTAAAATGTTCATAAAATTAAATTATGAATATTGAAACAAAAATAATGTCAAGAAAAATTGAGAAAAAAATAATTAAAGGTTAACCATTTGTAAATAATTTAAACAAAATTGCAGACTCAAACTATGAGTTTGCAAGGTTTGAGAAAAAAACAATTTGATCCTAAAAACACACGAATAGTTGTATTTTAAATGGTGAAAATTTGAGTTTAGACTAAACATGGTTGGAGTTGTTCTTAGTTGGGAGTCCTCTTGGTTAACTCCCATCAGCTTTAGTTGATTAGCTTATTAGGTTGCTAGCTTCTAACTTAGATTTGGGTATCTTGTTTGCTTATAGACGTTGTTTGCTGACTTAGACAATCTCTCCAATATTCTCAGCCACACATGTTGACTTGCTCTGGAATCTTCCACAATCTTCAATTACGTTTGTGGATATTCGTCTAACCTACATTGTTCCACCGCCATGGAACTTCTTCATTGTAAGCTATTGACCTTTCTAGAAGTCTTCAATTACGTCTACTGCAACTAATAATGCGACTTTTTATTTTTTTTTCAAAAACAAATAATACTGCAACTAAACGTGTACAATTTTATATGTGCTCAATAAAGATTTCTTTTTTAGGTTATATTGAGAGGAAATAAACTTTGGAGTTTCGATCGTGGTGTCAAGCAGATGGAAGGGGTAGGGCCACAACCACTGTGGTAATACCGCCCAACCAATAAGGATTTCTTTGACTTGAATGAAAATAATGACCAAAAACTACAACTGAGAGAGACAGCGTGACATAGATCCTATGATTCAAACTGCGATTAATTAAATCTTTGGCGTCTTCAACTTTAAAATAAGCTTTCGAGAAGACTTTAAAATTTTGGCTCTCAGTCTCTGACGTATTCTCTTACGCCTTTTTTTATTTGCAAAGGTTATTGCTTGTCTTAACAGAAAAAGAAAGGAGAAAGTTTGAGCATTGACTTTGTCTTCAATGGACATCTAAATGTCTGAAATACTTTACCAAGTTTTGTTTTTGGACATACTTTTCCACGTCGTAGTAGATATATTAGAGCTCTATGCATTTCACAGTTCAAACTGCACAGGGGAAATGAATATGGAGATATTCAAACTACTTCCATTACTTTTCATCTTTTTCAACCCTGTCTGGTCCACAACTTCAAATTCAGCTACAGAAAGCTTTCTTCAATGTTTTACCTCCCACATACCGAATTTCAATTCAAGTAGCAAAATCATTCTCCTCAAAAGCAGTTCTGCTTATTCCTCAGTCGTGCAATCTTCCATACAAAACCTCAGATTCTTGAACACTTCAATATCAAAACCAGAAGCTATCATTTATCCCTTTCATGACTCTCATGTTCAAGCAGCTGTAATTTGCTCCAAGACAAACGGCATACTAATAAGAATCCGAAGCGGGGGCCATGACTACGAGGGCCAATCTTATGTATCCAGAGCTCCTTTTGTCATCATTGATCTTTTCAATCTTCGGTCTATCGATGTTGACATAGAGAATGAGAGTGCTTGGGTTGAATCCGGTGCTACTCTTGGAGAGTTGTATTACAGAATTGCAGAAAAAAGTAAGGCCTATGGATTTCCAGCAGGGTCATGTCCTACTATGGGTGTGGGGGGACATATTAGTGGAGGTGGATTTGGTACCATACTGAGAAAATATGGTCTAGCAGCTGACAATGTCATCGATGCTAGGATTGTCGACGTCAATGGCAGAGTTCTTGACAGAAAATCCATGGGAGAAGAACTCTTTTGGGCTATTAGAGGAGGGGGAGGTTCAAGCTTTGGAGTCATTGTGGCATGGAAACTTAGGTTGGTTCCTGTCCCTCCATCTGTGACAGTTTTCTCAATTTCAAAGACCACAGAACAAGGTGCAACCAAACTTCTTTCTAAATGGCAAAACATTGCAGACAAGTTTCATGAAGACCTTTTCCTACATACAGTCATAGGTGTTGGAAACAAAGCTGGCACAAATGGTGGCAAAACTATTGTTATTGAATTCAGTTCATTGTTTCTTGGGCCGGTGGAGAAACTTCTCCTTTTGATGCAGGGCAATTTTCCAGAGTTAAGTGTAAACCGCAGCGATTGCACTGAAATGAGTTGGATTGAGTCTGTTCTTTACTTTGCTAGCATCTCAATAAACGAATCAGAAGCTTTGCTCAATAGGACTCAACAATCTAAGAGCTTCTTCAAAGCAAAATCAGACTATGTCAATGAACCTATTTCAGAAGCTGGCTTGGAAGGTTTATGGCAAAGACTAATTGAAGTAGGGGCTTACCTGATATTGACACCTTATGGTGGAAGAATGAGTGAGATTTCCAATTCAGAAATTCCTTTCCCACACAGAAGTGGAAATCTATTCAAAATCCAGTATATGGTCACTTGGGATGATGACAAGGAAACTGAGAAAAATATTGGCATGATGAGAGAGCTGTATGGCTACTTGGCACCATATGTTTCAAAGTCCCCAAGAGCTGCCTATTTGAACTACAAGGATCTTGACTTGGGGAGGAACAAGGATGCTAATACAAGCTATGCACAAGCAAGCATTTGGGGTTTGAGTTACTTCAAGAATAACTTCAGGAGACTTGCTCAAGTGAAGACCTTAGTTGATCCTGGTAACTTCTTCAGGGATGAACAAAGCATCCCTGTGTATCCATCTGGAAAGAAATAGAGCTTCAACAATCAATACATGATAATATTAGCAATCCCAATTGCCTGTTCGGAACTATCTTCAAACCCATTTGTCTGTTATTGTGATATTGTTCATATCATAGTTTCCCTTGTCCTTTTTTCCCCCCTAGATTTTCTTTGTAATATGATGTGAATTATGATGTTTTGGCCTCACTTGCTTTTCTTAAATTGCATGTGCATTCATATACCAACAAGGTGTTTGATGAAATGCCTCACATGGTATTTCCCCATTATTTGAAGATAGTAATATTTTATAGGAGCACATGGGCAGCAAAAAGGCAACTAATTTGATAATGGGTTGCTCTCAACAGTCGACCAAGACACAGAAATTTTAGCAACTAGCTATTGTCCATATGCATTATTCACCCAAGATGTCCTTGGTGGAACTTTGCTTAACAAAAACATTGACCAGTTAGAAGACGGGAAAGTGGGACCAAAAATAACCCAATTCATGTGGCAGAGATTGGAATTGGGGTGGTCAATGTTGTTGCCATTCACCATTTCAACATTGCACACTAGGAAAGGAATTATTAAGAGCAAAGAAAATAGCTATTTCTGTCGTGAAAGTATATATAAATTCCAACTTATAGCTGTATGACTTGACAAGACATAATCTAAGATATTTTAAGCAAGGTTGACTCTTGACAATTTGACATAATGCCATGTCCATCAAGGAACTAAGTTTTTTCTCCCACTAATTTTCCAAGTCTCTTTTTTTGAACTCATATTTTCCAAGTCATAGTGCATATATTAGAGAGCTAATATGCATTTCATATGTACAGAGGAAATGAAAATGGTGACCTTACACATGAAACTACTTCCTCTACTTTTCATCCTTTTCAACTCAGTTTGGTCCACAACTTCAAGTTCAGCTGCAGAAAGCTTTCTTCAATGTTTTACCTCCCACATACAGCAATATAACTCTAGCAAAATCATTATCACCAAACACAGTTCCGCTTATTTCTCAGTCGTGCAATCTTCCATACAAAACCTCAGATTCTTGACCAGTTCAACATCAAAACCAGAAGCTATCATTACTCCCTTTCATGACTCTCATGTTCAAGCAGCTGTAATTTGCTCCAAGAAAAAGGGCATACTAATCAGAACCCGAAGCGGGGGCCATGACTACGAGGGCCAATCTTATGTATCCAGAGCTCCTTTTGTCATCATTGATCTTTTCAATCTTCGGTCTATCGATGTTGACATAGAAAATGAGAGTGCTTGGGTTGAATCCGGTGCTACTCTTGGAGAGTTGTATTACAGAATTGCAGAAAAAAGTAAGGCTTATGGATTTCCAGCAGGGTCATGTCCTACCATAGGTGTGGGGGGACATATTAGTGGAGGTGGATTCGGTACCTTGTTTAGGAAGTATGGTCTGGCAGCCGACAATGTCCTTGATGCTAAAATTGTCGACGTTAATGGCAGAATTCTTGACAGAAAATCCATGGGAGAAGAACTCTTTTGGGCTATTAGAGGAGGGGGAGGCTCAAGCTTTGGAGTCATTCTGGCATGGAAACTTAGATTGGTTCCTGTTCCTCCATCTGTTGCAGTTTTCAGATTTTCAAAGACCGCAGAACAAGGTGCAACCAAACTTTTTTCTAAATGGCAAAACATTGCGGATAAGCTTCATGAAGACCTTTTCCTACATACAGTCATAGGTGTTGGAAACAAAGCTGGCACAAATGGTGGCAAAACTATTGTAATTGAATTCGGTTCATTGTTTCTTGGGCCGGTTGAGAAACTTCTCCTTTTGATGCAGGACAATTTTCCAGAGTTAAGTGTTGACCGCAGCGATTGCACTGAAATGAGTTGGATTGAGTCTGTTCTTTACTTTGATTTCATCCCAAGAAACGAATCAGAAGCTTTGCTCAATAGGACTCAACAATCTAAGAGCTTCTTCAAAGCGAAATCAGACTATGTGACTCAACCTATTTCAGAAGCTGGCTTGAAAGGTTTATGGCAAAAACTAATTGAAGTAGGGGCTTACCTGATATTGACACCTTATGGTGGAAAAATGAGTGAGATTTCCACTTCAGAAATTCCTTTCCCACACAGAAGTGGAAATCTATTCAAAATCCAGTATATGGTCACTTGGGGTGATTACAGGGAAACTGAGAAATATATTGGCTTGATGAGAAAGCTGTATGACTACATGGCACCATATGTTTCAAAGTTCCCAAGAACTGCCTATTTGAATTATAAGGATCTTGACTTGGGGAGGAACAAGGATGTTCATACAAGCTATGCAGAAGCAAGCATTTGGGGTTTGAAGTATTTCAAGAACAACTTTAAGAGACTTGTTCATGTTAAGAGCTTAGTTGATCCTGGTAATTTCTTCAGGGATGAACAAAGCATCCCAGTGTGCCTATCTAGGAAGAACTAGAGTTTCAACAATGAGTACATGATAATATTAGCAATCCCAATTGCCAACAATGAATAAAGTTTGGAACTTTCTTCAAACCCAACTGTCTGTTACCAAAACAGTGAAAATGAAAACCAAATTTCAGAAGTACTCTTCTAAATTCTGATAGTGTTCATTTCATCATTTTCTTTGTATTATGATAGCGTTCATTTCATTTCATCATTTCATCATTTCATCATTTCATCATTTCATCACATGGGGGCAAACCAATTAAGAAAGGCCTAATCTTTACTTAAGTTGCGTTTGCATTCATATACGAACAAGGTGTTTGATGAAATACCTCACAGAGTTTTTTCTCATTATTTGAAGAAGGTTATATTATACGAGCACATGGGCAGCAAAAAAGCAACTAATTTGATAATGGGTTGCTATGAACAGTCGACCAAGTTACAAAAATTTTAGCAACTAGCTATTTGTCCATACTCATTATTTACCTAAAATGACCAAGTTACAGAATTGCACGGAGACATTATGAGAAGAAAGCCACAAATATGCTTCTTTCGCTGATAAAATGCCAGACATAGCACCAGTCCAAATAAGTTGATCAGCATACAGCTCAATAGGCAAATCAATAGCCTTAATATAAGCTGCCAAATACAGAAAAGCCTTACAAAATTCACAGGCAAATCCCAACGACAATTATAAATAAAATCAGCAACTTTAGCATGAGAAGAGAAAGCAACTGTGGAAAGAATGCCTAACAAATGCATCAAAGAATTGCCCATCCAATTATCGGTCCAAAAATCAATTTGAGAACCATTGCCAATTACCCATTAAGAATTCTCCAGGATTTGAGGCAACAGCTTCTCGAGGCCCAACCAAATGAAGGTAGCAAAAAAGCTTGCTCTGAACAGTCGAGCAAGACAAATTTTAGCAACTAGCTATTTGTCCATATTATTCAACTAAACTGACCAATTAATTTTCCAGAACCAAACCAAATTCCCTGATTCTAGGTTGTTTTTAACTCGGCGTGCCTCAACATGTCCTCGGTTGAACTTTTCTTCCAATAACCATCCACTAAGTAATATTCCGCAGTGCATATGATCTAAATTAGTGGATATATTCAAAGAATATTATAGCACTTCTAATCAAATGTAACAAAAAAAGAAGAAGCATTGACCAGTTAGAAGACTGGAAAGTGGGGCACAAAAATAACCCAATTCATGTGGCAGAGATTGGAATTGGGCTGGTCAATGTTGGGCCATTCACGATTTCAACATTGCCCACTAGGAAAGGAATTATTAAGAGCAAAGAAAATAGCTATTTTTGTCGTGCAAGTATATATAAATTCCACCTTATAGCTATATGATTTGAGAAGATATAATCTAAGATGTTTTAAGCAAGTTTGACGCTTGACAAGTTGACATAATGCCATGTCCATCAAGGAAATGCACTAGCAGAAAAAAAAAAAAGTTTGCATAAATTTTGAGATACGCCTCCACTATTGGAGAAAGACTTCTATGAAACGGGGATAATACTTTTTTTAACACTATGACACACGTAATAGTACTTTGGAATGGTATAGCATTATTGGCCATAAATAGCAAACCCAAGTAAGTTTTTCTCCCACTATTAACATACAAACACAATCCACCTCCACTAATTTTCCAAGTCCTATTTTTTTGGACTCATACTTTTCCAAATCATAGTACATATATTAGAGAGCTAATAGCCTGTGCATTTCATATGTGCGCTGAGGAAATCAAAATGGTGACCTTACACATGAAACTACTTCCTCTACTATACTTCCACTACTTTTCATCCTTTTCAACTCAGTTTGGTCCGCAACTTCAAATTCAGCTGTAGAAACCTTTCTTCAATGTCTTACCTCCGACATAAAGGATAACTCTAGCAAAATCATTATCACCAAACACAGTTCTGCTTATTTCTCAGCCGTGCAATCTTCCATACAGAACCTAGGATTCGTGACCAGTGGAACATCAAGACCAGAAGCTATCATTACTCCCTTTCATGATTCTCATGTTCAAGCAGCTGTAATTTGCTCCAAGAAAAAGGGCGTGCTAATCCGAATCCGAACTGGGGGCCATGACTACGAGGGCCAATCTTACGTAGCCAGAGCTCCTTTTGTCATCATTGATCTTTTCAATCTTCGGTCTATCGATGTTGACATAGAGAATGAGAGTGCTTGGGTTTAATCGGGCTACTCTTGGAGAGTTGTATTACAGAATTGCAGAAAAAAGTAAGGCTTATGGATTTCCAGCAGGGTCATGTCCTACCATGGGTGTGGGGGGACATATTAGTGGGGGTGGATTTGGTACCTTGTTCAGGAAGTATGGTCTGGCAGCGGACAATGTCCTTGATGCTAAAATTGTCGACGTTAATGACAGAGTTCTTGACAGAAAATCCATGGGAGAAGAACTCTTTTGGGCTATTAGAGGAGGGGGAGGTTCAAGCTTTGGAGTTATTCTGGCATGGAAACTTAGGTTGGTTCCTGTCCCTCCATCTGTAACAGTTTTCAAAATTTCAAAGACCACAGAACAAGGTGCTACCAAACTTCTTTCTAAATGGCAAAACATTGCGGATAAGCTTCATGAAGACCTTTTCCTACACTCAGTCATAGGTGTTGGAAATAAAGCCGGCACAAATGGTGACAAAACTATTATTATTGAATTCAGTTCATTGTTTCTTGGGCCCGTGGAGAAACTTCTCCCTTTGATGCAGGACAATTTTCCAAAGTTAAGTGTAGACCGCAGCGATTACACTGAAATGAGCTGGATTGAGTCTGTTCTTTACTTTGCTTTCATCCCAAGAAACGAATCAGAAGCTTTGCTCAGGAGGAGGGCTCAACAATGCAAGAGCTTCTTCAAAGCGAAATCAGACTATGTGACTGAACCTGTGAGAGTCCGTTTTTTCTTAAATAATGATTAAACAAAAATAATATATATATATATATATATATATATATATAGTTTTACGTAATAAATATTTATCTAATTCTATTACATATATCCTATTCTATAATTAAGGTGTGAATCACGTCTTAATTCAAGGTTACGTAAATCCGTGGGTTAGGGCGTGATAGAATGGTATCAGAGCATAGGGATTAGACACCCTTGGGAACTGTGGTCTAGTATTAGTTCGAAATAAGTTTGAATTAGGGGCATAACTTATTACAGTAGATTAAGTGTTACGTAAGAAGTACCCATAAATTTTTCTTTGATTCCATTAAGTTTTCTTTTTAAATTTCAAGGACGAAATTTCTTTAAGGAGGATAGATTGTGAGAGTCCGTTTTTTCTTAAATAATGATTAAAAACAAAAATAATTGTTATATATATATAGTTTTATGTAATAAATATTTATCTAATTCTATTACATATATCATATTCTATAATTATGGTGTGAATCACGTCTTAATCCAAGGTTACGTAATAAACCCGTGGGTTGGGGGATGACAGAACCTATTTCAGAAGCTGGCTTGAAAGGTTTATGGCAAAAACTAATTGAAGTAGGGGCTTACCTGATATTGACACCTTATGGTGGAAAAATGAGTGAGATTTCCAATTCAGAAATTCCTTTCCCACACAGAAGTGGAAATCTATTCAAAATACAGTATATGGTCACTTGGGATGATTACAGGGAAAATGAGAGAGGTGAGAGCTTGATGAGCAAGCTGTATGACTACATGGCACCATATGTTTCAAAGTCCCCAAGAGCTGCCTATTTGAACTATAAGGATCTTGACTTGGGGAGGAACAATGATGTTCATACAAGCTATGCACAAGCAAACATTTGGGGTTTGAAGTATTTCAAGAACAACTTTAGGAGACTTGTTCATGTTAAGACCTTAGTTGATCCTGGTAACTTCTTCAGGGATGAACAAAAGCATCCCTAGTGTGCGTTCATCTAGGAAGAAATAGAATTTCAACAATAAATGCATGATAATATTAGTAATCAATAATTTAAAGATCTTTCTGCTTTAGTTTCCAAAATAATTTCCTAATAGTCAGGGCTTGTTAAAGTTTGAAACTTTCTTCAAATCCAATTGTCTGTTACCAAAACAGTGAAAATGGAAACCAAATTTCAGAAGCACTCTTATAAATTCTGATATTGTTGGAGCAGGATTTCTTTCAAGAAGAAATACCTCCTCAAGTTCTTGATTGAAGTCTGCACACTTCCTTGGTTGAAAAGAACTCCGGATCGCATTTCCGAGAATAAACGATGGAAATGGGGTGAGTACCTGCAAAAGCCACTCCGATGCTCAAGTCAATGTTTGCGCAGCGAACTCTTAGTGCTCAATTGAATTTTTCGTACCTTTGTTGGAGGTGTGGTTAGGATTTTATAGCGCTTCGAGCACTTTGGGTTTAGCTCCACTTCCCTGGCTTTGCGCACCCTATCCTCCACTTCCCAATCATGGGATGATCGGGCTATGTCTTCCACGCTCTGCACGTCTTTAGTGGGACAGAAGCTCCTCGACCATCCCACGTCTTTTAATCGTAGCATACGGGTTAGGTCATGCTACGTGGGATTTGGTCCCCACAGATATTGTTCATATCTCATAGTTTCCCTTTTCCTTTTTTTTTTCCCTATAGATTTTCTTTTGTATTATGATGTAATAATCTGTGAAGTATGATGTAATAATGTCTATAAATCACAATTTTCCTATTATACTTTACTATTCTTTAATTCAATCAAAGTGACTAATTGATGAGATGAGATTGTGCCATCAATTTAAAGAACTCAACTTTAGGAACGCTGTCTTTTGCTGAAGTGTTAAAAAAACTTTGTCATGGCATCTTTTGGATCCTTTCAAATCCACGAATCTCGCATCTAAACAATAGATTTGGTAGTTGCATGTTTAAAGATGTCTTAAGTTAAAGCAAAAGTGGTTGATAATATATTTGATCACATGGGGTTCTCTAATCTATATTTAAATTACATTTACATTCATATACGAACAAGGTGTTTGATGAAATGCCTCACAGAGTTTTTTCCCATTATTTGAAGAAGGTTATATTATAGGAGCACATGGGCAGCAAAAAAGCAACTAATTTGATAAGGGGTTGCTATGAACAGTCGACCAAGTTGCGGAAATTTTAGCAACTAGCTATTTGTCCATACTCATTATTCACCTAAAATGATCAATTAATTTGCCAGCACCAAACCAAATTCCCTGATTCAAGGTTTTTTCTAACTCGGCGGGCCTCAACATGTCCTTGGTGTGGAACTTTGCTTCCAATAACCATCCACTAAGTAATATTCCACAGTACATGTGATCCCAACTAGTGGAAATATTCAAAGAATATAACAGCACTTCTAATCTAATATTGGTAAACATTGATAGTGCTAGCAAGCAATAAATGTTACAACTACAAAAACATTGACCAGTTAGAAGACTGGAAAGTGGGGCACAAAATTAACCCAATTCATGTGGCAGGGATTTGAATCGGTGTGATCAATCTTGGGCCATTCACCATTTCAACATCGCAGACAATTGAATTGGTTTGGTGGGTAGTTGATTTTTCTGACAATTGCAGATTGTGGCTTCCCTCTGGACCCTCCGGTGGGTGTAGAACTTATGAAGCAGATTCAGCGTTTGACATGCAAACATTTTTCAAAAGTTAAAAGAGTCTTTGCATAGTGAGCGGCGAGATTTCCATGTAAGTGATTTGAAAAACCATTACTGTCACTACACGTTAGGTTTTGTGTTCGATTTTTCCTTCCCTCAATATCGTTTAAAGAAAAATACAAGTAAAAACGTTTTTCTCTAGAAACATTTTACGGTCAAAGTTTTTCTTTTCAATCACACATTAAACTTTTCTTCTCCTTTTCAGATTAAAATTGTTATTTATTATAGAGTTTGTTGAATGATATTATGAGTTGATGCTAATCTTTTGGTAAAATATTGGGTAATGACTTTAGCTAAATATGCTTTATCTCTGCATGGTTCCTTTTGTTTGGTAGGGGCTCCCACCACATATCATACAGGATGTGCTTGTGAGTGATCTCATCATGTAAGTGCTTTTCTTTGGTTAATGAGATAAAAAAACATAATATTTACCAACTAATACATGTTAATTAAAGAAAAATATCAAATTAATACATGTTAATTGATGGGCTTACCAACCACAGAGAAGCAAGAAGCTTTAACTTGATAAAACAAGCAACATTAAGAGTAAACGCAAAGAGGTGCCTCAGGCTTGAAGTCACAGGCTCAATGCATATCCAAGCAGCACAAGTGGTAAAGTAATTATGAAGAGCAAAGAAAATAGCTATTTTTGTCGTGCAAGTATATATAAATTCCATCTTATAGCTATATGACTTGGGAAGACATAATCTAAGATGTTTTAAGCAAGGTTGACGCTTGACAAGTTCCGTCCATCGAGGAAATGCACTAGTAGTAAAAAATATTACATAAATTTTGAGATATGCCTTCACTGTTAGAGAAAAATTTCTATGAATCGGAGATATATATTATTATTTTGTTATTTTTGATCAATAATACTATAACATGCGTGATAAGACTTTCATATGACATAACATTATTAATTGGAAATAACAAAACAATGCGCAACAATTCAGCATTTCTATTGACATACAAACACAATCCAGCATTTAAAAAGCAAAGGTAGCGCAATCAAACTATTGCATGCATTTTCTTGAAGAAGAAAAAAAAGCTATTGCATGCATATTTTAAAAAATAAATAAATAAATAAGACCACCTCAAAGTACTAATTTATATTCACCTCTTTCAAACTCACCAGTCACCATCAAACTTTTACCTTCTCCACTTCTGACTAATTTATGTTTTCACATGCAATAGTTTGATTGGACTAGCTCAATGTTCAAGGACAAAGAAGTGGCAAAAGCTTGCTCTTGTGATTAAAAACGTTTACAATAGTATTTGAGATTTTATATAACCCAAAAACAGACAAACAAGTCCACCAAGAATTCATCAAGTATTAAGATAATACAACCTCCACTCATATCTACAAGAAAAACTTCATCATCATCACGGCATCAAAAGAAAAAAAAACGTCATCATTTTGGATAAACTTATCTTATTCTTATCTCTCTTCTCATGCGACAAGATAAAACGATAAACGCATGCACCCGTTGCAACAAAAAAAAATTTTATATGTCAATTAGTTATATGATTCATCCATTATGGTAAAAAGCTAAAAGACTGAATAATAATTTTAGATTTTGCAATGAAAATAATATAAAAGCGTAATTGCAGCTGAATTGAGAGCCACGATACATAATTGTGGGAAAGTCATTGTCCAATTTGACAATGACACTGTTTTCTCTAAACGAGGCATGCTAGTGACACAATAGTCAATTCAAATCTAGAATTGTGAAAGTTGATATTTTATGTTATTTGCTGGCATTGTTTTGGTTTCCTTTCAGGATCGAGCGGGGCCTGTTTGTTTTGATTTTCCTTCCTTTCATCTTTTTGATTCGACAAAGTTTCCCTATCATTCAAAATCTACATAATTTGATAATAATGTATCAATTAAATTACATTATCAATAACAATGATTGAGATGAAACTCATAAACATTCTCTGTTAAGGAAGTTGAGATTTCGTACCAAAACTCAAATTAGGTCTCTTAACTTTTTAATATGGGACAAACACTCTGCACTGTATTACGAGAGGTGAATAACTTCCCTATAACGGATTTATACATTATTCCTTATCTTTACAATTTACATGCCAGTTCATTTTTGTTTTGCTTAGATTAAACGAACAACCATTTATGAAATACCCGTGAACTTGACTTTAAAGCAAGTACTTGACAAATTGATGCTTGGCTACATGGGACATTAATTCTAAAGGAACATGAACTTGTAGAAATGGCAGATCATAGATATTGACTGCTGAATTTGTCCACACTCCACATGCTTGAAGCATTGTACAAGGCAAGCACAAGCCTCCCATATATAACTCTTTTTCCACAAAACCCATAATTAAAATGGAGACTAAATTGACCCAAAATCAATTTAATCATCCCAACACCGCATGACGTTTGCATTAGCTCATATGAGCTTTTCATGCTACTATAAAGCAAACACAAACACTAAGCCACTTCCCCAACACAAACCACACAAAGCCAATTCCTTAAGCAGAGGCAACCAGCATCATGCTTCTTCCAATTCCCAACCCTTCAATTTTCCCACTCTTTCTTTTTCTTCTGATATCAACTTCATTGGCACAACCTCTATCTTCAGTACAAGACAATTTCATCAAATGCCTCTCAGAAAATTCTGAGATTTTAATCCCATTCTCCACAGCCTTAATCACCCCAAACAACTCTACATTCATCCCCACCCTACAATCTACAGCACAGAATCTTAGGTACTTGGTCCCTTCAGTGCCAAAGCCTGAGTTCATTTTCACACCATTGCATGATTCTCATGTCCAAGCTGCTGTCATTTGCTCAAAGCAGCTTGGAATACATCTCAGGGTCAGAAGTGGAGGGCATGATTATGAGGCCCTCTCTTATGTGTCCCGAATTGAAACACCTTTCATTGTTGTGGACCTTGCCAAACTTCGATCGGTCATCGTCGATATCGAAGACAACAGCTCATGGGTTCAAGCTGGTGCCTCCATTGGTGAAGTTTACTACAGAATTGCACAGAAGAGCAAAACGCATGGCTTCCCTGCTGGGCTTTGTACAAGCTTAGGTGTGGGAGGGCACATAACTGGTGGTGCATATGGTAGCATGATGAGAAGATATGGCCTTGGTGCTGATAATGTCATCGATGCTCGAATCATTGATGTTAGTGGCAGAATTCTTGACAGGGCAGCAATGGGAGAAGACCTGTTTTGGGCAATCAGAGGAGGTGGAGGAGCGAGCTTTGGCATCATCCTTTGGTGGAAGATAAAACTGGTTCCTGTTCCATCAACGGTGACAGTTTTTACAGTTGCTAAGACCTTGGAAACAGGTGCAACAAAGGTCCTGCATAAATGGCAACAAGTAGCTGCTACTGAGCTTGATGACGATCTCTTCATTAGGGTCGTCATACAATCATCAAAAGACAGCAAAACTGGCACTAAAACTATCACAACTCTTTACCAAGCCCAATTTCTTGGTGATGCTGACAGATTGCTTGATGTTGTGCAAACAAAATTCCCTGAATTGGGTTTGAACAAAAAAGATTGCACAGAAACAAGTTGGCTCAAATCTGTGATGTACATAGCAGGGTACCCAAGTGGAACTCCACCTGAGGTTTTGCTTCAAGGAAAATCAACATTCAAGAACTATTTCAAAGCAAAATCAGATTTTGTCAAAGACCCAATTCCTGAAACTGGGCTTGAGGGGCTTTGGAAAAGGCTGATGGAGGAAGAGAGTCCTCTGATGATTTTCAATCCATATGGGGGACAGATGGGCAGAATTTCAGAGTCTGAAATTCCCTTCCCTCACAGAAAAGGAATTCTCTTTAAAATTCAGTACTTGACTACATGGCAAGATCCCCATGAAGATGAGGCAAAGCACATAGATTGGATTAGGAAGCTTTACAATTACATGGCCCCTTATGCCACAATGTTCCCAAGGCAAGCATATGTGAATTATAGGGATCTTGATTTGGGGGTTAACAAGAAGAGCAACATAAGCTTCATTGAAGCAAGTGCTTGGGGTAACAGGTATTTCAAGGACAACTTTAACAGATTGATAAAGATCAAGACCAAAGTTGATCCAGATAACTTCTTCAGGCATGAACAGAGCATCCCTCCTCTTCCACTCCCTAAAACATCTAGAACTGGTCATCGTCAACACAGTCTATAGAAGAAGAGCCAAGAGCAAGATATGATGTTTGCTGCATGGTAAGTAATGCTTTTATTGGTTTGATCAGTGTGCTTTGTTTAAGAGACTGTCTAGTCTCAACATTCAAACTGTTGTAGAAAAGTGGTGTAATGTAACCAATATGGGCACTGCAATAATGTTTTCTTTTTTGGGTCTGCAATAATGTAACCCTTATTGTAGAAGATACCTTTTATTATTGTAATTTATCCAATATTCCTTTATTTTTATATGCAATAATCTTTACTTAATTGGAATAGGTATGGGAATGTTATTCTGATTCCTGACTTCAACGTGTTTACTAATACATATGGAATCAAATATGTAATTCAATGCCCGAAAAACTACAAATTACATCTTCTAGTTAATTTCATACCCGTTCATTTTCCTCTATTCGTTGCACAGCCCAAATCCAATTTTGTCTGGACCCAATTGAGTTTCAGAGCAGGATTAGGCCCAACCAACCCAAAAAGGAAAACTAAAGCTTATTTTCATAAAATTATAAATTGAATTTATTTAGAAAATAATTAAATCACTAATTAACTCTTAACTTAATGATACTTTTTTCGCAAATACTGTATGAAGTCTTAAATTAATTAAAAAGTAATAACTAATAATCAAACTTTAGTTGTGGAGTTCAAGTCAAATAGTGGGATGAAAGAATTTGAGATTTCATTTACCATATAAAAAATGAGCAATTTCATTCTACTACAAAAACAGTCTTCAAAAGCAGATAGAACATGCATGTGCAGCTATCCTGGTTAACAGAATAATAACCAAAAGCAGACATTACAAACTGTTGAGGGAAAATGTAAGTTTCCCAACATAATTTCACCATCTAAGCAATGGGGTTTTATTATCTTTTAAGTTCGATCCATTCAAGATTAAAGAATCTTTTAAGGGTTAATTACTGTAGACGTCCGTGAACTATGGCCCCAATTGCAATTGGGTCCGCGAACTAATTTTTGTGCCAATTACATCCTTTAATTCGACAATTAGTTGCAATTGGGTCCTACCGTCCAACTCTGTCAATTTATATGTCAAAATGAGGGGTAAAAGCGTCCTTTCGCTCTGTCTCTCCCTCTCTCTTTCGCTGTCTCTCCCTCTCTTTCGCTGTGTCTCCAAACCATCGTCTACCGGCCACCACCTACCTATCAAATGTTTTTCTTTCTCCTCTGCTCAGTTCATGTATATAAAATAGCCATTGATTAATTAATTGAAGAAAATAGTGGCTATTAAATTTTGTACATCAATACTTAATTTGAGAACTCAATCAAGGAAAGAGTATAGATCTTTCGATCCAAATCTGAGGCACAAGAATCTGAAGCATGTTGCCCAAGATGTCGTAAAGTTGGCAAAGGTAAATTGGGCTTCTCTTGCTGCTCCGTATGTGTGGGAAGTTTCGTTTCTAATTTGGACCGAACATAATCAGATCATTGTTCCAGTATATTCTTGGAAGGTTGAAAAATAATTGAAACTTCTTGAGATGAATCCTGACGGCATGTTGTGTGAAAGAAAGTGAACAAAAGTTCATTTTGTCGCAGTCCCGCGTATATTTTTCTGATTTCCCCTTCCAATTGACTCTTCAAGTTATTTCCTTTTTCATATAGCTCTGTTATTCCATGTAGTAAAAGTGGAAATGTTCCAGTAAGAGAAAAAGCCAGCCATCGTTTTCTGGGTATTGAGAACTTAATTTGAGAACCTCCCTCTCTCCAGATCCGACGAGCCCCACACTAGATTCGTCATCTTCATCTTCGTTGCCAAGGCCACACCACCCTCTTCGTCAAGGCCACGCCATCGTCTTCGTGACCAAGTTCTTCGCCTGCCGTAACCCACATATCCATCCGCACCAAGTCTATCGAGAGAGACGAAGG
This sequence comes from Prunus avium, assembly GCF_965620075.1. Classification (NCBI taxonomy): domain Eukaryota; kingdom Viridiplantae; phylum Streptophyta; class Magnoliopsida; order Rosales; family Rosaceae; genus Prunus; species Prunus avium. Next base: position 31,996,493 of record NC_142287.1, read on the forward strand.
TGAAAAAAAAAACTTTAAAAAAAAACATGCAATTGCAATTGGATTTGGGTTTTGAGGGGGTGGACTAAGGAGGAGGGGGAATGGGTTGCAGGAGAGAGGGATATACAGAGAGGAAGAGCTGAGAGAGAGAGGAATTTGGATTTGGATTTTTTATTTTTAAGTTTATTTATTTATTTTATTATTATTATTATTTTTCAGTTTTTTTAGTTTTTCTTTTCAGTTTTACAAACTGTATATTATTTATTATTATTATTTATTTAACCCGAAAGGACTCTTTTACCCCTCATTTTAACGGATAAATTGACAGGATTGGACGGTAGGACCCAATTGCAACTAATTGTCTAATTAAATGATGTAATTGGCACAAAAATTAGTTCGCGGACCCAATTGCAACTGGGGCCATAGTTCACGGACGTCTACAGTAATTAACCCATCTTTTAATTACAATCCCTTACTTTAAGGGAACACCCTTTGATTTCATCATAAAGAAACATGAGCAATGTGTTTGGTTTTGCAGTTGCACCTAAATAGAATCTTAAGTTGCCTACGTATCCCTTTTGGAAATCAAGCCACTCATAATTCAAGGAATCTTAGTGATTGAATGACCCACTAAAATAATAGTTTGGTTATGGAAATTTGTAGTGTTTGTGGGCAAATTTGGTTAAGAAAGAACCAAGGATTCTGTTTATTTGGACAATTGCATCTAGATTGAATTTCTAGGCTGCCTACGTATCCTTAAGGGAATCAAACCAACATAGTTCGGACTTAGCGTAAAAATGTGTTTGATTTCATTTGTGGGAATTTTGCTGATGTAACTAGTGATTCGTATTTTGTTGCACTTGTGTTTAGTAGGATGCTAGACTGCCTACGTACCCTTGAAGGGATCAAACCGACGTAGTTCCAAAAATTTGGCTTTATTTGCCTGGTTTTATACCACTTGGGCCTTTTGACGTAGTTTTGTACTACGTGGGCTTCAATTTGATGATTTGGGAATTAATGGGCCTTTATTAATTCATAATTTGCGAACTTAAAACTTTGCATCAATTGTTCGCCAACTGGATTTTTAATGGACAAGTCCATTTTGGGCTTGAGACTTATTATGAACGAGCCCATTGTATATGAGATCGCTAAATCTTAGAATATTAGCTTCAGATCATCAGGTCTTGAGAGAGGTACATACAATGTCAGCCCCAATTAATTTTCGACTACAGCCTTGCCTTTCTCCAGCTAGTTCCTTCTCGGCTTGGTGCCAGAAACAAATGTCATTTAATTTGATTAAGACACCCAAGGATGAAAGTCATTGTCCAAGTGTTCCTTATCGAATTGGAACCCCTGGAGCATTAAGGAAAGCAAGCCCCTTGTCCATATTGGACTGTATGAATTTCTTTTTAAAAAGACATATGTGCACCGCAACTGTAGATCGCTAGAAAACAAAACGATAGCTCTTTATATTTTTCTTTTGCTTTTCCAGACCAGCCCATGACTTCCCTAAGCCGTTTGCTGCATCATCAAAAGAAGAAGCAAATTGTTTCTTCCCTTCTAGAATTTGATTATTTGGGAATTAATGGGCCTTTATTAATCCATAATTTGAGGACTTGAGACTTTGCACCAATTGTTCGCCAACTGGATTTTTAATGAACAAGTTCATTTTGGACTTGAGACTTATTATAAACGAGCCCATCGTATATGAGACCGTCAAATCTTAGAATATTAGCTTCAAATCATCGGGTCTTGAGAGAGGTACACTGTACACACAACGCCAACCCCAATTAATTTTCGATTACGGCCTTGCCTTGCTCCAGCTAGTTCGATTACGGCCTTGCCTTGCTCCAGCTAGTTCCTTCTCGGCTTGGTGCCAAAAACAAGTGTCTTTTAATTTGATTAAGACACCCAAGGATGAAAGTCATTGTCCAAGTGAAGTCTAAATTAGCATCATTATCCATATAGGATTATATGAATTTCTTTTGAAAAAGACATATGTGCACCACAACTTTAGATCGCTAGAAAACAAAACGATAGCTCTTGATATTTTTGTTTTGTTTTGTTTTTCCAAACCAAAACGTGCTTTTCCACATGTACAGATTAAGAAGGTGCCTTGTTGTGGGCCATATTGTCTTCTTGCTTTAGAAACCAACACATCCCCATAGACTTGGATGTTGAATACATCTAGGAAGCATTTGATCGGAGTTGCATGTTGGAAAACCGTGCCATAAAACTATGATTTTACCTTGAGATGGCTCTTGCTTTCTCTGGCGTGCTTGCTGAAGGAAATTGAGGTTCCACCCCAAAACCAATTGGCAATGGGGGGAGAAGCTCAACTTCTTATAAGCCCTTGTTAGGTTTCTCAACTTTTTAATGTGAGACTATGTACCTTAACATTCTCACACTTACTGTCTTTCTTTCCTCGTCCTGCAGCTGCTCCCTCTTTTCTCCCTTTTTTTTATCGCATGCATAACTACTCTTTATAGGCCCAAGTCTTGAGGAGTTTGAGATTGAGTGAACCATCACTCCCTGCCCTTAATGTTTGATACAAACACACTAACTGTTGCATCAAAAGAACTTTTATTCCTTTTGAACACATGTTGGTGGATTATTATTGCTATTATTCACTTTTAACAAGATTTCCTCTCAACCACCTTTTTTTTTTACTCGTACTTTCTTTATTTATTTATTTTTGAGTGAATATTATCACTTCAACACAAACCACACAAAATTGATTTTGTAAGGTAACAGAAAGAACATGAAGTATCTTTTAGATTCTTCCTGCTGGTAACGAACTTTGATTCTTTAGGTAGCACTTACTATGCATAAAATTGAGCTGAATCATTTTATAGTCTATCAACAAACAACTTTTTATACTTATGCAGCCTGAATTACCTAAACTTAATATAAATATGGAAAATGTCTTACACGTTTTATGTAGCTTGAAAATAAAATAAATAATATGTGGAAAAGTAAAACACAAAGTTGCCCATTAGTTTTAGCTCAAGAGCCATCGAATGGGTATGATATGATGGATGTCCTTCAAATCTTCATATGAATATTTTGTTTCCAATGAATTGAATGACTAAAATGAAATTCGGGTATACTTTCAAGAATCATTGCGATTAAAAACACTAAAAATTCAAACATAAATTTCCGGCAAGACTTAACAATGCTTGCGCAATTGGCCCTAATTGGCCCCGAGGAGTTTCAGAGCAAAGAAGGTCAGCCTGAAAAAGACAATGCTTGCGCAGACCATACAGCCACCGGAATAGCTAAGCCAACTTTTCTAAAAGCACAAGTTTTGGTTGTGATTTTCACACTCATTTTTTCAACTTCTACATTCAACTCTTGAATGCATGTAAAGTATTTTGTTTGGAGTGTAGATAGGGAGTGTAGATAGCTAAATAAAAAATAACTTATGCATATGCAGACAGAGAAAGTAGTTAACCAACATGTTAACTGGTAGAGAACAAAAAGGAAGAAGCTGCTAGAGAAAATACCAAAAGCAGACATACAAAACAGGGCCACTGCAAACAAGTTGACAGCCATACAAAATTAAAAGGAGTATGCTTCAGATTCTTTCAGATACATTAATATATCAAACTCGGCTCTTCATGCCTGTAGCACTAGTACTGAGGCATAACTTTAGCTGATTTATAGATGCACATTTTTATATTAGGGGTGGGTGGGCTAAAAAACACTGGTGAACTGATTGATGCAGGACCGAACTGGCCGGTTTGGCTCGATTATAGGTCAAAAGACTAGATTTGGCCGTCCGATATGCGTCCAACCCTAGTAGAAATTAGCCTAAATTGTCGGCAGATTTGACAGAAAATGAAATAACAAGGAATGCATCTAATTTGTTCTTATTCCAACAATTGGGTTCAATGGAACCTTCACTTAATCAATGAATCGTTGATTGTATTGAAGAAAACTCTCAAAAGTCTAAACATTATAGCTAGTGGTGTTTTATCATTTGACTATAGTACTTGTTAAATGAATATCAATACCAAAAAAGCTTTTTTTCAAAGCAAAATCAGATTTTATTTATTTATTTATTTTTACAGAACCCGTGGAGGGGTTCAAAAGCTGGAAAACGAGGCAGGCCTAATCACTTGGGATCCTTAGTGGAAGACTGAGTCAGTCAAATATATCAGAGTCTATAATTCCATTTTCACATGGAGCTGGAGTCTTGTACACCGTTGAACATACACAAAGGAGAAAGAAGAAGTGAAAGCTTTGATTGACTTGCGTATGGTAGGCGTCCATTCCACAAAATACAGAACCCAAAGTGGAGGCCATTGACCAGAATGATCCCAACACCACATTTTCAGAAAATAAGTGGATCAAAAAGCTTAAAATACTAAAAACGGGCCAACAAATCAGTCAGGCAAATGAGTACATAAAGAAACTTAGCGCATCTTCAGCAGATATGTCAATTCCCACATGGATATGACAAAAATTGAAGGTTAAAGTTGCTCCAACCGAGTAGTCAAATTCTACATGGATTTGAAGGCAGGAAGAGATATGTCAAAAATAACATATCAAAAAGCTTGATGTCAAATATTATTTTAATATTTTTTTAGTCATGAATCCCACTATCATTTACTCTCTTTTAAAACTTTATACATTATATGGTCCCATTTGTTTTTACAAATATAATAAAATAATATAATATTTGGCATTTTTCGTGAAGTTACTTTTTTTCCAAAATGTCAAATTGTCGTATAAACCATCAAATTCAAATTTAACATTTTGCATTTGAATCTCCCATGCTCTTACAGCCCCGCTATGCACCATGTAAACTAACTTGATGGATCATTTTACACAACTTTTAGATCCCAAAATTTTAAATTAATTAGAAATGGATCAACAACGTTTATAAACGTACACACGTGACGTTTGCATTAGGTCAAATACACGTTGGTGTCGGTGAAAGGCCTTCATACTTCTATAAAGCAACGCAAGACACTAAGCTAAATCCTCAACACCATTCAAGATACTAGAAAGCAAGGCAGCATGATGCTTCCAAACTTTGCAGTTTCTTCATTGATTTTTTTCCTTCTGATATCAGCTTCATGGGCACAGACTCCACCTTCAATACAAGACAATTTAATCAAATGCCTCTCAAAATATTCTCAGACTTCCATTCCATTCTCCACTGCCTTTTTCACTCCAAACACTTCTATATTCACCACTGTCCTAGAATCTACTGCACAAAACCTCAGGTACTTGGTCCCTTCAGTGCCAAAGCCGGAGTTCATTTTCACACCAGTGCATGATTCTCATGTCCAAGCTGCTGTTATTTGCTCAAAAAAGCTTCAAATACACCTCAGGGTCAGAAGTGGAGGCCATGATTATGAAGGCCTCTCTTATGTATCCCAGATTGAAACACCTTTCATTGTTGTAGACCTTGCCAAGCTTCGGTCAGTCAAGGTTGATATCAAAAACAACAACGCATGGATTCAAGCTGGTGCCACCATTGGTGAGGTTTACTACAGAATTGCAGAGAAAAGCAAAACTCATGGCTTTCCTGCCGGGCTCTGCACGAGTCTAGGCATTGGCGGACATATAACTGGAGGTGCATATGGTTCCATGATGAGGAAATATGGCCTTGCTGCTGATAACGCCATTGATGCTCAAATTGTCGACGTCAAAGGGAAAATTCTTGATCGAAAGGCAATGGGAGAGGACCTGTTTTGGGCCATCAGAGGAGGTGGAGGAGCAAGCTTTGGAATCATCCTTTGGTGGAAGATAAAGCTGGTTCCTGTTCCAGCAACTGTGACAGTTTTTACAGTTGCTAAGACCTTGGAAACAGGTGCCACAAAGCTCCTCCATAGATGGGAACAAGTAGCTCCAGTAATTGATGAGGATCTGTTTATCAGAGTTTTCATACAATTAGCAAATGGCACCAAAACTGGCAGTAAAACAGTCACAACTGTTTACCAGGCCCTATTTCTTGGAGGTGCTGATAGATTAGTTGATGTCATGCAGAAAAGCTTCCCTGAATTGGGCGTGACAAGAAAAGATTGTACTGAAACAAGTTGGATCAAGTCTGTGCTGTTCATAGCAGGGTACCCAAGTGGAACTCCAACTGAGGTTTTGCTTCAAGGAAAATCCACAGGCAAGAACTACTTCAAAGCCAAATCTGACTTTGTCCAGAACCCAATTCCAGAAACTGGGCTTCAGGGGCTATGGAAGAGGTTGCTGAAAGAAGCCTCTCCTCTGATGATTTTGACCCCTTATGGTGGAATGATGAGCAAGATTTCAGAGTCTACACTACCTTTTCCCCACAGAGGGGTGCTGTTTAAAATTCAGTACGTGAGTGGATGGCAAGAGGGAGATAAAACTGAGGCAAAGCACATGAATTGGATCAGGAAGCTTTACAGTTACATGGCCCCTTATGTTACAATGTCTCCAAGGCAAGCATATGTGAATTATAAGGATCTTGATTTGGGGGTTAACAAGAAGAGCAACACAACCTTTATTGAAGCGAGTTCTTGGGGTTACAGTTATTTCAAGGACAACTTTAACAGATTGGTAAAAATTAAGACCAAGGTTGATCCTAATAACTTCTTCAGGCATGAACAGAGCATTCCACCTCTTCCAAAAAGAGGACATCACTAGGGAGCCAGAAGCTAGATATGGTATGGATTTGAATGGTTTGATCAGTGTGTTTTGTTCATCAAATTTTTATACAGACTCGAATAAATTTGTCATAAAAGTCTCTTGGAGACTTGGTGAGACATTCTACTTCTGTAGAAAAGTAATGTAATCAAATTCATTTCAATGGCTCAGCCCAACTTTTGCTCTAACTTTGTCATCTCCAGGCCCCAATCCGCCTAGATATATGATAATGTTTTGGTCAGACTATGCCAAAGAGAACTTACACTTCCTATACTCACAACTTGCGCATCCATAAGCTCAACACTCGTGCTAAAAAATAAAGGTTTCACTTATTGATTCAAAAAGTTGTAACTGAAGTTAAACTTTTGTTTTAGTTTTCCTTTGCACAACTTGCTCACTGATCATTGATTGTAATTCAAGAAAACGCTCAAGTAGAAATTTTTCTAACTGATACCATTGATGAGGAGATTTTGGATTTTTCAGTTTCAAATGCTTTAATTTCCTTTCAGTTACAAAATCTCAGTAGATGTTAACAGAGAAATTGAAGCATGAAAACCCCCAGCTAATGGAAACAATTGAAGTGGAAGCAAAAATGGCTGACCTTCTAACCTATGCAATAGTTTCTCTCTTCTTCTCAGTTTCCTCTGCGGTATTTGACCTCATCCCTGAACACAACTTTGTTACTTGCGTTGCCAACCAGTCTCCACAATACTCAGCCACCATAAGCAAATTGGTGTACAGCCCTCATTCCCCTTCATTTTCATTTATTTTTCAGTCCTCTATACAAAACTTCAGGTTCAACAGCACCAAATATCATAAGCTTCAATACATCATTACACCGTATAGCGCTGATCACGTCAAAGCTGCAATCATTTGTAGCAAAGTACATGGCCTGCAAGTCAGGATTCGAAGCGGTGGTCACGACTATGAGGGGCTCTCATATAATTCATATGTCCCCTTTATCATCATTGATCTTGTCAACCTTAATAATGTGAGAGTTGACAGCAACAATGGCACTGCATGGGTTCAAGCTGGTGCCACAGTTGGTGAGCTTTACTATCATGTTGCCAATCAGAGCAAAGGCCATGGCTTCCCAGCTGGTGTTTGCCCTAGTATGGGTGCTGGGGGACATATCAGTGGTGGTGGACAAGGCACATTGATGAGAAAATTTGGCCTTGCAGCTGATAATGTTGTAGATGCAATTGTGGTTACTGCTGATGGAAATATTCTTGACAGGCAAGGAATGGGTGAGGATTTCTTTTGGGCCATTAGAGGAGGTGGAGGAGGAAACTTTGGAGTTGTAGTTGAATGGAAGATCAATTTGGTTCCAGTTCCTCCTAAGGTGACAGTTTTCAACATACCAAGAACCCTTGAACAAAATGCAACCAAATTGATTCACAGGTGGCAACAGATTGCTCACAAGTTTCATGAAGATCTATTCATAAGAATCATTATATTTGTAGGCAAGGATTCTAAGGGTAGAAAAACAATCCAGGCCAATTTCAATTCATTGTTTCTTGGAAACAGTGATCAACTAGTCCCACTGATGGCAAAAAGCTTTCCTGAGTTGGGCTTGAAGCCTGAGGACTGCAAGGAAATAAGTTGGATCCAGTCCACTATTTACAGTAATGGTGAAAACCCAGGACAGCCCTTGGAGGTTTTGATAGAAAGAAACCATGTTCAAAAGGGCTTCTTCAAAGGCAAATCAGATTTTGTGACTGAACCCATTTCAGAAACAAACTTAGAAGCCATATGGAAGGTAATGCAAGAAGGTGAGGCTGGTGTTATGGTTTGGGATCCTTATGGTGGAAAAATGAGTGAGATTTCAGAATCTTCAATTCCATTTCCACATAGAGCTGGAGTTTTACACAACATACAATACTTCAGCAAATGGCAAGAGGGGGGATATTTGGCTGAGCAGAGGCATTTGAAGTGGATCAACAGACTTTACAACTTCATGGCTCCATTTGTGACTAAAAACCCTAGGACTGCATATGTCAACTACAGGGATTTGGACATTGGGAGAAATATCCATGGAAGATTTTCTGAAGCCAAGGTTTGGGGTGAAAAGTACTTCAAGGGAAATTTTGATCAATTGGCTCATATAAAGGGCATGGTTGATTATGGAAACTTCTTCAAGAATGAGCAAAGTATTGTACCAAACTTTTCTCTTTGAGGAAATATTTTGGTTGAAGTTAGAATCAAATTGGTGATTGGGACTATATATAACTCCAATTTTCTGTTACAAAGGCAAAAAAGGAATGTCTTTTTCCTATTAATATTTTGCTTTTGTCATCTCATAAACAATGTAATAACAATGTGTTTGTCCTCAAAGGTATGTTTTATATGTTGATCCTAAAATGCTACAGGAAAATAGAGAGCCGGTGCATTAAACTTTGTTGATGTAGGGGAGCTTTGTAAGGTGGCAAGTGGAATATGTAAATTGACACACTGCAACCATGCAAGACTCAGCTCTGGACACATTACACATTGCATTCAGGTCTTGACACATTGCAACCATGCAAGACTCAAGTGGAATGTGATGTTTAATATATGCAGCCAAACTCAAACTCAAACTCAAGCTCATCAAATCTAGCAGCCTGAACTCCTCATAGAGATGGCGTTAATTTCACTTATAGCTTCTTTGTTTTTGGTCTCAGTTTCACTGCCAACTTCTAGTTCAATCTGTGGTGAAATTTTCAGTCAGTGCATCACAGCTCAATCCAGTTACTACACAAGAATTTCTGATCAAACAATTCACACCTCAAATTCCACTTTGTATTCAACAATCTTGCAATCTTCCCAACAAAATCCCAGATGGTTAAACTCCACATCAAAGCCTCTTCTCATTGTTACACCTCTCAAGGAATCTGAAATCCAAGCAGCTCTTCTTTGCAGCAGAAAACTTGGCTTACAAGTGGGGGTTAGAAGTGGAGGCCATGACTTTGAAGGCCTGTCCTACCTCTGCAAAACCCCATTTGTCATCATTGACCTCATCAATCTGCGTTCTGTTAAGGTCAATGTTGCAGATCAAACAGCTTGGGTTCAGTCAGGAGCTACACTTGGTGAGCTTTATTATAGCATTGCCAAGAAAAGTGAGGTCCTTGGATTTCCAGCAGGGTTTTGTCCTACTGTTGGGATTGGTGGGCATTTCAGTGGAGGTGGGCTTGGTACCTTGATGAGGAAGCATGGCCTAGCAGCTGACAATGTCATAGATGCTCGCCTAATTGATGTCAATGGAAGAATCCTTGACAGAAGAACAATGGGTGAGGATCTGTTTTGGGCCATTAGTGTTGGAGTTGGCTCGACTAAACGAAGGAAAGAAGGAAGCAGCCCAGCATGCAGGCGCTCGAGCGGAAACTGCAGGTGCTCGAGCGGCAGAGGCATCTTGGTGCAGGAGCTCGAGCGGACCTGCAGGCGCTCGAGCGGATCGCGATTTCCTGTTTCATAACAGGTCGGTTTTTTGGCCTAGTTTTGGGAGTTTTTTTAGTTTCCTATTCCTTGTATGATTGTGCTAAAGGCCTATACATATAAATAGGTACTTTAGACTAGGGTTTAGAAGAGGTTCAAGATATACAAACCTAGGGTGAGAGAAAAAGAGATCTAGAGAGAGAGAGAGATCAAAGTGAGTTCTTTATTGTAACCAAAGGGATTTTTCTCATACTAGTGAATTTTCTCGGGGATCACCGGAGAGGACGTAGGCACGACGCCGAACCTCTATAAATTCTTGTGTGTTCTTGTGTGTGTTTGCTTTTGTGGTTTCGTGTGCGATTTATCTTTGCGTAGCTTGTGTTGTGATTGTTGCGTAGTCCATCAACGACAAGGTCTTGGAAGTGTTTTCGCACAACAAGTGGTATCAGAGCCGCGGTTGCGGCGGGCGTTGGTTTATGCCCAAGTGCTCTTATAACTTTAAGAGCGGCGGTGTGTTGAAGATGGCAGGCGACAAGGACGAAGAATGTTCCGGTACTAAGTCACAACGGGTATCAAGCACAAAGGTGGAGTTAAAGCCATTCACCGGCAAGGAGAACTTCACGCTTTGGCAAAGAAGAATGAAGCATGTTCTTAAGCAGCAGGGTCTTAGCAAAGTTTTGGAAGGCAAAGAAAAGAAGCCAGTAACCATGACAGATGCAGAGTGGGATGACCTAGACGAGCTTGCTAGAGGATCCATCGAACAACATCTAACCGATGAGGTGTTGTGTAATGCGATGGAAGACACCGCAAAACAAACATGGGAAAAGCTAGAAGAGATGTTTGCATCAAAATCATTGTCCAACAAGCTTTTCTTGAAGGAAGAGCTTCACTCTCTTAAGATGGAGGAGGGCACAAGCATGATGGAGCACGTGAGTGCCTTTAATAGGTGTATTGCTGACTTGCAGAGAATGGATGAGGTTTATAAGTCGGAAGATAAGGCCGTGATGTTGTTGACATCCCTGCCACCATCTTATAAACACTTTCACACGACGCTTATGTTCGGGAAGGGAACCTTGAAGTATGAAGAGGTCATGCAAGACATCCTGACGCATGACGCATGACAGAATGGTAGATCAAGCAAGCGTGAGGGCAAGAAAAGCAATAAGGGAAGGTCAAAATCCAAGGCGAAAGATGGTTGTTTCGAGTGTGGGTCAAAGGATCATTGGAAGAAGAATTGCCCTACATGGCGAGAGAAGAGAAACAAAGGGAAGAAGCCGGATGAAGCCGGGGTCGCGGAAGAGAGCGACGGTGAGCTTTTACTTACTAATAGCATTGTTAATACTGATGCACTTGCTATTACTTCCAGGGTTTCTGCTTCTGATTGGATTTTGGATTCCGGGTGCTCATATCACATGTGTTCAAACAAGTCTTGGTTTGACACATATGAGATGGACAATGGCGGCAAAGTTATGATGGGGGACGGCTCAGTTTGTAGAGTCGAAGGAACAGGTACAATCAAGGTGAAGATGCATGACGGTGTGGTTAGAACATTGGGTATGGTTAGGTACATACCTAAGCTAAAGAAGAATCTCATCTCCCTAGGTACTTTTGACAAGAATGGTTATTCGTACAAGTGTATGGGAGGAAAACTCATAGTTTCGAAGGGTTCACTCGCGATTATGAAAGGGGAGATTCAACCTAACTGCCTGTATCGACTATGTGGTACAACAGTGACCGGTGGAGCAGCTATATCTACCAAGAAGAACTCAGAAGATGATACTCAGCTTTGGCATTTGAGGCTAGGGCACATGAGTGAGCGAGCCATGCAAGAGTTGCACAAACGGAAGCTTCTAAAGGGCGTGCACAGTTGCAAACTTGAGTTCTGCAAGTATTGTACCATGGGGAAGCAGTCGAAAGTGACATTCAAGCTGCAAGACAAGGAAAAGAGGAGCACGGGAGTGCTTGACTATATTCACTCGGATGTATGGGGGCCCGCGCCAGTTAAGTCATTGGGTGGAGCTCGGTACTATGTTACTTTCTTGGATGATTTTTCTAGAAAGGTTTGGGTCTATTTCATGAAGGAGAAATCCGAGGTCTTCACAAAATTCAAGGTGTGGAAGGCAGAAGTAGAGAACCTGACAGGAAGGAAGATCAGGGTCCTTAGGAGTGACAATGGGGGGGAATATAAAGATAGCAAATTTCTGGAGTTTTGCAAGAGCGAAGGTATCAAGAGGCATTTTACCGTGAAGAAGACGCCCCAACAGAATGGAGCCGCAGAGAGGATGAACAGAACTCTCATGGAGCGTGAGAGGTGCATGAGGATTCATGCAGGCTTGCCCGAGCCATTTTGGGCGGAGGCGGTTAACCACGCTTCCTATTTGGTTAACCGGTCACCATCAAAGTATCTTGATTTCAAGTGTGCGGAAGAGGTATGGTCTAACAAGTCTATCGAGTATTCTATTTTGAAAGTATTTGGATGCAGTGCCTATGCTCTTATACCTAGTGATGAGAGAACCAAGTTGAAGCCAAAGTCTCTTGAATGCATATTCCTCGGGTTTGAGAGTGGTGTGAAGGGTTTCAAGTTATGGGATCCAGTGAACCGGAAGAAGATACTCAGGAGAGACGTTGTCTTTGATGAGAAGACTATGCCTATGATTAAAGTCAAGAAACCAAAGGTGAAGGAGAATGTTGTTGGGACAGAAACAACCGTTACAGAATCATCTAGTAGAGTGTTCGGGGGTACTCCGAGTTTGCAGCCAATTAGAGACGTCCATGAAGCAGTGGAGTCCGACACTGAGGTGGAGGAATTTGGGCAACAACAACAGACTCAAGATGAAGAAGAAGAAGAGGCTCAAGATCAGGTGGAGCCACCATCCATAGCAAGGTCCAGACCCAAGAGAACCATCAAACCTCCTCAACAGTTTGGATGGGAGACGGACGCAGTTCACTATGCTCTAAACATAAGTGAAGGAGACCCAACTATGTTCCAAGAAGCAATTGAAAGTGCGGAGCGGGAAAGTTGGATGAGTGCTATGATGGATGAGATGGAATCTCTACACCGGAACTCCGTTTGGGAGTTGGTCCCTAAACCCAAAGACAGAAAGGTGATTGGCTGCAAGTGGGTGTTTAGGAAGAAGGAAGGAATATGTGAGAAGGAGCCAACTAGATTCAAAGCTCGTCTAGTGGTGAAGGGATACTTACAGAAGGAAGGAATTGATTATGATGAGATTTTTTCCCCGGTTGTAAAGCATACTTCTATATGGTTATTGCTCTCCATAGCAGCACAGTGGGACATGGAGGTGGAGCAAATGGATGTGAAGACAGCTTTTCTCCATGAAGACTTAGAGGAAGATATCTACATGAGTCAACCTCAAGGGTTCGTTGAAGCAAGTAAGGGAAATCTGGTTTGCATGTTGAAGAAGTCTTTATATGGGCTCAAGCAATCTCCAAGACAGTGGTACAAGCGCTTTGACACTTATATGCTGCGGATTAGGTATAGAAGATGTGAATCAGATTGCTGTGTGTATTCTCATGTGTTCAAGGATGGGAAGATCATTCTATTACTACTTTATGTGGATGATATGCTGATTGCGTGTCAAGATATGTCAAAGGTTCAAGAGTTGAAGATCCAACTTGGGAAGGAGTTTGACATGAAGGATCTTGGACCCGCACAAAAGATCCTATGAATGGAAATAAGGAGAGACCGAGATGAGGGCAAGTTGTGGCTGTCACAAAGCAAGTACATAGCTAAGGTACTTGAAAGATTCAATATGTTGGATTGCAAGCCCGTGTCTACTCCTTTGGCGGAGCACTTCAGGCTAAGTGCCCAAGAGAGTCCTTCTAGTGACAAAGAGAAGGATGAGATGAGTAAGGTTCCGTATGCAAGCGTAGTAGGGTATCTCATGTACGCAATGCTTTGCACACGCCCCGACTTGGCTCAAGCTGTAAGTGTAGTTTCAAGATACATGGCAAATCCGGGCAAACAACACTGGAATGCGGTGAAGTGGATTTTCAGGTATTTGAAGGGCACCAAGAGGTTTGGGATTTTGTTTGAAAGACAACAAAGAAAGGCATGTGTGTTGGGATATGTGGATTCAGATTATGCGGGAGACTTAGACAAGAGAAGGTCCACCACAGGGTATGTTTTCGTTTGTGGTGGAGGACCGATTAGCTGGAGAGCGGTGCTACAATCAGTCACTGCATTGTCTACTACTGAAGCGGAGTATATGACACTAACGGAGGCTTCTAAGGAAGCATTATGGTTGCAAAGATTGGCACAAGAGTTCGGGATTGCTCAAGACCTGGTGGTGATTAAGTGTGACAGTCAAAGTGCTATATGTTTGGCCAAGAACCAAGTGTATCATGGAAGATCCAAACATATTCATGTACGGTACCACCGGATAAGGGATTGGGTGAACGATGGGGACATTGCGATAGAGAAGGTTCATACAGATGAGAACGCTTCAGATTGCTTGACCAAGCCAGTTACAGCTGAGAAGTTCAGACATTGTTTGAGCTTGCTCAATCTTGTTACATGCTGAAGATTGAGGTGGAGCTCTTGGGAGTTACTAGAACGATTTCCAAAAGGTTTGAAGATGTTCTAGGGATCAATGGTTTTCACAAAGGTGTTTAGGCTCGCCAAGGTGGAGATTGTTGGAGTTTGTTAATGTATGAATTTTGAGTATTTCTTTTGGCTTCCCTTGACAATTTTGTAATAGGATTTTTATTGTTTTTATCAAGCTCAAGTTTAGATTAAGAATAGCTTCTCTAGGTGTTCTTAACTATCAACTATCCTATGGAGGTTCAAGCAAATTTACAAAGGTAAATTTTGCATTGCATTTTCCAACTTCTGAAGATTATGACTAGTCAACCTCTGCCTCAGTAGGAATTCCAGCTCACTGTTCCAGCTGGATCCTACCCATATGTTTTTGTCTTATTCTGCAAAATTCCCAGCTGTCATTGTACGATTCTAACCTAGGAATTTTGGTGTAAAAGGAAACCAATTATTCTTTTGGTAGCCGTCACTTTTGTAGGCAAGTTTTGGAAAGTTTCTTTGTAAACTTTGGCTTCTTCCTCAAGAGCCATCTTCATATTTTTTTTCTTTGAGTTTTCCAAATTGATTTTTCGAAAACTGCATTTGAAATATGAAAACCTCATCTTGCTAGATCAAACACTCTCTCATATCTATATCTAGGTCAGATTCAAGATTGATTTCTTCAAGACTATGGTTTCTTGAAGAAATTGGTCATTCTCCTTTGAATCCAAATTTGGTTTCTGTTTGAGTTGGAGCTTGCAAGCTAGTGCCATGGGATGAACGAGCTGGAGAAGGAGCTGCCATTGCCATGAAGAACTGAGCTTCAAGCTTTGCTAAGTTGGAGAAGAAGATTGCACAAAGGAGGTATAGCTCATCTTCCTAAATAGATCTAGGTTTTGCTTGAGCTTGCTTGTATTCCTTTGTAAGAATCTTTTTCTACTTAGTGGATTGCCTGGTCGGTTGATGACCTCCAGTTTTTCCCAATGGTGGGTTTCTGGGTGAACAAAATTTGGTTTGCATATCTGTAATTTTTCTGGGTTTCTGTTCTTGGTGGTTGACTAGTCATCATTATCTGCTGTTTGGTATTTACTTGATTATGATGCTTTCACACACTTTCACCATAGTTATTGCTAGCACAGGGGATGCCTAGATTGACGGGTCCTTCTGAGTGCCTAGGTTGTCACTAGTAATTCTCTAGGCTTGCAGGTACATATTGATATGCTCTGTGGATTCTTGGTTGTGATTATTCATGTCTGAGTATTGGTCAAGGTCTAAAGTGTGTGAAGTTTGTTGTGTTTTTTATTTGAGTGTCATTTAATTTACCCCTCGTCACCTAAGTGCCAATTTCAGAGTTGGCTCGACTAAACGAAGGAAAGAAGGAAGCAGCCCAGCATGCAGGCGCTCGAGCGGAAACTACAGGCGGAGATTGTTGGAATTTTCTCGGGGATCACCGGAGAGGACGTAGGCACGACGCCGAACCTCTATAAATTCTTGTGTGTTCTTGTGTGTGTTTGCTTTTGTGGTTTCGTGTGCGATTTATCTTTGCGTAGCTTGTGTTGTGATTGTTGCGTAGTCCATCAACGACAAGGTCTTGGAAGTGTTTTCGCACAACAATTAGAGGAGGTGGGGGATCAAGTTTTGGGATCATACTTTCATGGAAAATCAAATGGTTCGGGTTCCAAAAATATTAACTGTTTTTACAGTTCATAAAACATTGGCAGAAGGTGCAAGCAAGCTTGTTCACAGGTGGCAATACATTGCAGACAAGTTTCATGAAGATCTTTTCATCAGGATCATCATTGAAAATGTGGGGAGTGGGAAGGAGAAAAAAATCCAAGTATCTTTCAGCTCACTGTTTCTAGGAGGAATTGACAAACTAATGCCATTGATGGATCAGAGCTTTCCAGAGCTGGGATTGCAGGCGAAGGACTGCATTGAAATGAGTTGGATCCAATATGTCCAGTATTTTGCTGGGTTCCAAAAAGACCAGTCCCCAGAGGTCTTGTTGTACCCCCTCCGGAAGATCAACTTCAAGTCTAAATCTGACTATGTGAAGCAACCTATACCAGAGGTTGGTCTAAAAGGGATTTGGGAGAGGTTTCAGCAAGATCAAACAGTGTTCATGAGAATGGATCCTTTTGGTGGAAAGATGAATGAGATTTCAGAATTTGAAATTCCATTTCCCCACAGAAAGGGTAATTTGTATAAGGATTAACTACACTTTAGTCCCTACAGGTTTAGTGTCAGTATCGAAATGGGCCCCAAGACTTCAATTCAATCAATTTCATACCCAATATTTCAAAGTATTACCAATTTACACCCGCCGTTACATTGACCGTCAAAATCAGACGTTAAATGCTGACGTGGCAGTCGTGGGACCCACCTCATAACCAAACAGCAGTTAGAAAGAGACCAATATAAGACAAATAATATGAAAAAATTCTTTATTTTTAAAGTTAATTAAAATCAATTATTTAAAACCAAAAAAAAACCATAATTAAAAAACCCTTCAAACTTCCCACTCGTCAAACCCAGATCTTCACCACCCATCATTCTTCCTCTTCCTTCTTCTCTCCACCCATCAAACCCTAAATCCAAACCCAGCATCTCCACCACCCATCCTTCTTCTTCCTCCTCCTTCTCTTCCAACATCCCCACCTTCGTTCCTCACCCACCACCCACCACCGCATTCTCTCTCAGTCCTCTCCTCCTAGCTCCAACCAATAACAGAGCCCTAGCCAATAGATCTGAGGAGGAGATCTGCGCGTCGTCGGAGACGTATGGCAGATTCAACACTTGGGTTTTCGAGGTCGACAAAGACCCATCGCCCCTCCCGATCACTCGGAAATTTCTCGGCCCAGCATCACCCCTCTTCTCCACGCAGCCTCGCCCCATCCCCATCCCCTTTCCCTCCTCCTCTGAAATATCTCCGCCCCTCTTAGTCTCTCTCTCTCTCTCTCTCTTTTACATATGGTTCGATCCAGTTATGCTAATACACCCATATCCCCACCACCAAGCCCCATACCCAGATCTGCAAGTAGCTAGACTCTAGATTGTGAAATAGCGGTTGACCATCTCCTGGTGGTCTTGGACGATGAGAGAGTGGTAGAGTTGGCGGTGGGGATGATTAGAGGACGTGTCGGGCTCCGATTCGTTGTATCGAGCGAGGGACGGCTTGCGATCGAAGATGGCGGAATAGAGGGAAGAGAACACGGCGTCGTCTGAGCGAGGCTGCGATTTGAACTGCGATGAGGTGGTGAGGCCGCCATTGGCGGTGGAGGAGGCGGTGTTGTTGTGCATTTCCATGGTTGGAGTTTTGCTGTAAATGAATTACAGAGACAATACAAAACTTCAATTAGAAAAAAAAAAAAAAAAAAAAAAAAAAAAGACAAGAAATCTATCTCGCTTTATAATCAAGAAAATTACCTAGAAGCTTCCGTTTGATTCTCTAAAATGTTACAGAGTCCACGTTTTGCTGGTTTTTTTTTTTTGCTGTTTAAATAATTGATTTTAATTAACTTTAAAAATAAAGAATTTTTTAATATTATTTGTCCTATATTGGTCTCTTTCTAACTACTGTTTGGTTATGAGGTGGGTCCCACGACTGCCACGTCAGCATTTAACGTCTGACTTTGACAGTCAATGTAACGGCGGGTGTAAATTGGTAATACTTTGAAATGTCGGGTATGAAATTGATTGAATTGAAGTCTTGGGGCCCATTTCGATACTGACACTAAACCTGTAGGGACTAAAGTGTAGTTAATCCTTTGTATAACATACAATACATAGTGAAGTGGGATGTAAATAGTGTTGAGGAAACCAACAAGCATATACACTGGATAAGAATGCTTTATAGGTTCATGAGCCCTTATGTTTCTAGATCTCCGAGAGGTGCCTATATCAACTATAAGGATCTTGATTTGGGGAGCAACAAGCAAGACAACACAAGCTACTTGGAAGCAAGTGCTTGGGGCAGAAAGTACTTCAAGGGTAATTTCAAGAGGCTGGCACAAGTGAAGAGCAAGGTTGATCCAGCCAACTTCTTCAGAAATGAACAAAGCATTCCACCTCTTCCTGCTTCGTTTAGAATTACAGACGTTTAGACCAAGACTTCTGTCTGTTTTGCTTTATATGTACGTTAAGTGCTTTTTCATATGCAGCTAGCTAGGCCTCATCATTTGGCCCGCGGGCTCATTGGCCGATGGGGGCCCGCCCGGCCCGGCCCGTTATGGGATTTGAGATGGCCCGGCCCGCCTTGGGTCGGGCCGGGCTTGGGCTTGAGTGTTTGAAGCACGGCCCGACCCATAGGCCCGGCCCGATTAGGCCCAAGAAAGCCCGGCCCGGCCCGCCCACAAAAGCCCGGCCCATTAGGCCCGCATACATATATAATTATGTATAAATAAGAGTTTAGGATTAGGATTATATCACTTAAATCACATATATAATTTGTTTCATTTCATTTACTTTTCTTTACTCATTCCTAGTTTTATAATTGGATGATTAGCACATTAATGTAATTTGTGTCAATTATTAATACAACAATTATATATATATAAATAAGATGAACAACATATCATATCACCAAATATAATCATATCACGAAACATAATCGTACCACCAAATATAATCATGCTTTTTGAACACATCACCAAACATTTGCATATTTATTCATACCATCCTTAAAAAAAAAAAAAATTTATACTTATTATTTTTAAAAATAATTTCTTAAAACGTATTACGGTCTAATTATGTAATAACCTCAAAAACAATACTTGGTTTTATTATTTTTGTAGAAAATTTTATTAAGTTGTGTGACTTTATTAGGTGTTTTATGAATTTGGTTTGATGTGAAAATATTGGAATTAAGTGAGTTTAATCTCAAATTTGGACTAAAATGCCCTTATGATTAAGTTTATGATTTTTTTCGATTGAAGTAGGCCCGTTTTGGCCCGGCCCGGCCCGATGGGCTTTCTCAAGCCTGGCTCATGGGTCGGGCTTGGGCTTTGAATTTTCTAAAAAAACCCGGCCCGGCCCGGCCCGCTATTTTCTCTCTCCTCTTTAAAGCCCGGCCCGGCCCGGCCCAAGCCCATTAAATTTGGGACGGGCTAGCCCAGCCCGGCCCATTGACGAGCCCTACAGCTAGCTAGCCTAACAACTTCAGCAATGAAAGCCTCTCATCATAGTTTTCGGCTTTCTAAATTTGAAGGATAACGTAGCTTTCAGCTTATTATATAGCCAGCATGTGACATAAGCTAGTAACAAGAAACGTTAACATTTGCCTTGTAAGAATCAGCTGGTATTTGCTTTCATGCTACATATGACTATCGACATTTTGCCGTCACCCTCCATCTCCATGACAGAAAAAAAATGATAGTGCCAACTGTGTAACTTCATAACATGTAAATATAGGAATTACCAATACTTGGGCCATGCGGTAAATCAATACTTGGAGCGAGCTACTGTGGGCCTCCCCATCTAAAAATATAATATCAAGTGGGCCGTGGCCCACATAAAAGACCAAGAAAGGTATGCTTTGTCCTCTACTGCACTTCCTCTTTTATAAGCAACTTTCCCTCTCCTATTTCATTCGACTTTGCAATGAGGGAATTGAGATGCTCCTTTTTTTTCTTTTTTTTTTCCAATGCTCTTTTTTCCTGTTGAACATTTTGTTGAACATTTAGTTAAATAATATGGTAGAATATTTCTGATATATTTCATTCTCCGAAAAGAGGTATTTATAATACAAGGTTACAAGAAAACAGATATGACCAATTCAACACATATTGATCCTAGAATGCCACAAGAAAACAGATAGAGCCGGTGCATTAAAGCATATGTAATTTGACACATGCAACACAAAGCCAATGGAAGTTCCAAAAGCAATAGCCATATGTTTTCTTCAAATTGCACCAAGTGGAACTTCATACCCATTAATTGTAAGAATGAATTTAATTAACCCTCTATCTATCTATTAAACAAAGGGTTAGGAGACGGGGGTCATGACACATTGTGGGTTACATCTGAAACCAGAAAACAGCAAGACTTTTAACTTCAGTTTGCCAATTGCCGATTGAAGTGAAAAAGGACAAATTGGTTTTAATATGGTAGATACTTGATCCACTCCATTGGAATTATCACTTTATTTTTTTATTTTTGTTTCTATATATGCAGATGAGCAGAAGTAAAAACAAGCCGAATTCAGAATATCCACAAATTAAAAGCAAATATCTCACCCCACCAAGAAAAAAGACTTTTTATATATGTAGCCATACCAGTTAAAAGACTTTATAAATGCAAATCTATAAGCTTCAGCTACTCATAGAGATGGAGTTAATTGCACTTTTAGCTTCTTTGTTTTTGGTCTCAGTTTCACTGCCAACTTCTAGTTCAACCAGTGATCAAATTTTCAGCCAGTGCATGACAGTTCAATCCAGTAACTACACTAGAACTTCTGATCAGACCATTTACACCTCAAATTCCTCTTCGTATTCATCAATCTTGCAATCTTCCCAACAAAATCCCAGATGGTTAAACTCCACATCAAAGCCTCTTCTCATTGTTACACCTCTGAAGGAGTCTGAAATCCAAGCAGCTCTTCTTTGCAGCAGAAAACTTGGCTTACAAGTCAGGGTTAGAAGTGGAGGCCATGACTATGAAGGCCTGTCTTACCTCTGCAAAACCCCATTTGTCATCATTGACCTCATCAATCTTCGGTCTGTTAAGGTCAATGTTGCAGATCAAACTGCTTGGGTTCAGTCAGGAGCTACACTTGGTGAGCTTTACTATAGCATTGCCAAGAAAAGTGGAAGCCTTGGATTTCCAGCAGGGTTATGTCCTACTGTTGGAATTGGCGGCCACTTCAGTGGAGGTGGGTTTGGTACCTTGATGAGGAAGCATGGCCTAGCAGCTGACAATGTCATAGATGCTCGCCTAATTGACGTCAATGGAAGAATCCTTGACAGAAGAACAATGGGTGAGGATCTGTTTTGGGCCATTAGAGGAGGTGGGGGGTCAAGTTTTGGGATCATACTTTCATGGAAAATCAAATTGGTTCAGGTTCCAAAAATTGTGACTGGTTTCACAGTTCACAAAACATTGGCACAAGGTGCAAGCAAACTTGTTCACAGGTGGCAATACATTGCAGACAAGTTTGATGAAGATCTTTTCATCAGGATCATCATTGAAAATGTGGGAAGTGGGAAGGAGAAAAAAGTCCAAGTATCTTTCAACTCATTGTTTCTAGGAGGAATTGACAGACTAATGCCATTGATGGATCAGAGCTTTCCAGAGCTGGGATTGCAGGCAAAAGACTGCATTGAAATGAGTTGGATCCAATCTGTCCAGTATTTTGCTGGGTTCCAAAAAGACCAGTCCCCAGAGGTCTTGCTGTCTAGGGACCCCCTCTGGAAGAGCAATTTCAAGGCTAAATCTGACTATGTCAAGCAACCTATACCAGAGGTTGGTCTAAAAGGGATTTGGGAGAGGTTTCAGCAAGATCAAATTGTGTTCATGATAATGGATCCTTATGGTGGAAGGATGAATGAGATATCAGAATTTGAAATTCCATTTCCCCACAGAAAGGGTAATTTGTTCAACATACAATACATTGTGAAGTGGGATGTAAATAGTGTTGAGGAAACCAACAAGCATATACACTGGATAAGAATGCTTTATAGGTTCATGAGCCCTTATGTTTCTAGATCTCCGAGAGGGTCCTATATCAACTATAAGGATCTTGATTTGGGGAGCAACAAGCAAGAGAACACAAGCTACTTGGAAGCAAGTGCTTGGGGCACAAAGTACTTCAAGGGTAACTTCAAGAGGCTGGCACAAGTGAAGAGCAAGGTTGATCCAGACAACTTCTTCAGAAATGAACAAAGCATTCCCCCTCTTCCTGCTTAGTTTAGAATTACAGAAGTTTAGACCCAGACTTCTGTCTGTTTTGATTTGTTTGTACATTAAGAGCTTTTTTATATGCAGCTAGCAAGCCTAACAACTTCAGCAAGCAAAACC
This sequence comes from Prunus avium, assembly GCF_965620075.1. Classification (NCBI taxonomy): domain Eukaryota; kingdom Viridiplantae; phylum Streptophyta; class Magnoliopsida; order Rosales; family Rosaceae; genus Prunus; species Prunus avium. Next base: position 32,019,063 of record NC_142287.1, read on the forward strand.
TCTCATCATAGTTTTCGGCTTTTTTATTTGAAGGATAATGTAGCTTTCAGCTTATCTTATAGCCAGCATGTGACATAAGCTAGTCACAAGAAACGTTAACATTTGCATTGTAAGAATCAGCTGGTATTTGCTTTCATGCTACGTATGACTATCGACATTTTACCATCACCCTCCATTTCCATGACAGAAAAAAAAGATAGTGCTAACTGTGTAACTTCATAACATGTAAATATAGGAATTACCATTGTTTTCATTCTAACCATGCCTGTAAAATTACTCTAAAATTTTGCAATGGAACACTAAGAAGAAAATTGCAAATTACTCATTATAAAATAAACTTCAGACCTTTCAAATCCTGCTGCAGAAAAGCAGGACATATGCTTAGTGAAAGACAACAACTATGCAGGAGACATCATCATAGCTTTCTCTAGATAATGCTTCTTCAATCAACTCCTCAGCTGCTTCTTGAGCATCATCTAATTCTCCAATGCAATCATAAGCCTCTTGGTTTGACATTACCTGTACAGATAAAACTTTCAAGCCTTTGGAAGGATTAAATATGAAATACATTATCATTATTGAATCACGTTATGCTAAAATCTTTAAGAAAACAAAAGCTTAAGCTGACCTTCCACAAGCCATCACTTGCCAAAATGATGACATCTGTTTCATCGTCGATCTTCTTAACTTTTATATCCGGTTCTGAAGTTATGTGATCCTTTAGTTTTCCAACCCCAAATGCCCTTGTCATAGCTAGTTGGCCATCCACACGCGGAACAGTTCCTAAATTCATCATAAGATGTAAACACCAGAGAATAATATAACAGAACAAAGAAAGTATCTGTTGAGATCATGTTAAGCATTTAAGTTCAATCATATGGGTTTTTCTCCACAGTAAATTCCACATAAGTTCTTTAAGTAGAAAAATATATTAAAATTTCCCAACGGCCTATACTCATTTTTTTAACCATATGTTGTACAAGCCAATAGTTTCCAAGTGTACAAAAATGCTGAACAAGTACCTGGCCTTTTCAATACAAAACCACCTCTGCTTTCAACAAGATCCTTCTCCTTCTCTGTCTCCGGGTTGTGATCCACAGTTATCTGTTTTGCTACACCATCTCTGCATAAAACTGCCCTAGAATCCCCGACATTCGCTACAATCAGTTTCTCTCCATTGATTAGTATTGTTGTAACAGCTGTTGATCCTCCTCTTGAACCAACTACCTTTTCCAAAATCTCATCATTTGTAGCTCTATAAGCTCTCCTGACTGCTTGTTTTGGGTTGGTCCAAAAATCAGGCTATTCATTGCATGTTGAAAACAAGCAAATTCCCAGTTAAAAATGTAATGGAGATGATGAGCATAAATATTGTTAAAAATTAAATAAAATAAAATAAAAAATTGTCAGCACTAAGAAAATATTCATACCTCATTTAATATGTTATCAAACAGATGGGATTGCCAGTATTCTGCAACTTCACGACCTGAATGTCCATCAAAAATTGCATATAAACCCAAGTCATATCCATTCACTTTCCGATTTTCTGCCACAATATAATCTTCCATTCCATAGTCCATTTTTCCCCTGACCAAATGGAATCCATGGCTGACTTTTCGACTTGGAAGCTCTTTATCATCATCATCTTCTGCATCTTCCCTACACAACCCATGTCCTGCTTTCTCCTAAAGCAAAATATACCATACTGTTGGATATTTCCGTACATATTCCCATTGAATGGAGAAGCAACTTTACCCTACAACTAAGGAACATACGTTCATCTTGTTTAATAATATATCTGTTGGAGAAAGTCTTGTATTCTGCAGCAAGACATCATATTGTAAATATTATATTGATAGGGTTCATACACAGTTAAGATGCTGGAGGAAGATTCTGTACCTTTACTTCGTGGGATTCTTCATCAAATTTTAAGCTTGGGTTCCTCCTCTGCAAAATCAAGATGAATGCATGCTCATGCACTGAAGAGTTTTGAAGGAAAGCTTTCAGACTTGAACAAATCTAGCTAATATTTGGACATGAGAAGCCAACAAAAAATATGCAAACTGCCATGCAATTGTACAACTAAACTGTTCTCTCTCATCCTGTCATATGTAGCCATGCATCAAATACAGAATAAAATGAAACTAATTGGGATTTGCTTGCCTTCATTTCTGTTGGATCACTACTTTACTTGAGAGCAGGTGACACATTTATTGTACAGATGGAGAGAGAGAGAGAGAGAGAGAGAGAGAGAGAGAGAGAAGCTTTGTTATTTTGTTGTGTCAACGTGTCAACATAAATGGCAAGACAGGGAAAGACACGCAGAGGGTTGTGGAAGAAATGTCCCAGACCGCTTGAGTGAGAGACTACAAGTGGTCACCGTTGGTTGGTATATTTTTGGACACAAAACCCAAACAAAGAGGTTTTGTTCCTTTTTTTTTTATTGTTTCTTTTCTTTTGGACACGAAAACAGAACAAGTTAATTGTTGTTTTATAGTTTTTGTGAGTAAATTGTAGACAACCCCAAACCAATATACATTTTTTATCGGGTGTTTTTGCTGGTTTAATCTTCAATTGCCTTCATTTTTGGTGAAATGGCCTACTTTCGTTTCTGCTTAACCAAATGTCAGCCATCTTTATCAATTGAAGAATAAACCTCGCTGGACTCACTGTTTACTCGTTTGTTCAACACAACAGAGAAGAAAACAATATTTGGTGCAAAATCTCAGCAAGAAGGGTCAAAACGCAACAATTTACTGACCTGAAGAAATGATTTCATAACAAAATTTACAAACTATCACAATAGCTGGCTCAGAAATTTACAAGCTCTTCGGTGAAAATAACAAAAATGCATTCACGTCGGCCGTCTCAGACAGAAATCCTCAATTTCTTCAAGGTAGCACCCTATTCAAATGGTGGAATTGACCAAAATCTCCTGCTCTGAATTAATTTCAACCCCCCAAAAAGAAAAAGAAAATCTTGGGATGATCCATACAAAAATTGCGTCAACATTTCCACTACACGTCAGAGTACCGTTGCAGTTTAAACACGCCCAGTTGTTTCAAATATACCAGCTGTTTGTAGAAAGCCAAATGACAGGTCCTGTTGCTTCTTTGGCAGCAAAGAAAACCACTTCCTTATAGACTGAGCTGGATCAGACTGACTTGCAATGGCTGCAGGCTCCACATTTCCCTGAATAATTGTTTCGAAATCAGAAGGCATAAGGCCCACCAATGCCGTAACAGTGGCAATTTGAGTGGGCAGACCGACACTAATTGCAGAGTCCCGGCATAAAAATGCAGACAATTGACCCCTCAAGATTTCCACTCCTTTATCTTCATATCCAAGGGCATCAACTCCAAGCCTGAAAATAAATAACATAGTGTTAAATTAGAACTTAAAAGTAGTCGCACCGGTACGATATTTGGCCTAATATATGAGATTGGATTGGATGAATGAAGTAAAGGAGCTTCGTTCCAAAATTATAGAATTAACATCTTCCCATGGTATAAATAACAGTTGATTAGTAACAAATCAAAAACATACAATTTCATGATATGATGCAAGGCAAATTAGTCAAGAACATACCTCCCAAGCTGGCCAAGGAGAACAACAATTCCAGCAATCACATTCTCAGTCATGCATGATTCCAACACTTTCAACAGCCGAGGAACAATCTTGGCACTTGTCCATTCCCAGCTCTGCATTTAAAGAGGAAAACAAGCAGAAAAGTCCAAGTATTAGTAGCCAAGAACCATCTGAACCAATACTTTTCTCAAGAGGAAAAGACAATAACAAAATGGGAAATGTCTAAACTGCTAACATATTTTAAGTCAACTTTGAAATATTGTAAGAAATGCTATGTTTGGAATGAACTTCAAACAAAAGTCAATAACTTAAATGCATTCGATCATTTCAGAGAAAATTTGAAACTTTGCAACATACAAACATATCATAAGCATTAACAACAGATTTTGGTCCATCTACTTGTATCACTCTAATACTACGCCAGCATTATATGGTAATAAAGCTAATGATCAGCACAAGACAACCAAAGACATTTGAGAGGATGATAATACCCTCCTTTTTTTTTTGGCATAGAACAATTAAATCCAAAAAGTAATGCAGCTACATGTGATCAATCTCTAAGTCATTAGAACAACAGTGCAGGATATTAAGGAAACAGTCTCAAGTATCAACAATGAACTCAAAAGGGTGTAACAAGGGTAACAAGTAGAGCAGCTATGAGTGATCAATCTCTAAGTCGTACACAAGAGAGTAGGAAATTGAGGAAACAATATCCATGATAAACTCCAGAAGGTAAAAACACTAACCATGTTGATTGCAACCAACTCCACCAAGGATAGGAGATCACTGAGATCGCAGAGAGTGAAATTGGTAGAAGAGTCTGATTGAATACTAGGCACTGCAAACTTATTTAAACAACAGGACAAATCACCATGCACACCAAGTCCACAATTATCAGGATATGCAATTTGTTCAGCTTTATACTTGTTCAACAGGATACAGTAATTTGAATTCGAACTGCCTGATTCCATCGCATCTTGATATGTAGCTCCTGACAAAGCACCAATTTGGAGCCTTTCTAAAAGAAATGATGTAGCAGTATCTACAGAAACTGCATCCTCAGAAAATGGGCATTTCACACATGTACAGAACACTGTTCGAGAATTGCTTGCAGATGGAATACAAGAGCCAGAAGAATCCGATATGCTTACTCTCTCGAGATATGTAACTATAGATCTCATGACAATAACTAAATTGAAATTGCAAAAGTTAAAAAACTTCTCTCCCCCAATATAAGCAAAAGCATGCAGAATAGTCAGAACTAATGAATGACTAGATCTACTAATCTGCAAAATGCTGTACGACATTTCACTTATAAAACCAATATGGTCAAACGCTGCACATATTGATGCTAATACAACGCTCCCTGCCACCAACTCATCTGCTGATGCTGGTCGAGAGGATATATGAATGCCATCACATAGGATGTTCACCATAGAGTGACACTCTACCCGGGCCTCAGAAGATGCATCCTTACACACCAGAACTCTTCCATTTATTAAGAAATCCTCAATGAGACTAAGTGATTCGTCCAAACAACCAAATTCTGCAAATATGCTTCTTCCGTCCCCATCAGACATCACTGCAAAAAAGGAAAGAAACCATAAGTTTAATGAACAAAATCAAAGAGGAAACCAATAATGACATTCTAGATTATAACATAACATGATGTAGCAACAAATACAGACCTGAGCCCATGTGTCGGGCAAAAGCATCCAAACAGAGGTTGGACGTCCACTTCAAGCTCCCAAATTTACTCAAAGCAGCAGTGGAGAAGTTAAGCAGCAACAATGAGAAGAAAACACATACCTTTTCCCTAAACAAGACCACCAACAAACAATCAATTAGCCCATGTGTCCAATAATTTACTAAGTACTAGACCTCTTTCATCTAAACTAACTTCGCATGTTCAAGAATAAAAAAAAAAGTAAGATCAATGACAAGGACGAAACAACTTGCTTAGGAGGAGGAGAAAAGGAGAGAGAGGGAGAGACCAACTATCCAAATATACAAAAAAATGTACCATCCTTGATTACCATGAATTACTTACTTGGGAAAAAGATTTTCTTCAGTCTTGAGAGCAAGCAGAATTTCTCGAACCATCCAATCTGTATGAGTAGCCAAAGAGCACTGTGTAATACAAGTTCTGGAAGCAGAACATATCCTAGAAATGCTGCTGCTGTCTTTAATATTAGAAAACACAACATAACACGTAAGGATATCGTCACCCGCATACCCAAGTTCACTTCCAAATGGGAGCATAGCCTCCTCATTTCTTGAATTAGGAGCATTAGACATCACTTCAGCACCAGAGTCCTGGACACCACAATCTGTTCCCATTGCAATAGAATTACCATTCCCAGTCTTCCTTATTATGGTAAAAGAATCAACGGTGTCTCCATTCTTATGCAATACTGAATTATTGAAATTTTCAGAATCATCAAAATACAAGCTATTTGAATTTATCTCCACATTGGATCTTTCAACACCACGAACTTCAATCTCGGGAAGTGTAGGAGACAGTGGCATTTCTGTTGCCATCCTATACAATTCCTCATCAGCAGCATCGTCCAAGTCTAACAGTTTCAAGTAGTTCCCATCAGTTACTTCATAAAAACTTGACATGGTTTCAAAATCACTTGTGCCATCTCTGCTTTCTTGAGGGATCCATACCAGCTCATTGGCATTTTTTGAAACTTGTCTGCAGACGTTTGCACATCCACAGACTTCATTTTCAAATTTATTGGCCTTCTTTTGCTCATTACCATTGGCATAATTCTGCATTATTAGTTTCTCTTCAGTACTTTCCTTCCCCTTCTCATAATCCCTTCCATGCTTTACAGATGAATCACCCTGAAGACCAGGAAGCAGATAACTCCCTTCTTCAAAAGGTTTTTCTATTTGCTTGTTCAACAAACAGTGCAAAACAGAAAGGTTCTCCTCTACCCGCAGGTGCAACTTCTTACCCTCAAAATATAGATTTTCTATTGATTCAACTGCATGAAGTATCCTCTTTCTCTTCCTACTCTGCTCATTAACTCTTCCAACCCCATCAGTTCTGACAGGACTTCTGACACTATTTTCAGCCACCACGGCAACATTTTCATAGCAATTTATTTTGGTAACCTCAGCAGACAAGTTGGATATTGTTGGTTGAACATTCTCTTCAACCAATTTTTCTGACGTGGTAAGAGAAAAGGCACCCTTATCCTGTGAGCCCACCAACTTTCTATCAGAAAAAGATGCTGTACTGGAATTTATTGGATAACTCTGTAACATTTTTCTGTTAGAGCCTCTGACTGGAGACTCCAATATAGAATCAATACCTGAAATAGAATCAGTGCAGTTTCCTCCAGATAAAGGAAGAAATGGTGCAGTACGTTGAGATGCATCCAAAACTGGGCAGTTCGGCTTCAGACGTTTAAATCCACTTTCAATGTTCATCTGCAAATTGCACAAGTCCATTTTAGTAAGCGTGATAGAACTACAATCTTGTGAAAATACCGATCACATTGGGGTACTGGGGTAAATAATGAAAAATGTCCAAGAGAGAGAAGATTGTGACTGTTAAAGACAAGACATCAGCATAAATGTTCAGTAAAAACCTATGCAGTTGGAAGCCAAACTGAAGTTTTGAAAAACTAACAGGCACAAGTCTTGGACCGAAAACAAAGTCTCAAGTCACATGTCAAAGGAAATATACAACTCATTGATACAAAACTATAACTAGACTAGTATAATAGGTGGGAGAGTAAAATTGTGATGCTTTTCCCTTTATCTTAAAAGTTGTTCAATCTAAACATAACAGACGTAAAAGAAAATAATAGAGAAGCTAAGGGTTTTCTTTCCTATATTTTGCAAGACGGTACAGTTACCAACTAAAGGCAACTATTTTTAAGTCTAAACCTTATTAGTGTGATTCTGGTACTACTTTCCAAGCATTAAAGTACCAACAATGAGCAAGCTTATGCTCTACCCACCAGATTACAACACTAAAAGCCATCAGATGAATAAGGTTCATTTGTCATCAACCACGCCTGAAAAAAGAAAATAAATCAACAGTAGCTGTAGCAAACTCTAAAACATGTATGCTATGTTTCAAGTATAGATTCCTCACCAACATCTTGAGAACTAACAATACTGAGTTATTAACTACAAAATCAAATTGAAGCATGGTGTCTATAAAGATTAGACTGCGGAAAACGAACCTTTTCTGGGTCATCTATACCTTCCGCACTATGCGAGAAAGCTGTATTTAGCATACCCAGGCGCTGTGAAAATTGATCGAACTCGAACTTCAAGCGACCTAGTTCTTGTTGCAGGATGCTGTTACGACTTCTTTCCAGCTTGACTACTTCTTTGGCATGCTTCTTTTGCATTTTCTCAAACTTAAGTTGTTTCTTCAAATCTTTCACTTTCGCACTTTCAGCACCCATATCTTTTCCAAGTTCAACAGCAGATGCCTCAATCAATTTTCTAGGGGATAACTCCTCAATCTTCTTCTTAGCTTCGTCTAACTGCGTAAACAGATGATCAGCACGAGATTTTTCTTCCATAGCCTTCTTCCAATTCACTTCCACACGCTTTTTCTGCTTTTCAGCTTTCGCCATCTCAGACTCTGCCCTTTTTTTCTCCTTGATTGCCTTCTGTTTTTCAGTTTCATACCTTTTATATGCTTCCTCAAAATTTGGAAGCTCCATTACCTTTCTATTATTATCAGGTTGGCTGCCAGGAGCCTCGTGCAATTCTCTTGAACACCTAATTTCATTTATCTCTTTCTGTAACTCATCAATCCTTTTCCTACTCTCTACCAATTCCACAGACAAACATTCGGCACGACTTTTTTCTTCTATACTCTTCGTCCTATTCACTTCTGCAAACTTCTTTTGCTCCTCTGCTTTCGCCACCGCTGAATTTGCACATTCTCTCTCCTTGACCACCTTCTGTTTTTCTGCTTCAAGCTTTTTATTTGCCTCAACAAGCTTCAATGTTTCCGAGGCCAAATTAGAACTTGCTTTATGCACTTCTTTCTTCAATACCTCCAACTGAAGCCCATAATTATCAGCCTTCTGTTTTTCAGTATTGGCGCGCTTCCTTTCTTCATCAGCCTTACTTTTTTCAGCTTTAGCAGCTTTACGTGCTTCGCAAGCCTTTTTCTTCTCCACTTCTGCATTCTTACTTTCTGACTCTGCCCTTTTCTTCTCTCTCTCAATTAGGTCTTTGAGACGATTAATTTCCTTTTCGCAGTCAGAAACTTGAGCTTTAAGAAGGTTTACTTCATTTCTATTTTGAGCATCTGCATTTCCTCTCTGCTTTAGAGAATATATCTCAGATTTCAACCCAGAAATTTCATTCTCCAAAGACACCCTAATGGAAGATTCTTTCTCTTTCTCCTTTTTCTCAATATTTGCTCGAGTTTTCTCTACCTCACATGCTGCAAGAAAACAAGATTTGTCACTAAGAGAAGTTATAAGACACTCTCCAACAGAGGAAAAACAAATACGCACTAACCAACAATAACATATCAACTGGAGAGCTTCAGTGAAGCATTTCATGAAAATTTTACTTTACTCTTGGCCATCTTGGCCTTTCCATTCGTAAGCATGCTACTGCATGACAACGGATTTGGGTGGCCTTGTTTTGCATCTCATTCATGTTTAACATGAAACACATAAGTCTTATAGGTAAACTAATTAAGCATAAATTTCAACAGGTAGGGAACAAAAACATACAAATTACGTCGATGACTGATCAAACAAAAAACCTTGTACTCAGAAAACAAAAAGGTACTCAATTTACAACCACTCGAGAAGGAGCTTCAGACATGAATCTTGTTATCTAATCCACAATCCAAGTGAATCGGGTGAAGCAATGATTATCATTTCAACAGCTTACCCAATAATACTGAATTTTTAATGTCTGAAAGATACTTCAAAAATTACCTTTCGTAAGGAGATGCACAGCTTGCCGCAGAGCATTTCGTCTGTTTTCAATCTCTGAGCACTCCTTTTTCCACTGCATAGCAAATCATAAAACTAGGTGAACATTGAAATCGAATACCACTTGCACATACTCAAATAAATTCACAGGAAAACGAAAATCAAAATTCGAAACCCTTACCGCAGCACAACATGAATTGACCACCTCGAGATTCACTGGCACGTCTGCTGCCATTGCTACCAGTCGGAAAAGTAAACAAAATTTTAAAATGAGAGGGAAAAAGTTAACGTGCTCCTTAGTAACACGCGGAGTGAGAGAGAGAGAGAGAGAGAGAGAGAGAGAGAGAGAGAAGAGTAGTACTAGATTTATTGCCGTGGGACGAAGGCGCTGAAGTAGTCCATTAACAAGCAGCAAACCCTAAAGCCCCAAAAATCTGATTAATAGCTAAACCCAAAGAGAGCGCGAATCGAAGAAGAAGGGAACCTAACCGCCTATGTTAATATTACAACTGACAACTGAGAACTGGCCGTGAGAAGAACCCTAATGATTTGGGTCGGAAGACCCGATTTCCAATCGGATCCTTAAACCCCCCAGATTTGGGTTTATTTTGGATTTTTTGGATCAGACTTCATTTTGTTCTCGACCCAAGTTAGATCCGAATCGATTTCAAATCAAAACAGCTAACGAATTCAATATGGGCTGAGATTAAATTCTCATCTAGGCCCAGTTTGGCACATCCTTGTTTTTTTTTTTAACACAGAAGATATTTGAGGGGGCAGCTTCTACAACGAGGAGTTTAGAGTGAAGAGCTTATTTGAGGAGTTCAATTCCACTATCAAACCATTTAAAATGTTTTAAGTCCATTGATTTCCTTACATTTGTTGATGGTGGGATTGAACCCCTCAAATAAGCTCCTCACTATAAACTCCTCATTATAGCCTTTCCGTACCTGCAACACTTCGTTCTTTTTGGATAGAATGATTTGGCATATGCATATTAAGGTTATGTTAGAATAAATATAAACATCCAGTCAAGGATGCCCTTTTATGAAATAAGCTTTTGAGTGTGACCGTCGCATGACCATGCGTTTTTACCAAACCATTCATGTTATAACACGTTTATTTATTTAGTATCATGTGGTCTACTAATATTATAACATGCGGACTAATAACATTAACATTCTCGATGCTATAAAAAAAATATATTAAAAAATAAAAATAAAAATAAAAACAAGTCAACAGAAAAGACATACAAGATTCATACTAGGGAATTGACATGCAAGAAAACTTAAAAGCTAAGGCAATATAGACAACTAGGGGAAGCCTGCTCCCATAAACAACCAATGAATCCAAGGACAGTCAACGTTGTTAATTTATACATGACAGCACCACAAAAAATTGACACCTTCATCCATGACATGCCACCCACAAGACATAAATAATTTATGCGTACAACAAATTTAGGAGACAGCAAAAATAAAGAATATTAATGTTGAATTCCCTTGCACTTGCTTTTCCTAACCAATGCCACCTGCCAACCCTTGCAAAATTATCTGTCCTTTTTGGCTGCTTTTGATTGAGGAAGTGTTCCAAACACCCTGTCCCATATACTTGAAGTTATTCCAAAGCCTTTATCTTGGATCCTGAAGTGATGATTCAAGTGGTATTTCTGCAAAAACAAGCAAACATCAGCTCATTCTTGTTGGCATTCACCAATTCCCGTAAAACATAAATTTTTCTGCTGTTCTTTCTGGTGCTCTACTTTACAAGATTTATAGTTCCTCATCTGGACTACCAAGAAAACGTAGTTTTGGGTCTAATAGGTAAAATATCCTGCAAGCATGAAACCTGTACTGATATTTACCTTCAGGTTTCGGGGTACGTCACTTGATGGCTGACCATGATGGAGATAGTAATGGGTACAATCATACATCACATAACCCAATAAACCACCTCCAAACAAAGCAGGAGTGACAGAAGGAACGGAAATCAGCTTCACCAAGTTCCAGAACTGGCAACAATTGACAAAAGAGTTACGACTGGTAATGATTTTGTTTTCTCACAAAAACGACTGGAAAGGACAATTCTACAATCACACAACAAAGATTAATACCTAGACAAATTTAAATCATAGTAATAATAATAATAATGACCAAGTAAACCTCCCGATCACAATAAAGTAATCTTAATACTAAGAACAGTAACTGAGCTATCCTATCTAATCAAATTCAAGGCAATGTATCATGGCTGTACGACGTGTAATTGTGTTTTCCATTGGAAAAATAATGAATTTGACGGCTCAAAATCAGTAACCATAGCCACCAGTGTATTCTTAAGAAAAACATAGTGACCAGGTGGCAAGACAATAAGTGATATGAAAGAAAAGACATACTGGAACACATAAAACAGCTGTCGCAGCAGGAGGGAAAACAAGTCGCAGGCCATCCATTGGGTGCTTATGGTGGCAGCCATGAAGAAGATAATGTATGGTGTTCCCCCTGAACAATCTCAACAAAACTAGCGCATTAGTCTCGAAGATTTTCCAAATATGCATATAAGTGAACAAATACATAAACACAGAGAGGGAGAGATATGATAAAGATAGATACATATAGAGAGAGAGAGAGAGAGAGAGAGAGAGAGAGAAAGAGAGAGAGAGAGAGAGAGATACAAGAAACACACCAGTAGCTCTTTGTTTCAATGTGGAAAAGAAAGCGGTGCAACGTGTATTCAAGCAATGTCCACACGAAAATGCCAGCAAAAACCATCAGAGCTATTTCAGGAAATCCATGGCCCATCCGTACAGACATGGAGATAGAATAGAACACGACTGGCAGCCATATGACAGGAACTGCCCACCACACTGTGCGGGTCAAGAACTATTTCAAGTAGTACAAATGAGTCAGAACGGGAGCTCCAAATTCTCGAGAATGAAAATCTAGATGCATGTGCAACCATATCCGAATTGTACATATATGAACAAAAGGAGCAGGAAGTACCTCCCAAAATTCACTTTCAAAAAATCGAGGGCCTTCCTTGCAAACAATCGGCTGGTGAACCCACTCCTGGTATGCTTCTCCAAGATGGCCAACCTGCGAAAAATTGTCAAAAGGTAAAATTTACAGTAAAACCAATTACAGCACGGCAAATACAATACATTGAGCAGGCAGAGGTAGAGCACTCTGCTCAAAGAATAATGAAAGTGGAAAAAGTAATTCTAAAACTAAAATGCAATGCATGTTCTGAACTACCAAAAAAGGAAAATGAGGAGCCAATTAAAGTGGTAAGGAAGTGCCAAACAAGTACTTTAGAGTGAAACAAAGTTATTGAAATTCTTCAGGACAGTTAAGATAGTTTCTCTATAAACTGGGCTATTGTTTAACAAGTGTCTTTTTACTTATTCTTCTTTACACACAATCCACTATTGCAGAAACCTAGAAAGATGGTGCTGTCAAAATCTATGAGCCCTGAGATCAAACTTGAAATATATATGTGACAATATAGTCATTTAAGTCCATCAAATGCAGTGAACCAGTGCACATAATCAACTCCCATGAAAGGATAGATAAAATAAAATGAAACATTTGACAATGTAACCTCACCTGGAATACGAGGGCTTTATTCAAATCAACTTTGAAGTCCTGCGCAATCATCTTGTCACGTACAACACTGCTGGAGAAACATGCACAAAAAAGACAGATTAGGCAAGGAACAACTTTTATTTTACATCTGGAATTTAGAAAATGTCAAGGATTACACAGAGAATGACTCTTATAATATTAACCCACTCCAACTTCTTCTCAATCATTCTGTAAAGTTTTCTGATGCAGATCTATTGGGGATAAGAACCAAAAGGATCTAAGGACACAGTTGAGATAAGGATTCAGAAATTACAAAGAACTTTGTAACATGTGATAACTTAGTATCTAATAATAATGTCAGTAATTGACCTAAAGTTCAAGTTTTCCTTGTTTGAGAACCTCCTAGCACTGGCTACTGTAAACTCAATGTTGATGGATCTAGGCGTATGGCCTCTGGCTTAGTCTTATGGACTGACAAGGACAATTTAGAATAAAGTTTTCTTACACCTTCCTCAAATAACCGACCCTGATAGAAAACTAGTACCTGTCTAAAGGTCACAAGTATTTCTTTCCAAATTATCAAAAGTGAAAATTTTGAAGGTGAAGCAGTTACCAGCACCACAAGCAAAATTGGATTTCAGTAGTGAATTCAACGCATTAAATGACCATGACACGTGATAGTTATACTTTTAAGCTTAAGACTCACATTTTCAACAAAGCAATTTTAACATGTATCAATGAGGAGGGAAAAAAATGAAAATTCTTGAGAAATAAGCGTCCTTCCAGTTTCAAAGCGAGCCACGTTATTCATAACATAATTCAGCAAGAAAATTTCCCCAAAAATGCCTCAAATGAAACTAATTAATTCATAAAGATCCAATTTTTTCTTGTTCTTTTTTTCAATGAATCAAAACAATTAAAAGAGATGAAAAAACCCCAGATAATCTCTCTCTAAAAATTCCCATAGAACAGAGTCTCAAAACTCATGCTTCTTCCCCTCAACGCCATAATTTAGCATTAGCATCATGAAATCAAAAGCCACACTGTTGAAAAAAAAAAACCCACAATGCGCGTACCAGACCCACTTCCAAAACCCACAAATCAAACCCGAAAAGCCACAATCTTCCAAAGAAAAACACGAAAAAACAACAAAACCAGATCTACAAATTGCACAAAAACCACTGAAATCAGAAGAGAAAAAGCCAATAGATAACCTCTTAAGAAACGCGGGTCGGATCCAATGGAAGAGAACAACAGAATACGAATTCCCTAGTTCCTCTCACTCTTTCGCTTGCTACGAACCACCAGCACCACCACTAGAACAAGTTTCAGCGTTTAGGGTCAAGTGGTGCAGTGGCAGAGGGAATCTGAGTCTCTCTTTTTCTCTCTCCGTGTTTGTGGAAAAATTCAAGTCGAACTGGTAAAGATTTAAGAGACGGGACGATCTGGGCCGTCGGTTTTTGTATGGGCATCAAAGAATCAAGCCAGCGATCCTCACGTTGGATTCCAAGTCTCTAACGGTGGCCAGTCTGGAACTTTTCAAGTTATTTTTTATTTTTATTTTATTTTTTTTTTTTTTCTTTAAGAATTAGAATTAGAATTAGAATTACAGCTTGGGCCTGGAGTTGGGCTAAACTGGCATGTAGGTACTCAGAGGGTAATGGTTGGGTGTGAGTTTGTTTTTGTCAAAGGATCTGAGAAGACTGTTGGGTCAAACGATTTGCGGGTCCCATTTGGTCAACTTTGTTAATTATGGAGATTTGGTTGGGCCTTTTGGGCATATCAGAATTTTTTATTTTATTTTTTAATCAGTGATATTTTTGTCCGGATTCCTCAAGTGCCAGTCAGCGCCGGCAGTTTTATCAAGTTTTGGCAAACCATTTTTCTCTCCTCACCCAACTGTGACAGATTCTGTTTTCTCAACGTCATTTTGAACACACACAGAAATAAAATTAAAATTCTATAAATTGTATTGTTTTCCATAAAAGAAATCAAAAAATGGTGGGGAAATGTGGTACCCTTTAACCAATTAATAGAATGTGTATTTTAATTAAAAGAATAAAATTAAGAGACTTTGAATTGTATTAATCTCATAATTGGGCCGGATTATGTCTACACTAATCATTTTTGTGTAATTGTCACATTGAGACATATATACCTAAAATCTATAACATATTATCGTTCATCCATATTATAACAGATGTCATAAACCATATATGTTTCAGGAAAGTTAAGGGAAACAAAATGAGAAACAAAAGATACAACTAGCCAGCAAGGCTTGATTGCTAGTTATTAAAATAGTAGCAAGAAAATCAATGTGATGTGATACAGCCAATAAAAGGCTTAAATTAAGGTAGCAAGAGAATCCATGTGACTATTATGTGAGCCATGCGATGAAGCCAGACAGCCAGCAAGGCTTACTAGCTAGTTATTGGTTTTTTGGATCGGCAGTTTTTCCTTGGTGGAAGGAAGTGTTCCAAAAACAGTGTCCCATAAGGAGGAGGTGACCCCAAATCCCTTACTTTGAATTCTGAAGTGATGGTTCAAGTGATTTCTCTGTCAAGCATAAACATAAGTGTTTGTCAAGGCATAGAAATGCAGATAATCCTGAAAAATAGATGATAGATTGACAGAAAGGGAGAAGAAGAGAGGATCAAAAAAATAATAAAACCGTCTCCGAAAGTCTTTCATATAAGATTAAGGGTGATACATCCATTAACTTCCGTTAATTTCTTGTATAAGAGGATCACGTGAACAACACATATGGGAGGACAAAACTTACGGATTTCATATAAGATTAAGGGTGTCAAATGGAAAAGGAAATCGTTTTTGGATACCATTTAAAGCTTCTCATATTCCATTCACAATAGCACCCAAAAAATAAAACACCTTTTGGTTATGCCAAACCGGCTACTGCTTTTCTTATGTGTTTGCTTTGGACTACTTGAGACAAATTTTGCTTTACAGTTGAGACAATTGGCTGGAGTGAATTGAACTTTGGACGGCAAAATCAAAGATCTAGTTTGGATTGGAATGTAAGTTGCATTGCATCATTTGCTTCTATATATCAACTGCATATAAATAGGAAGCTTTATGCTGCTTTGTTTCACAACTTTTTTCACTCTTAATTTCAGGCTGATCTCATCAACATGTTGGTTTCCCACATCTTCTTTATCTTCTTCTTGATCTTCTTCGTTTTCCTTCCTAATTAAATGGAAATGAAAATGGAAAATTTGGTAACCATATGCCATGTTCACCAGCAACATTAGCTTTGAGTCCTTGACAATCTGATCAGAAATCTGGCTCATTGAGAAAGTTCTTCAATGTCAAAATAACTACAATCGCCACAGAAAACAATTGTGGATGAGTTGCAACAAATAGTTAGGACATTTATATTTTTGTAAGTGAGACAAGGGCACTGTTTAAGTTTCCTTTATAGAGTGCCAGAAAATGTCGTTTTCGATTAGCATAAATTATTTAAAATAGATTTTCTTCATCTTCTTCACAATACAATACCTCAGTTTAATCTCGGTCTCTTATTTCTACATGAGTTCTATGTATATGGTCCATTGAATTCAAGCTGGCAAAGCAAAAGCTCCATGCAGTAAAAGTTTCTCCTTGAATTTGCAGCATATATGGAACTGTAGAAGTGTGGTAATTGTAGAACACAAATATAATAATTGAATCACTAATTTTGATTCTGAAAAATAAGAAGAATTGGTTTTAATTGGAAAAAAAATTGAGTTTTGTTTAATCATTTTGTATCCCAATAGACGGCCGGTCATGCTGATAACACAGAAATCTTATTTGGTCAGCTTTCTAACAAAATGTTTCCTAAAATTCTCTAGCAAAATACCTTGTTCCTCATTTATACTGATCAGCTTTGCAGCCTTACCTTGGTAGTGTTGTAAAATAGGCTCACATTTAGTATGCAAGCGAATGAGTGAGCGACCGGTCGCAAGGTTTGGGCGACCGGTCGTTTAGAAGCAGATTCGAAATCTGGAAAAATCGCAACGAGCGACCGGTCGCAAGGTATCAGCGACCGGTCGCTATGTATCCAAATGGTCGTAGCGACCGGTCGCCCCTGTGCTGTGTTGATGTTTTCTTACGTGTTTTCAACTGTGTTTTCGGTGGCTATCGTTTTCCACAAGATTTCAGAGGCTTAGTGGGTCACTTCTGAGGTAAAAGAGGGTTGACTACCTGCTGGATAGTTGGGAGAGCACTCATTGCCAATTGGTTGTCTTGGTTTTGGAGAATCCATTCTCCATTTTCTGGTTTTGTGGAAGGTGGCTGAAGTGGGATTTGTTTACTTGCATGATCTGATCTTTAGTCTAAGTGGGAGACTAAAGGAAGGAACGTGGAAGACAAGATGGTGCCTTATCTTGTGTCCATTGGTTTGTGTAGGTAATGGAGATAAAGCAAGACATTATAAGATGAGAAAGCAAGTTGAAGTTAGGTGTGGTTAATCTCAAGGTGGTCAAGTAGCTGGGTGCTATTGTGTTCAAAGGAGGTTAACTTACCAAGGGAGAACGTGAGGGAGAGCAATCAGTTCAAGTTAGGAGCTGAGTTGGGGTCTTGAGAGTCTAGACACCAAGGAGGGAAACACCAAGGGTTGTGAGAGTTTTTCACAAGTGCATCAAAGTGTTGAGCAAGGGGTGTGAGAGAAAAGAGAGCTTGGGGAGAGAATAGAGTTCTAAGGGGGTTTTTCTGTGTAAAACCAAAGTTGTAACTTATTCTTTCATGAAGTGAATTTCTCAAGGGGATCACCAAGAGGATGTAGGCAATTGCTGAACCTCTATAAATTCTTGTGTCACTTTGTGCTTGGTTGTTGTCTCAAGTGTGTGTGTGTGATTCATCCATCATTGTGTGTGTCACAAAGTCCATCAACAACAAGATCATTAGGGGAGTGAGTGAAAGTGTTTGTCCATTTTTTCACAACAAGTGGTATCAGAGCTGTGTTGGAGCAGCAATTGCTAGTGTGTTGAAGATGGCAAGTGACAAGGAAGCTGAAGGTGGAAGTAGCTCTATGCATCAGAGGCTACCACAATCTGTCAGCATGAAGGTGGAGTTGAAGCCTTTCACAGGGAAGGAGAACTTCACACTTTGGCAAAGGAGGATGAAGTCAGCCCTTACACAACAAAATCTCAGTGTTGTCTTGGAAGGCAAAGAGAAGAAGCCGGTTACCATGACAGATGCGGAGTGGGGTGTGCTAGATGAGTTGGCTAGAGGAGCCATCGAGAACTTCATCTCCGATGAGGTGCTCATCAACGTGATGAAGGACACAGCGAAGCAAACATGGGAGAAGCTCGAAGAGATGTTTGCAGGGAAGTCGCTGTCCAACAAGCTCTTCCTCAAGGAGGAACTCCTAAATCTTCGGATGGCGGAGGAAGGAAATCTAATGGAGCATTTGAGCAGCTTCAATAGATGTGTTGCTGACTTGCAAAGAATGGATGTGTTGTATAATACGGAGGATAAGGCACTCATGTTACTAACATCCTTGCCTCCGTCTTATAAGCATTTCCGAACTACACTTATGTTCGGGAAGAGTACTCTGAATTTTGAGGAGGTGGTGCAAGATGTGATGACGCATCACAGGATGTCTCAACGTTCGGAGGAGAACTCTCAAGATGCTGGTTTGTTCGCAAAGAGTCGTTCAAGCAAGCAAGAAGGCAAGGGCAGCAAAAGGAATACTAAGTCCAAGGACAATGAAGGGTGCTTCGAGTGTGGATCTATGGATCATTGGAGACGAGATTGTCCGGTATGGAAGGAGAAGCTGAACAAGATGAAGAAAGCTGGAAGTTCAGCCCACGTGTGTGATGAGGACACATGTGATGAACTCTTGACGGTTACGGATGAAAGTAACGGGGAAGTCATGGCAAGTTCTTCATGTAAGAATTCTTCTTCAAGTTGGATTTTAGATTCCGGGTGCTCATATCATGTGTGTGCAAATAAGTTGATGTTTGACACATATGAGGATAAGGATGCATGCAAGATTATGTTGGGAGACAAAACTACATGTGAAGTTTTGGGCATAGGGACTGTGAAGATCAAGTTGCAAGGTGGTGAAGTTTGGACTCTTAGTGAGGTAAGGTTTGTACCTGCACTAAGAACGAATCTAGTCTCTCTTGGTTCTTTGGATAGAGAAGGTTGCTCTTACAAGGCCAAAGGAGGGAAGCTCATGGTCACACAAGGTTCTGTGGTGGTTATGAGGGGGGAGATTCAACCAAACAACACATACAAGCTCTTGGGTGGTGCAGAGATTTGTACCAAGGAAGAGCAAGCAACAAATCTTAAAGTCAAGGAGCTGATCCAACATAATGCAGCTGCAAGTGTGCTCAAGAGATGTTGGGCAAGGAAGGTTAGTCAAGGTTGTGTGACTAACAATTCATCATCAAGGGTGCTTGATTTCAAAGGTGCAGAAGGTATGGAGTGGAAAATCCACAAAGGTGAAGTCAAGACAAGGAATGATGGGGAGGATGTTGTTGAAAGGAAACTTCTTGCCAAGGTGGTCATGGAGGAGTCTCCATTTGAGGTGGAGCTTGACACAAGGGCTGAAGAAGGAGGGCAACAACAACAAACTCACAAAGGGGTTCTACTTGAGGTGGAGCCATCATCAATTGCAAGGTCCGGGCCCAAGGAATCCATCAAACCTTCCCTAGGTTTTGGATGGATGGACCAAGAAGTTCCAACCACGTTTCGGAGTGCTATAGGGAGCATGAAGCGGGAAAGTTGGAGAAGTGCATTGATGAAAAGAAATGTGTTCTTAAATCCAAGAGCAAGGAGTGCTAAGTGGGGATTTAGTGAACAAATGTTTGGTATGTGGTTTGCATATCAAGGGAAGTCCAAGGTTCAAGGTTCCAAGGAGGCAAGGAGCAACGAATTTGGCAAGGGGGAACTCTTCTCTGCACAAGAGGTCCAAGTTACTCAAGTTTAGGCTTGGGTGGAGCACCTTCCACCAAAGGTGCATTGAGGCAAGAGGTGTATTGCCATGGTGGAGCTCTTGGAAATTACTAGAACGATTTCTAAGAGGTTGAAGAGGTTCTAGAGGTCAACAATGGTTCACGGGTTGATTAAATGGTTCGCCAAGGTGGAGATTGTTGTAAAATAGGCTCACATTTAGTATGCAAGCGAATGAGTGAGCGACCGGTCGCAAGGTTTGGGCGACCGGTCGTTTAGAAGCAGATTCGAAATCTGGAAAAATCGCAACGAGCGACCGGTCGCAAGGTATCAGCGACCGGTCGCTATGTATCCAAATGGTCGTAGCGACCGGTCGCAAGGTATCAGCGACCGGTCGCCCCTGTGCTGTGTTGATGTTTTCTTACGTGTTTTCAACTGTGTTTTCGGTGGCTATCGCTTTCCACAAGATTTCAGAGGCTTAGTGGGTCACTTCTGAGGTAAAAGAGGGTTGACTACCTGCTGGATAGTTGGGAGAGCACTCATTGCCAATTGGTTGTCTTGGTTTTGGAGAATCCATTCTCCATTTTCTGGTTTTGTGGAAGGTGGCTGAAGTGGGATTTGTTTACTTGCATGATCTGATCTTTAGTCTAAGTGGGAGACTAAAGGAAGGAACGTGGAAGACAAGATGGTGCCTTATCTTGTGTCCATTGGTTTGTGTAGGTAATGGAGATAAAGCAAGACATTATAAGATGAGAAAGCAAGTTGAAGTTAGGTGTGGTTAATCTCAAGGTGGTCAAGTAGCTGGGTGCTATTGTGTTCAAAGGAGGTTAACTTACCAAGGGAGAACGTGAGGGAGAGCAATCAGTTCAAGTTAGGAGCTGAGTTGGGGTCTTGAGAGTCTAGACACCAAGGAGGGAAACACCAAGGGTTGTGAGAGTTTTTCACAAGTGCATCAAAGTGTTGAGCAAGGGGTGTGAGAGAAAAGAGAGCTTGGGGAGAGAATAGAGTTCTAAGGGGGTTTTTCTGTGTAAAACCAAAGTTGTAACTTATTCTTTCATGAAGTGAATTTCTCAAGGGGATCACCAAGAGGATGTAGGCAATTGCTGAACCTCTATAAATTCTTGTGTCACTTTGTACTTGGTTGTTGTCTCAAGTGTGTGTGTGTGATTCATCCATCATTGTGTGTGTCACAAAGTCCATCAACAACAAGATCATTAGGGGAGTGAGTGAAAGTGTTTGTCCATTTTTTCACAACAGGTAGACCTTTGAACTTTTCATTTCAAGAGAATTTGATCATCGTTTTCTTTATAGCCTCTAGGCACTGCACCATATGAAATAAATAATTCATGGTTCGAATTTGCCTTCGAAAGGAGTAGGAATTCATAGAGATGAAGATAAATTTCATTCCTTTACGATCATCCTTTTCACACTGTGACTTAGTCTTGGGGAGAAGCTGGCCAGAATCTGCAAGTGGACAGAGACATAAGGCAATATAACTTATAATCTCACCATATATCATCAGCCTCTGCCGGAGCAGGGCATGTGGAAACAAATAAAAACAGATGCCTTTTTAATTAGTTATTATTATATGGTTTCAGAATTTCTGTAAGCTGCTTCTGAATCCTACTTTTGTTGATATGGTTTTGTTATTGATTTTTAAAGTTTATTTTATTGTTACAAAATTAAATTGGACCCGGTTAATTTAGCAGGATACTTTGTCTATAATGCAGGGCCGGCATAGCCTTTTCTATTATATCTTTGTTCTTCATTCTGAACCATATCCACCTTCTCTATAAATAACCAAGCTTCTACTTCAGTTGCTTCACATCTCTCTCCCTCTCTCAATCCTTTCCATTTCCCATCCCATAGAAGAAGGTGAAAAATTAAGATGGCAAACCAAATGTTGCTATTGATTACTTTGCTAGCCATGACATGTGCTCTGGTCATTGCTTTTGAGCCTAGTCCTTTGCAAGATTTCTGCGTTGCTGACACTACTAGCTCAGGTTCATATCGAAATTATCGGTTTATTTATGCTTTAATTTGCATTTCGAAAAATAAGTATCCTTCTTCTTCTTCCTACTTGATGTTACAATGACTTTAATTTTATGTGTTTGTGTTGTCAATTGAACTTGTGCATCACAGCAACAAGAGTGAATGGGCTACCTTGCTTGGACTCCAAGCTAGCACAGGCTGAGCATTTCTTCTTCAGTGGACTTCACATCCCAGGCAACACCTCAAACCCTGTTGGAGGAATAGTCACCCCTGTCAATGTGGTTCAAATTCCAGGACTCAACACACTCGGCATCTCTCTGGCTCGCATCGACTATGCACCCTGGGGCGTTATCCCTCCCCACACTCATCCCCGTGCTACCGAGATTTTGACCGTCCTAAAAGGCAGCCTCTATGTTGGCTTTGTGACCTCAAACCCTAACAACAAGCTCATCTCAAAGGTCCTTTACAAGGGTGATGTGTTTGTGTTCCCTGTTGGGCTAGTTCATTTCCAGCAGAATGTCGGCAATGGAAAAGCCACATCACTCTCTTCATTGAGCAGCCAAAACCCCGGAGTCAACACCATTGCTAATGCTGTTTTTGGAGCCAATCCCTCAATTCCAGATGATGTTTTGGCCAAGTCTTTCCAGGTGGACAAATCCGTAATAAGCAGTCTTCAGGCAAAGTTTTAGATGTTTTCCCTGGAAAATAGTTTCTTATATTTCATATCATCCCTCTGTTTATGCTTGTGAATTTGCATCTTGTGAGCTGGATTTGTAGAAGTAGAAGTGTGTATTAAGTCTCCATGAAATCGAATTATTTTGTATGAAATTCTTTGATATCAATTCATTTCTGAATTCCCCTTAGTGAAAATATGTCTGAGAAGCAGTTGTTCATGACTTTTTTAAAAGAAAAATATCTACCTGAATATTTTTTGAAAAATCAAGTAAAAGAAAAAACACCTGAAAATTGGGTTTTGGTTGAAATTTTCTGCCACAGTTTTCCAACGAAGCCAACGCAACTGACCCGGCAATCCGTGTGATACAAGACGCAGGGGAAAAGCAAAATTTTGTTAGCCTTGTATTTGAAAACAGCATTACTCCAGCCATAATTTCTTCAATCCAACTATAAACCTAGCATTTCATCTTCCAATTTTAGACAATAAGATCAGCAAATTCATAGGCTAACAATAAGTTGTTACTTACTCACACTCATGGCCAGAGTTTTTTCCACTCCCTTGAATAACAAATAATAAATAAATTGTTCTTTAATAATATTTCACTTGCAACCCACTAACCAAAGCATGAAACAAGCACATTTGTGTTATGGGATTCACTTTACTTTCTGATGAAGGCAAGAACCTCTGTGCCCGGCATTTGTTTCTTAGCAGGACCTACCTGCATTTCTAACAACCCAAGAAGTGAGATTTCAGGACCAAAAAACAAGAAATAAGAGATGAATATGTGTTTATATAAACAGATATACACTTGAATGTTTTTAAACTCAACAATGTCTATCAAGAGTCAGAAATTAGTGGCTGCAACTGGTTTTCATAACTTATGAAATGAAGGCATTGTTTTATGGAATTTAACGGTTCATGCATTCACTAAGACACGGTCTTTAAACAATGCCTGGAGAATTTCTTGGATATTAAGAATGCATATAACAGATATGATGAGAGCATATGTTATAACTCTGTTACTCTACCCAGCATGCTAGGAAGTTAAACATACAGGATGGAACATCTCCTCAGTATATCTTCTGCAGCGTTGTCTGTTTTTGTATATGAGTTTCACCTGTGCAATTCCTGGATGCAGAGCACTTCTGAACACCATTGATAGCGTTAGCGTTAACTTCATAGCCTCAGTTAGTGATATCAACAACTTCTAGGTGAATAGTTTGTTGTGTGTGTGTGTGCGCACGTATGTGTGCTTGTGTATTATCTACAATCTACAGCAGTGGGACAAGATATATTGCTGGGAAGGGCACTAATCTACAAGTACGTTTAGTGTGGGAGTTCGGAGAATGAAAGTGAAGTTAATAGAGGCTGGCAATTACTTAATGAGATGGTGGGAAGTTGCCCCATGCTTAATAGAGGCTGCACTGCAGAGCAGGGTTCTCATATCAGGAAATGTGTTGAGATTGAGAGTATAGGAACTGATGCTTTGTTCTTGAGTTCGTATGAATCCATGTCCATCTCTACTTTACACTTTCCGGAGTCTCGTCCAGATCCATATACATCATTGATCCTGGGTATACATTTGTGCTAATCTACTCCGGAAAATGGGAACATTGCTGGTTAAAGCTTCAACTGCAGTACAGGGGGCGAATTACTTGGATTTTGCCCACTATGGTATGAGGAGATGGTTTCACTTTTCTTCTCTACTTTTCCATGTGATAAATTATTAACCTCTATTCTCATTCCTCAAATGTTCGATTGGAACAGCAATTGTACTCTCATTTTGAGCTCTTTCATTTTGTTCTTATTTGGGAATTGAGATGGTATCATGGTAAGCATGCATGTACTCTCAGTTTGTGGCACTTCATTGTCAAATAAAAATCAATCATCACATTTAAGATTTACCACAGGACCAATGGATACAGCAAAGTGGAGAAAAACATAAAAAGGGTAATTTCCTAATCCAGATTCCAGAAAGAGAAAACACACTAAATAATGGCTATGCATAGATCACATAGTTCATACATCTATTCATGAGGAATCGGCGGACCTTTTAACCTTTCATTTCAAAAGAATTCGATCATCGTTTTTTCTGTAGCCTCTAGCCACTGCACCATATGAAAAATAATAATTCATGGTTTGAATTTGGCTTTGAAAAGGAGTAGGCATTCATAGAGATGAAGATAAATTTCATTACTTTACGATCATCCTTTTCACACTGTGACTTAGTCTTGAGGAGAAGCTGGCCAGAATCTGCAAGTGGACAGAGACACAGGGCAATATAACTTATAGTCTCACCATATATCAGCTTTTGCCGGAGCAGGGCATGTGCAAACAAACAAAAATAGATGCTTTATTATTATATGGTTTTCAGAATTCTGTAAGCTGCTTCTGAATCTTACTTTTCATGGTTTGTTATTGATTTTGAAAGTTTATTTTATTATTACAAAATTAAATTGGACCCGGTTAATTTAGCAGGATACTTTGTCCGGATATGTTTAACATATGCAGAATGAGTATTTACTCAAATCACAAGGAATAGAAAATTAATGAAGGAACAATTCTTAGCTTAAGTGTATGTTCAAGAGACTTGTCCAGTGTCTATAATGCAGGGCCGGCGTAGCTTTGTCTATTATATCTTTGTTCTTCATTCAGAATCATAACCAAATTACTTCTACCGTCTCTATAAATAACAAAGTTTGTACTTCAATTGCTTCACATCTCTCTCCCTCTCTCTCAATCCTTTCCGTTTCTCATTTCCAAGAACTTCACTTAAAATCCCATCCCATAGAAGAAGGTGAAAAATTAAGATGGCAAACCAAATGTTGCTATTGACTACTTTGCTAGCCATGACCTGTGCTCTGGTCATTGCTTTTGAGCCTAGTCCTTTGCAAGATTTCTGCGTTGCTGACACTACTAGCTCAGGTTCGTATCAAAATTACCGGTTTATGCATGCTTTAATTTGCATTTTGAAAAATAAGTATCCTTCTTCTTCCTACTTGATTTTACAATGACTTTAACTTTATGTGATTGTGTTGTCAACTGAACTTGTGCATCACAGCAACAAGAGTGAACGGGCTACCTTGCTTGGACTCCAAGCTAGCACAGGCTGAGCATTTCTTCTTCAGTGGACTTCACATCCCAGGCAACACCTCAAACCCTGTAGGAGGAATAGTCACCCCAGTCAATGTGGTTCAAATTCCAGGACTCAACACACTCGGCATCTCTCTGGCTCGCATCGACTATGCACCCTGGGGCGTTATCCCTCCCCACACTCATCCCCGTGCCACCGAGATTTTGACCGTCCTAGAAGGCAGCCTCTATGTTGGCTTTGTGACCTCAAACCCTGACAACAAGCTCATCTCAAAGGTCCTTTACAAGGGTGATGTGTTTGTGTTCCCTGTTGGGCTAGTTCATTTCCAGCAGAATGTCGGCAATGGAAATGCCATATCACTCTCTTCATTGAGCAGCCAAAACCCTGGAGTCAACACCATTGCTAATGCTGTTTTTGGAGCCAATCCTTCAATTCCAGATGACGTTTTGGCCAAGTCTTTCCAGGTGGACAAATCCGTAATAAGCAGTCTTCAGGCAAAATTTTAGATGTTTCCCCTGGAAAAAAGTTTCTCATATTTCATATCATCTCTCTGTTTATGCTTTTGATTTGCACCTTGTGAGCTGGATTTGTAGAAGTGTATTAAAATCTCCATGAAATCGAATGGTTTTTATGAAATTCTTTTATATTAATCTTGATTCATATCTGAATGCCCCTAAGTGAAAATTTTGTCCGAGAAGCAATTTTTCATTAATTCTTATTTTAAGGGAAAAAAAAACTACCTGGACATTAAAAAAATAAGTTTTTTTTTTTAAAAAAACACCTGAATATTGGGTTTTCGTTGAAATTTTCTGCCACAGTTTTCCAACGAAGACAACGCAACATAGACCCGGCAATCTGTGTGGTGCGAGACGTTTGGACAAAGAAAAATTTGTTAGGGCTCGTTTGGGAGTGCTTTTGGAGCAGCGAAAAGCGCTTCTAAATGGGTGAAAGCGCTTCTATCTTTTAAAAATGGTGTTTGGCAAAAATTGCAAAAGCGCTTTGGGTGAGATCCAAAAGCACTTGGAGTGGTTTTGGAAGAAGCACTTGAGAGGTGCTTCTTCTCAAAAGCGTTGTAGGACAAAAACACGGGAAGCACTTGGCTCCCTTTAATGAAACTTTTAAAATGCCGAAAATACCCATATTTAATTTTTTTAAATGCCAAAATACCCTCTCTCTTTTTCTCTATCCGCGAAAGGCCCAACAGACACCAAAACACAGCTTCTATTCCATCTCTCTCACACACACTGCTAACTCTGGTCGGCAACGAAGCTTCATCCTCATCACTCTTCAGCAACACCCTTCTTCTTCTTCTGCCTTCTTCTTCTCAGACCTTTTTCCACCATTTCCAGTTCCCAAACTTCCAGACTAAGTTAGAACTTTGAAAAAATCCCCAAAGAAACCTCCCTATATAAATGAAGCCTTGAAAAACGTTGTGATCATATATGCCTGCATTTATTATCTTCGCAACAATAAACAGCTTCAGTTTAGCTTCTTTAGCCTTGAAATATACCAAAAACACATCAACCCGAGACAGAAAATAAGGAAAGAAAGTGAAAGGAGCAAGCAACCCAGAAAGACAGAACCCACTTGAGCTTTTCACATAGACAGAGAGACAAAAGACAGAGAAGCCGACCCTTTACAGGCGCATATCTCATGTTTATTTTTCTTGTTTGATTTTTTTGGTGTTTTCCCTTTTGCTTAAATTTATGGTTTGTTTGTCTATTTGTTGCCTCAGTCACTCCCTCGCTCACTACTTTCAAATTTCAGCACATATATACTTTCCATATATTTTGATTGAAATTGAATGAAAAGGAAAAAGACAGATGCATTAATGGAAAACATATATGGCTTTGTGAGAGATTAAAATACTGGGAAGGGTTGTCAATGCTATAAAGCGCTTATACTATGTCAACCAAACACTCAACAAAATATCAAAAGCGCTTTTATGTAGTGCAAAAGCACTTTTAAATGTGATATCCAAACGACAAACTGCTTCTTTGTAGAAGTGCTTATGTCATAAGTGCTACTAACATAAGCGCTACTGGCATAAGCGCTTTGGGAAGAAGCACTCCCAAACGAGCCCTTAGCCTTGTATTTGAAAACAGCAGTAATCCAACTACAAACCAGCAAATTCATAGGCTAACAAGAAGTTGTTACTTACTCACACACTCCCTTGAATAACAAATAATAAATAAATTGTTCTTTTATATATTTCACTTACAACCCACATACCAAATCATGAGATAAGCACATTTGCGTTATGGAATCCATGAATAGAACTCTATAAATATTTTCATTATTGTGTTTCCCTTTACTTCCTGATGAAGGCAAGAACCTTTGTGCCCTAGACCTGCCTGCATTTCTAACAACCTAAGAAGTGAGATTTTAGGACCAAAAAACAAGACAAGAGATAGATATGTGTGTGTGTGTGTGTGCACACTTGAATGTTTTTAAACTCAACAATGTCTACCAAGGGTCAGAATTTAGTGGCTGTAACTGGTTTGCATAACTTGCTTATGATTTGAAAGGCATTGTTTCATGGAATTTAATGGTTCATGCATTCACTAAGACAAGGTCTTTAAACAAGGTTTCGAGATTTTCTTGGATATTAAGAATGCATATAACAGATATGATGAGAGCAGATGTTTTAACCCTGTTACTCTACCCAGCATGCTTGCATCCTCTGCTAGGAAGTTAAACCTGGACGATGGACCATCTCCTCAATATATCATCTACAACATTGTCTGTGTTTTGTGTGCAATGACTGGGATGCACAACACCACTGATAGCGTTCGCGTTAGCTTCATAGCTCAGTTAGTGATATTAACAACTTCTAGGTGAATGTGTTCGTGTGTGTGTAGTGCTCTATAAGTACCTGAAGCGTGGGAGTTTGGAGAATGCAAAGTGAAGTTAATAGAGGCTGCAAATTGTTTAATGAGATGGTGGGAAGTTACCCCATGCTGTCTAGTTGATCTTCTGTGCAGAGCAGGGTTCTCATATCAGGAAATGAAGTTCATAAGAGCATGCTTATCTTCCTTGAGCTGATGCCCTGTTATCAACTTCTGTGGAAAGGCAGCTCAATAAACTGAGAATTGCAGAAACAAGAAACAAGAATCATCAAAGAAATGCAGAAATCAGTCAACAATGTAGTGTTATCAAAAGAAAGGAATTTGATGACAACATGGAAAGTGAGCAGCTAAATCAATATCTAAAGAATGGAATGAAAGACCACGCAAATGGTACTAAATGAAAGAAGGTGGAGAATAGATCCAAGGTTTTTGAGAAGCTTCCAGATACTAGGTACCTGTTATTTTATTGTTTTCTTTTAACCAATTAGATTACAAGTGCCTTGACATAAAGCATAAAGAAGAATTTCCAAATAGAACTGCAGAAATTAGAATATAAGGTCGATACATTATTAAAAGCACTCGGTGATGAGTTTTGATAGGTAAATCAATTGTCAACATTCCTGTTCAATAGAAGATAATGATTGTGTGAATCCCATGATTATATTTGAACAGGTGATCAACTATGAACGCGGTCGTCTTCTAGTATCATCATTTTTTTTCTCACACTAACATTACTTAATTGCATTCAACTTTTCCAATCTTCTTCAAAAAGATTTCAACCCCAATCCTAATTCAAAGTTTCAATTTAGACTTCAGAAAATAAGAAAAAATGAGGATGATTTGAAAAAATTAAGCTTATGAAGTTTCTCACCATCCGTGTAACAAAGTCGCTCAATACTTTTGGTGCAACTTTTGGTGCAAACGGGTGTCTTTTGGCCAGTATTTTCTGCACCCCAGTCTACAGCAGAACAACAGATATAATGAAAAAATGATTTGGCTATCACAAATAAACGAAATCAATACAAGGAAACAAGAACTATGTACTATTGATTTGTATCTGTAACAATTTTACAGTTTTGAGTACAACACCTCAAGCTGGGTTTCCAACGAAAAGGTTGGAATTTCTATCACACTGAGCTTTCACATTCAGACTACAACTCGAGACTTGAATTCAAGAACCTATATCTGAAGGAAAACAAGACATCACTATAACAACCACAGATATTCTAACTTGAGATTGGGACAGAACACCGGCATATTTTTACCGATCTCCTCAGGCTTCCAGCCAACTTCGGCATAAAGCAGCAAGTGATTGTAAGCATCAGGGCTACAATCCGACCTCCGAAAAGTCCAGCAAGAACAATTAGAAAGAGAACCAGATACCCTAAATTCCCTTCTGTTTCCTTCCTTTCAACAATCAAGGGTGTTTCTCCGCCAGCCAATGATCCTTCACCAAGATCAGAAACTCCATCAAATCCTTGGATTTCACTTTTCTCTTCTGCAGAAAACACTGACATGTTTTCGCTTTCCTGTTCCTCTTGTTTCACATCTTTATGGTCTTCATGTTCTTCACATCCCTCTACCTTATCATCTCCCATGTGACAAGAAACTTCACTGCTTAGGAGAGGCTCCAGCTCCGGTTCAGTTTGCTTACCCTTTCTGCGCAACTTCTTAGGCACAAATTTCTTAATAAGTTTTGATTTAATCTTAGAATTTTTGCCACCCTTACTCTTCTTATCTGCTACAAATTCACCTCCATCTTCACCACCCTCCACTACCTTTATCTTCTTATAATCCTTATCAAGCAACTCAACCAAAGTTCTTTCACCGACAGCTTTTTCTGCACGCACTCTTCTCTTATCCACCACCGTCCTCTTCTCATAATCCATACCAAGCAACTCAACCAAAGTTTTATCACCAACATCTCTCTTATCCACGACACTCTCCTTCTCATAATCCGCACCAAGTAAATCAATCAAAGGTCTGTCTCCACCAGTTTCATCAACACACACACTTCCCTTCTTGTTAGACTCAACAATCTGAATCTCTCCAATAGCAGAGTCTGAATCACTCGTAGCATCAACCAATTCAAACACAACATCCCCAGTCTTTTCACATACAATCACCCCCTTCAAATCCTCACTCTCATGAAAACCATTCAAAAACAATAAAAATGAAGACGCCCTCTGAGCCATGTTTTGCAAAACAAATTTCGCTTTCGAGCATGGTTTGAAGAAACAAGCCAAGTGCTTACCCGCGTATTCAAGAAACAGAAGCAGAAAAGCAGACAATGTGACCCCAACAGCGAGCTTCTTGGTACTCAAAGCCAAAACCACCACCGCGAACATCTTCAACACTGCCAGCAAAACCGCTCTCCAATTCCCACCGACGCATTGCTCATCATCAACAATCCGATTCTCAACATGGGTTTCACCCAAAACCCGAAAACCACCAGCTTCAACACCGCGATCACCTTCTTCCCGGCTCAAATTCTCGACCTTTGGTGAACTGGGTTGCACCAAAATCCCGAAATTGCCCGAACCCAGTTCACAATTCGCCGTGATCCGATCGTTGACCTGGTCAGCCGACCAGTTATTCTTCTTCCTGTTCTTGTTATTGTTCTTTTTCGACGGCTTTTTCAAGTGATCGCGGTTCTTGACGAAGAGGTCGACGAGGGATGTCGGAAAACCAGTCTGGACCACGAGTGAACCGCCCCGTTTCGGTGATTGGAGATCGGCGACGAATTGGGAAATTCGGTTCACCCGCATCTTCTTCCACGGAAGCGGCATGGTCAGTGAAAATTTGGGAAAAAAAACAGAGCTTGAGAATTGGTTTCCAGAGGAAACTCAATTTCTTATTTAGATGTGAGGAAAAAAGGACTTTACTTTGGCTTTATTTTATAGCAGTCCGTCGTCCCCTGTTTCTGAAAAAGAATTGGACTTTAATGTCAACAATTTAAAAATGAATAAAAAAATTCAGAAAAGGGTTTGCGAAAGTGAGAGGAAATTATGAGCAGAGTGGTTGAAAGTGAAAGGTTGAAACTTTGAACGCGGTGTGGGTGGGGAAGAGAGAGAGACTTGGAAATTCCTTTTCTGTCTTTTCTGTTTCTGCGTTTCGGAAATTTTATTTTGTTTTGTTTTGTTTTCGTCGTGGCTCTGTGGAAAATGGGATTGAATCCCCCAAATAATAAAGGCTCTGGTTTGGTGACATTTCTGTTTTCGTTTTCATTTTTCAGTTAAAATTTTGGGTTTTCTGTTTTCCGTCGGGTAAAAGAGAAGAGTGAGGATGGGATCAATAACAAATAGAACTACAACAAACAAAACGGTTTCAAAATTTATTATAGTTTTCATTGTAAAAATTATATGTATTTGTTATGTTGAATTGGAGTGAACCGTTAATTTAGTTATTTATTTTATCCTAAACTTAAGTTCTTAAAGTTCGATGATATACAAATGTTCGGTTGGAAACTTCATATTTACAGCTAACATTCACTTAAATAAGTAAGTCCACTGGGGCAGTTTGAATAAAAAGCCTCTTGTGGTGGTTTCTTATGAGCTATGGTTAGATTGAAGTTCCCCATGACCCATTTTAATCTATGTTCTCAATCAAATCCTGCTCCCAAAACTCACTCTCCAACGTCGCTCATGTTCTCTAAATTTGATTCTACATCGTCTTTTATGAAGGTGCTAAAATATGAATATGGGTTTGAATATGTTAGGTTATGTTTTATTCTTCTCCATAAGGAGGTATATATAAGAGTTTACATGAGTACTTTATAAGGAATTAGATACAGTAAAGGAATAGGAAAGTATTTTCTAATTATACAATGACTTGACAATTATATAAAATAAGAAAGTAAATCCCTTAATTAATCAATGAAATAAATCTCCTTAATTAATTAGGAGACTCACTTCAACACTCCTCCTCAAGTTGGTGCATATACGTCACAAATGCCTAACTTGGTAAGTGAGTCATGAAATACTCTGCCACAAACAGCTTTGGTTAAGATATTTGCCAGTTGATCTTCTTATTTTACGAATGGTAGGCGGATGATCTTCTTCTCAATTTTTTCTTTGATAAAATGTCTATCCACCTCAACATGTTTAGTTCGATCATGTTGAACTGGATTATAGGCTATATCAATAGCTGACTTGTTGCCACAATGCAACTCCATTGGCTTTTCTAGCTTGAAGCCCAATTCTGTCAAGAGTCTTCTGATCCACAGGGGAGGGGTACCATTAGCATTAGACACCACCGACGGAGTGGATGATTTGCGATTAATAAGTTAGTCAGGATCAAATGTCATGTGATTCGTAGCACCCGAGTCGATAATCCATGTGGATTTTTGAGAGGACGTATGAAAAGTAGAACCTTTGGTGGTGTTGATAGAAGCACAAGTCCGGGTAGCCGGGTTAGTAGGATTGACCGCATGCTTCTGTGAGTC
The DNA here is from genome assembly GCF_965620075.1 of Prunus avium. Classification (NCBI taxonomy): domain Eukaryota; kingdom Viridiplantae; phylum Streptophyta; class Magnoliopsida; order Rosales; family Rosaceae; genus Prunus; species Prunus avium. Next base: position 32,052,123 of record NC_142287.1, read on the forward strand.
TGCAATAAGGGGGAGAATCGTAGGTATTCCTGACATCACAGCGGAAGTAAAATGTGATATGAGAATGTGAGAGATTTTGATTTGAGGAATTTGATTTGAGGAATTTGATGTATGAATTTGATGTAGGAATTGGATTTGAAAGGTATGTGTATAAGATTTGAGGGTATGTGTTTAGGGATTTTGATAAGAGGATTTGAGGACTTTAGATTTGAGGGATTTGGATTTGGGGAAAAATATGAGGAATTTGATTTAGGGTTTTGGATTTGAATATGAGAAATTTGAGATAAGGCAAAGACAACAACAGCAATGGAAAACTACAATGACAAATTCTTCCATATGAACTTCAACTAATTCACCCAGACACAACTTCTCTTCACTCCACCTTTCCCCTTGAAGAGAAGGGGTCATCGGAGTCAAGAAATAAGCAATTTCTTCATGGAAATACGTCAAGGTAATGGGGCAAGCAACACATTTGAGAGAGATAAGCTATAGGAAAGAGAAACTGATCCTTTTTCACTCCCCCTCCCCCCCCTTGAAGAGGAGGGGAGGAGAGCACTTAAATTGCAAGAAGGACGCAAGCACAGGTTACAAGAGAACCTGACTCTGATACCATGCTAAAATATGAATATGGGTTTGAATATGTTAACTTATGTTTTATTCTTCTCCATAAGGAGGTATATATAAGAGTTCACATAAGTGCTTTACAAAGAATTAGATACAGTAAAGGATTAGGAAAGTATCTCCTAATTATACAATGATTTGACAATTATATAAAATAGGAAAGTAAATCCCTTAATTAATCGAGGAAATAAATCTCCTTGATTAATTAGGAGACTTACTTCAACAGGAGATTGTAGCAAATAACCCAATTGTTCTTTAGCAAGATTGTTGTTTTTGTTTATTTGTTCGCTCTTATGCGCAGATAGATCGCTGGAAATTATATTTTCCTTGGATCTGTTACGGATGCGGTGATGGGTGTGGCTGCTACGACACTTCTTCAAGTGGTGGTGATAGGGTTCGTCTAGGCTCATTGGTTGTTTTTGGATTTTGATTATGTTGGGTTAATGAGCTTTGTTTGGGCTTATGACTAATTGTGGTAATATGGACTAGTAGTTTTCATGCGGCTTTTGTACCGTGTTAGTTTTACTTTTAGCATATTACTTTGTCGTTAGAATTGGTATTTTAGATGTCTTGTTGATGTCTTTAATTGTATTGTTGAAGTTTATTTAATGAAGTTTCTATTTGATTCAAAAAGAAAAAAGAAAAAAAAAGACACATATTAACCTAAGATGTAGTTTTAGCGGACTAAGAGGGCATGGATGTTAACTTAAATATTTTTTTAATACATGTCAACTTCAAAAATATTAAATGAATTGAAATAGCATTTGATATAGCAAAAGAAAAAGTAGCTCTTGAAATCTCCCTTTGGCCAAGTGGCTAACAAGTGTAATTTGTAAATATCTCATCCAATTGAATATCCTGATTATTTTATTATTGTTAATTTGTTTTACTATCCAAGAGCGATCCACCTAACCTTTGTCCAATACGCAATTCCCATCTGGTGCTTAAAATGATAGAGCCCCAAAATTATAGAAAACCCTTGATTGGGTGTTTGTTTAGATAAGAATTTGCCTACCTTTTCTAAAACAAAAACAAATTATTAACAACAAAAAAAGCCATCACATCATATAAAACTGGCATGTGTGGGAACAAATTTCACCCCCAGAAAAAGCCAATTTTATAGCCTTTCTCATATGTCCCGCACTCCACACTGAAAACCACTTAATACCATTGTTGGACGAGGTTAAGATATTTCTTAGATGGGACCCAATTACCATGGTGTGATTATATATTTAGAATCCAATGGTAGCCATGCTTTTGTCACACAAAGATAAACAATATTAAAAAAAAGAAGACTAAAGTGAGAATGAGAAACGGCGTCTAACCCAATAAAAAAAAAGGCATTAACTTGTAGAAAAGAGATCTCAGGTTCGAACCCTTTGCATTTTAGTTGTATGTCTATGTGTAAAAAATTTCACTCCCCTTTAATTTAGACTATCGCGTATACTAAAAAGACTAAAATGAGAATAGAAAAAAGAAATGAAACCTCGTCAATAATTCATCGTATAGATTCCATGCATTATTTACTAAAATAATGTAGTTTGTTACCAAGTAAAGTAAAGTATGACTACGATGGTTAGAAAACAAAACAAAAAATAAAAAGGGTATGAGGTTAGTGTGCATGTATATTCTTATGTTTTTTCACATAAAGCCATAGACACTTCCTGGAAAAAGTATAATCTTTTCCTTGCACCAAAAAAAGCAAAAACAGCTCAATTGGTCTTAGCCTATGATCGTGTAAAATGGGAAAATCTTGCAAGTTTTGGTGGGATTCTAACTTTATCAAGTGCGTATTTGTTTATGCGTTTTGCATTAAACATCATATTAAATTTCCAAGTTGGGTTTTTCTCATTGAACTTATGTGAAACGTGTTTTTAATTACCCGTTCAAAAAATTTACACAAGGGAGAGCTTAGAGGGAAGGGAATGTATATATAGAGGCATCAAAAAAGAAAACGCACGTTGAATTAATGATGATGTTTGACTGCAATTTTTTGGTTTTTACTCTTTTGGTCACATGCTTTTTGATTTTGGACAGCTTGTTACAACTAGTTTCCTTCTTTACTATTGCAAAGTACAAAACACAAAAGCAAAGTTGAAAGCGTGTCAATGAAACCGAGTTTGAAACTTTGAAGAAAAAAAACACAATAGAATGATGTTAGTTTTCCATGCGTAGATAGGAGGTCGGTGTGTCACTTACCAACATGGTCAAATTCAGATTGAGCTTGAATTAGGAGTTCAATCCATATGAATTCAACTTGGATCCACTTGAATTTAAGTTCAAAACTTCAATTAAGCAAGCTGAGTTAGCTTAGGTTATGCATCCAACCTGCCCGATTTGCATTTTTAGCCGGAAAAACTTTCATGCAATAAGTATGTCATTGTGACAGTATCTCAAGTCAATCACACAATGCACCATAGGAAAGTTAAACCGTATTACAATGCATGGTTGATTTGGAAATACTCCACAATTACATCCCGATATAGGTACGTTTCTCTACCAAAAGAGAGCTAGGATGGTAATTTAGAAACTATACACCACATAAATCCAACGCAAAATCAACAAAAGGGTTGTACCACCTAACCATGAACTCCCTTTATGGAAAGCAAGCTGGAAAGCACATTTCATGGTGCCATTCTACATGGGCCTCTCCATTTTGTACAAGAAGCCTACAAGTGGAGATGAGCTAAGTTCCATATCAAGTGGGAAAAGATATTGACCATCTTCAAGTGAACAACAAAATCTAACTCTTGTTTAACAATATCATACACATGCATTCATCATCTGACATCTGTATTCACAATGAGATTATAATTCCCAAAAAAAGAAAAAGAAAAAATATGCCAAAATTATAAAGTATGAAGCCCATCAAGCAAACAATAATATGGGCCTATAGCCTAAGCCCAAGCTTCCAAGCCCAATATATTGAGCATACATAAACTCTATGCAGATTAATAAAGAGAGAAATCTAATAACTAGTAGGTCAACAAAGCTTTTAAAATTTCCACATCGACAAACTTCAATTTGAAGAGTTTAATTTTCTACTAACTAATAACTAGTATAAAAGATCGGGTGTCAATTTCATATTTTACACTTCAATTGCAATCCTATTAGTTTTTCCTCATATCTTGGTTATATTTCCCTATCGTGTTTGTGTAAGGATTGATTTATGAATAAGATTGATTGGATCCCATCATCCATTGTTACAATGGCATCCATCAATTCCAGAACTAAAGCAACTAAGCTGGAATGGACCCCCTCAAATGATGGCAACTCCTTGCGTTCATGCCATTGTGGCTGGATCTTGGAGCAAATCCAATGTAAATTTTGAAAGGTATATTGTGTAAAGTGTGTGGGTTAGAGAGTTTTAAGTAAAGTTCTTTGGTTGCAATAGATGCTTGATGTTTGAGCATACAATTGGACATCTATGGTTTTTTTTTTTAATATTATAAGTATGGTTGGGTTTTAATCAAGGATAATCATTATATGATTCTCTCTATATGAATGATGTCTCTTTTTAAGTTGTAAAAGATTGATTGGTTTTCTTTATAATGATGTAATCATTTGATTTTCAGATGGATGATGGCACTTACTTTCATCTTTTATCATAACATTATAGAAATTCAATAAGCATAAATTACATTCATACTTTGATAATTAGTCTTCTAGTAAATCAAGATACCCTAAAGCCGTCAGTGTAGAGGAAACATGTTTCTCTCTCTCTAACATTTTGCACGTTAGAAAACATAATATGCACTACTATAGGTAGAAAGAGTCCCAGTGTAGCCCTAAGTAATTACCACCCATCACGATAAAAGAATAAGAAATTACTTCTCTTAACTTGACCAATAAGATTTTCCGAATAATATTTATTAAACTATTTAAATAATAACTTACATAACACAGACGATATCATGTGGGCTAGATAGAATAGAACATTTACAAGATATTCTTACATTTATAATTGATTGAATTGAAGGACCCATCAAGATTCTAGATTGTAATTTGTTTCATCATGATTCAATTACATAATTCAAATCTTACACACATTTGTAATCAAAATAGAAAGCACCAAATATCGCATATTAGGTGGCTCTCCCAAAATTCAAAGGAGAAACAATTGAAATAGATAACCCAAAAAAGCCACGTATCTGCTTTTATAGCTTTTGCCCATTTTTGTTTTGCTTGAAGCAAAGGCAAAAATTTGGTGGGCAGTGGGCACTCCTTAATAATTCTAGAAAAATTCCATCAATTCAATTTATTTTTAATATAAAAAATAAAATAAAAAATCTGAATTTCACTGTGTCGGACAACACATCACCCCAAAATTAGAAATTCCGAAACCCCACAAAAAACATACCAATAATAATGCACACACGATTTTCCCACAATACCCCTACATAGTCCCCATATTTCCACGCCACCCACCCTTTAAAATACAATCTGACGCTACATTTCCCCACTACCCGCTCCTCTCCATTCAATCGCGGCAAAACCAAACCCCGCCTCGCAATATTTTCCCTCCCATTTTCCCGGGAACCAAACAGAACTCAGACCCTAAAAAATGAGAGAAATTCTTCACATCCAGGGCGGGCAATGTGGGAACCAGATTGGGGCCAAGTTCTGGGAAGTGATCTGCGACGAGCACGGCATAGACAGCACCGGGAGGTACAACGGCGACTCTGAGCTCCAGCTAGAGCGAATCAATGTCTATTACAACGAGGCCAGCGGGGGAAGGTACGTTCCACGGGCGGTACTTATGGATCTGGAGCCTGGGACCATGGACTCGGTCCGATCCGGCCCGTTTGGGCAGATATTCAGACCCGATAACTTCGTCTTCGGGCAGTCTGGGGCTGGAAACAACTGGGCTAAGGGGCATTATACGGAGGGTGCTGAGCTTATTGATTCTGTGCTTGACGTGGTGCGCAAAGAGGCAGAGAACTGCGATTGCTTACAGGGTATGATGCAAATGTTTTCTGGTTTCTTTTGTATTTCGAAATTTAGTGGTTATTTTATTTTATTTTTGTGAGTGTGATTTTATATGATATTGTGGTGCCTAATTATGCCCCATGTGTTATTTGGGTTGGCTTGAATGTCTTTATAGCGCTTAATCATGGTTAATTTTTTGAAATTGTAGGCTTGTAGCAATAATAATTGTGATGTTGCAATTAAAAATGCTTAATTGGTCTGACAGTTTAGAATTTGAATGGCTGATTTGGATGCTATGATTCAAAATTTTAATATTTCCATTTTGTTTTGAACAGGATTCCAAGTTTGTCATTCTTTGGGTGGTGGCACTGGCTCTGGCATGGGAACCCTTCTTATTTCCAAGATCAGGGAAGAGTACCCAGATCGGATGATGATGACATTTTCTGTCTTCCCATCTCCGAAGGTGTCGGATACAGTTGTTGAGCCATACAATGCTACCCTATCTGTGCATCAGCTTGTCGAAAATGCCGATGAATGTATGGTTTTGGACAACGAGGCTCTGTATGACATCTGCTTCCGTACTCTCAAGCTTTCCACCCCTACTTGTAAGTCCATATCTTAATATATATAGTAGCTGACAATGGTTATATGATAAATTGGTTTTCCTCAGAAATTTGCATCTTATAAAGAAACGATATAAATTATATGTGCACATACGAATCTTAAGTGATAATTGGAAGATATGCTATGTGATCCTTTTGACATTTTTGTTTGCATTGTGATTGCAGTTGGTGACCTTAACCACCTCATCTCTGCCACCATGAGCGGTGTCACATGTTGTCTTCGGTTTCCTGGACAGTTGAACTCTGACCTTAGGAAGCTTGCAGTTAACCTTATCCCTTTCCCACGGCTGCACTTCTTTATGGTTGGGTTTGCACCCCTAACTTCAAGAGGATCGCAGCAGTACAGTGCTCTGAGCGTGCCCGAATTGACCCAGCAGATGTGGGATGCCAAAAACATGATGTGCGCAGCTGACCCACGCCATGGACGTTACCTTACTGCTTCTGCCATGTTCCGTGGTAAGATGAGCACCAAAGAAGTTGATGAACAGATGATTAATGTCCAGAACAAGAACTCCTCATACTTTGTTGAGTGGATTCCCAATAATGTTAAGTCCAGTGTGTGTGACATCCCACCCAAGGGTCTGAAGATGGCATCCACTTTTATGGGGAATTCGACTTCTATTCAGGAAATGTTCAGGAGGGTTAGCGAGCAGTTCACAGCTATGTTCAGGCGCAAGGCTTTCTTGCATTGGTACACTGGAGAGGGAATGGATGAGATGGAGTTCACCGAGGCCGAGAGTAACATGAACGATCTGGTGGCTGAGTACCAGCAATACCAGGATGCAACAGTGGAGGAGGAAGAGTACGCGGAGGAGGAAGAGGAGCTTGGTGCTTGATGTATCTTTGTAGTTTCTCAGTTTGTCCAAAAATTGGTATGTTGTTGGCTTACTTTGAAAGGGTGATTGTCTGGTGCTCAGTCAATTTAGATTTGATATGATGTATGGATTGTGGGGGGTGAGGGTCCTTGTATAAGAGATGGGTTTTTGGTAACAGCGCTTTCGTGTTGGATTTGTGTAGGGCATATAATGTGAAGCTTATATTTCAATGATGGATTTTTGTCTTGTAACATATGGTTATTGTAATATCGATTATCTTTTAAAGAGTTTTCTCTCTCTGAAGAGATTTTAAAGGAAGCCCCGTGACACCTATCTTTTCCTTTGCCCTGTTATGAATGAGTTTGGTTTTGTTTTGCTTTTTGGAGGAGGGAAGTACACAAGAGAAAGAAGGAAGGAAGATGAGGGAGGTGGGGAAGAGACAACAGAAAATTTAAAAATAATTGAAATTGTCTTTACGTGTAATTTGTGTTTCCTTGAGAAAAGTATGCAATTTGTAGTTTCTTTCTTCCAATCCTTGCTGGGCAAAAACATTACACTAAAAACTAACAGCAAATACACAAAACTAATAACAATGACAAAAGAAACTGAACAAGTCTCCTTAACTCAATCTCAAGAATAGGCCAAAGTAATTACTAAATTTTATGAGTAATACAAGCCTCCATTAACTTTGACTTTGCTATTCTTAATTTCTTCTCATAAACAGAAAGGGAATCATTTCAATGCTGGCACCGATGCCATTGCCTGAATAAAACGAGGTAATAGATGACAAGCCTTTAGTTAAACAAATTGTCACACACGGTTACAAGCCTAGACTTTTTCAGTGCAGAGAAGAACACAAAAGGTTTGAGCTAGCTATACTTCTCTCTATAAAAGTAGCAACATATGGTGGTCTTTATCCATAGTTCAAGTTTATCCTTCTTCACAAAGTTTAAGTGTGATAATAGAGAGCCAAAGAATTTCCAAATTAAAATGGCCTCTCAGTTTCTGTTGTTGGCATTCCTTGCTATAACTTGTGCCATTGCTTCGGCATCTGACCCGAGTTCTCTTCAGGATTTCTGTGTGGCTGATTCAAAAGCCTCAGGTACCTAGCTAGCTAGAATCATATTCATATATTATCTATATTATGAAGATAATATCAATCAGCTAGCTGTAATTATATATGGTTTCTAATGTAATTTTCTCATTTGATTTCAGTACAAGTGAATGGCTTTGTCTGCAAGGATTCAAAGCTTGTTGATGCCAATGACTTCTTCTTCAGTGGGCTTCACCTAGCAGGAAACACCTCGAATGCAGTTGGTTCACGTGTGACCCCTGTTAACACAGTCCAAATTCCGGGACTTAATACTCTTGGCATCTCCATTGTGCGTATCGATTATGCCCCGTGGGGTATTAATCCTCCACACACACATCCTCGAGCCACTGAAGTTTTGACAGTCCTGGAAGGGAGCCTCAAAGTTGGTTTTGTCACCTCCAACCCTGAAAACCGCCTCATCACCAAGGTGCTTCAGAAGGGTGATGTGTTTGTGTTCCCAGTAGGCCTTGTGCATTTCCAACAGAATGTTGGATATGGTAACGCAGTTGCCATTGCAGCTCTCAACAGCCAAAATCCAGGTGTTATTACCGTTGCAAATGCGGCATTTGGATCAAAGCCGGACATCTCTGCTGATATTCTTGCAAAGGCTTTCCAAGTGGATAAGAACACAGTCTACAACTTCCAGTCAAAGTTTTAGAGTCCAATTTGAAACCTCTGATTCAATCGAGAGGGACTAAAAAGGGTCATTTGAAGTGTGTATTGTAGTGTTTAGAGAATCTTTACGTTTCACTTAGGGGTGCAATCATGTTTGTCTTGTATTTTGTTTTTGTTATATTAGGAACAAGGTCTGTTATTTTGTTTGATGCTGATACTTCAAGGAGATAATTTGTTTGTGCTCATACACCAGTGTAATCAAAGTTGATCTATTATTTTGTTTCATTCTATTGGTTTGAGTGATAATCATGGACATTGATACTAACTTACCGCACCCGGAGGTCATGCCCTGAAAATAATTTTGAGTAGATTTGATTATTAATGTAATAATTTTACCAAGGACTTGTAAATTTCCATTCTTGCTGATAAGAAACCTCAGTGCCCTTCCTTCAAGAATTGGGTAAATTTCCATTTTTGCTGACAAGAAACCTCAGTGCTCTACTCTATAAATGAATAAAACCTGATGGTTTAAACTACAGCACATTGAGTTTTATACATAATAATATGGTGTAGCCTTGGGTTCAGCTCTCGACGATTTGAGAGTTGAATCATAAACCTTGATCCCTAAATCCCTAAATCCCTAAATCAGCAGGAGATGGTATATTGAAGTATTGTTAATGGCTTGTTTTTTTTCTCTTTTTTCTCTCTGTTTTAGGGATCAAGTTTTAATGGCTTGTTTAAACTTGTAACTCATAACTTGGAAACTAAGGCATTGCTAAGACATGCATGGATGCGTCTATTTGGTTAGAGGATGGTCCTGCAGCTTGGCTTAAATTAATGCATTTCCGATGTCTCATGTACAAGCTTAGATCTGCATGACTGAATGATGCATGATTTCATTTTAAAAAAAGAAAGAATAGTATAGTAATTTAAGTAATAGGTGGTTGACCTTTTTATTTTATTTTTTATTTATAATTATAATAAAGTTTCATACTTTTGTGTGTAAACTACACCAAATTGAATAAGTCCACATCTGCTGTCCAGAAATAATATATCCTTGTTCAAGTCAAAGCAAGGCAACTGGCTTTCAAACCAAATTTGCATGAAATAAAAAGAAACCTCCAATAGATTATCTGATGCTTCCCAGCTGCATATAGAATATTACCAATTGTGTAGTATATAACTATAACATAAATTCTGAATGACAATAAATCTATTCATTGCAGAAAGAGCAGAGAAATAGGTGCCGAGAGTTTTATAAAATTTATTCTAGAAGCCCTTTTAAATTTGTGAGTAATATGATACGGCCTCCATCAAATATGACCAGGCTAAAGATTCTTGTCACACAGAGAAAGGAACCCTTCCTCATGGCAGCAGGCCAAGCACCAATGCCGGCACCAGAAAATTAAGATGATCAGATAAGCGATGACATGCAGCTTTCTATGAAAAACTTGTACTATAGGGTTAAAACAAAAAGACTTTTTCAGAGCACAGGACAACAAAAAACAAGTAGAGAAGAGATCCCTCCCTCTATAAAAGCAGAGACATAGATATGGTTTCAATCCACAACTCAAGTTCATACATATCCTTGCTTACAAAGTTTAAGCAAAGTTGCTCAATCTCTCCGCTTCCTGCCTTGAATCTTCGATATATAGTGTGACATTAAGATAGGGAGAATTTCCAATGGCCTCTAAGTTTCTCTTGTTGGCATTGCTCGCCATAACTTCTTCCATTGCCTTGGCATCTGACCCGAGTTCTCTTCAGGATTTCTGCGTGGCTGACGCAAAGAACTCAGGTGGCTAGAATCATAATTTCATATATTTTTTGTTCTATTTCTGCAAAACAAATACATGCATACTATGATAAAATGGTAAACTATATCCGTGTCTAATGTGATTTTCTCATCATGCTTTCAGTACTTGTGAATGGTCTTGTCTGCAAGGATCCCAAGCTTGCTGAAGCCAATGACTTCTTCTTCAGTGGGCTTCAACTGGCAGGCAACACATCAAATGCAGTTGGCTCCAGTGTGACCCCTGTCAACGTAGCCCAAATTGCAGGACTTAACACTCTTGGTATCTCTATTGCACGTATCGACTATGCACCATGGGGTATTAACCCTCCCCACACACATCCTCGAGCGAGTGAAATCTTGACAGTCCTGGAAGGGAGCCTCAAAGTGGGTTTTGTCACTTCCAACCCCGAAAACCGTCTCATCACCAAGGTACTTGAGAAGGGTGATGTGTTTGTGTTCCCTGTCGGTCTCGCGCATTTCCAACAAAATGTGGGATATGGTAATGCAGTTGCCATCGCAGCTCTCAGCAGCCAAAATCCAGGTGTCATTACCATTGCAAATGCAGTATTTGGATCAAAGCCCGACATCTCTGCTGATATTCTTGCAAAGGCTTTCCAAGTGGAGAAGAACACAGTCTACAATTTCCAGTCGAAGTTTTAGAGTCCCATTTGGAACCTCTATAGTTCACTGAAAAGGGACGTAAAATTCATTTGAAGTGTGTATTGTAGTGTTTAGAAAATTGTTTGTTACAGTTTATTTCACGTTGCAGTCGTGTTGGTTTGTCATTGTGTCTGGTTCAGAATCATTTGTTTGTGCTCACTTAGAAATGTACTCAAGTGGATTTGTTATTTGTTTGATTCTATTGCTCCAAGAAATAAAAATTATGGAAGTTTGCTACCATATCTGGAGGTCATGGTTGAAGTGCAGTAAATGAAATTTAGCCTGCTAGAAAACGTCCATGCATATCTAACATCTCATGAACAATTGGAAAGAGGTTAGGAAAAACTTTTTAGATTCCTGCCATGCCATAAAAGATTTAAGGGCTTAAACCAATCAAATGATGATCTAGAAACGAAAAGACCAATGCAATTAAAGGAGAATAGAGTTTCTGCTGAATGGAAAGTGAGGTAACAAGCCTAAAATCAAACAATGAGAGCAATTGGGAATCATGAAGGTTAGAAACTAAGCTAGGTAACTGGTAGGTTGGCGGATCATGAACATGCCTCCAGCTATGAGACTGGAAGATAAGGCGACGACAAAGTGGTTCGTTGCTAATTAAACACTTTTACTAATGAAATTCTGTTTTGTTGTGTCAGAATATACCTGTAGAGATGATATGGTGAATTCTTCTCTATGGATTATTAGCCAAAATAAAAATAAAAATCATGAGGTATGTGGTCACTAAAAGAATTTGTCATTAAAAATCTATGCAGGAAGTAAGCCTTTTGAAATAACTTTAGCAAAGTTTTGGGCGCTTGCTAAATTCTTTGTCCGTTTGGGTAAGGGTGGATTTGGACTCGGGATCCTAAATCCAAATCCAATTGTTCGGTTGTGTATTAATTGACTGGATTTGTATTTAGGCCAAATCCTCATAGAATTTTATAAGCCTAAGTATTTCAAATACGTTTTAAAACTAGTTATTTGACAAATCCTCAGCCCATCTCGACTCACCGATTCTCTCTTCGTAAAAAGATTTGCATGGTTGTCTGATGCAAATGTTGACAGATTTGCATTCTGGGATGAACTTCATTATTATTGGTCATGCATGCATATTTACCATCTTTTGTGCCTATATAGCTCAAGGTCCCAGGCCTACTCTTTTCAAAATTCATGTTCTTTTAGCGATCATTTAGTTTGTTTATAAAGAATGGTTAGCTGCTCAACAAAATTAATTAGAACAAGGGCAAGCTTTCTCAGGCTCTGATGGTTTAATCTGATAGACAGAGGATTTCGGAAATCCTCGAGATAAAGCAATTTGGTGGAAGCTGATTGCAATCGTGTTATTATGATGGAGTGATTTCCGAAATCCTTTGTCTATCATAAATCATAAAATAATATTTAATGATACAGCAGTTTAACAAAATTGAATAAGTCCACATCTGCTCCAGACATTATATATCCTAGTTTAAGTCAAAGCACGGCAACCGGCTTTCAAACCAAATTTGCATGAAACAAAAAGAAAACTCCAATATAAATTGTCAACAATATTCTATTCAACAAAATGAAATGCAGAACTGCAAAGACCAAAAGCATGACTGCAAATTCACCGTGCGTCATGCCTTTGATACAGTCTCTGCATCAAATCTGACCCAGCTAAAGATTCTCGTCACACAGAGAAAGGAACCCTTCCTCAATGGCAGCAGGCCAAGCACCATGCCGGCACCTGAAAATTAAAGTGATCAGATAAGCAATGACAAGCAGCTTTCTATGAAAACTTGTACTACAAGGATAAAAATGAAGACTGGACTTTTTCAAAGCATAGGACAACAACAAACACGTAGAGAAGAGATCCCTCCCTCTATAAAAGCAGAGACAGAGATATGGTGTCAATCCACAACTCAAGTTTATATATATCCTTGCTTACGAAGTTTAAGCAAAGTTGATCCATCTCTCTGTTTACTGCCTTGAATCTTTGATATATAGTGTGACATTAAGATAGAGAGAATTTCCCATGGCCTCTAAGTTTCTCTTGTTGGCAGTGCTTGCCATAACTTCTTCCATTGCTTTGGCATCTGACCCGAGTTCTCTTCAGGATTTCTGCGTGGCTGACGCAAAGAACTCAGGTGGCTAGAATCATAATTTCATATATTTTTTGTTCTATTTCTGCAAAACAAATGCATGCATACTATGATAAAATGGTAAACTATATCCGTGTCTAATGTGATTTTCTCATCATGCTTTCAGTACTTGTGAATGGTCTTGTCTGCAAGGATCCCAAGCTTGCTGAAGCCAATGACTTCTTCTCCAGTGGGCTTCAACTAGCAGGCAACACATCAAATGCAGTTGGCTCCAGTGTGACCCCTGTCAACGTAGCCCAAATTGCAGGACTTAACACTCTTGGTATCTCTATTGCACGTATCGACTATGCACCATGGGGTATTAACCCTCCCCACACACATCCTCGAGCGAGTGAAATCTTGACAGTCCTGGAAGGGAGCCTCAAAGTGGGTTTTGTCACTTCCAACCCCGAAAACCGTCTCATCACCAAGGTACTTGAGAAGGGTGATGTGTTTGTGTTCCCTGTCGGTCTCGTGCATTTCCAACAAAATGTGGGATATGGTAATGCAGTTGCCATCGCAGCTCTCAGCAGCCAAAATCCAGGTGTCATTACCATTGCAAATGCAGTATTTGGATCAAAGCCCGACATCTCTGCTGATATTCTTGCAAAGGCTTTCCAAGTGGAGAAGAACACAATCTACAATTTCCAGTCAAAGTTTTAGAGTCCCATATGGAGCCTCTAATTCACCGAAAAGGGACAGACAATTCATTTGAAGTGTGCAATGTAGTGTTAAGAAAATTGTTACAGTTTATTTCTCGTTGCAGTCATGTTGGTCTAATATTAATTTCGTCTGATTCAGAATCATTTGTTTATGGTCACTTAGAAATGTGCTCAAGTTGATTTGTTATTTGTTTGATTCTATTGCTCCAAGAAATAAAATTATTATTGAAGTTTGCTATCATATATGGAGGCTTAAAGTACTGTAAAAGAATTTTAGCCAGCTAGTAAACGTCCATGCAATCTCATGAACGATTTAAGGACTTAAACCAATCAGTTAAAGCAAGAATGATGATCCAGAAAGCAAAAGACCAATGCAGTTAAAGGAGAATATAAATTCTGCTGAATGGAAGATTGATGTAACAAGGCTAAAATAAAACAATGAGAGCAATTGAGAATCCTGAAGATTAGAAACTAAGCTAGGTAACTGTTAGGTTGACTGATCATGAAAATGCCTCCAGCTATGAGCACTGCAAGATAAGGTGGTTCGCTGCTAAACACTTTTAGTAATGAAATCCTGTTGTGGTTTCAGAAGATACCTGTAGAGATGATATGGTGATTTCTTCTCTATTGATCATTAGCAAAAAATCACTCGCGGATGGTATTTTACGTAGAAAATGTGGCCACGAAAAGAAGTTGTGGCTAAAACTCCATGAAGGAAGCAACCATTTTTGAAATATCTTAAGCAAACACTTGGTGGCTTGCTAAATTCCTTAATTTTTTCTCTTTGTCTTCCAACAAGGTAAGTGACACTTCATATTACACTCAATTGTGCAAAGGATTTGCATGGTTGTCTGATGGAATCGAAGAATAATTTACATAGAAAGAATTTCCTTTGTTATCGTTCGTAGTTTTTCATATATGAAAGCAACTTCTAGATTGATAAAATATCTCAAGACAGAGTTTGACAAAATCAATTATTGTATAAATATAAAGGCATATAAATTAGCTTCATAATGACCTGTTCAACTGAACAAGTCTCCTGAAGCTCATCCAGTTAAGAATAGGGCCAAAATTACCTCTATAAAATAATAAGATAGCCTCCATTCATTAACTTTGACCTGGCTAGCTATTCTTATCATACATACACAGAAAGGAACCATTTAAAGGCCGGCATCTGAGATTAAAGTCAGGTAATTGATGACAAGCTTTCAGTACAGAACAAATTCTCATACGCGGATACAAAGACTAATAGACATTTTCAGTGCATATAGGACCGCAAGCTTGAGAGCGTATGTTCTCAATCCACAATTCAAGTTTATACTTGCTTCCGAAGTTTACTGTCTTGACAGTGGGACAATATAGAGCCAAAGAATTTCCAAATTCCAATGGCCTCTCAGCTTCTGTTGTTGGCTTTCCTTGCCATAACTTCTTCCATTGCTTTGGCATCTGACCCAAGTTCTCTTCAAGATTTCTGCGTGGCTGATCCGAAAACCTCAGGTAGGTAGGTAGCTAGAATCACATTCATATGTACATATATATGACGATAATGTCAATCAGCTAGTGGAATTTTTTTATGTTTCTAATGGAATTTTCTCATCATGATTTCAGTACCAGTGAATGGTGTTGTCTGCAAGGATTCCAAACTTGTTGATGCCAATGACTTCTTCTTCAGTGGGCTTCACCTAGCAGGAAACACATCAAATGCAGTTGGCTCACGTGTGACCCCTGTTAATGTATCTCAAATAGCAGGACTTAATACTCTTGGTATCTCCATTGCGCGCATCGACTATGCACCATGGGGAATTAATCCTCCCCACACGCATCCTCGAGCAAGCGAAATCTTAACATTCATGTGTTTGATTTCAATAGTTCGATGGTGCATGTGATTTTGGATATCATTTGTATCCAGGATGACTTTTTGCATGCTGAAAGCTCTCATTTGGATGGAGATAAAGTGGCCATGGTATCAGATGGTGTTTCGGACTTGCAGGATTTACAAAGAAGAATAAAAGCTATTGAAAAGGCAATGGTGGAAAAGGAAAGGCATTTTTCTGCAAATCAGGTAGAAAAGAAATTCAGGGATGGGGTTGGTAACACTATGAAGAAGAGTGAAAAAAAAATAGAAATTCCACATCGAAAATTTACACTCCTATTAAGGTGTTTATAAACAAAGCACAACGATGATTTAGTAAGTGCGGTTAACATTGGAGAGTTGGGCTAACAGGCTGGGTTTTGGATTTGGCTTCCATTAAAAATAATTAAATTAATCAAAGACTTGGGCCTTGGGTATTAAATTAAATATATTATTCGTATTCAGTAATATGTGAGAATTATTTGTATAATACGTGAACTTTGTGTGAATTATTGAAAATCTTGTAATAAAATATGGGTATTAAGCATTAGAAATGCGTATGTACATGTACAATACGCTCTATTGTACGTTTGTTTTTAAAAAAACAGTAGACATGTATAAAATACGAATGTATTATTGAAAAATACGTACGTACATATATATATATATATACAAAAGACTATAAGATATTAATTAAATTAAGACACCCAAACTAAAAATAAGTATTTTTTTTATTTTTTATTTGCACAGAAGAATTTAAATTAAAAAGGATAAGATATTAATTAAATTAAAGAAGTTGGCGAAAAAACAAAAGTAAAGAAACTAATTTTACACTTAATATAAAAAAAATAACATAAACACTTCTCCCGACAAAATTTCGTCGGTATAGATCTATGCCGGCAAATATTTGTCGGATTAGGTTTCTCCCGACAAAATAACCTCTACCGACGAAATTTCGTCGGGAGAGGTTTTTTTTTACAAAAATAAATATAAACTTAGGATGTTTAGGTGAATTAATTTTTTAAAATTTTATTTTTAGTAATTAAATAATATATTTGACTTATTTAATTAGTTAAATTAGTAATTATATTTTAATTATTATTTATTTCGTGAATAATTAGTATTAAATATTTTAATTAACTTCGTGAATTATATTACTTAATAAATAGTAATTCAATTTTTCTTTTTCTTTTTTTCCTTTAATATTCACAAAGTAAATAATAACTAAAACATAATTACCAATCAAAGTAATTAAAAAAGAGAAATACATATTACGCTACTTAAAGGATTTGTAAAATAGTATAGCCGTGCGGCTATACGGTTTTAAAAACATTAAAAAAAACTGAGTATAGCCGTGCGGCTGTACTATTTTTACATAGAAAAAAAGAGGAGCCCAGTCATTAGGCGCCACGTGTCAAGAAAACTCCACTTTTAGTAAAAAAATATTAAAAAACAGAGTATAGCCGCGCGGCTGTACTATTGTTTTTTATTTATTTAATAAAAGGACCCTCCAGCGATTAGACGCCACGTGTCACTATATTATTTTTGAAAAAAGAATCGTAGTATAGCCGCACGGCTATACTATTCTAAAAGGTCTATCTATACTATTTAATGTATAAATGAAAAAAAAGAAAAGAGGACCCTCCAAGTTTCATTGGTTTGTACTTTGTTGAAGAAATCAACTGCTCAATTGCCTCTTTCAATTTGCTACTAGTTGTATCAGAGACATATTGGACACCCACAAACCTTTCAATTACTTGCCCTTTTTTGTTCACATAACGCAACACCACAGCCATTTGCTCTCTTATTGAAACATCACGTGATTCATCTACCAATATAGAAAAGAATGCATTGTCCATATCACTAATAATTGCATCAATGGTTTCAGCGGCACAAGAATTGACAAGCTCTTTTTGAATTTTAGGAGCAATATACTTGAGATTCTTTGGAGCGTTCTCAAACACAACGGCACGAACTTTCTCATCATGATCTGCAAGAAATTACAAAAGCTCCACATAATTACCCTTATTGCTAGATGTTTCGCTTTCATCATGGCCACGAAAAGGAAGACCTTGTCGCAATAAATATCTAGTGCAATCAAGTGCGGCAGTTAATAGAATGCGATAATTAATACGAGCTTGGTCTATCTGCTTGATCACAATGGTTTCAACGTGTTGCTTCTGATTCATTAAATCTGTACAATGTTGTGTAGCTTTATTGTGAAGACTTCCAACTTGTCCCACATGGTTCCTAAAATTCTCGGGTCCCTTTCTCCAATTTTTAAACCCTTTCTCAGTGAAGACATCGCTTCCAGCCTTTCCTTGTTTATCAAAGTCGCATTTAAAAAGATAACAATGAAGAAAAAATGCAGCATCTTTTTCTTTACTGTACTCCAACCAAACAAATGAATCAAACCATTTGACAAGAAAACGTCGATTACTCTCCCCCATAAGTGTTTGAGGCATGTCATTTTGGCTTTTAGGCTGACAAGGACCCCTTTGTAGATAGGCTCTTCGGATTTGTTCTCGAAAATTGGGTTTATAATAAGTCATTGGAGGTCTAAGTCCAGGGTCTGCAGGAAGATTAACCAATATTTCATCCAACTCAGTGACCTCCGATCGTTTTGGACTACCCGAATTATTCAAGGGAGGATGTGAACTAGGTGGATTATTTGAAGGATTATTTGAACTAGCCGGATTATTTGAAGGAGGGTTGGAACTAGTCGGATTATTTGAAGGAGGGTTGGAACTAGACGGATTATTTGAAGGAGGATTTGAACTACCCGGATTATTTGAAGGAGGATTTAAACTATTTCTCTTAAAGTACCGTTCCATAACTGTACAATTAAAAGAAAATAAGGGTTTGATGAATTTGGGTGATGTTAAGTTGGTCTTTTATAAAGAGAATTCTCAATCCCATTTAAATAAGGAATTTCCAAAACCCAATTGAATAAAGAGACTCCCAATTAAAACCCAATTAAAATAGGAATTATAGAAGCCCAATTTAAACCCAATTAACTTAGGAATTATAGAACCCCTTTGAAAAGCCACGAATGGCCCAGCTTTTTTACTTTCTGTTTTTTAAAAAGCCCAGGTCGTCGTTACTTTCTGTTTTTTTACAAACCCTGGTCCAAAAAAAAGAGAGCAGCGCCTTTAATTTTTTTTTTTTAAAAAGCCTGGTCCAAAACGACGTCATTTTGGCCAGGCTTCGTTAAAAAAAAAAACAAGCGCGCGCGCTGCAGCGCACACAGCCAGCAGCGCAGGCTTCCCATTTCGTTTGAGCATTTCGTTGAACAGGTTGCGCGCATCTATGGTCTGAAGCAGAGGTGCAACTCCAGCTATGGATTTTTCCTGCGACCGGAGGTGCAGGTGCACCTCCTTGCACCTGCACAGGTCCGCCACTGATTGTACGTGTGCTTTTTAAAAAACAATAGACATGTATAAAATACGAATGTATTATTGAAATATATATATATAAAGTTTGATCTGTGCCAAAGGACCAATGCAATGGCAGTAAAACATAAAGTTTGTTCTGTGCCAAAGAAAAAAAACCTTAATTTGTTGAAACATAAAAAACGAGTTACAAAACGAGTCCACATCTCTGAATAAAAAATGAGTTCACATTTATGTCTGGTTCTTTTGCATTTGCACAATATTAAAGAGACCCAAACCGGATTTCCATTTTGCTTAAAAGAAACCTCGAATATAAATGCTGTCTACATTCTAAGTTAACTAATAAACAAGAAAATTGTGAAGACCAAAACCATGACTCCTTTTAGTACTCCGAAGGTTGAACCTGCATGCATACTCTAAGTACATTATAAATAACTAATAGCAAGTATGTGGAACAATTAATAACTAATACATTATAAACAGAGCAGCAAAAGAGGTACGTAAGTAGGAAGATTTTATAATCTGCATGCCAACTGCCAACTGCCAACTTTGCAGTTCAAGATGTGTGAGTAATATATTCAGAGAGAAAAAAAAAAAAAACCATTTCAGTGCCGGCACCTAAAGATAAAGTGAGGTAAGTGATGACAAGCTTTCAATGATCACACACAAAGACTAGAAAATTTAACCTTCCTAATCTCTATAAAATCAGAGACATGTAGTGGTCTCAATCCACAGTTCTTCAAGTTTATCCTTAAAAAAAGTTTCAGAGAACTTGGAGTTGAATTATTTCCAATGGCCTCTCAGTTTCTATTTTTGGCATTCATCGCCATAACTTGTTCCATTGCTTTGGCAACTGATCCAAGTTCCCTTCAGGATTTCTGCGTGGCTGACCCAGTAAGATCAGGTAGCTATATATCATTACATATGTTACTGTATTTCCCAAAAAGGACTTCATATCAATCAGTCAGCCAGTGGTAAACTGGTAATTATATATATGTTTCTAATGTAGTTTTCTCATGATCATATGATTTCAGTACCAGTGAATGGCCTTGTTTGCAAGGACCCCAGGTTTGTTGAAGCCAATGACTTCTCCTTCAGTGGCCTTCACCTAGCAGGCAACACATCAAACACGGTCGGTTCACATGTGACCTCAGTCAATGTAGCCCAAATTGCAGGACTTAACACTCTTGGCATCTCCATTGCTCGTATCGATTATGCACCGTGGGGTGTTAATTCTCCACACACACATCCTAGAGCCAGTGAAGTCTTGACAGTCCTTGAAGGGAGCCTCCAAGTAGGCTTTATCACCTCCCACCCCGAAAACCGTCTCATCACCAAGATACTTCATGTGGGTGATGTGTTTGTGTTCCCAGTAGGCCTTTTGCATTTCCAGCGCAATATTGGATATGGTAATGCAGTTGCCATTGCAGCTCTCAGCAGCCAAAATCCAGGTGTTATTACCATTGCAAATGCAGTGTTTGGATCGAATCCTGACATCTCTAGTGATGTTCTTACAAGAACTTTCCAAGTGGACAAGGACACAATCTACAATTTCCAGTCAAGGTTTTAGACTCCAAGATGGAATCTGCTCTATTGAAGTCAAAAGGGACTGAAAGTTTATTTGAGAGTGTCTAATGTGTTTTAAAAAAAAAAAAGAAAACGTACGGTTCGTGTTTATTGTCAATAAGCAATCTAAACCAAGTTGATTTATATATGTTTTCTTGTTTTATTATTTTGCTTGCCTTGTGTGGCCTGGTCGATGTTTTTACTACTTTGTTTAGGCCTTTGCTGTGGAGTGATCTGCTCTGTTTTGGCCTGGTTGCTCTTTGGGCCCGGCTCTGCTTCATTTAGGTTAACTTTGTTCATTTTTTTATAGCTTAATATACAACACCAACCAAGCTCCACCAAAGATCTTTTGTTTTCACAACCCCTCATTATAGCATTTCCGTGATCAAGTAGCCAAAGGCTTTTCCATATGACAAAATAAGTAGATTCTCACACAACAAATAAACCACATGGAGAACAGATATCCCTCTTTTTATCTATACTTTTAAGAAAAGTAATTAAATCGCATCAATATATAAGCAGACTTTGGTGAGTGGTAGGCCAAAGATATCAGTTTTTAAAGCTAAACCAAATGTGATTTCAAAGTGCGCATGGAAAAGAGCTATAACTCTGTCCCTTATACATAAAGACACCTTGGTCCATGGTAGACCAAAGATATACAAGGGGCCGACCACTTCAGCTCTCAAATTTAATTACACAAGAGAACGCTTGTCTGCATGAGAGCAAGCCATTATATCTCTTTGATACTACTGTAGCACGCCGCTAGGCAACAAGCACTAATAAAAAAAGAAAAAAAACAGAAAAGAAGGGGCCACAGACTTTATATATTTCAGTGCTTGAACTGCAGAGATATATATACACATATATATATATGGTTGTAGTTGTTTTCAGACCCTTGCAGTTCCTCACTTTCTTCTTGTACTTTTGCACAATTTTTTCCCACAACTTTAATTTGACCCACAAATTAGACACAACTTCTAGAGCAGCATATACTTAAAATACCAAATGGCCTTTTATATTTTCTTCTTTGGGTTAGTCTTGTCTTTTTCTTTGTCAGTTGTCATTGCATCTGATCATAGTCCGCTTCAAGATTTCTGCGTTGCAGACACAAGAAGTCGAGGTATATATGATTTTTTTGCTTCTCTGCTTGTGAAAAAAACTAACCAAAACACTCAAATTGGTTTGAATTCTATGTATATATGATGTTATTACCAAACTAACTTGCAAGTTAAATGTGGCAGTGCTGGTTAATGGCCTAGCTTGCAAGGACCCCAAGACAGTTGAAGCCGCTGATTTTTCATTTTGTGGACTTCATTTAGAAGGCAACACATCAAACCCAATTGGGTCAAGTGTAACACCAGTAACTGTGTTTCAGGTACCAGGACTCAACACTCTCGGCATTTCTCTTGTCCGTATCGACTATGCACCATCAGGTGTCAATCCTCCGCACACTCATCCTCGCGCCTCCGAAATTATCACAGTCCTGGAAGGCAGCCTTGAAGTTGGGTTTGTGACATCGAGCCCTGAATATCGTCACATCACCAAGGTGTTGCTGAAGGGTGATGTGTTTGTTTTCCCCATTGGACTTGTGCACTATCAGAGAAATGTAGGATCCGGTCATGCTGTTGCTATTGCAGCTCTCAGCAGCCAAAATCCAGGTGTGGTGGTAATTGCCAGTGCTGTGTTTGGGTCCAAGCCTAGCATTGCCAATGACATTCTTGTGAAGGCATTTCATGTTGATAAAGGTGTTATCAATTACCTCCATTCTATATTCTGAATAAGTGAACCAACCTCATTTGAATATAAGGGGTGGATTTTTCCCCTGCTATTCAATTATTTTGTATTATGATCATGAAGAGGAAACTATATAGACAGTGATTAAAGAACTCTATCCCAAAGTTATTGATTGTATTGTTATGGCTAAACTAGAAATTGTGCTTTTACCTGGTGAATGAAAAAATAGTGTGAAGAAGATAGAGAGGAAAAAAAAAAAAAAAAAAAAAAAACTGATAAGAACTATGGTATGTTACATGCATGGTTTGAATTGGACAGGATGGACATGACTATTTCGATTAAAATGGACTATTGTCGTGTTTCATATTTGGTGCTTGGAGATGGACAATTGTTCCACATATTATTGAAAACAAGTACTATCCCCCATCACGAGAAAGGGGACAGGACCGGACCCAACTCCAATCTTATCCTGGCCAGCTCACTAAATGATAGGCCGGATGGAGATGTTGGGGAGAGGGATTCCGAGCCTCTACATTTAGAAATGGTGCATTTACCCCCATTTCATAAAAATTGGACCATTCATCTAATCCAATGCTTGTAAATATGCCACATCGGCTCCGATAAGTTTGTTAACTTTTTTAAAAACTAATGTTAGTGGCTTTGACAACAACAAAAAATAAAAAAATAAAAAATAAAAAATCCCTCCATCTCCAGTCTGTCCTACCGCTCTCTTGGTTCTTCCCTCTCGTGTCTTTGTAAGCTGATCTTTCTTTTTTTTCTCTTTCGGCTTTATAGCTATTGCAAATCTGCTCCAATCAATAGCTTTTAAATTTGTTTTGACAAAAAAAAAAAAGCTTTTAAATTCCAAATACACTATTGCAATTGATTGTTATTGCAAGCTGTAGTTATCAACAGAAATTGATAATAAAAACAACCCAATTGATTACTATATATATTCTGATTGATGAACGGGTTTGGTCATTTATTTTCTTCAATGTTGGGTTACACTACCCATCGTCAGCAAACCATGGAGTTAAAGACGTATGTGAGAAAGAGGAAGAAAGAAAAATTTCCAAAAGGGTTAATATCACAAAACGTCCCTAAGGTTTACGAAACTATCAGATTGCATCCTTAATGTTTTTTTTGTGTCATTTGTGGTCCTCAAGGTTAGTATGTGTGATCACAAATGGTCTCTGTCATTAGGTTCCGTAAAAAACTCTGTTAGTTTGCTGACGTGGCATATATGTATCACAAAACATTCCTGAGGTTCACGCACCTATCACAAATGGTCCCTGCGAATTTTTTTAATTTTTTAATTTAAAATTCATAAAATTTTGGTTTTCTTTTAAAATTTTAAAAAAATATATATATTGTATTTTAAATACACGTGACACTACATTTTTGAAGATGTGGGCTCCACATATATGCCACATCAACAAATTAATGACGTTTTTTTATAAAATAATTTAAAATTCATAAAATTTAAAAATGAAAAAACCATTTATAGAAGATTTTAACCTTAAGGACCATTTATGAACCCTAAACTCTTGGTTTTTCAATTTTTAAGTTTTATGATTTTTAAATTATTTTTTCAAAACTCCATTAGTTTGTTGATGTGGCATATATGTGGAGCCCACATCTCAAATAATATAGTGTCACGTGTATTTAAAATTCATAAAATTTTAAAAAGAAACCCAAAATTTTATGAATTTTAAATTGAAAAATTTCGCAAAGACCATTTGTGATAGGTGTGTGAACCTGAGGGATGTTTTGTGATATATATATATATATATCAGGGACCATTTGTGATAACACATACTAACCTTGAGGACCACGAATGACAAAAAAGAGAGATTAAAGATGTAATTTGATAGTTTTGTAAACCTTATGGACGTTTTGTGATATTAAACCTTTTTCCAAAATAACAATCCATCACACTGTGGTACGACACCTGAACTTGGGAGGAGGGGATGGACTAGGAGAGCCTACTTGTTGTTCAGAACAGTTGGATGTATTGCCTCCTAGCACATGAAATTCCCCATCATAGTTTTCTGAAAACCTAGAACCAATTATGAGTCTACAACGTCTTGGTTGGCTCCTCATGTAAGCCCGAAGCTCTGAAATAAAGTAGAAGAAGAAGCCAAAAGACCAAAAAAATAATAATAATAACCAAACAGAGGAAGAACCAAGAAAGCGGTAGGCAAAACGAGAGAATTTATTATAAAAGGGATTGTTATTTTTATTTTTTCTATCAAATGCACTAATCAGGGTCAGTTTTTTAAAAAAGGAAACAAATTTATTGTAACCGATGTGGCATATTCACAAGCATTTGATTAGTTGAATGGTCCAAATTTTATGAAATGTGGGTAAATGCATCATCTCTAAATGCAGAGGCTCTGGGATCCTGGGGAGAGTATTAGACTTCAAATTTGGAAGGGGAAATAAAACATTAAACCTGGTACTAACGGTTTTACATTTTTGGTTGAGATATCTTTTCAATTAAATTACTAAAGATATCTTCCCCTAATAATTAGTAAAGATCTCTTCCGTTAAATTCCAAAAGATGATTATAGTAAGCCTTAGGATCAAAGCAATGGATTGGTCAACTCTTTCGTCAAATGATAGGTCTCATCCCTCATTTCACATAAAGAATATATCCCTACTTGGATGAACTGATTAAAAGATTGAGAAAAATTAGGGTTGCCATTAAAAATCCAGCCATTGGTTTGATCGTGGGCTTGACATGAAAAATCCCTCTAATTCTTACCGCAATGTTCTTTCATTTGTCTACTCTACACATTTGCCTAGGCAACAAGACATGGAAGGGATTTTCTTTCAGTCCTTACTTGGGATGCCGATTATGCGACTGATCTCATTGCTAATAATAGTTTTAGAGCTAGTGCTTGTATTACTAATTAGCACATCATCAACAACAGCAGCAGCACATGATCATCAAGCCCTCCTGCCTCAAGCCTTGCTTGGCTGCTCTGACCGCTGTGGTAATCTCACAATTCCATATCCATTTGGCATGGCTCCAGGTTGCTACCACGGCCCTGAGTTCTTCATCAACTGTACTACTACTCACGACGACGAAAACCCGATACCATATTTGACAAAGAGATCAGGCAGTGGTTATGATCTAATTCAGCTCCGCGTCACTAACATCTCTCTTGAGGAGGGTGATATGCATGTTTTGCAACCTGTCACTCGATCTTGCGGTGAAGATCAGAATGACACTGACGGTGTGCTCTTCCTGCCCCCTCCTTTCACCGTCTCTGAAGACAAAAACTATTTATTCGCCGTTGGATGTGGCATTATTGCAGTATTTCAAGGTTCCCGTCCAGGCCAAGGCCTAGATGGAAACACTACCTTGCCCCATATATATCGCTATTGCGTCACCTATTGTGACGACAATTCTGATGGAAATAACACTGACCCAGTAATTAACGACGACTCTTGCTCTGGCTTTGCCTGTTCCCTAGCTCAACTCCCTGGTGGAGTGCAAAATCTTACGGTGATGTTGACTCCCGTCAGTAATATTAGTCGAACTCGACATAGAAAATGGTACGCTAAGTACCCGTGCAGGTATGCCTTTCTTGTGGAACAAAGCAAGTTCACATTCTCCCCCGGAACGAGTTTTGAGCAACTCAACAACACAAGCCACCTTCCAGTGGTTGTCAATTGGGAAATCGGGGGTCATGGGACATGTGATGCTGCTCGAAAGAGCAAGAAGGACTTTGCTTGCAAGGGAAATAGCAAGTGTGTGGATTGGCCTAAAGATAACATCCATGGCTCTACAGGTTACATTTGCAAGTGCAAGAAAGGTTACCAAGGGAACCCATACCATCCAGATGGCTGCCAAGGTGATCAAATCACAATGCAGAACATATTTACATACATGTGTACATATAAATATTTAAATGTTGGGATCTTAGTTATCTGAGTAATTTGTGATGAAAGGGTTTAATTTTGTGATTTTGTTTCAGATATTGATGAGTGCAAGTCAAATCCCTGCCCTGTCGGAAAGTGCGTAAATACACCTGGGAGTCACTCTTGTTTATGTCCCAGTGGCACCAAAGAAAGAAGTTGCAAAGAGAAATCAAAGACCCTTCTTATGGTTATGGGTATGTGTTATATGTGTTTGACTAATAACATGGGATATTGGTTCTATGGTCATAGCACATTAAACACGCTATAGAAAATTATAGAATGAATGAAATACATTATAAATTTCAATTTGATAATGTTTAAGTGCAGGTATCAGTCTAATATTGGTTTTACTTGTTGGAAGTTCAAGTTACATATGTTGGGGAATGAAGCAACGAAAGTACATCAAACTCAAGGAAAAGTGCTTTCGAGAAAATGGCGGTTTGTTGTTACAGCAACAGCTTGCTCATCATGGGGGTGAGGCAACCAGAATCTTTACTGCAGTGGAACTTGAAAAGGCTACAAACAATTACCATGATAGTAGAGTCCTTGGCAGAGGAGCTTATGGAGTAGTTTACAAAGGAATATTACCAGATAACAGAACCGTTGCCATAAAAAAGTCCAAAGTTGCTGCCCCAACTCAGAGTGAGCAGTTTGCTAATGAGTTGACTGTTCTTTCTCAAATCAATCATAAAAATGTGGTGAGGCTATTAGGCTGTTGTTTAGAGGCAGAAGTGCCTTTACTAGTTTACGAGTTCATCACCAATGACACTCTTTTTGAGCACCTTCATGGTAAACAAAACAAAGGATCATCATTTGTATGGGAATTACGTTTGAAGATCGCAGCAGAAACTGCTGGAGCACTAGCATACTTGCACTCTTCCACTTTCATGCAGATCATACACGGAGATGTGAAAGCTATGAACATACTGTTAGATGATAATTATACAGCAAAAGTGTCAGACTTTGGAGCTTCAGTATTGATTCCTCTAGATCAAACTCAAATAAAAACTTTGGTGCAAGGGACATTCGGATACTTAGACCCCGAATATCTTCATTCAAACCAACTAACAGAAAAGAGTGATGTTTATAGCTTTGGAGTTGTCCTAGCAGAGCTACTGACAAGCAAAGTGGCATTTTCTTATGATAGGCCCGAGGCAGAGAGAAGTCTAGCAAGACTGTTTGTTTGTGCAATGGAAGAAGAGCGCTTGGATCATATTCTTGATGGTCACATTGTCAATGAAGGAAATATTGAGACAGTAAGAAATGTGGCTCGTCTCACAAAAAAATGTTTAATGTTAAAAGGGCAGGAAAGACCTACAATGAAAGAAGTAGCTATAGAGCTAGAGAGAATTATGAGAACTATGGCAAACCACCATCCATGGGGAAACAATGTTCAATTGCATCCTGAAGACCAGACTTCGAATTTTCTGGGGTCACCTTCAAATGCTTCTGTTGCTGAAGTTAGAAGTGATTGTGTTTCTAGTGATCTTACTTTTTGTTGTCGAACGAATTTGAAGTCGTATTCAACCATTTAACTTGCAAGTTAATATGGCAATGCCAATCGTCACATCACCAAGGTGTTGCAGAAGGGTGATGTATTTGTCTTCTCCATTGGACTTGTGCACTATCAGAGAAATGTAGGATCTGGTTATGCTATTGCTATTGCAGCTCTCAGCAACCAACATACTGGTACATGTGGCTGCAATAATATTTGGCTTTCTGTGCAGGCCTAATATGGCCAATTCATTCTTGTGACGCAAGTTCATTTTGGTACATGTGTTATCAATTGCCTCCGTTCCCGATTCTAAATGAATAACTATAATTACAAAAAACATATGCAAGAATACCAACCCCATTTGGTTATAAGGGGGTGTCATTTTAAGTTGATTTTGATTTGCCCCAGCTATTCGATTATTTTGTACTATTGATCATCAAGAAAAAAAATAAGACACAGATTATAAGAACTCTATCCCAACATAATTGTATAGTAAATGGTTGCACTAGAAACTTTATTTTACTGTGGCTGCACTACTAATTCAGATATGTGTTAATTTGAGAAACTAAACATAAATCCCAGGACAAACGGAGTTGCATTTTGATTGTGATCATATCTTTTCCTTTTAATTACTCAAGATCTGTTTCTTTTAATTACTCAAGATCGTTTCCTTTTAAAGATGATTATTAAAGTCTGGTCAGTATGGGTATCTCAGCAGGTCATGGAATATATTCTCCTAGGGGTTACATGGCTCAGCTTAATCACAGCCATTGATTTGATTTTGCGGTTGACACTCGTTCCTACAGCCATTTAACCTCTTGCAACAGAGATGATCCTCTTCACATTTTTTTGCCCCAGCCACTTTATTTTGGCTAGTCCCAACTCAACTCCCAAACAAAACAAGACTATGAGGTTTTGCTTACAACCCTTACATGGGATGCTACTTATGCCACAGATAATCTCATTGCTAATACTAGGAGTAGTAGTGGTGTTTGTGTTAAAGTATCAACCCCAGCTCAACCCATTTTGAGGAGCAATCTCTACAAGGTTCTAGAAGTATAAACAACAAGGAAATAAAGCCTAGAGAAGATAGTCAATACTTGAGCTAGATAAGTAGAGAAAAATCTGGAAAAGTGAAGGAAGTTCCACCGACCTAGTAACTAGTATTGTAATAGATTAATGTAGTTGATTCTAGAAAGTTACATAGGCTATGTCGGCTAGGAATGGAGAATAGTCTAGAAAGTAAAAGAATTATGTAGCAAAGGCAATGGAATGGAGAGCTATGTCGGCTAGAACAACTATAAATAGGCATAAAGCCATGCATTGTATAGAATCAAGAAGTGAAGTGTGTGTTAGAAGAGTGAGCTATAGAGCTAAGGAGTCATTGTGAGAAGTGTGAGTGAAGTGAGAAAGAGTGTTTGTAAGAGTTAGTCTTTCCTTTGAGAGTTGTTTGTTGTAATATTTTGTGAGTCTAATACAAGTAAATTGTTTACTTGTTTTGTCTCCAACAAGTCTATCTTAGAGTTGTGTACTCTAAAATTTGCTCAACAATTGGTATCAGAGCGGGACGGTCAGTGACTGATTCTGCGGGAGCTTCTTTGAGTCGTGAAGAGTTTGTCTCTACAAGTTTGCATATTTAGTTCAAGCTTGTTCGGTACTGCCGGAATTCTGCCGACACGATGGGTGATCTTCACGTAGTTGGAGGAATCACGAAGCTCAACAACAAAAATTACAACACGTGGGCGACATGCATGGAGTCTTATCTGCAAGGTCAAGATCTTTGGGATGTCGTCGGGGGCAACGATGTTGCACAACCACGAGAAGACAATAGCGACGCTTTGCGTAAGTGGAAGATCAAAGCAGGTAAAGCCATGTTTGCCCTGAAGACAACAATTGAAGAAGAAATGTTGGAGCACATAAGGAAAGCCAAAACACCAAAGGAAGCATGGGACACCTTTGCAACACTCTTTTCAAAAAGGAATGACACAAGACTACAACTTCTTGAGAACGAGCTGCTATCCGTTGCACAACGTGACATGACGATTGCTCAGTACTTCCACAAGGTAAAGTCCATATGCCGTGAAATTTCTGATTTAGATCCTAATGCTGCTATTGTGGAATCTAGGATAAAAAGGATAATTATCCATGGTATGAGACCCGAATACCGAGGCTTCGTTGCCGCTGTACAAGGGTGGCCTACTCAACCATCACTTGTTGAGTTTGAAAATTTGCTTGCCGATCAAGAAGCTATGGCTAAGCAAATGGGAGGGGTCTCGTTAAAAGGAGAGGAGGAAGCGCTCTACTCCAACAAAAGTAAAGGCAACTTCAAGCAACACTTTGGTAATGGATCTAAAAGAGATGGTGACAAGGCGAAAAGTCATCAAGGAGAAGGAAGTTCTCGGCCAGGGGGAGCTTCAAAGTTTCACGGCAACTGTGGTCAATCCAAGAATACTAAAAGATTCGAAGGTAAATGCTACAACTGCGGAAAGAAGGGCCACATGGCGAAAGATTGTTGGTCCAACAAAAGGCCCGCTGAGAGTAATACTGCTACTTCCAACTCAAAGGAGAAAAGTGAGGATGATTGGGACGCGGAAGCATCTCTTGCTATAGAGGAAGAGGAGATAGCTCTCACTGTGACGTCACCTGAAAGGATTGACTACAAGAATGATTGGATTATCGACTCAGGCTGCTCAAATCACATGACAGGTGATAAGGAGAAGCTGCAGAACCTGACTGAGTACAAAGGCAATCGTGTGGTGGTGACTGCCAACAACTCAAGGTTACCGATAACCCACATCGGTAAGACAGTAGTAGCACCACGATACAATTCTAATGAAGTGCCGCTTCAAGATGTCTACCATGTTCCAGGCATGAAGAAGAATCTGCTTTCAGTAGCACAACTGACATCATCAGGCCACTATGTCCTATTCAGTCCAAGAGATGTGAAGGTGTATCGAGACCTCAAGATCTCAGGGATGCCGACAATGGAGGGACGACGACTAAAGTCAGTCTACGTAATGTCAGCAGAGTCTGCATATGTAGACAAGACAAGAAAGAACGAGACAACAAATTTATGGCACATGAGATTGGGCCACGTTAGCTATCACAAGCTAAGCGTGATGATGAAGAAGTCAATGCTCAAGGGTCTGCCTCAGCTTGATGTGAGAACAGATACGGTCTGTGCAGGATGTCAATATGGTAAAGCACATCAACTACCATATGAGGAATCCAAGTTCAAAGCAAAAGCACCGCTAGAGTTAATCCATTCTGATGTGTTCGGGCCTGTTAAGCAACCATCGATTAGCGGGATGCGATACATGGTGACGTTCATTGATGACTTCTCCAGGTATGTGTGGGTTTTCTTTATGAAAGAAAAATCCGACACATTTTCAAAGTTTAAAGAGTTTAGAGAAATAGTTGAAGGAGAAGTGGGAAAGAAGATTATTTGTCTACGCACAGATAATGGAGGAGAATATACCTCGAATGAATTCTGCCAGTATCTACGAGAGACTCGCATACGTCATCAGTTCACATGTGCCAACACGCCACAACAGAATGGAGTAGCAGAGAGAAAGAACCGGCATCTTGCAGAGATATGTCGAAGCATGCTGCATGCCAAGAATGTGCCTGGAAGGTTTTGGGCTGAAGCCATGAGAACTGCAGCCCATGTGATCAACAAACTTCCTCAACCAAGGTTAGAATTTATTTCACCATTTGAGAAACTGTGGGATATGAAACCTACAGTCAGTTACTTTCGAGTATTCGGTTGTGTGTGCTACGTATTTGTTCCAAGTCATCTACGTAGCAAGTTTGACAAGAAGGCAATCAGATGTATCTTTGTGGGATACGACAGCCAGAGAAAAGGGTGGAAGTGTTGTGACCCTACAAATGGAAGGTGCTACACATCACGAGATGTGGTGTTCGATGAAGCATCATCTTGGTGGTCCCCAGAAAAGGAGGTGTTACCAGACTCGAGAGAAATTGAAGATAAGCTGCAACAAAAGTTGGGGGAGCAAATTGTTCCAATCCGACCGAGTCCAAATGAGCATGAAGATTCGCTTGACGGTGACGATGACGAGCAAGAGGTTACTCAGAATCCTTGGCAAACTGGTGTACATCAACAAGCACTAGAAGAAGTTAGACCCAGTGAAGTAGAAATACCGACTCCACAATCACAACCCAGAAGGTCAACAAGAGTACGGAAGCAAAATCCAAAATACGCCAACGCAGCCATAGCAGAAGACATAGTTGAACCTGAAACATTTGAAGAAGCATCACAGAGTTCCGAATGGGTTAAAGCTATGGGAGAAGAAATCACTGCACTTGAGCAAAATCAGACTTGGGATCTAGTGCCAAAACCAAGAGATGTGAAACCCATATCCTGCAAATGGGTGTATAAGATAAAGCGTCGTCCTGATGGGTCGGTCGAGAGGTACAAGGCTCGGTTGGTGGCTCGAGGTTTCTCTCAGCAATACGGACTAGATTATGATGAAACGTTTAGTCCAGTGGCAAAGCTTGTGACCGTACGAGTCCTACTTGCACTTGCGGCCAACAAAGATTGGAACCTGTACCAGATGGATGTGAAGAATGCATTTCTGCATGGGGAGTTAGATCGGGAAATCTACATGACTCAACCAATGGGATTTGAGAACGAAGTCCATCCCGAGTATGTGTGCAAGCTGAAAAAGGCACTTTACGGATTGAAGCAAGCACCAAGAGCATGGTACGGTAAGATTGCAGAATTTCTCTCTCGAAGTGGTTATTCAGTGACCCATGCAGATCCTAGTTTATTTGTCAAAGCTAATGGAGGAAAATTAGCTATTGTGCTGGTATACGTGGATGATCTAATCATCACTGGTGATGACGAAGAAGAAATTCACCAAACAAAGGAAAATTTGTCAGTTCGCTTTCAGATGAAAGAACTGGGACAACTCAAGCACTTTCTTGGGCTAGAGGTCGATTGCACACAAGAAGGGATATTTCTGTGTCAACAGATATATGCAAAAGATTTGTTGCAAAAGTTCGGGATGCTTGAATGCAAGCCAATCTCAACGCCAATGGAGCCCAATGTCAAGCTGTGCGCATATGAAGGCAAAGACTTGGAAGACACAACGATGTATCGACAATTGGTGGGTAGTCTAATCTACTTGACATTGACTCGGCCTGACATTTCGTATGCAGTTGGTGTGATGAGTCGATACATGCAAAATCCAAAGAAGTCTCATTTGGACGCAGTACGACGAATACTGAGGTATGTGAAAAGTACAATTGACTATGGTCTGTTGTACAAGAAAGGTGAAGATTGCAAGCTAGTTGGTTATTGTGATGCTGACTATGCGGGAGATCATGACACTCGTCGATCAACTACCGGGTATGTATTTAAGCTTGGTTCAGGAACAATTTCTTGGTGCAGTAAGAGACAGCCGACGGTATCTTTGTCAACCACGGAAGCAGAGTACAGAGCAGCAGCAATGGCAGCTCAAGAGATCACGTGGCTAACACAGCTAATGAATGATCTACATCAATTGGTAGATTATTCAGTGCCGTTATACTGTGATAATCAATCAGCAGTTCGTTTGGCGGAAAATCCAGTCTTTCATGCAAGAACCAAACATGTGGAGATACACTACCATTTTATTAGAGAGAAGGTTCTGCAAGAAGAGATTGAGATGAGACATATCAATACAGATGATCAAATTGCGGACTTGTTCACAAAAGGTCTGAGTACCAGCAAGTTGGAAAGATTTCGTCATCAGCTCAATGTGATGCGAAGGATGTGAGCTGGTGTTGAGGGGGAGTGTTAAAGTATCAACCCCAGCTCAACCCATTTTGAGGAGCAATCTCTACAAGGTTCTAGAAGTATAAACAACAAGGAAATAAAGCCTAGAGAAGATAGTCAATACTTGAGCTAGATAAGTAGAGAAAAATCTGGAAAAGTGAAGGAAGTTCCACCGACCTAGTAACTAGTATTGTAATAGATTAATGTAGTTGATTCTAGAAAGTTACATAGGCTATGTCGGCTAGGAATGGAGAATAGTCTAGAAAGTAAAAGAATTATGTAGCAAAGGCAATGGAATGGAGAGCTATGTCGGCTAGAACAACTATAAATAGGCATAAAGCCATGCATTGTATAGAATCAAGAAGTGAAGTGTGTGTTAGAAGAGTGAGCTATAGAGCTAAGGAGTCATTGTGAGAAGTGTGAGTGAAGTGAGAAAGAGTGTTTGTAAGAGTTAGTCTTTCCTTTGAGAGTTGTTTGTTGTAATATTTTGTGAGTCTAATACAAGTAAATTGTTTACTTGTTTTGTCTCCAACAAGTCTATCTTAGAGTTGTGTACTCTAAAATTTGCTCAACAGTTTGTATTACCAACAACAGCTGAAGCAGATCAAGCCCTCTTGCCTCAAGCCCTGCATGGCTGCTCCGACCACTGTGGTAATGTCACAATTCCATATCCATTTGGCATGGCTAAAGGTTGTTACCGGGGACCTGAGTTCTTTATCAATTGTACTATTAGTACCACTCCCGACGAAGAACCAATACCATATTTGACAAAGAGATCCGGTACTGATAATCTCATTCAAATCCACGTTACTAACATCTCTCTTAAGGGTGAGTTGCATGTTTTGCAGCCCATAACCCGAGCTTGCGATGCAGATCTGAATGTCGGTCGGGAAACTGATCTCCCCCTGCCCCCTCCTTTCACCTTCTCCAATACCAAAAACAATTTTTTCACCATTGGTTGTGGCTCTTCAGGAAATCTTTTAGGCTTCCGTCCAGGCCTTGGCCTAGACGGACACACCTTGTCCAATATCCATCGCTATTGCTTCACCTTTTGCGACGATAATTCTTCAGGCAATGACACCGACCTAGTAATTACTGACGACTCTTGCTCTGGCTTTGCCTGTTCCCTGTCTTCACTCCCTAGTGGGGTGCAATATATTTCTATTATATTGAGTCGCAGTATGCCTACCAACTGGTACTCTAGCTACCCGTGTAGGTATGCTTTCCTTGCCGAAAAAAGCGAGTTCACATTCTCCCCAAACACAAGTTTTCAGCAACTCAGCAACACAAGTCACCTTCCAGTTGTTGTCAATTGGGAAATTGGGGATCATGGTCCATGTGATTTAGCTCAAAGGAGCAAGCACGCTGACTTTGCTTGCAAGGGAAACAGCACATGCATAAATTGGCCCAATGTCACCCGGCCTACAGGTTACATTTGCCAGTGCAAGGAAGGTTACCAAGGAAACCCATACCTTCCAGATGGTTGCCAAGGTGATGAGACGAGATCATCTTAGTGTTTTTTGTTGTTGTTCTATTTTAAATATTTTATAAATTGGGTTATAAAATGTGACATGTTTTTTCAGATATCGATGAGTGCAAGTCAAACCCCTGCTCTGCTGGAAGTTGTGTAAATACACCTGGGAATTACTCTTGTATATGTCCCAATGGCATGAAAGGAAGAAGTTGCAAAGATAAATCAAAGACGATTGTTATCATTGTTATGGGTATGTATTGTTTATTTAACTAGTGAATTAATCTGAATATATTGCTTTTTTCAATACTCCGAGCTTAAAATAGAGAGCAGTACATATATACAGAAAAGATAGATTAAGTAAAACACACTTCTTGCAACCAATCTTATTTTAAACATCCTGCCCCATGAAAAGTATAGAATGAAAATAAATAAATTATGAAATCCAGTTTGGTATGTTTCACTTATGTGCAGGAATTAGTGTCATTTTTGCTTTACTGGTTGGAAGTTCATGCTCTATATATTGGGGGATGAAGCAGCGAAGGTACATCAAACTCAAAGAAAAGTACTTTCAAGACAATGGTGGTTTATTGTTGCAACAAAAGCTTGCTAATCATGGGGTTGAGACAACCAGAATCTTTTGTGCAGAAGAACTTGAAAAGGCCACAAACAATTACGATGACAGCAGGGTCCTTGGCAAAGGATCCTATGGAATAGTTTACAAAGGAATTTTACCAAATAACAGAACTGTTGCCATTAAGAAGTCCAAAATTGGTGCTCCAACCCAGAGTGAGCAGTTTGTTAATGAGTTGGTTGTTCTTTCTGAAATCAACCACAGAAATGTGGTGAGGCTGTTAGGTTGTTGTTTAGAGACAGAAGTGCCGTTACTAGTTTACGAGTTCATCACCAACGGCACTCTTTTTGAGCATGTTCATGGTAAAGAGAACAAAAGATCATCGCTTACATGGGAATTACGATTGAAGATTGCTGCAGAAACTGCAGGAGCTCTAGCATATTTACACTCCTCCACTTTCATGCAAATCATACACCGAGATGTTAAAGCCATGAATATACTTATAGATGAAAATTACACGGCGAAAGTGTCAGACTTTGGAGCTTCAGTATTGATTCCTCTAGATCAAACTCAAATTGTAACTTTCGTGGAGGGAACACTTGGATACTTAGACCCGGCATATCTCCAATCGAACCAACTAACAGAAAAGAGTGATGTTTATAGCTTTGGAGTTGTGCTAGCAGAACTAATGACAAGCAAAGTGGCATTTTCGTACGATAGGCCTGAGTCAGAGAGAAGCCTAGCAAGAATGTTTGTTTGTGCAGTAGAAGAAGAGCGCCTAAATCATATTCTTGATGGTGACATAGTCAGTGAAGGAAATATTGAGACAGTAATAAATGTGGCCCGTCTCGCAAAAAGATGTCTAAAGTTAAAAGGGGAGGAAAGGCCTACAATGAGAGAAGTAGCTACAGAGCTCGAGGGAATGAGAATTATGGCAAATCATCCACAGGGAACTAATGCTGATGACGATTTAGGTCCCGAAGATCAGACTTCCCTTTTGCTGGGGTCACCTTCAAACGCTTCCGATGATGACGTTAGAGGTGATTGTGGTCCTTGTACCACAATTACTACTGCTACAACTAGCAGGTATGGCAGAATGCAAATTGAGATGTTAATGTCATTAATTGATTGAATTGTTGATTTTTATCTGTATGAAAACTTTTTCCGGGTGTACATAAATACCAGATATATCCTGTTCAAATTAAGTTTTTCTCTTGGTATCAGTTGTAAATTTTTCAAGTAAAAATTAACATGAACTATAGAGATTTGAAGGAACATGAACTAGTTGCTACATTGTTGTGTTTAAGTAATTTTTATATAAACTCTGATTCTTGTTGCTGCTGCAGGAGTATTTAGAAGACACTCTCTATATGCATAAAGGGTGTGTTTGAGATTTTGGATTGGTAGCTAAGCATGACAAAAACAGCCCAACGAATTGAAACCGCTACAAATTGTTGAAGCCCCAAACACAAAAGATATGAACACGCAAAGACTGCAGGTACCATGCCCATCTCTGGCGAAGACTTTTCGAATTGACTTGTTCTGGGTGATGTAGTATTATATGAATTGTAAACGCGTATGTGGTTTTATTATTATTCATTGCAATTTTTCTTTGCGTGTTGGAATAATATAATGTATATGGTTAGAAATATTTATGTATTATGCATCTGAGGTCTTGATCATAATAGAGATGCCCACGCCTCCAAAGTCTCACCTTGGACTTAGACTCAGCCAAGTAGGTCCGGAAAAGTAAACATTAATAGATGTAGCAATCAACCTTTTTCCTGTAATTTGCACTTATACTAAAGAAAAGCTTTCCTATCACCGGTTGTCTACAACCATGTGTTTATTAAACGAAACGACAGACGAATATCTATATCACCAAGTACATCTAAAACTTTCTCCATTGACCAAGTCTCTTCACTACAACTACTTCGCCTATATAGCCGAAAGAAAATGGTCTCACACTAGACAAGACATTATACAATTATACAAAATGGTCTCACACTACTGCTTAATCGGGGTGCTTATGCCTCTCTCATTGCTAATTGCACAAGCAACTGCAACAACAGATGGAGCTCCATTAGCCCTCCCCAACTGCCCTAACAACTGTGGTAATCTCACAATTCCATACCCATTTGGGGTTAAAGAAAATTGTTACTTGAACTCTTCCTTTTTTATCAATTGTACTCGTGACGAATCCAGGGAACCCCAAATAGTACCATATTGGGGAAATAGTGGCATCATTGTTTCTAACATCTCACTTGAAGAGGCTGAGCTGCAAATATTGCAGTTTGTAGCCAAAGATTGTTATAACCAGCTGGGCAACCAAACCTACAACAACAACCCTTCGTTTTCAGTGCCTCCTTTCACCATCTCCCAGGCCAAAAACAAGTTCATAGCTGTTGGCTGTGACACCATTGCTATTTTCCAAGGCTACCGAGCTTTCCCGAATGACCAAGAAAGTTACTTGGCCGGGTGTATGTCCTTATGTGATAGCCTTGACAGCATTGAATATCAGGACTCTTGCTCCGGAATTGGGTGCTGCCAAACTAACATCCCCCGTGGGCTGCAAAATCTAACTGTGACATTGTCTAGCACTTACAATCATACCAAAATAGTCGGGGAATTGACCAACTGCAGTTACGCTTTCCTTGTGGAAGAAACACAGTTCAAATTCTCCAATTCAAGTTTTCAACAACTGGAGAGCATATCAAAACTTCCAGCGGTTCTTAATTGGGCAATTGGGGAGGATCCAGATCCATGTAATACGGCTCAAAAGAGGAAGGATTTTGCATGTAAAGCAAATAGCAAGTGTGTCAACCCGGTCGGTCGCTCTGCTGGTTACATTTGTCAGTGCTTGCAGGGCTACCATGGCAACCCATATCTTCCAGATGGCTGCGAAGGTGAGACCACTTTAAATTTGTTTAAAGAAATGCCGGCACGCACGCACACACATGTAAAAACGTAACAAGGAATTTGAAGATGCATAAGTATGTGTTGGGTTGTAATGTATTATGTAAATGCTTTCTGTTCTTACCAGATATTGATGAGTGCATGATCACAAGCCCCTGCAATGGGACGTGCATAAATGTACCTGGAAATTATACCTGTGGATGTCCACAGGGGTACAAAGGCGACGGCATGAAAAATGGAACCGGTTGCACTAAAGAGAATCCCATTCAATCAAAGAACAGTAGTCTTCTGCTTATTCTTTCATTGAGTATGTTTTCTTGCTCCTTTAGATCTTTAAAATTAAAGATTAAACAAACCCAAATGCAAAATAACTAAGGGAATAGTTTCACGGTGATGCATAATATATACTCTTGTATGCTTAATCTCAACATCTATTTACTTCAGTCAAACTTTTGAGCTCAAACAGAGAAAGCTCTGTTTTTTTGAAGCTCTGTTTTTAAGAAGCTCTGTTTTTAGGAAGTTCTGTTCTTAAGAAGTTGTGTTTTTATGAAGCTTCTAAGAGAGTGAGAAAAATGTTAGGTGTGTTGAGGTTTTGGGCAAGATTGAAATTAGAGAAAAAATTGAAGTGGGAGAGATGGAGCATGTTTTTGTTAAAGGCGTCACCACATAATTCTCTCTCACTTTAAAACCTATGAAGCTATTAGGTTTGTACAAGTATTGTAATACCATGATGTTTTCCTTCAACATACCAAAATGGGTTTTAACACCCTGCCCAGTGGAATTAGAGAATCCAATATGCTCCTTATGTTTAACTTCTAACGTGCAGGTATCGGTGCAGGCCTCTTAGTTTTACTGATTGGAAGTTCATGGCCGATATATTGGGGAATAAAGAAACGAAAGTACATCAAACTTAAAGAGAAGTACTTCAAAGAAAATGGCGGCTTACTGTTACAACAACAACTTGCTAGTTATCACGGGGTTGAGAGCGTAGAGACGGCCAAGATTTTTACTGCAGAAGAACTAGAGAAGGCCACAGACAATTACCATGAGAGTAGAGTTCTTGGTGAAGGGGGTTATGGAATAGTTTACAAAGGAATACTTGCAGATAACAAAGTGGTTGCCATAAAGAAGTCAAAAGTTGGTGTCCCAACCCAGAAAGAGCAGTTTGTTAATGAGGTGATTATTCTATCTCAAATCAATCACAGAAATGTAGTGAGGCTTCTGGGTTGCTGTTTAGAGACACCAGTGCCTTTGCTAGTTTATGAATACATCACCAATGGCACTCTTTTTGATTGCATTCATGGTAAAAAAGGCAAAGGGTCCCCACTTACATGGGAATTACGATTGAAGATTGCAGCTGAAACTGCAGGAGCATTGGCATACTTACACTCCTCTACTTCCACACCAATCATACATCGAGATGTGAAAGCAATGAATATACTGTTAGATGACAATTATGCGGCAAAAGTGTCGGATTTTGGTGCTTCGCGTTTGGTTCCTATGGATCAAACTCAAGTAACAACTTTAGTGCAAGGGACACTTGGATACTTAGATCCTGAATATTTCCATTCAAACCAGCTAACACAAAAAAGTGATGTCTATAGTTTTGGAGTTGTCCTGGTGGAGCTACTAACAAGCAAAGTAGCTCTTTCTTTTGACAGGCCTGAGTCAGAGAGAAACCTAGCAAGCTTCTTTGTTTGTTCAATGGAAGAAAATGGTTTGAATCGAATTTGGGACGATGAGTTATTTGGTGAAGGAAATATTGAGACCCTAAAAGGTGTAGCTAATCTTGCAAAAAGATGTGTCAAGTTAAAAGGGGAGGAAAGGCCAACCATGAAAGAGGTAGCCTCGGAGCTAGAGGGGATTAGAATAATGGCAAAGCATCCATGGGAAAGTTCTAATATCTTTCCTGAAGAGACTGTGCACTTGCTCGGGTTACCTTCAAACACTTACGCCGTGGATGTTAGAGGCAATTCCGGTTCTAGTACTGGTGCAACTAATGGCTATGATAGCATGCAAGTCCAAATGATGCCATATGATGATGGGCGATAGTTAAAACTTGATGCAGTGATGGATGTATATATTGCAGGAACTATATATGCGGTGTTTGATTATTTTCCTTATCTAGGCTATTCATATTGTAAGTAGTAATAATTACCAAAATCATAGGTAAGAAATCCAACCCCACCCTAAAGTAATGAGACACTTCTTAAGGTTATTTCCCCCCCGCGTTTGTACTATGATCATGAAGAGAAAAAGATCACACACTACTGATGAGAACTCTATTGCAAAAGGGTGTAGCTTTCTTGTATGCTTTTGAAATTTATGAATGAAGTTATTATTTTTTTATCCCAGAAAAAAAAAAAAAAAACTCTATTGCAAAAGAATCCGGCTACAGAGCTCGAGGGAATGAGAATTATGGCAAATCATCCACGGGGAACTAATGCTGATGACGATTTGGGTCCCGAAGATCAGACTTCCCTTTCGCTGGGGTCACCTTCAAACGCTTCCGTTGATGACGTTAGAGGTGATTGTAGTCCTTGTACCACAATTACCACTGGTACAACTAGCAGGTATGGCAGAATGCAAATTGAGATGTTAATCAAGTCATTGCTTGATTGACTTGTTGATTTTTATCTATATGAAAGCTTTTTCCGGGTGTGACATATCTACCGGATATATCCTGTTCAAATTAAGGTTTTCTCTTGGTATCAATTGTATATGTTTGAAGGAAAAATTAACATTAACTATAGAGATTTGAAGGAACATTAGCTAGTTGCTACATAGTTGAGAGCCTTGAGTCAACCAAAATTTTTGCCGCAGAAGAACTTGAAAAGGCCACAGACAATTGCCATGAAAGTAGAGTTGTTGGTGAAGGGGGTTATGGAATAGTTTTTGGCTGGGCTTGGTATTGTTGCATATAGCAACAACAAACAAAAAAAAAAGGGAAAAAAGAAGACAGCCACGTTTTTGTGGGCAGCTTGGTGTTGTTGCCATATGGCTGCAACAGACCAAAAAAAGAAAAAAAAGGGAAGAAGACTCCCACCGAAGTAAGAAGAAGAAAAGTTAAAAAAGAGGGAAGTGGCGTCAGCCACTTTGTTTGAGAGGGTTTTGGCAGCTTGGTGTTCATGCCACATAGCAACAACAAAATATCAAGCGCTCTTGTTTTAATTGCTGGTGCTCTCAAGTTGTGGCGCACATATATTTTTTTTAAAAAGAATTTCCTGGGGTCTAATCCTATTCGGAAAAGGGCATGTTCTTTTTGTGCCTCTTATCTTCAAATCCAACAAGGAACATTACGGCCTATCCATACTTCATTGGGAGAAGGATTTTTATCCTTGGGTGTCTTGATCAAATTAAAAGACATTCATTTCTAGCACCAAGCCGTAAAGGAACCCGCTAGAGAAAGGAAAGGCATTAATCGAAGATTAACTAGAGCAGTGTACACCTCTTTCGAGGCCCGGCGATCTCAAGCCAATATTCCAAGACTCGACAGTCTCAAATACAACGGGCTCGTCTCAGGCCCAACGGTTTTGTCCATTAAAAATCCAATTGATGAATAATTGGGACAAAGTCTCAAACTCACAAATTATGGATTAATGGACTCAAATTCTAAAATGCCCATTAATTCCCAAATCAACAGATTGAAGCCCAAGTGGTACAAAACCACGCAAATTAATTTCAAAATTTTGGAACTACGTCGGTTTGATCCCGTGAAGGGTACGTAGGCAGTCTACCATACCAATAGTCGCAACCGCAACCAAATTTGAATCCTTGGTTTATCCTAACCAAATTCTTCCAAACACTTTCCCAAATGCAATGTCA
The DNA here is from genome assembly GCF_965620075.1 of Prunus avium. Classification (NCBI taxonomy): domain Eukaryota; kingdom Viridiplantae; phylum Streptophyta; class Magnoliopsida; order Rosales; family Rosaceae; genus Prunus; species Prunus avium. The sequence goes on from NC_142287.1 coordinate 32,094,584, forward strand.
ATTATAGAAAATTAGTGGGTTCATCAAAATTGCTCATTATTTTTCTTGGACATTGACAATAAGAAAAATGATACAAAACCATCCAATTTTTCTCATGGGTCATCTACCCATGCAAATTTCAATGAGATTAAATTCAAATCTCTCAAACACAAATTCTCAATTAGTGGGCCACACTTACCCATTAATTTCCAATTATCCCCATGGGTCATCTACCCATGAAAACTTCAATGAGATTAAATCCAAATCTCTCAAACACAAATTCTCAATTAGTGGGCCATACTTACCCACTAATTTTCAATTTTTCTCATGGGTCATCTATCCATGCAAATTTCAAATTCAATTCTCAATTAGTGGGCCACACTTACCCATTAATTTCCATTTTTTTCACAGGTTATCTACCTATAAAAATCTCCAAATTATATCAAAGACACAAATTCTAAATTATTGGGCCACACTTACCCATGAATTTCTATCATTTTGGAACTACGCTGGTTTGATCCTGTTAAGGGTACGTAGGCAGTCTAGCATCCTAATAGACGCAACCGCAAACAAATTTGAATCACTGGTTACATTAACCAAATTCTCACAAATCAAATCTCTCTCCATACAAATCATTTTGGAACTACGTCGGTTTGATCCCGTCAAGGGTACGTAGGCAGTCTAGCATCCTACTAGACGCAACCACAACAAAATTTGAATCACTGGTTACATCAACCAAATTCCCACAAATCAAATATCCATCCTTACACAAATTCTAAATTATTGGGCCACACTCACCCATTAATTTCTAAATTTTGGAACTACATCGGTTTGATCCCATCAAGAGTACGTAGGCAGTCTAGCATCCCAATAGACACAACCGCATCCAAACCAAATCTCAAGTGGTACAACACCACGCCAAATCCCAAGTGGTACAAAACCACACCAAAATCCCAAGTGGTACAAAACCACACCAAATCCCAAGTGGTACAAAACCAAGCCAAAATCCCAAGTGGTACAAAACTACATCAAAGGCCCGAGTGGTACAAAACCACGCAAATTAAACAATCTTTTCCGAACTACGTTGGTTTGATCTCTTCAAAAGGGTACGTAGGCAATCTAGAGATTCAATCTAGATGCAACCGCCCAAATCTCAAATCCAAACAGAATCTCTGGTTATTCTTAACCAAATTCACCCCAAACACACATCAAAATCGAATCCCTGGTTTATTCAGTTAAATTCACTCAAACACTTTCTCAATCAAATTCGTACAAATTTTTCCTTTTGCAATGAGTCATTCATTCATTGCAATTTTTTGAACTACGAGGGCTTGATTCCCGCGAGGGATACGTAGGCACCCTGAGGTTGGACTTGGGAGCAGTTGCAAAACCAAACACACACGTTCTGTTTCTTTATGATGGAATCAAAGGGCTTTCCCTTGAAGTAAGAGATTGTAATTAAGAGACTTGAGTCTCGAATGGGTCGAACCTAAAATAATAAAACTCCATTATTTAATTAGTGGTGATGAAATTGTGTTGGGAGGTTCACATTTTTTCTTCAACACATTGCTAATATACAGCACGAATAGAACAAGAAATAAAAATCAAACCTTTTTCTGAAATGAGCGGAAACGCCGCAAAATCTGTCCTTTTCTTGCAATCTACTGACTACTATTCAGTGGTTTGAGATATGGTCATGGCCCAAAAGAAGCGTGTTCATATGATTCTGTCTAGAGACTCGTCAAAAGAATCTCCAAAACGTGCAGGTTGGAGCAGCCAGATGCTTTCAAATTCCATCTCCATGAACCATGCATCGTCCAAAAAATAGATACAATCAATGCGTAAATTTTCCACGGCATGTGGCCATGGACTGCAACATTATTCGAACCCGCGATATGACTCTCGATGGGCCAATGCCATGCACGTATACTTTTCAAAGCTCCACTTGGTAAGTAATTGGAAATTATACAGACGACTTCAACATAGAAAAACGGGAATGGGACATTTGCATCAACGGACAAATTACTAAAGATGAGAAGGACATTTCCTCTAGGTTAGCCCCCTGAGCCACGGCGTGACCCCTACCAGTCCTCATTCCTTACAAGGATAATATGCCTACAAAACGCCAGGTTTGTTAGCAGTTTCTTCACTCGTAATACTTGTTTGTTTTTTGTAATGTTGATTTCTGATTTGAGATTTTCCCCTATTAATTAAGTCTCAAATGGTCTGAGGATGACAAGGTTTAGGCTTGTACCCATAAGTGGTGAGACTGTCATGTATGTGGTGGTGCTTAAACAAAGGACATATGGACTCAGTCTCGTTTGCACGCAATGACTATTAATTACCATGCAATTATTTAGGTCCCAAATAATAGACAAAGACCTGAGGTCCCTCCAGTCCCACCATGGACTTAGACTCAGCAAGGCCAGAAACAAGAAACATTAACGAACGTAAGAATCAACCTTTTCTCTGTCATTTTCACGTCTTCACTGGAGAAAAGCTTACGTATCACCGATTGTATTACCCGTTACACTTCAAATTTTCTCATTTGACAAGTCTCTTCACTACGACTACTTCGCCTATAAAGGCGAAAGATAGGTGAGGGTCCTAGTTACCACATACTTTACTCCCAAGTATCCCAAACAATACAATACACATTACACAAAATGGCCTTACACTACTGCTTCCTTGGGGTGCTCATGCCACTCTCATTGCTAATTGCACAAGCAGCTGCAATAATAGGACCTCAATTATCCCTCCCTAACTGCCCTGACCACTGTGGTAGTCTCACAATTCCATACCCATTTGGGGTTAAAGAAAATTGTTACCTGAACTCTTCCTTTTTTATCAATTGTACTAGTGATGAATCCATGGAACCCCAACCATACTGGGGAGATAGTATCTTCATTGTTTCTAACATCTCACTTGAAGAGGCTGAGATGCACACATGGCAGTATGTAGCCAAAGATTGTTATGACGAGCAGGGCAACCAAACCTATAACGACCAGCCTTCGCTCTCACTGATTCTTCCTTTCACCATCTCCCAGGCCAAAAACAAGCTCATAGCTATTGGCTGTGACACCAGTGCTATTTTCCAAGGCTACCGTGCTTTCCCGAATGACCAAGAAAGTTACTCGGCTGGGTGTATGTCCTTATGTGATAGCCTTGACAGCATTGAATATCAGGACTCTTGCTCCGGAATTGGGTGCTGCCAAACTAACATCCCCAGTGGGCTGGAAAATCTAACTGTGACATTGTTTAGCACTTACAATCATACCCAAATAGTAGGGGACTTGACCAACTGCAGTTACGCTTTCGTTGTGGAAGAAACACAGTTCAAATTCTCCAATTCAAGTTTTCAACAACTGGAGAGCATAACAGAGCTTCCAGTGGTTCTTAATTGGGCAATTGGGGAGGATCCATGTAATACGGCTCAAAAGAGGAAGGATTTTGCATGTAAAGCAAATAGCAAGTGTGTCAACCTGGACCGTCTCTCTGCTGGTTACATTTGTCAGTGCTTGCCGGGCTACCATGGCAACCCATATCTTCCAGATGGCTGCGAAGGTGAGAACACTTTAAATTTGTTTAAAGCCATGCGGGCGCGCACACACACACACATGTAACAAAGTAACAAGGAATATAAAGATACATAAATGTGTTATAGAAATGCTTTCTGTTCTTGCCAGATATTGATGAGTGCATGACCACAAGCCCCTGCAGTGAGACGTGCGAAAATAAACCCGGATATTATACCTGTCGATGTCCACATGGGTACAAAGGGGACGGCAAGAAAAATGGAACAGGTTGCCGCAAAGACTTTAGTCTCCTGCTTATTCTTTCATTGGGTATGTTCCTTTAGTTCTTTGAATTAAAGATTAAATTGAAGATTGTTTGATTAATCTCACTACAAAGATCCAAATGCAAAATGAAGATGTAATCTCAATAGTCAATATCTGTTTACTTTCAGTGGAACTTTTGAGCTCAAACAGAGGAAGCCCTGTTTCTAAGAAGCTCTGTTTTTGTGCAGCTTCTCAGAGAGTGAGAACAAATAAACTAAAATGAGTTTTAACATCCAGCTCATCGAAACTACAGAATATACATAAATATTTTACAGAGTCCAATTTGGTCCTTATGTTTAACTTCTAACGTGCAGGTATCGGTGTAGGCCTCTTAGTTCTACTGGTTGGAAGTTCATGGCCGATATATTGGGGAATGAAGAAACAAAAGTACATCAAACTTAAAGAGAAGTACTTTAAAGAAAATGGCGGCTTACTGTTACAACAGCAACTTGCTAGTCATCACGGGGTTGAGAGCCTTGAGTCAGCCAAAATTTTTGCCGCAGAAGAACTTGAAAAGGCCACAGACAATTACCATGAAAGTAGAGTTGTTGGTGAAGGGGGTTATGGAATAGTTTACAAAGGAATACTTGCAGATAACAAAGTGGTTGCCATAAAGAAGTCAAAGGTTGGCGTTCCAGCTCAGAAAGAGCAGTTTGTAAATGAGGTGATTGTTCTTTCTCAAATCAATCATAGAAATGTAGTGAGGCTTCTAGGTTGCTGTTTAGAGACACCGGTGCCTTTACTAGTTTATGAATACATCACCAATGGCACTCTTTTTCATCACATTCATGGTCAAAAGAGCAAAGGGTCATCACTTTCATGGGAATTAAGATTGAAGATTGCCGCAGAAACTGCAGGAGCATTAGCATACTTACACTCCTCTACTTCTACACCAATCATACATCGAGATGTGAAAGCAATGAATATACTGTTAGATGACAATTACACGGCAAAAGTGTCGGACTTTGGTGCTTCGCGCTTGGTTCCTATGGATCAAACTCAAGTAACAACTCTAGTGCAAGGGACACTCGGATACTTAGATCCTGAATACTTCCATTCAAACCAACTAACACAAAAGAGTGATGTCTATAGTTTTGGAGTTGTCCTGGTGGAGCTACTAACAAGCAAAGAAGCGCTTTCTTTTGCCAGGCCTGAGTCAGAGAGAAACCTAGCAAGCTTCTTTGTTTGTTCAATGGAGAAAGATGGCTTGAACCGAATTTGGGACGATACCATATTCAGTGAAGGAAATATTGAGACCCTAAAAAATGTAGCGAACCTCGCAAAAAGATGTGTCAGTTTAAAAGGGGAGGAAAGACCTACCATGAAAGAGGTAGCCTCAGAGCTAGAAGGGATGAGAATAATGGCAAAGCATCGATGGGAAAGTTCTAATTTCTGTCCTGAAGAGACTGTGCATTTGCTCGGGTCACCTTCAAACACGTATGCTGTGGATGTTAGAGGCGATTGCGGTTCTAGTACTAGTACTGGTGCAACTTATGGGCATGACAGCATGCAAATCCAAATGTTAATGCCATATGATGATGGGCGATAGTTGAAGCTTGATGCAGTAGAAACTATATGAACCACAAGTTTAGAATAGAAGTAATGTACATAGATGTATTGCAGGAACTACTATATAGCTCCAAGAACGCGAGCGTTTATTCGTGTGAGTAGTAATAATTGTCAAAACCATATGCAAGGCAACCAACTTCACACTATTGCAAAATGGAACCGAAGAATAAAAAGCATGGCAGGGCCCTAACAACAAAAGGGCTAGGCATATGCCCAGTTAAACCCAACCTTTGAATGAACCAAGATTAAGTAAGAATATTAGAAAGAAAAGTAAAATTATGTTCTAACATGAGCTACTAAAAGTTTGGTGTGAGCCTGACTCGTCGAGTATGTAACTGGTCAGGAGAAGGATGAGTTAAGTTCGGGTGCTGATGAGCATGACAAAATGTAGGTTGTAGACATAAATGGTATGTGCTGGTAGTTAAACAAGTACATATTGATTTTGTCTCATTGCTTGACTTTGCACGCATCGACTATTAATTAACATGTAGGACAGATGTACTTTATCTTGAATACATGAATATATTTTTTTAATTTTTAATTTTAAAAATTTTTGGGTTGAAAACAGAAACACTGCAAAATAAGCAACCAATTAAACAGAAAACGAAAACCCAATGATTGATGCATTGCTAATATCCAGCACGAATAGAAGAAGAAATAAAAATAAAACCTTTTTCTGAAATGAGCGGAAACGCCACAAAATCTGTCCTTTTCTTGCAATCAGTTCAGCTACTGACTACTATTCAGTGGTTTGAGATATGGACATGGCCCAAAAGAAGCGTATTCATATGAGCCTAACTGCCCTGACCCTTCCTGTGGTAATCTGGCAATTCCGTACCCATTTGGCCTGAGTGACGATTCTTCTCTCAGTTGTGACTTTGTCATCAATTCCATACCCATTTACCCTTTTTTTAAGAAAGAAAATTCTTTGTTATTTTCTTGTTTAAACTATAGTGAAGTCACCATCGTGCCTTAGTTAAAGCTAATGTATATATATATATATTGCTTTCTAAACCAATAAGATTGATAAGCTTTTGTTCAAACCTTTTTGTTCCTGTTTTTATTCTTTAAAATGTAAAGAAGAAAAAGAATGCAAGGACTATCTAGAACATTAATTAAATGGGAAATAAAATGGGATGAGACCAACTACAACTACCATTTTATTTTCAAATTGCAACGGGGTATTCCAATTAAATTAACGAGTATATACAAGGCATAATTTAGATAAATTGATAACATAATATCACCACAATTAAGAAGTAGAAATAACCAAGAAAGTCCCTTCCTCCTAGGTTAGGGTTTTAGTGCCGCCAGTCTCCAGTACAGGTTGGTTAGGGTTTCTAAGTGATTGCTTGTGGTTCACGGCTGCTTTCAACGGTGTCTGTTTCATCACACATATAGTGTGGAATACGGCGGAACTATTGTTCAAGCGGGTTTTGGGTGTTGCCTTCGGCGTACAGAGGGAAACACTTTTGTTCAAGCGGGGTTTGGGTGTTGCCTTCGGCTTACACAGGGAAGCATTGAGTGGATGATGGCGGCTGTTGATGAACTGGTATCAGGTCTCACCTCTTCCTTGGCAATTTCAGAATCTGAATCAGTGGAGGTTGTCGGGTTAGAGGATCTGGGAAACTTGAAGGCTGAACGGTTCTTGCTTGTTGGGAAATTGCTCACTTCAAAGGCGTTTCATAAGGAGGCTTTATTTGGCACGTTGAAGAGGATTTGGCATACCAGGGAGGAGTTCACTGCGGTGTCTCTGGACGACCCCAAGAGGTTCTTGTTCTCTTTCAAAACAGATTTCGATAGGAAGAAGGTGATGAGGGGCTCCCCTTGGACTTTTGATAGGGCGCTGTTGCTACTGGCGAGCACTGATGGTGAAGTGGATCCTATGTCCGTTTCGGTGGATTCGCAAAGTTTTTGGGTGCGTGTGCGCCGTATTCCGCCGATTTTTCTGACCCCGGCCATGGGAGAAAAACTAGGTAATTTTTTGGGTACGTTCTACATGGTGGATCGTGGCTTAAATGGAGACTGCTTGGGGAGCTTTCTACGTATCAGGGTGGGTTTGAAAATCAATGAGCCGCTGAAACGATGTGTCACACTGCGTTTGTCGGCAGATGAACCGGCAAAACAGTATGAAATTGAATATGAGCGGCTCCCGTATTTCTGTTTATATTGTGGGCGACTGGACCACGTGGGTGCTGCATGCAGTGTCAAGGCCTCAGGGGCTATTGAAGTTGAACAATACAGACGGTGGAAAACGATAATGAAGGATGTGTATAGTATCCGGGCAGAGAATCAGTTAACAGGCCAGCGGCTAGGTTTGTTTGATGACGAACCTCAAAAGGATGACACGGCTTCGATGCCGTCCAAGCGTACGGGGGTCGGTTCGATCCTTCGACGAGGCCTGTGACGGGCAAGGAATGATGGAGATGGATAGTGGGATGGATTGCCCCTTGGCGCAAGTCTTTAAAAGGCGTCGAGTGCACAAGGAAAAGGAGGTCACGGTCTCCTCACAAGGGGCCGATGGTGATGTGGTTGGCCACAGGGAAGGTAGGGTGCATCTGAACCAAGGGGTCACTGAGGCTGCGAGGTCGGATATGGGTCCCCTGCGGCTGGAAGAGGATATCTCACAGATTCTTCATACTGCTCCAAGGCGTTTGGACAAGGGCAAAACAGTTTTGGGGGAAGATATCACTGCGGCTTCTGCTATCTTGGGGCCGCCAACCTCATTCTGCAAAGGTAGTATACGACGTGGCTTTCAGCGAGGCCGTGCCAGGCCTCGGGGGAGTCCGGTGATGACTGATAATACATCTGGTGCTAAGCGCACACCCGTGATGGGTCCCGGGGGTCGGGCCCATCACGAGCAATGACAATCTTATGCTGGAATGTTCGGGGTCTGGGCAACCCACGAACATTCCGAGCTCTGAGATTCCTTCTCAGAGATAAAAAGCCTCGTATCATCTTTTTGTCGGAGACCAAAAAGACGGTGCGCCAGATGGAGTGTGTGCAACGGCAGTTGGGTATGATGGGGTGCTTCAGTGTGGGAAGAGAAGGAAGGGCGGGGGGTTTAGCTTTGTTATGGCAACACGGAGTGGAAGTATCTATTCTTTCTTCTTCTCCAGGGCATATTGACGCTATTTTAAAGGGTGTGGATATGGAGACTTTCCGCTTTACTGGGTTTTATGGTAATCCTGAAACGAGGTTACGACGGCACTCTTGGGATTTGCTACGACGAATTGCAGGGACTGTTCAAGGGCCATGGCTTGTAGGTGGGGATTTCAATGAAATACTTGAGGCTCATGAGTACTTGGGTCGCCGTTTCCGACCAATGTCACAAATGAGGGCCTTTCGGGAAGCTTTGGAGGAGTGTGGTTTGACAACTATTCGGTTTCAGGGGTATAAGTTTACATGGTCTAACCGGTGGCAAGGTGATGGGAATGTAAAGCTTCGGCTGGATAGAATGGTGGCTAATGGTGACTTTGTTAGGACCTTTCCTGAGGTCACAACGCATCATCTGAATTCTATGGTGTCTGACCATCTCCCTTTGTTGTCATATTTGAGACCAAGTACTTGGGCACGGACGCATAAGCGGTTTTTGTTCGAGGAAATATGGACTACTGTTGAGGGTTGCCAAGATGTCATTACGCATGCTTGGGAGTCTGAGACTGGAATTGTCGTAGAGAAATTGAAGGCATGTCAAGGGCCTCTGCGGACGTGGAATAATGACCATGTAGGCTGAATACCCACAAAGCTCCGAAGTCTGCAGCGGAAGTTAGATGACACCCAAAGCAGAAGGTCTTCTCCAATAGTTGAGGCTCAACAGAGAGATATTTGTAGGGAAATGGATGTGTTACTGGAACGAGAAGAGATGTTGTGGAGACAGAGATCGCGGGTCTCATGGATGAAATATGGGGACAAAAATACTAGATTTTTCCATGAACATGCAAAAATGCGGGGACGACGGAACCTAATTAAGACTATTGTAGATGATCAGGGGATATGGCGTACATCTACGGAAAGTATTGGCATTGTTTTTTGTGATTATTTTCAAGGCTTGTTTGCTTCAAATGGACTTCATGAGGCAGGGGCAGTCACTGAGGTGGTCAAACCGATACTCACTCAATCTTAAAATTTGCGCCTCAACCAAGTTTTCTTAAGGGAGGAGATCGAAACTTCTTTGGGTCAAATGTTTCCTACTAAGTCTCCAGGAGTGGATGGTATGTCGGCACTGTTTTATCAGAAGTATTGGGGGGTGGTAGGCAATGATGTGGTAGGGTACTGCCTTAATGTATTGAATGGGGGTGCCAGTGTGAAAGAAATTAATCACACACTTTTGACGCTCATTCCTAAGGTTGACAATCCGGTAAAAGTTACGGAGTTTCGGCCGATTAGTTTGTGTACAGTAATCTATAAGATGATTTCCAAGACTATAGTTAACAGGTTGAAGCCTATTATGCCGCTTATCATCTCCGAGTTTCAGAGCGCGTTTGTCCCTACACGGCTGATTACGGACAACATTCTTGCTGCTTTTGAAAGCATCCATGCTATTAAACGGCGTGGTGGGAGTAAGCTGAAGAAAATGGTACTAAAGCTGGATATGTCTAAAGCTTATGACAGGGTGGAATGGACATTTATTGAGGCTATGCTTAAGCGTTTGGGCTTTACCGATAGGTGGGTGGAGCTAATCATGGATTGTATATCCACTGTTACATACTCTGTTCAAGTTCGGGGGGTGGCGTCGGGACTGATTGTGCCATCAAGGGGCTGCGTCAGGGAGATCCTCTCTCTCCTTATCTGTTTTTAATTTGTGCGGAGGGACTGTCTGCTTTGCTTTCTAACGCACTCAGAATCAAGCGTATTAGCGGCATTTCCGTGGCTCAGGGAGCACCTACTATTTCTCATTTATTTTTTGCAGATGATAGCCTATTTTTTTGTAATGCCCATCTTGCTGATTGTGCTTATTTGCTTCAAATTCTCAGCATGTATGAGAGAGCATCTGGTCAGAAAATAAATTTTGATAAGTCTGCAGTTTGTTTTAGCCCCAACACTGATCCGGTGATGAAGCAACTGATTGCTGAAATGCTTGGAGTGCCGATTGTTACATGTCATGAACGCTACCTTGGGCTGCCCACCTTAGCTCAACGCAGCAAATCCTGGATGTTTAATCATGTGCGAGAACAAGTGTGGCGCAAGCTTAATACTTGGGATACGAAGTTGCTGTCAACGGCGGGCAAGGAGGTCTTAATTAAGGCGGTTGGTCAGGCACTACCTACTTATACAATGGGAGTATTTCAGCTGCCAAAATCTTTGTGTCAAGAATTATCTGCTATGATTGCAAGGTACTGGTGGGGGAAGAGTGGTAGGAAAGGAATTTATTGGTTGGGTTGGAGAAAATTGTGTAAACCAAAATGGCTGGGAGGCCTTGGTTTCAGACACTTTGAAGCTTTTAATAAAGCCATGGTCGCAAAACAGGCTTGGCAAATTTTAGAGAACCCCACCTCTCTGGTGGCTAAGATGCTTAAAGCCCGATATTTTCCAGAGGATGATTTTATGCAGGCTAGTTTGGGGAGTTCGCCGTCACTGATATGGAGATCTATTCTGTGGGGACGTGAGGTTATTGAGGATGGCTTGCTTTGGAGGGTGGGCAATGGAGCTTCTATCCGTGTTCTCCAAGATAAGTGGATTCCAAAACCTTTTACGTTTAAACCATTGATGACTAGAGGGCTGGAGCAGACGTCTATGGTCTCTGACCTTCTAACGGCTTCTGGCTCTTGGAATTTGCCACTGTTAGAGCAACATTTTAGCTTGGAAGATCGGGATATCATTTCTGGCATCGCTTTGGGATCAGTTTCACAGCTGGGTGACAGCAAATATTGGTTTTTCTCAAAGAACGGGAAATATTCCGTTAAAACTGGGTATCGTGTGGCGGTAAGGCAGTGCGATGATGATTTTGGAGTGGGAGGATCGGATCAGAGTGCTCAAGAAGGCTTCTGGAAGCGAATTTGGAAGCTAGCTGTCCCCAACAAAATTAAGATGCTGCTGTGGCGGGCATGTACTAAAATTCTGCCAACTGCAGTCAATTTATTTAAGAAAAGGGTGCTTCCGTCTCATGTGTGCTCAAGGTGTGGGAACTATCCTGAAGATGCTTTCCACGCTTTGTGGTCGTGTAAAATGAGTCAAAAGCTATGGAAGTGTACCCATTTAATCCGGCGAATTAATATGGCGGGGGGCACCTTCGCTGATGCTTTTGAGGCTGTGGCTTCAATGCTGTCAAAAGCTGACTTAGAGCGCTTTGCTTGTTGTGCGTAGAGTGTGTGGAAACTACGTAATGATTCTTTGCATGGGAAACAGATTACACGGGTGGATAATATGGTGGAAAACACGATGGAAATGCTGGAAGTGTTTAAATCTTGTGAGGAGCGGTCCAAGCTCCCCCTCGTCTCTCCGCAGGCCCATTGGTTGAAACCACGGGTCAATACTCTTCTCCTTAACTGTGATGGGGCTGTGGGAAGTGAGCAAGGTGATCGGGGTCTGGGGGGAGTTTGTCGTGACCACGCCGGAAACTTTATCTGTGGTTTCGCATCGTTTGGTCCACCTGGTTTGGATGTTTTGGGCACGGAGTTGGTGGCTGTCCGGGAAGGGTTATTGATGATGGGATACATGGGTTTTACTCGGTTTACCATTGGTCTTGATTCTCAAGAAGCTGTTTCTATGGTTAAAGATGGTTTGGATTGGTGGAGTAATATTGGTAATGTGGTGGAGGATGTTCGTCGGTTAATGGTTGATCGAGAGGTGGCTGGAGTGTTCTACCAACACCGGCAGGGTAATGGGGTGGCACATAGTCTAGCTCAGCATGGGTTGAGAGTGAGATCTCGCCTTTTTTGGAAAGACCGTGCTCCTCCATGGTTAAGCATTCTTTTAGATAAGGATATAGCTATGGTGTAATTCATTGTTTGTTTTTGAGATGCGGTGGTACTCTTTTTCCTTGACCGGATTTTCCCCCATTGGGGGTTTTGGATGGCAAGGTTTTAATGAGGCCACACTAACGCTCTCCGTTCATTTGTAAACGTTATCATTGGTTGGTGCTACGGTTGAATGAATCTTTCTATTTGATCAAAAAAAACAAGAAGTAGAAAATTAAATGTGAATGAGCAGCTCGACCTATGTGAATGGGTGTATAAACAAATCAGAAGTAAAAGCAGAATGATATGAACAGATGAATTTAACTTAATAAATGAAGAGCAATTGTTTAAATGCAACTTTGTTAAATATTTTTATGTCAAGCTGATCAAGTTGTGTTATTAGTTTTATTTTGGCAAAAGCATGACGAGGTAGATGTTTTTAGGTGGAATCAAAGACAAATAAAACACCACTAGCCTTGTCATCGCCAATCATATGCACGTCCAAAGTCCAATCTATCAGGAATGCAGTCATGTAAGCTTGTCATTGACTTTTGAGCTTAATTAGTAATATGCTGGATGTGACTGCTCTTATAATTACCATATAATATGCACAAATGAGTGACTCTCCTCCGAAGTCTGCTTTACAAAAGTCACTAGTCTTTGTCAAAAATTGACGCCATCATATAATACGTCCCAATTTACTCGCATCGTTATTTATATTGCATACAAAATAGACATGTATGTATGAGTGATTTCTTTCATCGTACTTGGTTGATTTTTATTTTATCACTTGCGCATACCAACTGGTACTTTTTTAAGGAAAGAAGATTCTATATATATGTACTTACTTACTATCAATTTGTTTCTTGCATGATTTAATATAGTGAAGTTACCATCGTGCCCTAGTGAATAAAAAACAGAGAAGATATAATTTAAATGAGAATATGAGACAATTAATCAATTTTAAGCATGAGCATGAAAAATTATTGCGTGTCATGATAACACCATGTGTCATGCACTGAGGTGTTATAGTTCCAATCAAGTTATAGCACCTACTTATTAACGAGTTAATATATTTTAGAATTTATCATTAATGATTATATACGTGGTATAATTTGAATAGATTGATAACATAATATCCCTACAAAGAATGATTAGAAAATTCAATCTAAATGAGGAGCTCAACCATGTGATATAAATAGATGTGAATTGTTGTAAAAGAAAATCACAAATAAAAATTGAATGATAGGTACATATTTTGGGTCAACTTAATTTATTTATTAAATGAAGAGTAATTGTTTTATGTCAAATTGATCAAGTTGTGTTATTAGTTTTATTTTGGCGACGGGAGGAGAGGATGTTTAGCGGGTCAAGTAGGTAGGAATGTGCATGTCGAAATTCCAATCTGTCATGTAGGAATGTATTGATCATATAAGCTTAGGTCATAAATTTGAGTTGGTGACATAATTTTTTAAATGAAGAGTAATTGTTTTATGTAAACTGACACACATATTTCTTATTAAACAAAAATCCACCCGTCTAGTTGCCAGATCGTAAACTCGATAATAAATCAAGAGTAAGAATTCTTAGGATAGAATGCCAGATCATATTTATTTCTTAATTATTATATTATCCCTGCTTGTCATTGACTTTGCGGGTGGATGTGACTGCGCTTATTTACCATATATAAAAAAGACTTTGCCCCTTGGCTTAATGACTAGAACCAAGTGGGATTATTCGTCAATAAAAAGTGGGGCTCATATCCATCAGTTGCATTTTACTAAGAGGAAAATAGAAAATAATAGATACCACCTAAATAATAGAAGACTTTGCCCATTTCACTTGCCTATTAACAAATAAAAAAGACAGATGAGATAACCATAGGTAGAGGAAGACGCTCTATCTATAAAAGGCCATGCAGGGTACCACTTATTTTTATCACAAGCAATACAAATATTTGTGCTAGAAATAATTATTGAGTGGTGCATATACAAATATTTGTGCCATGGCCAACTCTCATGAGAGGATGCTTATTGACCAACTCTCTTTGGTAATCTTAATGGTGGGAGTGTATGTGATGTTAGGGTCTGTAATTACAACAACAGTAGCACAAGCCTTGCCTCAAGCCCTGCCTGGCTGCCCAGACAAGTGTGGCAATCTTACAATCCCATACCCTTTTGGCATTGGTGCTAATTGTCACAGGGCAGGCTTTCCCATCATTTGCAACACATCCACCGAAACCCCAACAGCACTCTGGGGCAACATCATTGTCACTGCCTTTTCCCTTGATGAGGCTGAGATGCAGGTACTGCAGTACATAGCCCGAGATTGTTACGACAAGCAGGGTAACAACACGTATAACAACGACCCTTGGCTCAGTCTGCCGCCTCCTTTCACCATCTCCGATACCAAAAACAAGTTCATTGCTGTTGGTTGTGATACGTACGCACTTTTCAAAGGTTTTCGTGGTGAAGAAAGGTACATAACGGGGTGCATATCCTCTTGTGACAGCCTAGGCAGCGTTGACCAGGACTCTTGCTCCGGCGTTGGCTGCTGCCAAACGAACATCCCCAGTGGGATGAAAAATCGCACCGTGGAATTGACAAGCTACAACAACCATTTGGATATATGGGGCTTTAACCCCTGCAGCTACGCCTTCATTGTTGAAGAAGGCGAGTTCAAATTCTCCAATAAAACTTTTCAACAACTTGATAGCTTGGAAAATGTTCCAATGATTTTGAATTGGGCAATTGGGGTTGAGGAAGACCCATGTGATGAAGCCCAAAAGAGGCAGGACTATGTATGCAAGGGAAATAGCACGTGTGTCAACCCCATCAATCGGTCTGGTTACATTTGCAAGTGCAAGGAAGGTTACGAGGGCAACCCTTACCACCCAAATGGTTGCCAAGGTGATACATCTACCCACACACATATATCTACTACATATTATATATAATTTATATATGTAATTTGTTTTTTTTTTTAATTTTAAATTTAACTGATTGAATTTCCTGATTTTTTTTTTTTTTCAGATATTGATGAATGCAGCTTGCCAAATATTAATCCCTGCACTAATGGAACGTGCTCCAATTTACCCGGAAGTCACACTTGTTTATGCCCCGCAGGGTACACAATCGACAGCGTGAATGGAACTAGTTGCTTAAAAAACACTCCTCCATCAAATAATAATTCCCTGAAAATTTCAGTAGGTATGTATTACTAGCTATATGCTTGCATTCCTTCTTTTTTTGGGTCTAAACCACGAGGTGGTTGCATTCCTTCTTAAAACAAACATAAAGAATAAATAAAAGGAAAACAATAATTTTCTCAAAGAGAAAAAGTAAAAATTTCCGAAGTTTTTTTTTAAACAGACCAAATGTAAAATTAATAATAATTTCACAGTGATATACATATTATAAGCTATGCTATTATTTAAGAGAACCCCTTTGTCCCTTTGCCTCCGATTTCCGTATAAAGTAAAATAACTCTAATATTATATTATAGTACTGTTATTTCCATCCCTGTTCTATTTCTCCAGTTCCACCCTGTTTTTTCACCCTCTAGTTAATTTCATAACATATTGATATACTTTTCCTAAGCCCAATTTTCTTATAATACCCTTGAGATCTAGAATCATTAAAATTTTAAAACAAACTTGTTAAATTTCAATGGCTATGACCATGCCATGATATGAGCATACGATATTTTCCAAGTAATTGTAATTAAGTTGATTGTGATTTTTCAACTATCTATATGCAGGAGTCATTGCGGCCTTCTTTGTTCTACTGGTTGTATTTTTTTGCCTGTACTGCGGAATGAAGAGAAGACAGTTCAAGAAACAACAAGACAAGTTCTTTAAACAGAATGGTGGCTTATTTTTACGGCAACAGCTGGCTAGTTACAATGGATCCGTTGATGCAGCCACAATCTTTACTGAAGAAGAACTGAAGAAGGCCACAAACAATTACAATGAAGAGAGAAAAATTGGTGAAGGTGGCTATGGAGTAGTTTACAACGGAAATTTGTCCGCAGATCATCATAACAAAGTGGTCGCCATAAAAAAGTCCAAAGTTAATTCCCCAATTACTGAGACTCAGAGTCTAGAGTTTGTTAACGAGGTGATTGTTCTTTCCCAAATCCACCATAAAAATGTTGTGAGGCTCCTTGGCTGTTGTTTAGAGACTCAAACGCCTATACTGGTTTACGAGTACATTTCCCATGGCACTCTTCATGATCACATTCATAGAAAAGACAACAAATACCCACGACTTCCATTGGACTTGCGGTTGAAGATAGCAGCAGATACTGCAGAAGCACTCTCATACTTGCACCACTACACTGAGCCCCCAATCATACACCGAGATGTTAAAGCAATGAACATACTACTAGACCAGAAGTACACCGCAAAAGTTGCGGACTTTGGAGCTTCAAAATTGGTTCCGGATCAAGATGAAGGCCAACTATCAACTTTGGTGCAAGGGACACTCGGATACTTGGACCCTGAATATCTTCAGTCCCACATACTAACAGAAAAGAGTGATGTGTATAGCTTCGGAGTTGTCCTGGTGGAGCTAATCACAAGCCAAAAGGCACTATCCTCAAACAAAAAGTCGGAGGTTGACAGAAACCTAGCAAACGCCTTTGTTCGCGCAATGAAGGAGAGCCGCTTGAATGAAATTCTTGAAGCTGAAATCGCCAAGGAAGGAGAAGGGTTTGAGAAAGTCGTAGAAACAGTGGCAGATCTGGCAAATAGATGTTTAAGGTTAAGAGGGGAGGAAAGGCCGTCGATGAAAGAAGTAGCGGTGGAGCTCGGGGGATTATTGAAAATTATGGGGAAGGATTCAGATGAGGGGAAGGCTGATTTCAAACGATCTCCCCAGGAGACCGACCACTTGCTTGGGTCACCTGCTAATTTCGTTGTGGATATAAGTAGTGCAGAGTACGACCACAGCATGCAAACTCAACACATCCAAATGGTAAAGCCTTATGGTGATGGCCGATAGTTAATTAGCTCCTTAATTCCTTAGTGATCTAGCATGTATTGAATTGTAGTTTGTTTCAATTCCAGTCATCAGTGCCTCTTGAAATAAAAGTACGTTAGCGGAACGTACTACTGTAATATGTGTGTGTCATAGAGTTAATTATGTGGTATTTGATTATAATCTATTGTAAACTTGTGATTATTATCTTCTTCTTTTTCTTCATAAATCTGAAGAATATATGTTTCAAACTTCATCTGAGGCTGTTATATGTACTAGCTAGCTAGCTAACCTAAACGAGAGCTCCTATTTTTGTCTCTTTTGAGATGTTTAGTCATACACCCATTCTTAGTACTGATGATATAAATAAACCCTACACTATTTTAATTTCTATAAACAAATCCAAAAAGAAGAAAAACAGCACTTTTCTTGCAAAGTTTAGAAAACCTTAAGCTTGACGAGCTTTATACTGCCAATGGTATCTTAGTCAAGCTTGACGAGGTTTATGGCCTAAGAAATCTCCAACCATTATGTAAAAAAAGCGATTAGAACTGTTTTTAGTTTATGATGTCAATTTGTTTCTTGCAAAATTTGATAGAAATGCGTTTTGCAATCAATGATTGTTCTTAAAATTTATTGGTGAAGTTGTTCGTTGTAACTATTTTAACTATAATTGTGAAACCCCATATTTTTAATATTTCATAAATTAAATAATTACAATTATTAATCTCCAAAAATTATATAATTAATAATATATATATATATATATATATCAATTGTATAGTAAGTTACGTAAGGATAGCTATTAACTAATAGCCATTCAAATGTTATTGCATGGTTTTATTCATTCCAGCACTATTCATCATTATTATTATATATACTTACTTTACAAAAAGTATTAGAAAAACTTATATGCATACTAAGCATTTTTTGCAAACTAACGTGTTGCTTGGTGGTGTCCTCAAAATCCATTAAGGCTTGAGGTGTAATAATAGTAGATTTCCTACATATAAAAACTTGTTAGGAGAGTGCTCACAAAGCACTCTACCAAGCCAACGCAAAAGGCTTTGGGAGTCTAGGAACTTGTAGAATTATTATGTGGCACAATGTTAAAGCTTCAACCAAATCTTCTTTACCGACTCTAACTACTATAAATAGTCCTACATAATAGCTTTGGATCATAAGTTCTTCAAAGTTATAGTAGTCTCCTACAAAAAAAAACGTAGACAAAAGAATTAAGTGTGGAGAGGTTTTGAAGAAGTTCAAAGTATTTGAGCTTACAACTGGGAGTTATACAATAGCTTTGGATTTGAGGTAGGGGTTCTTTCTTGGGGAGGTTATGCATAAATTGATTTAATTAAATATTGTGAACACTATATTATGCTTGGTAATATTGTTTGATTATTATCCTTGATATTGGGTGTTTACATGATTGTCAATTATCATTATAATTTGATTAATATTGACATGTTCATATGTTGTCAGTGGTGTTTGGAATTTTTGGGTTGATAAATAAATTATGGGAATGAGGATAATGGGAAGAATCTTTTGTGTAGTTGAGTCTAACCATTGTAGGGACCAAGTTCAGGCGAGCCCGTGTGCACAGTAGATTAGGAAATCGGCGGTATAATTGTCGATTGGGTGATTTGGGCTTGGAGATCAATGGTATGGACAAGATGACTAGCAAAAGGGGAATTATGGGATGATTGAAATGGGTGTTAGTTTATATAATGGGGCATTCGGAATCACAGTGGTAAAATGCATGGTATGGGACATGCAGATTTGCTTGCCCTATTATATAGATTAACGGGTTGGGTAGAATTGAAGTTCATTCATACACTACATAATTTGTACATTAAAAATCTCACTAATCATATAGGGCCCCTACTGAGCATGTAATGCTCACCCCTTAATGAATTTATTGCAGGTTCTGAATCTGAAGTTTAGTTGTGACAAGAAAACAAGAAGAAAGTGTTGCAGATAGTTTTAGATGTTTTGTTAAAAGTCTGTATTTTTATGTTATTTTGCTTGTAAAATCACAATGTAAATTACTCTGGTTTAAATAGAAGTTTTATGTTTAATTCTCATGTTTCTTGCTATTTAAATTTTTAGTTTTAGTTTTTCTTTTACCTCACACTCTCAATAATTAAGTGAATAAATTGGGGTGTGACAAGTTGGTATCAGAGCATTAGGTATACAATCCTACAAGATAGAAGTTATCATTTAAGTTATTTTTAGTTTAGAAATTAAGATTTAGAAGTATAATTATTTTTTTTAGTTTTGTATTTTAGATACTGATATTTTGGTCATGACAGATCCTATGGAATCAATAGAAAGTGACGACACTTTTGGAGGTTTCCATTTATGCCCAGAAGGACTGTTACCATTAAACATAGAAAACTATAACAACAACCTGAGGCATGGCTCAAAATTTTGTATGAAAGAAAAGATAAGGAGTACTGCCATAAGGAGACATCGTTACCCTCTCTCAATGCAGCGACAAGTAGCGATGCATAGTATTTGGTCAAGGAGAGAATTCTGGGATGGTGCCTATGAGAACATACAGAATGACAATATTTATAATGCTGCAATAGTAGAACTTTTAGAGGAAAGTGGTAATCAGTGGCCACCATGTAATTACCAACCACAACGAGTCCCAAACCCTCCAAGTGATAATGAAGATTTTGCTCAGGAACCTACTCATGAGCCTACTTGGGAGCCTACTGAGTCAATTGGATCAATCACTAGGCCTATAGAGGTTCAGTCACCATCCGAAGTGATTATTATCAGTTCGGATGAAGAAAACTAGTACTGAAGAAGGAGAGTTGTATAAATGTTTATAGTTGCAGAAATAAAACCATCAGGTTATGTAAGATAAGTTTAAGTTTTTGTAAAATTGTGTGTGTTTTTGTAAAATTTTGTGAAATATAATAAATGAGTGTTTTGTTTATTCTTTCTCCTAAATTTATATTTTACTATTTTATAATATTGTTTTTAGATAATTTTTCTTTTTATTTATTTAAGATGGCTGAATCTGGAAATGAGTTCAATGGAAATGCTGGAGTAATCTTAGCAATTCAGGATATGGCTTCTGCAATTAGAGAAAATAGTAATCAAGATCGTCATCATGAAATTGAAGAAGATCGAGTTATGAGGATACAAGGACAATTTCGTAAGACGAAACCAACAATATTTAAAGGTGAACCAAATCCTATGGCAGCTGAAGAATGGTTGAGGCAAATTAAGAGAAAGATGGATAATCAAAGAATTCCTGAAGACATTAGAGTTGTTATTGCTTGTACCTATCTGGAAGGACAAGCATATCTTTGGTGGGAATCAATTCTGAGTATGCCAAATACTGAAATTACAACTTGGGAGGAATTCGAAAGTATTTTCTTGGAAAAATATTTTCCAAGTACTATGAAAGCAATGAAAGCAAGGGAGTTTGTTAACCTTGTCCAAGGCAACTTAACTGTTGATCAATATCAATCTAAGTTTGAAGAACTCATGCGTTTTGCACCATATATGATCCCTGATGATGCAACAAAAGCAAAACGATTTGAAGAAGGATTGAGACCGTCAATTTTGGAAAAGGTTGACATTTTGAAGTTAAGCAAGTATGCTGATGTGGTTGATAGAGCACATATAGCGGAGCAAAGACCTGAAACCAAGAGAACTTGGGATTCAAGTAGTGGACAAATAAATAAACGGACAAGATTTAATACTCCTCAGTATCAATCACAAGAAAAGTTCGGACCACCACTATGTTATTACTGCAAACAAGTGGGACATGTAAAGAGATTTTGTCCACAGTTACAAAGGTATCAAGGACCTCATGTACAACAGACATTATATCGTCCTCCACATGTACCTTTTCGTGCTCCACCGTCACCTCAAAGTTATACTACTTTTCAACCTCAGTCTAATTGGGCAAGGCCAGTTACTAGCCAATCATCACAACGTCCAGGAGGACAATCTTCTCAAATTAGACCAAGGGCCCCTGCAGTTGAAAGGAAATCTGGACAATTCACACAAGGAAGGGTTTACGTTATGGGAAATGTGACAGATCAAACTGAGCCTAAGACAATAGAAGGTATGTTTTTGGTATTCAACTCTTGGGCTAGAGTATTATTTGATTGTGGAGCTACACACTCTTTTATATCCACATCTTTTGCATCAATGCTTGAGTTAGAATCTGAAAATATGAAACCTTCTTTGTTAATTGGATCTCCTTTGGGTGGTAGTCTAGAAGTTGATAAAGTATGTAAATCTTGCATGATAGAGATGTCGGGCCATAGAATTGTTGTTGATTTGATGGTATTGGAAATGTTGGAATATGATATTATTTTAGGAATGGACTGGCTTACAGATTACCAAGTTACAATTGACTGTGGTAAAAAGAGAATTACCATCAATACTCACAAGGAAGAAACATTTAGTTTCCTTGTGAAAAAGGAAATCCAGAAATATGGTGTTGGAGATTATAGATATTTGAGTCAGATAGCTAGAATCGGAACTGAAGAAATAGAAAACTCTCCAATACAACTTATTCCTGTAGTAAAGGAATTCAGCGATGTTTTTCCAGAAGATTTGCATGGCTTACCTCCAGAACGTGAAGTAGAGTTTGCTATAGAAATATACCCAGGTACAACACCTATTTCTATACCTCCTCATCGCATGGCCCCAGCTGAACTAAAAGAACTTAAGGTACAACTCCAAGAATTACAAGCAAAAGGATATATCCGCCCTAGTACTTCACCATGGGGTGCACCTGCTCTCTTTGTGAAAAAGAAAGATCTAACTCTTCGAATGTGTATCGATTATCGTCAATTAAATAGGGTCACAATAAAGAACAAATATCCTTTGCCTAGAATTGACGATTTATTCGATCAATTAAGAGGTTCTCATTTCTTTTCAAAGATTGATCTTCGATCTGGTTACCACCAACTTCGAGTCAAAGCTGAAGATATACCCAAAACAGCTTTTCGGACCCGATATGGGCATTATGAATTTGTAGTCATGCCTTTTGGATTGACAAATGCACCAGCAGCATTTATGGATATGATGAACCGAATTTTCCGACCATATTTAGATCAGTTTGTCATCGTATTCATTGATGATATACTTATATATTCCAAGTCGCAAGAAGAACATGAGGAGCATTTGCGAATTGTTTTACAAACATTAAGGGAAAATCAACTGTATGCAAAGTTGAGTAAGTGTGAATTCTGGTTGAGACAAGTAAGATTTTTAGGACATGTAATTTCCAATGAAGGTATTTCAGTTGATTCTTCCAAGGTAGAGGCAATATTGAATTGGCGCCAACCAAAGAATATCTCGGAGATACGTAGTTTCCTTGGATTAGCTGGTTATTATAGGAGGTTTATAAAATATTTTTCTCGAATAGCTGCACCAATGACCAAGCTGACCCAAAAGGGAGTGAAATTCATATGGACCCAAGAATGTGAAAAGTCATTCCAAGAATTGAAAACTCGATTGACTACTGCACCAATACTGATTATTCCTGAACGGGACATAGGGTATGTGGTTTACACTGATGCATCTAAACAAGGGTTAGGATGTGTTTTGATGCAATCTGACAAAGTAGTAGCTTATGCTTCTCGTCAATTGAAGAATCATGAAAGAAATTATCCAACACATGATTTGGAGTTAGCAGCAATTGTACATGCTTTAAAAATTTGGCGACATTATTTGTATGGTGAAAGATTTGAGCTTTACTCTGATCATAAAAGTTTGAAATATCTTTTCACTCAGAAAGAGCTTAACCTGAGACAAAGACGTTGGATGGAATACTTAGAAGATTATGATTTTGGTCTACATTATCATCCGGGAAAGGCTAATATAGTGGCGGATGCTCTAAGTAGAAATACACATGGATTTGTAGCAGGACTACAAATTCAAAAATGGAAGATGATGAGTTGTATTCAAGATTATGATTTACATGTGAACGTACATGAGTATGGTGCTTACCTTTATAACTTGGTAACAAGACCAACTTTGCTAGGAAAAGTTGTTGAAAAACAACAAGAGGATGACACCTGTAAATCAATTCAAGAGCAAATTTTGGATGGAGATAAAACAGAAGGTTGGACCTTTCATGAAGAAAATGGTTTAAGGTATTTAGGTAAATTATATATACCTGAAATTCCAGAATTAAGGAATGAAATTCTTCATGAAGCTCATTACTCATCGTACGCTATTCATCCAGGAAGTACAAAAATGTATCAGGATTTACGTCGTCAGTTTTGGTGGAATGGTATGAAGAGAGATGTAGCAAATTTTGTATCAAAATGTCTGACTTGTCAACAAGTGAAAGCTGAACATCAGAAACCCGCTGGCCCTCTTCAGCCTTTACCTGTTGCACAATGGAAATGGGATCATATCACAATGGATTTCGTAACAGGTTTACCACGATCACCAAGAGGTAAAGATGCAATATGGGTTATTGTAGATCGTTTAACCAAGTCTGCACATTTTCTATCAGTTAAAAGGACAGATTCCACAGAAACTCTTGGGAAATTATATATTCGAGAGATAGTGAGATTACATGGAATTCCTATTTCTATTGTTTCTGATAGAGATTCAAAGTTTACTTCTCAGTTTTGGGGGACTTTGCAAAAAGCATTGGGAAGCCAATTGAATTTTAGTAGTGCATTTCATCCCCAAACTGATGGACAATCAGAAAGGACTATCCAGATCTTAGAAGATATGCTAAGAGCTTGTGTTTTGGATTTTCATGGAACTTGGGAAGATCATCTTGCTTTAGCAGAATTTGCTTATAACAACAGTTTTCAATCCAGTATCGGAATGGCACCATATGAAGCACTATATGGTAGACCATGTAGATCACCTATATGTTGGGCAGAAGCAAGTGAAACTGTTTTATTAGGACCTGATCTGGTACAAGAAACAACAGAGAAGATCAAAACTATTAAACAACGCTTGCTTACAGCTCAATGTAGGCAGAAGAATTATGCTGATAAAAGAACAAGGCCATTGAAGTTTAATATTGGAGATCATGTATTCCTTAAAGTTTCACCTCGAAAAGGAGTTAAAAGGTTTGGAAAGTCTGGAAAATTAGCCCCACGATTTATTGGACCTTTTGAAATACTACAACGGATTGGGGAAGTAGCTTACAAGTTAGCACTACCACCTCAACTTTCGAATGTTCATAATGTGTTTCACGTCTCTATGCTTCGAAAATATGAACCAGACCCAACACATGTTTTAGATTGGGGAGAACTAAACATTGATGAGCAATTATCTTTTGAGGAAAGACCAATACGGATATTAGATCATAAAGAACAAGTGTTGCGGACGAAGACTATTCCACTGGTCAAAGTCCTTTGGTTACAGGGGGATACAGAAGAGACGACATGGGAATTAGAAACTGAGATGAAAGAAAAATATCCAGAACTCTTTCTTTGATTCGGGTAAGTTTCAAAATTTCGAGGACGAAATTTCTTTTAAGGAGGATAGATTGTGAAACCCCATATTTTTAATATTTCATAAATTAAATAATTACAATTATTAATCTCCAAAAATTATATAATTAATAATATATATATATATATATATCAATTGTATAGTAAGTTACGTAAGGATAGCTATTAACTAATAGCCATTCAAATGTTATTGCATGGTTTTATTCATTCCAGCACTATTCATCATTATTATTATATATACTTACTTTACAAAAAGTATTAGAAAAACTTATATGCATACTAAGCATTTTTTGCAAACTAACGTGTTGCTTGGTGGTGTCCTCAAAATCCATTAAGGCTTGAGGTGTAATAATAGTAGATTTCCTACATATAAAAACTTGTTAGGAGAGTGCTCACAAAGCACTCTACCAAGCCAACGCAAAAGGCTTTGGGAGTCTAGGAACTTGTAGAATTATTATGTGGCACAATGTTAAAGCTTCAACCAAATCTTCTTTACCGACTCTAACTACTATAAATAGTCCTACATAATAGCTTTGGATCATAAGTTCTTCAAAGTTATAGTAGTCTCCTACAAAAAAAAACGTAGACAAAAGAATTAAGTGTGGAGAGGTTTTGAAGAAGTTCAAAGTATTTGAGCTTACAACTGGGAGTTATACAATAGCTTTGGATTTGAGGTAGGGGTTCTTTCTTGGGGAGGTTATGCATAAATTGATTTAATTAAATATTGTGAACACTATATTATGCTTGGTAATATTGTTTGATTATTATCCTTGATATTGGGTGTTTACATGATTGTCAATTATCATTATAATTTGATTAATATTGACATGTTCATATGTTGTCAGTGGTGTTTGGAATTTTTGGGTTGATAAATAAATTATGGGAATGAGGATAATGGGAAGAATCTTTTGTGTAGTTGAGTCTAACCATTGTAGGGACCAAGTTCAGGCGAGCCCGTGTGCACAGTAGATTAGGAAATCGGCGGTATAATTGTCGATTGGGTGATTTGGGCTTGGAGATCAATGGTATGGACAAGATGACTAGCAAAAGGGGAATTATGGGATGATTGAAATGAGTGTTAGTTTATATAATGGGGCATTCGGAATCACAGTGGTAAAATGCATGGTATGGGACATGCAGATTTGCTTGCCCTATTATATAGATTAACGGGTTGGGTAGAATTGAAGTTCATTCATACACTACATAATTTGTACATTAAAAATCTCACTAATCATATAGGGCCCCTACTGAGCATGTAATGCTCACCCCTTAATGAATTTATTGCAGGTTCTGAATCTGAAGTTTAGTTGTGACAAGAAAACAAGAAGAAAGTGTTGCAGATAGTTTTAGATGTTTTGTTAAAAGTCTGTATTTTTATGTTATTTTGCTTGTAAAATCACAATGTAAATTACTCTGGTTTAAATAGAAGTTTTATGTTTAATTCTCATGTTTCTTGCTATTTAAATTTTTAGTTTTAGTTTTTCTTTTACCTCACACTCTCAATAATTAAGTGAATAAATTGGGGTGTGACAATAATTCACATGGATATATCCAAATTTAAAATTTCCTTCTTGTTTTTCATTTTTTTTGTCAAAATTGTTTCTCTATAAAAAGATACCATTTGCGTCAGCGAAATACTTTTCGTCGGAAATGCTTGTGGCACTAATCGACTACTTTCAGCCACATGGGTATTACCAAGTGGGATTAAACGTTGACTATTTACTATTACCAAGTGGGGGCGTTGACTATTTACTATTACCAAGTGAGATTATACGTTGACTATATATTTTTACCAAGTGGGATTATGCGTTGACTATTTACTATTACCAAGTGAGATTATATGTTGACTATTTACTATTACCAAGTGGGATTATACGTTGACTATATATTTTTAACAAGTGGGATTATGCGTTGACTATTTAGTATTACCAAAGTGGGATTATATGTTGACTATTTACTATTACCAAGTGGGATTATACGTTGACTATATATTTTAACAAGTGGGATTATGCGTTGACTGTTTACTATTACCAAGTGGGATGTTGATTTCGTTAGTAACAGGGCTGACCCATTGGCATCAATGTGGACAGGAGCATTAGGGTTTAGGGTCTATTAGTTTTTCAATGCAAGATATTTCTTCACATATTCTTAAAGATTATACGTGCATACAAGAAAAATTAATAAAAGATTTTATTATTGAATTGTTAAGTACCATTGCCAGACCCAATGATGACTATTTACTATTACCAAGTGGGATTATCTTTCTTAATTTGGTGGTTTCCCACTTGCATTCTCATTTTTAACCACCAATTGGTATCTTTCTTAATTTAAGAAAGAAGATTCTTTCTACTTACTATCAGTTTGTTTCTTACATGATTTATTTAATATGCATA
Organism: Prunus avium; assembly: GCF_965620075.1. Lineage (NCBI taxonomy): Eukaryota > Viridiplantae > Streptophyta > Magnoliopsida > Rosales > Rosaceae > Prunus > Prunus avium. Next base: position 32,121,708 of record NC_142287.1, read on the forward strand.
AGGATCCTGTTGTTACTGGTTTCGTTTTCAGAGATGTGAAAATAAATAGATGTGGATGGATCATGGGTGTATAAACAAGTTCGTCAACTTAATTTAATTAATGAACAGTATTGTTTTCATGCAACCGTGGTCCGTACATAAATGTTTTAAGTCAAGCTGATCAAGTTGTTATTCATTCTTTTTCTTTTTGGTGAAGAGGGCCAAGTAGATGTTTAGCTGGAATCAGAGAAAAATCGAACGCCACTTTTCTCACGCCATTGACCAAACAAAATTAGTATCCTATTATAGAATGGAGTAGAGACAAAAGTGGTTGACAGTCTGTTGTTTAGTGTGTTTTATAAAAGATACATGGCTTCATGTGAGTGGCACTGTATGTAATTATGTTAAGAGAGTTAGTTTAACAATTAGTTATACAGTAGCCAGTAGCCGTATAGTTAGACAGTACTTAATTGAGGTATAATAAGAGTTGTTAACTCAATGTAATAATCAACAACTGAGCTTTGCAATTCTCTCAAATTTTCTAGAAATCTCTATGTTTTCATGGTATAAGTGTGGGTTTGCTCACGTGTTGTGTGAAAGTCCAATTTCACGTCACCCAGTATGTGTTGTTTACATATTAGCTAGGTTTGAAAATTCACCATACATATGAGAGTGTGTGAGAATGTAAATGTGAAATTATCCCATATTGGAAAACATCACATGATATAATTTGAGCATCCAATCTTGCCCCTTGGCTTATTGAGTATTACCAAGTGGGACTTTCAGTCGCATTTGCTAAGAGGACAAAATAGAGGAGTATTACCAAGTGGTACATTATAATTTATAACAGCTACAGAGGTTAGGTAAGGAAGAATACATTTCCCCTTAACTATACCCTGTGCATGATTGAGGCCCTATAAAAAGACCATGCCGTATAGACCTTAATTTTCACACAAGCAATACATGCAATTTTAGTACAATATTATTGGTTCCTCTTATTCTACCTAGAAAGAAGGAACTAAGAATTGAAGTGCTAGCAATACTGCCATGGCTTTTCATGGGAGGATGCTTATAATTATGCCATTCTCTTTGGTACTGTTTGCGACGATAACATCAGCAGTAGGTCAAGCCAAGCCAAACTGCCCAGACAGGTGTGGCAATCTCACAATTCCATACCCCTTTGGCCTCAACGAAGATTGTTACATGGGAAGTGACTATTTCATCAACTGCACGCCTGATGGAACTGCATTTTTGAGGAACAGTAACATCCGCGTTACCAACATATCAGTTGACCTCGGGGAGATCCAAATCCAGCAGTATCTGACCTACGATTGCTATTCCAGAAAGGGTCAATGCCGCCACAACATCCCGGAGTTGCGGGTGACTCCGCCTTACACCATCTCCGGTGCCAAAAACAAGTTCATGGCCGTTGGCTGTGACACTGTTGGATTGTAGGGGAAACAAAGTGATTTTATTAGATTGGAGGAGAATAGTACAAGGCTTGTGTAGGCTAATTGGCCTCTTTAGCATATTGGCTTATTGGCCACCACACTTGATCTAGATTAGTTTTGGGCTATTTGGCCCTTACACTTTGATTGGTGAGCTTATTGGCTCCCTAACATAGCTAGCTTTTGGGTAGCTCTTGGCTCCCTAATAGTTTGGGAGTTCTCTTGTTACACTCCCACATAGATTGGGAGTTGATTGGTTCACTCCACATTTCATTGTGATTGCATGCCTATTTATAGGCATCTTTGCCTACATCACCAAGTATGCAGCTTTTACTAGAAACTTATATATTTTACAATATTTATTTTTGTGGCTATTGTTTAGCCATGATGCAACATGATGTTCTTGTTCTAAAAAGTTCTTCAAACTTCAATTGCTTTTGTTCCACCTCCTTATTCTTTTCTCCACAATTCTAGATTCTTCCAAGGTTTTCATGTGGCTACTTACTTCCAATCAAGCTATAGTACTTTCTTCAAGCTTCTAGATTTCTCCACACATTTCTTTAGCACAAATGTGCATTAATTTCAACAGACACTAATGCAGAGTTTGAAGGTTACCGCTCGAACCAAAACCTGCCCTTCATTGCTGGGTGCATGTGTTAGATTTCTTTAATTATATAATCTAGATCTTTCACACAAACATGTAATACGTATAAGGACATGAAAACGTACCTGGAGCCATCTTCCTTGAATACACAGCTTCTGAATTCATCCTATCCGTTGCGCAGCAATCCTAGCGATTTAACAGTGACGGCTCAAGAACTTCTGCTCTCTCTCAGAATCTGTTTCAACTCTCTCTTTATGATGAGAATAGGTTTAGAGAACGTGTCTGATGAGAGCAGGACCTTAAGCTTATATAGGGCTAGGTCAAGTCGTCTCTACTCATCACCGAGGGCCGACTTGACTAATCTTCCAAGCCCACTTAATCGGTTCACGCAAAAAGGAAACAAAATAGGACTCCTTAATAGGCCTTAAAACCTTTCCTTATTTCATAAGGTTTTGGGCCTCAAGGTACAACTTAATTTAAACCCTTATCAAACCTGATGTGACTTAGTATCTAGTGCACTGATCTAAATAGGAAAACATAACATTCTCCCACTAGATCAAGCACTAGAATACTAAGCTTCTGTATTCTGAAAAGTTTGATAATCTTTATTGGCCATGAGTTTAAAACAGTTAAGTCCTTCCCCTCAAGCTACCGTGAAGAGTGATTAGACAAAACGAACTATACACAAACGCTGCTCTCATTATTAAAACAGGCCATATATAATCACATAATGCAATCTCAAAACACATGAAGCACCTACAACGTGAACCTTAATATGTACTGATCTTTAATGTGAATCTTTATGCAATTTCAGTACAAGTACCCCTTTACGACTTAGCAAGAGTCAATCCGCAATGTTATTTAAAACAACAGTATCTCAAAAGAGACCATAAACTCACATGCATAAACAAAATTGCATAACAAGTTTAAATAGCTAAATAGTCAAAATGGTAGAATTTAATAAATAAAACTGTCAACCAAATTAACAACCATAAATGCAAATCCCTCAATCCAGAAAAACAGTAAAATAAACAAAACTAGTAAAATATCATAATGAGAACAAGACTCCCACTAGATTGCAGCATCAAAACTAGGAAATAATCCCATGCTCTCAACATGTCTCAGAAAAGCTTCTGAAGGCAAAAACTTTGTGAATGGATCTGCAATCATGTCTTGAGTTCTGATATGATCAAACCTGACTAGTTTGTCCGCCACCTTCTCCCTCACTATTAAATATTTTCTATCAATATGCTGAAGTCCAGACGACATCTTGTTGTTCATGCAGTGAAAAACAGCCGCAGTTTTGTCATTATATATCTGTATTGGTCTAGAGATCGAGTCCACCAACTTAATGTCTTTAATAAAATTCCTTAGCCATACTGCATGAGAAGTGGCTTCATAGCAAGCTATGTATTCTGAAAACATGGTTGAACTCGAAACGCCATTTTGTTTAGCACTCTTCCAAGCAACAGCTGCTCCTGCCATCTTGAAAAGAAAACCTGAAGTAGAGATGTAATCATCCTCTGATTTTCCAAGATTCGCATCAGCATAACCAACAAGCTCTAAATTCTCTGTGCATCTGTAAATCAACATATAAGCCTTTGTTCTTTGTAGGTACCTTAGAATCTTCTTTCCAGCTATCCAATGTTGCATTCCCGAATTTGACTGAAATCTCCCCATCTTGCTAATGCACAAGGCTAGGTCTGGCCTTGTACACACTTGTGCATACATAATGCTTCCAACTAGAAAAACGTATGGCTTGTTCCTCATCTCATCTTCTTCTTCTTTATTCTTAGGGCAATGCTCTTTCTTTAAATCTCCTTTAGCTAATGGAACTTTCTGTCCAGAACACATACTCATGTCAAAACGCTTGAGTACCCTCTCAATGTATGTCTTCTGTGATAAGCCCAAAAGACCTCGAGCTCGGTCTCTCTGAATTTCAATGCCCAAAACAAAAGCAGCTTCTCCCAAATCCTTCATCTCAAAATTATTTGAAAGTAGTTCCTTAGTATCCTTCAGTAAATTATGATCATTTGTGGCCAAGAGTATGTCGTCGACATACAGCACCAGAAAAATAAAACGACTCCCACACTTCTTCAGATAAATGCACTGGTCAGCTATGTTCTCTTCAAAACCATAAGATGAAACAGTTTGGTGAAATTTGAAATACCACCTCCTGCTTGCTTGCTTTAGTCCATAAATTGCCTTGCCAAGTTTGCAAACCATATGCTCTTTTCCCTCCTTTGCACACCCTTCAGGTTGCCTCATATAATTTTCTTCTTTGAGTTCACCATTTGATGCAAAAGTACGTAGGTCATAATGCGCCACCAAAGCCATAATAATGCGGAAAGAATCTTTGGTGGAAACTGGAGAAAACGTCTCAGTGTAGTCAATTCCCTCCCTTTGAGTAAATCCTTTGGCTACCAATCTAGCCTTAAATCTTTCGATTCTTCCATCTTTATCCTTCTTTGTCTTAAATACCCATTTCGAGCCTACCAATTTCTGGCTCTTATGAGGTTCAACTAATTCCCATACTTGATTATTCTTCATGCTTTCAAGTTCATTCAACATCGCTTCCCTCCATTTGTCTGCATTCTGACTCTCCATTGCTTCTTTAAAACTTGTTGGATCAGCCTCATCTCCAATGTCAAAATCTGCTTCTTGTAAGTACACATAATCTGAAGTTGCGGTGGATCTTCTCGGTTGTACTGAATCTTGTGGATTATCTAACTCAGGATTCTGCACAGCTTGCTCTTGTGGTTCAACTGGTTCTTCAAACTGAGGATTTTCCAAAACAGTTTCACTTAAAGGAATCAAAGGTGTAATATCTGGCTCAGCATTCTCAATCACAGCTACATCACCTTCTTCTTCAAAAACAAAATCTTCATTCCCAGTGGCATTCTCCTCATACTTTATAAACTTTGCACAACCAGTCTCAACAATTCGGGTACCATAATTTGGACAATAAAATCTAAAACCCTTTGACCTTGCGGGATAACCTATAAAATGACAGCTAATCGTTTTAGGATCAAGCTTCTTCTCTTGAGGGTTATAGATTCTAGCTTCACCCTTGCAACCCCATACATGAAGATGTCTCAGGCTACGCTTTCTGGTCGTCCAAATTTCGAAAGGTGTCTTAGGCACAGACTTGCTAGGCACTCTATTAAGTAAATAGTTCGCTGTTTTGATCGCTTCTCCCCATAGACTTTTAGGCAAATCAGTCTTCGAAATCATGCTGCGAACCATATCCTTCAAGGTTTGATTTCTTCTCTCAGCTACACCATTCTGTTGCGGAGTTCTAGGCATTGTGTACTGAGCAACTATTCCATTATCTTGTAAATACCTTGCAAAAGGTCCAGCACGTCGTCCTCCTTCATCAAAACGTCCATAATATTCACCCCCTCTGTCCAACCTCACAATCTTAATCTCTTTCTCAAGCTGCCTTTCTACTTCAGTTTGGAAAACCTTAAACATTTCAAAAGCTTGAGACTTTTCTGCTATGAGATACAGATAACCAAAACGAGAGTGATCATCTATAAAAGTGATGAAATAACGATTTCCGTTAATTGTTTGATGAGGGAACAGTCCACAAATATCTGTGTGGATGATTTCTAAGAGATCATTACTACGAGTTGCACCTTTCTTCTTAGTCTTAGTGAGCTTTCCCTTAACACATTCAATACAAATTTTGTCATCACCAAAAGTCAATGATGGCAAGATTTGTTCCTTAACCAGAATTTTCATTCTTTCTTTTGAAATGTGCCCTAAACGTCTATGCCATAACCTAGTGGATGTTCCTTCACTTCTAATTCGTTTCTCACTCGATTCAGCCATTAAAACCTCACCCTCTTTATTGTAATTGAGACAATATAATCCATCGGAGAGAAAACTAGTAGCAAGAATATTTGAATTCTGAGATAATGTAAAGCCATCTTTATTGAATTGAAAAACAAAACCAAGTCTTGATAATCTAGAAACAGAAATCAAATTCCTCTTCATTGAGGGTACTAAAACTACATCATCCAACTCTAAAATAAAACCAGAATCCAATTTAAGCTGCACTACTCCAATGGCTTCCACATCTACTTGCTCTCCATTCCCCACGAACACTTTAACTTCATGCTTTCTTGGTTCCCTCCTTCTTGTGAATTCCTGCACATTATGAGCTATATGAATCGAGGCACCCGTATCTAACCACCAAGAATTAGAAGGAACATCCACTAAATTAGACTCAAAACTCACTAAGGCTAACTTTTTATTACCTTTGTTCTTGTTCTTCTCAAACCACTTCTTGTATTTGTTGCAGTTCTTCTTCATGTGACCTTCCTTCTGGCAGAAAAAACACTTAAATTCAGTCTTAAATTCAGTGGTAGGGGTCACGCCAAGAGGCTTGTTCTTTTGAAACTGACTCTGCTTCTTGTTTGTGCCTAATAAATCATGGTCGTAAAAATGACCGAAGGAGTTTCCGCTCGGCCCTAGCACCTATTCATGAACTGGAACGTAGCGTTTTGTCTTCCCAGAGACAAAGAAAAAGCTGCAAAAGCATAATCATCTCGGCCTCGACCGCGGCATTATGGGCCGAGGCCGAAGGACGAAGGAGACACGGCCAAAGATATTGGAGTCAAATCACCACGTGGCAGCAAGGCCCCACGCTTCATTTAATGAAGTAACGCCTCTGACTAGCAAACCCACTAGCCGCAAGAAGGCATTTAATGGACGAGGGAAGAAGGGAAGTGACTAAAAGTCAGGATTTGGTGATAGAAATCAGAGTTGTTAGGCGCAAACATTCTCGCAAATATTCTTACAACTTGAGGTCAGTTCAACCAACCACCAGACCAGGGCATTAAATGCGTCCCTACGGCCAGAGGCGCAAAACCCACGATCAGGGCGGCGGCCGAGATTTACCAGGATTTATGAGGTCACACCACCATGCTTCGCGATTCCAAATGTCGATTGGACTACCCACTTGCTCTGATCAGGCTCCACCATGCAGATTTTCAGCCTCGATTACTCCTCCAGAGCTCTCCCTATAAATACCAAGCTCAAGCTACATTCAAAGGGTTCAAACACCAAACCAAAAGCCTCCCACGGAGCAAATTATATTTTCCTGTAATGAACTTTCAATACCTTTACTTGCTTTCCTAGGAGTAGTGATAGATTGTAAGGAAAATCCATTCATCAATATATCATACGACCTTTGATTTTTCAAGGCGCCGGAGCACCATCTCTGTTACGCTCTGTTCAGTTCATTTTTACACATGATTTATCATGTTATTCACCCATTATTTTGAGTTAGTTCTTGACATTTTATAGCTTTTTACTTTCTTTTTGTGTTTTCATAGATTTTAACTTGGTTAGAATGAAAATGAGCTAAAAGTGCATAATTGGTTATAAATTCTGTTTTTGTTCATTTTTGTAGATCAACTACTTGGCCTTGGATCAGCATGCTCCGGTGCTCGGATGAGGTGAAGATCTTCATGAAACTTGTTCCAATGGATGTTAACTACAACATACCCAAATTTGAGCTCAATTGGACAAGTATAGCCCATCCAACCGATCCTACATGTTACAACAGCTCTGGAAATTTGTCTTGGGCCAGTTTTACCTCCATAATGTTATGTTGATTCTTCTTGTTACCATACCATTTGGTAACAAGAAATTACTTTGATTGAGTGTAATTTCTGAGACAAAGAGCATCTTTGTGAAGACAAAAACTCATCATGGCAAGGAGACAAGGAGGAAACAAAGTCAAAAGTACCATGATGAAAGGAGGAGAGAGATGAGAGCATAGGGAAGGCATCTTCCTTTAGGCAATTGACTTGGGCAGATTGTAGGAAGGAGGAATGAATCATTCCATAATTTTGCAGAGATTTTGGAGCTGGAGATGAAGCTTGGAGCTAGGGAGCTCAAGGAGGAAGACAAGGGCAACAAAGCAAAGAGTGGAAGAGATTTCCACCATTAAAGACCTTGAGCTCCCATGTTCACAAAATCTGTAACTTCTTTCTAATTTTGTTTTGAGTTTGTATTTGAAATAAGTATGAGCAACTAAACTCCATAGCTAGTGCTTAGGTTGAAGCCCTAAACATGATTACTCTATTGTTTTGATGCTTGAGTGTATGAATTTCTAGATTTTGTTGATGAATTTCGATTCACTAAAATAATCTATCCTTGATGTATGTTCTTTTTTTTCTTTTTCTTTTTTCGGTTACAATGTATGTTCTTTTTTGATTGATCACCTTTGAAAGCATGCTTCTTGAGGTTGTTGGGATTGTGTGTATCTTCATATTTTCCTAAGCAACAAATGGATGAAGTAAGAATCATCCATGTGAATTGGTTTCTTGAATACCTAATGTAAACATCATGCTATTAGGGTTCTTGTGGTGTTCATATTCTCTTTGAGCTTAATGGGTTTTTCTTGTAATTGAATCAAAGTACTAAGCACACCTAGATTCGGTTATAGGGAAGGCACAAGCATTGTAGCACTAGTAATGCACTTTACGTATATTAGAGAGAATCAATGTGTCTTGAGCCACTAGTACTGGTCTTGATTGTGAACATCTTCATCAACACATTTAGAGTTCATCACTTGTGTATCCATGAACATTGGTAGAATTGTTTAGGGTGGATTCCGAAACCCTAGTGTTTGTTACTTGGTACTTTCACATTTTGATAACTCATATTTGCCATTCTCATTTAAATTCAAAGTTCATTTACTTTCATGCATTAGAATTAGGTCACTTGAACCAAACCAAACCCCCCCCCCCCCCCCCCAAAATTGTGTTTGTGTGTTTACATTATTTGAAACGTGGTGTGTTTTTGTCATCGCTTTTTGTCTGTTTTTGTACTTGGTTTTGGATTTTGATCCACGCTGTATTCTTCGTTTTTGTGTGCTGAATCCAACCATTTAAAGAACGTGAAATTTGGACAAATGGTTGAAAAGCTATAGGCCAAACACTGAACAGAGGTCGAAACTGAAAAACAGAGAAACAAATCTGTCCAAATGGTGATAAAAGGGTGATAGAAAGAGCTGTTTGTATTTTTCTTTGGTTTCTTGTGTTGTTTCATTTCTCTTACTTTTCTTTGCTCATTTTTAGTTTCCATTTTGCATTTGTGCATGTGTGGTGTGTTAAATTAGTGTTCTTTATGTACTCAAATTAGAACTTATAGGAAGCCGACAAGTTCTTCGTGGGATCGACCCCGTACTTACATAATCTATACCTCAATAGATTCGTGCACTTGCGGGTATTTTTAATTGGTTGTTTGCATATTTATTTGTGTCAATTATGAATATAACACGCTCTCATTCACCTCATATATCATACGACCGTCGCTCTCTGAGCAACGCGCCGGAGCACCGCCCAAAACCCACCATCAACACCACCACTAAACGGCCTTGTAGCTCAGGCCATGAACCTGACGGCCGAGATCAGTTCCTCTCTCGGCCACAATCGTTTGATTAAAAGTCAGACTCAAAACAGGCGCACCACTTAAACCATTCTATCCAAACCACATCATCATCTCGACGCACAGTAGACCGTGCTGGCACGCCCGCACACAACCACACCGCATCCGAAAGAAGGACGTCACGTGTTAACGCATATCCCCTCGGCCCGGAGCACCAGGCCGTGAGATCTGCGAAGCCAACACTTCTTTTCTCCCCACTTTGCAGCGCCCTTATCCTCATACTTCTTGGCAGTGACCACATTAACCACACCACCCCGAGCCTTTGTCCTATTCTCCTCAAGAACAGCAATTGTAATAAGATCATCCATTGTCCAATCTTCCTTCACGGTGTTGTAGGAGGATTTCATCTGATCAAAAGGTAGGGATTCCAGTGCAATATGTACTAGATAATTTGGAGCAATAGGCACTTTCAACTTGCTCAACTTGGCAGCAATATCCATGAGTCCCATGAGATGTTCTCTTACGCTGCCTCCTCCTTCATACTTCGTATTAGCCAGCCTAGGCATGAGGTGCTTCGTTTCAGCCTTACCAGATTCCTTAAATTTCATTTCAATGTGCTCCATAAACTCCTTAGCACTGTCTGTTTCCGGAACTCCACCAAAAAGGGCTTCTGTCATAGTTTTCTTCATAACCAACAGACAAACCTTATTTGCCATCCTCCAAGCTTCATGGACTCTTTTAACTTCAGCAGGGGAGTTCGCAACTGGTCTGGTCGGCTCATCTTGAGTAATAGCATAATCGATATCACTCATGCCTAGTGCAATATCAAGATCGAACTTCCATCGTTTGAAATTCGATCCAGTGAGAGTTTCAATGTGCGAGAAATTGATTGAGGGAGTGTTTATAACTTTAAAGGATTTGCAAACGAAAGCATATTACATATTACTTTCCTAGAAACCGATTCTCAATTTGTTAAGAGAAACAGTTTAACTTTATTCACAAAACTAACAAATAATATATGCAAGCGTCCTTAATTAAGTATCACACCTTTGTGGCAAGAGATTACTTATAGCTTACACAAATTACATGTTATCTTGTGCCATTACAAATAAATTACTAGATAGATTCTATTTGTTGAAGAAACTTACCAAGCAATTCATGTATAATGCAATTTCCGGTTATTTTCTTTAGGGTTTGAGTTTTTAGGTTTGGTTTTGTTATGAAAAGTTTGTTGATTCTCAAAACAAAAGCAAACATCTATCTAGCTCAGAAAAATAACCAAACAAAACACAGTTCAATAAGGAGAAAACCCAAAATCGTGCAGTGAACAGTGAAACTGCCGTGAACAGTGTTTTAGGGGTTTTCGGTGTCCGTTTTTGACGCAAAATACCTTTCTGAATAGGAATGACCTAACTCACAGAACTCACAGATTTGCTGTGACATATAGGCTTTTTTAGGCTTTTAAGGTGATCTACTAGGTCAAAAATGCGTTTAAAGTTTTGAAAATATGAAAAACGGATCAAAACATGTTTTTTCCAGATTCTTTAGAACTTTTAATATTTCAGAAAAATATGTTTAATCAATTTCCAAAAATTAAACATAACCAAAATTCATATAGCATAACCAGATATGTAAACATATATGTAAACAGATTAGGCATGCTTGAACAACGATTATAGATATGTGTGAACAACCTAAAGCTCTGATACCAACTGTTAGATTTCTTTAGTTATATAATCTAGATCTTTCACACAAACATGTAATACGTATAAGTACATGAAAACGTACCTGGAGCCATCTTCCTTGAATACACAGCTTCTGAATTCATCATATCCGTTGCACAGCAATCCTAGCAATTTAACAGTGACGGCTCAAGAACTTCTGCTCTCTCTCAGAATCTGTTTCAGCTCTCTCTTTATGATGAGAATAGGTTTAGAGAACGTGTCTGATGAGAGCAGGGCCTTAAGCTTATATAGGGCTAGGTCAAGTCGTCTCTACTCATCACCGAGGGCCGACTTGACTAATCTTCCAAGCCCACTTAATCGGTTCACGCAAAAAGGAAACAAAATAGGACTCCTTAATAGGCCTTAAAACCTTTCCTTATTTCACAAGGTTTTGGGCCTTAAGGTACAACTTAATTTAAACCCTTATCAAACCTGATCTGACTTAGTATCTAGTGCACTGATCTAAATAGGAAAACATAACAGCATGTCCCAGTGTCTCGGCCTCGACAGCGTTGATGAGAACTCTTGCTCCGGAATTGGGTGTTGCCAGACCTCCATACTCGACGGACTCGAAAACCGTTCTGTGTATTTGAAGAGCTATAACAATCATACCTATGTGATGGATTTTAACCCCTGCAGCTACGCTTTCATTGTGCAAGAAGGCCAGTTCAACTTCTCTGGTAATGCAAGCTTCCAACAACTGGCGAAGATAAGCCAGCTTCCCATGGTTCTTAATTGGGACATTGGGGACGAGTCATGTGATTGTTGGAAATCCCTCCTTAGTATATTGTTGCTTTCGGCGCTTGGTGGCTATGTGGGAAGCTAGTTGTGGCTTTTGGTTTCTGGTGGTGGAATTGGTGAGCACATGCAAAGAGATATCATTATGGGTGGCATAATAATGATGTGGGGACCACTCCTTGTTTTTTTTTTTTTTTTTGGTCAATGTTTGGTTTCAAAGAAACCAAAACGGGATAGATTGCAAATAGAGCCAGAAATACACGAACCAGGTAAAAGCAGCTAGACCTCAGTTCAAGGCTAGAACCAAGCTTCTTACCCAATCAAATTTTAAAAAAAAAAAAGAAAAAAAAGAAAAAAAAAAAGGAAACAACAACAACTAAGAAACAGAAAGAAAGTCCGTAATACAAGAAACTGAGACATGCTGCACCACCAATAACCAATTGGCAAGGCACCCAATGCAAGACCAAAACCACCAGAGAAGTCACAAGAGCCAAAGAACCGAGAGGAAGATGGTGATGGATACGCCATCACAGCTACAGAGAGCGCTACCATAATCCGAGAGGTCCTTGTTTTATGGAGTGTTGTTTGCATGTGGAATAGACTCACCCGTTTGGAAGAGTCAAAAGGTGCGGCTGCATTCATTTGGAGTGCTGCTGCATGGGTTTATAAAAAAGTGTGCATGTGTGCTTGTGTCGCACCATATGGCAAAAGAGAGGGAGTTTGAGAACCCACGGCAGAGATGTGGGGAACTCCAGGAAGCCATGGAAGGGTGCATGTGAGCTGCACCAAAGGCATGAGGGTGTGGGCTGGTGTGCTTCAGCCACACCAAGGAAAGACACCAGAGAGAGAGCACGGCAGAGAGGGAGAGTGGGTTGCTTGTGAGATGCAAGCAAGCAATCCCATGAATTCCTGGAGGATGTTTCAGCTGTGGGAGTTAGCTGGGTTCATCAAAGGTTCAAGGGAGGATATATCTCTTGGGGAGTGACAGTGAGTTTTGGGAAATACTGTGAGTGGGTGTACAAGGGACTCGAGTTTGGGTATAAAACTCTTGAGTGTTATATTGATGAGTTATGTGATTTAACTCAATATGTACTTTGTACGGTTAATATTCTCATAGTGAAAAACTGACAATACTGTCCGGGGATGTAGGCAGGTTTTTGCCGAACCTCGTAAATTCTTGGTGTGTTCTCTCATGTATTTACTCATTGTCATCTTGAGCTTGTTGGTTTGTTTGTTTATTTCTTCCATCGGTTGCGCTGTGACGAGGGGGGAAACTGGTGGTTCCCCAACAGTGATGTTGTAGCTGAAAAGAAGAATTCTTCTTGCATGGCACATACCAAGTGTGTCAACCGGACCATCGGCAACCAGGCCCCCTCTGGTTACATTTGCCAGTGCTTGCCGGGTTACTACGGCACATACCACCCAGATGGTTGCCTAGGTACTCATCGTATATATACATATACGTAACCACATAAATTTTATGTTGTGTATAATCATTAATTAACTAACGTGTGTGATGATACATATATATATGTGCTTCTCATTTCTTTCAGATGTTGACGAGTGCAAGGACTCAAACCCTTGCGATATTGGAACGTGCCTGAATAAACCTGGAGATTACACTTGTAAATGTCCCAAAGGGTACAAGAATACTGAAGATCTGAAGAAATGCATCAAGAAAAACACCAACACTCTCCCATAAAAGTTGCAATGGGTATGTACTACTACTATGTATGTAAATGAACATTATAGCATTGACTGAAGCGAAGAAAGGAGCTTTGATGTTAGCTACCTCTACAAGCCATCTTTATTTCGGTATAAGTAAATAATATATAAAAGCTAAAATAAGTTGACTGTGATTTTTCAACTATCTATATGCAGGAGTCATTGCGGCCTTCTTTGTTCTACTGGTTGTATATTTTTGCCCATACTGCGCAATGAAGAGAAGACAGTTCAAGAAACAACAAGACAAGTTCTTTAAACAAAATGGTGGCTTATTTTTACGACAACACAGTTGGCGAGTTACAATGGATCCGTCGAGGCAGCCAAAATCTTTACTGAAGCAGAACTGGAGAAGGCCACAAACAATTACAATGAAGAGAGAAAAATTGGTGAAGGTGGCTATGGAGTAGTTTACAGCGGAAATTTGTCTACAGATCATCATAACAAAGCTGTCGCCATAAAAAAATCCAAAGTTAGTGCCCCAATTACTGAGACTCAGAGTCTCAGAGTCTAGAGTTTGTAAACGAGGTTATTGTTCTTTCCCAAATCCACCATAAAAATGTTGTGAGGCTCCTTGGCTGTTGTTTAGAGACTCAAACGCCTATATTGGTTTACGAGTACATTTCCCATGGCACTCTTCATGATCACATTCATAGAAAAGACAACAAATACCCACGACTTCCATTGGACTTGCGGTTGAAGATAGCAGCAGATACTGCAGAAGCACTCTCATACTTGCACCACTACACTGAGCCCCCAATCATACACCGAGATGTTAAAGCAATGAACACACTACTAGACCAGAAGTACACCGCAAAAGTTGCGGACTTTGGAGCTTCAAAATTGGTTCCGGATCAAGATGAAGGCCAACTATCAACTTTGGTGCAAGGGACACTCGGATACTTGGACCCTGAATATCTTCAGTCCCGCATACTAACAGAAAAGAGTGACGTGTATAGCTTCGGAGTTGTCCTGGTGGAGCTAATCACAAGCCAAAAGGCACTATCCTCAAACAAAAAGTCGGAGGTTGACAGAAACCTAGCAAACGCTTTTGTTCACGCAATGAAGGAGAGCCGCTTGAATGAAATTCTTGATGCTGAAATCGCCAAGGAAGGAGAAGGGTTTGAGAAAGTCGTAGAAACAGTGGCAGATCTGGCAAATAGATGTTTAAGGTTAAGAGGGGAGGAAAGGCCGTCGATGAAAGAAGTAGCGGTGGAGCTCGGGGGATTATTGAAAGTTATGGGAAAGGATTCAGATGAGGGGAAGGCTGATTTCAAACGATCTCCCCAAGAGACCGACCACTTGCTTGGGTCACCTGCTAATTTCGTTGCGGATATAAGTAGTGCAGAGTACGACCACAGCATGCAAACTCAACACATCCAAATGGTAAAGCCTTATGGTGATGGCCGATAGTTAATTAGCTCCTTAATTCCTTAGTGATATAGCATGTATTGAAATAAAAGTACGTTAGCGTACGTACTACTGTAATATGTGTGTGTGTCATAGAGTTAATTATGTGGTATTTGATTATTATCTATTGTAAACTTGTGATTATTATCTTCTTTGTTTTTTCTTCATAAATCTGAATAATATGTTTCAAACCTTAAGCTTGACGAGCTTTATACTGCCAATGGTATCTTAGTCAAGCTTGATGAGGTTATGTTGCTTGCATATTCTCATTCAACTACCTGCTATATTTCTTGGTCATTATTTTTTTTGTTATACAAAATAAATTGGGGTCTCTCGGGGGAGGGGATATCAAACATAGAAGATGTAGTTGTTTTGTGTCATACATAAAAATAGAAAGAAAAAAAATGAGGCATAGAAATCCTAGCAAATGTCTTTGTTTGTGCGGTGAAAGAGGGTCGGCTAGCTGAAATTCTTGATGCCGAAATAGTTAAAGACGCACATAATTTCGAGAGAGTGATAGAAAAAGTAGCGGATCTGGCAAAAAGATGTTTGGTGTTAAGAGGTGAAGAAAGGCCTCCAAATTCCAATGAAAGAATTAGCCGTGGAGCTCCGGGGATTAGTGCAAATTATGGAAGGGGACTGATTTTCCCACTCCTTTTTTATCAACTTACACTCCATTTTTCTAAACAAAAAGGAGTGTAGGTGGATAAAAGAGGAGTGGGAAAATCATTTACCATTATGGAAAAGCATCCAGCTGGGGGAAAAGCTGATGATATTTGTTTTATGTCTTATTTTTTTCTTGAGAAAGTCATGTAGATTTTTTTTGTGCTTCAATAAACTAGTAGATACATGCAAATTTTGTCCTTAAGCACTTCCACCAATTCCCTTTTTGTCATGGGCTTAGGCTCCAAAAACAAACCCCACAAAGAAAAAGTTGCCATGACAAAAAGTGGGCTCACGAAACTGGGCAAGTTTGAAGACAAGACTTGTTTGGACAAGCTGACGTTAGAAGCCAATTTAAATACCAAAAAATACCAAAAAATTCATAATTTTTTTTCTATAAATACCTAGCAATTTTCTTCACTTTCCACACCAAAATCCATACAAATTCCTCTCCTCATATCTCATGTAAATAGTGATTGTCCTTGGGTTGCCATGACAATGGGTGGGAATGCATCAAAAAATTGCTAAGGTAGTCACTATCGAATAATAATTCCCTTAAAAATATAAATTTATAACAAATTTAGTAGATACGACATTAAGACTGAAGAATTAGTCAAAAAACAGATATTTTCGGTTGAACCTGAGACTTCCTTCAACCAAGTAAAGAGAACTATCATTAAATCAAAAGTTAATTGGTTGCACATTTTCTACTATTTGGTAAATATTTAATTTCAGGCACGTCAAAGTTGACCCAGAAATTCATATTAATTCATCATGAGTTTTGAATTAATTTCTTCTTATTTTCCGGTTACATGATTAATTTCTTTCAAATAGATAATAACCAAAGTTAGCCCATGACAAAGGTCACAGTCTGAATGATCAACCTCCTGACTTAATCAACTCCACTATTTCTCAACTTTCTAGAAACCAATCAAGGTCGATAATTTCTCGTTCTACACCACTTGATTATTGCTGTGACTCTTTTATAAACATAGACTCTGTAGCCCCTCATAAAAAAACTACAATAAAAAAAAATTTCCTTTCTTGCAAAAACATAATTCACAAATATAATTTATTTAATGACTTTGGTCATTACCATCGCTAATCTTGCTTAGCATGTGAACTGGTCTTAGTTTAAGCCATTGTTTTCACTCCTTGTGCGCTTGACTTTGCCCACACACCATCGCTTATTTGACTGAGTTACCAAATCAGTACACGCCGCCAGGAAGACATTATTTATTTATTTATTAATTCCCTCCATATAAAATCACACTTTCTTTAGTCACAAAACATTAATACAATTTCCAGTCCAATATTAATTCTTTACATGTGAGTATGATTATAATTATGCACCTCTCTCTGGTTGTGATATTAGGGGCTGCAATATTTACAACAATAGCAGCAGCTCGAGCCCTGCCTCAAGCCCTGCCTGGCTGCAGAGATAAATGTGGTGATCTAACAATTCCTTTCCCATTTGGCATTGGTGATGGCTGCTACCTTCGACCCGAATTCAACCTCACTTGCGACCAATCCACCACACCGCCATCGGCAAACTTGACGGGCCACACAATCCGCATTTCTGACTTTTACCTTGCTGAGGCAGAGTTGCAAGTAATGACCTTCACATCCAGAGATTGTTATGACACCAAAGGTCTCAGAACCTACAAGAACACCCCCATACTCTGGCTGCCTCCTCCTTATACAATCTCTGACACCAAGAACAAGTTTGTCGCCGTTGGTTGCGACACATACGCTCTTTTCCAAGGATACAGAGGCGAAGAGAGGTTCATAACCGGGTGCATGTCCTTATGTGACAGCCTAGGCAGCGTCGAATACCAGGACTCTTATTGCTCCGGCATTGGGTGCTGCCAAACTTCCATCCCCAGCGGACTGAAAAACTGTACTGTCCAATTGAGTAGCTATTACAATCATACTTTAATAATGGACTTCAACCCCTGCAGCTATGCTTTCATTGTGGAACAGGGCCAGTTCAAATTCAACAGTACAAGTTTTCAACAACTCAACAGCATAAGTCAAATTCCAATGGCTATAAATTGGGAAATTGGGGATGAGACATGCGATATTGCAGCTCAAAAGAGAGAAGATTTTGCATGCAAGGCAGATTATAGCAAGTGTGTCAACAGGAACACTAACATCAATGGGTCTGGTTACATTTGCCAGTGCTTGCCAGGTTACCAAGGGAATCCATACCTCCCACATGGTTGCCAAGGTAATTGATTTTCTATATCTTCGCTTCGCATATAATTTATATGCACACAATCTAATAAATATTTGTAAATGCTAGTTTATGTTACTGGTAAGCTCAAACTTGGCATTTTTACCTGATGTTCATGGATTTAATTCCTTCTTCTCAGATTTTGATGAGTGCAAGGCTTTGAACCCCTGCAGTATTGGATCCTGTGAGAACTTAGATGGAAATTATTCTTGTAAATGTCCCAAAGGGTACAAAAACGACGGCACGAATAAACAGAGTTGCATCAAAGACGACCCCAGCAATCTCCTGCTGATTATTTCATTGGGTATGTTTCATTTACATGTAACAGGAATAATCATTTTCATGGTGATATATATTTGATCATATACTTTGTCAGAAACTATTACTATATATATTCTTTCTGATCAATCTATCCTTTCCTTTACATCTTACCCCAAAAATGTTACATAGATTATATACATATATAAGCAAATTATAAAAGAAACTTAGTTGTGATTTTTCAACTATATGCAGGTGTAAGTGGAGGTTTCTTGGTTTTACTGGTTGGAATTTCACTGATATATTGGCGAATGCAGAGAAGAAAGTTCACCAAGCTCAAGGAACAATACTTTATACAAAATGGTGGCTTATTCTTACAAGAACAACTTGCTAGTCAAGTAGGTTCTGTGGAGACAACGAAAATCTTTACTGCAGAAGAACTTGAGAAAGCCACAAACAATTACCATGAAAGTAGAATTCTCGGTGAAGGAGGCTACGGAATAGTTTACAAAGGAATATTGCCGGATAGCAACAGAGTAGTTGCCATAAAGAAGTCCAAAATTGGTGTCCCAACACAGAAGGAGCAGTTTGTCAATGAGTTGATTGTTCTTTCTCAAATCAACCATAGAAATGTGGTGAGGCTATTCGGTTGCTGTTTAGAGACATCTGTGCCTTTACTAGTTTACGAGTTCATCGCAAATGGCACTCTTTTCGAGCACATCCATCATATAAATGGCAGAGGATCATCTTTTTCATGGGAATTACGATTGAAGATAGCAGCAGAAACTGCAGGAGCATTAGCATACTTACACTCCTCTGCTCTCATGCAGATCATACACCGAGATGTGAAGGCAACAAATATACTATTAGATGATAATTACACGGCTAAAGTGTCAGACTTCGGAGCTTCACGACTGATCCCTCTAGATCAAAATCAACTAACAACATTAGTGCAAGGGACATTTGGATACTTAGACCCTGAATACTTCCTTACAAATCAACTAACGGAAAAGAGTGATGTCTATAGCTTTGGAGTTGTCCTTATGGAGCTCCTAACAAGCAAAGTGGCTCTTTCTTTTGCCAGGCCCGAGGAAGAGAGAAACCTAGCAAGTTTCTTCGTTTGTTCAATGGATGAAGATCACTTGTATCAAATTCTTGATGATGACATAGCCAACGAGAGCAATATTGAGACATTACAGAACGTGGCCGATCTCGCAAAAAGATGTGTAAGGTTAAAAGGGGAAGACAGGCCTAGCATGAAAGAAGTAGCAATGGAATTAGAGGGAATGAGAATTGCAGCAAAACATTCATGGGGAAAAGATGATATCTGTGCAGAAGAAACTGAGTACTTTCTCGGCTCACCTAAGTCAGACACTTATCTTTTGAATGTTGGAGCTGATTGTGGTCCTAGTGGTACCAGTAGTGGATATGACAGCATGCAAAACCAACTGTTGATGCCAAATGATGATGGCCGATAACTAACAACCTATTGCTAGGGCCTTTGTAAATATCAAACAGAGCTTGTAGGATTCTTCTTTGTAAAAGAGGATAAGATGGTTATGGTAAAAGAAGTTAAATTATAAAAACAATTTGTGTCACTGCTAGAATTTGTTCGTGAATCACTATGTTGGTCCGCATGGAATTTCTGGAACTAGTGATTACAAATCTCATTTTTTCTTGTTTGCCCCGACATTTTAATTATTATAATCTTCTTTTTTTGGTTGGCCGGACTTCAATTAGTTTTAATCTTTGTTTTAATCTCGCCGGACTTAACAGAGAAATAAACCAGTAAAGATGAGGAAGACAAATTAAACCAGTCCTATCTCCTTTACTTCATTCCTCTTAATTACTCAAAAGTTTAATTAAGTGGTGAACATATGCCATGGCCTTACGTGGGGATGGGAGGATGCTCGCTATGCAAGTAATGATATTGATGCGACTGGTTGTAAATGCAACAGCAGCAACAGCTCAAGCCCGGCCTAATTGCCAAGACAAATGTGGTAACCTCACAATCCCATACCCATTTGGCATGGGTGAAGGCTGTTACCTCCGACCAGAATTCAACATCACTTGTGATCAATCCACCCAACCGCCGTCAGCCTACTGGATGGACGGTAGGAACAGAATTACCAACTTTTCTGTCGCTGATGGCGAGTTGCAAATAATGCTAGACGTAGCCATGGATTGTTATGACGATTCAGGTGAGGAAACAGAGGACAGCTTCTCTACTTGGCTAGAGCTGCCTCCTCCTTACAGCATGTCCCATACACAAAACAATTTCACCACAATAGGCTGTGACACTGTAGGAATCTTCGTAGGTGAGCGCTCGGGGGATGGAGGCCCAAAGAAAGAAAAGGTCAAAGCCGGCAACAGCGTCACCTTGTGTGATGATGTTCTTGGCGACGCACTTCCAGACTCTTGCTCTGGATTTGGCTGTTCCCAAGCTTCCATCCCCGTTGGACTGCGAAACATTTCCACTTTTCTTCAAAGCCTGACTGTCGGCAATCGATCGGGGATTTATAATCCGTGGTACGCTAAGTACCCTTGCAGCTATGCCTTCATTGTGGAACAAGGCAACTTCTCATTCAACCCCAACACAACTTTTCAAGAACTCAACAACTCAAGGCAGCTTCCAGCCGTTCTGAATTGGGCAGTTGAGGGTGAGTCATGTGATGCAGCTCAACAGAGCCCCAACTTTCCATGCAAGGAAAATACCAAATGTGTCGAACGGACGACCATCGGTGGTCCGCCTGCTTACATTTGCCAGTGCTCGTCAGGTTATCTAGGGAACCCGTACCTCCCAGATAGTTGCCAAGGTCATCCCTATAGCATACACACACACACACACGCGCGAAATATATAGATATGTGTCTAATGAATTAATAATGTTCACTTGCCTGACTATGTTTTGTTAAAAACTATGAATATGAACCATTGATAAGGCTCATGCCTGAATATGTGAACCTAAATTCACAGTTGTCCGGCAACGTAAATTTGACAAGAGAATAATTATACTGTCTTATAATAACATGTGAATGTGTGTGTTAGTTGTTTTTACTGGAAAGCTAAAGATTGGAATTTTGCATGGTGTTAATTGTGATAAATTTGGTTTTCCTTACTATTCAGATATTGATGAGTGCAAGGATTCGAACCCCTGCAGTATTGGAACGTGCATAAATTTATCTGGAGATTATTCTTGTAAATGTCCCAAAGGGTACAAAAACGATGACAAGAATCAAAAGAGTTGCATCAAACACAATCCCAGCAATCGATGGAAGATCATTCTCCTGCCTGTTATTTCATTGGGTATGTTTTATGTACCAACCTACGTATGTTTCCCCCTTCTCAGTACTAAACATTGATTAATCTCACTAACAAGACCCAAATTAAACTGAATAAATATCCTTCATTGTGATACATGTAATCTTATTTCGTCTTAACATATTACTTTCTCAGAAGCATTTTATCCTAGAAAGTAAAGCACAAGGTAAACAACAAAACCAACATCCAGAGTTTAAGACTTTTCACCAATCTATCTTTAACACTCTTTTTTTTCTTTTCTAATTTTATTTTTATGACTAGATCTGCATAAAAACTTACAAAATAAAACTTGGTTGTGACAATTTTCAATTATGTGCAGGTGTCTGTGCAGGCCTCTTGGTTTTACTAATTGGAATTTCATGGATATATTGGGGAATGCATAGAAGAAAGATCATGAAACTCAAAGAAAAATACTTTAAAGAAAATGGTGGTTTATTGTTACAACAACAACTTGCTATTCAAGGAAGCTCCATGGAGACAACAAAAATCTTTACGGCAGAAGAACTTGAGAAGGCCACAAACAATTACCATGAAAGTCGAGTCCTTGGTGAAGGAGGATATGGAACGGTTTACAAAGGAGTATTACCAGATAACAAAGTGGTTGCCATAAAGAAGTCAAAAATTGGTGTCTCAACTCAGAAGGAGCAGTTTGTTAATGAGATGGTTGTTCTTTCTCAAATCAACCATAGAAATGTGGTGAGGCTATTGGGTTGCTGTTTAGAGACACCAGTACCTTTACTAGTTTACGAATTCATCACCAATGGCACTCTTTTTGAGCACATTCATAATACAAAGGACAAGGGATCACCACTTTCATGGGAATTACGATTGAAGATAGCAGCAGAAACTGCAGGAGCACTAGCATACTTGCACTCCTCTACTTCCATGCCAATCATACACAGAGATGTGAAAACAACTAACATACTATTAGATGGGAATTACAGAACAAAAGTGTCAGACTTTGGAGCTTCAAAATTGATTCCTCTGGATCAAACTCAACTAACAACTTTAGTACAAGGGACACTCGGATACTTAGACCCTGAGTACTTCTGTTCAAGTCAACTAACAGAAAGGAGTGACGTTTACAGCTTTGGAGTTGTCCTTATGGAGCTACTAACGAGCAAAGTGGCACTTTCTTTTGACAGGCCAGAGAAAGAGAGAAACCTAGCGAGCTTC
The DNA here is from genome assembly GCF_965620075.1 of Prunus avium. Taxonomy (NCBI): domain Eukaryota; kingdom Viridiplantae; phylum Streptophyta; class Magnoliopsida; order Rosales; family Rosaceae; genus Prunus; species Prunus avium. The sequence goes on from NC_142287.1 coordinate 32,144,391, forward strand.
TTTGTTTGGTCAATGGAGGTGGATCGCTTGAATCAAATTCTTGATGATGAAATAGTCAAGGAGGGAAATATTGAGACACTAAGAAATGCGGCCGATCTCGCAAGAAGGTGTGTAAGGTTAAAAGGGGAGGATAGGCCTACCATGAAGGAAGTAGCAATGGAGCTAGAGGGAATGAGAATTATGGCAAAGCATCCATGGGGGAAAGCTGATTGTCCAGAGGAGACCGAGTACTTGCTTGGGTCAGGTAAGTCAGAGGCTTATGTTGTGGATGTTACAGCTGATTGTGGTCATCCTAGTGGTACAAATAGTGGATATGACAGCATGCAAATCCAGATGTTAATGTCATATGGTGATGGGCGATAATAATCTATTGCTTGTTGCTATACGGTCTAGTTGTGATGTATTCTACAAAATGTAAACCAATATCTTCTTCTTTGTTGTTCTTATTGGTTTATATGGATGTTGTGAATTCAAAATGTCTTTCTGCCAGTGATATAGATGATCAGTTGAGACTTCAATTAAGACAACAGAGAAGTTACTTTTACTGTTTGGATCAAATATTTTTACTGTTTGGTAACTATGCAATTTAGTACAGTTCAAAGTTTGACCCAGTAATTCACCCCCGACTTAATAAAAATTGGGAAAGCAAAATTGTTGCTGGCATACATATGCTTGCTTCCTTTGGGATTCAAATTGATTTGGGATGTCAGAATTTTGAGGTTGCTCTGTTTTCTTAGATGCTTGATTTGGGATTCAAACTGATTTGGGATGTCAAAATGTGGCCAATCTCGCAACCAAATGCTTGATGTTACAAGGGGAGGAAAGGCCTACAATGAAAGAGGTAGCCATGGAGCTGGAAGGAATGAGAATTATGGCAAAGCATCCACGGGGGAAAGCTGATCCAGAAGAGACCGAGTACTTGCTTGGGTCAGCTAAGTCAGATGCTTATCGTGTGGATGTTACAGCTGATTGTGGTCATCCTAGTGGATATGACAGCATGCAAATCCAGATGTTAATGCCATATGATGATGATGGTCGATAGTCGATAATCTATTAACTTGTTGCTGTAGTGATGTAGTTTAGAAAATGTAAACCTATGTCCTCTTTCTTTGTTGGCAATTTCAGTTTATTTGGATGTTTTTAATTCAAGATGTCTTTCTGCCAGCGATATATGATCAGTTGAGAATTGAATTGATCTTTTTTCAATTAGAGATGTCCTCGCATGCATTTAATTGCAAAATGTCTAGAGTGAGTTTTGTCCGAATTTTTGTTTGCGAACATATCTTCTTAACATTGCAACTAAGACAAAACACAGAAATTATTTTAGCAGCCCTAGACATGAACAACAACGACACAAGGTTTTCACTGCATTGCAATTGCTATTATCAAATCCTCATGCAAAAAGTGTATATGTAGCTGTATCATAGATCAACACAAGGCAATATTAAATGGGCTCTTAAGGTTCTGTTTGGTTTTAGAAGATGATGTGACTGACAATCCCAACTTATTGTTTCCCCCTTCTAATTAAATTAGAAGCAGACATAGGTTGACAAGTACAAAGAAGAACCAGAAATAGACTTTAATCACAAGCAGAACTTCCTGTGAAAATAATTGAATCAACCAGATGCCATAGTAAAGGGACATACAAATATCAACCAGATGCCAGTGGAATTGGGGAAGCCATATGAGAAGGAAGCAAAAGACTTTCACAACTAGTAAGTTTAAGCAGCCCCATTCAGACATATCAAACACTTCACTAGCTAGATCCTTGGATGAACTTGTTGCCTCTGTAAATATCAAACACTTCGGGTGGCATCTTTCTTCAGCCTGCAAAATGCAAAAGGAAATCTTGTCAAAATAACTTACCAGCAGTGGAACTTAAGACTCCAAAAAGGTAAGAATTTCCATTTGCACAAGTTTATTGAGGTATTCAAATTTCATGAAATTCCACAAACAAGTAATTAAATTCTTTGAAATTTAATCAGGAACCAGTTAATTAAATTTTTAGGAACTTAATGGGGCAGATGGAGCCCAAATACAATATACAATTTGTTGAAATGATAATTTTTATTAAATAAATAAGGTACAAGAAAAAGGGGGATGGCTGCCTACGTGGAAATTTATTAAAAGTGAATGACAACAATAAAAATTCATCTAAAAGGAATAAAAGTTCTTTTGTATCAAACATTAAGGGTCGTTTGGTGCATGTGGAGATTGAATCTGACTCGTTGCAGATGATTCAGATGATTAGAGGTGAGCGTCAAGTTGATGTTGCGGTGGAAGCTATTGTGTTTGATATTAAGATGCTTGCTGGCAAGCTCCAACATGTTTTTTTAGCTACTCCCCGTCAGTGCAATAAGGCAGCGCATGAGGTTGCGGCCTTTGTGTCCAGAGTAGGTGGTAACCACGTTTGGGACCAAGTGTGGCCTGAGTGGGTTTTTGATATTTTAGCTAGCGATGTAAACCTTGCTATTCGTCTCTAATAAAACTCTCTTTGTTTGGAAAAAAAAAAAAAAAAAAAGGAGTGATAGTTCACTCAATCTCAAACTCCTCAAGACTCATGGCCTATAAAAGAGCCATGCATGTGATTAGAGAAGAGGAGAAAAGCAGAGAAGAGGGCAGCCGCAGAAAAAAAAAACCCAAAAAAAAAAACAACAACAACAAGCACACTAGAGAAAGCAAGAGCCATCTCAAGGTAAAATCATAGTTTTATGGCACAGTTTTCTTGTTTGCTCAAGACTCCAGGTTTGTTTTCAAAACATCCAGTCCACAACCAATAGGGAAGATTGTCTTCCATGATTATTTCAATCATCATATTTTATGGCATAGTCTATTCCAACAAGCAACTCCTAATAAATGCTTCCAGGAGCAGAGAATGCCTCAAATCATAGACGTAGAGAGTTGAGGAGGACATGGTGGTGAACCCACCATGGAATCAAAATCAAAGAAGGAAAGTATGTAATTACAAGCCTCTGTATCAAGCATCTAAAACCAAAAGGGCCCTCACAGCAATTGAATTGCCTCCCTATGAGTACTTGCTACCAGCAAGTCAACAAAAAAACAAAAAAAAAAAAAGAGAAGAAGAAGAGAGCCAACGGAGGGAGAGAGAATGGAGCAAAAGAAAAAAAATGGTGGGTTTGCTTGTTGTGTTTAGTTTTTTATTTTTTTTTTATTTTTTTATTAAAGGCCAAAGGCCAATGACTTTATTCCTCAATAGAATGTAAAGAACGCAAATCATTTTGAAGGTAAGAGTGAAGCCAGCTAGGCCCCTCTTCCATCCAGTAACATGTCTCATTACAAGATAAAGCAAATTTGGCTAATTGGTGAGCCACAAAATTACATGTACGAGGTTGGTGTTGCTAGGATACAGATACGAAACGACGAAGTAACTCTTTCAATTCCTCTATCAACTCTCCTTCCATGCTCATGTCAAGTTCAAATCGTTTTACGGCATTAATCATCTCTAAGCAATCACTTTCAATAATTAACCTTGTGAATCCTGCATCTATTGCCATTCGACAACCTGCAATCATAGCCAAGGTTTCAAAAGCCTTAGGGGAAAGACAACCAATTACCAGTTTAGCCATGGCACCCATTAATTCCCATTAGTTGCAAAGAGACAAAACAAAGAGGGAGGCAGCTAGAAGAAAAAAAATAAAATAAAAAAAGGGGGTTGTGTTGCACAGCCCCTCCTAGGGGTCATCATTATGCCTGCGAGCCCATGGGCCGATGGGAGCCTGGCCCAGCTCGTTGTTGAGTGGGTCGGGGTTGGGCTTAGGTGTCTAAAGCCCGGCCCAGCCTGTTTGAGCCTAAGAAAGCCCGGCCCACGGGCTCACATACATATAAATAAATATATAACAAAACCCAAGTTGAATGAAAGATGGAGAAAATCATTATTGATTATCATTGTAAGAACAAAAAAAAAATGAAGTATGGGATAAAATATGAGTTTATTAATATGGCGGTTGTATAACTATATCTTTATATTTATGGAAGAAAAAGAAAGACAACTATGAAATTATGAACAAAGAAAAAAATGGAGACACAAACATATAGACAATTATAAATAGAGAACTATGAAAACAATGGAAACATAGAAACACACCAAAACATAGAAAAAATAAATAAAGAATTGACAAAAAAATCCGTATAAAAAAAATACAAAATAAAGTAGGCCCATTTAGGCTCGGCCCGTTCGGCTTAACTCGGCCCAGCCCAATGGGCTAAAAGCCCATCTCATGAGATGGGATTGGGCTTTGAATTTTCTAAAGAAAAAAAACCCGGCCCGTTATTTCTCTCTCCTTTTTGAAGCCCGATCCAAGCCCATTAAATTTGAACCGATCTGGCCCGACCCAGCACATTGACGAGGCCTAGCCCCTCCCTCTCTTGGATGATTGTCTTTGTCTACTTTGACTAAAAAAAAATGAGTAAAGAAAAAGAGATTGGCAATAGGGAAAGGACTGCTACAGTAAACAAAAAAGAAAAGAAGATTAGGCAAAACAAATACTCAAGCAAGCTTTCTCTTTGGTTTCTGAAGCAAGAAGACAAATTGGATCAAAGCCTTCAATATGGCCCATGGCAAGGCACAGTTTGTACATTCAAAGAAAGAAGACAAAAAGTCAGCAACATGTTCGATTCATTATTACACATGATTTATCATGTTATTCACCCATTATTTTGAGTTAGTTCTTGACATTTTATAGCTTTTTACTTTCTTTTTGTGTTTTCATAGATTTTAACTTGGTTAGAATGAAAATGAGCTAAAAGTGCATGATTGGTTATAAATTCTGTTTTTGTTCATTTTCGTAGATCAACTACTTGGCCTTGGATCAGCATGCTCCGGTGCTCGGATGAGGTGAAGATCTTCATGAAACTTGTTCCAATGGATGTTAACTACAACATACCCAAATTTGAGCTCAATTGGACAAGTATAGCCCATCCAACCGATCCTACATGTTACAACAGCTCTGGAAATTTGTCTTGGGCCAGTTTTACCTCCATAATGTTATGTTGATTCTTCTTGTTACCATACCATTTGGTAACAAGAAATTACTTTGATTGAGTGTAATTTCTGAGACAAAGAGCATCTTTGTGAAGACAAAAACTCATCATGGCAAGGAGACAAGGAGGAAACAAAGTCAAAAGTACCATGATGAAAGGAGGAGAGAGATGAGAGCATAGGGAAGGCATCTTCCTTTAGGCAATTGACTGGGGCAGATTGTAGGAAGGAGGAACGGATCATTCCATAATTTTGCAGAGATTTTGGAGCTGGAGATGAAGCTTGGAGCTAGGGAGCTCAAGGAGGAAGACAAGGGCAACAAAGCAAAGAGTGGAAGAGATTTCCACCATTGAAGACCTTGAGCTCCCATGTTCACAAAATCTGTAACTTCTTTCTAATTTTATTTTGAGTTTGTATTTGAAATAAGTATGAGCAACTAAACTCCATATCTAGGGCTTAGGTTGAAGCCCTAAACATGAAAACCTTATTGTTTTGATGCTTGAGTGTATGAAAATCTAGATATTGTTGATGAATTCCAATTCACCAAATTAATCTATCCTTGATGTGTGTTTTTCCTTGGTTGGCCATCTTTGAAAGCATGCTTCTTGAGATTGTTGGGATTATGTGTATCTTCATATTGTCCTAAGCAATAAATGGATGAAGTAAGAATCATCCATGTGAATTGGTTTCTTGAATGCCTAATGTAAACATCATGCTATTAGGATTCTTGTGGTGTTCATATTCTCTTTGAGCTTAATGGGTTTTTCTTGTAATTGAATCAAAGTACTAAGCACACCTAGATTCGGTTATAGGGAAGGCACAAGCATTGTAGCACTAGCACTGCACTTTACGTATATTAGAGAGAATCAATGCGTCTTGAGCCACTAGTACTGGTCTTGATTGCGTCTTCATCAACACGTTTAGAGTTCATCACTTGAGTATCCATGAACATGGGTAGAATTGTTTAGGGTGGATTCCGAAACCCTAGTGTTTGTTACATTGTACTTTCACACCTTGATAACTCATCTCTGTCATTCACATTTAAATTTAAGGTTCATTTACTTTCATGCATTAGAATTAGGTCACTTGAACCAAACCAAACCCCCCCCCCCCCCCAAAAAAATTGTGTTTGTGTGTTTACATTGTTTGAAACGTGGTGTGTTTTTGTCATCGCTTTTTGTCTGTTTTTGTACTTGGTTTTGGATTTTGATCCGCGCTGTATTCTACGTTTTTGTGTGCTGAATCCAACCATTTAAAGAACGTGAAATTTGGACAAATGGTTGAAAAGTTATAGGCCAAACACTGAACAGAGGTCGAAACTGAAAAACAGAGAAACGAATCTGTCCAAATAGTGATAAAAGGGTGATAGAAAGTGCTGTTTGTATTTCTCTTTGGTTTCTTGTGTTGTTTCATTTCTCTTACTTTTCTTTGCTCATTTTTAGTTTCCATTTTGCATTTGTGCATGTGTGGTGTGTTAAATTAGTGTTCTTTATGTACTCAAATTAGAACTTATAGGAAGCCGACAAGTTCTTCGTGGGATCGACCCCGTACTTACATAATCTAAACCTCAATAGATTCGTGCACTTGCGGGTATTTTTAATTGGTTGTTTGCACATTTATTTGTGTCAATTAGAAAATACAACACAACACGGAAACAAGCAAAAGAGAAAATAGAAGAAAATGAAGATTATGGGTACATGGGTTACCACGCGAAATATGAGAGAGGAAGAAACAACTTGTTTCTTCTTTTGATGATGCAGCAGAAGGCCTAGGGAGGTGTACGAACTGGTCCGGAACAACAACAAAATATCAAATGCTCTCGTTTTGATTTCTGGTGGTCTCAAGTTGTGGTACACATATACCCCTTTTAAAAGAAATTCATATTGCCTAATCCTGTATGGACAAGGGGCTTACTGCTTTCCTGGATGCTCAAGGGGTTCCAATGCAATAAGGAGGCTAATTCATACTTCACTTGGAGAAGGATTTTTATCCTTGGGTGTCTTGGTCAAATTAAAAGACATTTGCTTTTGGCACCAAGCCGTAAAAGAACCAGCTGGAGTAAAGGCACTAATCAAAAATCAATTGGGACTAGCATAGTAAACACCTCTCTCAAGACCCAATGATCTCAAGTACAACGGGCTCGTTCATAACAAGTCTCAGGCCCAACGGGCTTGTCCATTAAAAAATCCAATTGGTGAATTATTGGTGCAAAGTCCCAAATTCACAAATTATGGATTAATTGGCTCAAATAAAAAAAAGTCTCATTAATTCCCAAATTGTCTAGTGAAGACTCAAGTGGTACAAAACCACACCAAATCTCAAGTGGAACAAGACCACACCAAATCCAAAGTGGTACAAAACCACGTCAAAATCCCAAGTGGTACAAAATCCAACGAAGGCCCGAGTGGTATAAAACTACACAAATTAAACAGTCTTTTTGGAACTACGTCGGTTTGATCCCATCAAGTGTACGAATGCAGTCTAGCATCCCACTAGACACAACTGCAACCAAATTTGAATCCTTGGTTTATTTTAACCAAATTCGCCAAAACACTTTTCCAAGTGCAAATGTCAAGTTTAGAAAATTAGTGGGTTAATCGAAATTGCTCATTATTTTTCTTGGACATTAATAATAAGAAAAATGATACATGCAAATTTCAATGAGATTAAATTCACATCTCTCAAACACAAATTCTCAGTTAGTGGGCCACACTTACCTCTTAATTTCCAATTTTTCCCATGGGTCATCTACATATGAAAATTTCAGCATCTCCAAATTGTCTCAAAGACACAAATTCTTAATTAGTGGGCTACACTTACCCATTAATTTACAAATCTTAAATCCGAACAGAATACCTGGTTTATTCTTAACCAAATTCGCCTCCAAACACAATTCCATATCGAATCCTTTGTTTATTCAGCTAAATTCACTCAAACACTTCTCAATACAATTCAAATCAAATTACCCTCGCAATGAGTCATTTATTCATTGCAATTCTTTGAACTACGAGTGGCTTTATTCCCGCAAGGGATACGTAGGTATCCTGAGGTTCAACTTAGGGGCAGCAGCAAAAAACACACACATTTTGTTTCTTTATTATAGAATCAAAGGGTGTTCTCTTAAAACAAAGGATTGTAATCAAAGGGTGTTCCCTCAAATGGGTCGAACCTAAAATAATAAAACTTTATTATTTAATTAATGGTGGTGAAATTATATTGGAAGATTCATATTTTTCTTCAACATTTAGTCAAAGTAAAGAAAATCTTTGGGTTGAAAACAGAAACACTGCAAAACAAGCAACCGATTAAACAGAATCTGTCCTTTTCTTGCAATCAGTTCAGTCTACTGACTACTATTCAGTGGTGTGAGATATGGTCTTGGCGCGCAGCCAGATGCTTCCAAATTCCATCTCCATGGACCATGCATCATCCGAAAAATAGACACAATCAATGCGTAAATTTTCCACGGCATGTGGCCATGGACTGCAACGTTATTGGAACCCGCCAAATGACTCTCGATGGGCCAATGCCATGCGCACCAGTCTTTACGGCAAAAGAATTTGACATGCATATATCCTTTACCAAGTCTCCTTGGTAATGGCGGCGGCAGCGGCTACAGCAGCTCAATTAACTCTACTAAATTGGCAAGACAAGTGCGGAGATGTCACAATCCATACCCATTTGGCGTCACTGAAATTAGACAAATCGGAAACCGTTTCGACATCCAATTGATCAAAATCTGATCCTACACTTTTCTGCACTCCACAGAGTTTGTTTATTCTAATTCTCAAACAAGCTGTGCACATATAGAGATACTACACACTCATTTTATCAATAGAAACAGATGAAATATTCCTATAATTATAATATTCTTAGGAGCATAGACGAATCAAATTCTGTTTTTTTTCTTTCCTTGAAATCAATTAGGAGCAGAGACTTTGAACACATACGTCAACAACAAAAAAGAAAAGCAATTGCTGTTATTGGTAGAAAAAGAAAAATCCAGCTAATGAGCTATTCATTTGGTTTCTCAATTGTTCTTGTGATTGTAGTGAAACCATACTAGAATTGTAGTCTCATTTTTTTTGTTTTGTTTTTTTTTTCTTGCATTGCAGGTTTTTAATGGAGTAATCTTGTTCGTTTATGTCAATCTTGAAGTTGGACCATCTACTGTACTTTGGATTTAACATCTTTGGTGGTGTTTGTTTTGCTGTCATGGAACTTCTCATTCAAGTGATCATGTTTGTAGTACTTTTAGGGTTGGATATAAACTTTTATGTTTAGATGATAGTTCTTGGGGCCAACTTGTGCAATTTATTTAAGTTAATAATCAATTGAAGGACCACCTGCTCTCAAGCAATTCTATGTGAAAAGGCTATTTGAATACAAGGCCAACCTCTTTATCTCAAAGCTTGTTCCATTTGATATATGACGGTTTATACCATTTAGTTTTATTTTTCATTAATGTTCTCCAAAATGATCATACCATTCACATTGCAGAATTTCTCATTGATAAACAGTTATAGGTACTGCTTTCCATTCTATATGTTTTTTCTCTATTGAATTGAATATCCCTTTTGGCTGTTGTGCTTTGCTTGTTTCTGAACAGATAATTACGAACAATTTATTGACACTTGAAAATTGAGTTTCGTTTTACATGTACATGATGAAAAAAAACCTAAACACTTCCTTGTAGTGGAAGGAACAATATCCGAATTTGACCAAAAAAGAACACACACATTTTGTGTTGTTGCAGACACCTTGCTAGCCATGTCCTTGGTTGTCTGGGTTTCCTGCATTCACACCATGAAATTAAACAACATCACAAGGCCCGCAACCGATACATTTAAAGAAGGAAAAAAATATAGACTTGTAGAAGCAAACCTCATACTTCTACAAGCAAGAAGTTGTGAATATGAATCTTAAACCTTTTTTTCTTGCTCTAACAAGAAATGCAAACTAGCACCCCATTATATTTACCTTTACTGAAGAAAAAGAAACAAGTTACTGAACCTAACAAAATCTTCCAACCAAAAAACTTCATACTAAATTAAGCAAAGGGTACAAACTATTAATCACACATTATCAGAGCCACATCATTAAACTAGAAGCAACAAGGCTAACGGCTGACTTCACAACCTTCCTACACTTCTACTACATCTCCACAAAGTTTGTAACAACGTTTATTCTAGAATTCTTAATCAATAGAAACATAAGAAATATTCCTATAATGATAAAATTCTTAGAAGCAGAGACGAATCAAATTCTTTTTTTTTTTTTTTTCAAATCAATTAGGAGCAGAGACTTACCCATACCTATTTCGCACAGAAATCTTGCGATGGAGGATCCTCTTCAAAACTTATCACAGAACCCCCAAATCAATAACCCATGGCTCAGATTTTGAAACAACCACACCTAGGAATACCCATACCTATTTCGCACAGAAATCTCGCGATGGAGGATCCTCCTCTTCAACTTGGATGTTTGATTCTCTTGCTTCGTGTCTCTTGATTTTTCTCTTCAACTTGGTTTCTGCTCCAAGCGTGCTTGCGTAGGGCGTCTTTTGGTTTCCCAGCGTACGCGGGTTTCTAGTGGGTAATTAGAAAGGAAACGGGTTAAAATGTTTGAATCAATCTCAGCCACACAAGCTCATTAAAACAGATCCAATGGTTGAGCGCCCCATCCCTCAAATAACACTATTTGAGGGATCCCTCAACTGAAGGGGACTGTATATATATATATATATATACATACATGTATATATGTATATTACAATATATATAATACATATATAATGTATATGTGTATATATGTATACTATACACACACACACATATATATATACAACTCTACTAGGGACTTTTGGCTCTGATACCAGGTACTGGCCCAGACTCTTAAGAGCAAAAATTTTCTCAATCAATTTTAAGCTTTCGAGCGGAAGGTAGTGTAGAGACGTAGAGAATAAACATAATTATTATGAGGAATTCAAACATACAAAGCCAAAACCAAGGATAATAATATAGAGAAATTAAATACGATATCAAACGTAGTATCATTAATATTCAACAAACTTACATAGAAGCAGGGAAAGCAGTAGTGCTTAACAGAAGCTTCGCAGAAGCAGCACGTGAATACACTCAAAACACTCCAAAAAACTCAAAACACAAAGTTTATTTTCTGCTTGAGAGGCAATCTTTTTTTGGTGCTTCGCAGAGGAGGAGAAGCCCTTCATTTAAAGCCTCCTGGCTGTTGACGTGTCAATTAGAGGCAGAAGATCACAAAGCAGCCTACAGTAGAGCGGCATATTCACTTTAATGATTCTGTCCGAACGTTCACGCAAACGGCCAAAAAAGGAAAAAGGCAGACTCTTACAAAAGACAAATAAAGACAGAGTAAAAGCAGGAACGTCTTGCTTTTACCAGAAAAAACGTAAAAGTAAAAAGTTTTATAAAAAATTACAGTAAACACAAATTGTCTTCTTATCAGACATAATATTACTTGGGCCCACCATAAAGATCCGAATGGAGATCCGGATGAAAGTGGTCAAGCATGTCTTCATTAGCAAAAGGGTCCACCTCATCTTCAGGTTGAGTGGCGGAAGCTGATGCCATCGACTCGTCATCTAAATCCAGGATCTCGAGGACTTTCTTTTTCAAATCTTCTTTTGATGAAGAAGAGCCTGGCTGATCTATCAGCATCTGTAGCCTTTGCGAAACACTTAGACTGGCAGAAGAAGTGACCAAAGGCTGAGCAGTGATCGGTACATAAATTACATATCATTTTGTACCCTTTTAACTTATGATTTGGTTATGTTTTTGAGTTAAACTTGTGCTTTTAATCCTTTTTGTGTTTATCTTTCAGTTCATTGAGCTTTAGGTAATAATGATGGCTTTAGAGAGCATAATTCATGCAATTCAAGCATGTTAAGGCCTAATTTGGATGAATGGATGAAGAGCTTAAAGACAAACTCATTTTGGCTACAGCCCCCTGCCAGTCCAGTTCCGTAGGTCATATTGCAAGCTTTGTTTCAACAACCTACATAGCTCGAATGAGGCCACATTCTTCATGAAAGTTGTTCCAATTGGTGTGTACTATAACATATCCAAAATTCAGCCCCATTGGATAAATCTGGAGTCCGTTACCTAGCAAACACAGAACCATGCTCAGGATGGATCTTATCAGCGCAGAAAATGAGTTAGCAATTTGTTTCAGCCTTAACTTCTTCCTCCGACCTTGGATTGGCCCAAATAACATATGGCTGGAAAGAAGACATTCTGAACTTCAATTTCGAGTGCTTAAAGTCCTAATTTGATTAAGAGAAGCCCAAGTTGTAAGCCCTTGAAGTTGCTGGTCATGCTGACCTCAGCATGTGCTGGTTGGATGCTTGGTCATGGTGAGCTAGGTATGAGCTATCATTTCTGGTTGGAAGCTTGGTCATGGTGACATGAAGATGAGCTAGGGCTGCTGGTGGGATCTATTGGTGAAGTGCATCAACCAATTCAAGATTTTCTAATACAAGTGCATCACCCAATTTAGATTTTCTAATACAAGTGCATCAACCATTTCAGATTTTATAAAACAAGTGTTGTATGCATTAGCCATATTGAATTCAGATTTTCACTTCCCCTAAGCCTATAAATAGGGAAGTTCTCTAAGCTTGTAAACACACCCCAAGGGGGGGAGCTCTCAAACACTTCTCTAGAGCTCCCTTCCCTTCTCTCCCTCAAATTCTCTTAGTTTCTCTTTCTAATTTTCAATTGTTGTAATGAAATCTTTTGTGTTTTCCTTAAGTTTTTCTTAGTTCCACTTTACTTTTCATTATGTAAATTCTTTTCTTTAGTCTCAAGTTTGATTAGTTTCCAACTTTCAATTATGGTTCATGTTCTTATTCATTATGCTTATAAGTTAATATGCTGGTTTGAATGATTGATCACCATTAAGGCTTGCATGTTAGCTATCTTGGTTTGAATTAAGAGTATACACCATGCTTTAATTCGAATTGAACTATGAATAGGAAGAGTATGTATGGACATTCGACAACAGGGATTAGATACATGCTTGGTTGTTTAAATTGTTCTTCTATGCTTAATGGGTTCCTAATGCTTAATTTTAGGTTAGACAACAAATGATCAAATTAGGGAATTAGGAACACAAGGTTATGACCACACACCATGGCTTAATCATACATTAGCTAGAATCAATCCGTTAATCTAATTGAACTTGGGAACTTATCTGCTTGAGTTAGTTATTTTCTTTCTTCCTTATTTTATTTATTTCCTTTCTTTTTCATTTCTGTTTTGTGTAGGAAAAATGAATTGGATCATTCAATCACCAATCCTCGTGGGATCGACCTCGCACTTACATATGCTATACTACCAAACGGCTCGTGCACTTGCGAGTATCACAAGTTGAGGATGCAGCTTAATCCATTTTGGTGCAGCTGAAATCCACGCAACAAGCAGCAACAGGATCAAATGAGGGAATAATTGCTGGGGTAATCTTGACAGGAACTAAATGGTCTCTTGTGAATTTGTCCCACCAACGAATTAAGATGCTTCGGACTAAGTTAGGAATATAGGTCCATTCCTCATCAATATCTTCCGAGATAACATATTCCCATTTTAATATCCAAGGTAGCTCATACATTATCATGAACCACATGAACAAAGTCCTCTGATCAGGATGATTCTTATTCCATTTGCAAAATTTCATTTGAAAAGACTCCTTAATTTCAGGAGGAAGGTATTCCATAGTAGGACCCCAGATAAGGACAAAGCTCTTGAACCAATTTGGGAGTTCTTTCAGAGCCCGAAGCTGAAATTGGATGAACCAAGTATGAGAATAGTTTTGATTTTGAAAACATAAGACATATTCCCATGCTTTTTTATAATCCCAGAAATTATATGAATATGGCCTAATTTCAGGATGGATAAATCTTTTAGCCCTTTCAGGGCTGGGACCCCATTCTTCCAAGGAAATAACATTTAGAATTTGGATTTTGGAAAAGGCTATTGTGTTGGTATTTTCACCTCTATGACGATGAACTATATTAACAGATTTAGTTTCAATTAGGAGAGTTTCATAGAATAGACGGGGCTTATTCAAGGGAGGAAGGTTATCCCTTAAATATTTTTCAGCTAGAAAATTCGGATGTTTGTCCAGATCATTCATTTCAATAATTGCTACAGACATATTCATATACTCACGGAATGGATTTTCAGCAATCTGCTTCTCCTTACCCTTATTATATGGAGAAGAAGTCATCAAGGGCTTTGGATCAGTCGGGGAAGACCTAGCAAGAGCTCCTGAAGAGCTCCTACTTGGAGTCATTTGTCCGGAACTCCTGGTTCGCACCCTGCAAAAATTCTTGAGTTAAGAAATCAGGGAGCGCATTAGTTTCACCTTTAATAAATTCAATATCAAAATCGAAAGCAGATAGTATTCCTTGCCATCTTGCGAAAATTTGTTTTGATGCTAAATTTTTTACATCTTTAAACAGAATGTCTTTTGCAGCCTTGCAGTCCACTCTTATCAAGAATTTTTTTATTTAAAAGATCACTCTCGAATTTAGAAACAGCATGGACTATGGCTAGCATTTCTTTCTTAACAGTAGAATAATTCTTTTGAGCCGGTTTCCAAACTCCCGAAGTGAATCTAACCAATTGTTCTGAATTATTGACCTTCTGTTTTAGGATTCCTCCATACCCGATTTCTGAAGCATCTGTTTCTACTATTTTAAAGGCTTCGGGGTTGGCTAAGGCTAAGCAAGGAAGTTCTTTGACTTTAATTTTCAACCTTCTTACCGCTTTAGTGTGTTCTTCTGACCAGGGAGTTGGGTTCTTTTTCAACCTTTGGTATAACAATTTTGAATCTTGAGCCAAATCTTTATAAAAATCTTTTATATAATTAAGACTTCCTAAGAACCTTTGTAACTGTTGCTTGTCCCTTATCTCATCAGGGAACTTTTCAGCAAAGGATATTGCTCGATCAATAGGAACTATCAGTCCCTTATTAATATTGTGTCCCAAAAAACGAATCTTTGAAGAAAATAATTTCATTTTCTTTGCCGAAACCACTAATCCTGCATGCTTCACAACTCTCAAAAAGATATTCAGATGTTTAAAGTGTTGTTCTAAAGAATTAGAATAAACCAAAACATCATCAATATAAACAATGGTGAAAGCTGTGTAAGGATTAAATATATCATTCATAATATTTTGAAACTCAGAGGGAGCATTTTTCAGACCAAACGGTAAAACATTCCATTCGTAATGTCCGAAGGGGACATTAAAGGCTGTTTTGTACCTGTCTTTTTCCGCAATTTGAATTTGCCAATATCCCGATTTCATATCAAATTTAGAAAAAATTACTGCCTTATTCAATCTATCCAAAAGGTCCTTTTTATTAGGAATTGGATATCTAACCCATTTTAAGGCCTTATTAAGAGGTTTGTAGTTTATCACCAATCTAGGTACCCCTCTTTCTAATTCTGTTGCGTTTTCTACATAGAAGGCAGAACAGCTCCAGGGAGATGAGCTTTTCCTAATTAACTTTTTCCCTAATAAATCTTGAATTTCAGATTTACAAATTTCCATTAGCCTAGCATTCATTTGAATTGGCCTAGCTTTGGTTGGGATTTTCTTTTCATCAAAATCAGGCTCATACGGCAATTCCACTATGTGTTTTTTCCTATTCCAAAAAGCATTGGGTATTTCGGCACAAACTTGATTTTCAAACATCTTTTGGATTTCTTCTACCTTTTCTTTTACCCTATTGTCTTGCAGTTGTTCCTCTATTCTTTTGTATTGCAATTCTTCTTTCAGGTGATATAGATAACTTTCTTTCTTCTTTATCTTTTCTTGTATTTCATTAATATACTTATGCTTGGGTGGTTGAGAAAACCTAAAAACTATAGGTTGACCCTCTACCTCAGTTCTTATTCCCTCTTCAGAAACAGAGAAAGGATAAAGCATATTAATGAAAGGGGTTCCTAATATCAGGGACTGGTTTAATCCTTTCACCAAGACAAAAGGGGTTTCAAAGCAAATTCCCTGATTAAGTACAGCAGCGTTAGATAATTTAAACTGAATCCCCATCCTTTGACTATTGACTGCTGTGTGTAGGACTTGGGTAGTTTTCTGAAAATACCTTGTTGGTACAACACCTTCATTTATACAATTAAGATCGGCTCCAGTGTCTATCAGCCCTTCAACAGTAAACTTGTAGGTTTTATTAATAACAATAGTTATCATTGCATACCATTTCTGTGATATCGCCTTATCTATGCTATTAATGAATCTCATAGTATTAACTTGTTCTTCCTGTAGGGTTTCTCTTGTTACAGGTTCTATTTTCTCTTGAAATTCTTCCATTAGGTTTTCGAATTCTAATTGCTCAGATTTTTCTTCTGTATCTTTTTCTGAAAAAGGACGATAGAGTTCTAAAACTCTAACCCTATTTTTTAACTCTCTAAGTTCTTCTTTCAGATCATGGACTTCGCACTGAAGGTCGTTGAGCGTAGGTTCCTTTTTATGAATTTTATCATTCATCCTGTTTACTATAGTCTTAAAACTATAGTTTTCAATTGGTTGTCTTACATTAGCTATGGCCGATTTGGGATTATTTGGTTTGGTTCTAGCTAGCGAGATATAACTTTCCAAAGCTTCTCTCTTCTTTTCTGGATCTTCTATTTTATCAATTAAGTCTACTATTAGACTTTCTTCTTTTCTTAAGACACATATTCTCAGATCTTTAAATTGACAGGCGCACTCTTCCTCGCTACCTAAGCTAGTCTCAGTATCTGATTCAAACAATTCTTCATTCTCTAGTTGGGCTAGTTCGTCATCACTATCTTGTTCAGAACCAGATGAATTAAGCATTATTTGGCAAAGCTGTTGCTTAAGGTCTTCACTAATGCTTAGGTTACTGATTTTATCCTTCATTTTGCACTCAGATTTATAATGTCCCACTTTTCCACACTTATAGCATGTTGGTACAGCTCCTTTCTTTCCTTTACTAGCCTTTTTGCTAGTATCTCCTGTGTATTTCCTTTTTCTGAAAGTTCTATATGGCTTCTTAGGTTCAGACTTATATTTCTCGTATTTTTTAGTCTTACGTCCCCCAAATTTCTTTCCCTTCTTGTATGTTTTATGTGAATATGATTTTATTGGTTCAAAACCAAATTGTTCACAAAAGTCACCTAATTCCTTTTTGCCTAGGGCCTTTTGCTTATCAAGCTGTTTTCTTAATTTCATATCTGTGCAAAGAGCTAATCCTTCTGCGCAGATTTCAGAGGACAATTCCCCATAGGTGTAAGACCCATAAGGAATGACACCACCATTTTTCTCTTTAATTCTATTCCTAACCTTTTCAGCGAATAGAAGTGGCAATCCTGAAAGAAATTTCTCTTTCCAAAAGTCAGCATTACAGTCTTGCCTAGTGAATACCTTGGAGTAAAACACGTCCTTATACCACCTAAAATGGGACAAGGTTGGACACTTAAGGTTCATTAAGAGTTCTCTAGACCTGTCATGCTGTAATTCTGTAGTTCCTACAAAATGTAGAGTAATTGTGTAAATTAGTGAATTTACCGCATCTTCCTGGTAAATGTTTTCACTTTTGATTAACCCAGTTACTGGATCTTGTACATTCTGCTGACCAATAGCCACCTGGGCGTTCAGGATTTGGGCTCTTGCTGAGTCGCTTAGGTGGAAATCCCATCATCCTTTTAATTGACCTACAAAGCCTGCGATGATAGCTTCAGCCACCCTCTTATCTCCATTTCCCTTTATCTTAGAGGCTGTAGCGTACATCATCATATGTTTCATTGCATTAATGATCTGATATTCCGTTAGACCATCAATATTCCATTCTACTATGGAGCTTCCATCATACTGAGCGGAATTCCACATTCCATCTTCCTCAAACTGTAAATCTACTGGAGTGGGTCTAGGGTAGTAATTTCTTGTTTTAGCAGTTTGAGTGAATTTCTTTTCATTTGTTAACCTATTAATTTCAGGTCGTTCTTCCTTAAACATCGTTTCAAGGTCTTCTATTTCTCCTTCAGTGAGAACCGACACTTGAGGACCTTTTCCTTTGTCTGACAATTTTACTTCTGATAATTTCTTCGCCAAGATGTCAACAAAATTTTCATCTTCTGACAATGTTCTTCCCATCTTAAAGTTTTTATTATCTAAAGGGGGAGGTGGTTTGAAGAACACCTGACTACTCATTTCCTTGATCCTTTTAGTTTCTGAGGGACCGGGGTCGGATTTCTGCTCCTTTGCAGAAACAAACGTTTCAATCCTAGTGACTTGCTTTCCTAGAGACTGCAGAAACAGGTTGGTGTAATTATTCTGCTGAATAACTGCGCCTATATCCTCTTTACTAGCTGTGCGAAAATTATTGGCGCTATCATCAAGGAAAGTGGTTTCTTTGTACGGAGCAGCTATCATATCTTTCTGTTTAATTACCATCTCGGGTGGATGTACGGCTTTTACTGATTTCCCATCTTTGGAAGTGTAAGTCAAGAACGGGCTTCCTATCATTTCTATATGGCTCCTATATTCAGGAATGTCATATTTCTGAGCACACCAATCTAACCATGTAAAGAAGAAACAATTGAATTTCTTTTCTTTCATAAAGGCGGTATGGGCTTTCCAGAGATGATTTTGCCTATGCTCCTGAAAGGCTGTTTCAAACCAGATTCTTTTATTAATATTTTCAATACTCAGATAATTCCTTTTTATCTTTTCGTGTTCTATTTCAAAGGATTTTAACATATTTATTTCAAATTCTACATCCGAGAAGGAAGGCTCGGGTTGAGGTGGATTTATCCTAATTCCTGGGTTTGGAAGGGTTTGTTCAAACCTGTAGGCTGGCCTTTGTATCTGTTCCTGGGTTCTCCTAAGACCTGCCAAGATCATTCTGTCATGGTCTAGATCGTAAGCTATATCAGAGGAGGTGCTCGACCTATGTGGTTCTAGGTTGGATCTAGAGGGTGCTAGATCAATCATAGAGGTACTCGACCTATGTGGTTCTAGGTTAGATCCAAAGGGTGCTAGATCAATCCTAGTTTTTCTAGCGTTGGAGAATTGTATTTCTACCTCTCCATCAGCGAATTGGGAGATCCGAGTAGGTTCTTGATTTTCAAGGGGCTTCTTTGGGACTACTTCATCCAAAATCCACTTTTCTGGTAGGGTTATATCACTCCACTTTATCATTTTTGGGACTGCTACGTTTGATTTTTCAAGGTTGGTTTGGAACAAGGTAGTTTCACCTTTGCTGTCTAAATCTTTAGCTTTGGGACAGACAGTGTTCATAACCTTATATGAAACCCTATAAATGATCGCTAGATTTTGGGATCCTGGGTCCATACCATAACCCTGAGTTTGAATATTCAATGTTAAAGCTTTTAAGATATTTACGTCGGAAAGTGCAACTGAAAAGTTTGGGAAACAGTTAAAGTATATTGGACCTTCCCCTAAGGTTGACTCAACTATTCCTAACAAGGAATCCATGAACCTTCTATGTCTTCCATCTCTTACACAAAGCAAGATTGAACTGGGCAATCCTGTTCTGGTAAGTGGTTTCACCGCTACCTGCACCAATCCTATGTGCAAATAGTTATAATTTCTCTCCAGATGCTGGTCGATTTGACTCTGGGTGAATAGCTGAAAACTATCCTTTTTATCAATGACAGATATCGTTTTTTCAACAGTTTTTATTGCGTAATCAGATCTGAACTTGAAAGATCCTTTATAGTATATATCAGTGATGGGTACTCTGGGTATATCCCAGTTGCACAACTCCTTTTCTACGTCCCGCATGATTATTTCTTGAGAGTTTTTAACTCGTAGGGTTCTATGGCTAGGACTGTTACTAGAGCTTGCTTCTCCAGAAGAACGGATAGACAAGATTCTCCTCAGGCTTGCCATTTTAAAATTCCAGATTTTATGCTTTCCTTCTGTTCTCCTCCTAATTCAAGGTTGCTAGTCCCTGCCTAGGTCTCTCAACGCCTTAGCTTATCGGGCAACGGCTAATGAGCCTATCTGACAGCTAGACAACTCGATGACTAGTGAGTAAAGGAAACTTGACAGAAAAACCAGAAGATTAAACCAACAGCTTAGTTTGAACCTTAAACTTAACAACTCTTCTAGGGACTTTTGGCTCTGATACCAGGTACTGGCCCAGACTCTTATATATATATATATATATATATATATATATATATATATATTACATATATACACGTATGCTATTATTATAATATTAATATGTATATGTGTATATGGGTATATTATAATAATAATATATATATGTATATGTATATGTATATTATATATATTATATATGTATATATATATACATATATACATATATAATATATTTATGTGTATATACATGTATATATGTACATTATAGTATATGTGTAAGTAAGTTTAATAATAATAATATATGTTATTAATTTTACAATATAATATATGCATTTTATACATTGGTGAGTATTGGGACTAGCTAATCCTCCCTTTCCACATGGGATTAGTAGTCCCCTCCTAAGGAGGTGTTTTTGGTGGGCCCGGTATTAGCAATCCCATCTAAGACTAGGATTAGATAAAACAAACATGGTACTAAATTTAGTTCAAGCCAGTCCAAGCCAATCCTGTGTACCAAACGAGCCCTAAGAGTAAGAATTCATAGGACAATGCCAGATCATATTTATTTATTAAATATTATATTATCCCTGCTTGTCAGTGACTTTGCGAGTGGATGTGACTGCGCTTATTTATCATATATAAAAAAGACTTTGCGACTTGGCCTATTGACTAGAACCAAGTGGGATTATTAGTCAAAGTGGGGCTCATATCCATCAATTGCATTTTACTAAGAGGAAAATAATAGACACCACCTAAATGATACATGCAAATTTCAATGAGATTAAATTCAAATCTCTCAAACACAAATTCTTAGTTAGTGGGCCACACTTACCTCTTAATTTCCAATTTTTCCCATGGGTCATCTATATATGAAAATTTCAGCATCTCCAAATTGTCTCAAAGACACAAATTCTTAATTAGTGGGCTACACTTACCCATTAATTTACAAATCTTAAATCCGAACAGAATCCGTGGTTTATTCTTAACCAAATTCGCCCCCAAACACAATTCCATATCGAATCCCTGGTTTATTAAACTAAATTCACTCAAACACTTCTCAATACAATTCAAATCAAAACCCTCGCAATGAGTCATTTATTCATTGCAATTCTTTGAACTACGAGTGGCTTTATTCCCGCAAGAGATACGTAGGCATCCTGAGGTTCAACTTAATTAGGGGCAGCAGCAAAACCAAACACACATATTTTGTTTCTTTATTATAGAATCAAAGGGTGTTCTCTTGAAGCAAAGGAATGTAATCAAAGGGTGTTCCCTCAAATGGGTCGAACCTAAAATAATAAAACTCCATTAATTAATTTGTGTTGGTGAAATTATATTGGAAGATTCATATTTTTCTTCAACATTTAGTCAGAGTTAAGAAAATCTTTGGGTTGAAAACAGAAACACTGCAGAACAAGCAACCGATTAAACAGAATTTGTCCTTTTCTTGCAATCAGTTCAGTCTACTGACTAGTATTCAGTGGTGTGATATATGGTCATGGCCCAACCCAACAACTAGCCAGATGCTTCCAAATTCCATCTCCATGGACCATGCATCATCCGATAAATAGACACAATCAATGCGTAAATTTTCCACGGCATGTGGCCATGGACTGCAACGTTATAGGAACCCGCCAAATGACTCTCGGTCGGCCAATGCCGTGCGCACCAGTCTTTACGGCACAAGAATTTGACATGCATATATCCTTTTCAAAGTTCAACTTGGTAAGGTATTGGAAATTATGCTCAGACGACTTCAACATAGAAAAACGGATGGGACATTTGCATCAACGGACAAATTACTAAAGATGAGGGCATCCTCTAGGCTAGCCCAGAAACACATATAATATTATTAAATATTATATTATCCCTGCTTGTCAGTGACTTTGCGGGTGGATGTGACTGCGCTTATTTACCATATATAAAAAAGACTTTGTTCCTTTAATTAGTTTGATTGGCCAACTGCACGAGTGCAACCAGGTGTAACCGAGTCGTCGGAAAGGGGAATAGGTTGTTTTGGCTTATTGACTAGAACCAAGTGGGATTATTCGTCAAAGTGGGGCTCATATCCATCAATTGCATTTAATTAAGAGGAAATTAATAGATACCACCTAAAGAAGACTTCGCCCATTTTACTTGCCTATCAACAAATAAAAAAGACAGATGAGATAACCAATGAGGTAGAGGAAGACGTTTTCCCTAACCCAATGAGGCCCTCTATCTATAAAAGGCCATGCAGGGTACCACTTATTTTTATCACAAGCAATACAAACGTTTGTGCTGGAAATAATTATTGAGTGGTGCATATACAAATACTTGTGCCATGGCCTTATTACTTGAGAGGATGCTTATTGAGCAACTCTCATTGGTAATATTAATGGTGGGAGTGTATGTGATGTTAGGGTCTGTAATTACAACAACAGTAGCACAAGCCTTGCCTCAAGCCCTGCCTGGCTGCCCAGACAAGTGTGGCAATCTCACAATCCCATACCCTTTTGGCATTGGTGTTAGTTGTTACATGGAAGGCTTTGACATCACTTGCAACACATCCACCGAACCCCCAACAGCACTCTGGGGCAACATCATTGTCACTGGCTTTTCCCTTGATGAGGCTGAGATGCAGGTACTGCAGTACATAGCCCGAGATTGTTACGACAAGCAGGGTAACAACACGTATAACAACGACCCTTGGCTCAGTCTGCCGCCTCCTTTCACCATCTCCGATACCAAAAACAAGTTCATTGCTGTTGGTTGTGACACGTACGCACTTTTCAAAGGTTTTCGTGGTGAAGAAAGGTACATAACGGGGTGCATATCCTCTTGTGACAGCCTAGGCAGCGTTGACCAGGACTCTTGCTCCGGCGTTGGCTGCTGCCAAACGAACATCCCCAGTGGGATGAAAAATCGCACCGTGGAATTGACAAGCTACAACAACCATTTGGATATATGGGGCTTTAACCCCTGCAGCTACGCCTTCATTGTTGAACAAGGCGAGTTCAAATTCTCCAATAAAACTTTTCAACAACTTGATAGCTTGGAAAATGTTCCAATGATTTTGAATTGGGCAATTGGGGTTGAGGAAGACCCATGTGATGAAGCCCAAAAGAGGCAGGACTATGTATGCAAGGGAAATAGCACGTGTGTCAACCCCATCAATCGCTCTGGTTACATTTGCAAGTGCAAGGAAGGTTACGAGGGCAACCCTTACCACCCAAATGGTTGCCAAGGTGATACATCTACCCACACACATATATCTACTACATATTATATATAATTTATATATGTAATTTGTTTTTTTTTTAATTTTAAATTTAACTGATTGAATTTCCTGATTTTCTTTTTAGATATTGATGAATGCAGCTTGCCAAATATTAATCCCTGCACTAATGGAACGTGCTCCAATTTACCTGGAAGTCACACTTGTTTATGCCCCACAGGGTACACAATCGACAGCGTGAATGGAACTAGTTGCTTAAAAAACCCTCCTACATCAAATAATAATTCCCTGAAAATTTCAGTAGGTATGTATTACTAGCTACCTATTAATTAACATGAAATAGCTATCTGCTTGCATTCCTGCTTAGTAAAACAAACATAAAGGATAAATAAAGGAAAACAATAATTTTCTCTAAGAAAAAAAAGTAAAAATTTCCCGAGTTTTTGTTTAAAAAGACCAAATGTAAAATTAATAAATAATTTCACAGTGATATACATATTATAATCTATGCTATTATTTAAGAGAACCACTTTGTCCCTTTGCCTCCAAAATCCATATAAAGTAAAATAAGTATAATATTAGATTAATGTTGTTATTTCCACCCATGTTCTATTTCTCCAGACCCACCCTGTTTTTTTACCCTTGTCCTAAAATTTTAAAACAAACTTGTTTAATTTCAGTGGCTATGACCATGCCATGATATGAGCATACGATCTTTTCCAAATAATTGTAATTAAGTTGATTGTGATTTTTCAACTATGTATATGCAGGAGTCATTGCGGCCTTCTTTGTTCTACTGGTTGTATTTTTTTGCCTGTACTGCAGAATGAAGAGAAGACAGTTCAAGAAACAACAACACAAGTTCTTTAAACAAAATGGTGGCTTATTTTTACGACAACAGTTGGCTAGTTACAATGGATCCGTGGATGCGGTCACAATCTTTACTGAAGAAGAACTGAAGAAGGCCACAAACAATTACAATGAAGAGAGAAAAATTGGTGAAGATGTCTATGGAGTAGTTTACAACGGAAATTTGTCCGCAGATCATCATAACAAAGTGGTCGCCATAAAAAAGTCCAAAGTTAATTCCCCAATTCCTGAGACTCAGAGTCTAGAGTTTGTTAACGAGGTGATTGTTCTTTCCCAAATCCACCATAAAAATGTTGTGAGGCTCCTTGGCTGTTGTTTAGAGACTCAAACGCCTATACTGGTTTACGAGTACGTTTCCCATGGCACTCTTCATGATCACATCCATAGAAAAGACAACAAATACCCGCGACTTCCATTGGACTTGCGGTTGAAGATAGCAGCAGATACTGCAGAAGCACTCTCATACTTGCACCACTACACTCAGCCCCCAATCATACACCAAGATGTGAAAGCAATGAACATACTACTAGACCAGAAGTACACCGCAAAAGTTGCTGGCTTTGGAGCTTCAAAATTGGTTCCGGATCAAGATGAAGGAAAACTATCAACTTTGGTGCAAGGGACACTCGGATGCTTGAACCCTAAATATCTTCAGTCCCACATACTACCAGAAAAGAGTGATGTGTATAGCTTCGGAGTTGTCCTGGTGGAGCTAATCACAAGCCCAAAGGCATTATCCTCAAACAAAAACTCCGAGGTTGGCAGAAACCTAGCAAAAGTCTTTGTCCGCGCGATGAAGGAGGGCTGCTTGGATGAAATTCTTAATGCTGAAATAGCCAAGGAAGGGGAAGGGTTTGAGAAAGTCATTGAAACAGTGGCGGATCTGGCAAATAGATGTTTAAGGTTAAGAGGGGAGGAAAGGCCTTCGATGAAAGAAGTAGCGGCGGAGCTCAGGGGATTATTGAAAATTATTGGGAAGGATTCAGATGAGGGGAAGGCTGATTTCAAACTATCTCCCCAAGAGACCGACCAAGAGACCAAATACTTGCTTGGGTCACCTGCTAATTTCGTTGTGGATATAAGTAGTTTGGAGTACGATCACAACATGCAAACTCTAACGCATCCAAATGGTAAAGCCTTATGGTGATGGCAGGTAGTTAATTAGCTCCTTAATTCCTTAGTGATCTAGCATGTATTGAATTGTAGTTTGTTTCAATTCCAGTCATCAGTGCCTCTTGAAATAAAAGTACGTTAGCGTAGAACGTACTACTGTAATATGTGTGTGTGTCATAGAGTTAATTATGTGGTATTTGATTATTATCTATATATTGTAAACTTGTGATTATTATCTTCTTCTTTTTCTTCATAAATTTGAATAATATGTTTCAAACTTCCTCTGACGCTGCTATATATGTAAGTACAAGCCGGCTAGCTAGCCTAAACGAGAGCTCCTATTTTTATCTGTTTTGAGATATTTAGTCATACACTCATTCTTAGTACTAATGATATAAATAAACTTTACACCGTTTAATTTCTATAAACAAACCCAAAAAGAAGAAAAACAGCAATTTTCTTGCAAAGTCTAGAAAACCTTAAGCTTGACGAGCTTTATACTGCCAATGGTATCTTACTCAAGCTTGACGAGGTTATGTTGCTTGCATATTCTCATTCAACTACCTGCTATATTTCTTGGTCTTTTTTTTTTTTTTTTTGTTATACAAAATAAATTGGGGTCTCTCGGGGGAGGGGGTATCAAACATAGAAGATGTAGTTGTTTTGTGTCATACATAAAAATAGAAAGAAAAAAAAATGAGGCAGAGAAATCCTAGCAAATGACAGGACCCGCCCCGAATTCCTCGGAACTAGAGACGAATCCTGTGGAAATTTCGACAACACACCGATGCCGGGCCCACTTACTAAGAACCAAGACTTTTTGCCAAAATTTCGGCAGAGACTCCCCTGTAAATTTGACTTTTCCCCAAGTTCTCAACCTATTAAAATCACAATTTTTATCCCAACTGGCAGCACACACAATGCAAGACACAATTTACAAAATAGGCTTCCACCCTCCAAATAAATCAAGGCAGAACCACTAGCAGTTATAAGGGCCTCAAGCCCGTTATACAACATAACCAAACCTAAAAATCAATCGTTTACTTGGAAAAGGTCCTCAGACCTATCAACCACACGCACTATTTAATAAAAATTCAATCAAGTGATAACTGAGGAATAAACAAGCATTTAATCTTGCTCAAGTGTAAACAAGCTTTAGGCATACCAACATATTCAAAACCGAACCCAACAGTAGTAATAATTTGGGTTCAAATCCAACAACCACATTAAAATCCATTCCCATACTCAGAATCAATCAAACCTTTTAAACATAGTATATTTCGCGGCTGCACCTAGGTGAGACCCCAGGCTACCAACGTACCCTTGGACAAGGGATCAAGCCACACGTAGTTCTGATCATCAACGGTCACAACTCCGGTAATAAACAATTATTTAAAGCAGAACCAACGATACATTTCAGATTTATCACAATTCCAATTCTGACAAAACACAATGAACACATTCTCAATCTCTTCCTTTATATCAGTTCAATCCTGCAACCATATCCTATCCAAGGCGTATGTTGCCGAACAACACTTCCCAATCCAGGGCTTAAACATTAATACATGTACAGGGTACTCACAAAGTACAAACTCACGAGTCTCAATCCAAAATCCGATCCACATATATATATACACCCACCTCTCACCATCATAATGTATCAGGGGAAAACAATCCAACTGGGATTGTTGACTAGCTCACAAGTATCCGCCCTCAAATGGCCATGTGGCTAGGGACGAGCCGTCCAACTGGAGGACTAACTCAACCAGCACATACGGACGAAGAATCAAAACCCGTACGCCAGAAACAGCCCTACACGCGCAGACTACCCAATTAAGGGTCTACAGCGACACCCCGTTAAGGTATGCCCCGGGTTCCGACATATCTACGTATCCATATCCACTGTGTCCATGTATCAATATCCAAGGGGAAGTACAGATGATGATGCACATCATGTACTGGGGAAAACAATCCAACCGGGGATTGTTGTCTAGCTCACAAGTATCCGCCCTCAAATGGCCATGTGGCTAGGGACGAGCCATCCAAATGGGGGACTAACTCAACCAGCACGTACGGACGAAGAATCAAGACCCGTACGCCTAAAAACAGCCCTACGCGTGCAGACTACCCAATTAAGGGTCTACAGCGACACCCCGTTAAGGTATGCCCCGGGTTTCGTCATATCCAAACCATATCCACAATTTCCATATATCCCAGTGTCCATATCCACTGTTTCTAAGTACCATTTCCAAGGGAAGGTACATATGATGGTGGAGTTCGTAATCCTTATATAAATATTATATAAATAATATTCCCTTCCTTAATTCAATTTTTCCCACAATACCCATTCATAGTATAAACAAAAAAACTCTCACGCATAAAATCCGTAATCGGGGTGGTGTCTAGGGTAGTGCTAATAGCACTCAAACTGGCATTCTAACTCATGTCTTTCTAGCATCTCACATCAACAACCCAAGTACCCCACACATAATCAACATAGATAGCATTTTCTCAAATATTATATATATGACTCAAAATACTCGAATATGTCAAACCCACATATATCACAAATACTTTACAAAATTAAAGAATTCAACTATTAAATATAAAAAGAACTTAAATAAACCATTAAATTCAAAGGCATAAGATTTTCATCACAAAACCATAAAAATAAGCTCATAGACCCGCATAATCAACATAAATCCAATGACGGTCAAGACTCGTCCAAAAAGGTCATTCTAGTACTCCTTGAAGAGTGAAACTACCTCGGAAGACTCACGGTCAACCGAGGGTAAAACTGCCCAAACTTGGTCAACCGGGCTCGCGGGACCCACGACCTCTGTTTTACGATCCGAAAGTTCCTATGGGTTCCACAAGGTCTAGGATACACGTCCTGCAAGTTTGGTCTAGATTGGACGGTCAAATCGCTCCCGATCGCACGATCGGACGGTTATCGTAAAACACAAACTTTAAGTTATTGAATTGGAACATCCGGGGCTCTGATTCACGATCCGTGAAATCCTACACGATCCTAGGAATGCCCAGATCAACATATATTAAATTGGAAAAAATCCAACGGTTCTAACATATCGAACCCGGAAATCGCGCAATATGTAAAATCTGTTCGGGGTTCAAACGTTATCCAAATTTAAATCTGAAAACTCCTATGCGCTCGCAGCAACTAGGAGATCATTTTAGGACAGAATAACAAGCCAACAAGTGAACCACGCGCCACCCCACGCGCCGGCAGCGCGTTGGTGTCCAAAGAAATTTTCGGCGATCAGAAAAACTCCAAACCGCCGGCCAAGCTTCCTGCCCTAGGTAAAACACCTAATTTGGAACCACTTTTATTCTTGGACCTACCCCAAAAGTGGCCGGAAGTGGCCAGAATCGGAAGCCGAAACTGGCAGATTTTCTATCGCTTAATTAACTACCAAAACGCAGAAATTTCTCAAATCTAACACAACCAGCAGCTAAATCACGTCGAGAGGTTAGAAAAACATACCAAGATCATAAAAATTGGTCGCCGGAAATGTCCGAAACGAGCTTGAGAAATGTGGGTGAAAATCTGCCCCATTTTTTGCAGATTCCGGCAGCTACGGTGGCTGCTGTCGTCGGGGAAGGGACAGAACGGAGAGAGCACGAGACAACGGTTCTAACGAGACCGGTCTTTTCGCCGGAGGTGGCCGGACGCAGCGGCGGCTGGCCAAAAACCGTTCGAATGAACAGTACCCGGGGGGGTTGAGTGCACAGAGGTTGAGAGAGAAAGGGAGAAATGGGAGGGTTTTCTGGTTTTTAATTAAAAACCAGTTTCAACTTATTTACGATTATGCCACTAGTGATGTTTTGCTCGTAACTTTCTCGTTACGACTCCGATTCAAGCCTACCACATGTTTACGGACTTGTCTCAGTACGACCTATGTAAAGGTACCAGCCACTGCCCCGAAATCCTCCCGGATTAAAATAACCACACTACCCTTACTCCGATGGCAAAATTGTAAATTCATAATTCTTAAAATTAATTAATTCACTATTCCTTTTATTTTGGGTCGTGATGTTACAGCAAACTTCTTTGTTTGCTCGGTGAAAGAGGGTCGGCTAGCTGAAAATTCTTGATGCCGAATTACTTAAAGACGCACATAATTTCGAGAGAGTGAGAAAAAGTGGCGGATCTGGCAAAAAGATGTTTGGTGTTAAGAGGTGAAGAAAGGCCTCCAAATTCCAATGAACGAATTAGCCATGGAGCTCCTAGGATTAGTGCAAATTATGGAAAAGCATCCAGCTGGGGGAAAGGTTGATGATATTTGTTTTGTCTTTTTTTTTTTTTCCTTGAGAAAGTCATGTAAATTTTTTTGTGCTTGAATAAGTGGTTGCCATAAAGAAGTCCAAAATTGGCGTCTGAACTCAGAAGGAGCAGTTTGTTAATGAGATGATTGTTCTTTCTCAAATCAACCATAGAAATGTGGTGAG
Organism: Prunus avium; assembly: GCF_965620075.1. Classification (NCBI taxonomy): domain Eukaryota; kingdom Viridiplantae; phylum Streptophyta; class Magnoliopsida; order Rosales; family Rosaceae; genus Prunus; species Prunus avium. The sequence continues at coordinate 32,174,215 of NC_142287.1, forward strand.
GCTATTGGGTTGCTGTTTAGAGACACCAGTGCCTTTACTAGTTTTACGAGTTCATCACCAATCTATCTTTAACACTCTTTTTTTTCTTTTCTAATTTTATTTTTATGACTAGATCTGCATAAAAACTTACAAAATAAAACTTGGTTGTGACAATTTTCAATTATGTGCAGGTGTCTGTGCAGGCCTCTTGGTTTTACTAATTGGAATTTCATGGATATATTGGGGAATGCATAGAAGAAAGATCATGAAACTCAAAGAAAAATACTTTAAAGAAAATGGTGGTTTATTGTTACAACAACAACTTGCTATTCAAGGAAGCTCCATGGAGACAACAAAAATCTTTACGGCAGAAGAACTTGAGAAGGCCACAAACAATTACCATGAAAGTCGAGTCCTTGGTGAAGGAGGATATGGAACGGTTTACAAAGGAGTATTACCAGATAACAAAGTGGTTGCCATAAAGAAGTCCAAAATTGGTGTCTCAACTCAGAAGGAGCAGTTTGTTAATGAGATGGTTGTTCTTTCTCAAATCAACCATAGAAATGTGGTGAGGCTGTTGGGTTGCTGTTTAGAGACACCAGTGCCTTTACTAGTTTACGAGTTCATCACCAATGGCACTCTTTTTGAGCACATTCATAATACAAAGGACAAGGGGATCACCACTTTCATGGGAATTACGATTGAAGATAGCAGCAGAAACTGCAGGAGCACTAGCATACTTGCACTCTTCTACTTCCATGCCAATCATACAGAGAGATGTGAAAACAACTAACATACTATTACATGGAAATTACAGAACAAAAGTGTCAGACTTTGGAGCTTCAAAATTGATTCCTCTGGATCAAACTCAACTAACAACTTTAGTACAAGGGACACTCGGATACTTAGACCCTGAGTACTTCTGTTCAAGTCAACTAACAGAAAGGAGTGACGTTTACAGCTTTGGAGTTGTCCTTATGGAGCTACTAACGAGCAAAGTGGCACTTTCTTTTGACAGGCCAGAGAAAGAGAGAAACCTAGCGAGCTTCTTTGTTTGGTCAATGGAGGTGGATCGCTTGAATCAAATTCTTGATGATGAAATAGTCAAGGAGGGAAATATTGAGACACTAAGAAATGCGGCCGATCTCGCAAGAAGGTGTGTAAGGTTAAAAGGGGAGGATAGGCCTACCATGAAGGAAGTAGCAATGGAGCTAGAGGGAACTGATTTAGTATTATATAATCATTTTGTTTAGTGTTAAGCCTTAGCTCATAGGCTAAGTCAGTTTGTTAAGTCTCATAGGACTTAACTTGGACAGGTGTCATAATCTCTTTGATAGTGTAGTTGGATGGTGAGGATTGAGGCTAGGACTTGTCTAGCTCTCTCTCTCCTCTAACAGAAAAATGAGTTGGCTGTGCATAGTGCACCAGAATTTTACACACGAAATACACAAGGAAATACAGAGCAATTTTCATTTATTTCTGCATTCTCTCCATTCCCATTTTTCATAAACACATATCATCCTGCCAAACTCTAACATGGTATCAGAGCCTAGTTTGGTCTGAATTTCTGGGCGTCGGGATTGTTAGGGTGAGCTCCGATTCACAAGCAAAAGCTTATTGCAGTGATTCAAGCTTGCATCGATCGAGACTAACATGGCTGGGTCTGGAGGAGGAGAACTCAGGGCACCCATTTTTAATGGTGAAAATTTCGATTTCTGGCAAATCAAAATGAAAACCATCTTTCGTTCGCACGAGCTGTGGGATCTTGTGGAGAATGGGTACAAAACTCCGACGAAGGAGGCGGAGCTCATGGAGGCAGAGAAGAAGCTGATGCGTGAGAACTTGGTGAAGTATGCTAGAGCTCTGGGTATCATCCAAGGGGCTGTATCAGATCAAATTTTTCCACGAATTGCAACTCAGGAATCTGCAAAGGCTGCGTGGGATATTCTGAAACAAGAATTTGTGGGTGATAAGCAGGTAAGATCCGTGAAACTTCAGGGTCTTAGGCGTGATTTTGAGTACTCTCGGATGAATGATAATGATTCTTTGTCTGGATATATTGCTAAGTTGTTTGATCTGATAAACCAAATGAGGAGCTATGGTGAGGATCTGAGCAATCAACGTATTGTTCAGAAACTGCTTATCAGTTTACCTAAATCCTATGATAGTATAGCTGCTGTGATAGAGAATACAAAGGATTTAGATACCATTGATGCTCAGGATGTTGTAGCCATTTTAAAGGGATATGAGCAGAGGCTTGATAGGCACGGTGACAATAGTGCGGAGAAGGCATTTGCTAGCTTGAATGTTGGACCGAAGTCATCTCGGTCTAATGGTCACACTAGCAAATCTCAGAGGAATAACAAGTCACGGGGGCAGCAATGGAGTAACAAAGGTGATGGAGGTAATAAGTCTAATTCCTCTGTGAAAAATGAGACTGATAATGCTGGAAATAAATGCAAGTTCTGTGATAAATTGCATTACGGAGAATGTTGGCTTAAGAATAAGGTCAAGTGCCATAAGTGTAACAAAATAGGACATATTGCAAGGTACTGTCATACGAACAAATCTGTCCAACAGGTGAATTTTGCTCATCAGCTTGAAGAAACCGGAAATCTGTTCTATGCAAACCACTCTAGTGCAGACAGAAGAAGAGTCGGTGATGAGTGGTATATTGACAGTGGCTGCAGCAACCACATGACATCAAGGGCTGATTTACTTGTGGATATTGACAGAATGGTAAAGGCTAAGGTTCAGGTAGGCACTGGTGCTTTGGTTGATGTGGCAGGAAAAGGGACACTGATCATTGAAACAATGAAGGGTAAGAGGTATATAAAGGAGGTTATGCTTGTACCTAGTCTAGCTGAAAATTTGCTAAGTGTAGGACAGATGACAGAGCATGGCTATTTTCTTGTATTTGGGGATCACAAGGTTGACATTTTCGATGATAGTTCCTTAACCAACATGATAGTTCCTTTGGTTTTCAACACACTCAAGGAGGTTGCATTGAAAGCAAAGGTGCAAGAGTGTTCCAAGATATGGCACAAGCGGTTTGGACATCTAAATTTTAGGAGTCTCAAGCTGCTGCAGAACCAAGCAATGGTATTGGGGCTGCCTGAAATCCAAAATGCCGATGTGGTGTGCCAAGGTTGTGTATTGGGAAAGGGTCATCGGGAGCCATTTCCTAAAGAATCACAGTGGAGAGCCAAGGAACCATTGGAACTGATCCATTCGGATCTGTGTGGTCCAATGCAAACCCCAAGTCTCGGTGGAAATAAATATTTTATCACCTTCATCGATGATTTTTCACGGATGTGCTGGGTCTATTTTCTGAGAAACAAGTCCGAGACGTTCCATGTGTTCAAGAAATTCAAGGTAATGGTTGAGCTGCAATCTGGATACCATGTGAAAAGGTTGAGAACCGATCGAGGGGGAGAGTTCATCTCCACAGATTTTATTCAGTTTTGTGAAAATCTGGGAATTGAAAGGCAGCTCACAGTCGCTTACTCTCCACAGCAAAATGGCGTAGCGGAAAGGAAAAATCGAACCATTGTCGAAATGGCAAAGTGTATGCTTCATGACAAAGAGCTGCCCTACACACTTTGGTGTGAGGCAGTGAATACTTCTGTGTACTTGCTAAATAGAAGTCCCACCCGAGCTTTGGAGAATACTACACCGTTTGAGAGGTTTAGTGGGAGAAAGCCTGGGTTTAAACATCTCAAGGTGTTCGGCTCGGTGTGTTACTCTCTTATCCTGGGACAATTGAGGCATAAGCTAGAGGCAACAAGTGCCATTGGAGTATTTATCGGATATGGAACATGTGAGAAGGGTTATCGAATATTGAACCCTGCAACTCAGAAAGTTTTGCTCTCTAGAGATGTCACCTTTGATGAAAATGGCAAATGGGACTGGGAGAGGCACACAGTGAAAGAAATCTGCATTCCACTACTTGCAGATGATATTTCAGATATGGGAGCATCAGAAACCGTGGCTGCACCTACAGGGGAAGTCATTGTTGATGTTTCTCAAGTGGAAATTGATAGTCCCTTAGCTGCTGGAGGTGGTGAACCGAGTGGACTACAGTCTTCACCTCATTATGATGACACACCTTTGAGGTATAGAAACTTGAGCGAGATTTATGAGAGATGTCATTTATGTATAGTTGAGCCTGAAAACTTTGCTGAAGCTGCACGGGATGAAGCATGGAAAAAGGCGATGGAAAATGAGATGAGCATGATTGAGAAAAACCAGACATGGGAGTTGGTACGTAGACCCTTCAATAAACCTGTAATTGGAGTAAAATGGGTGTACAAGACCAAATTAAACTTGGATGGTTCGGTTCAAAAGCATAAGGCCAGATTAGTTGCAAAGGGCTATGCACAAAAGCCTGGGATAGACTACAATGAAACCTTTGCACCAGTGGCAAGGTTGGATACTATACGAACTCTTATCGCTTTGGCTGCAAAGAACAGTTGGAGAATGTACCAACTGGATGTGAAATCTGCATTTCTAAATGGAGTGCTTAAGGAAGAGTTGTATGTAGAACAGCCCGATGGTTTCACTATACAAGGAGAGGAGGATAAGGTGTATAAATTACACAAAGCCTTATATGGTTTGAAACAGGCTCCTCGAGCCTGGTATGGAGAGATAGACTCTTACCTTATGCAGTGTGGTTTTAAAAGGAGCACAAGTGAGGCAACATTGTATGTTAAAGGTAAGGGAACCTCGGATCTGGTCATAGTATCCATTTACGTGGATGACATAGTTTATACAGGGAATTCTCAAGAGCTAATGCAAGACTTCAAGGCTGATATGATGCAGAGGTATGAGATGACAGATTTGGGTCTGTTACATCACTTTCTAGGAATGGGAATTATCCAAACTGAAGATTTCATTTTCATACATCAGAAAAAATATGCCTCTACTCTCTTGAAAAAGTTTAGCATGCAGGATTGTAAACCGGTTGGTATCCCTCTTGTACCAGCTAATAAACTGAGGAAAGATGACGAAAGTGGAGCTGCAAATGAAGCTGAATACCGAAAATTAGTGGGAAGTCTACTCTATCTCACTGCAACCAGACCGGACATAATGTATGCTGCATGTTTGCTTGCTAGATTCATGCATTCTCCTACAAATAAACATTATGGAACCGCCAAGAGGGTACTAAGGTATGTACAGGGCACACTTGATTTTGGTCTGGAATACAAGAAAGGAGAAGGATCGGTTTTGGTAGGTTTTTGTGATAGTGATTGGTCTGGATCAGAAGAGGATATGAAGAGTACATCGGGATATGCTTTTACATTTGGCAGTGGGGTATTCTCTTGGGCATCTGTGAAGCAACAATGTGTTGCTCTATCTACTGCTGAAGCAGAATACGTGAGTGCATCAGAGGCAACTGCACAAGCTACCTGGTTACGGTTTGTATTAGAAGACTTTGGTGAGATGCAGACTGTGGCAACACCCCTAAACTGTGACAACACCTCAGCTATTGCTATCACCAAGAATCCGATCTTTCATCAGAAAACCAAACACATAAACCGAAGGTATCATTACATCAAAGAGGCTCTACAACAGGGAGTAATAGACTTGATTTACTATCCTACAAAGGAGCAAGTAGCCGACATATTTACCAAGGCTTTGGCAAGAGAACAGTTCTCTTATCTCAGAGAATTGCTTGGAGTGAAATCAGTTCACAATTTGAAGGGGAGTGTTGGTGTGTAAATGGTGAACTGATTTAGTATTATATAATCATTTTGTTTAGTGTTAAGCCTTAGCTCATAGGCTAAGTCAGTTTGTTAAGTCTCATAGGACTTAACTTGGACAGGTGTCATAATCTCTTTGATAGTGTAGTTGGATGGTGAGGATTGAGGCTAGGACTTGTCTAGCTCTCTCTCTCCTCTAACAGAAAAATGAGTTGGCTGTGCATAGTGCACCAGAATTTTACACACGAAATACACAAGGAAATACAGAGCAATTTTCATTTATTTCTGCATTCTCTCCATTCCCATTTTTCATAAACACATATCATCCTGCCAAACTCTAACACTTTGTTTGGTCCATGGAGGTGGATCACTTGAATCAAATTCTTGATGATGAAATAGTCAAGGAGGGAAATATTGAGACACTAAGAAATGCGGCCGATCTCGCAAGAAGGTGTGTAAGGTTAAAAGGGGAGGATAGGCCTACCATGAAGGAAGTAGCAATGGAGCTAGAGGGAATGAGAATTATGGCAAAGCATCCATGGGGGAAAGCTGATTGTCCAGAGGAGACCGAGTACTTGCTTGGGTCAGGTAAGTCAGACGCTTATGTTGTGGATGTTACAGCTGATTGTGGTCATCCTAGTGGTACAAATAGTGGATATGACAGCATGCAAATCCAGATGTTAATGTCATATGGTGATGGGCGATAATCAGAGGCGGACGCACGTTGGGACAAGAGGGGTCTAACGACCCCTTGGAATACCTGAAATTTGGCTATGGACTCCATGGACGACCCCTTGGACAGCTGCGGAGCGACCCCTTCTGTTCACACCAGGTGCTTGACGAAAGTCCCAGCCTGTCTGTGTCTTGTGTTGGTCTGCCATGGAATCAATAGACCATTTGTTTTCGATTGTGCACTGATGCAAAAGCCAAACCAACTTTCGTGCTGCTCTTGTTTGTGAAACAATGGAAGAAAGTCTCTTCGTTTAGTTAGCAGTGAGGGAGTGGCGAGGGAGGCTGGGAAGAAATAAACAGAGAGAGAAAGAAAGGATAAAAAAAAAAGAGGGGTTGGCTGGAAGAAGAAGGAAAATAATAAAGAAAGAGAGGGGGAAATATTAAATAAAAGAAAAGAAAAGGAGAATAGAAAAAATAATAAATAAATAAAAGAAGATGGATCTATCTTCTAGTCACACTCTTTTTCTTTTTCTTTTTCCTTTCTTTTTTTCTACCCACTTTTGTAGTTATATTTATTTTGTTGTTGGCAATGGCATATTTGATTAAAACCATTTATAATCATAAGTTATCTTTTATTATGTTATATCACAATTGGAACTCAAAAAAATAGAGAATTTGAAAGAGAAAAAATAGATAAGAAAAAGAAAAACTCTCTAATTTTTTTTTGGAATATTTACACTATGACCCCTTGGGTTACGGATCCTGGATCCGCCGCTGGCGATAATCAATTGCTTGTTGCTATACGGTCTAGTTGTGATGTATTCTACGAAATGTAAACCAATATCTTCTTATTGGTTTATATGGATGTTATGAATTCAAAATGTCTTTCTTCCAGTGATATATAGATGATCAGTTGAGACTTCAATTAAGACAACAGAGAAGTTACTTTTACTGTTTGGACCAAATATTTTTACTGTTTGGTAACTATGCAATTTAATACAGTTCAAAGTTTGACCCAGTAATTCACCCCCGACTTAATCAAAATTGGGAAAGCAAAATTGTTGCTGGCATACATATGCTTGCTTCCTTTGGGATTCAAATTGATTTGGGATGTCAGAATTTTGAGGTTGCTCTGTTTTCTTAGATGTTTTCTTTCTCAAGACTTACCAAAAGAAAACCCCTGACTTAATCAAATCTACCATTTTTTTTTTAATTTTCTAGAAACCAGTTAAGGTTGATAAGTTCTTGGAGGTTTACCGGTCAACCTTTTCTTTCTTTTTTCTACTCTGTTATAAACATCACAAAAACTTTTCAGCAATTCCTTTCTTGAGTGAAAAACTAGTTTAGCTTCAAATTTTATTCATTAAAAAACAGAGAAATAAGGAGGAACTTTGTCCAAAATCACACAATTGTCCAAACAAAGTGTTAATAAGTTGTAACAACAACATATACAAGGCAATATATGTTAAGACTTGCAAAGGTGCCTGCGCGATGCTGCGGGTTTTAAGATTGTCTGACATATGTACAAAGTTGTGAAAATATGTCACGACCCGACTCCCCTAGCACGATATTGTCCGCTTTGGGGCCCTCTCTCTGCCCTCACGGTTTTGTTTCTGGGAGCTCACAAGCAACTTCCCAGTGGGTCACCCATTCTGGGATTGCTCTAGCCCCCAACTCGCTTAACTTCGGAGTTCCTAAGAATTCGAAGCCAGTGAGCTCCCAAAAGGCCTCGTGCTAGGAAGAGAAGTGCCCACATATTTAAGCACTTCACCTTTCCCTCCCCGAGCGATGTGGGATTGCTCACCGTTCTTGTTTCCCCAAGACACGGGTCTTACAAAATATGTAGTAAGTTTAAGTTACAAAATAAAGACTAATAACATGTTTTATATGTTGCTTGTCATCTTAAGCAACAATCAAAATATCCACTGTTTGAGCTGCTCCTTGTTCAAAAGAGTTTGTATGTGTCTTTTACATATATGCTATTGGTGGGGGAAGGGGATTTTTCTGCATTGATGTTTGTTGAAAGGGGATCTATCTCTTGTTAGCTCTACTGTAGAACTGGTTTATGTTCTTTCTTGTCTTCTACAGGGGTTTTAACTCTGTTGGTACAAATTCAAAAAATAGCAAGTGTTAGTGTAGATAAATGGAAAAATTAATTAGCCAAATCAGCCAGAGCAACCAAAAACAACACTGTCAAGTTAATTAGGCACGCTACTATTAGGCCTCATCATTTGGCCCGCGGGCTCATGGACCTACGGGGGCCCACCCGGCCCATCGAAAAAAAGCCCGGCCCGGCCCGTTATGGGCTTTGAGAGGGCCCGGCCCGCTTGGGCTTAGGTGTTTGAAGCCCGGCCCGGCCCGCCCACAAAAGCCCGGCCCATTAGGACCGCATACATATATAATTATGTATAAATAAGGGTTTAGGATTAGGATTACATCACTTGAATGACAAATCCCCCTCTTTAATTTGTGTGTGTGTGTGTTACTTGTTTGAAAAATTGTGTTTGTTTCCATTGAATTCTACGCATTCCTAGTTTATAATTGGATGATTAACACATTAATTTGTGTAATTTATTAATACAACAATTATATATATATATATATATATATATATATATAATAAGATGAACAACATATTATATCACCAAACATAATCATACCACCAAATATAATCATGCTTTTCTTTAACACATCACCAAACATTTGCATATTTATTCATACCATCCTTATAAAAAAATAAAAAAAAAATTTACACTTATTATTTTTTAGGCCCATTTTGGCCCGACCCGTTGGGCTTAGCCCGGCCCGGCCCGATGGACTTTTTCAAGCCCGGCCTATGAGATGGGCTTGGGCTTTCAATTTTCTAAAAAAGCTCGGCCCGATATTTTCTTTCTCCTCTTTAAAGCCCGGCCCGGCCCAAGCCCATTAAATTTAGGCCGGGCTAGCCTGGCCCGGCCCATTGACGAGCCCTAGCTACTATGCATAGCATAGAGCAAGTGATGATGTTTTGAGTAAAGTAATAATAAAGAACGATATGCTGATCAATGCTAATATAGTAATATATAAATCAGCCACTAAAATTTAGTATAAACAACGGGGAGAGTTAGCATCCAAAGAGAGAGGGACAAAAAGGGAACATAAGGAAAAATTTAGTAAAGGACAGGGGCAAAAAGGGAAGAGCAGAAAAGGTTTAGTCGAGGACATTTTCGGCAATTCACTGTACTGAAGAGAAAACAAAACTGAAAACAACATTAAAAAGATGGGCATTTCCGTCATTACACTGTGCTTAAGAACAGTGTAGGGTGGATTGAACTTTAGTATATATATAATTTCAGAGGGTGATGGACCCTTGGCCCAACACTAGAAACATTAATATTGTCCCCAACTTAACCACCTGTTTAGCAGGTGTGGGTTTTTATACAGAATGTTTCGATGTTATTAGGAGTGAAACTATTTATTATATTAGACTTTCTATTTTGTTAAGTTTCCGACGTGGAACTCGTGTATTCTTCAACAATCAAAATGCAAGAAAATGAAAATCCCAACTTGCATGTTCTTCTGTCTTTCTACTTTATGCAAAGCAAGCAGAACATAACAGAACAGTAATGAAAATTCTAGGAAATCAAGTATAATTAAATTCCAATATAAAAAATAAAAAAAACCAATAACATATAAGAACCTTATGAATAAAGATGAGGACATAGGCTAGCCTAGCCCCATGAGCCACGGCGTGACCCTACCAGCCTTAACTCCTTAACCAAACTCTTGACAATGACATAGTCAATTATGGGAATATTGAGACTATAAAACATGTGGCCAATCTCGCAACCAGATGCTTGATGTTACAAGGGGAGGAAAGGCCTACAATGAAAGAGATAGCCATGGAGCTGGAAGGAATGAGAATTAAGGCAAAGCATCCATGGGGGAAAGCTGATCCAGAAGGGACCGAGTACTTGCTTGGGTCAGCTAAGTCAGCTGATTGTGGTCATCCTAGTGGTGCAACTAGTGGATATGACAGCATGCAAATCCAGATGTTAATGCCATATGATGATGGTCGATAGTCGATAATCTATTAACTTGTTGCTGTAGTGATGTAGTCTAGAAAATGTAAACCTATGCCCTCTTCTTTGTTGGCATTTTCATTATTTGGATGTTTTTAATTCAAGATGTCTTTCTGCCAGTGATATATGATCAGTTGAGAATTGAATTGATCTTTTTTCAATTAGAGATGTCTTCGCATGCATTTACTTGCAAAATGTCTAGAGTGAGTTTTGTCCGAATTTTCACTGTATTGCAATTGACTGTATTGCAATTGCTATTATCAAATCCTCATGCAAAAAGTGTATATGTAGCTGTATCATAGATCAACACAAGGCAATATTAAATGGGCTCTTAAGGTTCTGTTTGGTTTTAGATGATGATGTGACTAACAATCCCAACTTATTGTTTCCCCCTTCTAATTAAATTAGAAGCAGACATAGGTTGACAGGTACAAAGAAGAACCAGAAATAGACTTTTATCACAAGCAGAACTTCTTGTGAAAATAATTGAATCAACCAGATGCCATAGTAAAGGGACATACAAATATCAACCAGATGCCAGTGGAATTGGGGAAGCCATATGGGAAGGAAGCAAAAGACTTTCACAACTAGTAAGTTTAAGCAGCCCCATTCAGACATATCAAACACTTCACTAGCTAGATCCTTGGATGAACTTGTTGCCTCTGTAAATATCAAACAATTTGGGTGGCATCTTTCTTCAGCCTGCAAAATGCAAAAGGAAATCTTGTCAAAATAACTTATCAGCAGTGGAAATTAAGACTCAAAAAAGGTAAGAATTTCCATTTGCACAAGTTTATTGAAGTACTCAAATTTCATGAAATTCCACAAACAAGTAATTAAATTCTTTGAAATTTAATCAGGAACCAGTTAATTAAATTTTTAGGAACTTAATGGGGCAGATGGAGCCCAAATACAATATACAATTTGTTGAAATGATAATTTTTATTAAATAAATAAGGTACAAGAAAAAGGGGGATGGCTACCTACGTGGAAATTTATTAAAAGTGAATGACAACAATAAAAATTCATCTAAAAGGAATAAAAGTTCTTTTGTATCAAACATTAAGGGTCGTTTGGTGCATGTGGAGATTGAATCTGACTTGTTGCAGATGATTCAAATGATTAGAGGTGAGCGTCAAGTTGATGTTGCGGTGGAAGCTATTATGTTTGATATTAAGATGCTTGCTGGCAAGCTCCAACGGGTTATTTTTTTAGCTACTCCCCGTCAGTGCAATAAGTCAGCGCCTGAGGTTGCGGCCTTTGTGTCCAGAGTAGGTGGTAACCACATTTGGGACCAAGTGTGGCCTGAGTGGATTTTTGATATTTTAGCTAGCGATGTAAACCTTGCTGTTCGTCTCTAATAAAACTCTCTTCGTTTGGGAAAAAAAAAAAAAAAGAAGTGATAGTTCACTCAATCTCTCCTCAAGACTCATGGCCTATAAAAGAGCCATGCCTGTGATTAGAGAAGAGGAGAAAAGCAGAGAAGAGGGCAGCCGCAGAAAAAAAAAAACAAAAACAAAAACCCAAAAAAAAAAAAAAAACAACAACAACAACAAGCACACTAGAGAAAGCAAGAGCCATCTCACCAACAGGAGTTGGTCCAAGTGGAAGGGGCTTGGATCCTTTAAACAAGAGGTCCTGGGTTCGATCCCAGGCGCTTGCGAATAGAGCAGACTTTGTTGGGAGAGGTCCCCGCTTCGCGCCCGACAGTACCTCGAGGGTTAGTCCCCGCAATCGCGCTGGGGATACCTTGGTTTTCACCAAAAAAGCAAGAGCCATCTCAAGGTAAAATCATAGTTTTATGGCACAGTTTTCTTGTTTGCTCAAGACTCCAGGTTTGTTTTCAAAACATCCAGTCCACAACCAATAGGGAAGATTGTCTTCCATGATGATTTCAATCATCATATTTTATGGCATAGTCTATTCCAACAAGCAACTCCTAATAAATGCTTCCATGAGCAGAGGATGCCTCAAATCATGGACGTAGAGAGTTGAGGAGGACATGGTGGTGAACCCACCATGGAATCAAAATCAAAGAAGGAAAGTATGTAATTACAAGCCTCTGTATCAAGCATCTAAAACCAAAAGGGCCCTCACAGCAATTGAATTGCCTCCCTATGAGTACTTGCTGCTAGCAAGTCAACAAAAATAAAAAATAAAAAAAGAAGAAGAAGATAGCCAACGGAGGGAGAGAGAATGGAGCAAAAGAAAAAAAATGGTGGGTTTGCTTGTTGTGTTTAGTTTTTTTTTTTTTTTTTTTTTTTGTGATTAAAGGCCAAAGGCCAATGACTTTATTCCTCAATAGAATGTAAAGAACGCAAATCATTTTGAAGGTAAGCGTGAAGCCAGCTAGGTCCCTCTTCCATCCAGTAACATGTCTCATTACAAGATAAAGCAAATTTGGCTAATTGGTGAGCCACAAAATTACATGTATGAGGTTGGTGTTGCAAGGATACAGATACGAAACGACGAAGTAACTCTTTCAGTTCCTCTATCAACTCTCCTTCCATGCTCATGTCAAGTTCAAATCGGTTTACGGCGTTAATCATCTCCAAGCAATCACTTAAAATAATTAACCTTGTGAATCCTACATCTATTGCCATTCGACAACCTGCAATCATAGCTAAGGTTTCAAAAGCCTCAGGGGAAAGACAACCGATTACCGGTTTAGCCATGGCACCCATTAATTCCCCATTAGTTGCAAAGAGACAAAACAAAGAGGAAGGCAACTAGAAGAAAAAAAAAAAAAAAAAAAAAAAAAAGGGGGTTGTGTCGCACAACCCCTCCTAGGGGTCATCATTAGGCCCGCGAGCCCATGGGCCGATGGAGCCTGGCCCAGCCCGTTGTTGAGTGGGTCGGGCTTGGGCTTAGGTGTCTAAAGCCCGGCCCAGCCTGTTTGAGCCTAAGAAAGCCCGGCTCGGCCTGCCTATAAAAGACCGGCCCACAGGCTCACATACATATAAATAAATATATAATAAAACCCAAGTTGAATGAAAGATGGAGAAAATCATTATCGATTATCATTGTAAGAACAAAAAAAAAAATGAAGGATAAAATATGAGTTTATTAGTATGGCGGTTGTATAACTATATCTTTATATTTATGGAAAAAAAAAAAAAGACAACTATGAAATTATGAACTAATAAAAAAATGGAGACATAAACATATAGACAATTATAAATAGAGAACTATGAAAACAATGGAAACATAGAAACATACCAAAACATAGAATAAATAAATAAAGAATTGAAAAAAAAATCCATATAAAAAAAAACACAAAATAAGTAGTAGGGCCATTTAGGCCCGGCCCGTTGGGCTTAACTCGGCCCGACCTGTAACATCCCGGTCCGAAAAAGAAATAAAATAATTAAATTAAGAGGAAATAAATTGGAATGAGAAAATAAATTGATATAAACAATAAAAAATAAAAGGATTTGCACTAATTAAGGGTTTTGAAGATAATAAATATTTACGTAATTATAAAAAGGGCAAAAAGGTCATTTTAAGTTTGGGAAGGAATTTGGGACTTCCGGTTATACCGTTGCGTAGAGCACGTCGAAACGAGTTCGTGGACACGTAACGGGCTCGAATTCGAGTTATAACGAGAGAGATATGAGCAAAATTCAAGTAGGGGCAAATTTGCAATTTTGGCAAATTGGTTTTTTTTTAAAAATCAGAATTTCTCTCTCTCTCTCTCCCTCCCTGCGAGCAGCCCCTACCCCCCTGGTTTTTCTGCACAGCCGGTGGCTCCAAGGAGCCACCGCCGCTGTTACAGGCCATGGCTGGCCCCAGGATCGGTCCCAAATGAACCGGCAGCAACTCTCCTCCCTCTCCGATCAAGCCCAGCCGTCGAAAGCGCCGGAATCTGCCGGATTTTTGGCAGAAAATCGGCTGGAATTCGTGGAAAATTCGCGGAGCTCGTTTGAGCGTTTCCGACCACCGTTAGGTGTATTACCTAGGGTAGGAGTCTTGGCCCCTGATTTTGAGTTTTTCCGGCGAGTGGTGATCGCTTTGGACACCCACGCGCTGCCGGCGCGTGTGGCGGCGCGTGGGCACTGTAGCAGAGGGACATTTTATCCCAATGCGATCCCCTGGTGGTCACGAGCGCGTAGGATTTTACGGATCTCAATTCGGATAACGTTTGAACCCCGAACAGATTTTACATATTGTGTGATTTCCGGGTTCGATAGGTTAGAACCGTTGGATCACTTCCAAATTAATATATATTGATCTAGGTATTCCTAGGATCGTGTAGGATTCGACGGATCGTGAATCGGAGCCCCGGATGTTCCGATTTAATAACTTAAAGTTTGTGTTTTACGATAACCGTCCGATCGTGCTATCGTGAGCGATCCGACCGTCCGATTTGAACCAAACTTGTAGGACATGTTTCCTAGACCTTGTGGAACCCATAGGAACTTTCGGATGGTAAAATGGAGGTCGTGGGCTGATCGGTGCATATTTACATATCATTTTGTACCCTTCTAGCTTATGATTTGGTTATGTTTTTGAGTTAAACTTGTGCTTTTAATCCTTTTTGTGTTTATCTTTCAGTTCATTGAGCTTTAGGTAATAATGAGGGCTTTGGATAGTAAATGATGCAATCCATGCATGTTAGGGCCTAATTTGGATGAATGGATGAAGAGCTTAAAGACAAACTCAATTTTGGCTACAGTCCCCTGCCAGCCCAGTTTCGTAGGTCATATTGCAAGCTTTGTTTCAGCAACCTACATAGCTCGGATGAGGCCACATTCTTCATGAAAGTTGTTCCAATGGGTGTGTAATATAACATATCCAAACTTCAGCCCCATTGGATAAATATGGAGTCTGTTACCTAGCAAACACAGAGCCATGCTCAGGATGGATTTTATCAGCGCGCAAAATGAGTTAGCAATTTGTTTTGGCCTTAACTTCCTCCTCCGACCTTGGATTGGCCCAAATGATATATGGCTGGAAAGAAGACATTCTGAACTTCAAGTTTGAGTGCTTAAAGTCTTAATTTGCTTAAGGGAAGCCCAATTCGTAAGCCCTTGAAGTTGCTGGTCATGCTGACCTCAGGATGAGCTATTATTTCTGGTTGGAAGCTTGGTCATGGTGACATGAAGATGAGCTAGGGCTGCTGGTGGGATTTATTAGTGAAGTGCATCAACCATTTCAGATTTTATAATGGAAGTGTTGTATGCATTAGTGAAGTGCATCAACCATTTCAGATTTTATAAAACAAGTGTTGTATGCATTAGCCATACTTAATTCAGATTTTCAGCTTCCTTAGGCCTATATATAGTGAGGTTTCCCAAGCTTGTAAACACACCCCAAGGGGGGGAGCTCTCAAACACTTCTCTAGAGCTCCCTTCCCTTCTCTCCCTCAAATTCTCTTAGTTTCATTTTCTAGTTTTCAATTGTTGTAATGAAATATTTGTGCTGAAATTCTCCTTAAGTTTTTCTTAGTTCCACTTTACTTTTCATTATGTAAATTCTTTTCTTTAGTTTTTCAAGTTTGATTAGTTTCCAAGTTTCAATTATGGTTCATGTTCTTATTCATTATGCTTATAAGTTAATATGCTAGTTTGAATGATTGATCACCATTTAGGCTTGCATGTTAGCTATCTTGGTTTGAATTAAGAGTATACACCATGCTTTAATTCGAATTGAACTATGAATAGGAAGAGTATGTATGGACATTCGACAACAGGGATTAGATACATGCTTGGTTGTTTAAATTGTTCTTCTATGCTTAATGGGTTCCTAATGCTTAATTTTAGGTTAGACAACAAATGATCAAATTAGGGAATTAGGAACACAAGGTTATGACCAAACACCATGGCTTAATCATACTTTAGCTAGAATCAATCCGTTAATCTAATTGAACTTGGGAACTTATCTGCTTGAGTTAGTTATTTCTTTCTTCCTTGTTTTATTTATTTCCTTTCTTTTTCATTTCTGTTTTGTGTAGGGAAACTAAATTGGATCATTCAATCACCAATCCCTGTGGAATCGACCTCGCACTTACATACGCTATACTACCGAACGGCTCGTGCACTTGCGAGTATCACAAGTTGAGGATGCAACTGAATCCATTTTGGTGCAGCTGTATCGACGCAACATGGGCCCCACGGGCCCGGTTGACCAAATTTGGGAGGTTAGACCCTCTGTTGACCGTAAGTCTTCCGAGGTAGTTCCACTCTTCGAGTGGTATTAGAACGACACTTTAGGATGAGTTTTGACCGTCTTTTGTTTTATGTGGATTTTAAGGGTCTTTGAGATTATTCTTATGGTTTTGTGATGGAAATCTTATGCTTTTGAATTTAATAGTTTATTTAAATTCTGTTTATATTTAATAGTTGAATTCTTTATTTTTGTAAAGTGATTGTGATACATGTGGGTTTGACATATTCGAGTATCTTGAGTTTATATATAATATTTGAGAAAGTATTATCCTTGTTGATTTTGTGTGGGGCACTTAGAATGTTAATTTGAGTGTTTTAGCACTACCTTAGGTACCTCCCCGGTTATGAGTTTTATGTTTGAGATTTATTTTGCCCAGGCCCGTCGGAGTTTGTTCAAGCCTTTCGGATGATTTATTTTGCCCAGGCCCGTCGGAGTTTGTCCAGGCCCTTCGGATGTCTTCTTAATACAATGCCTTGGGAAAATTGAATTAAGGAAGGGAATGTTATTTTTATAATATTTATATAAGGATTACGAACTCCACCATCATACGTACCTCCCCCTTGGATGATGATATTTGGAAACAGTGGATATAGACACTGGGATACATGGAAATGGATATACTATTCACACAAGTGCCGGGTTTCGGGCGTGTGGGCTTTATTGGTCACGGATCCTGGAATTGTAGGATGCCGGAAAAATTGTGGATATGGTCTGGATATGACGGAACCCGAGGCATAACTTAACGGGGTGGCCCTGTAGACCCTTAAATGGGTAGCCTACGCGCGTAGGACTGTTTACAGGCGTACGGGTTTTGATTCTTCGTCCGTACGTGCTGGCTGAGAGTTAGTCCCCCAGTTGGACGGCTCGTCCCCAGCCACATAGTCGTTTGAGGGCTAATAATTGTGAGCTAGTCAACAATCCCCTGTTGGATTGTTTCCCCTGGTACATGATGATGGTGAGAGGTGGGTGTTATTATATTACATATATGTATATGTGGTTTTTTATTCTGGTTTGAAATTTGTGAGTTTGTACATGTATGAATGTTTAAGCCCTGGATTGGGAAGTGTTATTCGGCAACATACGCCTTGGATAGGGTATGGTGGCGTGGAAAGAATTGATATAAAGGGAAGAAATTGATAATGTGTTCCATGTACATACGCCTTGGATAGGGTATGGTGGCAGGGTTGATTTGATATAAAGGAAGAGTTTGAGAATGTGTTCATTGTGTTTTTATCGGATTTAGAATTGTGATAAATCTGGAATGTATAGTTGGTTCAGCTGTAAATAATTGTTTATTATCGGAGTTGTGACCATTGATGAGAACTACGTGTGGCTTGATCCCTTGTCCAAGGGTACGTAGGCAGCCTAGGGTCACACCTAGGTGCAGCCGCGAAATATTATTGCGTTAAAAAGGTTTGAACGATTCTAAGTATGTGATTGGGTTTTGATGTGATTCTTGGATTTGAATCCTGTTTGATGGTTTCAATGGTGATTGTAAAGTTTGAGACATTTAATTGTTTGGTTTGTGTATTGTTCAACTTAAGAACATTGCTGGTCCTGTTTGAATTATTTGAAGGCCGGAGGTCTATTTGGTATTTGCATGTTAATAACTTGTGCATGCTGCCTGTTGGGATATTAAAATGTGAATTTTGTGCAGGTTGAAATTTTGGAAATGTTCAATTTACAGGGGAGACTGCCGAAATTTCGGCAGAAAGTCTCGGTTTTTAGTAAGTGGGCCCGGCATTGGTGTGATGCCGGAATTTCCACAGGATTCGTCTCGGGTTCCGAGGAATTTCGGGGCGGGTCCTGTCACGACCCGATGGGCTTTTTCAAGCCCGGCTCATGGGATGGGATTGGGCTTTGAATTTTATGAAGAAAAAAAACCCGGCTCGTTATTTCTCTCTCCTTTTTGAAGCCCAGTCCAAGCCCATTAAATTTGGGCCAGGCTGGCCCGACCCAACCCATTGACGAGGCCTAGCCCCTCCCTCTCTTGGATGATTGTCTTTGTCTACTTTGACTAAAAAAAAATGATTAAAGAAAAAGAGATTGGCAATAGGGAAAGGACTGCTACATTAAACAAAAAAGAAAAGAAGATTAGGCAAAACAAATACTCAAGCAAGCTTTTTCTTTGGTTTATGAAGCAAGAAGACAAATTGGATCAAAGCCTTCAATATGGCCCATGGCAGGCACAGTTTGTACATTCAAAGAAAGAAGACAAAAAGTCAGCAACACGGAAACAAGCAAAAGAGAAAATAGAAGAAAATGAAGATTATGGGTACGTGGGTTACCACGCGAAATCTGAGAGAGGAAGAAACAACTTGTTTCTTCTTTTGATGATGCAGCAGAAGGCCTAGGGAGGTGTACGAACTGGTCCGGAACAACAACAAAATATCAAATGCTCTCGTTTTGATTTCTGGTGGTCTCAAGTTGTGGTACACATATACCCCTTTTAAAAGAAATTCATATTGCCTAATCCTGTATGGACAAGGGGCTTACTGCTTTCCTGGATGCTCAAGGGGTTCCAATGCAATAAGGAGGCTAATTCATACTTCACTTGGAGAAGGATTTTTATCCTTGGGTGTCTTGGTCAAATTAAAAGACATTTGCTTTTGGCACCAAACCGTAAAAGAACCAGCTGGAGTAAAGGCACTAATCAAAAATCAATTGGGACTAGCATAGTAAACACCTCTCTCAAGACCCAATGATCTCAAATACAACAGGCTCGTTCATAACAAGTCTTAGGCCCAATGGGCTTGTCCATTAAAAATCCAATTGGTGAATTTTTGGTGCAAAGTCCCAAATTCACAAATTATGGATTAATTGGCTCAAATAAAAAAAGTCTCATTAATTCCCAAATTGTCTAGTGAAGACTCAAGTGGTACAAAACCACACCAAATCTCAAGTGGTACAAGACCACACCAAATCCAGAGTGGTACAAAACCACGTCAAAACCCCAAGTGGTACAAAATCCAACAAAGGCCCGAGTGGTACAAAACTACACAAATTAAACAATCTTTTTGGAACTACGTCGGTTTGATCCCATCAAGTGTACGAAGGCAGTCTAGCATCCCACTAGACTCAATTGCAACCAAATTTGAATCCTTGGTTTATTTTAACCAAATTCGCCAAAACACTTTTCCAAGTGCAAATGTCAAGTTTAGAAAATTAGTGGGTTAATCGAAATTGCTCATTATTTTTCTTGGACATTAACAATAAGAAAAATGATACATGCAAATTTCAATGAGATTAAATTCAAATCTCTCAAACACAAATTCTCAGTTAGTGGGCCACACTTACCTCTTAATTTCCAAATTTCAGCATCTCCAAATTGTCTCAAAGACACAAATTCTTAATTAGTGGGCTACACTTACCCATTAATTTTCAAATCTTAAATCCGAACAGAATCCCTGGTTTATTCTTAACCAAATTCGCCCCCAAACATGATTCCATATCGAATCCCTGATTTATTAAACTAAATTCACTCAAACACTTCTCAATATAATTCAAATCAAATTACCCTTGCAATGAGTCATTTATTCATTGCAATTCTTTGAACTACAAGTGGCTTTATTCCCGCAAGAGATATGTAGGCATCCTGAGGTTCAACTTAGGGGCAGCAGCAAAACCAAACACACACATTTTGTTTCTTTATTATAGAATCAAAGGGTGTTCTCTTGAAGTAAAGGATTGTAATCAAAGGGTGTTCCCTCAAATGGATCGAACCTAAAATAATAAAACTTCATTATTTAATTAGTGGTGGTGAAATTATATTGGAAGATTCATATTTTTCTTCAACATTTAGTCAGAGTTAAGAAAATCTTTGGGTTGAAAACAGAAACACTGCAAAACAAGCAACCGATTAAACAGAATCTGTCCTTTTCTTGCAATCAGTTAGTCTACTGACTACCATTCAGTGGTGAGATATGGTCATGGCCCAACCCAACAACTAGCCAGATGCTTCCAAATTCCATCTCCATGGACCATGCATCATCCGAAAAATAGACACAATCAATGCGTAAATTTTCCACGGCATGTGGCCATGGACTGCAACGTTATTGGAACCCGCCAAATGACTCTCGATCGGCCAATGCCGTGCGCACCAGTCTTTACGGCACAAGAATTTGACATGCATATATCCTTTTCAAAGTTCAACTTGGTAAGTAATTGGAAATTATACAGACGACTTCAACATAGAAAAACGGATGGGACATTTGCATCAACAGACAAATTACTAAAGATGAGGACATCCTCTAGGCTAGCCCCCTGAGCCACGGCGTGACCCTACCAGTCCTCATTCCTTACATGGATAATATGCTTACAAAAGGCCAGGCTTGTTAGCAGTTTATTCACTCATAATTCAACAAACATATAGTTTTGTAGAATATAAACCACACTACACGGAATTAAGTTGTAGATATAGTATACCATGCCATTCTTACATGAGAGGATCCTTATTATGCAAGTCTCCTTGGTAATGGCGGCGGCGGCGGCGGCTACTGCAGCTCAATTAACTCTACTAAACTGGCAGGACAAGTGCGGAGATATCACAATTCCATACCCATTTGGCGTTACTGAAAAGTGTTCCATGGGACTTGAGTTTTTCATCAGTTGTGCGGCTAACGGAACAGCATTCTTGGGCACAACAAACACTCATGTTACCAACATATCCGTGGATCTCGATGAGATCCAAGTACAGCAGTACAGGGCCTATGACTGCTACGACGAGCTGGGCAACAATACCTACAACATCCCGAAGTTCCGGGTGGATCCTCCTTACACCATCTCCGGTACCAAAAACAAGTTCATGGCCGTTGGTTGCGATACTTATGCGACTTTTAGAGGCTACCGTGCAAACCAAGAAAGATTCATCACCGGTTGCATGTCCTTGTGTGACAGCCTCAACAGTGTTGAGCAAGACTCTTGTTCTGGCATCGGGTGTTGCCAAACTTCCATCCCCGACGGTCTTAAAAATCATACTGTGACGTTGAGAAGCTATTACAATCATACGTATGTTAGGAGCTTTAACCCCTGCAGCTACGCCTTTGTTGTGCAAGAAGGCCACTTCAGATTCTCCAATACAAGTTTTCAACAACTCTCCTCCACAGTGCGGCTTCCAATGATCCTTAACTGGGAAATTGGAAAAGAGCCATGCGATGCAGCTCAAGAGGCGACCCAGAATTCTTTATGCAAGGCACATAGCAAGTGTGTCAACCCCAATAATCGCTCTACAGGTTACATTTGCAAGTGCTTGCCAGGTTATGAAGGGAACCCTTACCACCCCAATGGTTGCCAAGGTATGTACCAGATTTTGCAAAGAATAGGATCCCTCTTCTAAAGCTCTATGTAATATTACATAGATAGTTTTGCAAGGTGTACATGTAGTCCTTTAAGTATGAACTTAAATATAGACGGTAATGCAGTATGGGCATCCTTATTATAGAAAAACTGATGTTATAGCTCAAAATTGGGATGATGCACATGAGTTTTATTTTCTTTTCAAATATTGATGAGTGCAAGGCTCCAAACTCCGGCAGTACTGGAGTGTGCGTAAATTCCCCTGGAGATTATTCTTGTAAATGTCCCATAGGGTATAAAAACGACGGCATGAATCCAAAGATTTGCATCAAAGACAATCGATCAAAGAACATTCTCCTGCTTATCATTTCATTAGGTACGTATGCTTTATTTACATGTTAACATGCACCCTATATATGATCATAGCCAAAAATTCGAACTTTAATCTATTTTTATTTTTAACAGCTAGCACCCATATTTATGTTATTTATCTTTTTCATCCAAAATTCTAACCTAAGCACTATCTAGACTACAGAAGCAACATCTATCATTGAAAGTTGAAACAGCCCAATTAATGTGCCTCATCAAAAGTGCTAGGTGAAGTTGATTATTGGGTTCCTAAGATTTTTTCAATTTGTTTGGTGATTCGGTTTAGATTGAATTCGAGCTGAGTCTAAGTCCGTCCTAAAGTCTCACTCTTTTAGGTGGGACTTGTAAGACACAATATGTTGGCATGCATGACTCTTGTCTATTTTAAGTCAAGTCCAGTGCCACAACCTGGAGTATCTCAATTAATATATGCTCTGTATATATTTGCTTTTCTTTTAGTTCCCCACCCTCAGAAATATTAGATAAACATGTAAATTAATAAAATCAAGTTTAGTTGTGATTTTCAATTATGTGCAGGTGTCAGCGCAGGGTTATTGATTTTACTGGGGGCAATTTCATGGTTATATTGCTGTCTGCAAAGAAGAAAGTTCATCAAACTCAAAGAAAAATACTTTAAAGAAAGTGGTGGTTTATTGTTAGAACAACACCTTGCTAGCCAAGGAGGCTCTATGGAGACAACCAGGATCTTTACTGCAGAAGCACTTGAAAAGGCCACAAACAATTACCATGAAAGTAGAGTCCTTGGCGAAGGAGGCTATGGAACCGTTTACAAAGGAATATTACCAGATAACAAAGTGGTTGCCATAAAGAAGTCCAAAATTGGTGCCTCAACCCAGAAGGAGCAGTTTGTTAATGAGATGATTGTTCTTTCTCAAATCAACCATAGAAATGTGGTGAGGCTATTGGGTTGCTGTTTAGAGACACCAACTCCTTTACTAGTTTACGAGTTCGTCACCAATGGCACTCTTTTGGAGCACATTCATAATATAAGGGACAAAAGATCATCACTTCCATGGGACTTACGAATGAAGATAGCAACAGAAACTTCAGGAGCACTAGCATACTTACACTCCTCAACTTCCATGCCAATCATACACCGGGATGTCAAAACAACGAACATACTGTTAGATGAAAATTACAGAGCAAAAGTGTCATTGAAAATGATGCGAGTATTGCTTGTAATATTAATATTCTTAGGGGCTGCAATTACAACAGCAGCAGCTCAAGCTTTGCCTCAAGCCCTGCCTGGCTGCCAAGACAAGTGTGGCAATTTAACAGTCCCATACCCATTTGGCATAACTGATGGTTGTCAAAAGGAAGGCTTTCCTTTCTTCACTTGTAACACGTCCACCCAACCCCCAAACCTGCTCTGGGACGGAGATTCCATTGTCTCCAACTTTTCCCTTGCTGAAGGCGAGATGCAATGGCAGCAATACATATCCCAAGATTGTTACGATAAGCAGGGTTTTAAGACCTTCAACAACAACCCTTGGGTCGAGCTGCCATCTCCTTTCACCGTCTCCAATACCAAAAACAAGTTCATTGCCGTTGGTTGCGACACCTACGCATTTTTCACAGGCTACCGAGGAGATGACCAGCTCATAACTGGTTGCCTTACCTTATGTGACACCCTTGACAGCGTTGATCAGGAATCTTGCTCTGGCGTTGGGTGTTGCCAAACCAACATCCCCATTGGGCTGAAAAATACTACTTTGACGTTGGACAGCTACTACAACCATACAGATGTATGGAGCTTTAACCCCTGCAGCTATGCCTTCTTTGTGGAAGAAGGCCACTTCTCGTTCTCCAACAAAAGTTTTGACGAGCTGAACAACAAAGACACGCTTCCAGTGATTCTTAATTGGGCAATTGGGGATGAAGAAGACCCATGTGATGAAGCTCAAAAGAGGCAGGATTTTGTATGCAAGGGAAATAG
Source organism: Prunus avium (assembly GCF_965620075.1). NCBI lineage: Eukaryota > Viridiplantae > Streptophyta > Magnoliopsida > Rosales > Rosaceae > Prunus > Prunus avium. Next base: position 32,198,418 of record NC_142287.1, read on the forward strand.
CACATGTGTCAACCCCATCAATCGCTCTGGTTACATTTGCCGCTGCTTGCAAGGTTACCAAGGGAACCCCTACCACCCAGATGGTTGCCAAGGTGAGACATCTTTACCTAATGTTTGAATTAATTAATATGGGTAAATGAATTTCTGTTTGAATATAAATATATATTAAATTCCGGATTTTAATTACCATTGATCATGTGTGACATGTGGGTTTCTTTTCTTTTTAGATATTGACGAGTGTAAAGCTGCAATTAATCCCTGTAACAATGGAGACTGCGTGAATTTACAGGGAAATTACACTTGTTTATGTCACAAAGGGTACAAAATGGACAGCATCAATGGAACGACGACTTGCGTGAAATACAATCCTTCATCGAAGAACATGACCCTGAAAATTTCATTAGGTACGCATATATAGCTAGCCATTAATTAGCACATATAAGTTAGTTGTGATTAATGCTCTGTATGTATGTGCTTTTCTTATTATCAATCTATCTTTAATTCCCCACCCTCAGAAATATTAGATAAACACGTAAATTAATAAAATCAAATTTAGTTGTGATTTTCAATTATGTGCAGGTGTCAGCACAGGGTTATTGATTTTACTGGGGGCAATTTCATGGTTATATTGCGGTCTGCAAAGAAGAAAGTTCATCAAACTCAAAGAAAAATACTTTAAAGAAAATGGTGGTTTATTGTTAGAACAACACCTTGCTAGCCAAGGAGGCTCTATAGAGACAACCAGGATCTTTACTGCAGAAGCACTTGAAAAGGCCACAAACAATTACCATGAAAGTAGAGTCCTTGGCGAAGGAGGCTATGGAACTGTTTACAAAGGAATATTACCAGATAACAAAGTGGTTGCCATAAAGAAGTCCAAAATTGGTGCCTCAACCCAGAAGGAGCAGTTTGTTAATGAGATGATTGTTCTTTCTCAAATCAACCATAGAAATGTGGTGAGGCTGTTGGGTTGCTGTTTAGAGACACCAACTCCTTTACTAGTTTACGAGTTCGTCACCAATGGCACTCTTTTGGAGCACATTCATAATATAAGGGACAAAAGATCATCACTTCCATGGGACTTACGAATGAAGATAGCAACAGAAACTTCAGGAGCACTAGCATACTTACACTCCTCCACTTCCATGCCAATCATACACCGGGATGTCAAAACAACGAACATACTGTTAGATGAAAATTACACAGCAAAAGTGTCAGACTTTGGAGCTTCAAAGTTGATTCCTGTGGATCAAAGTCAACTAACAACTTTAGTGCAGGGGACACTCGGATACTTAGACCCTGAATATTTCCTTTCAAATCAACTAACGGAAAAGAGTGATGTTTATAGCTTTGGAGTTGTCCTAGCAGAGCTACTAACAAGTAGAGTAGCACTTTGTTTTGACAGGCCTGAGGCAGAGAGAAACCTAGCAAGCTTCTTTGTTTGTTCAGTGGAGGAAGATCGCTTGACTCAAATTCTTGACGATGACATAGTCAACGATGAAAATATTGAGACTCTGAAACATGTGGCCATTCTCGCGAAAAGATGCTTGAGGTTACAAGGGGAGGAAAGGCCTACAATGAAAGAGGTAGCCTTGGAGCTAGAAGGCATGAGAATTATGGCAAAGCATCCATGGGGGAAAGCTGATTGTCCAGAAGAGACTGAGCACTTGCTTGGTTCACGCAAGTCAGATGCTTATCGTGTGGATGTTACGGCAGCAGATTGTGGTCATCCTAGTGGTACAAGTAGTGGATATGACAGCATGCAAATCCAGACGTTAATGGCATATGGTGATGGGCGATAATCGATTGCTAGGGTCTAGTTGCGATGTATGCTAGAAATAAACCAATATGTTGTTCTTTGTTGGTCTTATTGGTTATGTTATGAATTCAAGATGTGTTTTCTGCCAGTGATATATGATGAGTTGAGAAATTATCCTTTTTACAAAAATGACCCCAGACTTAATCAAATCTACCATTTTTTTAATTTTCTAGAAACCAGTAAAGGTTGATAAGTTCTTGGAGGTTTACCGGTCAACCTTTTCCTTCTTTTATAAACATCACAAAAACTTTTCAGCAAATTATATATATACTAAAACTGAATAAAAGTTACTGTTCTTAGACTATTCATTTTAACAGTAAAATGCCGTTTGTGCCCCTGCTTAACTGGTTGCCCTCTTACCCAATGAACAGAGCAATGTCTTTTTTGCCCTGATGACCAACGACATAACCCTTTTGCCCTCTTATTCTCTGGTTCTCCTCCTCCAGCATTACGACTCACTTCTCTTCATACAATTCCCACCATCAAGAACCGAATTTTGATCGCATCCTCCAAGCACGCTGAGCTTCCCCAACTCTTCCTCAGCAGAACAACTCTAATTTTCTGATATTTCACACTCCTCCTTCTCCACACAACCAATTGGCACAGATCCATCGGCAGTTTATTCAGACCCAGAACCAGTTGGGTCATACACATTAAGAATTGGCCTTTGGCCTTCGCCGCCATCTTCCTCTCCAATAGACTCTTCTTCAACCACCTCAACCTTGACCTCCCCTGTTTCTGCCGTATCAGGGTTTGGTATATCCTGAAACCAGACTCAAAATCCAAGAACGAATCTACAAACGTGAAGTCTTGGGGATCAACAGGGGCAGGTGGGTCCTTCGAATTCTTGGTCCTCTGTCTGACGTTCGTCTGACAGATTTCCGATCTGCGATTTCTTCCATCGTTTCTCTTCAGGTTTGCATCCCCTCAACTTTTTAATGGATTAATAGCTTGCTGATGGGTTTCTGAGAGGTGGATGTTGATGTTGTTGAATTATCTGACAAATTTGAATGTTTTGATTAAAGAAATACATATGTTAACGCAGGAATATTAATAGTCATGCTACAATTTGTTTAAATTAACATCTAATTACCAAAAATAAAAACAAAAAATTCATGCTATAATATATGTAACACGTTGTTAATCACATCACATTATGCAAAACATGTATCCAGGTTTTGTAATAAACATTGGTTAATTAGCATGGAAATGACTATAGAAAGGGGTTGTGTATATGAGTGTGTTGTTCTGTTTTGATAAATGGGAAGGCAGCTGTGATTGGATTTCTATTGTTGTTAGATTTTGAAATTTTGACTGGTACAGGTATTCTCAAGGGAACTGACTTTTTGGACTGTATTTACTCTGTTTCCAATGCTTTGCAGTAAACATTTCTCTGAAATGAACCAAAAATTATATACACTACTTAACCCAAGCAAACAAAAGTGGGTGGTTTTATGAGTCATAATATATATATGTATATTATTAATTTGATGTTAAAGCTCCTTCAGTTTGTCATTTTGGATATCTATATAAGTGTATATGTTTGTAAATCTTTTGAGAAGTAGACCATTTTGCATCATTCTTAGGTTTTGCACTTCCTCTATCTAAAGCATCTGTAATATATAATACAATTTACATCATAGCATATGCTTTGTAATATACTTACAAAACTTGAGCCGCTCTTCTTTTAACTTGACAGATTTTCGATCTGCGAGTTCTTCCATCGTTTCTCTTCAGGTTTGCATCCCCTCAACTTTTTAACGGATTAATGGCTTGCTGATGGGTTTCTGAGCATGTTGTTGAATCCTTTGATTCCTTGCCCAAATTGATTTTGCTGCTGTGATGATATGTTGTAGTTAATATTGTTGTGGGAAAGTAAGCATGCCAATTTCAACAATTTGTAATGATTTTGCTGCTGTAATGGGTATTTAATTTGTTGTTGTGATAATAGTTTTACATGTTTATAATATCTGAGCATGTTGGTGAATCCTTCAAGGACATAAGGGCAAAAGTTTGAGTCTTTGTTTTATAATTATGTTGGATTGAAAATTCGGTGCCTTTGTTCTTTCTTGCATGTGCTTGGAATTACAATGAAAATTTTCTTTCTTTTTTTTTTTTTTTTTTTTTTTTGTTTTGTTGAAGGGTTTGAGCATGAGGACAAAGGTGATTTTGCAACCTCACCAAAGCATTTCAGGTAAGAACCATATCCTTGAATTGCTCTTTTGGACCAAAATTAAGCCTTTTGTGTGATGGTTTATCATCTGATTGGGTTTTATATTTGAGCTTATGGATTGGTTCATGGTGGATTTGATTTTGCACTCAGAGTTGCTTGGGTGAAACTGATGACTGTGTGCATTGCAGTACTACAACAACAAAATGGCGGAATTACATCTATTCGTGGACTTTGAAATAGAAACAAGGTTTGCATCTTTTAATCGTCTCCACTGCATTTCAATTTCTTTCCCTTTTATTAATTTTGATTATATTTCACCCCTGTGATGGGATTGAACATGCTTTTGAATTGGTAATGGGAGTTGACTGTTTGTGCTTGAACAAAGGCTTGTCATTGGCCTTGCTGTTGTCGTGGGATAGAGCCAGCGTATATGTACAAAAAGTTACGGTATACATTATTCTCTCTCCCTCTCTTTAATTTCAGTTTTTTTTTTCTTTAATAGAATTTCGTCAAATATGTTGGTTCTGGATTTTTGTTGTTGAAGAAATATACAATAAAGGTGTTCTATGACGTTCAGTGTAAGTAAATATCTTTTGAAGAACAACACTGGATGTTGACTGACTTTGAAGGTGCTACAAGAAAAAATGAAGTAAGGTTACACATCTGGTCTAGCAAAGAGGTTTGTGAATTGTTCTCTCATCCACAATTTTTTTTTTCTTTTAATAAGTCAATTACATCTCAGCCTTAAATTCACATTTTTTTATATATATATTTATGTTAAATTTAATGAGAATTTCTGTTATAGAATTCTGAATTATGCAATTTTTTTTTTTCCATTTAAGGGCACTGGGATGCTTAGGGGTTCTTTTTATTCTCTTTTTCAGTGCATGTTATAACTTAGATAGGTCTGCTTTAAGAAGATTGGTTTTATGTTTGAAGAATACCCATTTGGTTTTAGATGTAGTTTATTTAGTTAAATATATGGCTACTGGTGAAATGGATTAGCCAAATACTGCATATGTAATCTGCATAAAATTCTTAGCATTGTTGTAAACAATTAGTTTAAGTGGAGGATTGTTGTATGAAATTTGGTAAACAAATATCTAGAAATTAGCTTCACAGTTTCTTAGGTTCCATTTAATTTGGTTTTTGTTTTTGTGTGATATATTTCTCTTAGGGTGTGTCAAATAGTAAACCTCCAAGCATCCATTCCACGATATAATGCAATAGACTTATTCCAAAACTTAAGTCTATTGTTTTGATTGAGTGTTTTAGTACTCATATTCAAGTCATTTTTTAATTATAAATCCCTAATTGATGATAATTCCTAATATTTTTAATTAGTTGAAATTTTTATAATGAGTTATTGGATGAATGTTGATAATTTTGTATGTGGATAATGATATATTGGATTGGATTAATATTGATGATTTTGTGTGTGGATCATGTTTTGTTGGATTAGATGACTATGTATGATTATTTGATTTGTTGGAATTTAGGGTTTATGATTTGTTGATTAAATTTTGTGATGGACTTCTTTTCCTTTCTCTGTATGTTCATTTGTCTTAGTTAAATTTGTTTCTAAAAAAAAAAAAAGCATTTGTTGATTAATTGATATGACTGTTTGGTTTGATTAATTCATGTGTATGGCAGAAAAGGTTTGAAGCTGCATTTGGAGACTCATGTGTTTGGCTTGTGAGCTTGATTTGCTTCCCTAGGTTTTAATTATCTTCCCTCTCCATCTCTGATTTTAATCTATTGGTTTAGAAAAGCTCATATTCAAGTACCTTTTAAACTCTAAATCCCTAATTGATGATAATGCCTAATATTTTTAGTTAGTTGAAATTTTTATAATGAGTTATTAGATGAATGTTGATGATTTTGTTTGTGGATAATGATTTATTGGATTGGATGAATATTGATGATTTTGTGTGTGGATAATGATTTGTTGGATTATAGATGACTATATTTGATTATGTGATTTGTTGTAATTTAGGATTTATGATTTGCTGATTAAATTTTGTGATAGACTTTTTTTTGTTTAACTTAATAATCTGTTTATCCATGACGTGTAAATAACGTAATATCATATTAAAAAAATTTAAGGGGTGTTTTGAATCAAGTGCTTCCTTCAATTCTTCAGGAAGACATCTATTTTGGTAAACTAAATTGAGTTTGAGCTTATGGGGTTAAACTTTTTGCCATATTTTTATTGCGCAGTTTCTTTTCTTATTCTTATATGCAGAGATGATTTTTTTTATTTGTTTTTCAGTTCCAAACAGATTCACATTACTTTTCTCTTGCTGAAATTGTGAAATATAGTATATAGGGGAACCTAGATTAAGAAATAGCAGTTACGCATTATGCCCTTTTCATAAAACTCTGTATATTTTTCTTCTGATTTAATTTCAGGCTTCCATGAAAATTTTGATCTAGGATGCAGTGATTTGAGGTGTAACTTTGCGCTTACTGGATCTCTCAACTCAATCTTAGGTAATGAACTCTACAACCCGTGTTTTTTTTTTTTTTTGGCTTTTCAATACCTCTTTATTGCTTCCACTCCATGATGCTAACTTTATTTTGGTTTCTTTTGTTTTGTAGATGAAGTCGGTTTTAGCAGAACATGACTATATGTAAAGACCTATCCAAACTCTTTTGAACAATGAGCAGCTCAATGTTGTCGATATTTTGATGTTTTGACTGCTACTTGATTTATTAAAATATGGCCAATATTTTGACATGACAAACAGCATAAAAAAAACATGTTATTATTCTATTTTTTGTTACTTAGACTTGCTAAACAAAGCATGATACCACTATTTAAATCTCCATGTCAATATAAATAGTACCATTTTTCCTACATATTTTCATAACTTTGTATATATTTTACACAATTTTAAAACCCGCAGCATCGCGTGGGCATTATTGCTAGTCTTATTTCTAATTTTAAAAATAATATCAACAATCACATACTCATCAAGTAATAAAATTACTTGACTTGACTTCGCCCCCGCCGTCGCTTGTTGACTATTTATCAAGTCGGATGTTTTATTGCATTTATTTATACTAATTCCTGAAAATAACGAGTCGGGGTGAAAAAGAGAAACATTAACAGAGACAAATGAGTTAATTAGAAAGACCGTTCCCCACATAAGCCGAAATGCCACCACGCGTCTTAATTCCTTCCACATAAAACGCCAGCGTTGTTGGCTGTTTTCTTCACTCAAAAATCATCCCAATACATTAGCACAATTTGTAGCATATAGTATTACTTACAAGGATTTAATTGCTGCAGCCTGCATGCATACAATATGAGGAGGATCCTAATTATTTTGCAGCTCTCTTTGGTCATGGTGGAATTGGTTGTGATATTATTATTAGCAACTCCAATTGCAACAGCAGCTCAAGCCCTGCCTGGCTGCCAAGATCATTGTGGCAATCTCACAATCCCATATCCATTTGGCATAGGCCCTGGCTGCTACCTCCAACCCGAATTCAACATCACTTGCAACCAATCCACCCAGCCCCCAACAGCAAATTTGAGGACAAGCAATATCAAAGTCACCAACATATCCCTTGAAGAGGGTGAGCTCCAAATTCTGCAATATGTAGCCGAAGACTGTTACAACGCTCAGGGCAACCAGACCGGCGGAAACGTCCCCAGGCTGCGGGTGTCTCCTCCCTACACCATCTCCCATACCAAGAACAAGTTCTACGCCCTTGGCTGCGACACGTTAGCGTATTTTACTGGCTACCGGGGCGACCAACGGTACACGACGGGGTGCGTGTCCATATGTGATAGTCTAGATATGGCTGTTGACGAACAGGACACTTGCTCCGGCGTAGGCTGTTGCCAAGTGTCCATCCCTAGCGGACTGAAAAATCAGACTGTCATGTTGACAAGCCCTACAAATCGCACGGGCGTATGGGACTCTAACCACTGCAGCTACGCGTTTATTGTGCAAGCTGACCGCTTCGAATTCAGTCGTACGAGTTTGCAACGGATGGACAACACAAGTTTGCTTCCGGCGGTTCTTAATTGGGAAATTGGGAATCAGTCATGTGACGCAGCTCAAAAGAGCGAAGGTTTTGCATGCAAGGGAAATAGCACCTGTACTACTGTTGGGTCGGCAGGTTACATTTGCAAGTGCATGCCAGGTTACCATGGGAATCCATACCACCCAGATGGTTGCCAAGGTATATATATATATATGTTTCAAAATTTCCTGCTAAATATTCAAACTTTTTTCTTCTAAGAATACAACATTTACATTGGCTTTTTACCTAAGTTACGTTGATGCTGGAAAAGCTAAAATTGGCATTTTACCTGATGTTTGGCTTTCCATACTATCTTTCAGATACTGATGAGTGCAAGGATTCAAACCCCTGCCCTATCGGAACGTGCATAAATTTACTGGGAAATTATTCTTGTAAATGTCCCAAAGGGTACAAAAATGACGCCATGGATGAAAAGAAATGCATCAAAGACAACAATCGTTCAAAGATCATTCTCCCGCTCGTTATTTCATTGGGTATGCCTCTTCATTTACATGGTAACATGCATCATAAAATCATAGCCTAAATTTATTTTTACTGACAATTTCGGATCCGAATCCGAAATTCTCATAACGTTTTTCCTTATTATTACAGAATAAAAAATCCACACATAAGTCATGCTAGCTAGCCTGTTCAAGTTTCAGTCTTTTTAATATAATATATATTGGAAGTTTTCCCTTTTCAGTACCAAACATTTTTAACAACTTATAAATATTGATTACTCTCAGTAAGAAGACTTATGAAATTTTCAAATGAGGTAGTTGTAATGTTATTTAATTATCTGCAGGTGCCAGCGGAGGCTTCTTGCTTTTACTGGTTGGAAATTTATGGATATATTGGGGTATGCAGAGAAGAAAGTTCATCAAACTCAAAGAGAAATACTTCAAAGAAAATGGTGGCTTATTGTTACAAAAACAACTCGCTAGTCAAGGAGGCTCTATGGAAACAACAAAACTCTTTACAGCAGAAGAACTTGAGAAGGCCACTAACAACTACCACGAAAGTAGAATCCTTGGTGAAGGAGGCTATGGAACGGTTTACAAAGGAATATTACCAGATAAAAGCGTGGTTGCCATAAAGAAGTCAAAAGTTAATGGTGCGCCAGCTCAGAGTGACGTTTTTATTAATGAGGTGATTGTCCTTTCTCAAATCAAGCTCAGAAATGTGGTGAGGTTATTAGGTTGTTGTTTAGAGACACCGGCGCCATTACTGGTTTACGAGTTCATCGTTGAGGGCACTCTTTCTGAGCACATCCATAAAAAAAATGGCAAAAGATCGTCACTTTCGTGGGAGCTGCGATTGAATATAGCGACAGAAACAGCAGGAGCACTAGCATACTTACACTCCTCTGCTCTCATGCAAATTATCCACCGAGATGTGAAAGCAACAAACATACTATTAGATGAACATTACACGGCAAAAGTGTCCGACTTTGGAGCTTCAAGAGTGCAAGGAACATTTGGATACTTAGACCCCGAATACTTCCTTACGACTCAACTGACGGAAAAGAGTGACGTCTATAGCTTCGGAGTTGTCCTTATGGAGCTATTGACAAGCAAAGTGGCACTTTCTTTCGCCAGGCCCGAGGAAGACAGAAATCTAGCCAACTTCTTTGTTCGTTTCATGGAGGAAGATCGCTTGAATGAGGTTCTTGATGATGACATAGTCAACGAGAGAAACGTTGAGACACTAAAAAAGGTGGCAGAAGTCGCAAAAAGATGTGTAAGGTTAAAAGGGCAGGACAGGCCTAGCATGAAAGAAGTAGCAATGGAGCTAGAGGGAATGAGAGTTACACCAAAGCAACCATGGGGAAAATCTGAAGTTTCAAGTCCAGAAGACACTGAGCACTTACTTGGTTCAGCTATGAAATTAGACGCTTATTTTGTGGATGTTAGAGGTGATTTTGGTTCTAGAGGTGCAACTATTGGTACAACCAGTGGGTACGATAGCATGCAAATCCAAATGGTAATGCCGTATGATGGGCGATAGTTGACTGACTTAATGTCGCTATTGTCTAATGATCATGTAGTTTAGGGAATCTAAACCACTATTAATTTGTGCATTCTCTTGTAAATATTTTTTGTGTGCATAAATATATACTGTTCTTTGTTGGTCATGTAGTATATCCTGTTCTTTGTTGGTCTTGTTGGTTTATTGATTCTTTGAACTCAATATGTATTGCACACAGTATTTACATGTTATATCAGTTGGGAATTTGTCACTTGTCAATTCAAGATAGAATGAGTTGGATCTGAATTGCAAATGTCTAAAGACGAACTTTTGGTAACCTGTATTATTCGTTTCTCAAATTAATACAACATGTAGCAGTATTCCGCGATAAACCAACTTTCTTGATTGGACTGTGGACTTCGGACCCAAGTCAGAATCAGATTTACAGATGGAAAAACAGTTCAATCAGCAAAAACTAGGTAATCTAATTTTAAACCACGGTTTCAGGTATTTTGCGGTGACTTGCAGCGTTTTATGGACATTTCGTGACAAAATTAAGGTGGATATTATGCAAACATCATTTAGCCGCGATTTTTTTTCGCCGCTAGCCATCACAAAATTACCCTTTAGAAGCGGCTACCAAAGTCGTCGCTAAAGATCCATAGGATAATTTGAACAGCCCCCTTCCGATGCCTTTTTCTTTACCCCAAACACATTAATTCGGGTAATCTTGAGTGGTTTCTTCCTGTACAGATTTTACTAGAGCTAATTTTTTGGTTTTATGAAAAGATTGTGCATATATAAAATACTTAGCCAGGCTTGATTTCTAATGCCGAATTCCCCCAACACCCTTTCTCATTTGGGTAAGTTTCACTACAATATGTGGAATAAACACTATATTCAAAACTACACGGAATAAACACATTGTTGCAAATTAAGCGAGAAACAACTAAATTTGCACCCATCCAAAGCTTTAGGAATTAAGTACTGTTAAACACCATAACATTTGCTTTGGTTCGGTCAGTGTCTTGCATAAGCTGCTGATCCGGAGTACAAAGCCTGCTGAAAAACTTCACCATTGAAAAGCAAATGTAAGTTCTATGACATTTTCTATATGAAAATAAACTTCAATCACCTTAACCTTTCTTTCAAATCCACTGGGTAAACCTAGCAAAAGTCCAGGAACAGCTACAAAGGCATTTTAAAAACCTCCCTCCCACTTTTGCCAAGGAAAGCCTTTAAGGAAGCAGTTATGAATATACAAAATTGGACTGCATTCTCTTGATTAAGAGCTAATTATGACTTACCATTGCCTATATAGCGGCCTGATTAGTATGGTTAACACACCCCAACCCACACGAAACCATTTCCATAGCTAAGCAATTTTCAAGTTCTACAGTTTACAAATACTGTAGGGGCAGGGAAATGGTATTCCAAAAGTAATTTCAAGCTTTAGTGCACACGAACAATCAAGACTGAGGTAGCACATGCTTTTAGTTTTAATCGTGATGCACAAAGAATTGAATTTGTGCAATGTGAACTTAAGAAGATAAACATGTTGGCTTTGATTTGTCCCCCACAATACACAAGTAATATCCCTCCCTCTTCTAAGCCAATGACACTAAATGCCATGTTCTTCCCCTTTCATGCAACCAGTGGCAACTCTTGGCATAAACTTTCAGATATACAGGTCACCAAGACATGATTAATTTCATGTTTTCCTAAATGACAAAGGCATGTAGATCCAATAACAAAATAAAAGAGCCAAGAGGTAGTCTTCCAAAAACTATATTAGGGAATAAACTTCTTCGTTTCATCAAACATTCTTAAACTCCATTAACATGTGAACAAAATTGATATTGGGTAATCCAATCTTGAACCAGGGAACTTTAAAAAAGGGCAGAATTAAGAGTCTCTAAAACTAAATTCAAGTAAGATAGCTTAAAGTGAAGCACATATACCATCACCAAATTTTAATTGTTCATAGGGAGCAACGTTCCTCTTCACAGTACTTCAGTGCTAAGTCGTAACCCCTAGCTTCTTTTATATCTATTTGTTGGAAAAATGGCTCACATTAAGTATGCAAGTGAAGGAGGAAGCGACCGGTCGCTGGGTATTTGCGACCGGTCGTTTTGAAGCAGAGTCGAAGTCTGGAGAATTCGCAGGAAGCGACCGGTCGCAAGGTATCTGCGACCGGTCGCATGGTATCCAAAAGGTATCAGCGACCGGTCGCAAGGTATCCGCGACCGATCGCCCTCAGTGCTGTTTCGTTTTTTCCGGGCTGTTTCGAGGTGGTTTCACATGTGTCGTTTTCCTACCTATTTCCTCGAGCCTCCAAAGTGTTTTATGGGTTCTAGGAGTTTGGCAAGGTGCCTTAGAAGCTGGAACACAATTTAAATGTTGTTTGTTGTCTTGTACCAAAGGGTTTTCTAGGTGGGAGACAAGGGGACAAAGGGTGCATGCTTTATGGCTTGTTTTCTGGTTTGTCTTACCTTGTGTTTAGGTGGGTAGCTGAAAGCAAGAACGTGAAGGAGTAATTGCAGCCCTCTACTAAGTCCAAAGGTCTGCCTACAAAAGGAAAAGAAGATGCAAGACAATATGAGTGTGGTTAATCTCAAGGAGTGGCAAAGTAGCTGGAGCTATTGTGTCCAAGAGATTGAACTAACCAAGGGAGGAAGAGAGAGAGGGCAATCAGTTCAAGAGGGAGCTGAGTTGGGTCTTGAGAGTCTAGACACCAAAGGGGGAAACACCAAGGGTTGTGAGAGTGTTCACAAGTGTATCAAAGTGTTGAGCAAGGGGTGAGAGAGAAAAGAGAGCTTGGGAGAGAATAGAGTTCTAAGGGGGTTTTCTTTGTAAACCAAAGTTGTAACTTATTCTTTCATTAGTGAATTTCTCAAGGGGATCACCAAGAGGATGTAGGCAATTGCTGAACCTCTATAAATTCTTGTGTCACTTTGTGCTTGGTTGGTTTCTCAAGTGTGTGTGTGTGTGATTCATCCATCCTTGTGTGTGTCACAAAGTCCATCAACAACAAGATCATTAGGGGAGGGTGAGTTGAGTTTATCAATTTTCACAACACTATTTCCATTCAACCAAGAAGATGACTTTCAAGAAGGTCATTTTCAAAACGTCCAACTTAACTGAAATTGAAACTCAACTTCATTGAATTAAAATGCTAAAGATTGAACCATAGGATTGAAGTTTCCACAAAACCCAATTAGCGACGACACAACACAAGTGGAGGCTGGAGCCCATAGATTCCCATACCCACAACAATATTCAAAACCAAGTTTAAAATATATCAAAAACATACTGAAACTCTATTAAAATGTGAACAAAATTAACAACGGTACTCCAATGTTTAACTAGGGAACTTCCAAAAAGGGAAAAATTAAGGGTCTCTAAAACAAAACTAAATTCATGAACGATAGCTTAAAGTGCAGCACAAATACCATCACCCAAAAAAAAAATTATGTTCAAAGGGATCAACTTTCCTCTTCACAGTAGTATTTCAGTTCTAATTTATAACCCCTACCTTCTTGTATCCTAATATTGGTCCAGACACAGATGAAATTCCTCCATTAACTTATCATCTAATTAGCTAATTAGATGGTGACTTTAGCAATGAGACATATAAATAATTTCCAGAACGTCCAATTTTAATTGAAATTGACATTCAACTTCATTGAATTAATAAGCGAACTATTCAAAATGAGATTTTACCTGAGAGATTAACCGCTGAAACTCGCAGGCCAAAAACCCTCGAACAGGAAGCTCGCAATTTTCCCCTTCCAAGTTCTGGAGACGAATTGATTCCAATTTTTTTTTAAAAATCTAATAAAAAGGTAAAAACGGTTCGTTTTGAATAGGAAAAGAATATGTGAGAGAGAAATCGGATTTTCTTTGTTTGGGCCCAAATATCTAGTTGGACTCAGTAACGAGCCCATTATTTGTTTGCTTTACGAAACACAGACTCTCTTTGTTTATATTTTGGCACTTTTCAATACAAACCCAATTCTAGATGAAAATTTTGAGTATAACCCACGTATTTGAATTGATAAATCCCGGCCTAATTTGCATTTGTTATTTGTTTTTCATGACTATTTTGCCCTTGAAGGTAAATAATAGAAACACATTAAAAGTCCTTGAAGGTAAATCATCTTTTGTGAGACTTGTGCAGGTGTTGTCTGATGGTTCACATAGTTAGTTTTAAAGTTATATAAAAATTGTTCAAAATATGGTTTTGTTTAAGAAAAGGCCAAAGGGGGAGATTGTAAGGATTGTAATTGTTGCTTTGTTTGGCTCTTCTCTTTTTGGATCAAAACCATTGTAATCTCCTTTGATATTTAAGATAATCTCTAGGTTAGATTAAGTGGTTGCTGGTTTCCAAAGATCTCTTCGATGAAAAACAGGTAAGAACATTTTGCATACACTCATTGATACACTAGGATTGATACAAACTTTAAAATCGTTTATGTTTTCATTATGTATCAATCCTTTCCTGTATGTATTAATCCTTTCCTGTATGTATTAATCCTTTCATGTATGTATTAATCCATCCATCGCAGAAATCAACTAATATAGTTTATTAGAAATATCTTCTCTGCACTTGGTTTCTGAAAAGATAAAATATACTTATCCTCTGCATCTTACATTCTTTTATCAGACAAACTTTCTTGAAACTATTGTTCTTCATGGAATCAATAGTTTCATATTAGTTTCACTTGGTTCAAACTATTATTTTTCTTTAAAGTGAAATTATATTCTTCTTGAAACCAAGTCCTTGTCTGAACCTGTTTTTTTATATTGAACTCCTCTTTATTGAAACTTGCTGTTGTGTTCTCTCTAAATACTGAACTTAGTTTTAATGAAGAGGCAAGCATTTTAAACATTTGGCATCACGTTTTAAATCTCAGCTTTACTATGCTTCCTTGTTCATGTTTTTGAAAGATCATCATATCAGTTTTTAAACATTCAAAAACATTCTTCAGTCATCTTGAATTCTTGAGAGTTATGAGTATGATTGCATACATATAAAACTTACTCCAAGTTTATTCTCACTTTGATTAAATGACTGCTTTGGTTTCATTATTGTATTTATGATTAAAACCTTGTTTCAAAGTTCAAACATATTTTGGTTTTAACTCATAACTGTACACAGTTTCTTTTATCTAATTCAATCATTTGTATGATTGAGATAGACGAATTTTATGAAACTACAACTCACTTCATAACATCATATCGGGAGCAACTTATGCTTGGTGCTGTTGCAAGGTCGTGAAAAGAATCCGTTGCTGTGAAGTAAAGAAATGGTGCTTTGCTAGAAGGTTAGATAGTTAGCTGCCTATTGTGTGTAGTTGAGCTAATATCCCTATATTTCTTGTACTTTACAATTGAGTGGATTGAATCTTTTCCTGGCTTGGTCCCCCAGTTTTTCCCTTATGGGTTTCTGGGTTAACAAATACTGTGTCATTTACATTATTGCTTTTACATTGATTACTTGATCACCACCAGCAGTATTTGTGTTTATTGTCTTTTGTCACTAAGTAATAATTTTAAATTGGTGAGTTTTTATCCTAAAGCCTACTTCACCACCCCGGTAGGTTTTATAAGAGCTAAGCTCCTGTTTTACAATTGGTATCAGAGCAGGCACTACATTTTAATTAGTGTAGATCCTACTCTAAATCTTCTCTATGGATAGAGATAGAGCTTCTAGCTCTGTAGCTCATCCACCATTTTTTAATGGTGAATACTACTCTGCTTGGAAACACAAGATGCGTGCGTTCCTACTTGCCTTAGAGTCTAAAGCTTGGAAAATGACAGTTGATGGTTGGAATCCTCCAACTGCAGTTAATCCTTTTGGAACACTTGAACCAAAAGAGGAGGATGATTGGACTGTTGAAGAACAGTCCCTTGCTAACTCTAATAGAAAAGCCTTGAATGCTTTGTTTGTTGCTGTTAGTTCCGAACAGTTTGCCTATATTGAAAACTGTGAAACATCCAAAGAAGCCTGGGATATTCTTAGGCTTACTCATGAAGGAAATTCAAAAGTAAAAGAAGCTAGGCTAGACATGGTAAGTGCTGAGTTTGAAAATCTTAGAATGCAAGACTCAGAAACCATTCAAGAATTTTATGCTAGGTTCAGTTCTCTAGCTAACTCCTCACATAATCTAGGTGAACAGATTCCAGAAATAAAATTGGTAAAAAAGTTCCTTAGATCCTTGCCTCCTAGATTTGATGCCAAGAGAACCGCGTTCTCTGAAGTTAGAGATTTCAAAACTGTGAAACTTCATGAAATTGTAGGGTCTTTTAGAACCTATGAAATGGAAATGAACTTAAATACTCCCAGGAAAGGCAAGACTATTGCCTTGAATTCTGTCAATGAGGAAGAAGGTTGTTCCTCACTAGAAAAGCCTGTGACTGATGAAGACATGGCTCTCTTCACTAGGCAATTCAGGAAAATTCTTAAGTTTAGAAAGCCAGAAGGAAACAGAAATAATTTTCAATCAAATACTGGCTTTAAAAATGAAAAGAATACTCAACAAACAGAACCTAGGGAAAAGAGAAATAGTAATTCCATTAGATGCTATGAGTGTGGTGGAAATGGTCACATTGCTCCTGAATGTGCAAACACCTTGAAAAGGAAAAATCAATCAAAAGAAAAGGCACTAAAAACCACTTGGAGTGATAGTGAGGATGAGTCAACAATTGACTCTGAAAATGATGAAAACATTGTTGCTTTCACAGCAAAATCCACTGATCATATTGAAATGGAAAATGAAGTTGAGGAAATTGAAACTGAGGAAGAACTAATTGAAAAATATGAGAAACTTGTCGATGTGTCCTACAAAATAAAAAAGCAAAGTGTTTTTCTCTCTGATAAGGTTGTCATGCTTAAAAAGGAAAACATCAATATGTCAAAACATGTGAGTCAACTAAAGAAAGAAAATGAGGAATTGAAATTTGAATTGGATTTGATAAAGAAAAGAGAAATTGATTTCACAATAGGTGCTGAAAAGGTTGACAAAATGTTAAACTCAGGAAAAACTTATGGAGATAAGACTGGACTTGGTTTCACTTCTGAAACAAACAAAAATTCTGGTGTTAACATAAAGTTTGTGAAAGCTAGGGAATCTGTAGACAACGTGGATAAGAAAAATATTGGTCTGGATCATTCCAGATTAATAAACACTGAAAAGTCGTATCAATCCACTGTTGAAACTGTTAGAAATACTGCAAATACCAACAAATTTATTCCTGTTTGTCACTTCTGCAATGAAAAGGGGCATATACGACCATATTGTTTCAAACTAAAAGAAAAGATCATTTCCACAAATCTGCAAAGACAAGTGGAAAAATTATCAAGAGAAGTTGAAATAATCCTAGGTTTGCTGAAACCTAAAATTGAGCCTCCAAAAAGGGGTTGGTTAAAGAAAGAAAATGTATCATGTCTTGTTGTTTTGACTGCCTTGTCTGTAAGAAATTCAAATGCTTGGTACTTTGATAGTGGTTGCTCTAAGCACATGACTGGAGACAAAAATTTGTTTTTAGATCTCTCTCTCATGTCTGAGCTTGGCAGTGTTACTTTTGGTGATGGTGGAAAATCAAGAATCCTTGGTAAGGGAACCATTTCTGCTCCAGGGATTGACAAGTTAGAAAATGTTATGTATGTTGAAAACCTTAAATCAAATTTGATTAGCATAAGTCAGCTTTGTGATCAAGACACGTACAATGTTAGTTTCACAAAGGATAGATGCAATGTCTTAAACAAAGATGGAAAAATTGTCTTGAGTGGTTTAAGGTCAAGTGATAACTGCTACTGTGTGGTTTCTAAATCACTTTCCCCTCGTGTGGCTTGCAACCTTGCAACTGACAACTCCTTGGTGCTATGGCATCAAAGACTGGGTCATGTAAATCTCAAAGACCTTGAGAATTTATCCAAGAAAGAAATTGTAAGAGGCATTCCCAAGTTTGGAAATACCACAAAATTTGTGTGCAGTGGTTGCCAACTAGGAAAACAAACCAGAACTGGTCATGGGACTGTGAATTCCATGACCACCACCAGACCTCTTGAACTTATTCATATGGACTTAATTGGACCGATTCAAACCATCAGCCTTGGAGGGAAAAAGTACATTTTGGTTGTTGTTGATGATTACTCTAGATTTACTTGGGTTGCCTTTCTCAAAGACAAAGGAGAAACTTTCATACATTTCAAGTCCATTGTCAACAAAATTCAGAATGAGAAAGGGAATACAGTAAACTCTCTGTCTAGAATGAGGAGTGATCATGGATCTGAGTTCGATAACTCATCTTTCATTGAATACTGTGATGAGTTAGGAATTAGACATGAGTTCTCTTCTCCTATCACACCCCAACAAAATGGTGTGGTTGAAAGAAAGAATAGAGTTTTGATTGAAATGGCTAGAGTAATGCTCTCTAGCAAAAGTCTGCCCAAGTTCTTTTGGGCAGAAGCAGTGAACACCTCCTGTTATGTGGTGAATAGAGTTTACTTAAGGCCTAACTCTAACAAAACTCCATATGAGTTATGGAAAGCTAAGAAACCCAACCTGAAATACTTTAGAGTATTTGGCAGTTTGTGCTACATTTTAAGGGATAGGGAACACTTAGCTAAATTTGACTCCAAGAGTGATGAAGGAATTTTCCTAGGTTATTCACTAAATAGCAGAGCTTTTCGAGTCTTCAACAAAAGAACCAAAACTATGATGGAATCCAGTAATGTTGTCATTGATGACTCTCTGGATAAATCTGATAAACAGTGTGTTGATCTCGATATTTTTAATGAAGAAAAAGGTACCCCTGAGTCAATTGTCACTGAACAAATACCAAGAAAAGATGAGGATCCTTTCTCATCTGTGTATGTTCATACAGAACCTGTGGAACCTAGTCCTGCTCCTTGGGTTCAAAGAAATCATCCCAATAATGTTATCTTAGGTGACCCATCTGTCGGAGTTAAAACAAGAAGCCAACTTCTTGAGGAAATCAATTTTCTGTGTTTCATGTCTCAAATTGAACCAAAGAACATCAAAGATGCTCTATGTCATGATGATTGGATTTTAGCTATGCAAGAAGAGCTTAATCAGTTCAAGAGACATGATGTTTGGGATTTAGTTGAGAGACCTAGAGGAGTGAATGTTATTGGAACAAAATGGATTTTCAAAAATAAATCAAATGATGAAGGAAAGGTTGTGAGAAATAAAGCCAGACTTGTAGCTCAAGGTTACTCTCAAGTTGAAGGTATAGATTTTGAGGAAACCTATGCCCCTGTTGCTAGATTGGAATCCATTAGACTTTTGCTTGCTGTTTCTTGTTACATGAACTTTAAATTATATCAAATGGATGTTAAAACAGCGTTCTTGAATGGAATCATAAATGAAGAAGTTTATTGTGAGCAACCTAAGGGTTTTGAAGACATTGATCATTCTGATCATGTTTACAAATTGAAAAAGGCCCTCTATGGCCTTAAACAAGCTCCTAGAGCCTGGTATGAGAGGCTTTCTAGTTTTCTTTTATCTGAAGGTTTCATTAGAGGATCTGCTGATAAAACATTGTTTGTAAAAACTTGCTTATCAGACAGAATTATTGCGCAGGTCTATGTCGATGACATAGTGTTTGGTGCAACTTCAGAAAAATTGGTTCATGAGTTTACTAAACTCATGGAAAGTGAGTTTGAGATGTCCATGGTTGGGGAACTCACATATTTCCTTGGTTTACAAGTGAACCAAAGTGATGATGGAATTTTTATTTGCCAATCCAAATATGCGAAAGACCTTGTGAAAAAGTTTGGTCTAGATACATCTAAGAAAGCTAGAACTCCTATGTGTAGTAAAGTCAAAATCTGTGCTGATCTAGATGGGGACTCTGTTGATCAAAAAACATATAGGAGTATGATAGGAAGCTTGCTTTATTTAACTGCCAGCAGACCCGACATTGCCTTTAATGTTGGAATTTGTGCAAGATTTCAGGCTAATCCAAAAGAATCCCATCACAAAGCTGTGAAAAGGATCATCAAGTATGTCAATTCTACCACTGACTTCGGTCTTTGGTATTCTAAGCAAGATAATACTGCTCTCTTAGGGTATTGTGATTCAGATTATGCTGGTTGTGTAGATGATAGAAAGAGCACCTCTGGTGGTTGCTTCTTTGTAGGTCAAAACTTGGTCTCTTGGTTGAGTAAGAAACAAACTAGTGTAGCTCTTTCTTCCACTGAATCTGAATATATTGCTGCTGGAAATTGTTGCACTCAATTAATGTGGATGAAACAAATGTTGAGAGATTATGGAATTGTTGAGGATACCTTCATTGTTTACTGTGATAATATCTCTGCCTTATGTCTTGCCAAAAATCCAATTCAACACACTCGTACCAAGCACATAGATATCAGGCATCATTTCATTAGGGAACTTGTAGAAGAAAAAGTTTTAAAACTTGTTTACTGTCCCACTGAACATCAATTAGCAGACCTTTTAACTAAACCTCTTGACTTTCCCAGGTTTGAGTTCTTAAGAAAATCCCTTGGCATTGGCCTAAAGGATTAAATGCTGCATCTCTTCTTCAGTCCATATGCATCTGTCACTTGCCTGCTCTTTATTTATTTATTTTACTATGCATCTGTAGAGTTTCAATAAAAAGGTTCTCTGGAACTTCTTTGATTTCAAGTTGCAGTCTTTGCAGATCTCTCTCTCTTAACAAACAACATGTTTTCAGGAAAAAATCTTTAAGTACAAGATGTCTTATGAATTTTTTCAGTCAATCTGTTGAACTTTTCAAAAATATATTTAAACAAAAAAAAAAAAGGAAAAGAAAAAGAACAAAAAGGGAAGGTATTTTGTATGCATAGGTGTAGCACCCAACAGAACAAGGTGAATATACTCGTTTTGTTTGGAAATTGCTGCCTTTCTAGCAATGCCCAGTGTGCATATGTTCCTTGAAAAAAAAAAAAAAAAAAAAAAAAAAAAAAAAAGGGAAAGAACTCTGGATATTTTTTTTGTTAAAGTCAAAACGGTTTTACCTGAACATCTTCATCAGTTTCTGGGAAATAAAAAGAGTTTTCTTGTTAACATGGTGTGATAAAAGTTTTTGATCTCCTGATTACAACTTTGTTATATCACTATAGTTCTTCAAAATCCTTCTCTTGAAACTCTTCGGATTCTTAGCTAACTCTTGTTCTGTATGTCTGCATGTTCATCATTTTTCTTACAGAGATGCAGTGTTATTTCCTTAGTCCATTACCAGGGTATTCTGTTTCTTATGAATTTTTTTTAGGCGATCATTGAAAAATAGTTCATTCCTTAGCATTTATTGGTTTGATACAGATATTCATTGTATCAATACAGTTTCAAGGAATGGCACATATGTATCAATCCAGTCTACATTTCTTTATGTTACTGTTTTTCTCCAAATTGCTGCTGACTCGTCTCTAACCAAGAGAAAGAACGAAGTAGGTGGGCTGTTTTTAAGGGGGAGACGTTGTCTCTGTGTCTCTGTGTTTGAGGGGGAGACTATGTCTCCATTTTTTTTGCTCTGTGTGTTTCTGATTAGTTCTCTTTTGGTATGTGGACCCTTTGTCTTTTCTAAAGACAAAAAGGGGGAGAAAATGAACAATCTAGAAAATATTTAAGCATGTTGTAAATGAACTCAGTTGTTTATTTCCTTGGTTAAATTTTTTATGGTTTTATGGTTTATATTCCTTTAAATCTCTTTAACTTTGTGTGTTGTTAAAATTGCCCTCTTGGAATCCTGCTGTCAAAGATTGCTTGAAATTCTTTAATCATCTTTTGTGAGACTTGTGCAGGTGTTGTCTGATGGTTCACATAGTTAGTTTTAAAGTTATATAAAAATTGTTCAAAATATGGTTTTGTTTAAGAAAAGGCCAAAGGGGGAGATTGTAAGGATTGTAATTGTTGCTTTGTTTGGCTCTTCTCTTTTTGGATCAAAACCATTGTAATCTCCTTTGATATTTAAGATAATCTCTAGGTTAGATTAAGTGGTTGCTGGTTTCCAAAGATCTCTTCGATGAAAAACAGGTAAGAACATTTTGCATACACTCATTGATACACTAGGATTGATACAAACTTTAAAATCGTTTATGTTTTCATTATGTATCAATCCTTTCCTGTATGTATTAATCCTTTCCTGTATGTATTAATCCTTTCATGTATGTATTAATCCATCCATCGCAGAAATCAACTAATATAGTTTATTAGAAATATCTTCTCTGCACTTGGTTTCTGAAAAGATAAAATATACTTATCCTCTGCATCTTACATTCTTTTATCAGACAAACTTTCTTGAAACTATTGTTCTTCATGGAATCAATAGTTTCATATTAGTTTCACTTGGTTCAAACTATTATTTTTCTTTAAAGTGAAATTATATTCTTCTTGAAACCAAGTCCTTGTCTGAACCTGTTTTTTTATATTGAACTCCTCTTTATTGAAACTTGCTGTTGTGTTCTCTCTAAATACTGAACTTAGTTTTAATGAAGAGGCAAGCATTTTAAACATTTGGCATCACGTTTTAAATCTCAGCTTTACTATGCTTCCTTGTTCATGTTTTTGAAAGATCATCATATCAGTTTTTAAACATTCAAAAACATTCTTCAGTCATCTTGAATTCTTGAGAGTTATGAGTATGATTGCATACATATAAAACTTACTCCAAGTTTATTCTCACTTTGATTAAATGACTGCTTTGGTTTCATTATTGTATTTATGATTAAAACCTTGTTTCAAAGTTCAAACATATTTTGGTTTTAACTCATAACTGTACACAGTTTCTTTTATCTAATTCAATCATTTGTATGATTGAGATAGACGAATTTTATGAAACTACAACTCACTTCATAACATCATATCGGGAGCAACTTATGCTTGGTGCTGTTGCAAGGTCGTGAAAAGAATCCGTTGCTGTGAAGTAAAGAAATGGTGCTTTGCTAGAAGGTTAGATAGTTAGCTGCCTATTGTGTGTAGTTGAGCTAATATCCCTATATTTCTTGTACTTTACAATTGAGTGGATTGAATCTTTTCCTGGCTTGATCCCCCAGTTTTTCCCTTATGGGTTTCTGGGTTAACAAATACTGTGTCATTTACATTATTGCTTTTACATTGATTACTTGATCACCACCAGCAGTATTTGTGTTTATTGTCTTTTGTCACTAAGTAATAATTTTAAATTGGTGAGTTTTTATCCTAAAGCCTACTTCACCCCCCCGGTAGGTTTTATAAGAGCTAAGCTCCTGTTTTACAAAACCAAAGTTGTAACTTATTCTTTCATGAAGTGAATTTCTCAAGGGGATCACCAAGAGGATGTAGGCAATTGCTGAACCTCTATAAATTCTTGTGTCACTTTGTGCTTGGTTGTTGTCTCAAGTGTGTGTGTGTGATTCATCCATCATTGTGTGTGTCACAAAGTCCATCAACAACAAGATCATTAGAGGAGTGAGTGAAAGTGTTTGTCCATTTATTTTCACAACAAGTGGTATCAGAGCTGTGTTGGAGCAGCAATTGCTAGTGTGTTGAAGATGGCAAGTGACAAGGAAGCTGAAGGTGGAAGCAGCTCTATGCATCAGAGGCTACCACAATCTGTCAGCATGAAGGTGGAGTTGAAGCCTTTCACAGGGAAGGAGAACTTCACACTTTGGCAAAGGAGGATGAAGTCAGCCCTTACACAACAAAATCTCAGTGTTGTCTTGGAAGGCAAAGAGAAGAAGCCGGTTACCATGACAGATGCGGAGTGGGGTGTGCTAGATGAGTTGGCTAGAGGAGCCATCGAGAACTTCATCTCCGATGAGGTGCTCATCAACGTGATGAAGGACACAGCGAAGCAAACATGGGAGAAGCTCGAAGAGATGTTTGCAGGGAAGTCGCTGTCCAACAAGCTCTTCCTCAAGGAGGAACTCCTAAATCTTCGGATGGCGGAGGAAGGAAATCTAATGGAGCATTTGAGCAGCTTCAATAGATGTGTTGCTGACTTGCAAAGAATGGATGTGTTGTATAATACGGAGGATAAGGCACTCATGTTACTTACATCCTTGCCTCCGTCTTATAAGCATTTCCGAACTACACTTATGTTCGGGAAGAGTACTTTGAATTTTGAGGAGGTGGTGCAAGATGTGATGTCGCATCACAGGATGTCTCAACGTTCGGAGGAGAACTCTCAAGATGCTGGTTTGTTCGCAAAGAGTCGTTCAAGCAAGCAAGAAGGCAAGGGCAGCAAAAGGAATACTAAGTCCAAGGACAATGAAGGGTGCTTCGAGTGTGGATCTATGGATCATTGGAGACGAGATTGTCCGGTATGGAAGGAGAAGCTGAACAAGATGAAGAAAGCTGGAAGTTCAGCCCACGTGTGTGATGAGGACACATGTGATGAACTCTTGACGGTTACGGATGAAAGTAACGGGGAAGTCATGGCAAGTTCTTCATGTAAGAATTCTTCTTCAAGTTGGATTTTAGATTCCGGGTGCTCATATCATGTGTGTGCAAATAAGTTGATGTTTGACACATATGAGGATAAGGATGCATGCAAAATTATGTTGGGAGACAAAACTACATGTGAAGTTTTGGGCATAGGGACTGTGAAGATCAAGTTGCAAGGTGGTGAAGTTTGGACTCTTAGTGAGGTAAGGTTTGTACCTGCACTAAGAACGAATCTAGTCTCTCTTGGTTGTTTGGATAGAGAAGGTTGCTCTTACAAGGTCAAAGGAGGGAAGCTCATGGTCACACAAGGTTCTGTGGTGGTTATGAGGGGGGAGATTCAACCAAACAACACATACAAGCTCTTGGGTGGTGCAGAGATTTGTACCAAGGAAGAGCAAGCAACAAGTCTTAATGTCAAGGAGCTGGTCCAACATGATGTAGCTGCAAGTATGCTCAAGAGAAGTTGGGCAAGGAAGGTTAGTCAAGGTTGTATGACTAACGGTTCATCATCAAAGGTGCTTGATTTCAAAGGTGCAAAAAGTGTGGAGAGGAAATTCCACAAAGGTGAAGTCAAGACAAGGAATGATGGGGAGGATGTTGTTGAAAGGAAACTTCTTGCCAAGGTGGTCATGGAAGGGACTCCATTTGAGGTGGAGCTTGACACAATGGCTGAAGAAGGAGGGCAACAACAACAAACTCACAAAGGGGTTCTACTTGAGGTGGAGCCATCATCAAATGCAAGGTCCGGGCCCAAGGAATCCATCAAACCGTCCCTAGGTTTTGGATGGATGGACCAAGAAGTTCCAACCACGTTTCGGAGTGCTATAGGGAGCATGAAGCGGGAAAGTTGGAGAAGTGCAATGATGAAAAGAAAGGTGTTCTTAAATCCAAGAGCAATGTGTGCTAAATGGGGATTTAGTGAACAAAGGTTTGGTATGTGGTTTGCATATCAAGGGAAGTCCAAGGTTCAAGGTTCCAAGGAGGCAAGGAGCAACGAATTTGGCAAGGGGGAACTCTTCTCTGCACAAGAGGTCCAAGTTACTCAAGTTTAGGCTTGGGTGGAGCACCTTCCACCAAAGGTGCATTGAGGCAAGAGGTGTATTGCCATGATGGAGCTCTTGGAAATTACTAGAACGATTTCTAAGAGGTTGAAGAGGTTCTAGAGGTCAACAATGGTTCACGGGGTGATTCAATGGTTCGCCAAGGTGGAGATTGTTGGAAAATGGCTCACATTTAGGTTGCAAGTGAAGGAGGCAGCGACCGGTCGCAAGGTTTGGGCGACCGGTCGTTTTTGGACAGAGTCGAAGTATGGAAAAATCGCAGCGAGCGACCGGTCGCAAGGTATCAGCGACCGGTCGCTATGTATCCAAATGGTCGTAGCGACCGGTCGCAAGGTATCAGCGACCGGTCGCCCCTGTGCTGTGCTGATGTTTTCTTACGTGTTTTCAACTGTGTTTTCGGTGGCTATCGCTTTCCACAAGATTTCAGAGGCCTTGTGGGTCACTTCTGAGGTAAAAGAAGGTTGACTACCTGCTGGATAGTTGGGAGAGCACTCATTGCCAATTGGTTGTCTTGTTTTGAAGGATCCATTCTCCATTTTCTGGTTTAGTGGAAGGTGGCTGAAGTGGGATTATATTACTTACTTGTTCTAACCTCTAGTCTAAGTGGGTGACTAAAAGGAAAGAACGTGGTGGACAATCAGATATCCTATCTCTTGTCCATTGGCTTGTGTAGGTAATGGGATGAAGTAAGATAACACAAGGGAGAAAACAAGTTGAATAAGAGGAAGTGGCTGAAGCAGAAACTATGTGTGGTTAATCTCAAGGTGGTCAAGTAGCTGGGTGCTATTGTGTTCAAAGGAGGTTAACTCACCAAGGGAGAACGTGAGGGAGAGCATTCAGTTCAAGTTAGGAGCTGAGTTGGGGTCTTGAGAGTCTAGACACCAAGGAGGGAAACACCAAGGGTTGTGAGAGTGTTCACAAGTGCATCAAAGTGTTGAGCAAGGGGTGTGAGAGAAAAGAGAGCTTGGGGAGAGAATAGAGTTCTAAGGGGGTTTTTCTGTGTAAAACCAAAGTTGTAACTTATTCTTTCATGAAGTGAATTTCTCAAGGGGATCACCAAGAGGATGTAGGCAATTGCTGAACCTCTATAAATTCTTGTGTCACTTTGTGCTTGGTTGTTGTCTCAAGTGTGTGTGTGTGATTCATCCATCATTGTGTGTGTCACAAAGTCCATCAACAACAAGATCATTAGGGGAGTGAGTGAAAGTGTTTGTCCATTTATTTTCACAACACCTTCCACCAAAGGTGCATTGAGGCAAGAGGTGTATTGCCATGGTGGAGCTCTTGGAAATTACTAGAACGATTTCTAAGAGGTTTGAAGAGGTTCTAGAGTTCAACAATGGTCCATGGGGTGATTAATGGTTCGCCAAGGTGGAGATTGTTGGAAAAATGGCTCACATTAAGTATGCAAGTGAAGGAGGAAGCGACCGGTCGCTGGGTATTTGCGACCGGTCGTTTTGAAGCAGAGTCGAAGTCTGGAGAATTCGCAGGAAGCGACCGGTCGCAAGGTATCTGCGACCGGTCGCATGGTATCCAAAAGGTATCAGCGACCGGTCGCAAGGTATCCGCGACCGATCGCCCTCAGTGCTGTTTCGTTTTTTCCGGGCTGTTTCGAGGTGGTTTCACATGTGTCGTTTTCCTACCTATTTCCTCGAGCCTCCAAAGTGTTTTATGGGTTCTAGGAGTTTGGCAAGGTGCCTTAGAAGCTGGAACACCATTTAAATGTTGTTTGTTGTCTTGTACCAAAGGGTTTTCTAGGTGGGAGACAAGGGGACAAAGGGTGCATGCTTTATGGCTTGTTTTCTGGTTTGTCTTACCTTGTGTTTAGGTGGGTAGCTGAAAGCAAGAACGTGAAGGAGTAATTGCAGCCCTCTACTAAGTCCAAAGGTCTGCCTACAAAAGGAAAAGAAGATGCAAGACAATATGAGTGTGGTTAATCTCAAGGAGTGGCAAAGTAGCTGGAGCTATTGTGTCCAAGAGATTGAACTAACCAAGGGAGGAAGAGAGAGAGGGCAATCAGTTCAAGAGGGAGCTGAGTTGGGTCTTGAGAGTCTAGACACCAAAGGGGGAAACACCAAGGGTTGTGAGAGTGTTCACAAGTGTATCAAAGTGTTGAGCAAGGGGTGAGAGAGAAAAGAGAGCTTGGGAGAGAATAGAGTTCTAAGGGGGTTTTCTTTGTAAACCAAAGTTGTAACTTATTCTTTCATTAGTGAATTTCTCAAGGGGATCACCAAGAGGATGTAGGCAATTGCTGAACCTCTATAAATTCTTGTGTCACTTTGTGCTTGGTTGGTTTCTCAAGTGTGTGTGTGTGTGATTCATCCATCCTTGTGTGTGTCACAAAGTCCATCAACAACAAGATCATTAGGGGAGGGTGAGTTGAGTTTATCAATTTTCACAACACTATTTCCATTCAACCAAGAAGATGACTTTCAAGAAGGTCATTTTCAAAACGTCCAACTTAACTGAAATTGAAACTCAACTTCATTGAATTAAAATGCTAAAGATTGAACCATAGGATTGAAGTTTCCACAAAACCCAATTAGCGACGACACAACACAAGTGGAGGCTGGAGCCCATAGATTCCCATACCCACAACAATATTCAAAACCAAGTTTAAAATATATCAAAAACATACTGAAACTCTATTAAAATGTGAACAAAATTAACAACGGTACTCCAATGTTTAACTAGGGAACTTCCAAAAAGGGAAAAATTAAGGGTCTCTAAAACAAAACTAAATTCATGAACGATAGCTTAAAGTGCAGCACAAATACCATCACCCAAAAAAAAAATTATGTTCAAAGGGATCAACTTTCCTCTTCACAGTAGTATTTCAGTTCTAATTTATAACCCCTACCTTCTTGTATCCTAATATTGGTCCAGACACAGATGAAATTCCTCCATTAACTTATCATCTAATTAGCTAATTAGATGGTGACTTTAGCAATGAGACATATAAATAATTTCCAGAACGTCCAATTTTAATTGAAATTGACATTCAACTTCATTGAATTAATAAGCGAACTATTCAAAATGAGATTTTACCTGAGAGATTAACCGCTGAAACTCGCAGGCCAAAAACCCTCGAACAGGAAGCTCGCAATTTTCCCCTTCCAAGTTCTGGAGACGAATTGATTCCAATTTTTTTTTAAAAATCTAATAAAAAGGTAAAAACGGTTCGTTTTGAATAGGAAAAGAATATGTGAGAGAGAAATCGGATTTTCTTTGTTTGGGCCCAAATATCTAGTTGGACTCAGTAACGAGCCCATTATTTGTTTGCTTTACGAAACACAGACTCTCTTTGTTTATATTTTGGCACTTTTCAATACAAACCCAATTCTAGATGAAAATTTTGAGTATAACCCACGTATTTGAATTGATAAATCCCGGCCTAATTTGCATTTGTTATTTGTTTTTCATGACTATTTTGCCCTTGAAGGTAAATAATAGAAACACATTAAAAGTCCTTGATTTAAAGCATTTGTCACTCTTAAATTTTGAATTCGAATTTAAAACATTTGTAGCTTAAAAAAATCAGAACTCATATAGACCAAATTAAAAAAAATTGGTATTATAAGTACAATGCACATAAGATACATTAATCAAGCTTACCGAAAGGTCCAAATGAAGAACATGAATGACGAAAACACCCACGAGCATAAATATAAAATTGTGTTACCTTATTTATAGGAGGACAACAATTTAGGGTGATAAAATTGTGTTCCTCCTGGTAATGTTCCTCTTGAAATGAAACTAGCTAGAGGTCAGCATAGCCGTGCGTGTTATACTATTTAAATATTTTATTTTTATTTTTATTTTATTTACATTTTTGGGTTGAAAATAGAAACACTGCTAAGCAACCAATTAAACAGAGAACGAAAACCCAATGATCAATGCATTGCTAAATCCAGCACGAATAGAACAAGAAAGAAAAATCAAACCCAATGATCAACGCATTGCTAATATAGTCAGAGTTAAGAAAATCTTTGGGTTGAAAACAGAAACACTGCAAAATAAGCAACCAATTAAACAGAATCCGTCCTTTTCTTGCAATCAGTTCAGTCTATTGACTACTATTGAAGGTTGGAGCCCCACCTTACTCTTCTCCTGGCCCAAAAAGAAACGTGTTCATATGATTCTGTCTAGAGACTCCTCAAAAGAATCTCCAAAACGTGCTGGTTGCCATGCATCGTCCAAAAAATAGACCTTATCTAAGGGCCATAGATAAGGCCCTCACAATATAATGACTCTTGTTGGCAAACGAAATCCACGCCAGACTTCTGGCTCAAATGTTTTGTTTTTAATTATCTTTTTCCTTGTCTTTGTTTTGATTTCATAGTCGTTGGTAGAAATTACCTAGAGGAAGAGTTTGTGTGAATGTATATACCGTGTAATTAGGATACAATTAAAGCTTCTTCATTTTTTCTTTTTCTTTTTTTTGTCGAAAAGTCACCCATTCCGACTTAATCAAGTCCACGATTCAAACTTTCTAGAAACAAAATTGAACAAAATACCATTTGTTTAATGACTTGGTCATTACATTACATGGTAGCAGCAATCAAGTACAAAAAAGACACATGAAGGTTTCGTCCAAAAAAAAAACACATGAAGGAAAAATATTATATATTTATTTGACCGAGTATTTACCAAATCCGTACGTACACACCACAGTGAAGAATATTATTTATAAATTTCATTTCATATTATTAGGAATGCAGTCATATTTCTCCAAGAAGGTGGTCCATATACAAAATTAAATGATTAATCAATTATATTTAATTATTTTACAGAAGAAATGTCATATTCTCTCAGTTTCAACGGAAACAAATAAATAAAATAAAAAAGATATGTGGCACTCCCAGTAGTTGCTTGATATTTTAGTACTTGTTGTTGGAAATAATAAGATGGACGACTTAGATGTGGGCATACATTACAAGTCTTCATTCGTTCTATTTCTATAAAAAGGCCAGGCTTTCTACCAGTTTCTTTACTTGCAACGTAAACTATACAACTTGTAGTATACGCAGCTACCATAACCATTCATTCCTCTCTCTTTCAATTACTCGTAGGAACTTAGGGCATTAGGCCATGGCCTTACAAGGGAAGGGTAGGCTTATTATGCAATCCTCTTTGGTGATGGTGGTAGTATTGGTTGCATTAGCAGCTGCAATTACAGCTGAAGCAGCAGCTCAACCCCGTCCAGGGTGCCTAACCCAGTGTGGTAATCTGACCGTGCCATTTCCATTTGGCATGGAGGTAGGTTGTTACAAGGACGATAAGTTTTTTATCAATTGTTCCAGCTCTACCAATCCCCCAACTGCATATTTGATGCAAGGTAATCTCCCTGTTACTGACATATCCCTCGAGGAGGGTGAGATACAAGTAAAGCAGTTTGTTGCCCGAGATTGTTATGATAAGCAGGGCGTGCGAACTAACAGCCTTGACCCTCAGCTCTGGGTGTCTCCTTACACCATATCCAGTACCAAAAACAAGTTCGTGGCCGTTGGTTGCGACACTTATGCTCTATTTAAAGGGTACGGTGCAGACGAAGAAAGGTTCTTCACCGGTTGCATGTCGCTGTGTGACAGCCTCGACAGCGCTGAGAAGGACTCTTGCTCTGGCATCGGGTGTTGCCAAACTTCCATCCCTAGCGGACTCAAAAATCAGACTCTGGAATTGAGTAGCTATTACAATCATACATTTATTAAGGGCTCTAACCCCTGCGGCTACGCCTTTGTTGTGCAAGAGGGCCAGTTCAATTTCTCCCCGGAGACAAGTTTTCAACAACTGAAATCCAATAATATGCTTCCAATGATTCTCAATTGGGAAATTGGGAATGAGTCATGTAGGGCAGCTCAAAAGAGTGTGGATTATCCATGCCATAACAAAACCAAGTGTGTCGACCGGAACACCAATAAGACGTCTGCATCGTCTGGTTACTTTTGCCAGTGCTTGCCTGGATACCAAGGGAACCCTTACCTCCCAGATGGTTGCCAAGGTATATTATATGTACCATCTTTATATACATACCCATATAATATAATACATATATATATGGTTCTATATATATCGTAGAGTCTGAGTTTGACAATATCCTAGTCTCACAACACCACGAGAAAAATTAGTATACTGCAATAAATATGTTTGTGTGTGTGCTAGTTAATTATTGTTGCTCAGAATTGGGGATTCTTCTTAATTGATACATATCTATATATGTGTTTTTCTTATTTCTTTCAGATATTGATGAGTGCGCTTTGAATCCGAACCTTTGTAACAATGGAGTGTGCAAAAATCTAGCTGGAAATTACTCTTGCTCATGTAATAGTGGCTACAAAAACCAGGACGCAATTACCTGCATCAAATCTGCCTCTGCAATTTCATTGAAAATTACGTTGGGTATGTAACCAGCTAGCTATTTTAGATATAAGCGTGCATCCTATATATATATTTTATAGCCAATTAATTAAACACGTTGGCCATACAACACACAAACAGTATATGCTATGCATGGTAAATTATTCATGATTCTGAAACAACATAGTAGGGAAACAAATTTTAAAAAAGAATTTATCCGAATGCATATATATCAAGGCCAAGATATATTACTTGATTTAACTTTTGAAGCTAAAAAAGACACAAGATTTGTTAATACACTACATATTTCTGTTTTTAATTAGAAATATAGTTTTGACATCCGACCCCAGTATACTATAAGAATAACATAAATAATTAAAGGCCAAAACTCACTTTTAGTCCCTGTAGTTAATTTCATATTGCTAGCTGCTATTTACATATAATATGTATTGTAATTAACAGGCATACATGTTATACACTTGTTCATAAATAGGTCAACACGTTTGTCTAAGAAAATGACAATAAGCTGCTTCTATTTGACCAGTAATAATATAATTAAAAATAATAAAAAATTAAATAATCAATTTCATTGTGATAATAGTCCCACGATGTCATATATAAAAAGCAAGTTTGACTTGGATTTTGCAGGTGTCTGTCTGAGCTTCTTAGTTTTACTGGTTTTAGTCTTTTCGATATATTGCGGAGTGAATAGAAGAAAGTTAAAGAAACAACAAGAAAAGTTCTTTAAACAAATTGGGGGCTTACTTTTACGACAACAACTGACTCGATACAATCGATCCATAGAGACAGCCTCAATCTTTTCTAAAGAAGAACTGAAGAAGATGACAGACAATTACGATGAAAAGAGAAAGATTGGTGAAGGAGGGTATGGACTGGTTTACAAAGGTATATTGCCTGCAGATAAAACAGAGGTTGCCATAAAAATGTCCAAAGTCAGTGCCCCAATTACTGACAGCTTGGAGTTTGCTAACGAGGTGATTCTTCTATCTCAAATCAACCATAAAAATGTTGTGAAGCTCCTTGGTTGTTGTTTAGAGACCCAAACACCTATTCTCGTTTACGAGTTCATCTCCAATGGCTCTCTTTATGATCACCTTCATGGAAAAGACAGAAAAGAACAACTTTCGTTGGAAACGCGGTTGAAGATAGCATCAGGTACTGCAGAAGCTCTCTCGTACTTGCATCACTCCATTTCTAATCCAATAATACACCGAGATGTGAAATCAATGAATATACTATTGGACAAGAATTATGTGGCAAAAGTAGCAGACTTTGGGGCTTCACGGTTGGTTCTGGAAGATCAAAATCAACTAGATACTTTAGTGCAAGGGACGATTGGTTACTTGGACCCTGAATATCTTCAGTCAAACATTCTAACAGATAAGAGTGATGTTTATAGCTTTGGAGTTGTCCTGGCGGAGCTACTCACAGGCAAAAAGGCACTAACCAAGAAAAAAAATGAGGCAGAAAACCTAGCAAACGTCTTTGATTGCGCAATGAAAGAGGGCCGGCTAGCTGAAATTCTTGATGCTGACTTAGTTAAGGAGGAACATAATTTTGAGACAATCGTAGAAAAAGTTGCCAATCTGGCAAACAAATGTTTAGCGTTAAGAGGTGAAGAAAGGCCTCCCATGAATGAAGTAGCCGTGGAGCTCCTGGGATTAGTGCAAATTATGGGAAAGAATACAGCTGGGGAAAAGGCTGATGATATCCAACGGTCTTCCAAAGATACCGACCACTTGCTCGGGTCACCTGCTGCTAATTATTATAATTACGTTTTGGATGTTAGAGGTGAAGTTGGTGATAGTGATTCAATTGCAACCACTACTGCAAGACGACCAAAGCCAAATGGTAAAGCCTTACGATCATGGTCGTTGATTTGAATTTCAGTTTGTTACAATTTGAGTGAGTGCCTCGTAAAATAAAAGTGTGCAATGCAAGAAATACTTCTGTAATTGGCTGGTTTGTATTCAAAATGTCCAAGTTATATAAATCTATTCATATAGCTTAACCTATCCCCCATATTGATCACCACATGCCCCCTCCTAGCTACTCGCCCAAAGTCAACTTATATTTAACGTTGATTTCTAACACTTTCCGTAATCATCGTAATGCCTTTATAATATGGTCTCCCCTCAAAGAAAAAAAAAAGGAAAAGAATCATTATTCTTTTTCTTTTTCCAAAGTTATCATCAATTTTAAAAAGGGATATACATGATTTGGGACATGCATTTATGCTGGCGGTGCTTGATGAAAAAGGATAGAATTTTATTAGATTAAAAAGAATAACAATATAAAGGACACAGAATGTAAAGGGAGTCATCCAACAACACGGCCTTATCCTCCGTCTTATAAAACTCATCCATCCTTTGCAAGTCTTATTAGCGACTACACAACTGGAAGCCGGAGCCCCAATATTCAAAATGAAGTTTAAAATCTATCAATAATGAGATTTTACCTGAGAGATTAACCGCTGATACTCGCAGGCCAGAAACCCTCGAACAGGATGCTCGCAATTTTCCCCTTCCAAGTTCTGGAGAGGAATTGATCAAAAGAATAAAAAATCATAAACATAAAAAACTAACAAAAAGTGAAAAACGTTTGGTTTTAAATAGGAAAAAATGCGAAACAGGAATTGGATTTTCTTTGTTTGGGCCCAAAATATCTAGTTGTATGCAGCAACGAGCCCATTCTTTGTGGGCTTTGGACGTTTCGAAACACAAACTCTCTTCTTCTTCTTCTTCTTTTGCTCAAAAAACCGTGATATTTTTTTTTAAACCAAAATAATTCGCTTATTATCATTTTTAATTTTTAATTTTTCAACTCTTTTTATTAATTTTTTGGAATAGTTATATTAAAATGTTTTTTTAAACAATAAAAAATCTTGCTTCTTACTTGATCTTAGCCAAAAAGCCGAGAATGGTATAGAGGTGATTTTGGCCCTGGAAAATGATCAAGACACCCATTCCACCTGATCAGGATGAAGCAACGACTCTCTTGAGCCATCTAGCTAGCACATGATATCATATGGATAGCTACAGAAAAAATACCGCTCATCCTATTCTTCTATACTGTTTTGGAATGTTTAGCTAGGGTTGTATATAAAAACATACATACAGACCAAAATGGTAATACAAAACCCTAAGCTTTCTTCTTTCCAAATCTGCCCAACCCACATTAGCTAGGGTCTCATTACCTGTCAAAAGATTATAGGAGCATATTTTCTACTGTTTGGTGGTAGATACATTATTTGCTGAATAATAGACTCTAATAATACTTCATTGTTTTTGTGCTAAAATTAATGCTTCATTAAGTGTTTCCATCAAATAATAATATGCCTTTAGCCTCTCTGATTGATTCAAATATGGGCCGCGCTCTGAACTGAAGCTCATTTATTCTTATTTTTATTTACTAAGAACAACTGTGACTTCAATCCACGATGGATAGAGCTCAAAACTAATTTGTTTAGTTGGGCCGGAAAAAATTACATTAAGAGACATAATCTAACCAAATAAAGATTAGTTTCTCAAAATTCTCGCATACAAGGAGATTATAAATACATATAGTCACACAAGACATTCAAGTTAATTTCAAAACCTGACAAAAATCCTCTCTCTCTCTCTCTCTCTCTCTCTCTCTCTTTGCCGTCCCCAATCCCTCTCTACTCTCTCCCACACGGCTAAGTGCCACCACACATAGCTTCGACCATCCGGCTCTCCTCATGAGATAAAATTCCATCCATTTTAATTATTGATGTATCTTTTTTCAAAGTTAGGTATCGGAGGGTATTTGACCAACACCTCCCGAGTTTGGTCTATTTATTTATATTTATATTTTTAGAGTCTTCTCAATTAATTTTAGAGTTCATTTAGCAGTACTCTATATCAGTTGGGATATATATGTAATTTTTCAATTCAATGTGATTTGTATGTTTGTTTTTTTTACTTTAATTGCAAATGTGTAGAATTAGTCGTTGTATCTAGAATTGTTGTTTGTGACGTCCTCGTTTAAAAGTATTTGTCCCCTATATGTGAAGAGTCATTTCTCCATCCACATATATTATAATCATAATAAACTAATAAAGAGATGAAACTGATGTTATTGCAAGAAGCAATCCATGCCTACAGGCTACAACACACACAATCTATATAGGATTAATCAAAGAAAATTGATACAATGAGGACTGATACCCACCGTGAGGAAAATTCTACGGTGGACCTGGCGCATCCATGCGCCAATAGATATTGACCGTTAGATTTAGGCAAAACAATAAGGATAGATCTACACCATTAAATGATATAACTTGAAAACCTTCTCAGCAGGTTGAAGGAAAATCCCCAACCCGTAAAAACTGAGCCCCCTCTTTCACTCCCTTCATCTTCTTCTAGCATCCAGCAAGCAACCAACGACGACGACGATGATGGCAAGCTTCACCTGCTCTTTACCCCATCTCTCGTTCTCTCCTTCGCTGGCTAGCGCTCTGAAAATTTCCTTCTTTTGCCTCTTTTTCTTGGCTAGCCCTCTCAAAACCCATCTCTCTTTCTCCCTCTCTCTCTCTCTCTCTCTCTTGTCAAGCGCTACCTCTCTGGGTTCATTCTGCTTCTCTCATACCAAAACCCCCAAATCTCCAACATAAAACCCTAATCCTAGACACCTAAATCCCTTTCCAAAACTGAAATTCATTAGAAAAGGTAAGATTTTATCAATTTCATCAGTATTTCTGTCATATATGGCTGCAATTTATGGGTCATTGAAGGTTTTAATGTTAGATCTAGTGCCTATTTGTGTTAGAACTGAGTTTTTTTTGGGTGGGTGATGGAGATTGAAACTAATTTTTATTCGATGTTTGGGGCAAGGTCATGGCGCATGCTCTACCGTATCTCGTTCTTGGTGTGTATTCTTTACATGGTTTTATTTGTTAAAAATTATAGTGTTGTTGAGTTCATATATCTTGACAATTATTAGCTTGATGACTATCTTTATTTTTCTAAAAGATTAATGTGAATTCTTTTCTTGTGTCAGCTTTCATTTCATATTTTAGAGTTTTTATCACTTTTTAATCTTTTCTTTTTATAAGATTACATTTGCCCTTTGTATAAAGTAATTAGTGTTTTTAATAGGAGAAGCTGCGTAATTGTTGAAGCTGCCATTATGGTTTTTGTTGTAAAAATTTCAAGGTTAAGGCAATTCAATTTTAGTTATGCCTTTATGACTTTTATTGTATATTAAATTTCATAGTTGGTCATTTTAGATTAATATTCTTTCAATAGTAAATAGCCACATTTGTATGAAAACTTGATCATATTTGCACTTTAGTCTCTTAGGAAAACAGAAAGAGAAAAAAAAAAGTAAGTCTTAAAGGAGAAAAAATGATTAGAAAGATATTCAAATTTTTTGCTGTAAGTCCAGTTTAATGGCTGTGTTGAAATTATATAAAGACAATATCTAGTTTGAGGTTTCTTGTTTGTGGATGTGGGTGTCTGAATCTAACAAAGTTGTGATTCCTTTCATTGTGAAATAAGGAAGTCAGTATGGGTTTTCCTCAAAATCTGGCCACTTCCTGATCGAATTGGACTTTGAGCCAAGGTATAAACTTGCTCCCCTTGTTGTGCTTGATGTGTTGATACATATGGATTCTGTGATTAAGTTTTTTTACACAGATGGTTGAGACTTTATGTTATTCATCTTCTTAGACCACTTTGGACTTTAATATTCTTTTTCATGGTCACACCGGAGCTCTAATTTTTGAGACTTCAAGTCACTGTAAAAAAACATGGCCAACCTTTGACGCACTTAATTGAATTGTGCGACATGATGAGAATTGAATTATGTTATCGAAAAAGAAAAATCCTTGTTATTGGGTGAGAATTTTGTAGGATTTACTTCATATATGCCCAGAGAAATTATGAGAAGTTGAGAACTTTTGTACATAGCACATATATATGTTGATGAGGAGATACACTAAAATTTAAAATGATGTTATGTTTGAATTTTTCAGCTGTATTTCGAATTTCGAATTTGGTTTATAATTTCATGAATAAGCAGCCAACCTTTGTGTTTTGGGTTTGAACTGTGATAATTGGGTTTTAATTATCTTCTTTGGGTTGAATATCTGAGTAGTTTTGGGTTGTGTTTTTGGAACCAACTCTTCTATCAGTTTATCATTGTCAGTATTTGTCAATTAACTAGAAATGACTTTTATTTTCAAAATTTATATCTTTAAATGGGTTGGAGGGCCTTTTTTGATGCCTTTTTTGATGCCCTTGTTTCTATTTGTCAATTACCTATTTCATGTCTACTAATTGGATATTTGTAAATCCAACTACGTTTCAAGTTTGCATAATATGCATCATTTTGTTTTTATGTTCCATTAATCCAGTTGTGTGCTAAGTAAATTCTTGCCCATTTGATTGATTGTTGAGAGTATGTTTAGTTTTCTCAATTTGTTTTTGTGAATTCCACTGATACAATTGGATTTCACATATTCAATTACCTGCTTCCTGTCTGTCAATTTGATTTTTGCAAATACAATTGCTTTTCAATTACCTTGTGTCCAACAATGTTTGTTATTTACTTGTCACTAAGTTATTAACACTTGCAATGAAAGTAAAAGTTAATTGATATGCTAAATTCTATTGTTTTTACTTTTAGGTACTTAAATCATGGAAGAGAAGCTAAATTAAATGACAGTGGTCGTTTGGCAATTACCACTTAGACGACCGGCTTCCGCAAATTAGAATGGCACTTACATATTCATTTTTTTTTAAAGGAAAGAACATAATGGCAATTACATAGTGCATGTTTGTCAATTGCCAACATGATGTGGCTGTGCTGTAGCAAAATAAAGGAATTTTGTATGAGCTTGGTGACGTAAGGCATGGGCTAAATTGAAGATGAGAGTGATGTGGTTAAGTCCCAGTCCTTTTTAATGTGGTGGAATGTAGTTAAATTTTTTTTCTTTCTATTTCTATTGTTATTTAGGTTTCGGTCTACTAAATAATTGATATATGCTACCAAAGTCCTTCCCTTCGTTGGCACTAGAAACAAGCTTTCGGTTTTATTACTTTGATCTTGATTTTCTTTTCCTTGATACGCACTTAGATTTTAGTTTGAAGTTGTCATGGTCCATAGGACTTATATTTTGGCTGTTTAGTTGTTTTCTTTTTCCTGGAATCATAAACTTTCATGTAGTGATGATGTTTTGGGGGCTTGAGTTGTTTCTGTTATTCTCTGCAAGCTTGTGACAACTTCTACTGGGATCCTATT
This sequence comes from Prunus avium, assembly GCF_965620075.1. NCBI lineage: Eukaryota > Viridiplantae > Streptophyta > Magnoliopsida > Rosales > Rosaceae > Prunus > Prunus avium. The sequence continues at coordinate 32,237,559 of NC_142287.1, forward strand.
TTAATTTCACTTGTTGGCAAAGATAACAGTTATTGGGCTAGTAACAGAATGCTTATCAGAATCCCATCTCAAATATCCCTAAGCAAATGGTACACCATCCTTCCCATTACCTAACTCTGATTTCACTTTTAAATACAATCTAAGGGAAAAGACAAAAAGAACTAGCAAGAACAAACAAAGCAGAGACAGTAAAACAGCGAAAAAGCCCAAGTCTTTATGTTATTGGCAGCTTTTTCAATTTTGAGAATGGAAATACATTATGTGATTTGTCAATGCAACTGACAAATAGGTAGTGTCATTTGCATTCGTGTCTTGCAAATGACAAACAAAGCAGTCTCATTTACATTCCAATTGCGCAATTACAAGCTATAATGGATAGACATAAATAAAGTTAAGCGCTTTTTCTTCTTAAATTTTTTTTTTTTGGGTTAAAACTATTCGGATTTATATAAAGATACCCAAGTTTTATTGTTTTGAATATGGATATGTTGTAGCAAAATAAGGAAATTTATACGAGATTGCAAGTTGGTGTGATGGCTTTTCCAAGTGGCTTTAGGCTTTAGGATCCATAACCTTGTAAAATGGTGATTTACAACATTATGGGGATGCATGAGGAATATATATATATATATTCATTTTGGTGTATTGTTCTATCTCAATGGGTTCAATTAGTTAATTCCAAAGGAAGTGACCATAAGATGGAAAGGGCACTGATAGATTGCCTCACCTAAGATGAAAAGGTAATAATGTAATTGACAAACAGTTAGATCGAAAATGCAAAGGAATAATGCAATTGACAAACAGTTAGTTGGAAATTGCAAACGAATAATGCAATTGACAAACAATTCGTTGTAAATTGTTCCATAGAATTGTAAAACCTATCCGTAATCTTGTAATATTGTAATTTACAAGGATAAAGACATCTAGTACAATATTAAGGTAACTAGGGACATTAGGACAGTAAATTGAGTCCTTATACGTGTAAACACAAACGTTTACTATATTAAGGTCTTGTTTTACTCGGTTTTGGACAGTTATGTTCCATATGATTGTAAAATGCGTCCTTAATCTTGTAATATCGTAATTTACAAAGATAAAGACATGTAGTACAATATTAGGGTAAATGGGAACATTCGGAAGGTAAATTGGGTCCTTAGTATTGTAAACATGGATGTTTACAATATTAAGGTCTCGTATTACTCTATTTAGGATAGTTATGTTCCAGGAGATTGTAAAACCCATCCTTATTATGGTAATTTCGTAATTTACAAAGAGATGGACATGTATTACAATATTAAGGTAACTAGGGACATTGAGAAAGTTAATTGGGTCCTTATACGTGTAAACACAAAGGCTTACTATATTAAGGTCTTGTTTTACTCCGTTTTGGACATGTATGTTCCATATGATTGTAAAATGCATCATTAATCTTGTAATATCGTACTTTACAAATATAAAGACATGTAGTACAACATTAGGGTCAAGGGGAACATTCGGAAGGTAAATTGGGTCCTTAGTATTATAAACATGAATGTTTACAATATTAAGGTCCCGTATTACTCTATTTAGGATAGTTATGTTCCAAGAGATGGTAAAACCCATCCTTATTATGGTAATTTCGTAATTTACAAAGAGATGGACATGTATTACAATATTAAGGTAACTAGGGACATTGAGAAAGTAAATTGGGTCCTTATACGTGTAAACACAAACGTTTACTATATTAAGGTCTTGTTTTACTCCGTTTTGGACAGGTATGTTCCATATGATTGTAAAATGCATCATTAATCTTGTAATATCGAACTTTACAAATATAAAGACATGTAGTACAACATTAGGGTCAAGGGGAACATTCGGAAGGTAAATTGGGTCCTTAGTATTGTAAACATGAATGTTTACAATATTAAGGTCTCGTATTACTCTATTTAGGATAGTTATGTTCCAGGAGATTGTAAAACCCATCCTTATTATGGTAATTTCGTAATTTACAATGAGATGGACATGTATTACAATATTAAGGTAACTAGGGACATTGAGAAAGTAAATTGGGTCCTTATACGTGTAAACACAAACGTTTACTATATTAAGGTCTTGTTTTACTCGGTTTTGGACAGTTATGTTCCATGTGATTGTAAAATGCATCCTTAATCTTGTAATATCGAAATTTACAAAAATAAAGACATGTAGTACAATATTAGGGTAAATGGGAACATTCGGATGGTAAATTGGGTCCTTATACTTGTAAACTCGGATGTTTACAATACTAAGGTCTTGTATTACTCTTTTATGGATAGTTATGTTCCAGAACATTGTAAAACCCATCCTTAATCTTGTAATATCGTAATTTACAAAGAGAAGGACGTTTAGTACAATATTAAGGTAACTAGGGACATTAGGAAAGTAAATTGAGTCCTTATATGTGTAAACACAAACTTTTACTATATTAAGGTCTTGTTTTACTCGGTTTTGGATAGTTATGTTCCATTTGATTGTAAAATGCATCCTTAATCTTGTAATATAGTAATTTACAAAGATAAAGACATGTAGTACAATATTAGGGTAAATGGGAACATTCGGATGGTAAATTGGGTCCTTATACTTGTAAACTCGGATGTTTACAATACTAAGGTCTTTTATTACTCTTTTATGGATAGTTATATTCCAGAACATTGTAAAACCCATCCTTAATCTTGTAACATCGTAATTTACAAAGATAAAGACATGTAGTACAATATTAGGGTAAATAGGAACATTCGAATGGTAAATTGGGTCCTTATACTTGTAAACTGGGATGTTTACAATACTATGAATTAGGTGAACCCTAATGTTGTAATCATAGTTCAAAAACTTGTAAACAGCTGCCCAAATCTTGTAACTTATAAGTTTTAGGATCCTCTTACAATGTTATGGTACTCTCATATCCAAACTACTGTAAATCACTATCCAATCATATGCCAATTGCCAAACAGGAAGGGCATAATTGCATGACCCTTATGCAATTACATTTTCAAAAAGTGGAAACTTGATAACTTGTATAACCGGTAACCAATTTTTAAAAAAATCTGGGAGCATCATAAAGGACAAATGGTGCATGGGTGCACCTGGTGCACTGTAGAAGGTGCCCCCAGCGTAAATTCTACAAGATGGCTCACTGATGTGATTGAGACGTCCCTATTTTAAAAAGAAACCATTCCAACACAGCCGTTCTGTTCTTCCATTAATAACTTTTTTTTAAGAACACAAAAAGGTTGCGAAAAGAGGTCTTGTCAGTAATCAATCAGTCCAAAAGCGACGTCTATGACCCTTTTTTTGGGCCAGTTTGGTCAGAAAACAAAGTCTTGGCCAGTCAACGAGGGAAAACAGAAGTCATTGCCCCTGTTTATAAAACTTCACGAAATTGCCTAGTAAGCCCACAGCTTTTTTTTACTAGCAAAAGAACCCTCTCTCCTCACAGATCATCCCTAGTACTAGCAAAAAAAGACTATCCCTATTCGCGTGTCCTCTTGCCATAGCATCCAGTAAATACTGTGGTAAGTTTTGTTTTATCCGTTCGAGCTTAATTTCCTGAAATAAATATATGTAAACTCTCTCTCACTATCTATGTTCAGAGGCTTCTGTAAACATATCAAAAGCACTTTCGATGTGTAGGTTTCTGCCTGCTCTTGAAGCTTGAATGGTGGTCAGGATGGTGTTTACCGGAAACACAGAGCTAGTCTATTTATTTTATCACAATTAGAACAATTTTATTTGTCTCTGATTTACATAGTTTATTGCAACGATGAGCTCTTTTGAAGCTTGAAAGAGATCGCATGTCTTATAATTAATTAATTATGATGTTAATAGGTTCTTGGAGCCTTTTGGTACTTCTTTTCCATTCAACGAGAGATCTCGTGTTGTACCATTTATTGTTATGATCACAATACTTCTACACCAAATATCACGTTTTTTTTATGAACATTGCAAAATACATGTTCCATACAATGCAACAGCGCCGTTTGATTATGGAATATTTCTTGATTCCCTTAAGTCTGGTAATGCGGGGAATAATTCTACTTTTCCAACCAAGTTAGCCTACTCTTTCTGGTGGGGCCTGAGAAATCTAAGGTTTGCACGTGCATATTTATTTGCAAATTTCAGATTTTATTTTGTAACCCCTTTTAATCGAAGAAATATATATTTGTCAACTATAAGAAAAAAAAAAATGTAACAAAAGAATTCAATAAAATAAAGTGTTGCTTTTATAAAGGCATGAGAATTATGGCAAAGCATCCATTGGTTATGTTATGAATTCAAGATGTGTTTTCTGCCGGTGATATATGATGAGTTGAGAAATTATACTTTTTACAAAAATGACCCCTGACTTAATCAAATCTACCATTTTTTTTTTAATTTTCTAGAAACCAGTAAAGGTTGATAAGTTCTTGGAGGTTTACCGGTCAACCTTTTCCTTCTTTTATAAACATCACAAAAACTTTTCAGCAATTCTTATTTCTAATTTTAAAAATAATATCAACAATCACATACTCAAAATAATATCAATAATCACATACTCAAGTAATAAAATTACTTGACTTGACTTCGCCCCCGCCGTCGCTTGTTGACTATTTATCGAGTCGGATGTTTTATTGCATTTATTTATACTAATTCCTGAAAATAACGAGTCGGGGTGAAAAAGAGAAATATTAACAGAGACAAATGAGTTAATTAGAAAGACCGTTTCCCACATAAGCCGAAATGCCACCACGCGTCTTAATTCCTTCCACATAAAAGGCCAGCATCCCAAAACATTAGTACAATTTGTAGCATATAGTATTACTTACAAGGATTTAATTGCTGCAGCCTGCGTGCATACAATATGAGGAGGATGCTAATTATTTTGCAGCTCTCTTTGGTCATGGTGGAATTGGTTGTGATATAATTATTAGCAACTCCAATTGCAACAGCAGCTCAAGCCCTCCCTGGCTGCCAAGATTATTGTGGCAATCTCACAATCCCATATCCATTTGGCATAGGCCCTGGCTGCTACCTCCAACCCGAATTCAACATCACTTGCAACCAATCCACCCAGGCCCCAACAGCAACTTTGGGGACAAGCAATATCAAAATCACCAACATATCCCTTGAAGACGGTGAGCTCCAAATTCAGCAATATGTAGCCGAAGACTGTTACAACGCGGGCAACCGGACCGGCGGAAACGTCCCCAGGCTGCGGGTGTCTCCTCCCTACACCATCTCCCACACCAAGAACAAATTCTACGCCCTTGGCTGCAACACGTTAGCGTATTTTACTGGCTACCGGGGCGACCAAGGGTACACGACGGGGTGCGTGTCCATATGTGATAGTCTAGATATGGCTGTTGACGAGCAGGACACTTGCTCCGGCGTAGGCTGTTGCCAAGTGTCCATCCCTAGCGGACTGAAAAATCAGACTGTCATGTTGACAAGCCCTTCAAATCGCACGGGCGTATGGGACTCTAACCACTGCAGCTACGCGTTTATTGTGCAAGCTGACCGCTTCGAATTCAGTCGTACGAGTTTGCAAATGATGGACAACACAAGTTTGCTTCCGGCGGTTCTTAATTGGGAAATTGGGAATCAGTCATGTGACGCAGCTCAAAAGAGCGAAGGTTTTGCATGCAAGGGAAATAGCACCTGTACTACTGTTGGGTCGGCAGGTTACATTTGCAAGTGCATGCCAGGTTACCATGGGAATCCATACCACCCAGATGGTTGCCAAGGTATATATATATATATATATATATATATATCTGTTTCAATATTTCCTGCTAAATATTCAAACTTTTTTTTCTTCTAAGAATATTACATTTACATTGGCTTTTTACCTAAGTTACGTTGACGCTGGAAAAGCTAAAATTGGCATTTTACCTGATGTTTGGCTTTCCATACTATCTTTCAGATACTGATGAGTGCAAGGATTCAAACCCCTGCCCTATCGGAACGTGCATAAATTTACTGGGAAATTATTCTTGTAAATGTCCCAAAGGGTACAAAAATGACGCCATGGATGAAAAGAAATGCATCAAAGACAACAATCGTTCAAAGATCATTCTCCCGCTCGTTATTTCATTGGGTATGCCTCTTAATTTACATGGTAACAAGCATCATAAAATCATAGCCTAAATTTATTTTTACTGACAATTTCGGATCCGAATCCGAAATTCTCATAACGTTTTTCCTTATTATTACAGAATAAAAAATCCACACATTAGTCATGCTAGCTAGCCTGTTCCAGTTTCAGTCTTTTTAATATAATATATATTGGAAGTTTTCCCTTTTCAGTACCAAACATTTTTAACAACTTATAAATATTGATTACTCTCAGTAAGAAGACTTATGAAATTTTCATTGTGATATAACATATCACTTTGACTAAAACATTATTTTAGCTTTTCATTAAATCAAATGAGGTAGTTGTAATGTTATTTAATTATCTGCAGGTGCCAGCGGAGGCTTCTTGCTTTTACTGGTTGGAAGTTTATGGATATATTGGGGTATGCAGAAAAGAAAGTTCATCAAACTCAAAGAGAAATACTTCAAAGAAAATGGTGGCTTATTGTTACAAAAACAACTCGCTAGTCAAGGAGGCTCTATGGAAACAACAAAACTCTTTACAGCAGAAGAACTTGAGAAGGCCACGAACAATTACCACGAAAGTAGAATCCTTGGTGAAGGAGGCTATGGAACGGTTTACAAAGGAATATTACCAGATAAAAGCGTGGTTGCTATAAAGAAGTCAAAAGTTAATGGTGCGCCAGCTCAGAGTGACGTTTTTATTAATGAGGTGATTGTCCTTTCTCAAATCAAGCACAGAAATGTGGTGAGGTTATTAGGTTGTTGTTTAGAGACACCGGCGCCATTACTGGTTTACGAGTTCATCGTTGAGGGCACTCTTTCAGAGCACATCCATAAAAAAAATGGCAAAAGATCATCACTTTCGTGGGAGCTGCGATTGAATATAGCGACAGAAACAGCAGGAGCACTAGCATACTTACACTCCTCTGCTCTCATGCAAATTATCCACCGAGATGTGAAAGCAACAAACATACTATTAGATGAACATTACACGGCAAAAGTGTCCGACTTTGGAGCTTCAAGATTGATCCCTCTAGATCAAACTCAACTAACAACGTTAGTGCAAGGAACATTTGGATACTTAGACCCCGAATACTTCCTTACGAATCAACTGACGGAAAAGAGTGACGTCTATAGCTTCGGAGTTGTCCTTATGGAGCTATTGACAAGCAAAGTGGCACTTTCTTTGGCCAGGCCCGAGGAAGACAGAAACCTAGCCAACTTCTTTGTTCGTTTCATGGAGGAAGATCGCTTGAATGAGGTTCTTGATGATGACATAGTCAACGAGAGAAACGTTGAGACACTAAAAAAGGTGGCAGAAGTAGCAAAAAGATGCGTAAGGTTAAAAGGGCAGGATAGGCCTAGCATGAAAGAAGTGGCAATGGAGCTAGAGGGAATGAGAGTTACACCAAAGCAACCATGGGGAAAATCTGAAGTTTCAAGTCCAGAAGACACTGAGTACTTACTTGGTTCAGCTATGAAATCAGACACTTATTTTGTGGATGTTAGAGGTGATTTTGGTTCTAGAGGTGCAACTATTGGTACAACCAGTGGGTACGATAGCATGCAAATCCAAATGGTAATGCCGTATGATGGGCGATAGTTGACTGACTTAATGTCGCTATTGTCTAATGATCATGTAGTTTAGGGAATCTGAACCACTATTAATTTGTGCATTCTCTTGTAAATATTTTTTGTGTGTGCATAAATATATACTGTTCTTTGTTGGTCATGTAGTATATCCTGTTCTTTGTTGGTCTTATTGGTTTATTGATTCTTTGAACTCAATATGTCTTGCACACAGTATTTACATGTTATATCAGTTGGGAATTTGTCACTTGTCAATTCAAGATGATTTTGCAAATGTCTATAGAATGAGTTGGATCTGAATTGCAAATGTCTAAAGACGAACTTTTGGTAACCTGTATTATTCATTTCTCAAATGAACACAACATGTAGCAGTATTCCGCGATAAACCAACATTCTTGATTGGACTGTGGACTTCGGACCCAAGTCGGAATCAGATTTACAGAAGGAAAAACAGTTCAATCCGCAAAAACTAGGTAATCTAATTTTAAACCACGGTTGTAGGTCTTTTGCGGCGACTTGCAGCGTTTTATGGACATTTCGTGACGAAATTAAGGTGGATATTATGCAAACATCATTTAGCGGCGATTTATTTCGCCGCTAGCCATTGCAAAATTAGCCTTTAGAAGCAGCTATAAAAGTCGTCGCTAAAGATCCATAGGATAATTTGAACAGCCCTCTTCCTGCGCCTTTACAGTGTTTTTTTTACCCCAAACACGTTAATTTGGGTAATCTTGAGTGGTTTCTTTCCGTACAGATTTTACTAGAGCTAATTTTTTGGTTTTATGAAAAGATTGTGCATATATAAAATACTTAGCCAGGCTTGGTTTCTAATGCCGAATTCCCAACACCCTTTCTCATTTGGGTAAGTTTCACTACAATATATGGAATAAACACTATTTTCAAAACTACACGGAATAAACACATTGTTGTAAATTAAGAGAGAAACAACAAAATTGCCACCCATGTGTCTTGCATAAGATGCTGATCCGGAGTAGAAAGCCTGCTGAAAAACTTCACCATTGAAAAGCAAATGTAAGTTCTATGACATTTTCTATATGAAAATAAACTTCAACCAACTTAACCTTTCTTTCAAAATCCACTGGGTAAACCTAGCAAAAGTCCAGGTACAGCTACAAAGGCATTTAAAAAACCTCCCATCCCCCTTTTGCCAAGGAAAGCCTTTAAAGCAGGAAAACATTTAAGGAAACAGTTATGAATATACAAAATTGGACTGCATTCTCTTGATTAAGAGCTAATTATGACTTACCATTGCCTATATGGCAGCCTGATTAGTATGGTTCACACACCCCAACCCACACGAAACCATTTCCATAGCTAAGCGATTTTCAAGTTCTATACAGTTTACAAATACTGTAGGGACACGAACAATCAAGACTGAGGTAGCACATGCTTTTAGTTTTAATCATGATGCACAAAGAATTGAATTTGTGAAATGTGAACTTAAGAAGATAAACATGTTGACTTTGATTTGTCCCCCACAATACACAAGTAATATCCCTCCGCATTCTAAGCCACTGACACTAAATGCCATGTTCTTCCCCTTTCATGCAACCAGTGGCAACTCTTGGCATAAACTTTCAGATATACAGGTCACCAAGACATGAATAATTTCATGTTTTCCTAAATGACAAAGGCATGTGGATCCAATAACAAAATAATTGATATACCAATCATCAAACTAAAAGAGCCAAGAGGTCATCCAAAAACTATATTAGGGAATAAACTTCTTCGTTTCATCAAACATTCTCTTAAACTCCATTAACATGTGAACAAAATTGATATTGGGTAATCCAATATTGAACCAGGGAACTTCAAAAAAGGGCAGAATTAAGGGTCTCTAAAAGTAAATTCAAGTAAGATAGCTTAAAGTGAAGCACATATACCATCACCAAATTTTAATTGTTTATAGGGAGCAACGTTCCTCTTCACAGTACTTCAGTGCTAAGTCGTAACCCCTAGCTTCTTTTATCTCTATTTCCATTCAACCAAGAAGATGACTTTCAAGAAGGTCATTTTCGAAACGTCCAACTTAACTGAAATTGAAACTCAACTTCATTGAATTAAAATGCTAAAGATTGAACCATAGGATTGAAGTTTCCACAAAACCCAATTAGCGACGACACAACACAAGTGGAGGCTGGAGCCCAAGTTTAAAATATATCAAAAACATACTGAAACTCTATTAAAATGTGAACAAAATTAATAATGGTACTCCAATGTTTAACTAGGGAACTTCCAAAAAGGGAAAAATTAAAGGTCTCTAAAACAAAACTAAATTCATGAAGGATAGCTTAAAGTGCAGCACAAATACTATCACCCAAAAAAAAATCTGTTCAAAGGGATCAACTTTCCTCTCCACAGTAGTATTTCAGTGCTAATTTATAACCCCTACCTTCTTGTATCCTAATATTGGTTCAGACACAGATGAAATTCCTCCATTAACTTATCATCTAATTAGCTAAATAGATGGTGACTTTAGCAATGAGACATATAAATAATTTCCAGAACGTCCAATTTTAATTGAAATTGATATTCAACTTCATTGAATTAAGAAGCGAACTATTCAAAATGAGATTTTACCTGAGAGATTAACCGCTGAAACTCGCAGACCAGAAACCCTCGAACAGGATGCTCGCAAACCCTTCCAAGTTCTGGAGAGGAGGAATTGATCAAAAGAATAAATAAAAAACTAATAAAAAGTGAAAACGTTTATTTTTGAATGGGAAAAGAATATGTGACAGACAAATTGGATTTTCTTTGTTTGGGCCCAAATATCTAGTTGGACTCAGTAAGGAGCCCATTATTTTTTTAGATTATTATAAATAAACCCAATTCTAGGCATGTATTTATAAAAAAACCCACACACTATTTAAATATAGAAACACACCCAAAATCAATTCTAAAATAAACAATTATATATTTTTTGGGTGTGTTTATAAATGGGTTTTGAGTGTGTGTAATGATGGGTTTTGGGTGTGTTTATAAAGTGTTTTGGGTGTTGGGTTTTTTTATAATTTCAGCCTCCATTTTGGGTGTTTTAGTGAAACCCCCTTATTTTTTTGGTTTTGGACTTTGGGCCCAGCTTTTTGAAATACAGACTCTCTCTCTCTTTGTATATATTTTGGCACTTTTTAATACAGACCCAATTCTGGATAAGAATGTTGGGTATAACCCACGTATTTGAATTGATGAATCCCGGTTCAATTTGCATTTATTACTTATTTTTTATGACTATTTTGCCCTTGAATGTAAATAATGGAAGTAAATTAAAAGTCTTTGATTTAAAGCATTGTCACTCTTTGAATTTGAATTTTAAACATTTGCAGCCAAAAAATACTTCTTTAGTGACTAAAGTCTTTAGTCACCCCAGCAAATGTCATCAAATAATAATGATTGTTGCTACTATTTTTTGTAGTGTGTGTTGCGATGCCAATGTCACACACTTTTCCCAACAATGTGTTAAGTTGTAACAACATATACAAGGGAGGCAGTACTAAAATGGGCTGTTAAGGATCTCTTGGTTCTTAGATTTTGTGATGTCCAACTATGCTCAATCAAATTAATTAATCTGATCCAACGATTAAGATATAGGGCCTCACCTAAGCATCATAGATAAGACCCTCACTATAGAATGACTCTTGTTGGCAAACACACATATATATGCCACCAAAGCCACGCCACACATATGGCTCAAATTTTTTGTTTTTAATTATGTTTTTTTTGTCTTTGTTTTGGCTTCAGAGTCGTTGGTAGGGTTTGATTTGAAGAAGGGTTAGAGAAATGACATTTTTTTTTGGTCGAAAAGTCACCATTCCGACTTAATCAAGTCCACGATTTCTAACTGTCTAGAAATCTTGGTCCACCTCTTGATTATTGCATGGACTTGATCAATTATTTGTTTAATGACTAGGTCATTACACGGTACCAGCAATCAAGTAAGAAAAAGACCCATGAAGGAAAAATATTATTTATTTATTTGACCGAATATTTACCAAATCCGTACACTACACACCAGGAAGACATTTTTTTTATTTATTAATTCCCTCTATAAAACATTAAACCAATTTTTTAGTACAAGGAAAAATCAAGTGGTGCAAGCCATGGCCTTACTTGGGAGCAAGCTTATAATTGTGCAACTCTCTATGGTTGTGCTATTAGGGGCGGCAATATTTACATCAATAGCAGCAGCAGCTCAAGCCCTGCTGCCTCAAGCCAAGCCTGGGTGCCCAGAGAAATGCGGTAATCTCACAATCCCCTACCCATTTGGCATAGGTGACGGCTGTTACCTCCGACCCGAATTCAACATCACATGCAACCAAGCCAGTACACACCCAACATACTTGACCAGAAACAACGTGAGCATTACTAACTTCAACTTTGATGAGGCTGAGCTGCAAATAGCACATGCTGCAGCCCATAGCTGTCATGACGCCCGTGGTAATATAATACCCAGCAACAGCGGCAGGGACAGCGTATATTACCTGGCGCTGCCTCCTCTTTACACCATCTCCGAAACCAAGAACAAATTGTTTGTCATTGGCTGTGAAGCTTTTGCATTTTTGGATTTTGGGTTCGCAGACCCTACCCCAGATGGAACAAATTCCAACCGTGGCTACAGTGTGGCGGCATGCGACAATTTAACCAGCAACAATAAAGTTCCCGACACTTGCTCCGGCATTGCGTGCACCGAATCTGGCCTCGATGATGGATTGATAACGTTTGAGATAATACTGAGTTACTTGAATAGGTTTGGGGAGCAGAACAGGAATGAAACGAAATGGTTCTACGAGGAGTACCCGTGCAGCTACGCCTTCCTTGTGGAAGACTCCAAGTTTACTTATGCTCCCAATACAAGTTTTCAACAGCTCAGCAACAACAAGCAGCTTCCGGTGGTCATCAACTGGGAAGTTGGGGATGAGCCGTGTGATGTAGTTGAAAAGAGCAATAATTCTTCTTGCAAGGGAAATAGCAAATGTGTGGACCGGTCCATTGTCCGTGGTAAGCCTGGTTATATTTGCAAGTGCTTGGACGGCTACCATGGAAATCCATACCTCACAGATGGTTGCCAAGGTACTGATGATGCTTTCTTTTTTTTTATTTTTTTAAATCAAATATTTCATACATCAACATCGCCACAACATATGAAACATCATATTGTGAATCTAGACTATTGATCATTAACTTGATTATTACCCAATTTTATTGTTTGACATGAGATTATTTTTCTTTCCGTTTCAGATATTAATGAGTGCGAGACTTTAAGTTCAAACCCCTGCAACAATGGAACTTGCCATAATCTAGATGGAAGTTACTACTGTAAATGTAATAGTGGGTACAGAAACCACGGCCCCAAGACTTGCATACCCGGAACAAAGAACACTACCCTCAAAATTTCATTGGGTATGCTGGTTAATTTCATATTGCTATAGCTGCTATTTACATATAATATGTATTGTAATTAACAGGCATACATGTTATACACTTGTTCATAAATAGGTCAACACGTTTGTCTAAGAAAATGACAATAAGCTGCTTTTATTTGACCAGTAATAATATAATGAAAAATAATAAAAAATTGAATAATCAAACTGTGATAATAGTCCCACCATTTCATAAGAAGACTTATGAAATTTTCATTGTGATATGACATATCACTTTGACTAAAACATTAATTTGTCCTAAAAAGAAAGCTCTCGCTAGATAACATACTCTTAAATCAAATGAGGTAGTTGTAATGTTATTTAATTATCTGCAGGCGCCAGTGGAGGCTTCTTGCTTTTACTGGTTGGAAGTTTATGGATATATTGGGGTATGCAGAAACGAAAGTTCATCAAACTCAAGGAGAAATACTTTAAAGAAAATGGTGGCTTATTGTTAAAACAACAACTCGCTAGCCAAGGAGGCTCTATGGAAACAACAAAACTCTTTACAGCAGAAGAACTTGAGAAGGCCACGAACACTTACCACGAAAGTAGAATCCTTGGAGAAGGAGGCTATGGAACGGTTTACAAAGGAATATTACCAGATAACAGCGTGGTTGCCATAAAGAAGTCAAAGGTTAATGGTGCGCCCGCTCAGAGTGATGTTTTTATTAATGAGGTGATTGTTCTTTCTCAAATCAAGCACAGAAATGTGGTGAGGTTATTAGGTTGTTGTTTAGAGACACCGGCGCCATTACTGGTTTACGAGTTCATCGTTGAGGGCACTCTTTCTGAGCACATCCATAAAAAAAATGGCAAAAAATCATCACTTTCGTGGGAGCTGCGATTGAATATAGCGACAGAAACAGCAGGAGCACTAGCATACTTACACTCCTCTGCTCTCATGCAAATTATCCACCGAGATTTGAAAGCAACAAACATACTATTAGATGAACATTACACGGCAAAAGTGTCCGACTTTGGAGCTTCAAGATTGATCCCTCTAGATCAAACTCAACTAACAACGTTAGTGCAAGGAACAATTGGATACTTAGACCCCGAATACTTCCTTACGAATCAACTGACGGAAAAGAGTGACGTCTATAGCTTCGGAGTTGTCCTTATGGAGCTAATGACAAGCAAAGTGGCACTTTCTTTGGCCAGGCCCGAGGAAGACATAAACCTAGCCAACTTCTTTGTTCGTTTCATGGAGGAAGATCGCTTGAATGAGGTTCTTGATGATGACATAGTCAACGAGAGAAACGTTGAGACACTAAAAAAGGTGGCAGAAGTCGCAAAAAGATGCGTAAGGTTAAAAGGGCAGGACAGGCCTACCATGAAAGAAGTGGCAATGGAGCTAGAGGGAATGAGAGTTACACCAAAGCAACCATGGGGAAAATCTGAAGTTTCAAGTCCAGAAGACACTGAGTACTTACTTGGTTCAGCTATGAATTTAGACGCTTATTTTGTGGATGTTAGAGGTGATTTTGATTCTAGAGGTGCAACTATTGGTACAACCATTGGATACGATAGCATGCAAATCCAAATGGTAATGCCGTACGATGGACTATAGTTGACTGACTTAATGTCGCTAGCGTCTAATGATCATGTAGTTTAAGGAATCTTGCTTGGCAGATGCCAGTGGAATCGGGCGATAATCGATTGCTAGGGTCTAGTTGTGATGTATTCTAGAAATAAACCAATATGTTGTTCTTTGTTGGTCTTATTGGTTTGTATGGATATGTTATGAATTCAAGTGAATTCAACATCACTTGAGAAATTAGGATCAATAGTTTTTAATGTTTGGTCAAAGTTGGCCCAGTAATTCATTTTAATCATGGGATTGTGGTTAATTTTTCAAATAATATAATGAAATCACCCCCGACTTAATCAGAATTTTGAGGTTCCTCTGTTTTGTTTGATGTTTTTTTTTTGAAGACCAAAACAAAAATTACCCCCGACTTAATCAAATCTACAATTTCTTATATTTCTAGAAACCAGTGAATTGGAGGTTTACCGGTCAAAACCTTTTCCTTCTTGTTTAAAAATATCTGATACAAAAAATAATAATAAACATGATTTGATTAATATCAAGTAAACAAACAAATAAATTCACTTCTTTCTATTAAAGTATTTTATTTCTCCCCAAGTTAACTAGCTAGGTCTCCATCGGCAATCTTTCGTGCCATATTTCTCCCCAAGTTAACTAGCTAGGTCTCCATTGACTTCGTCCCCACCGTCGCTTGTTGACTATTTACCAAGTCGGATGTTTTATTGCATTTCTTTATACTAATTCCTGAAAATAACAGGGGATGAGGCCTACTTGGGGTGAAAAAGAAAAACATTAACAGAGACAAATGGCAGTTAATTAGGATTAGGAAGACAATTTTCCCTAACCCAATATGCCAGTACGCGTCTTAATTTCCTTCCACATAAAAGACCAGGGTTGTTTGCTGTTTTCTTCACACTCAAAAGCCATCCCAAAACATAAACACAATTTGTAGCATATATGAGGATGCTACTTATTTTGCAACTCTCTTTGGTAGTGGCGGATTTGGTTGTGATATTATTATTAGCAACTCCAATTCCAACAGCAGCTCAAGCCCTCCCTGGCTGCCAAGACCATTGTGGCAATCTCCCAATCCCATATCCCTTTGGCATAGGCCCTGGCTGCTACCTCCAACCCCAATTCAACATCACTTGCAACCAATCCTCCCAGCCCCCAAAAGCGCAGTTGTTGACAAGCAATATCATAATCACCAACTTTTCCATTGAGGAGGGTGAGCTCCAAATACTTCAGTACGTTGCCGAAGACTGTTACGACGCTCAGGGCAACCCGACGGGCCGCAACGTCCCCAGGCTGTGGGTGCCTCCTCCCTACACCATCTCCCATACCAAGAACAAGTTCTACGCCCTTGGCTGCGACCCTTACGCGTTTTTCAGCGGCTACCGAGGCGACCAGAAGTTCACGACGGGGTGCATGTCCATATGTGATAGTCTAGGCAACGCTGTTGACGGGCAGAACACTTTCTCTGGCGTTGGTTGCTGCCAAACTTCCATCCCTAGCGGGCTAAAGAATCAGACGGTCACGTTGAAAAGCTTTAGAAATCACACGGGTATTTGGGACTTCAACCCCTGCAGCTACTCGTTTATTGTGCAAGATGGCCAGTTCGAATTCAATGGTATAAGTTTTCAACAGCTCAACAACACAAGCTTGCTTCCGGCGGCTCTTAATTGGGAAATTGGGAATCAGTCATGTGATGCAGCTGAGAAGAGGGACGATTTTGCATGCAAGGGAAATAGCATATGTCTTGGGTCTGCAGGTTACATTTGCAAGTGCATGCCAGGTTACAATGGGAATCCATACCACCCAGATGGTTGCCAAGGTATGTGATTCAGTGTTTCCATAACCATCTAAGGTTTTAGAATATCCCATCTGAGAATACTACTTCTGCCAAAAAAGAAGATAAAATGAATTTTTTTTTACCATTTGATGGTTATTAACATGAACACTTTAAGTTAGTGACCATAACATTGTGTTTGTCTTTATATTTGATCATAGTCATGTAGCTAAATACTTTATGATGATTCGGTGATATTTGTATGGATGATCCTAAATGAATTCTTTAACAAATGGATGGCTCGGAGAATTGATCGGATTGAGGATTTATCCCAAGCAATCCCTTTTGATTCTCATTAGAAATAGCATATCTTTTGTTTATTAAGGGCCCTGCATAACATTTCCTTACATATTTTATAAAGTTGTTACTAGCTAGAAAAGCTGAAATTGGGTTTTTACCATTGGTCTTCCTTACTGACTTTCAGATATTCAAACGCCTGCAGTATTGGAACGTGCATAAATTCACCAGGAAATTATTCTTGTAAATGTCCTAAAGGATACAAAAATGACGGCATGAATGAAAAGACTTGCATCAAAGACAACAATCGATCAAAGATTATTCTCCTGCTCGGTATTTCATTGGGTAAGCATTTTAATTTACATGTTAACACGCATCATAGCCTTTTTTTTTTTTTGGTCAAAGAGAATTTCATTAAAACCCAAAGCGGGAAGCCTGAAAACAGCAAGCAGAGAGCTGAAAACAGCAAGCAGAAAGCTGAGACTGCAGACACTATCCAAACACAGCTTAGTGTATGAAGCAGTTCCAGCAAGGATAAAATTACATTACAGGGGGCAAGGAAGCCCATCAGAAACTAAAACACGAACGAGGGACGGTGGTGGCTGGTTAAGCCAGGTTACCCTATGCACCGTTCCAACTCCAATCATAGCCATTTTAATATCAAATTTTCATTGTGACACTCATATTTGTTCGTAATATATCACTTTGACGAAAACCTTTATCCTAAAAAAGAAATTTTATTTAATCGGCAGGTGCCAGTGGAGGCTTCTTGCTTTTAGTGGTTGGAAGTTTATGTTGGAAAAAATGGCTCACCTAAAGGATACAAAGGTTTTGGCGCTCAAAGGGAGTATTTGAAACTGCCTAAAAGCGACCGGTCGCTGGGAAGTTGCGACCGGTCGTTTCTGGCAGATTCGAGGTCTGGAGCTAAACCAAGGAGCGACCGGTCGCCAGTTCTTTGCGACCGGTCGCATGAAGCACGAGCGACCGGTCGCTTAGAAGCAGATTCAAAGTCTGGAGGGAAAATTTCTGGCGACCGGTCGCCCATTCCTGACGACCGGTCGCTCCAGTCGTGCTGTGACGTTTCCTTACATGTTTTCAACTGTGTTTTCGATGGCTATCGCTTTCCACATGATTTCAGAAGCTTTGTGGGTCACTTCTGAGTTAAATGAATGTTGACTACGTGCTGGATAAGTTGGGAGAGCACTCATGGCTAATTGGTTATCTTGTTTTGAATAATCTCCTCTCCATTTTCTGGTTTAATGGAGGTGGCTAAGTGAGATTATTTTACCTACCTGATCTGACCCTTAGTCTAAGTGGTGACTAAAAGGAAAGAACGTGGAGGACAATCAGATATCCTATCTCTTGTCCATTGGCTTGTGTAGGTAATGGGATGAAGTAAGATAACACAAGAGGAGAAAACAAGTTGGATAATTAGGAAGTGGTTGAAGTAGAAGTTGGAGTTTTTCTGTAGAGAGTTTCAGACAAGCCAAGGGGAGAGCAAGAGAGTTCTCTAAGTGTATCAAGGTGTTGAGCAAGGGTGTGAGAGAAACAGATTGTGAGGGTAGTGTTCTAAGGGGGTTTCCTTTGTAAACCAAAGTTGTAACCTATCTTCATTAGTGAAATTTCTCAAGGTGATCACCAAAGAGGATGTAGGCAATTTGCTGAACCTCTATAAACACTTGTGTCATTTGTGCTTGGTTAATTTTCTGTGTGTGTGTGTAAGACTCATCCATCATTGAGTTCTTTGTCTAAAGTCCATCAACAACAAGATCTTTAAGGGCAGTGAGTTAGTCATTAATTCACAACAAGTGGTATCAAAGCTGTGTTTGGCAGCTGGTGCTAGTTCTTCTCTTGGAGTGCTAGTGTGTTGAAGATGGCAAGTGACATGGAAGCTGAGAGTGGTAGCAGTTCACAGCATATGAAGCAACCACAAGTAGCAAGCATGAAGGTGGAGTTAAAGCCTTTCACAGGGAAGGAGAACTTCACTCTTTGGCAACGAAGGATGAAGTCAGCTCTTACACAACAACAGCTCCATGTTGTGTTGGTTGGCAAGGAGAAGAAGCCAGCAAGCATGACGGATGATGAGTGGGGAGTTCTTGACGAGTTAGCCAGAGGTGCTATCGAAAACTATCTCTCCGATGAGGTGCTCATCAACGTGATAAAGGATACAGCGAAGCAAACATGGGAGAAGCTCGAAGAGATGTTTGCAGGGAAATCGTTGTCCAACAAACTCTTCCTCAAGGAAGAGCTCCTGAATCTTAAGATGGAGGAGGGAGGAAATCTAATGGAACATCTAAGTAGTTTCAATAAATGTGTTGCTAACTTGCAGAGAATGGATGTGAATTATAGTCCGGAAGATAAGGCTCTCATGTTGTTGACATCCTTACCTTCGTCCTATAAACACTTCCGAACCACTCTTATGTTCGGAAAGGTTACTCTTGATTTTGAGCCTGTGGTGCAAGACATCATGACACACCATAGGATGACTCAACGTTCGGGAGAAAACTCTCAAGGTGAAGGTCTAGTTGCAAAGACCGGAGAGAGAGGCCGTTCAAAGAAGCGTGAAGGCAAGAAAGGCAATAAAGGAAGGTCCAAATCCAAGGCGAAAGATGGTTGTTTTGATTCCGGATGCTCATATCATATGTGCTCAAACAAGGAGTGGTTTGACACGTATGAGAAAGAAGATAGCAGTGAAGTGATGATGGGGGATGGCTCAATGTGTAGAGTCAAAGGCACTGGTACAATCAAGGTGAAGATGCATGATGGGGCTGTTAGGACGCTTGGAATGGTAAGGCACATTCCAAAGTTGCGTAAGAATCTCATTTCCCTTGGAACTCTTGATAAGAATGGTTATTCATTCAAAGAAAATAGAGGGAAACTCATAGTCTCAAAGGGTTCACTTGTGATTATGAAGGGAGAGATACAACCTAACTGTCTATATAGGTTGTGTGGTACAACAATCATAGGTGGAGCAGCTGTATCTACAAGCAAGGACTCAGAAGATGAAACTCAGCTTTGGCATTTGAGGCTAGGGCACATGAGTGAGAGGGGCATGCAGGAACTACACAACAGAAAATTGTTGAAAGGTGTTCAAAGTTGCAAGCTTGAGTTCTGCAGATTTTGTACCATGAGAAAGCAATCAAAAATAGCTTTCAAGCAGCGAAACAAAGAGGAAGAAAGCACGGGTGTGCTAGATTATATTCACACGGATGTATGGGGGCCATCACCGGTTAAATCGAAGGGTGGAGCTCGCTATTTCGTGACTTTCTTGGATGATTTTTCCAGGAAGGTTTGGGTTTACTTCATGAAGGAGAAATCTGAGGTCTTTACCAAATTCAAAGAGTGGAAGGCGGAAGTAGAGAACCTAACCGGAAGAAAGATCAAGATCCTAAAGAGTGACAATGGTGGTGAATATAAGGACAACAAGTTCCTTGAGTTTTGCAAAAGTGAAGGCATTAAAAGGCACTTTACCGTGAAGAAGACACTCCAACAAAATGGAGCTGCGGAGAGGATGAACCGAACTCTCATGGAGCGTGAGAGATGTATGAGAATTCATGCAGGGTTGCCCGAATCTTTTTGGGCAGAAACAGTTAACCACGCTGCCTATTTGGTTAACCGATCGCCTTCAAGAAATCTTGAGTTCAAGTGTGCAGAGGAGGTATGGTCTAATAAGTCAATCGATTATTCGAATCTTAAGGTGTTTGGGTGCAGTGCATATGCACTTATTCCTAGTGATGAAATATCCAAGTTGAAGCCAAAGTCTCTTGAATGCATTTTCATTGGATTTGAGAGTGGTGTAAAGGGCTACAAGCTGTGGGATCCAGTGAACCACAAGAAGATACTCAGCAGAAATGTTGTGTTTGATGAGAAGACCATACCTATGAACAAAGTCAAGAATTCAGAGGCAAAGGAGGATGTTGTTGAGAAAGAAACAACCATTGAAGTTCCACTCAAGAAGGTGTCAAGAAAGACTTCACGGAAACAGCCAACTAAAGACGTTCAGGAGGAGGTGGAGTCTGACATTGAAGAGGAAGAAGCTGGGCAGCTTCAACAACACACTCAAGAAGAAGAAGAGGCTCAAGAACAGGTGGAGCCATCATCTATAGCTCGGTCCAGGCCCAAGAGAACCATCAAACCACCTCAAAGGTTTGGATGGGAGACGGATGCAGTTCACTATGCCCTAAATGCTAGTGAAGAAGAACCAACCACGTTCCAAGAAGCTGTTGAGAACAAGGAACGGGAAAGTTGGATGGAAGCTATGATGCAAGAGATGGAATCTCTACACCAAAACTCAGTTTGGGAGTTAGTTCCTAAACCCAAAGGTCGCAAGGTTATTGGCTGCAAATGGGTGTTTAGGAAGAAAGAAGAAATGCATGAGAAGGGTGCCACCTTATTCAAAGCTCGGTTGGTGGCAAAAGGATTCTTGCAAAAGGAGGGAGTTGATTATGATGAAATCTTCTCTCCGGTGGTGAAACATACTTCTATACGACTACTACTCTCCATAGTAGCACAAGAGGACATGGAGGTGGAGCAAATGGATGTGAAGACTGCTTTCCTTCATGGTGAATTGGAGGAAGACATCTACATGAGCCAACCTCAAGGGTTCATTGAAGCAGGGAAGGAAAATCTGGTTTGCAGGTTGAAGAAGTCTTTGTATGGGCTGAAGCAATCTCCAAGGCAGTGGAACAAGTGCTTCGATTCTTATATGATGAAGATTGGGTATAGAAGATGTGAATCTGATTGTTGTGTTTACTCTCATGCATTCAAGGATGGTAACTTCATCCTTTTGCTTCTTTATGTTGATGACATGCTAATTGCATGTAAGGACATGTCAAAAATCCAGAATTTGAAGACATTGCTTGGAAGGGAGTTTGACATGAAGGATCTTGGTGCTGCACAAAAGATCCTAGGAATGGAGATAAGGAGAGACAGAAAGGAAGGCAAGTTGTGGCTGTCACAAAGCAAGTACATTTCCAAGGTACTTGAAAGGTTCAATATGATGGATTGCAAGCCGGTGTCTACTCCTTTGGCGGAGCATTTTAAGTTAAGTGCAAAAGAATGTCCTTCTACGAATGTGGAGAAGGAAGAAATGAGTAAAGTTCCATATGCAAGCTTGGTAGGGTGTCTCATGTATGCAATGGTGTGCACACGCCCCGACTTAGCCCAAGCCGTTAGTGTGGTGTCAAGGTATATGGCGAATCCTGGAAGGCAACATTGGACAGCAGCAAAATGGATTCTCAGGTACTTGAAGGGCACCAAAAGGCTTGGGATATTGTTTGAAAGACAACAAGGAAATGCATGTGTGTCGGGGTATGTAGATTCTGATTATGCAGGAGATTTAGACAAAAGGAGATCCACCACAGGATATGTCTTCACTTGTGGTGGAGGACCGATTAGTTGGAGAGCGGTGTTACAATCGGTTAGTGCCTTGTCTACTACGGAAGCGGAGTATATGGCTTTAACGGAAGCTTCAAAAGAAGCGGTATGGCTGAAGAGATTGGCAAAGGAATTCGGGATAGCTCAAGACTTGGTGGTGATTCTAAGTGACAGTCAAAGTGCTATTTGCTTAGTGAAGAATCAAGTGTTCCATGGGAGGTCCAAACACATTGATGTGAGATACCACCGGATAAGGGATTGGGTGAATGATGGAGACATCACAATAATGAAGGTTCATACAAATGAGAACGCTTCAGATTGCCTAACAAAGCCAGTCACAGCAGCAAAGTTCAAGCATTGTTTGAGCTTGCTCAATCTTGTAACATGCTAAAGATTGAGGTGGAGTTCTTGAGAGTTATCAGGACGATTCTCAAGACATTATAGATGTCCTAGAAGGCAATGATGTCCACAAGGAGTATTAGGCTCGCCATGGTGGAGATTGTTGGAAAAAATGGCTCACCTAAAGGATACAAAGGTTTTGGCGCTCAAAGGGAGTATTTGAAACTGCCTAAAAGCGACCGGTCGCTGGGAAGTTGCGACCGGTCGTTTCTGGCAGATTCGAGGTCTGGAGCTAAACCAAGGAGCGACCGGTCACCAGTTCTTTGCGACCGGTCGCATGAAGCACGAGCGACCGGTCGCCCGACATTTGCGACCGGTCGCTTAGAAGCAGATTCAAAGTCTGGAGGGAAAATTTCTGGCGACCGGTCGCCCATTCCTGACGACCGGTCGCTCCAGTCGTGCTGTGACGTTTCCTTACATGTTTTCAACTGTGTTTTCGATGGCTATCGCTTTCCACATGATTTCAGAAGCTTTGTGGGTCACTTCTGAGTTAAATGAATGTTGACTACGTGCTGGATAAGTTGGGAGAGCACTCATGGCTAATTGGTTATCTTGTTTTGAATAATCTCCTCTCCATTTTCTGGTTTAATGGAGGTGGCTAAGTGAGATTATTTTACCTACCTGATCTGACCCTTAGTCTAAGTGGTGACTAAAAGGAAAGAACGTGGAGGACAATCAGATATCCTATCTCTTGTCCATTGGCTTGTGTAGGTAATGGGATGAAGTAAGATAACACAAGAGGAGAAAACAAGTTGGATAATTAGGAAGTGGCTGAAGTAGAAGTTGGAGTTTTTCTGTAGAGAGTTTCAGACAAGCCAAGGGGAGAGCAAGAGAGTTCTCTAAGTGTATCAAGGTGTTGAGCAAGGGTGTGAGAGAAACAGATTGTGAGGGTAGTGTTCTAAGGGGGTTTCCTTTGTAAACCAAAGTTGTAACCTATCTTCATTAGTGAAATTTCTCAAGGTGATCACCAAAGAAGATGTAGGCAATTTGCTGAACCTCTATAAACACTTGTGTCATTTGTGCTTGGTTAATTTTCTGTGTGTGTGTGTAAGACTCATCCATCATTGAGTTCTTTGTCTAAAGTCCATCAACAACAAGATCTTTAAGGGCAGTGAGTTAGTCATTAATTCACAACAGTTTATGGATATATTGGGGTATGCAGAAAAGAAAGTTCATCAAACTCAAGGAGAAATACTTTAAAGAAAATGGTGGCTTATTGCTAAAACAACAACTCGCTAGCCAAGGACGCTATATGGAAACAACAAAACTCTTTACAGCAGAAGAACTTGAGAAGGCCACGAACAATTACCACGAAAGTAGAATCCTTGGTGAAGGAGGCTATGGAACGGTTTACAAAGGAATATTACCAGATAACAGCGTGGTTGCCATAAAGAAGATCAAAGGTTAATGGTGCGCCAGCTCAGAGTGACGTTTTTATTAATGAGGTGATTGTTCTTTCTCAAATCAAGCACAGAAATGTGGTGAGGTTATTAGGTTGTTGTTTAGAGACACCGGCCCCATTACTGGTTTACGAGTTCATCGTTGAGGGCACTCTTTCTGAGCACATCCATAAAAAAAATGCCAAAAGATCATCACTTTCGTGGGAGCTGCGATTGAATATAGCGACAGAAACAGCAGGAGCCCTAGCATACTTACACTCCTCTGCTCTCATGCAAATTATCCACCGAGATGTGAAAGCAACAAACATACTATTAGATGAAAATTACACGGCAAAAGTGTCCGACTTTGGAGCTTCAAGATTGATCCCTCTAGATCAAACTCAACTAACAACGTTAGTGCAAGGAACGCCTGGATACTTAGACCCCGAATACTTCCTTACGAATCAACTGACGGAAAAGAGTGACGTCTATAGCTTCGGAGTTGTCCTTATGGAGCTATTGACAAGCAAAGTGGCACTTTCTTTCACCAGGACCGAGGAAGACATAAACCTAGCCAACTTCTTTGTTCGTTTCATGGAGGAAGATCGCTTGAATGAGGTTCTTGATGATGACATAGTCAACGAGAGAAACGTTGAGACACTAAAAAAGGTGGCAGAAGTAGCAAAAAGATGCGTAAAGTTAAAAGGGCAGGACAGGCCTAGCATGAAAGAAGTGGCAATGGAGCTAGAGGGAATGAGAGTTACACCAAAGCAACCATGGGTAAAATCTGAAGTTTCAAGTACAGAATGAAGAGCATCCTACCCATCAGCCAATGAATATGCAAGGCACTCCCCACAAGTCACGGCAGTCTGTAGCCGTTCAAGTGTGATTGCTTCATTATCTCAATCAATCCCTATAATCTTGGAACTGCCTATTTTATGTTTTACCGTTTGTATAATTTACTTTGTTTATACTCATGTACAAAGTCAACTGTATAGCATATAACAGAAATCCAATACAACCAGAATACTCATCGTGGGGTGTTCTTTCTATTCTACTTCTTATTCTTCTCTAAACCCTAGTTATTTCTCTACATGAGCCTCGCAGAGGCTAGCAACCCCTTTTCGATCCTAATGACAAACTCTTCCTCTCCTATAAACTCTTCTTCTGTCTCTCAGACTACTTCTCAAAATACCATGACCACCACACCATCTTCTATTCCAACTTCTTTCAATATCGCTCACTTGTTTACAACACCAATGGATCGTAATAATTTTCTCTGTTGGAAATCTCAGTTTGAAGATGTACTAGAATTACATGATCTGGAAGATGTGATTAATGTTGTGAAAAAATGGACAAACACTTTCACTCACTCCCCTAATGATCTTGTTGTTGATGGACTTTGTGACACACACAAGGATGGATGAATCACACACACACACACTTGAGAAACCAACCAAGCACAAAGTGACACAAGTATTTTAGAGGTTCAGCAATTGCCTACATCCTCTTGGTGATCCTCTTGAGAAATTCACTAATGAAAGAATAAGTTACAACTTTGGTTTACAAAGAAACCCCCTTAGAACTCTATTATCTCCCAAGCTCTCTTTTCTCTCTCACCCCCTTGCTCAACACTTTGATGCACTTGTGAATACTCTCTCAACCCTTGGTGTTTCCCCCTTTGTGTCTAGACTCTCAAGACCCAACTCAGCTCCTAACTTGAACTGATTGCCCTCTCTCTCTTCCTCCCTTGGTAAGTTAAACCTCTCTTGGACACACTAGCTCCCAGCTACTTGTCCACTCCTTGAGAAGTAAAACCACACTTGCTGTCTTGCTTCCTCTTCCCTTTAATACACAAGCCTTTGGACTTAGGAGAAGGCTCCATCTTTTCCTCCCACGTTCTCCCCTTGGTTTCCAGACTTGGACCACAACTTGGGCAGAACAAAGGCTAGGCATTGACAGCTGCAACTTCAGCCACCCTATCTAGAGCCATAGGGTAGGTACTCCTTGAAGCAAGTCAACAAACATCCTTCAATGCTCCCTCAAACCTCCCAACTGATTGCCAACCTTCATTTAACTCAGAAGTGACCCCTAGGGTCCTTGGAAATCAGTGGGAGGCGATAGCCATTGAAAATAGAGTTGGAAACTCGAGGAACAAACAGAAACAGCACCTCTGGGCGACCGGTCGCAAGCACTGGGCGACCGGTCGCTTTTACACAGAGTCTTCAGCATTTCAGATTTTCTTCCTGCGACCGGTCGCTCGTCGATTTTTCTAAAGACTTCGAATCTGCTTCTAAACGACCGGTCGCTATTCCCTTGCGACCGGTCGCTTCCTGCGACACTTGCATTGTAAATGTGAGCCATTTTACAACAATTAAAACAGAAACCCATCCTCAGAAGAAACTTCCCGATGGTTCTCTCAATCCAGCCTATTCAAAAGACAAACTAGTCTTAAGTTGGATCAAGGCCACGGCTTCATCTTCTATTAAGACCCTTCTGATTCCATGTTCTACAGCATATGAGGCATGGACGCTGCTTGAGAAACGACTGTCACCCCTGTCCAAAACTTATATTCGTACCCTGCGAGATCAGATACGCACCCTCAAAAAGGATCCAGAAAAGTCAGTTGCTGATTATTTGATCCACGCCAAGTCTCTCTTTGATTCTGTCACTGCGGCTGGCACCTCAATTTCTGATGGCGAACTTATTGATTATATACTCGATGGCCTAGGCCATGAATACAAAGAATTTACTACCTCCCTTCATCTTCGACCCTCTCTAACCTTTGATGAATTTTATGATTTGTTAATATAGGAAGAACAGTTGCTGAAGAGGATGTCTTCCCTCTCCTTATCACAAAGTGTAGCACTCACCTCTGATCGCAGTACCAATGATCAGGCCACTCAGAACCGAGCCCAAGGCACCACTCACCACAACCATTCTCAAACCCGGTCTCAAAACTTTGGAAGAGGACGAGGTCGAGGTCGCGGTTGGCATAATGGAAGAAATTCAGGTCGTTCTCCTAACTGGAATTCCAACTACCATAATGGCGGGACCTTCACTCGCAACAACGGCTAGCAGAATAGTCGTGATCACCGTCGTCCTCAATTTCTAACAGACACTAGATCATCAATGCCTTCACATGATGGACGTCCACCATTGCTCCCAACACCACCATATCAACCTCCTTTTCAGTTTCAAGAAACCTGTCAGATGTGCAACCGGCAAGGCCACACTTCACGTGTATGTCCTGATCGTGGTAATTACGCCTACATGGCAGAGTCCAACACCTCCAATATCCCTTCACCATCTGTTCCTACTAACACAAGTTGGTGTGTTGACTCCGGGGCAACCCATCATATGGTGTCCAGTCCTTCTCAACTCCCATTTGTGAAGCCATATACAGGTAATGATTCCATTATTGTAGGTAATGGCACTCGTCTCTCAATAAGTCATATTGGTCAAACTAATATTGGTCCTTTGAAACTTACTAATGTTCTATGTGTTCCCGCTATCCGAAAGCATCTATTGTCTATACACCGTTTTTCTAAGGATAATAATTGCTATTTTGAGATGCATGCTAATGGTTTTCATGTAAAGGACAATATGACGGGGAGGGCATTACTCACTGGCAGTAGCTCTGGCGACTTGTACCATATTCAAGTAGATCCTACAATCTCAGGGGACCTAGTCTTTTATGGTGAAAGGACTACCCAAGATATTTGGCATACAAGACTTGGCCATCTGTCTCATGATGTTTTTCGTATTTTACTTAATAAATTTCACTTGCCTGTTAGTGGTAAGGTTGATTCTAATAAGGCTTGTCATATTTGCCCTTTGGGAAAATCATGTAGACTTCCCTTTTCCAATCACACTTTTTATGCTCATGAACCCCTTGCAGTACTTCATCTAGATTTATGGGGACCAGCCCCAGTCTCATCAAATTTTGGTTATCGTTATTATTTATCTATTGTTGATGAATACACTCGATTTGTGTGGTTTTATCCTTTAGCAAAGAAATCCGATGTGCTTACAATGTTTGTCTTCTTTAAAAGATTGGTGGAAAAACAACACAACCATTCTATTAAAACCATACAAATTGATGGTGGTGGTGAATTCACTAATCGTTTATTCCTTAATTTTCTTCATGAACACGGCATCACACATCACATTTCATGCCCTTACACACCATAGCAAAACGGAATTGTTGAGCGTAAGCATAGACATATTGTTGAAATGGGACTTTGCCTGTTGTCCCAATCACACTTACCTTCGAGTTTTTGGCTCGAAGCTTTTTCCACTGCTGTCTTTCTTCATGAACACGGCATCACACATCACATTTCATGCCCTTACACACCATAGCAAAACGGAATTGTTGAGCGTAAGCATAGACATATTGTTGAAATGGGACTTTGCCTGTTGTCCCAATCACACTTACCTTCGAGTTTTTGGCTCGAAGCTTTTTCCACTGCTGTCTTTCTTATCAACAGGTTACTGATCGGTTCATAATTGTATATTATTTCTTACCCTTCTAGCTTATGATTTGGTTATGTTTTTGAGTTAAACTTGTGCTTTTAATCCTTTTTGTGTTTATCTTTCAGTTAATTGAGCTTTAGGTAACAATGATGGCTTTGGAGAACATAATTCATGCAATTCAAGCATGTTAAGGCCTAATTTGGATGAATTGATGAAGAGCTTAAAGACAAATTCATTATGGCTACAGCCCCCTGCCAGTCCAGTTCCGTAGGTCATATTGCAAGCTTTGTTTCAGAAACCTACATAGCTCGGATGAGGCCACATTCTTCATGAAAGTTGCTCCAATTGGTGTGGACTATAACATATCCAAAATTCAGCCCCATTGGATAAATCTGGAGTCCGTTACCTAGCAAACACAGAACCATGCTCAGGATGGATCTTATCAGCGCGGAAAATGAGTTAGCAATTTGTTTCGGCCTTAACTTCTTCCTCCGACCTTGGATTGGCCCAAATAACATATGGCTGGAAAGAAGACATTCTGAACTTCAATTTAGAGTGCTTAAAGTCCTAATTTGATTAAGATAAGCCCAAGTTGTAAGCCCTTGAAGTTGCTGGTCATGCTGACCTCAGCATGTGCTGGTTGGATGCTTGGTCATGGTGAGCTAGGTATGAGCTATCATTTCTGGTTGGAAGCTTGGTCATGGTGACATGAAGATGAGCTAGGGCTGCTGGTGGGATTTATTAGTGAAGTGCATCAACCATTTCAGATTTTATAATGGAAGTGTTGTATGCATTAGTGAAGTGCATCAACCATTTCAGATTTTATAAAACAAGTGTTGTATGCATTAGCCATACTTAATTCAGATTTTCAGCTTCCTTAGGCCTATATATAGTGAGGTTTCCCAAGCTTGTAAACACACCCCAAGGGGGGGAGCTCTCAAACACTTCTCTAGAGCTCCCTTCCCTTCTCTCCCTCAAATTCTCTTAGTTTCCCTTTGTAGTTCTCAATTGTTGTAATAAGATCATTCTATTAAATTTTCTTTGTACTAAATATCAAACACTTTTCCTTTCTCTTCTTCTAATTCTCTAAAGCTTTCAAACACATGTTCTTCCAAAATCCTCAAAGTTCTCAAACATCTCTCTACTTCCCTTCTCTTCCAAAAGTCTCCATGTCTCAAACACTTCACAAACACATTTCTCTTCCTTCCCTAAGTTCTCAAATTCTCCAAGTTCACAAACATCCTCCAAGTTCTCAACCACTCTCTTCCAAATTCTCAAAGTTCCTAAACACTCTCTTCCAAAATCCACAAAGCTCTCAAAACACCTCTCTACTTTCTTCTCCAAATCCTCCAAGTTCTTAAACACTTTCTTCTCCCTCCTCAAAGTTCTCAAACACTTCCTTTCTTCCTCAAAGTTCTCTTAGTTTCCTTAATGTTTTCTTAGTTGTAATTTATTTTTCTTTGTTATGTAAATTCTTTTCTTAAGTTTTCAAGTTGAATTAGTTTCCAAGTTTCAATTATGGTTTTTGTTCTTATTCATTATGCTTATAAGTTAATATGCTAGTTTGAATGATTGATCACCATTTAGGCTTGCATGTTAGCTATCTTGGTTTGAATTAAGAGTATACACCATGCTTTAATTCGAATTGAACTATGAATAGGAAGAGTATGTATGGACATTCGACAACAGGGATTAGATACATACTTGGTTGTTTAAAATGTTCTTCTATGCTTAATGGGTTCCTAATGCTTAATTTTAGGTTAGACAACAAATGATCAAATTAGGGAATTAGGAACACAAGGTTATGACCACACACCATGGCTTAATCATACTTTAGCTAGAATCAATCCATTAATCTAAATTGAACTTGGGAACTTATTTGCTTGAGTTACTTATTTCTTTCTTCCTTGTTTTATGTTCTTTGTTTTTGTTTCTATTTTGTGTAGGGAAACTAAATTGGATCATTCAATCACCAATCCCTGTGGAATCGACCTCGCACTTACATATGCTATACTACCAACGGTTCGTGCACTTGCGAGTATCACAAGTTGAGGATGCAGCTTAATCCATTTTGGTGGAGCTAAATCTACGCAACAGTTACCAACTACACAACTTGGTCAAGTTTCACCCTATGAGAAGTTGTTCCAACGCCCACCTGACTACCGGTTTCTCAAGTCTTTTGGTTGTACATGTTTTCCACACTTAGTGCCATACAACAAGCATAAACTTTCCTCCAAGTCTAGTAAGTGTATTTTTCTCGGGTATGACAATCACTACAAGGGGTACAAGTGCTTTGAACCAATCTCTAGGCGAGTGTATATTTCAAGGAATGTTACTTTTGATGAATCTGATTTTTCTTACACTAATATTCTATCCAAGTCCTCTCATGATTCCAGGTCAATACCTCTTGCACCCACGTTATTGGAGCCTCCTCATGTTCCTTTATCTCCAGCTTCCCCAACTACTCCACCTCCTTCTAACCTTGCTACGGACAACCAGCTCTCACCACCAGCAACACCTCTTCCGCTCTCTACTCTGTCTTCATCTCCATCCGACCATCATCTTCATCAATCTGCAAGCACTTCCCCTCCTTCAATAGAAATCGAGTCATCTCCGACAACTCCAGCCACTACACCACCACCATGTGGGTTCCGCAGCCTTCATAATCTTGTCTACAACTCCACACGCCATCCTCTTCCCCATGCCTTAACTGCAACTCTTATGGATCCTCTCTCAATTGAGCCTACAAGTTATACTCAAGCCTCTAAATTCCCTCACTGGCAGGCAGCGATGCAAGAAGAATATACAACCCTTATGAAGAACCAAACTTGGTCCCTCGTTCCTCCTACACCAACCATGAACGTCGTGGGCTGTAAATGGGTTTTCAAAGTCAAGCGAAAAGCCGATGGCACTATTGAAAGACACAAGGCACGCTTAGTTGCCAAGGGCTTTAATCAAATGGAGGGCCTTGACTATGATGAAACATTTAGTCCTGTTGTCAAGCCAGCTACTATTCGCACTATCTTAACTATTGCTCTTTCCAGGAATTGGCCCTTGCAACAACTTGATGTTCGTAATGCCTTTCTGAATGGAATCTTACAGGAGGAGGTTTATATGAAGCAGCCCCCAGGTTTTGCTGACCCTTTTCGCTCCAAATATGTCTGCAAACTCCACAAGGCACTCTATGGCCTTAAACAGGCCCCCCGTGCATGGTTTCATCGACTCCATTCTTTTTTAATTCATCAAGGATTCTTCCATAGTCAATCTGATGCTTCACTTTTTATTCGTCATACAACCTCTCATACTCTTTATGTCCTTGTGTATGTTGATGACTTAATTGTTGTTGTGAATTAATGACTAACTCACTGCCCTTTTAAGATCTTGTTGTTGATGGACTTTAGACAAAGAACTCAATGATGGATGAGTCTTACACACACACACAGAAATTAACCAAGCACAAATGACACAAGTGTTTATAGAGGTTCAGCAAATTGCCTACATCCTCTTTGGTGATCACCTTGAGAAATTTCACTAATGAAGATATGTTACAACTTTTGGTTTACAAAGGAAACCCCCTTAGAACACTACCCTCACAATCTGTTTCTCTCACACCCTTGCTCAACACCTTGATACACTTAGAGAACTCTCTTGGTCTCACCCTTGGCTTTTCTGAAACTCTCACAGAAAACTCAAACTTCTGCACCAGCCACTTCCTAATTATCCAACTTGTTTTCTCCTCTTGTGTTATCTTACTTCATCCCATTACCTACACAAGCCAATGGACAAGAGATAGGATATCTGATTGTCCTCCACGTTCTTTCCTTTTAGTCACCACTTAGACTAAGGGTCAGATCAGGTAGGTAAAGTAATCTCACTCAGCCACCTCCATTAAACCAGAAAATGGAGTGGAGATTATTCAAAACAAGATAACCAATTAGCCATGAGTGCTCTCCCAACTTATCCAGCACGTAGTCAACATTCATTTAACTCAGAAGTGACCCACAAAGCTTCTGAAATCATGTGGAAAGCGATAGCCATCGAAAACACAGTTGAAAACACGTAAGGAAACGTCACAGCACGACTGGAGCGACCGGTCGTCAGGAATGGGCGACCGGTCGCCAGAAATTTTTCCTCCAGACTTTGAATCTGCTTCTAAGCGACCGGTCGCAAATGTCAAGCGACCGGTCGCTCGTGTTCCTGCGACCGGTCGCAAAGAACTAGCAACCGGTCGCTCGTCGATTTCTTACGAGACTTCGAATCTGCTTCAAAACGACCGGTCGCAAATGTCCAGCGACCGGTCGCTTTTAGGCAGATTCAAAACCATCCTTTGAGCGCCAAAAAACTTTGTATCCTTTTAGGTGAGCCATTTTTCCAACAATTGTAACAAGTAGTACTCTTCCTGCAGTTAACAAATTCATTGATGATTTATGTTCAACCTTTGATAGTCGCAGGCTGGGCGAGCTCAATTTTTTTCTTGGCATGGAAGTTTGTCGCACCAATGGCTCTCTATGCTTCTGACCTTCTCACCAAATTTAATATGGCAGCATGTAAACCAAGTCCAACTCCACTGCTCTCCTCCACCAGACTCTCTACAAATGATGGTGATCCGATCTCTGACCCCACATTGTATCGCAGCATGGTTGGGGGCCTCCAGTACCTCACTCTATCTCGTCTCGATATCGCTTTTGCCGTGAATCAAGTGTGCCAATTCATGCATCATCCATGTTCCACTCACCTCCAGGCTGTTAAAAGGATCTATCGCTACATTAAGGGCACTCTTGAGCATGGCCTTCTCTTTCGTGCTTCTGTTGACCTCACTTTGCGAGCCTTCTCCGACTCTGATTGGGCCGGCTCCATTGATGACCGCCGCTCTACTACGGGGGCATGTGTTTTCCTTGGTCCTAATCTCCTCACTTGGACCGCTAAGAAACAATCTACCGTATCCCGCTCAAGCTCTGAAGCCGAGTATCGCGCACTTGCTACCACTGCAGCTGAGCTTCGTTGGTTTGGCTACTTGTTTCGTGAGTTGGGTATTCCTCTACGTTCGCCTCCATGTATCTTCGTCGACAACATATCTGCTCTCCACATGGCAGCGAATCCCGTCTTCCATGCTCGTACCCGCCATATTGAAATCGACTATCATTTTGTTCGCGAGTTAATTTCCCAAGGTGTTCTTCATACGCACTATGTTCCCTCTGCTTCTCAGCTTGCCGATCTCTTCACCAAAAGCTTGTCTCGCGAACGGTTTACTCAACTTGCTACCAAGCTCAACCTCCACTTTGTTCCCTTTCGCTTGAGGGAGCGTGAAGAGCATCCTACCCATCAGCCAATGAATATGCAAGGCACTCCCCACAAGTCACGGCAGTCTATAGCCATTCAAGTGTGATTGCTTCATTATCTCAATCAATCCCTATAATCTTGGAACTGCCTATTTTATGTTTTACTGTTTGTATAATTTACTCTGTTTATACTCATGTACAAAGTCAACTGTATAGCATATAAAAGAAATCCAATACAACCAGAATACTCACCGTGGGGTGTTCTTTCTATTCTACTTCTTATTCTTCTCTAAACCCTAGTTATTTCTCTACACAGAAGACACTGAGTACTTACTTGGTTCAGCTATGAATTCAGACGCTTATTTTGTGGATGTTAGAGGTGATTTTGGTTCTAGAGGTGCAACTATTGGTACAACCAGTGGGTACGATAGCATGCAAATACAAATGGTAATGCCGTACGATGGACGATAGTTGACTGACTTAATGTCGATAGCATCTAATGATCATGTAGTTTAAGGAATCTAAACCACTAATTAATTTGTTCATTGTCTCTTGTAAATATTTTTTGTGTGTGCATAAATATATACTAGATGTAAATCCTGTTATCTGTTGGTCTCATTGGTTTATTGATTCTTTGAACTCAAGATGTCTTGCACAGAGTATTTACATGTTATATCAGTTGGGAATTTGTCACTTGTCAATTCAAGATGATTTTGCATGCTTTTAATTACAAATGTCTATAGAATGAGTTGGATCTGAATTTTTGGTTGCAAAAATATCTTCTTAAGATTGCATTGCAATTAAGAAACACAAACTTTTGGTAACCTGTATTATTCGTATGAATACACCATTTAGCAGTATTCCGCGAAAAACCCACATTCTTGATTGGACTGTGGACTTCGAACCCAAGTTGGAATAAGATTTACAGATGGAAAAGGTAATCTAATTTTAAACCACGATTTGAGGTCTTTTGCGGCGACTTGCAGCGCTTTATGGACATTTCGTGACGAAATTATGGTGTTATTGTGTAAACATCATTTAGCGGCAATTGTTTTCGCCGCTAGCCATTGCAAAATTATCCTTTAGAAGCGGCTAATCAAAATCGTCGCTAAAGATTCCGAGGATAATTTACACTGCTCTCTTCCTCTGCCTTTACAATGTTTTTCTTTACCCAAAACACATTAATTTGGGTAGTCTTTGTAAACTTTAAAGCTATTATAACTTGAACACTAACCTTGTTTTGCCATTGAAGCCTTTTATCGAACACTTGGGAGATAGCTCTTCTCTAAGATAACCGAATGCCTTTATTCTCTAATTCTAGATTGGGTGAATTGCTTGATGAGATTTTGTGTGTCGGCTCGTAGCGGGAGCTGCTCTATTTATATGCATCACTCAAGGAGTCTTGCCCATCAAGAAACTCCTTGAGGTATCCTTATTGTTATAGAACTGTTAATCCTAATTCTCATAGAACTAGAAACCCCTTTAGCCTTGTAATCCATATGGAACACTGATACAAAGGCTGAGATGTGCATTGAGTTCTTGATCAATCTTGAGTCTTGCAATCCGATAATGAATAGAAGACCAATTCTGTAAGGATTGGGAAAATAAACTATCTTACAGTCTTGAGTGGTTTCTTTCCGTACAGATTTTACTCAAGCTAATTTTTTGGTTTTATGAAAAGATTGTGCATATATAAAATACTTAGCAGGGCTTGATTTCTAATGCCGAATTCCCCCAACACCCTTTCTCATTTGCGTAAGTTTCACTACAATACGTGGAATAAACACTATTTTCAAAACTACAGAGAATAAACACATTGTTGTAAATTAAGCGGGAAACAACTAAATTGCCACCCATCCAAAGCTTTTGGAATTAAGTACTGTTAAACACCATAACATTTGCTTTGGTTCGGTCAGTGTCTTGCATAAGCTGCTGATTCGGAGTAGAAAGCCTGCTGAAAAACTTCACCATTGAAAAGCAAATGTAAGTTCTATGACATTTTCTATATGAAAATAACTTCAATCACCTTAACCTTTCTTTCAAAATCCACTGGGTAAACCTAGCAAAAGTCCAGGAACAGCTACAAAGGCATTTAAAAATCTCCCTTCCCCCTTTTGCCAAGGAAAGCCTTTAAAGCAGGAAAACATTTCAGGAAATAGTTATGAATATACAAAATTGGACTGCATTCTCTTGATTAAGAGCTAATTATGACTTACCATTGCCTATATAGAAGCCTGATTAGTATGGTTCACACACCCCAACCCACACGAAACCATTTCCATAGCTAAGCGATTTTCAACTTCTACAGTTTACAAATACTGTGGGGACAGGGAAACGGTATTCCAAAAGTAATTTTGTGCTTTAGTGCACACGCACAATCAAGACTGAGGTAGCACATGCTTTTAGTTTTAATCATGATGCACAAAGAATTGAATTTGTGCAATGTGAACTTAAGGAGATAAACATGTTGACTTTGATTTGTCCCCCACTATAACAAGTAATATCCCTCCCCCTTCTAAGCCAATGACACTAAATGCCATGTTCTTCCCCTTTCATGCAACCAGTGGCAACTCTTGGCATAAACTTTCAGATATACAGGTCACCAAGACATGATTAATTTCATGTTTTCCCAAATGACAAAGGCATGTAGATCCAATAACAAAATAATTGATATACCAATCATCAAACTAAAAGAGCCAAGAGGTCATCCAAAAACTATATTAGGGAATAAACTTCTTCGTTTCATCAAACATTCTTAAACTCCATTAACATGTGAACAAAATTGATATCGGGTAATCCAATCTTGAACTAGAGAACTTCAAAAAAGGGCAGAATTAAGGGTTTCTAAAACTAAATTCAAGTAAGATAGCTTAAAGTGAAGCACATATACCATCACCAAATTTTAATTGTTTATAGGGAGCAACGTTCCTCTTCACAGTACTTCAGTGCTAAGTCGTAACCCCTAGCTTCTTTTATCTCTATTTCCATTCAACCAAGAAGATGACTTTCAAGAAGGTCATTTTCGAAACGTCCAACTTAACTGAAATTGAAACTCAACTTCATTGAATTAAAATGCTAAAGATTGAAACATAGGATTGAAGTTTCCACAAAACCCAATTAGCTATGACACAACACAAGTGGAGGCTGGAGCCCATAGAATCTCATACCCATAATATTCAAAACCAAGTTTAAAATATATAAAAAACATACTGAAACTCTATTAAAATGTGAACAAAATTGACAATGGTACTCCAATGTTTAACTAGGGAACTTCCAGAAAGGGAAAAATTAAGGGTCTCTAAAACAAAACTAAATTCATGAACGATAGCTTAAAGTGCAGCACAAATACTATCACCCAAAAAAAATCTATTCAAAGGGATCAACTTTCCTCTTCACAGTAGTATTTCAGTGCTAATTTATAACCCCTACCTTCTTGTATACTAATATTGGTCCAGACACAGATGAAATTCCTCCATTAACTTATCATCTAATTAGCTAATTAGATGATGACTTTAGCAATGCGACATATAAATAATTTCCAGAACGTCCAATTTTAATTGAAATTGATATTCAACTTCACTGAATTAAGATGCTGATTATTCAAAATGAGATTTTACCTGAGAGATTAACCGCTGAAACTCGCAGGCCAGAAACCCTCGAACAGGATGCTCGCAATTTTCCCCTTCCAAGTTCTGGAGAGGAATTGATCAAAAGAAAAAAAGAACTAATAAAAAGTGAAAAACGTTTCGTTTTGAATGGGAAAAGAATATGTGACAGACAAATTGGATTTTCTTTGTTTGGGCCCATATATCTAGTCAGACTCAGTAACGAGCCCATTATTTGTTTCGTTTTGGACTTTGGGCCCAGCTTTTTGAAATACAGAACTCTCTTTCTCTCTTTGTTTATATTTTGGGACTTTTTAATACAGACCCAATTCTAGATGAGAATGTTGGGTATAACCCACATATTTGAATTGATGAATCCCGGTTCAAATTGCATTTAATACTTATTTTTCATGACTATTTTGCCTTTGAAGGTAAATAATGGAAACAAATTAAAAGTCTTTGATTTAAAGCATTGTCACTCTCAAATTTTGAATTTGAATTTTAAACATTTGCGGTCAAAAAATACTTTTTTGGTGACTAAAGCCTTTAATCACCTCAGTAAATGTCACCAAATAATAGTGACTATTGCTACTTTTTTTTTGTAGTGTGTGTTGTGATGCCAATGTCACACACTTGTCCCAATAATGTGTTAAGTTGTAATGACATATACAAGGGAGGCAATACTCAAATGGGCTATTAAGGCTCTCTTGGTTCTTAGATTCTGTGATGTCCAGCTGTGTTCAATCAAAGTAGTTAGTCTAATTCAACGATAAGATATAAGACCTTATCTAAACACCATAGATAAAGTCCTCACTATAGAATGACTCTTGTTGGCAAACACATATATGCCACCAAATCCAAGCCACACATATATGCCACCAAAGCCACGCCACACATATGGCTCAAATGTTTTGTTTTTAATTATCTTTTTCTTTGTTTTTGTTTTGACTTCAGAGTCGTTGGTAGGGTTTGATTTGAAGAAGGGTTAGAGAAATGACATTTTTTTGTGTGTCAGAAAAGTCACCATTCCGACTTAATCAAGTCCACAATTTCTAACTTTCTAGAAACCTTGTTCTACCTCTTGATTATTGCATGGACTTGGTCATTTATTTGTTTAATGACTATGTCATTACACGGTACCTAGGGGCGGCCCTGAGGGTGTGCAAGTGGTGCCACCGCATAGGGCCCCTGAATTTTTTTATGTATATAATATATGTATATATTAATAAATGTTACATATATACTGAGCGAGCAAATTTTTGACACAAAGACATTTCTATTGTGTTGGTTTGCAGGGCCTCAACTTCCATTCAGGGCGCGACTTCAAAATCCGCTTGTGTAGATAATAGTTTTAGTTCTTTTTTGGTTTTTTTGGTAACAACAAATAATAATCATAACAATTAAAAAGGCAAACACATTATTTTCTGTAAGTAATAATCATCACCAATATCTCTCCTTGGCTCTCTTTTTTAATCCTTTGAAATTTTTTTTTCAATTTCAAGGATTTCAACACAAAAAAATTGATAAATGTCACTCAAAAGCAAATAGTCATATTTAAATCTGAATTCAAATTCAAGTATGTATCTAAATTTCAATTTATATATACTAAATGACTTACTTCATTATCATGTTGATTGGTTATATAATGAAAGATTATTTAATTAGTAATTTACATACTAATTGATGATGATTTTTACTTTAAGAAAAAAAAACATTTATTGTATGCAATTACGTAATGGTGTAAGTTTGTGTTAACTTATGTGAGGCCCCAGTTTAAGGTTAGCACAGGGCCCTCAAAATCTCAAGACCGGCCCTGTGTGCACCCGAGTTCGATTCACGTAAAAGACAATCTTGAGGCAACCCAATATAATACGCCCCCATTTCCCTCCCTATCGAATGACAAAAATAAAATAAAAAAGATTAAATTGCAAAAAGAAGAATAAAAATTATAGTTGAAAATTTATTACGTACAGGACCAGTAAAATTTCTTTAAAGAACAGAGTCATTGTAAGATCCCACATCGACCAACGGAGAGGGGGTGATGTGCCTTATATGTGCACACCCGCATCCATCTAGCACGAGGCCTTTTGGGAGCTCACTGGCTTCGGAGTCATAGGAACTCCGAAGTTAAGTGAGTTGGGGGCTAGAGTAATCCTAGGATGGGTGACCCACTGGGAAGTTGGTCGTGAGCTCTCAGAAACAAAACCGTGAGGGCAGAGAGGGGGGCCCAAAGCGGACAATATCGTGCTACGGCAGAGCCGATCCGGGATGTGACAATTTGGTATCAGAGTCACTCTGCCGTGTGGTGCGAGTGTTCCGACGAGGACGTCAAGCCCCTAAGGGGGGTGGATTGTAAGATCCCACATCGACCAACGGAGAGGGGGTGATGTGCCTTATATGTGCACACCCGCATCCATCTAGTACGAGGCCTTTTGGGAGCTCACTGGCTTCGGAGTCATAGGAACTCCGAAGTTAAGCGAGTGGGGCTAGAGCAATCCCATGATGGGTGACCCACTGGGAAGTTGGTCATGAGCTCTCAGAAACAAAACCGTGAGGGCAGAGAGGGGGGCTCAAAGCGGACAATATCGTGCTACGGCGGAACCGATCCGGGATGTGACAGTCATATGCAAATGTGACCTAGCTAGCAGCAAAACCACCATAATGATAATTAGGGTCAAATTAAAATTTTGGTTTCTTTTTTTGAAACTTATTGTTTTTGTTGAAAGATAAAAACTGCTCTGCTGTCTGTCAATCACATAATGTTGCAACCACTGTTTAAAGTAGCTTGTCCAATGTCAACACCAACATTCAATATCCCAGCTACTTTCACAACCACATACTGAAATAATAAATACTTGATCACAAGGAATTAGTCATTAATTATGTAGGCAAAGGTCATGCTCCCTATTATTTAGTTAAAATTTAGCTAAAAACACACAAAAGTTATTTTAGGAACTCTATAAAATTTGAACTCCAATCATACTCCATAAGTTAGGAAGTCATAAATACTATAGTTATTTTTTAATTCAATATGATTGGTTATCATCTCTATAAAAAAAAAAAAGTTTGTATTAATTAAAAGTTTAAACTAGGCATAAAATGAAACATCATTAAATTATAAGGAACCCTAAACCCTAAACCCGTAATTATAGTGTACATAGTATGAGAGTATCTCACATGGTATAACTGGTTTGTTAGAATATATAAGTGGATATTTATTGATATTATATCATAAAAGTGAGAAATATTAACCATATCGCCCATCCATATTATAACACGTGGACGAGTTACAACAGCCTTGCTACGTAGTAAAGCGTATGTACATGTGGATTTTTGGCAAGTCATTAGACACAAACAAGTTTAAACACTTAAATCAATCTCAACCACATAATTTCATTGAAATAGATCCAATGACTAAGCATCTCATTCCTCAAATGATGACACTGAATCTCTCAACTGTATGCATGGCACTATATATATATTCTTCAGCAAGTATATTCTAATTGCCCCAATAATATCTATATTCCTATGTGCAGACATTGTTTGTCACGTGTGTACGCCCCCATCATTGACGCTAGCTCTTCAATTACTCATGTAGAAATTTTTTTTTTTTCAAGTGCCCATAGTGATAAGACTTCCATATATAGGGCTCACCTCAATTAAAAATGTAGTTAGTAAAGTGGTACACGATTGTTTTTATATATGCTCAGATATTTAATTTTGCAAAAGTAATGCATCCAACTAACTCAACCAAAAAAGTTGCATCCAATTAATGATGTTCTTGGAATATTGGTACAAATAAATTAGGTGTTAAAAAGATATTTAATTTTGCAAAACATAATGCATCCAACTAACTCAACCAAAAAAGTCGCATCCAATTAATGATGTTCTTGGAATATTGATACAAAATAAATTAGGTGTTAAAAAATATTTAATATATGAATATGATCTATTACGACAAAAACTCATCGTCACAATCAGGGTGATTATTCAAAAAGTGTAACATCCCTGATACAATTTAATCGATTTAATCAAATTTAATTCTTTTGTGAAATTTCAATTTTGCCCTTCGTAGTAGGGGTACTTAGGTCACTTTAAGAAAAAAAAAACATTTATTGTATGACATTACATAATGGTGTAAGTTTGTGTTAGCTTATGTGAGGCCCCAGTTTACGGTTAGCACAGGGCCCTCAAAATCTCAAGACTGGCTCTGTGTGCACCCGAGTTCAATTCACGTAAAAGACAATCTTGAGGCAACCCAATATAATACTCCCCCATTTCCCTCCCTATCGAATGACAAAAATAAAATAAAAAAGATCAAATTGCAAAAAATAGAATAAAAATTATAGTTGAAAATTTATTACATACATGACCAGTAAAATTTCTTTAAAGAACAGAGTTATATGCAAATGTGACCTAGCTAGCAGCAAAACCACCATAATGACAATTAGGGTCAAATTAAAATTTTGGTTTGTTTTTTTGAAACTTATTGTTTTCGTTGAAAGATAAAAACTGCTCTGCTGTCTGTCAATCACATAATGTTGCAACCACTGTTTAAAGCAGCTTGTCCAATGTCAACACCAACATTCAATATCCTAGCTACTTTCACAACCACATACTGAAATAATAAATACCTTATCACAAGGAATTAGTCAGTATTTATGTAGGCAAAGGTCATGCTCCCTATTCTTTAGTTAAAATTTAGCTAAAAATACACAAAAGTTATTTAGGAACTCTATAAAATTTGAACTCCAATCATACTCCCTAAGTTAGGAAGTCATAAATACTATAATTATTTTTTTAATTCAATATGATTGGTTATCATCTCTATTAAAAAAAAATAGTTTGTATTAATTAAAAGTTTAAACTATGCATAAAACGAAACATCATTAAATTATAAGGAGCAACTATGAGTTCTTTCTCTCTCCTCAGATTTAGGAGTTCCAAGAGGCCTCTCTATTTTAGAAGGTGAATAGGGAGCATGGTTGGAGTTGTATTTTTCCAATTCCTCCCTAAAATTTGTCTAAGAAGGTGGTTTAGGGACCCCGTTGTGGATGCTTTAAGTGAGATTAATTATAGTGTACATAGTATGAGAGTATGTCACATGGTATAACTCATTTGTTAGAATATATAAGTGGATATTTATTGATATTATATCATAAAAGTGGGAAATATTAACCATATCGCCCATCCATATTATAACACATGGACGAGTTACAGCAGCCTTGCTACGCAGTAAAGCGTACGTACATGTGGGTTTTTGGCAAGTCATTAGACACAAACAAGTTTAAACACTTAAATCAATCTCAACCACATGATTTCATTGAAATAGATCCAACTACTAAGCACCTCATTCCTCAAATGATGACACTGAGTCTCTCAACTGCATGCATGGCACTATATATATACTCTTCAGCAAGTATATTCTAATTGCCCCAATAATATCTATATTCTTATGTGCATACATTACTTGTCATGTGCGTATGTCCCCATCATTGACTTGACCCTAGCTCTACAATTACTCATGAAGTTTTTTTTTTTTCAAGTGCCCATAGAGATAAGACTTCCATATATAGGGCTCACCTCAATTAAAAATGTGGTTAGTAAAGTGGTACACAATTGTTTTTATATATGCTCAGATATTTAATTTTGCAAAAATAATGCATCCAACTAACTCAACCAAAAAAGTTGCATCCAATTAATGATGTTCTTGGAATATTGGTACAAAATAAATTAGGTGTTAAAAAGATATTTAATTTTGCAAAAATAATGCATCCAACTTGTTTGTACCATATCTGACCCTCCACTCGTACAACGACACGTGGATCTCATAAACTCGCCCAAGCACCCAAGGCCTCGGACAATCGGCATAGGCTACTGATGATATTGTCTCAAAGCAGCAAAAGATCATTACAGGGCCCAACACAGCCTACAATCGGTATCCCCTACCGATTCTGCAGAATCAACCTCGAAGCACCCGCCTGAAATATCTAAGGACTCGTGTCAACCTCATAGGGCCCTCCCACGAGTCCCACATCGAAAATGAGCGCTAAGAGCATACTAAATGCCCTCTATAAGTATGCCCCTCCCACTACAATACAGGGGTAAGACTTTTCAGCTTGACTTTTATACTACTATATAGTCAACAGCAAGAGCTCTTAAAAACAATCTTACTTGAGCATCGGAGGGTCTTAGGCTGGTTCCACACCGGTTCCATAGACCTCACGAGCTTCGCTTATCTTCTATTCAGGATCAGCATCCAAGGACAGGAAGAATCGGCATCCAACACCCAATCGATCTCTTGATCGTCCATCCCACTTGTAAGTTGCACTCATCTCCATCTGTTCAGTTTTTAGTGCCAACACAACTAACTCAACCAAAAAAGTTGCATCCAATTAATGATGTTCTTGGAATATTGGTACAAAATAAATTAGGTGTTAAAAAGATATTTAATTTTGCAAACATAATGCATCCAACTAACTCAACCAAAAAAGTTGCATCCAATTAATGATGTTCTTGGAATATTGATACATAATAAATTAGGTGTTAAAAAATATTTAATATATGAATATGATCTATTACGACAAAGTCTCATCGTCACAATCATAGTGATTATTCAAAAGGTGTAACATCCCTGATCCAATTTAATCGATTTAATCAAATTTAATTCTTTTGTGAAATTTCAATTTTTCCCTTGGAAGTAGGGGTACTTTGGTCACTTTAAGAAAGAAAAAAAATTATTGTATGTGGCATTGCGTAATGGTGTAAATTTGTGTTAGCTTATATGAGACCCCAATTTAAGGTTCACACAGGGCCTTCAAAATCTCAAGACCGGCCCTGCAATCATTGTGTAAATTTTCCACGACATGTGGCCATGGGCTGCAACATTATTGGAACCCACCATATGACTCTCGATGGGCCAATGCCATGCGCACCAGTCTTTACTGCACAAGAATTTGACATGCATATATCCTTTTCAAAGTTCCACTTGGTAAGTAATTGGAAATTATACAGACGACCTTCAACATAGAAAAACGGGAATGGGACATTTGCATCAACGGACAAATTACTAAAGATGAGGACATCCTCTGGGCTAGCCCCCTGAGCCACGGCGTGACCCTACCAGTCCTCATTCCTTACATGGATAATATGCCTACAAAAGGCCAGGCTTGTTAGCAGTTTATTCACTCATAATTCAACAAACATATAGTTTTGTAGAATATAAACCATACTACACGGAATTAAGTTGTGGATATAGTATGCCATGCCATTCTGACATGAGAGGATGCTTATTATGCAAGTCTCCTTGGTAATGATGGCGGCGGCGGCTACAGCAGCTCAATTAGCTCTACCAAACTGCCAGGACAAGTGCGGAGATGTCACAATTCCATACCCATTTGGCGTTACTAAAGAGTGTTCCATGGGACCTGAGTTTTTCATCAATTGTG
Source organism: Prunus avium (assembly GCF_965620075.1). Lineage (NCBI taxonomy): Eukaryota > Viridiplantae > Streptophyta > Magnoliopsida > Rosales > Rosaceae > Prunus > Prunus avium. The sequence continues at coordinate 32,282,283 of NC_142287.1, forward strand.
CGGCTAACGGAACAGCACTCTTGGGCACAAGCAACATTCCTGTTACCAACATAGCCGTGCATCTCGGTGAGATCCAAGTACAGCAGTATACGGCCTATGACTGCTACGACGAGCTGGGCAACAAAACCTACACCCCGTGGATCCGGGTGGCTCCTCCTTACACCATCTCCGGTACCAAAAACAAGTTCATGGCCGTTGGTTGCGATACTTATGCATATTTTATAGGCTACCGTGCAAACCAAGAAAGATTCATCACCGGTTGCATGTCCATGTGTGACAGCCTCAACAGTGTTGAGAAAGACTCTTGTTCTGGCATCGGGTGTTGCCTAACTTCCATCCCCGACGATATCAAAAATTGTACTGTGACGTTGGGAAGCTATTACAATCATACGTATGTTCGGAGCTTTAACCCCTGCAGCTACGCCTTTGTTGTGCAAGAAGGCCACTTCAAATTCAACAATACAAGTTTTCAACAACTCAACAACATAGAGCGACTTCCAATGATCCTTAACTGGGAAATTGGAAATGAGACATGCGATGCAGCTCAAGAGACGACCCAGAATTCATCATGCAAGGCACATAGTAAGTGTGTCAACCCCAATAATCGTTCTACAGGTTACAATTGCCAGTGCTTGCCAGGTTATGAAGGCAACCCTTACCACCCCAATGGTTGCCAAGGTATGTTCCAGATTTTACAAAGAAGGGAATCCCTCTTCTAAAGCTCTATATGTATTACATAGATAGTTTTGCAGGGTGTACACGTAGTCCTTTAATTATGAACTCAAATATAGATGGTTTCGATGGTTGAAATGCAGTATGGAAAGGGTATAAAATCTTTATAAAATCTTTACATAGGATAGTCCTAGAAAGGATGTGTGCATTTTCTTATAATAAGGGGCATCCTTAATATAGAAAAACTCTATCGGATGTTAAAGCTCAAAATTGGGATTTTACATGATGCATATGGGTTTTATTTTATTTTCAGATATTGATGAGTGCAAGGCTTCAAACCCCTGCAGTATTGGAGAGTGCGTAAATTCCCCTGGAGATCATTCTTGTAAATGTCCCAAAGGGTATAAAAACGACGGCATGAATCCAAAGATTTGCATCAAAGACAATCGATCAAAGACCATTCTCCTGCTTATCATTTCATTAGGTAGGTATGCTTTATTTACAAGTTATTTATTTATAGCCAAAAATTCGAACTTTAATCTATTTTTATTTTTAACAGCTAGCACCCACATTTATGTTATTTATCTTTTTTATCCAAAATTCTAACCTAATTAAGCACTATCTAGACTACAGAAGCAACATCTATCATTGAAAGTTGAAACAGCCCAATTAATGTGCCTCATCAAAAGTGCTAGGTGAAGTTGATTATTGGATTCCTAAGATTTTTTCAATTTGTGATTCGGTTTAGATTGAATTCGAGCTGAGTCTAAGTCCGTCCTAAAGTCCCACTCTTTTAGGTGGGACTTGTAAGACATAATATGCTGGCATGCATGACTCTTGTCTATTTTAAGTCAAGTCCAGTGCCACAACATGGAGTATCTCAATTAATATATGCTCTGTATATATTTGCTTTTCTTTTAGGTCCCCACCCTCATAAATATTAGATAAACACGTAAATTAATAAAATCAAGTTTAGTTGTGATTTTCAATTATGTGCAGGTGTCAGCGCAGGGCTATTGATTTTACTGGGGGCAATTTCATGGTTATATTGCTGTCTGCAAAGAAGAAAGTTCATCAAACTCAAAGAAAAATACTTTAAAGAAAATGGTGGTTTATTGTTAGAACAACACCATGCCAGCCAAGGGGGCTCTATGGAGACAACCAGGATCTTTACTACAGAAACACTTGAAAAGGCCACAAACAATTACCCTGAAAGTAGTGTCCTTGGCGAAGGAGGCTATGGAACTGTTTACAAAGGAATATTACCAGATAACAAAGTGGTTGCCATAAAGAAGTCCAAAATTGGTGCCTCAACCCAGAAGGAGAAGTTTGTTAATGAGATGATTGTTCTTTCTCAAATCAACCATAGAAATGTGGTGAGGCTATGGGGTTGCTGTTTAGAGACACCAGTTCCGTTACTAGTTTACGAGTTCGTCACCAATGGCACTCTTTTCGCCCACATTCATAATATAAGGGACAAAAGATCACTTCCATGGGACTTACGAATGAAGATAGGGACAGAAACCTCAGGAGCACTAGCATATTTACACTCCTCCACTTCCATGCCAATCACACACCGGGATGTGAAAACAACGAACATACTGTTAGATGAAAATTACACAGCAAAAGTGTCATTGAAAATGATGGGAGTATTGCTTGTAATATTATTATTCTTAGGGGCTGCAATTACAACAGCAGCAGCTCAAGCTTTAACTCAAGCCCTGCCTGACTGCCAAGACAAGTGTGGCAATTTAACAGTCCCATACCCATTTGGCATAACTGATGGTTGTCAAAAGGAGGGCTTTCCTTTCTTCACTTGTAACACGTCCACCGAACCCCCAAACCTGCTCTGGGTAAGCTCTATTGTCTCCAACTTTTCCCTTGCTGAAGGCGAGATGCAATTGCAGAACTACATATCCCGAGATTGTTACGATAAGCAGGGTTTTAAGACCTCCAACAACAAACCTCGGATCCAGCTGCCGCCTGCTTTCACCGTCTCCGATACCAAAAACAAGTTCGTTGCTGTTGGTTGCGACACCTACGCATTTTTCAGAGGCTACCGAGGAGAAGAAAAGCTCATAACTGGTTGCCTTACCTTATGTGACACCCTTCGCAGCGTTGATCAGGAATCTTGCTCTGGCGTTGGGTGTTGCCAAACTAACATCCCCATTGGGCTGAAAAATACTACTTTGACGTTGGACAGCTACTACAACCATACAGATGTATGGAGCTTTAACCCCTGCAGCTATGCCTTCTTTGTGGAAGAAGGCCACTTCTCGTTCTCCAACAAAAGTTTTGACGAGCTGAAAAACAAAGACACGCTTCCAGTGATTCTTAATTGGGCAATTGGGGATGAAGAAGACCCATGTGATGAAGCTCAAAAGAGGCAGGATTTTGTATGCAAGGGAAATAGCACATGTGTCAACCCCATCAATCGCTCTGGTTACATTTGCCGCTGCTTGCAAGGTTACCAAGGGAACCCCTACCACCCAGATGGTTGCCAAGGTGAGACATCTTTACCTAATGTTTGAAATAATTAATATGGGTAAATCAATTTCTGTTTGAATATAAATATATTAAATTCCTTATTTTAATTACCATTGATCATGTGTGACATGTGGGTTTCTTTTCTTTTTAGATATTGACGAGTGTAAAGCTGCAATTAATCCCTGTAACAATGGAGACTGCGTGAATTTACATGGAAATTACACTTGTTTATGTCACAAAGGGTACAAAATGGACAGCATCAATGGAACGACGACTTGCGTGAAATACAATCCTTCATCGAAGAACATGACCCTGAAAATTTCATTAGGTACGTATATATAGCTAGCTATTAATTAGCACATATAAGTTGGTTGTGATTAATGCTCTGTATGTATGTGCTTTTCTTATTATCAATCTATCTTTAATTCCCCACCCTCAGAAATATTAGATAAACACGTAAATTAATAAAATCAAATTTAGTTGTGATTTTCAATTATGTGCAGGTGTCAGCACAGGGTTATTGATTTTACTGGGGGCAATTTCATGGTTATATTGCTGTCTGCAAAGAAGAAAGTTCATCAAACTCAAAGAAAAATACTTTAAAGAAAATGGTGGTTTATTGTTAGAACAACACCTTGCTAGCCAAGGAATAGAGACAACCAGGATCTTTACTGCAGAAGCACTTGAAAAGGCCACAAACAATTACCATGAAAGTAAAGTCCTTGGCGAAGGAGGCTATGGAACTGTTTACAAAGGAATATTACCAGATAACAAAGTGGTTGCCATAAAGAAGTCCAAAATTGGTGCCTCAACCCAGAAGGAGCAGTTTGTTAATGAGATGATTGTTCTTTCTCAAATCAACCATAGAAATGTGGTGAGGCTATTGGGTTGCTGTTTAGAGACACCGACTCCTTTACTAGTTTACGAGTTCGTCACCAATGGCACTCTTTTCGAGCACATTCATAATATAAGGGACAAAAGATCATCACTTCCATGGGACTTACGAATGAAGATAGCAACAGAAACTTCAGGAGCACTAGCATACTTACACTCCTCCACTTCCATGCCAATCATACACCGGGATGTCAAAACAACGAACATACTGTTAGATGAAAATTACACAGCAAAAGTGTCAGACTTTGGAGCTTCAAAGTTGATTCCTGTGGATGAAACTCAACTAACAACTTTAGTGCAGGGGACACTCGGATACTTAGACCCTGAATACTTCCTTTCAAATCAACTTACGGATAAGAGTGATGTTTATAGCTTTGGAGTTGTCCTAGCAGAGCTACTAACAAGTAGAGTAGCACTTTGTTTTGACAGGCCTGAGGCAGAGAGAAACCTAGCAAGCTTCTTTGTTTGTTCAGTGGAGGAAGATCGCTTGACTCAAATTCTTGACGATGACATAGTCAACGATGGAAACATTGAGACTCTGAAAAATGTGGCCATTCTTGCGAAAAGATGCTTGAGGTTACAAGGGGAGGAAAGGCCTACAATGAAAGAGGTAGCCTTGGAGCTAGAAGGCATGAGAATTATGGCAAAGCATCCATGGGGGAAAGCTGATTGTCCAGAAGAGACTGAGCACTTGCTTGGTTCACGTAAGTCAGATGCTTATCGTGTGGATGTTACAGCAGCAGATTGTGGTCATTCTAGTGGTACAAGTAGTGGATATGACAGCATGCAAATCCAGACGTTAATGGCATATGGTGATGGGCGATAATCGATTGCTAAGGATCAGGCAACCAACTTCCTATGAACTTAGATTTCTTGTTTGTTGCGATGTATGCTAGAAATAAACCAATATGTTGTTCTTTGTTGGTCTTATTGGTTATCTTATGAATTCAAGATGTGTTTTCTGCCAGTGATTTACTTTTTACATAAATGACCACAGACTTAATCAAATCTACCATTTTTTTTAATTTTCTAGAAACCAGTAAAGGTTGATAAGTTCTTGGAGGTTTACCGGTCAACCTTTCCTTCTTTTATAAACATCACAAAAACTTTTCAGCAATTCTTTTCTAAGTTTAAAAATAATATCAACAATCACATACTCAAAATAATATCAACAATCACATACGAGAAACAGATGACTAGTTATACGAGAAACAGATGACTAGTCATCATTTTATGAAATCAATTTAATGTAATGTGATGCAATGCCGTTCCCCACATAAGCCGAAATGCCACCACGCGTCTTAATTCCTTCCACATAAAAGGCAAGCGTTGTTGGCTGTTTTCTTCACTCAAAAATCATCCCAAAACATTAGCACAATTTGTAGCATATAGTATTACTTACAAGGATTTAATTGCTGCAGCCTGCATGCATACAATATGAGGAGGATGCTAATTATTTTGCAGCTCTCTTTGGTCATGGTGGAATTGGTTGTGATATTATTATTAGCAACTCCAATTGCAACAGCAGCTCAAGCCCTCCCTGGCTGCCAAGATCATTGTGGCAATCTCACAGTCCCATATCCATTTGGCATAGGCCCTGGCTGCTACCTCCAACCCGAATTCAACATCACTTGCAACCAATCCACCCAGCCCCCAACAGCAAATTTTAGGACAAGCAATATCAAAGTCACCAACATATCCCTTGAAGAGGGTGAGCTCCAAATTCTGCAATATGTAGCCGAAGACTGTTACAACGCGGGCAACCGGACCGGCGGAAACGTCCCCAGGCTGCGGGTGTCTCCTCCCTACACCATCTCCCACACCAAGAACAAATTCTACGCCCTTGGCTGCCACACGTTAGCGTATTTTACTGGCTACCGGGGCGACCAACAGTACACAACGGGGTGCGTGTCCATATGTGATAGTCTAGATATGGCTGTTGACGAGCAGGACACTTGCTCCGGCGTAGGCTGTTGCCAAGTGTCCATCCCTAGCGGACTGAAAAATCAGACTGTCCTGTTGACAAGCACTAAAAAACGCACGGGCGTATGGGACTCTAACCACTGCAGCTACGCGTTTATTGTGCAAGCTGACCGCTTCGAATTCAGTCGTACGAGTTTGCAACTGATTGAATATAGCGACAGAAACAGCAGGAGCCCTATGTCACGGATCGCACTTGAGCGTGTGCTTTCGTGACTCCGTTGGGACATCCATGCGCTTATGAGGTAGTCTAAGTGTGGAAGAGCGAGGGCTTAAGAGCTAGAATGGTTTGTGTTGGCCGGGTTGCATGGCTGAGGGGTATTTTGGGTATTTCCGAAGGTTACGGGAGGAATCTGAGGAAGCTAAAAATACTGGGACGTTCGTGTTGTCGATATACACGCAACGCAACTGACGGTTCGCCATTCGGAGTTCGTATGAATTAGTTATGATCAATTATGACTCCTCGTGCATAGGTGATGTTCCCTCCTGGAAGAAGGCTAAATGCTATATAGGGGGTGACATGGTGTCATGCTCTCCACCACCCCTGGTGCTTACACCCTTGTGGCACTAAGCGAGCATCCTTATGACATTGGAGGTAGTCATAAGGGCGGGCATGAGATTGTTGAAGAATAATCTATGTCTCCGAGGGAAAGGACTTCCCGAGGACAGTACGAACACGCGGGGTCGTTCGTATTGCGCATCGTTGGAAAGAGTGAGGTCAACGTATGGCATTCGCTATGCCGTCGGCTAGCGAGGCATTTGACGAGACTCGATGGACTTGGCTTGGGTTCGGCCTTGTCCAAGATGGAAGGAAGATATTCGGATGCCGGTACGCGTGGGTTGCGACCCCATGCAAAGCATAGATGGTTATGTGGGACATTCGGAATACATATGTCGCCAAGGCTTGGGCGACATGCGAGCGTGACAGCTTGCGTGGATAGCTTGAGGATGTGGGCTATCTTGGTTGCTAACGGATGACCGACAGAAGTGTGGGTAAACCGATGGTGTGTTGGATCGCTATGTCTCGACTTGGACATGAGCGAGCCACGAGTTTGGCATGCGACGTGGTCGATGCAGTTGACGTGTCTTATGCAACGCTTGATGTATGGGCGTCGAGGGTTCGTTGCCGGATGCGGGGTGATTGTGTTGTCACAAGGAAGTGTGACTCGTTGTCTAGCCATAGGGCTTGGCGCCTATGGGAGACGACACATGATGGTGAACCTCTCGCGGAGTTGTGAGAGTCATGAAGTGGGGAGAAGGCTGACTGGGATTCGAAGGGATCCTGGGCCGCACGGGTGTGTTTGTGCGAGCGAAATTTGTGTTTTGCTTCCGCCGCGCCGCGTCGCACGCTCGTCCCGTGACACCTAGCATACTTACACTCCTCTGCTCTCATGCAAATTATCCACCGAGATGTGAAAGCAACAAACATACTATTAGATGAACATTACACGGCAAAAGTGTCCGACTTTGGAGCTTCAAGATTGATCCCTCTAGATCAAACTCAACTAACAACGTTAGTGCAAGGAACATTTGGATACTTAGACCCCGAATACTTCCTTACAAATCAACTGACGGAAAAGAGTGACGTCTATAGCTTCGGAGTTGTCCTTATGGAGCTATTGACAAGCAAAGTGGCACTTTCTTTCGCTAGGCCCGAGGAAGACAGAAACCTAGCCAACTTCTTTGTTCGTTTCATGGAGGAAGATCGCTTGAATGAGGTTCTTGATGATGACATAGTCAACGAGAGAAACGTTGAGACACTAAAAAAGGTGACAGAAGTAGCAAAAAGATGCGTAAGGTTAAAGGGGCAGGACAGGCCTACCATGAAAGAAGTGGCAATGGAGCTAGAGGGAATGAGAGTTACACCAAAGCAACCATGGGGAAAATCTGAAGTTTCAAGTCCAGAAGACACTGAGTACTTACTTGGTTCAGCTATGAAATCAGACGCTTATTTTGTGGATGTTAGAGGTGATTTTGGTTCTAGAGGTGCAACTATTGGTACAACCAGTGGGTACGAAAGCATGCAAATCCAAATGGTAATGCCGTATGATGGGCGATAGTTGACTCACTTAATGTCGATATTATGCAAGCATCATTTATCGGCGATTTTTTTCGCCGCTAGCCATTGCAAAATTAGCCTTTAGAAGCGGCTATCAAAGTCGTCGCTAAAGATCTATAGGATAATTTGAACAGCCCTCTTCCTATGCCTCTACAGTGTTTTTTTTATTACCCCAAACACGTTAATTTGGGTAATCTTGAGTGGTTTCTTTCCGTACAGATTTTACTATAGCTAATTTTTTGGTTTTATGAAAAGATTGTGCATATATAAAATACTTAGCCAGGCTTGATTTCTAATGCCGAATTCCCCTTACACCCTTTCTCATTTGGGTAAGTTTCACTACAATATATGGAATAAACACATTGTTGTAAATTAAGAGAGAAACAACAAAATTGCCACCCATTAGTTGCATAAGCTGCTGATCCGGAGTAGAAAGCCTGCTGAAAAACTTCACCATTGAAAAGCAAATGTAAGTTCTATGACATTTTCTACATGAAAATAAACTTCAACCACCTTAACCTTTCTTTCAAAATCCACTGGGTAAACCTAACAAAAGTCCAGGAACAGCTACAAAGGCATTTAAAAAACCTCCCTTCCCCCTTTTGCCAAGGAAAGCCTTTATAAAGCAGGAAAACATTTAAGGAAGCAGTTATGAATATACAAAATTGGACTGCATTCTCTTGATTAAGAGCTAATTATGACTTACCATTGCCTATATGGCGGCCTGATTAGTATGGTTCACACACCCCAACCCACACGAAACCATTTCCATAGCTAAGCGATTTTCAAGTTCTATACAGTTTACAAATACTGTAGGGACACGAACAATCAAGACTGAGGTAGCACATGCTTTTAGTTTTCATCATGATGCACAAGGAATTGAATTTGTGCAATGTGAACTTAAGAAGATAAACATGTTGACTTTGATTTGTCCCCCACAATACACAAGTAATATCCCTCCCCCTTATAAGCCAATGACACTAAATGCCATGTTCTTCCCCTTTCATGCAGCCAGTGGCAACTCTTGGCATAAACTTTCAGATATACAGGTCACCAAGACATGATTAATTTCATGTTTTCCTAAATGACAAAGGCATGTGGATCCAATAACAAAATAATTGATATACCAATCATCAAACTAAAAGAGCCAAGAGGTCATCCAAAAACTATATTAGGGAATAAACTTCTTCGTTTCATCAAACATTCTTAAACTCCATTAACATGTGAACAAAATTGATATTGGGTAATCCAATCTTGAACCAGAGAACTTCAAAAAAGGGCAGAATTAAGGGTCTCTAAAACTAAATTCAAGTAAGATAGCTTAAAGTGAAGCACATATACCATCACCAAATTTTAAATGTTCATAGGGAGCAACATTCCTCTTCACAGTACTTCAGTCCTAAGTCGTAACCCCTAGCTTCTTTTATCTCTATTTCCATTCAACCAAGAAGATGACTTTCAAGAAGGTCATTTTCGAAACGTCCAACTTAACTGAAATTGAAACTCAACTTCATTGAATTAAAATGCTAAAGATTGAACCATAGGATTGAAGTTTCCACAAAACCCAATTAGCGACGACACAACACAAGTGGAGGCTGGAGCCCATAGATTTCCATACCCACAACAATATTCAAAACCAAGTTTAAAATATATCAAAAACATACTGAAACTCTATTAAAATGTGAACAAAATCAACGGTTCTCCAATGTTTAACTAGGGAACTTCCAAAAAGGAAAAAATTAAGGGTCTCTAAAACAAAACTAAATTCATGAACGATAGCTTAAAGTGCAGCACAAATACCATCACCAAAAAAAAAAATTCTGTTCAAAGGGATCAACTTTCCTCTTCACAGTAGTATTTCAGTGCTAATTTATAACCCTTGCCTTCTTGTATCCTAATATTGGTCCAGACACAGATGAAGTTCCTCCATTAACTTATCATCTAATTAGCTAATTAGATGGTGACTTTAGCAATGGGACATATAAATAATTTCCAGAACGTCCAATTTTAATTGAAATTGATATTCAACTTCATTGAATTAAGAAGCGAACTATTCAAAATGAGATTTTACCTGAGAGATTAACCGCTGAAACTCGCAGGCCAGAAACCCTCGAACAGGATGCTCGCAATTTTCCCCTTCCAAGATCTGGAGACGAATTGATTCCAAAAATTTTTAAAAAATCTAATAAAAAGTTAAAAACGGTTCGTTTTGAATAGGAAAAGAATATGTGAGAGAGAAATTGGATTTTCTTTGTTTGGGCCCAAATGTCTAGTTGGACTCAGTAACGAGCCCATTATTTGTTTGCTTTTCGAAACACAGACTCTCTTTGTTTATATTTTGGATGAACAAAGAAACCCAATTCTATTTTGGATGAACACAAACCCAATTCTAGATGAAAATGTTGAGTATAACCCACGTATTTGAATTGATAAATCCAGGCCTAATTTGCATTTGTTATTTGTTTTTCATGACTATTTTGCCCTTGAAGGCAAATAATGGAAACACATTAAAAGTCCTTGATTTAAAGCATTTGTCACTCTTAAATTTTGAATTCGAATTTAAAACATTTGTAGCTAAAAAAAATCATAACTCATATGGACCAAATTTAAAAAATTGGTATTATAAGTACAATGCACATAAGATACATTAATCAAGCTTACCGAAAGGTCCAAATGAAGAACATGAATGACGAAAACACCCACGAGCATAAATATAAAATTGTGTTACCTTATTTATAGCAGGACAACAATTTAGGGTGATAAAAAATTTTTGTGTTCAAATTCGTCTTCGATATTTATGGATGTTAGATTTTCCAATTGGATGTTACGTCAAATAAAATCCTTCCTTATTGGCCACAGTTTGTGGAAATATATTGATGGTAACTATCAGCCACCCACAACCCCCCACCATAACCAAAACCACCACTACTCCTTCCTCCGACTCTTTTGATTCCTCCTCTACCACTACATCACCAGCTGGTGGTAAGTTCTAATAAAATTAAAAAATTCATAAAATCTAGGGTCTAACCAAAATAGACCCATACAACTAAAATACTCTAGACAATACCCACCTGTTTTTTGTTTTTTGTTTTTATATCTCAGTTTTCAGCCTTTTATTTTTCATTTTTTAATTAAAACTTAACACTGTTATGTTTGTGTTAAGTAGGTGGACACCCGTCAACAAATTGGACAAGGGACATTAAGGGGCATGAACTTGACTTAATCAAATCTACCATTTCGTATATTCCTAAAAAGAGTTGTTTACACTAACATTCCTTGAGATTTTGGAAATTACATGAACACCCTTTAAAGTTATAAATTGTTTTCTTAAAACTCCTTTCCATTGATTTCCGTCCAAAGATTGATGATTTTATAAATAGAAAAATTCTCCAATTATTTTTAATTTCTTTTGTTTTTGTTCCAAATGAGAAAGTTAGACATTGAGATTAAATTGCATATACATTCATTGAGGTTAATTTTGTCATTTGTATAAGTTTATTTTAACGAAATCATCAATTTTTGGATGAATAATCAACGAAAAGGAGTTTTGTGAAAACAATATAAAATCTCAAAGTGTTCATATAATTTTTGAAACTTTAGAAAGTTTTGTGAAAACATCGAAAACTTCAAAGGTGTTCTTGTAAATAACTATTTCTAGAAACAAGTACAGGTTTGATAAATAAATTATTTTTTAATGAATAGTATAGCCGTGTGTGTTATACTATTTAAGTATATTTTTATTTTTATTTATAAAAAAAAATTGGGTCGAAAACAGAAACACTGCTAAGCAACCAATTAAACAGAGAACGAAAACCCAATGATGAATGCATTGCTAATATCCAGCAAACCTTTTTCTGAAATGTGGAGCGGAAACGCCACAAAATCTGTCCTTTTCTTGCGATCAGTTCAGTCTACTGAGTATTCAGTGGTCTGAGATATGGTCATGGCCCAAAAAGAAGCGTGTTCATATGATTGTGTCTAGAGACTCGTCAAAAGAATCTCCAAAACGTGCAGGTTGGAGCAGCCAGATGCTTTCAATTCTATCTCCATGGACATCGTCCAAAAAATAGACACAATCAACAAATGCGTAAATTTTCCGCGGAATGTGGGCCATGGACTGCAAACATTATTGGCACCCGCCATATGACTCTCGATGGGCCACTGCCATGCGCACCAGTCTTTACTGCACAAGAATTTGACATCCATATCCTTTTCAAAGCTCCACTTGTTAAGTAATTGGAAATTATACAGACGATTTCAACGTAGAAAAAGGGGAATGAGACATTTGCACCAACGGACAAATTACTAGAGTGTATTCAACTGGGATTTTATAAGATTATTTTGAAGCTTAAAAGTTCAGTGGTATTCAATTAGGATATTTAAGTCATCAATAAAAGTACATTGATATTCACTTGGAATTTTTAAGTAGGTCTGTAAGTAAATGTCATTTTTTACTAGACTATACCTCGTTGACACACCAACTTTCCGGTTTGTGACAGTTCTGTTCGACCATGGGCTATGTATTGGCTAGTTACATATAATTGCACGCATCCAATATATTTTATAGCCGATTAATGAAACACGAAGGCCATACAAACATTCACCCAACCAGCACATGCATAGTTAATTATAGATTCATGATTTTGAAACAAAATACAGTTACGACTCACGAGAAAAAAAAAACCCAAAAAAAAAAAAACAGTAATACAAGGGGTGAGATCAAAAAGCTCCAATTACATACTGTCAAATGTAAAATGAAAAAGAAAATTCATCCGAACGCATATAACAATATTACTTTGTCTAACTTTTGAAGCTCAAACGACACTAAATATTTCCGTTTTAGAAATCTTAGATTTGACATCCGACCCCATGATATGATGATACTATAAGAATAACATAAATAATTAAATTACGAAATCAGCCTTGACTATATATGGTTTTTACTTGTTATTTATCCAAATGGTAAAGGCTATAAAGTTATATGGTTTTTACGTGCGCACATAAGACTATTTTTTTTTTGGTTCAAATTCGTCTTTCGATATTTATGGATGTTTTGAATTCAAGATTTTCCAATTGAGAATTAGGGAGGCACTATGGAGAAAGCTTGATTTATATGCAGACAGAAGAGACAATTGTTTTTCCTAGCTAGCTAGCCTAGTAGCATCCTAATGTTATATGATGATGGGGAATTTGTCTGTTTTCAGTTCGAAATGTCTTTGGGCGGTTTTAAAATGTCTAGATAGGATGAGTTTGGATCTGCATTTGTGTGCCAAATATATCTAGACATGAACAACAACTTCAACAAAACGTTTTCACTGTTGTTGCGATGCCAATGTCACACACTTGTCCCAACAAAGTGTTAAGGTGTAACAACATATACAAGGGAGGCAATACTAAAATGGGCTGTTAAGGCTCTCTTGGTTCTTAGATTCTGTGATGTCCAGCTATGCTCAATCAAATTGATTAGCCTGATCTAATGGTTAAGATATATGGCCTTACCTAAGAGCCATAGATAAGGCCCTCACAATATAATGACTCTTGTTGGGAAACGAAAGCCACACATATATGCCACCAAATCCACGCCACACTTCTGGTCTGGCTCAAATGTTTTGTTTTTAATTATCTTTTTCCTTGTCTTTGTTTTGACTTCATAGTCGTTGGTAGGGTTTGATTTGAAGAAGGGTAGAAATTACCTAAAGGAAGAGTTTGTGTGAATGTATACCGTGTAATTAGGATACAATTAAAGCTTCTTCTTTTTTTCTTTTTTCTTTTTTGTCGAAAAGTCACCATTCCGACTTAATCAAGTCCACGATTTCAAACTTTCTATAGAAACAAAATTCGACAAAATACCATTTGTCTAATGACTTGGTCATTACATTAAATGGTAGCAGCAATCAAGTAAGAAAAAGACACATGAAGGAAAAATATTATTTATTTATTTGACCGAGTATTTACCAAATCCGTATGTACACACCACAGTGAAGAATATTATTTATAAATTTCATTTCATATTATTAGGAATGCAGTCATATTTCTCCAAGAAGGTGGTCCATATACAAAATTAAATGATTGATCAATTATATTTAATTATTTTACAGAAGAAATGTCATACTCTCTCAGTTTCAACGGAAACAAATAAATAAAATAAAAAAGAAATGTGGCACTCCCAGTAGTTGCTTGATATTTTAGTACTTCTTGTTGGAAATAATAAGATGGACGACTTAGATGTGGGCATACATTACAAGTCTTCATTCGTTCTATTTCTATAAAAAGGCCAGGCTTGCTACCAGTTTCTTTACTTGCAACGTAAACTATACAACTTGTAGTATACGTAGCTGCCATAACCATTGAATTCTCTCTCTTTCAATTACTCGTAGGAACTTAGGGCATTAGGCCATGGCCTTACAAGGGAAGGGTAGGCTTATTATGCAATCCTCTTTGGTGATGGTGGTAGTATTGGTTGCATTAGCGGCTGCAATTACAGCCGAAGCAGCAGCTCAAGCCCCACCGCCTCCGCGGTGCCTGAACCAGAAGTGTGGTGATCTGACCGTGCCATTTCCATTTGGCATGGAGAAAGATTGTTACAAGGAGTCCAAGGACGATACGTTTTTAATCAATTGTTCCCATTCTACCAATCCCCCAACTGCATATTGGGGTAATATCCCTGTGACTAACATATCTCTTGAGGAAGGTGAGTTGCAAATACAGAGGTTTATTACCAGAGATTGTTATGACCAACAGGGCGTGCGAACCAATGACGGCAAAAACTACTCTTCGATCCAGACGAGTGATGATTTCACCATATCCGATACCAAAAACATGTTCATGGCTGTTGGTTGCGACACTGATGCACTTTTTGAAGGCTACCAAGGAGGAGAACGGTACACGAGTGGGTGCACATCTTTTTGTCAGAGCCTTCCCAACATTAGCGACTCTTGCTCCGGCATCGGGTGTTGCCAGACTTCCATCCCTAGCGGATCCAAAAATCAGACTATAACATTGGGGAGCTATTACAATCACGAATATAGCTGGAACCTCAGCAACTGCAGCTACGCCTTCGTTGTGGAAGATGGCAAATTCAATTTCTCCGGGGAGAAAAGTTTTCTAGAACTCTACAACACTGAAAGGCTTCCAATGATTCTCAATTGGGAAATTGGGAATGAGTCATGTAGTGCAGCTCAAAAGAGAGGGGATTATGCATGCATGGCAAATACCAAGTGTGTCAACAGGACTATCAATATTGAGTCCGCATCGTCTGGTTACTTTTGCCAGTGCTTGGATGGATACCAAGGGAACCCTTACCTCCCAGATGGTTGCCAAGGTATATTATATGTACCATCTTTATATACATACCCATATAAAATAATACATATATATATATACCCTAGATTGTAAATCTTAACCACACACAGTCTGAGTTTGACAATATCCTAGTCTCACAACACGAGAAAAGTGCAATAAAACATATGTTTGTGCGTGTGCTAGTTAATTATTGTTGCTCATAATTGGGGATTCTTCTTAATTGATACGTGATATATATCTATATATGTGTTTTTCTTATTTCTTTCAGATATTGATGAGTGCGCTTTGAATTCGACCCTTTGTAACAATGGAAAGTGCAAAAATCAAGCTGGAAATTACTCTTGCTCATGTAATAGTGGCTACAAACACCGGGACGCAATTACGTGCATCAAATCTGCCTCTGTAATTTCATTGAAAATTACGTTGGGTATGTAACCAGCTAGCTATTTTAGATATAAGCATGCATCCTATATATTTTATAGCCAATTAATTAAACACGTTGGCCATACAACACACAAACAGTATATGCTATGCATGGTAAATTATTCATGATTCTGAAACAAAATAGTAGGGAAACAAATTTTAAAAAAGAATTTATCCGAACGCATATATCAAGGCCATATATTAGTTTGTCTAACTTTTGAAGCTAAAAAAGACACAAGATTTGTTAATACACTACATATTTCTGTTTTTAATTAGAAATATAGTTTTGAAATCTGACCCCAGGATACTATAAGAATAACATAAATAATTAAAGGCCAAAAGTCACATTTGATCCCTGTAGGTTGACACTTCAACTATTTTTGACCCTATAATTCTAATTTCTTCAATTTTGTCATATTGTAGTTTCGTAAATGTAGCAATTTAAGAAGAATCCTCAAATTTTGCCATTTTACCATTTTTGACCCTCAATAGATGTTAGAAATAAGAATAACTTGATGGAAATTAGAATTGTCCTCAAATTGCTACAATTATGAAACTATAATAGAAAATTTGATAGAATTGAAACTACATGGTCAAAAGTGGTTGAAGTGCCAAACTACGGGGACCAAAAGTGAGTTTTGGCCATAATTAAATTACGAATATCAGCTTTGACTACAATTTTTAATTTCTGCAGGTATCCCTTTGAGCATCTTGGTTTTAGTGGTTGCGAGTTTTTGTATATATCTGGAAATGAAGAACAGAAAGTTCAACAAACTCAAACAAAAATACTTTGAAGATAATGGTGGCTTATTTTTAAAGCAAGAACTGGCTAGTTATGCTGGATCTGTTCGGACGGCAGCCAGAATTTTTACTGAAGAAGAACTTAAAAAGGCCACAAACAATTATCATGTAAGCGAAAAAATTGGTGAAGGAGGCTATGGAACTGTTTACAAAGGAATACTGTCAAATAAACAAGTGGTTGCCATAAAGAAGTCCAAAGTAAGTGCCCCAATTACCGAGAGTAGGCAATTTGTTAACGAGGTGATTGTTCTTTCTCAAATCCAACATAAAAATGTTGTGAGACTCCTAGGTTGTTGTTTGGAGACCCAAACACCAATATTGGTTTACGAGTTCATCGCCCATGGCACTCTTTATGAGCACATTCATAGGAAAAACAACAAAGGAACATCACCCCTTTCATTGCCATTACGATTGAAGATAGCATCAGATACAGCAGAGGCACTAGCTTACTTGCACTACTCCACTTCTACCCCAATCATACACCGAGATGTGAAAGCAGCAAATATACTATTAGACGAAAACTACACGGCAAAAGTATCCGATTTTGGAGCTTCACGATTGGTTCCTGATCAAGATGAAAACAAACTATCAACTTTTGTGCAAGGGACAGTCGGATACTTAGACCCTGAATATCTTCAGTCAAACATACTAACAGAAAAGAGTGACGTCTATAGTTTTGGAGTTGTCCTAGCGGAGCTACTCACAAGCCAAAGGGCTCTTTGTTTTGAAAAGCCTGAGGCAGAGAGAAACCTAGCAAAAGTCTTTGTTTCCTCGTTGGACTCGGATCGCTTGGGTCAAATTCTTGATGATGAAATAGTGGAGGGACACTTTGAGAGAGTCACAAAAGTGGCCGATCTGGCAAAAAGATGCTTAAGGCTAAGAGGAGAAGAAAGGCCGTCCATGAAAGAAGTAGCTGCAGAGCTCGATGGATTAGTGTCAACTACGGAACTGTATCCAAGTGGAGGAAAGCCTAATTTCCCTCGAACTCACAAAGATACTGACTACTTGCTTGGGTCACCTGTTTCAAGCTCTTCCTTTGTGGATATCAGAGGTGAGGGTGATGCTGGTAGTTACAGTAGTATTTTAATCAGTGCAGATTATGAGAGGAGCATGCAAAATCAAATCCAGATGGTAACGCCTTATGGAGATGGGCGATAATCAGTTGACCTGTTGTTCCTGGTAATGTTCCTCATAAAATAGAACTTCTTGTTCCTGGTGTATTGTGGGCGGTAGAACTTTGTTTGTGTGCTTGCAGAAATAAGAGAACAAAAAGGTTCCTCGTTTGTTTCCCACTAATTTTATCATCAATCTTGAATTTACAATACATTTGATATATGAAGTACAAGCTTATCATATTAAGCTTTACGGTCTCTCCACCAAAAAGAAGAAAACAAAATTCATTCTTCTTTACATTTTTCATAAATCCTAAATGGCATTTTCGCACTAATTTTAAATTTGAAACAGAGCAATGTTGTCGGCTGACATTACCTTCGTTCTTCTTTGCAAGTGATCTAAAAATTGTAGCATATTGGTTTTCTAGAGTAAGAGGGCAAGATGAAAATGGAGACAGGGTAACAGCTAGGAGAACAAAAACATGTATCACTGCCACAAAGACTGGAACATTATTGGATCAGACAAATTTGTAGAGGAAGATCATATATTACCCCTAATCCATGACTTAGAGCCACCCCATACCAGTCTTTACTGCACAAGAACTTACAAATGCCACAAACAATAGATTGACTTGCTGCTACTGATGTATGTTTAGGAAATCTAAACCAATATTAGTTTGTTTCTGTTCGAGCCAGTGCCTCAGGAAATAAATCTATGTTAATATCTTGTACCGTGGGTTGTAAAGTTATATGGTCCTTACTTGTAATCCGTTGTAGTTTTTCGTGCATAATACTACACTAGCAAAGGTGCCCGCACGATGCTGCGGGTTTTAAAACCGTATGAAATGTGTATAAAGTTATGAAAATATGTAGCAAGTTTAAGTTATAAAATAAAGACTAATAACATGTTTTGGCCTCGTTTGGTAGGCTAGACTGGACTGGATTGGATATATTACACTGGCCTGGTTAGGATATGACTGGATTTGAAGCAGTTGTTTGGTGCAATAAACACCAAGTTGAGATTGTAGGACTGGAAAAAAATAAGACGCAAAAAAAAAAAAAAAAAAAAAAAAAATTACGAATACAATTCTCAAAAATGCAATCCAAATTCATCCGAATTCATCCCCAGAATCCAAATTCATCCGATCACTCTCTAAAAGCGCACACATAAAAAGCGCCTACCCCAGAAACCTCTCCTTTCTCTCACTCCGCGACTTCCTTTTCTCTGTTTTTGTAATTTTATTTTATTTTACGATTTCTCGTTCTCTCAGAAGTGAGTGCCACTAAACTCGCAGGGGCGGTTGAAGGCTTTGGAGGATGAGATTTGAATGGAATTTTGAGTTTTTACAATGGTAGCTGCTATTTCTACGGCATTGAACCCCAAAGCCGTGTCCCAAGGAGGTCGTCCCGGATCTGCTATAAGGCCTCCACTTCTACCCTCCGACCCCGAAAATTGCATTGTCGTTCCTCGCCGGCTCAAACTCAAGAGGTCACTTCTCGGTACATGTCGTCTTCTTCAAATCAGATCAAATCAGAAGGAGGCATGCTCATAAGACGACTCCACTGGCTTATGACTATTTCTCAAAAACCTAGCACGGCCCACTAATATTTGCGCTCGTGCCATGCTAGGCCAGCCCGTCTAGTTTGACACCTCTAGTTCGAAGAAAAACACGGTAAAAGCACAGGAAGAGGGCTGTTTAAATGATCCTAGATGCATTTGAAACAAAGAGTAAATGATCAAAAGTTATCTATGCAAAAGTCACCCTAAACAATCAAGATTTTTTTTATATTTTTCAATTCCATTTTTCTGTTTTTCCCTTTTTTCCCTTTAAACAGATATCAAAATTTCATACTCTAATTCAACAATTGAGTTTTCTCAAAGTCTCTTCTAACAATCTAAAGATCAAGCTTCAAATTTGTAGTAAACATGTATGTCTGAAAATCAACCCAAAACATCAATCAAATGAAACCAAAGGCAGTTTATAACCACTCCATGTCCTTTTTCATGTTAAAAAAGCTCCCTAAAAAAAATAAAAAATAAAAAAGCTTCAGCACACGAAAAGGCATTAATATATAATCAAAAGCAATATCATGTTGTTATCACTCTTATCAACAACCTCTCCAAACACATCATATCTTCCATAAACTAAAAGGAAAAAGTCAAAAATATTAATATGTATCTAAGCACAGATCATACATGAAACAGCTTGTCATTGGTTCAAACCACATAAGAATTACTTGGCTTTATTTACAGCTGTACAACCATAGCAATTTGTTCAAATTTATCCCAACCAATTGTCAATTGATGCCATTAGCTAATTACTATGCTCTATTGACATAACCGAAACAATAAATTGGAATTTCAACATAGAAACGCACCTCTTGCTTAACAGAACCAAAAACAATCACCAAACAGCTCTATATAAAGCAGCAAAACACCACCTACAAAACATCAAAAGCAGACATGGTTAAGAAAGAAGAGGAGAAAAAGCAAAAAAAAAAAAATCGAAAAAGTTGCAGTTTCTGATTTTCTAGTCCCAAAACTGTCCAAATATGTTTTTATGTGCAGTGTTTTTATATGAGATGCTTGAACTTTGTTAGTCCACTACTAAAACAAAAGAAAAATCCTGGAAAACAAAAACAAACAGAGACAGAAGAAAACAGAATATCAGCCATCATCAAAATCCAAAGCAAAAATCACAGAGCGAAATTCAAGTTGTTTTTCCGAAGGAAAGCCACCAAAGTTGATCCATACATATTACATGTGAGGCCGTAACAGAGGGAGCAAATAGGCATGAAGGTAATAACATTTGTGACTACTTGTTTCAATCCAATCACAGAGCATATCTTTTGTACAAATTTGTTGTGCATATCTTTTGAATCTCTGGGATTTACTTTAATAACAAAATAAAAATCATTCTCTGTATTTAATCCAGGTGATAAAAATGTTTATGGCTTTTGAACTGGTGGTTTAAGCCAATTAGGAGGAACTTGGTTGGTCAGCTATAAATAGTCTCTTTTTCCATTTAAATTTGGTTTTATTTTAATCTCAATAGAAGAATCTGTACAGGCAATATGGTCTCCAGTTTGTAGTTTAACAACACAAACATATTATGTTGCCAGACTGCCCCAAAAAGAAACACATAATGCTTCTTTGAGCTCCTCTCAATTGGTTGTGTTCCTAACCATCCTTACTAAAATTAGCAGGAGTTCTCTAGAGGAGGGATCGCAAAAAGAAATTAAGAACTTGATTAACATCCCTCAAATATAAATCCTTTTCGACATTGGCAATATCACAATGCAGCCATAATCAAGTAATTAATCAAATTAATTAACAATGTTCGCAGAATTGTAGATCGATGGGCATAGACATAAGCGTTGTTCTATATCAGATTTTCCAATTAACACAAATATTAGAGTATCTAGACAGCTTGAATCTAGCTTAGCATAACCAAGTTGAAAAATGGTTCTATAAAGTATCAGGCTGCCGGATCTCTCCTGTTCAAAGAGGGATCTTAATTAAATTAGAACTCACAAACTAAGAACGAATTGAGGATGGTTACATTCATATTTTCTGAGCATAGATATATTATACAGAAAGAAAAGCTGGCCAAAGAGAACTATAT
Organism: Prunus avium; assembly: GCF_965620075.1. Classification (NCBI taxonomy): domain Eukaryota; kingdom Viridiplantae; phylum Streptophyta; class Magnoliopsida; order Rosales; family Rosaceae; genus Prunus; species Prunus avium. Next base: position 32,303,639 of record NC_142287.1, read on the forward strand.
AAAAAGATATTTATTTAATTAAAAAATGAGGGTATATATATATATACCTATTACCCAAAGCAGTGTAACTTAACAATGGTTTCTTCCTCCTCAGCAGTGATGTTCCCTCTCTTCAAGTCAGCCCTCAGATAATTTATCCACCTCAGTCTGCAACTCTTCCCACACCTCAGCAATCCTTCAAATCACACACAAACACATTGATTTGTGTATATTTACAACCAAATGAAGACACATTGTAAATATATATAAAGGATCCTTCATTGTAAAAATCTTTCAAGGCTAGCTAGCTATATATATAATATTTAGACCTGCATTCTTGGGTAAAGATCTCCAAGAGCCTTCTCCATGAAGTTGAATGCAGATCTACAATTGCCTTGTATTTGATTGGCTCCTGACCTGTAAAATTGTTGGTCTTCTTTTTGAATGAGGGATCATAGTTTCAATCTGAACTTTTTGCCAAAAGTAAAAAAGGGAAGAATTTCAAAAACTAATGACAGGTCTCATTCATAATCTCCATCCTTAATTAATAAATAAATAAATGCATATACAGAGGGTTCCTATATTAATTACTCCAGTTGGATGAGACTGTTCATAAAAAAAATAAAAAATATGATAAAGCAAAACAACAATTAAGCAGCATTAAGAAGAGAAAAGATAGTATATTTTTACTCTACACACAAATATATTGGCATTTTTTCACGTCAGAATGAACAAAAGCTAGTATATTTTTACTCTACAGACAATTCTCAGAACACGCAACCTTCTGATCTTGCTACATCTCTTGCCAATCATTCTGGCTACATCTCTTAGAATTATAGTTCTAATCTGGAGTCATAAAAAATAAAAAATAAAAAATAAAAAATAAAAAAGGAGGAGTCTATAACCACACGCAAACAGAAAATCAGCCACACAGACATCAATTACCAGATTGATGAGCAGACTGGGGGTTCTCATATGGATTACTCCAGTTCTTTTTCCTTAGATCTTCGTCCCTGTAAGAACAAACGAAACTCAATTTCTGATTGACTTCTCAATTTTCGACATTACAAATGAATAAACCAACCTAGAAAACTTCTCAATTTTCGACATTACAAATGAATAAACCAACCTAGAAAACCAAAAGAACGTTAAAGCCAACCTTTTTTTACGAAACCTAGAAATCCCTTTGAGCTAAACCCGTGCGATGAGAAGAAGGATGAAGCGCAGGTGGAACGGCAACACTCGAGCGCAACATCTGAGAGGAAAACCAATGAGATGAAGACCAAAAGGGCGGCTGGATTCGCAGCGCGCCTCCCTAAACGAAAATCGATGGCTCCCCACGCATGTAGAACAGTGAACGCTGATCTTCCATGGCTGCCCCCCAACCCGCTGGTTCGAAATGGACTGGAAATCTGAGCGAACGAAACGTTGCAACGAAAGAGATGCGAATGGGAAGGGGCAAAAAGGGAAGAGCAGAAAAGGTTTAGCGGAGGGCATTTTCGCCAATTCACTGTGTTCAGAAGAAAACAAATAAGGCTGTGTAACAGTGAAACGGGGTCTTTTCTGTCATTTTACTGTTCAAAGAACAGTGCTTATGAATAGTATCTGGTTGCATTGGGCTTTAGTATATATATAATTTGTCATGTTCCAAGTTGGTCTTCTATATTTATGGATGTTATGAATTGAAGATTTTCAGATTGAAAAGCATGTAATCGTTTAAGAAGTTAACTTGATTAAATGAGGTTTAGGGAAATGAACTATGGAGAAAGGTTGATTTATGTGCAGAAGAGAGACTTGATTATGGGTGCTTTGGCTCAGTATTGCCAGTGATTTATCAGTTGGGAATTTGTCACTTTTCAGTCCGAGATGTCTTTGGGTGGTTTAAAAATGTCTAGCTAGGATGAGTTTAGATCTGCATTTGTTTGCAAAAATATCTAAAACTTGCAACAAAGAGAACAAAGGAACTATTTTAGCAGCCCTCTAGACATGAACAACAACAGCAGCAACAAAAAGATGTCACACCCTTGTCCAAATAAAGTGTGGTAACAACGTATATAAGGTAATGCTAAATGGGGTCTTAAGGATGTCTTGGTTCTTCTTATACTTAGTCAAAATGCAAGAAAAAGCCCAACTGATGTAGAACAAATTAGGGAAGCAATCAAAGAAAAGCTGGAGCGACATGCGCGCAATAGCAAATTGGGCAAACTGTAGATTTGGGTTTTGAGCTCAGAATTAGGCCCATGACCAGTCGATTCGAAGAGAACGGCGTCATGAGTTAAACACATGGCTTAGCCATGATGTATGTGTTAGGATTTTGGCTCGTCAAATATGTCCTAGTTGGTTTAGGATTGCTTTAGAAAAATTAGAGGTATTCTTGTCCTAGAGGGATTAGGAAAGAATTTCAGTTTTCCTTATTCAATTCAGGTTTGGATTTCTAGAAGCCTATTTGGTTTTGGATAAGTGTAATTTCCTAATCCACTTAGGAATAGGAATTCAATCAGCCTTGGGACATGTAAGCTAACTCTATATCTATAAATAGGGTGTGGCAAGGCTTATTTTGAGATAGGAAAAAACAGCCAGAGACAGCCAAAAGTTTTGAGATTTGTTCTAGGGTTTGCAAAAGTTCTGTAATCTCTATTATTAATCAAAGGAGCGGTGATTTCTCTAGGTAGAGAAATCACAACTGGACATAGGCAAAAGTTCTGCCGAACCAGTATAATTCTTGTGTGTCTAAGTTTTCTAATATTTGCTAGTTTAGTCTATTGTCGTTGGTTACATTAAAGAATAAGATCCAGCAGCAAGTTATTTAACAATTGGTATCAGAGCCTGGTTCAAGGGGTTCTACGATGTCTAAAGGGAAGATGAATGCGGATCTAGGACCCACGTTAAAACCTTTTGACGGCAAGGATGACTTCAAGGACTGGCAAAGGATGATGAAGAACGTACTGATACAGCAAGATTTGGATGATGCACTCAACGGTGAGAAGCCGACAAGCATGACAGACGCAGCATGGACTAAGGTTCTCAAGAAGGCCAAGAGTTCCATCGAGATCCATCTCACAAGATCAATTCGGTCACACATCACCGAAAGGATGACTGCCCATGAAGCATGGACAAAGTTGGAGAATGTTTATATGGGCAAAACCGTGTCCAATAAACTTTTTCTAAAGGATGAACTATTCGGACTTCGACTAGAAGGAGGTGATATTGAAGATCACGTATGCAGGTTCCAGAATTGCATAACTAATCTTCAAAAGGTCGAAGAAACTTACAAAGATGATGATATGGCTATCATCTTGCTGAGGTCTCTACCTTCGTCTTTCAAGCACTTTCGAACAACTCTAATGTTTGGAAAAGAGTCCCTCAAGCTTGAAGACGTAATTCAAGCTCTTCAGTCATATGCTAAACTAGATGATATAACTGAAAGCTCTCAAGGCCTTTATGCCAAAGGCACGGAGAAGGGGCGGGAAAATACCAAGGAAGAGAAAACAGGCAAAAGAGGTAGGTCAAAATCCAAGAAGAAAAGGAAAAGAAGGAAGGTTGCTTCGTATGTGGTTCAGCAGATCATTGGAAGAGGAACTGCAAGATTTGGAAAGAGAAGAAAGCCAAGATGGAAGGAAGCTCAGGTTCAGCTAGTGCAGTCACCGAGCATGAGAGTGACGGGGAACTTCTTTCAGTAACATCAGGCTCTAAGGCTTTCACAAATTGGATTTTGGATACCGGATGCACTTTTCATATGTTTGCAGCAAGAGAATGGTTTGATACTTACAAAGAAGTCAGCAGCGGGGAAGTTTTAATGGGGGATGATTCTGCATGTCCTGTAAAAGGAATCGGCATTGTTCGAATCAGAATGTTTGATGGGATGATACGAGCTTTGGGGAATGTTAGATATGTCCCTAGACTAAGAAAGAATTTGATTTCCTTGGGTACCTTAGATGAGGCCGGCTATGGGTATGAGTCTAAAAAGGGAAGACTCAGGGTAGCCAAAGGATCACTGGTGGTAATGCGGGGTGACCTACAATCCAATAAGCTATATAAGTTAATTGGGACCACTATAGTCGAGGGAGCAGCTGTTTCTGTAAATCAAGGTATAGAAGACAAGACTGAACTCTGGCATCATAGGCTTGGGCACATAAGCCAGAAAGGGTTGCAAGAATTACACAAGCAAGGCTTGTTGGAAGGCGTGTCATCTTGCAAACTAGACTTTTGTGAATATTGTGTTCTTGGAAAGCAAAGGAAGGTATCATTGGCAAGTAGCAGTGCAGATAACCGAAGCAAGGAGCAACTCAGCTATATTCACTCAGATGTTTGGGGCCCTGCACCAACCAAATCAAATGGTGGAGCTAGGTATTTTGTTACTTTCATGGATGATTTTTCTAGGAAGGTTTGGGTTTATTTCATGAAGCAAAAATCCGAGGTTTTTGCAAAGTTCAAGGAATGGAAAACAGAAACCGAGAATCAAACTAGAAGAAAGATCAAGTACCTGAGAAGTGACAATGGAGGTGAATATACAAGTAATGAGTTTACCGATTACTGCAAGCAGGAAGGCATCATAAGGCACTTCACAGTAAAGAAGAATCCCCAACAAAATGGAGCTGCTGAGAGGATGAACCGAACTCTCATGGAGAGAGAGAGAGAGAGAGAGAGAGGAGCATGCGATTTCATGCAGGATTGCCTGATAGTTTTTGGGCAGAGGCTGTTAATCATGCTAGTGTCTGCCGCGCAAATCTCACAGCCTGGAGTTCCGGGCCGAGGGGATATGCGTTGACACGTGGCTTCCTACTTTTGGGTGCGGTGCGGTTGTGCGCGGGCGTGCCAGCACGGTCTACCGTGCGTCGAGATGTTGATGAGTGTAGGATAAGTGGTGCGCCTGTTTGAACTCGTCTTCTAATCAAACGATTGTAGCCGAGAGAGGAACTAGTCTCGGCTGTTAGGTTCACGGCCTGAACTACAAGGCCGTTGAGTGATGGTGTTGGTGGTGGGTTTTGGGCGGTGCTCCGGCGCGTTGCTCAGGGAGCGACGGTCGTATGATATATGGGGTGAGTGAACGAACAACAGGGATGGTGCTCCGGCGCCTTGAAAATCAAGGGTCGTTTGATATATTGATGAATGAATTTTCCTTACAGTCTAACACTACTCCTAGGAAAGCAAGTAAAGATATTGAAAGTGCATTACAGGAAAAAATAAGTTGTTTTGTGGGAGGCTTTGGTTTGGTGTTTGAACCCTTTGAATGTAGCTTGAGCCTCGTATTTATAGGAAGAATTTTTGGAGAAGTACTCGAGGCTGAAAATCCGCATGGTGGAGCCTGATTAGAGCAAGTGGGTAGTCTAATCGACATTTGGGATCGTGAAGTATGGTGGTGTGACCCCATAAATCCTGGTGAATCTCGGCCGCCGCCCCGATCATGGACTCTGCGCTTCTGGCCATGGAGACGCATTTATGGCCTTAATAGCTGGTGACCTAATATCTCAAGCTGCCAGAATTCTTGTGAGAATGTCTACGTCTAATCACTCTAATCCTCATCACCAAATCCTGACTTCAATCACTTCCCACCTTCCCTCGTGCATTAAATGCTTATTCGTGGTCAGTGAGTTTGCTGCAATAAACAGAGGCACTACTTCATTAAATGAAGCCTGGGACCCTGTTGTCACGTGATGATTCGCCTTTAATGCCTTTGGCCGTGATTTTGCTCGGCCTCGGCCTTGGCCTGCACTCGAGGCCGAGATGATCATGCCTTAGCATTTTTCTTTTATCTTCAGGAAGGCAAAGCACCCTGTTGAAACGCTGCGTTTCAGTTTTACGAGGAAGTGCCAGGGCCGAGAAAAGGGGCTCCTTCGGCCAGCTCATGGTCGTGATTTATTAGGCACAAACAGCTAGTTATTTGATTAACAGATCACCATCTACAGTTCTCGGTTTTAAGAGTGCAGAAGAGGTATGGTTTGAGAAGCCGGTGGACTATTCCAAGCTCAGGGTGTTCGGCTGTAGTGCTTATGCACATATTCCAAGTGATGAAAGGTCCAAGCTCAAACCAAAGTCTACACATTGCATATTCTTAGGTTTTGAGAAAGGAGTGAAGGGTTTCAAGCTTTGGGATATCAACTGTAACATCCCGACCCAAAAATAAGACTATTCACTAATTAATTTAAATTAAAAATGGAATTTTCAATTTTGCCCTTGAAGTGGGGGAAAAAAGGTCAATTTTTATCCGGAGAGAGTTTGGAGCAACGGGTGATACTTTTAGGAAGGTTGTACTGAGCCGAGTCCGTAGACACGCGGTAGGCTCGATTCGGACTTGAAACGAAGAGGATACGATCAAAAAATCATTAAGGGCCTAATTGAAAATTTTCAAAAATTAATTTGGTTAAAATCAGATTTTCCTTTTTCATTTTCTTATTTCTCTCTCTCCCCCGACTTCTCTCTCTCCAGCGCGGAAACCCCCTTCCCCGTATTGTTCACCGACGGCCATTTTGGCCAGCACCGCCGCCACGCCGCACCACCGGCCTCGAGACCAGGCAAGAACGAACCGCCTCTTCACCCCCATCAGTTCCCGACCAAACTCAGCCGTCACCGTCCACGAAAACCGCCGGAAAATGCAGAAAAGTCGCCGGAACTGTCGGGATTTTTCAGCCGCTCGTTCTCCGTCATCCGGCCACCGTTTCCGACGAGTGAGGTATGGTTTCTCATCTACTTTTCGTGCTCTAGCTGGCTGTTGGGTAGGATTTGACTGATTTCTAAGTTTAGCAACTCGATTTCGAACCCTAGAATCTGCCGGTTTTCAATTTGAATTTCCGGTCACTTCCGGCCACTTTTTGGCCATTGCCCAAGAACAAAAGTGACTCCAAATTAGGGGTTTTACCTAGGGTAGGAGTTTGGAGCCAAGATTCTAAGTTTTTCCGGTCACCTGAACAGTGATCAAGCCACCCACGAGCGGCAGCGCGTGGGGCGGCGCGTGGGCAGTCTGGCAGAGGTCACATTTTATTCTAAAATGATCCTTATGTTGTCACGAGCGCGTAGGAGTTTACGGATCTCAATTTGGATATTGTTTGGGCCTCGAACAAATTTGACATATTCTGTGATTTTCGGGTTTGATGTGTTTGGACCTTTGGATCAAACCCAATTTCACGTATGTTGTTCCTGATATTCCTAGGAACGTATAGGAATTCGCGGATCGTGAATCGGAGCCCCGGATGTTCCGGTTCATCAACTTAAAGTTTTGACCGTCCGGTTGACCGATTGTCTTCCGAGACTTTTCCAGCGCTTGAAACCTTTAGTTAGACCTTAGGGACGTCTCATTCCTCGTGTTTAAGGGAAACCCGGGAAATTAGGATTTTAATTTAAAGTCTTCTTTTGAAGCATTGGATTTTAATATCTTGCTCGTATTCTGAAATAGGTAATCCGACACCTCCTTCACAGCAGGCAGGACCCTCTCAGGGTCACGCAACTTGGGACTACTTGTGAGTGGACTTTGTTTTCAAATAAATTGCATGAATTTTATGATGAAATTTCTATGCATAAGAATTTAAGGGTTTATGGAAATTTACTTTATACTTATTATTCGAAACTAATATTTTTATAAAGTATGGGTGTTATGTTTGGGTTTTAGACATATTCAAGTATCTTGAATTATATATGCATACTATTTGGGAAAGTACTTTATGTTGAGTTTATGTTGGGGTACTTGGGATTGGTTGTAAGGCATGGAAAGATGCGAGAGTAGAAAGTCAGTTTGGAGTGCTATAAGCACTACCCTGTGTACCTCCCCTGATTTGGATTGTGGATATGGAATTGTGAGATACTTGGAAATGTCGGAACCCGGGGCATACCTTAACGGGGTGTCGCTGTAGACCCTTAATTGGGTAGTCTGCGCGCGTAGGACTGTTTACAGGCGTACGGGTCTTGATTCTTCGTCCGTACGTGCTGGCTGAGAGTTAGTCCTCCAGTTGGACGGTGTTGCATTCCTAAGAGGACACAAATTAATGTGCAAACAACCAATTAAAAATACCCGCAAGTGCACGAATCTATTGAAGTATAGATTATGTAAGTACGGGGTCGATCCCACGAAGAACTTGTCGGCTTCCTATAAGTTCTAATTTGAGTACGTAAAGAACACTTAATTGACACACCACAAATGCACAAATGCAAAATGGAAACTAAAAATGAGTAAAGAAGTGTAAAAGAAATGAAACAACACAAGAAAACTAAACAAAAACACAAACAGCATTTTCTATCACCCTTTTATCACCCATTTATCACCTATGAACAGTGCTAAAGCGACCGGTCGTCAGGTAAAAGCGACCGGTCGTTTTTGGGCAGATTCGAAACTCAAAATTTGTCTTGAAAAGCGACCGGTCGTCAGGTAAAAGCGACCGGTCGTTTTTGGGCAGATTCGTTTTCTCTGTTTTTCAGTTTCGACCTCTGTCCAGTGTTTTGCCTATAACTTTCCAACCGTACGTCCAAAATTCACGTTCTTTATACGGTTGGATTCAGCACAGAAAATGGAAGAACACAACGCGGACCAAAAGTCCAAAACAATTACAGAAAGAAATAAAATTCAGTAACAAAGACACGTAACGTGTCAAACACGCAACTCACACACACATTGGGGGGGGGGGGGTTTGATTTGGTTCAAGTGATCTATTTCTATTGCATGTAAGTAAATGGACTTCGAATTTAAATGAGAATGGCAGAGATGAATTATCAAGATGTGAAATCAAAATGTAACAAACACTAGGGTTTCGGAATCCACCCTAAACAATTCTACCCATGTTCATGAATACTCAAATGATGAACTCTAAACATGTTGATGAAAATGTTCGCAATCAAGACCATGGGTCGTGGCTCAAGACGCATTGATCCTCTCTAATATACGTAAAGTGCATGGTTCGTGCTACAATACTTGTACCCTCCCCATAAACGAACCTAGGTATGGTTCGTACTTCGATTCAATTACAAGGAGAACCCATTAAGTTCAAAGAGAATATGAACATCACAAGAATCCTAATAGCATGGTGTTTACATTAGGTATTCAAGAAACCAATTCACATGGATGATTCTTACTTCATCCATTTATTGCTTAGGAGAACATGAAGATACACATAATCCCAACAATCTCAAGAAGCATGCTTTCAAAGATGGCCAACCAAGGAAAAACACACATCAAGGATAGATTAATTTGGTGAATTGGAATTCATCAACAATATCTAGAAATTCATACACTCAAGCATCAAAACAATAAGGTAATCATGTTTAGGGCTTCAACCTAAGCCCTAGCTATGGAGTTTAGTTGCTCATACTTATTCCAAATACAAACTCAAAATGAAATTAGAAAGAGTTTACAGATTTTCAGAAAATGATGAGAGCTTCAAGATCATCAATGGTGGAAGTCTTCTTCTCCACTTTTCTTGGCTGCACCTTGGCTTTCTCCTAGCTCCAAGCTCTCCAAAATCTGCTCTCAATTGTGTAGAATGATGGAATAGCCTCCCTCTCCCGTTGCAAAGCTCCCCCAAATCAGATTGCCCTTTGACTTCTCCTCCCTCTCTCCTCCTTTCCAGCTTTTACCTTTTAATATAAAACTACCACCTTTGATAAAGCCTTAGCCCATTGTCCCCTTGCCATCATGAAGCTTTGTCCTCACAAAGATGCCAATTGCTTCAGAAAATATCTCTTTTACTAAGGTGAATTCTTGTTACCAAGTGTTATGGTAACAAGAAGAATCAAGTGACACAATGGAGGTAAAAGCTGGACAATTCCGGATTTCCAGAGCTGTGGTAACATGTTGGATTGGATGGATAGGCAATACTTGTCCAATGGAGCTCAAATTTGGATATGTTGTAGTTAACATCCATTGGAACAAGTCTCATGAAGATCATGACCTCATCCGAGCACCAGAGCATGTTGATCCCAGGCCAAGAAGTTGACCTACGAAAATGAACAAAAACAGAATTTATAACCAATAATGCACTTTTAGCTCATTTTCATTCCAACCAAAGTAAAATCTAAGAAAACACAAAAAGGAAGTAAAAAGCTATAAAATGTCAAGAACTAACTCAAAATAGTGGGTGAATAACATGAAAAATCATGTGTAAAAATGAACCGAACAAACTTCCCAAACTTATCTTTTGCTAGTCCTCGAGCAAAACAGAAATTAAAACAAGACTCGAAACAAATCTTTCCGAACACTTTCTAAGGAGAGAGCGACTCATGCAAACGACTCAAAAGTTTTCACAAGAAAAACTCAGTTTACACATTATTCACAAGGCGGCAAAATTCATAACACAACATGCTCAAGTGTAGTAGTGTGATGGCCAAATGGAACTCATTCTCCAATTTCAGTTTTCACACAACTTCAAAAATCATACCAAGCACAAATGTAACTTCAAATCTCACCAAAGTTGTCCTCTCACAAATGAATCACTCGGAAGAGGGTTACAATGCATCACTCAATAATAAATATGAGAATAGAGTTAAACCATACGGGACTTAACTCAAAATTAGCAAGATGAAAAACATGCATGAATATGATCTCAAGAAGGATGCTAAACACTTAAAAGCTAAAAAATGTGTGCAAATCAACCACATGACATTTAGGATCAATTTAGGTCTTTATTATAGGTTGTAATGGGGCTAAGGGTGTAAGGTGAGTAAGAAATGAAGGATATGGATACAACAAAGTCCAAGGAACTCACAATGTAAGAGCATATAATCGTTGACTAAAAGACTTTGAAACATTACGCTTGAGATTTTCACTCATTTTTTTGGTGATCAAAAAGACCACAAAGCCTTATACCTCCACCAATTATGATTCACACTCCTTCCTTCCATTCGAACAACCAAGAAACATGGAATTGAATTTGAGACCATTGCCACTTAACCACAACTTTTCTCTTTTCTTTCACCCTTTGAGTGAAGTACTCTTTTTTTTTTTTTTTTTTTTTTTTTTTTGATAAAGAACCCTTCCCAAACTTAGCATGAAAAACACATCTAAATTAAAGCTCACGAGTTCCTTAGAAAGGTAAATTCTTGTTTTTCAGGCTAAGGCTAGAAGTAATAATTGGTTACTTGAAAGAAAAGGCATACATATAGGCTCAAGGTGGTTAACAATGGAAAATCATGCTTAAGCATGCATAGGGTTAGCTTGAAAGGCACAAACGGTCCAAAGAGGGCCTTAATATCATTTCTCAAATGTCATGTAATCAAATTGCACAAGAATGAGTAACTTTTAAGTGCTCAACCAAATCAATGAATAATGAGATCAAACAACAACTCAGATGACAAGAAAAGTGGAATATGTGTATAACACTCATGAATTGAAGCACAAGGCTCAAAGCTCACATTATATGGTTATACAAGTCTAATTCATGCTTGATACAATTCTTTGGATCATGCAAGTCCCTCAACTGGAGAATTATGAAACAAATGGCAAGTGCGTAGAGGGTTTCAAACATATCATGCTAGAACGATGCCATTTAGTGAATAACAAATTTTTTATTTTTTATTTTAATTAATTTTTTTTTTTAGAGCATTTTCAATCAAGTCATTTAAACATTCATCACAATCTCATCATATATGTCCGGAAAGTGACTTGAAAACACAAAGACTCAAAACTGAAAAGAAAACAGAACAAATTAAAGCAAGAATTAAAGCGAAACGAAAAAGACTTGCTATCCCTTCCCAAACTTAGAAATAAACATTGTCCTCAATGTTAAAGAATTCAGGCATCAACAACGTTATAACAAGAATTAAAGGGAATAAAGCAGTTAAATACAAGAACAAACACGAAAAAACAACTACAACACGGTTGCAAAAACAAAAACAAAAACGAAACCAAACAGAAACAAATAAAACAGTAAGCCCTAACAACAGTCTTACACATGCAGAAATCCAACCCAATGAAACGCATAAACCAAATGAAAGCCCAACCCAAACGAAAGCCCAAAAGCGAAGAAAGTAAATAAAACAAAGAAACCAAGTCAGAAGCACAAAGAGCGAGGACTCAGTAAAATAGAAAAAGTGGGCCCTGAAGTCTCGACACCTGTGAGTCACGGGAAACAAAGGGAGAGACGTGTCGACAAGCAGAGGTCTCTCTCACGGTCCCAAGCCAGAATTATTGGCTTCATAGGAAGGCGTGACGACTTTCGTTTCTCAAAAACGCTGAAAGGCGGAATTGTAATTAAAGGGGTTGGGGACCAGGTGGGGTGACCTAAGGGGATAGGCCGTAAGGGCCGCGCAAAACGCAGAAGCGCAGTGGCTAGGGTTACGTAGAAACTAACTCTATAAAAGAAGAAGAGAAAGAGTTGGGGAAAAACACACAAACGCAGAAACACACAACAGAGAAAAGAAAGAACAAAAGAAAAGAAAGTTCAAATGGCTTCTTCCTACCCATTCTCGCTGGATCTCAACCTAGCTCCACCGACTCAGACTCGGGGCCAAGCAGTGGCACCAGTGTGGATGCCCTACTTTGCCTCTGCACGGGGGCACGTGACAGTGAATGACTCGATACTGCTGGACAACGATGTTGCCCTTGGAGTTGCTAGAAATCTAGTGACTCCCAAGGATATACGGGTGCTGGGATCAAGGGATGACAACCGGGTCGTGAGCGATGCTCTGGCACTAAGCGTGCAAAGCACCGCAACAGTCGCAAGTGTGGGTCATCGCCTACTTGCGAAGTCCCATGAGGTGGAGGTGCTAAGAGGTCAGTTGGCGGCAGAGCGAAGTATGGTTGAAGAGTGCCAGAGTATTATTAAAAGTTTAAAAACAGAAAGGGCAAGGATACTAGAGGTGAATCGACACCAGCTGGAGGCGTTGCGGGAAGAGAACAAAAATCTCTCAAAGATGGTAAGTGTTTACGCCCATGACATGAGAAAGCAGCTGGAGGACATAGACCGACCGGGAAAACGCAAGAAAACAGACCGCGAGAGTGGTTACGCTCAAGCTAAGAATGCAATCTTTGGGAGCTCGAGTAATGAGCCCCAAGAGGCTGTGCGTGAAGCCCCGGAAGTGGATAGCCAAAGGGCTAAACTCAAGGGTCCTATGGTCGAGACACCGAGCACTGGAAAAAAATGATTCTAGTGTATTATTGGTGTGCCTGTTTGTCTTTGCCTTTCGGTGAATTTTTTTTTTTTTTTTTTTTTCAATTTCTCGTTTTCGGAAATAAAAGAAAAGAAAGTTGCAAAAGACAAAGAAGAAAAACAAAACGCACTTCCCAAACTTGAATAAAGGGAATGCGACAAACTAAAAAGAAACAAAGCACACATCCCCAACGGAAATAAAACAAAGACGACAAACTAAAAAGAAATCAAAACACAATGCACCAGAAAACAGGGAGGGAAAGAAAGTAAAGTGAAAGCAGAAATGCTTCCCTGTTTAACTTGACTCATCCGCAAATTGCTCCGGAAATACAAAGTGGTGTCGGCTCCCCTATGAGAATAAGTCTATTTAAACCACTTCTCGGTTGAAAGAAGGAGCATCCTGCATTTCAACCTGCAAACTCAAGAAAAACCATCAAAAAGCCCAGACAGAAAAATCAATGGCATCCCCAGATATGCTTGTTGATGACCTTAACCTTGAGTTGTCGCTTGCACCACCAAATGCCCAGATACGGGCTCCTCCAAACCCTATCTTCCCAAACTCCTCATACCATCATGGCTCGGCCTCAAACTTCTCTGAGGTGGTGCCGCGAAGGGCAGTAATGCCGGAGGGCATGACTGTCAGCAGACTTACAGTTGCAGATCATCTGCATGTGGCGCAGAGGTCTGACCAGATGGCAGTGGACGAGTCCCACAATCTAACCGTGCTCAACGCGGTCTCGGCCACAAATTTGGGCATGCGCCTACTGGCGAGAACACGAGAGTGCGGGGCACTGAGTGAGGAGGTGGCGGCCCTGAAAGCTCTGGTGGCGGACCTGCAGAAGCGGCTCTACAGTGCCAACCAGCATGTAGAGATGCTGCAAAAAAGGAATGATGATCATGTAGAGCTGCTGCAGATTCTACAAGCAAGAACAGATAGAGGCAATTAGCAGAAGCCTCAGGTGGCGCAGAATGCAACAATGAACGTGTGATTAGGAATTTTATGTATGCATTTTCAAGTTTATAAATGTAATCACATGTTATGAAATGGAATAAGCATTTGAGCCAAAGTTCAGAGTGTGCAATCATGAAGCAATCTACTTCCCAAACTTACTAACAAAATAGAAACACAAACAAATAAAAGAAAGAAAGAGTAAGAAAAACAAAGAGAAACAACAAGAAATTCGAAATTACCTTGGTTGGAAAAATGTAACCCTAACTCAAAAATAAAATAAAATAAAATAAAATAAAAATAAAATAAAAGAAAGTTTGAGTCTAGAGAAACTCCACTTTGAAGCGATTAGGACGACAACAAACTTCTTCTATTCACCTTGGGTTGCCTCCCAAGAAGCGCTAAGTTTAAAGTCTTTTGCCGGACTTCCAACATACCATGGTCACTTAGGGGGTTTTGGCTCAATCGCCTCCTTGTGCCGAACATGAAGTTTCTTCAAATCTCTTTGCCATCTAATCAACCCATTTCGTATTCTTTTCTTTTTATGCGCATGAGTAGATTTCAAAAGCAATTTTAAGCGCTCTTCAATATGTTGATTAGATGGATGAGGCACATATTTAGGATTGGGTGGCCTTCTCATTTGAGTAGAAGGAATGACATTGAACATATGGTTGGTACTTGGAACATGGATGTTCAACTTGTCTTCCTCTAGTACTTCAAAAACAGAATAAGGCATTAGATTAATTGAAGCACCTAAATCAATTAAAGATTTCTCAAACAATTTATCATCAATTACACATGGAATTGTGAAACTTCCTGGATCTTCCAACTTGGGAGGAAGCTTCCTTTGTAAAACAGCAGAAACCTCTTCCGTTAGTGCAACCGTTTCATCATTTTTGAAGTTCCTCTTGTTGGTACAAAGATCCTCCAATAGAGGAATGTTGACTTGCACTTTCCTACAAGTTTCCAATATGTCCTTGGTATGTTGAATTTTTTTGGAACTCATAAGCCTGTGAGGAAAAGGAGCACGTAAGATTTCTTCATCAGTAGGTTCACGACTTACCTTCTCCTTTCTTGCCCTTCTTGCAAGTTCATGCTTTGGGATCCATTCGGATGAAGAAGCTGCTTGTTTATCTTTCTCTTTGTTGCTTTCATCCTTTTCTTTAGGCTCAGTCACTTGTTCAACCTGCATGTCATCAACATTGTGAATCAAATTTTTAGAACCATCAATTTCACCAATTACCTTATCAGTTCTCAAGGTAACTGCTTGAACATGCTCATGCCCGGTTGGTATCACTGTTTGGTTAGGCATCATCCCAACTTCCCTTTGACTCAAAGCTATAGCAATTTGCCCCACTTGATTTTCTAGATTGGCAATGGCCTTATTCATTTTCTGCATGTGGGTATCATTCCTCTGCATGTGAGTGTCATTCCTCTGCATGATGAAATTATCTGTGTTTCTAATCATTGAAGCAACAATTTCTTCCAAAGTCGGTCCTTGAGGTTGTTGGTAAGATTGTGGTGGAGTGTAATGTCGAGGTTGATCATGAGGTGGACAAGTATTATGTTGGCCTTGATATGGTTGATATGGCCCTTGTTGAAAATTTGGATTGTCGGTCCACCAGAAGTTTGAATGATTTCTCCACTCCGGATTGTATGTTTGTTGGAAATATTCATTCATAGTCAACTCATTCTGAAATGAGCCAAATGCATTTGCTTCCTCCATCCCAAATTTATTGGAGTATTCTTGCATAGTAAGTTCCACAATTTCAGTTGCGGCTGCCATTGGAGATGGTGGAGATGACTCCTCGGATGTTCCTGTAAGAAAAAGAAACAAAAACAAATCAAGATAAAATGAAACAACAATCAATAAACAAAAATAAAACTAAGTACTCTAAACATACTCAAACAAAACAGATAAGCAACCGTGCCAGTTCCCCGGCAACGGCACCAAAAATTGTTGCATTCCTAAGAGGACACAAATTAATGTGCAAACAACCAATTAAAAATACCCGCAAGTGCACGAATCTATTGAAGTATAGATTATGTAAGTACGGGGTCGATCCCACGAAGAACTTGTCGGCTTCCTATAAGTTCTAATTTGAGTACGTAAAGAACACTTAATTGACACACCACAAATGCACAAATGCAAAATGGAAACTAAAAATGAGTAAAGAAGTGTAAAAGAAATGAAACAACACAAGAAAACTAAACAAAAACACAAACAGCATTTTCTATCACCCTTTTATCACCCATTTATCACCTATGAACAGTGCTAAAGCGACCGGTCGTCAGGTAAAAGCGACCGGTCTTTTTTGGGCAGATTCGAAACTCAAAATTTGTCTTGAAAAGCGACCGGTCGTCAGGTAAAAGCGACCGGTCGTTTTTGGGCAGATTCGTTTTCTCTGTTTTTCAGTTTCGACCTCTGTCCAGTGTTTTGCCTATAACTTTCCAACCGTACGTCCAAAATTCACGTTCTTTATACGGTTGGATTCAGCACAGAAAATGGAAGAACACAACGCGGACCAAAAGTCCAAAACAATTACAGAAAGAAATAAAATTCAGTAACAAAGACACGTAACGTGTCAAACACGCAACTCACACACACATTGGGGGGGGGGGGGGTTTGATTTGGTTCAAGTGATCTATTTCTATTGCATGTAAGTAAATGGACTTCGAATTTAAATGAGAATGGCAGAGATGAATTATCAAGATGTGAAATCAAAATGTAACAAACACTAGGGTTTCGGAATCCACCCTAAACAATTCTACCCATGTTCATGAATACTCAAATGATGAACTCTAAACATGTTGATGAAAATGTTCGCAATCAAGACCATGGGTCGTGGCTCAAGACGCATTGATCCTCTCTAATATACGTAAAGTGCATGGTTCGTGCTACAATACTTGTACCCTCCCCATAAACGAACCTAGGTATGGTTCGTACTTCGATTCAATTACAAGGAGAACCCATTAAGTTCAAAGAGAATATGAACATCACAAGAATCCTAATAGCATGGTGTTTACATTAGGTATTCAAGAAACCAATTCACATGGATGATTCTTACTTCATCCATTTATTGCTTAGGAGAACATGAAGATACACATAATCCCAACAATCTCAAGAAGCATGCTTTCAAAGATGGCCAACCAAGGAAAAACACACATCAAGGATAGATTAATTTGGTGAATTGGAATTCATCAACAATATCTAGAAATTCATACACTCAAGCATCAAAACAATAAGGTAATCATGTTTAGGGCTTCAACCTAAGCCCTAGCTATGGAGTTTAGTTGCTCATACTTATTCCAAATACAAACTCAAAATGAAATTAGAAAGAGTTTACAGATTTTCAGAAAATGATGAGAGCTTCAAGATCATCAATGGTGGAAGTCTTCTTCTCCACTTTTCTTGGCTGCACCTTGGCTTTCTCCTAGCTCCAAGCTCTCCAAAATCTGCTCTCAATTGTGTAGAATGATGGAATAGCCTCCCTCTCCCGTTGCAAAGCTCCCCCAAATCAGATTGCCCTTTGACTTCTCCTCCCTCTCTCCTCCTTTCCAGCTTTTACCTTTTAATATAAAACTACCACCTTTGATAAAGCCTTAGCCCATTGTCCCCTTGCCATCATGAAGCTTTGTCCTCACAAAGATGCCAATTGCTTCAGAAAATATCTCTTTTACTAAGGTGAATTCTTGTTACCAAGTGTTATGGTAACAAGAAGAATCAAGTGACACAATGGAGGTAAAAGCTGGACAATTCCGGATTTCCAGAGCTGTGGTAACATGTTGGATTGGATGGATAGGCAATACTTGTCCAATGGAGCTCAAATTTGGATATGTTGTAGTTAACATCCATTGGAACAAGTCTCATGAAGATCATGACCTCATCCGAGCACCAGAGCATGTTGATCCCAGGCCAAGAAGTTGACCTACGAAAATGAACAAAAACAGAATTTATAACCAATAATGCACTTTTAGCTCATTTTCATTCCAACCAAAGTAAAATCTAAGAAAACACAAAAAGGAAGTAAAAAGCTATAAAATGTCAAGAACTAACTCAAAATAGTGGGTGAATAACATGAAAAATCATGTGTAAAAATGAACCGAACAGACGGCTCATCCCTAGCCACATAGTCCGTTTGAGGGCTGATAATTGTGAGCTAGTCAATAATCCCTTGTTGGATTGTTTCCCCGGTACAATTAGGTGTGTCATATTTATATATTTATATATATATAATATCTCTTATATTATATAGCTATTCATTTGTTCTTGTTTCTGAGTGAGGATACTTCCCCGCTCGTCGTACTAGTGGGCACGTGTTCCAAGAGTTTGATTTGAGATTTATAAGGAAAGGTTTGGATGGGTTGATTTGTAAGTTTCACTGGATTTTGTATTTAGCTCGGGTTTGAGCAAACTATATATATATGAATATGATGGTTTTTAATGCATTGGTTTTATGCATGATTTTCTAACGGTGGGGTTATATTATTTTGATTTAATTGGAACTAAACTTTGTTTTGTCCACTCACAATTTTCTGTTTTGCGCCCCACAGCCAGTAGTTGACTGGAACGAGCAGTCGAGCTGTGTCGTGTGCTCCCGAATCACGAG
This sequence comes from Prunus avium, assembly GCF_965620075.1. Lineage (NCBI taxonomy): Eukaryota > Viridiplantae > Streptophyta > Magnoliopsida > Rosales > Rosaceae > Prunus > Prunus avium. The sequence goes on from NC_142287.1 coordinate 32,322,244, forward strand.
CTTCAGTACACTGAGCCTTCGTAGAGTTCTATACTCTGTAAATTCGTAAAACTTCATTTTTGCTGGTTTGTTGAATTCTGTTAGACTTGCTCTATTATCGCCCTGTTAGGATGTGATTTTTGTGGCCGGAGGCCATGGTTTGTAAACACTATGCTTTGTGTAATGCATGCTGGCTGTTGGGTTATAAATATCTGTGTTTTTGACAGGTTGAAACGTTTGGGATATGTCATGTTTACAGGGGAGACTCTGCCAAAATTTTGGTAGAAAGTCTTGGTTTTTAGTAAGTGGGCCCGGCATCTGTAGGATGTCGGATCATAGACGGGATCCGTCCCGGTCACCGAGGAAATTCAGGGCGGGTCCTGTCATCAACAACAGGAAAAAGGTTGTCAGTCGAGATGTTGTCTTTGATGAGACAACCATGCCTCTGAATAAAGTCGAGAGCAATGGGGAGAAGAAAGACGATGCTGAAATTGAAGCAACAAAGATTCCGTTAATTAGTTCAGAAGAAGCAGCTCAGGTGGAGCAAATTGAACAAGATGCTGAATCTGATGGTTTTGAGGAAGAAGAAGAGCATCAGCATCGTTCCCCAGTTAGGAATCGGGTGGAGCAAGAAATAGGGCAGTTTGAAGGCACTCTAATCCGCTAGACATCCCAAAGGGTTCGAACTCCAACCAACAATCCACCTGCATTCCAGAGATGCATAGCACTGGACAAACCTAATCGGAACAAGAAGAAACCTGACAGGTTTGGGTTTGACCAAGATGAAGTTAATTACGCTCTCAACATTAGTCAAGGAGATCCAACTACTTATCGAGAAGCTATAGCAAGTGATGAGCGAGATAGTTGGATAAGTGCTATGACAGAAGAAATGGAGTCTCTTTACAAGAAATCTGTTTGGGAGTTGGTTCCTAAGCCCAAAGACAAAAAGCTAGTTGGATGCAAGTGGGTATTTAGGAAAAAGGAAGGACTACATGAACAAGATGCAGTGAGATTCAAAGCAAGGTTCGTGGCTAAAGGGTACTCACAAAAGGAGGGGGTGGATTATGATGAGATCTTTTCACCCGTAGTCAAGCATACTTCTATCAGATTGCTTTTAGCAATGGCAACTCAGCATGACATGGAGATTGAGCAGATGGATGTGACGACAACATTTCTTCATGGGGATCTAGAGGAGACAATTTTCATGGCTCAACCAGAAGGATTTGTTGAATATGGGAAAGAGAACCTAGTATGTCAGCTAAGGAAGTCCCTGTATGGCCTGAAACAGTCTCCAAGACAGTGGTACAAGAGGTTCGATTACTTCAGGCTGAAAATCAATTTTAAAAGATGTTTATATGACTGTTGTGTGTACTATCATGTGTTCCAAGATGGGATGATCATATTGCTATTGCTATATGTGGATGACATGCTAATCGCTTGTCAAGACAAGTCTAGAATTCAAGACTTGAAGAAGATGTTGAGCAAGGAGTTCGACATGAAGGATCTAGGTGCAACACAGAAGATCCTTGGCATGGAAATTCAGAGAGATAGGACTGCTGGAAGGATCTGGATATCACAAGCCAAGTATATTCAAAAGGTTCTTGAGAAGTTCAACATGCAAGAAGCAAAGGTAGTTTCAACTCCTTTGGCAGCTCACTTCAAGTTAAGTGGGCAACAGTGTCCTAAGTCCGAGGAAGAGCAGCAAGTAATGGAGAAAGTGCCTTATGCTAATGCCGTGGGCTGCCTTATGTATGCAATGGTATGCACATGTCCCGACATAGCTCAAGCAATCAGTGTTGTTTCCAGATACATGGCAAATCCAGGAAAGCAACATTGGGATGCAGTCAAGTGGATTTTGCGTTATTTGAAGGGTTCATGGCGACAAAGGATTATGTTTGAGAAGCAAAAAGAAAATGCAGGGGTGTGGGGATATGCAGATGCCGATTATGTAGGGGACTTGGACAAGAGAAGGTCAACTTCTGGTTATGTGTTTACATGCGCAGGAGGACCAATCAGTTGGAGAGCACTACTGCAACCAATTGCAGCTTTGTCGACCACAGAGGCAAAGTATATTGCATTGGCCGAAGCTGGAAAGGAAGTAATTTGGCTTAATGGCTTGGTGTCGGCTGCGCAGATCTCACAGCCTAGGGTTCTGGGCCGAGGGGATGTGCGTTAACACGTGGCTTCCTGCTTTTGGATGCGGTGCGGTTGTGCGCGGGCGTGCCAGCACGGTCTACCGTGCGTCGAGATGTTGATGTGGATAGAATGGTCAAGTGGTGCGCCTGTTTGAACTCGTCTTCTAATCAAACGATTGTAGCCGAGAGAGGAACTGATCTCGGCTGCAAGGTTCACGGCCTGAGCTACAAGGCCGTTTAGGGGTGGTGCTGATGGTGGGTTTTGGGCGGTGCTCCGGCGCGCTGCTCAGTGAGCGGCGGTCGTATAATATATGGGGTGAATGAATGAGTAACAGAGATGGTGCTCCGGCGCCTTGAAAATCAAGGGTCGTATGATATATTGATGAATGGATTTTCCTTACAAACTAACACTACTCCTAGGAAAGAAAGTAAAGATATTGAAAGTGCATTACAGGAAAATATAATTTGCTCCGTGGGAGGCTTTTGTTTGGTGTTTTAACCTTATGAATGTAGCTTGAGCCTTGTATTTATAGGAAGATTTCTTGGAGGAGTAATCGAGGCTAAAAATCTGCATGGTGGAGCCTGATTAGAGCAAGTGGGTTGTCCAATCGACATTTGGGATCGTGAAGTATGGTGGTGTGACCCCATAAATCCCGGTGAATCTCGACCGCCGCCCTGATCGTGGGTTCTGCGCTTCTGGCCGTGGAGACGCATTTATTGTTTCTGATAGTTAGTGACCCAATCTCTCAAACTGCAAGAATTCTTGGGAGAATGTCTGCGTCTATTCACTCTGATTCCTGTCACCAAATCCTGACTTCAATCACTTCCCGTCTTCCCTCGTGCATTAAATGCTTATTCGTGGTCAGTGGGTTTGCTACCATAAACAGAGGCATTGCTTCATTAAATGAAGCGTGGGACCCTGCTGCCACTTGATGATCTGACCTTAGTGCCTTTGGCCGTGATTTTGTTCGGCTTCGGCCTCGGCCTATAATCAAGGCCGAAATGATCATGCCTTCACAACTTTTCCTTTGCTTTTTTAGGAAGGCCAGACATCTTGGCGAAACGCCGCGTTTTAGCCTCACGAGCAAGTGTTAGGGCCGAGAAAAGGGGCTCCTTCGGTCAGTTCTTGGCCGTGATTTATTAGGCACAAACACTTGGTAAGTCAAATGGGAATCACCCAAGATTGTGTGAAACTGAAGTGTGATAGTCAAAGTGCCATTCACTTGGCAAAGAATCAAGTATTTTCTGGAAGATCAAAGCACATTGAAGCAAGATATCACAGAATCAGAAATTGGGTGGAGTCTGAGGAGATTTGGATTGAAAAGGTTCATACGGATGACAATGCCGCAGATTTCCTTACAAAGATAGTGCCAGTCAAGAAGTTCAAGCATTGCTTGAACTTGATCAATCTCGTTGATTGATTAAAGTAGAGCACCTCCTCACTTGAGGTGCAATGAGGCAAGAAGAAGATTGCCAAGGTGAAAAACTCTTGAAGATTTCCAGAGCTGCTTTAAGGAGGTTCAAAGATACTCTAGGGTGCAACGATCAAGACTTGGTTTGACTCACCAAGGTGGAGATTGTTAGGATTTTGGCTCGTCAAATATGTCCTAGTTGGTTTAGGATTGCTTTAGAAAAATTAGAGGTATTCTTGTCCTAGAGGGATTAGGAAAGAATTTCAGTTTTCCTTATTCAATTCAGGTTTGGATTTCTAGAAGCCTATTTGGTTTTGGATAAGTGTAATTTCCTAATCCACTTAGGAATAGGAATTCAATCAGCCTTGGGACATGTAAGCTAACTCTATATCTATAAATAGGGTGTGGCAAGGCTTATTTTGAGATAGGAAAAAACAGCCAGAGACAGCCAAGAGTTTTGAGATTTGTTCTAGGGTTTGCAAAAGTTCTGTAATCTCTATTATTAATCAAAGGAGCGGTGATTTCTCTAGGTAGAGAAATCACAACTGGACGTAGGCAAAAGTTCTGCCGAACCAGTATAATTCTTGTGTGTCTAAGTTTTCTAATATTTGCTAGTTTAGTTTATTGTCGTTGGTTTCATTAAAGAACAAGATCTAGTAGCAAGTTATTTAACAGTATGGGCTTTTTCGGGCATCCGAGATCGTTTAATAGCCAGAAATCCAGTTTTAAAGTTTTTACTGTTTTTGGAAACTTTGTTATTTTCTTGTTTTAATTTCTTTATTTATTCCTGGGGTTTCTAGGAGTATTTAAACATATTTTACCCGTGGCTAGAGTTATTGTTGTGAAATTATTGCAAGCGCACAATTCGCACAAGTAATATAGAAATAAGTAGAGTATCGTTCCCACGAAGACTGTAATTTCCCATTAATTACCAATTATGATTAATTCTAAAGTTTATTTGAACAGTTGATTAAGAAGATTGAATGATTTAAGTACCCTAAAACAATTATGAAAAATAGCAATTTAATAAATGATAGAAAATCAAGATGATAAGACACTAGAGCATCCGATTTCACCATAACCAATTCCACTTAATTCTTATAGCCAATTAACCCTAATTACTACCCATGTTGACAGTTGGTTTCTCCTAATTCATTCGATATCCCCTCTCGGGCTCAACCAAAAGTATTCTTAATTAACAACCCATTCTCTCTCGAGCAACGGTTTAGGAAATCAAGAACCCATTAAGTTCTATGAGAACCTGCAAGAAAACTGCATGAGTCATGTTAGTCCCTCTCGGGCACTCATTCAAGACATGGTATTTGTTACAAGAAGCAAACACCAAACATCTCCTCTCGGTCTCCGCTTGGATCATCAAATCAATTAAATATTGGCCAGATATTCAAAGCATTAAGAACAGTAACAAATACTCAACATGGAATAGTAATAAGAAATTAATATAACTATAAAAATTAAGTATTCATGGTTAGGCTACATCGTAGCCCTAGCAAGGATAATTAGTTCATGACAAAAGAAAAGATAAACAAGAGAATTGTTGTCATAAAACCGATTTGGCAGATGGACTTGATCTTCCGAGTCTCCACAGGAACACCTTCGAAAGCTCCTCAAGTAGTGTAGCAGCAAATCCTTGGCTCTCTCTCTGATGTTTCTCTGGGTGTATGAAAGTTGGTGGAAAAGTATGGTATATGGGAGGATGATGGTCTGAAGAGATCCCTTAGGGTGATCTTATATAGTGTAAAACAACTAAACCCTACTATTAAAAGGTCTGGAAAAACTCTCCTAAAGCTAAACAAAATCCCAAACAATTAAGGAAACAAATTAGGAAAGAATCCTTCTTTGACTTGGAAACACGTCAGCCAACTTGCACGCACGTTTTGGGGTCGTTCCACTTCCTAGAAAATTCTGGAAAAATATTAGAAACGTAGCATTATGTCTAAGCTTTCCAGGCATATATTACACGCCACTAGGAAAAATCGGAAAGATCTTCAACTCTTCAATCTTCCACAGCAGTGCAGTTCTGACAGGATTTCAACTTAGGTTGTCTTGACTTGCAAGTCTGGAGCATTTGGCTTAGTAGAAAATTATGAAACTTTGACACAATGATCTTCAATGTCGTAGCTTTCTTCTCCAATTGGCCTTGCGCTAAAATTCATTCGAAAAGTCGATTTTCAGTGGAAATCCTTCCAAGAGCGCAGAATCGCTGAAAATAAGGAAAGTAAGGTAATAATGCTCTTTTTAATTAACTTTCCCTACAAAAACCAAATAAAAGAGGTATAAAAATATAGGAAATAATACACTTATCAGTTATGTTTTGTTATTCCATTTATCAAATAAACTTTGAGGTTTCCTTATATCTTCTTGGTTGATTCCAGAGTTTCATGTTCTAGACTAAGGTTTTAACCATTTATTTGTCACGCTATGTCACCAACTTTCATTTGCTTCCATGTTTTTGTACTTCATGCAAAGCAAGCATAGCAAAACATTAATGAAAATTATTGGAAAATTCCAATAGAAGGCCAGAAGATAGCGTAGGTTGACAAGTAAACAAGAATATATATAAGACCCTTTCTTCACCAATAGAGTTAGATTTTAATCACCCTCTCTTTAATAATCAACATTGTTTATTCTCTCTCACCATAGCAAGGCCTTGCAAATTCCAACCCACTGACCAAAAAGCATTAATATATCATTCTCTCTCACATTGTTAATCAGATTTCTTTCTTTTCCTTTTCTACTCAGTTTTCTCAGCAACCGAACAGAGAAAAAGAAAACCCCTCAAAGCATTAATATATCAACAATGCACAGCGCGAATAGAGAAACGGAACATTTCTCCTTAACGCCACATAAAGTCTCTGTCTTTGTTTTGTGTGTACAGAGTTAGTCTACTGGATCGTTGATGCTTCCCTCTTGTTTCGTCAGAAGATTTCGTCCATTGTAAGAAAATTGAAAAAGAGCCCAAAAATTATATAAATAAAGAAACGATTGGGCCTAAAAGCTATTCAAGTCGAGTTATGGATCCGCCGGTGGCCCAATCTTATGGGAAGAATTAGTGAGGCCAGGTCTGACTGAGTGACATTGCAAGATGATGTCCATGATGATGGGTTTGGTGTTCACCAAAAAAAGATGATGGGTTTTGTGTCCTTCTCAAAGATCAAATTTTCTACTTTTGGTAATTATTTAATTTAGATGACCAATAAATTATTATTATTTAATTTCGCTCCGTTTTCCTGTCCTCAAGCGTCTAAGCACCCCAAAAAAGAAGTCTAATTAAGCATCATCCTGAATTTGCCTGTTTTACCTTTTACCTACCCATCAGCATTAAAAAGGATACCCTTTTGGTTACCCATCACCATCCTGAAAGAGTTGTGCATGAATTGGACCATGCATGCATGCATCGACGTCCAAATAATTGGAATTTTGGGTGGGACTAAATTATATTGGATAGCTCATGGACTTCCAACAAGTTAAAGAAGATCCAGACGTAGACTGCAACGTATTATATTATTGCAACGGACAAATTTGGACCACCGGAGGAGGACCGTCATGTGAATTGTGCAATCTCAATGTCATGATCACTTAGAAAATATGAAGCTGTACAAAACATGTAGGGCATTAAATAAAGACGACCCCAATTCAGACAAGTTGCTCATCACTTATCTGAAGTCTTGGTCAAGCCATGCCACTTTATCCTGTAGGTCCAATCACCATAATATTTTCACCAATTTTAGCGACAACCAAATATTTTCACATACTCGCATTTTGTGTTTCAGTGATTAAATCAAAGACAAGTACACAATTATATTTTACTATACTCTTTGGAAATAATAGGACCGATAGATGTGAATTGAAATATATAGATTAACTAGCTTTTAATTTAGTGATAATGTTTTTCCTAATGTTGGAAGAGGTTTTAAATTTGAATCTTCTCTCAATCGTTGATTAAAAACTGTGAATTTGAGATCATATAATGAAAGTGCAAGTTACAAAGAGTTTGTAGTATTTTTCAGTGATTTTTTTTTAAAATTAGAACGATATTTTGGTGAATTTTGGATCTAAAGGTCTACCTTGAACTAGGTCTGTGAGCGAAAGGCAAGAATTAAGAGGCCGAGTCCAAGTTAGGAGGTCGTAAATACCGATTTTTAATAGAAAACAACATCGAGAGTTGTAATATTTTATTGGAAACTTAAAACAAACAAGTGTAATATTTTATTAATTTAAGTTACAATTAGTTTTGTACTTATTATATTTAAATCAATAGTCACCGATGCAAATAATTTGTTACCAACAAGGGTAAGAATAAAGCAAACTCATTGACCATATACCCAAATGTCAGAAAGACTGATGAAAACGTGACTATTGTCCTTTTTTTTAGCAGTGTAAAATTGAAATGGATATCTGGAGCATATTAGAGCATCTTCGAGGAAGTATATTATGCGAAAAAGGCATGAAGTATACCAAAAAAGTAGAGTACATTATACCTTATATATATATATATATATATATCACTTTTCAATTCAAGGTGATTTGTATGTTTTTTTAAAAAACTTTAATTACAAACGTGTAAAATAAGTCGTTGTATCTAGAAATGTTGTTTGTCACATCCTCATTTAAAACAAATGTCTAAGAGAAATAAAAAAGATACATTACTTCTCTCTCTTCCTTTCCTGGACCTGTCTATTTTTTTTAATTTTGTTGCATTATCTTCTTATTTCTTTCTTTCTCGTGTTGAGATATTCTTGTGAGCAACTTTGGCCCGTGATTGTGACTCAAGTCTTCATGACAAATGAAGCTTTATGTTCAGGGGTTATGTTGTCTATTTATTCGCTCATCACAAAAGCTGATCACTCCAAAAATCTAGACAAAGCAATTGTGGGAAAAGAAAATGAGAACAACATTAAGGAGGAAAAATCATGTTCACACTAAGCTTTAGTAGTGAGCAGCTTAGTGCTTCATGATCATGACTAATCTGAAAAAGTTGTGCATGAATTAGACAATGCATGCATGCATCGACGTCCAATAATTGGAATTTTGGGTGTGACTAAATTATATTGGATATAGTTCATGGACTTCCTACAAGTTAGAGACGACCCAGACGTAAATTGCGCAATTTATTATATTATTGCAACAGACAAATTTGTACCGCTGGAGGAGGACAATCATGTGAATTGTGCAATGCCAATGTCATGATCACTCAGAAAATATGAAGCTTTGCAAAACATGTAGGGCATTAAAATAAAGACGACCCCAATTCAGACAAGATGCTTTCAATTTTTTAAGAGCATCCAGATGCTTTCAAATTTTTGGAATTTGTAAAAGGATTGAATTGGACCATGCATGCATGTATGCATCGACGTCCAAATAATTGGAATTTTGGGCGGGACTAACACTATTGCAACAGACAAATTTATTCAAATTAAGAAGGACCATCATGTGTAAATTAATGTCCAATGTATATCACATGCTCACTCAAAAAGTAAATAAGATAAGCATCTCTAATCCAAATGGGGAGATGGAAATTTGGACATGTAGATAAGATAAGCATAAGTGAATTCTCTATCTCCAGCATTATTTGGTCCAGTCAAAATTAAATGTCAACAAAGAAAAAGTTGATTGCAACGTTTGCTATCCAAGCCAGTAACGCTATATATAACTAGTGAATAGAAAAAGTTGATTGCAACGTTTGCTATCCAAGCCAGTAACGCTATATATAACTAGTGAATAGAAAGCATTATTATGTCCGTCGCTACATAATTTAGCAACTTAGGGCGATGCACCATCCATAATTTGCTTATCAATTACTTTACTTATATGCTGTGAATGGTTCAATCCATGAATAGAATTAAAAACAATCATTTCGTGAAACAATTCGATGTCTCTAGTCTTACTGTTATGCTAATTAATTACCGTAAAAAAGGTTCCGATTTTGGTCGTTTTGACTATGCATTCCATAAATAATAAATAAAGACGACCTCATTTCAGACTTAACTTATGAAAAGCCTACTTTGGAGGAAGCAGGAAATTAAAGTGGAAAATATTACATTAACAGAACTACAATGCATGCATTCTTTCTATTTATATTTATATTTATATTTTTCATAGGTACATTATTGGAAATGTAATTTACATATATTTTTTTTGGTTTGCAATTTTAGGAGGCGATATGTGAGAGGGAATGACAACCAAAAGAAATGGGGTGATTGATATACTATTAATAGTGAGTATTAATTACAATTATGGCAGTTAATGAAATGCTTGAAATAAATTATAAATAAAATATGAAGTCTGGTGGCAATGATGTAAAAACATAGGAATACTACGACTACTTATATCCTACTAGTCATTTAAATTTGAAATTGGGTTTTACACATAGATTTATAGAGTTATGGGTATATGTCTAGGAAATAGAAAATGTAGGGATCTATATTGGACAAACCCAAATAATAATTATAGTTTTTTTTTTTGGTCAAGTATAATCATTTTAGGTTAGCAAAGGCATTTCCGCTCTCTATAATAGGCCAGGCTTTGCCTCAGTTTCCTCAGGAAAACAATTAATACATAACGTACGTATACATGGCCTTTCAATTTGGGATCCTTACTCAACTTTCAACAATGTTGCTGGTGGTACTTGTACTAGCAGCTACAAGTTCTGTAGCAACAACAAGAGCAAGCGCAAGACGAGGAGGAGAAGAAGATGAAAAAGCTATAGCCCTGCCTGGCTGCAAAGACAAATGTGGTAATCTCAGAATTCCATACCCATTTGGCATAGGTCACGGTTGTTACTCCCGACCAGAATTCAGCATCACCTGCAATGATTCCAATGATGAGCCCACAACCCGATTGATGAAAACCCGTATGATTGTCACCAACATATCCCTTGAACAGGGTGAGCTGCACATAATGCAGTTAGTAAACCGAGTTTGTTATGACCACCAAGGCAAGCCAATCGACACCAAAGACCAAAGCGAAGGCGGGCTCAGTGTGATTCCTCCTTACCAGGGCCGGCCCTTGGCCAGGGCAACCAGGGCCACCGCCCGGGGCCCACGATTGAGAAGGGCACAAAAAAAATTTATATTAGCTTATATATATGTATATGATCAGACAAAAAAATATATATATATGTATATGCAAAACAAAATTATAAGTGCTCATAAAAAAATAAAATAACTAAAAGTAATGGGTATGGCTACATTATATTGCCCCTATGCTCAACTGGTGTTTCACAAAAAAAAATTATATTAGCTTATATATATGTATATGATCAGACAAAAAAATATATATATGTATATGCAAAACAAAATTATAAGTGCTCATAAAAAAATAAAATAACTAAAAGTAATGGGTATGGCTACATTATATTGCCCCTATGCTCAACTGGTGTACATATTACCTTATTTCCATTTTCAACATTTAAGTAAATGTCTTTATCCTTTTACTTTCATTTATTTTTATATTACTCCATTTACTTAAGTTTACAATGTAAATAAGGAAGTACCCCCCATTTGGATTCAAATAAAAATACAAGAAAATCAAACTCCCACCAAATAAAAATATGAAAAATCGATTTTAGTGCAAAATACGATTTATACTAAAAATGATGGCTGATTAAGTCAATATATACTTCATACTAAAATTCCATAAAATCAAGTTTTCTTATTTGATGTGTAAGGAATAAAAGCCGCCAAAAATTATCTTGAGAAAATGATTATTCCGAAAAACCATTTTTCATACTTAGTCAATATTGCACCTCCGCTAAAAATATTATGGGTCCGCCAATAGTGGCAGGCATAAGAATTCTCTCTCTCTCTCTCTCTCTCTCTCTCTCTCACCCAAAGCACGCATCTCCTTCCTAGGTTTCTCTTGTTGGCGCTAAATCTGAACAGATAGAGATGAGTGCAACTTACAAGTGGGATGGACGATCAAGAGATCGATTGGATGTTGGATGCCGATTCTTCCTGTCCTTGGATGCCGATCCTGAATAGAAAGAAGTCGGGACTCGTAAGGTCTATGGAACCGGTGTGGAACCAGCCTAAGACCCTCCGATGCCGAAGTAAGTTTGTTGTTTTAAGAGCTCTTGCTGTTGACCATATAGAAGTATAAAAGTCAAGCTGAAAAGTCTTACCCCTTTGTTGATGGTGAAGGGGTGTATTTATAGAGGGCATTTAGTATGCTTGTGGTGTTCATTTCCGATGTGGGACTCGTGGGAGGGCCCTGTGAGGTTGACACGAGTCCTTAGATATTTCGGGCGGGTGCTTCAAGGCTGATTATGTACAATCGGTATGGGGTGCCGATTGTAGACGAGCTGGGCCTGCAGCAGCCGTTGGTAGCTTTCAGACAATGCCATCGGTAGCCGATGCCGATTGTTCGATGCCTTGGGTACTTGGGTGGGTTTAGATGATCCACGTGTCGTTGTATGAGTGGAGGGTCAGATATGGTACAAACAGTAGTCCCCCAAGTTGCCGATTGAGAAGCTTCTCGGTTGGGGACTTGAATGTGTATTCGGCATTCTGACCCGGACACAATGGTCCCATAGTTGCCGATGGTGGTATGTAGTCCCCCAAGTGCCCAAGGGAGTGAGCTTGGATAAGAGATGGCATGATGTGCCGATGGCCGAAGGCTGAAGCTGATGGCTGAAGCTGATGGCCGAAGCTGATGGCCGAAGGCTGATGGCCGAAGCTGATGGCCGAAGCTGATGGCTTTGAGAAAAGGCGCTGGAGAAGTGTCTCCTAGAAGGTGCCGTTCGGCATGGCTGAAGCTGATGGCCGAAGGCTGATGGCCGAAGGCTGAAGCTGATGGCTGATGGCCGAAGGCTGAAGCTGATGGCTGAAGCTGATGGCCGAAGCTGATGGCCGAAGGCTGATGGCCGAAGCTGATGGCCGAAGGCTGATGGCCGAAGCTGATGGCCGACGCTGATGGCTTTGAGAAAAGGCGCTGGAGAAGTGTCTCCTAGAAGGTGCCGTTCGGCATGGCTGAAGCTGATGGCCGTTGGCTGATGGCCGAAGGCTGAAGCTGATGGCCGAAGCTGATGGCCGAAGGCTAATGGCCGAAGCTGATGGCTTTGAGAAAAGGCGCTGGAGAAGTGTCTCCTAGAAGGTGCCGTTCGGCATGGCTGAAGCTGATGGCCGAAGGCTGATGGCCGAAGGCTGATGGCCGAAGGCTGAAGCTGATGGCTGATGGCCGAAGGCTGATGGCCGAAGGCTGATGGCCGAAGGCTGAAGCTGATGGCCAAAGCTGATGGCCGAAGGCTGATGGCCGAAGCTGATGGCCGAAGGCTGATGGCCGAAGGCTGAAGCTGATGGCCAAAGCTGATGGCCGAAGGCTGATGGCCGAAGGCTGATGGCCGAAGGCTGATGGCCGAAGGCTGATGGCCGAAGGCTGATGGCCGAAGGCTGATGGCCGAAGCTGATGGCCGACGCTGATGGCTTTGAGAAAAGGCGCTGGAGAGGTGTCTCCTAAAAGGTGCCGTTCGGCATGGCTGAAGCTAATGGCCGAATGCTGATGGCCGAAGGCTGAAGCTGATGGCTGATGGCCGAAGGCTGATGCTGATGGCTGAAGCTGATGGCCGAAGCTGATGGCCGAAGGCTGATGGCCGAAGCTGATGGCCGAAGGCTGATGGCCGAAGGCTGATGGCCGAAGCTGATGGCCGAAGGCTGATGGCCGAAGGCTGAAGCTGATGGCCAAAGCTGATGGCCGAAGCTGATGGCTTTGAGAAAAGGCGCTGGAGAAGTGTCTCCTAGAAGGTGCCGTTCGGCATGGCTGAAGCTGATGGCCGAAGGCTGATGGCCGAAGGCTGATGGCCGAAGGCTGATGGCCGAAGGCTGAAGCTGATGGCTGATGGCCGAAGGCTGAAGCTGATGGCTGAAGCTGATGGCCGAAGCTGATGGCCGAAGGCTGATGGCCGAAGCTGATGGCCGAAGGCTGATGGCCGAAGGCTGATGGCCGAAGCTGATGGCCGAAGGCTGATGGCCGAAGGCTGAAGCTGATGGCCGAAAGCTGATGGCCGAAGGCTGATGGCCGAAGGCTGATGGCCGAAGCTGATGGCCGAAGGCTGATGGCCGAAGGCTGAAGCTGATGGCCAAAGCTGATGGCCGAAGGCTGATGGCCGAAGCTGATGGCCGAAGGCGGATGGCCGAAGGCTGAAGCTGATGGCCAAAGCTGATGGCCGAAGGCTGATGGCCGAAGCTGATGGCCGAAGGCGGATGGCCGAAGGCTGAAGCTGATGGCCGAAGGCTGATGGCCGAAGCTGATGGCCGAAGCTGATGGCTGAAGGCTGATGGCCGAAGGCTGATGGCCGAAGGCTGATGGCCGAAGCTGATGGCTGAAGGCTGATGGCCGAAGGCTGATGGCCGAAGCTGATGGCCGAAGGCGGATGGCCGAAGGCTGAAGCTGATGGCCGAAGGCTGATGGCCGAAGCTGATGGCCGAAGCTGATGGCTGAAGGCTGATGGCCGAAGGCTGATGGCCGAAGGCTGATGGCCGAAGCTGATGGCTGAAGGCTGATGGCCGAAGGCTGATGGCCGAAGCTGATGGCTTTGAGAAAAGGCGCTGGAGAGGTGTCTCCTAGAAGGTGCCGTTCGGCATGGCTGAAGCTAATGGCCGAATGCTGAATCATTGAGGGGATGTGAAGACATCACACACGCCAAATGATGCAAGGGGTGCCGAAGGCCGATGGCAGATGCCGAATCATTGGGGGGATGTGAAGACATCGCACGCGCCGAATGATGCAAGGGCGCCGAAGGCCGAAGGCAGATACCGAATCATTGGGGGGATGTGAAGACATCGCACACGCCGAATGATGCAAGGGCGCCGAAGGCCGAAGGCAGATACCGAATCATTGGGGGGATGTGAAGACATCGCACACGCCGAATGATGCATGGGCGCCGTAGGCCGAAGGCAGATGCCGGATCATTGGGGGGATGTGAAGACATCGCACGCGCCGAATGATGCAAGGGCGCCGAAGGCCGATTGTAGGAGGTGCCGAGGGCATGGCTCAAAAGGGTGCCGAGAGCACTCGTGAAGGAGAACGACATAGCGTTTTGTGTCGTTTCCCACAGACGGCGCCAATCTGTTGGCGCTAAATCTGAACAGATAGAGATGAGTGCAACTTACAAGTGGGATGGACGATCAAGAGATCGATTGGATGTTGGATGCCGATTCTTCCTGTCCTTGGATGCCGATCCTGAATAGAAAGAAGTCGGGACTCGTAAGGTCTATGGAACCGGTGTGGAACCAGCCTAAGACCCTCCGATGCCGAAGTAAGTTTGTTGTTTTAAGAGCTCTTGCTGTTGACCATATAGAAGTATAAAAGTCAAGCTGAAAAGTCTTACCCCTTTGTTGATGGTGAAGGGGTGTATTTATAGAGGGCATTTAGTATGCTTGTGGTGTTCATTTCCGATGTGGGACTCGTGGGAGGGCCCTGTGAGGTTGACACGAGTCCTTAGATATTTCGGGCGGGTGCTTCAAGGCTGATTATGTACAATCGGTATGGGGTGCCGATTGTAGACGAGCTGGGCCTGCAGCAGCCGTTGGTAGCTTTCAGACAATGCCATCGGTAGCCGATGCCGATTGTTCGATGCCTTGGGTACTTGGGTGGGTTTAGATGATCCACGTGTCGTTGTATGAGTGGAGGGTCAGATATGGTACAAACATCTCTAAACAAGGATTTTCTTATTAGGCTTTTGGTTTTTGTCTCAAATGCTGAGGAAGGCTATTTCAATCGATTCTCATACTTGCAAATTGCAATACACTAGTTAATGAGTTTTGTCAAATTGGGTCGGTAATTATTTAGAATGGGTTATGGATAATTTGGTTTGATGGGGATTAGGTGTCTTGAGAGCTAGCTGGGTGAGTGGGTGCTATTCGGCTTGTGGTAGATGGTGGTTGCTAGGTGGCTGGTGGTGTTTGGGTGGTGGCTTGTTTGGTGCAGCCTGGGAAGGAAGTGATGAAGTTTTTCATGTTTTTTTAATATTCTAAAATAATTTTTTTAAATTGTTAACTCATCTTAAGTGTAACTTATAAGGACTTATAAGGACTTATGTAACTCATCTTAAGTGTAAATCCTTATAAGTCCTTATAAGTTACACTTAAGATGAGTTACATAAGTCCTTATAAGTTATTTTACAAAAAGATAAACTTGTCTTTAAAATTTTAAAGATATGGTGGGTGGGAAAATAGGACAAGATGATGGAAATAGCAGCACTCAATTAATTATTTGATTAAAAATAATAATAATTTATGAATAAAGGGCACACTCTTAGAGTTTTGCCCTGGGCCTTCAATCACCCAGGGCCGGCCCTGCCAACAAGTAAATAATAGTCTGCAACATTATTGCAACGCACGAATTTGTAATGATGTAGGAGGAGGACCATGTGTTCCCTCGAACTCATGAATCATTCGACATATATATGTCAGTACAACAATACAGTAATATTGATGTAAACAATATACCAGTAGAATTGAGTCACTTTTTTCTGATGCTTGGAGCATAAAATAAAGAGGAATCCTAAGGACCACAACCCCCAGTAGTTTGTTTATTTTTCCAAAAAATCCAAAACATATTGCTGAGAGGTATAATAAAAACCTGAATTGCCTGTTTTACCCTTTTACCAACCCAGCAGCTTAATAACTTCTCTCTTCCTTTTCTCAACCTGTCTCTTTTCTTATTTTATAACATTATCTTCTTATTCCATTTTATTTATTTATTTGAGATCATGAGATTTGGCTTGCTAGCACTTCCTTTATTCTTAATTCGTTCTACAAACTTTTTTTTTGAAAATTAGCGATAAGATTACTAAGAGGACGAGTTACATCAGGTCGGCAAGCAACAAATCCTGAATAAAATTAGGAGGTTGCTCTCAAAAACAAGCATTATGAATAGAAAGCGCAAAACGAGCCAAACAGTGTGCTACGTTATTTCCGTATCTGGATACATGGGAAAGAGAACAAAGATCCCATCGAGCAAGGAGAAATCGAGCATCATCAAAGATCCCATCGACCCTAATTCGTTCTACAAACTTGGCTGCAACGTTTGCTGTCCAAGCCAATTACGCTATATATGACTGGTGTGATGCACGAGGTCATCATGTATTGCAAGTTGTTTTGTAAACATATATGTGCAACTTAGGGCGATGCACCATCCATGAATAGAATTAAAAACAATTATTTCGTGAAATTTTTTGATGTCTCTAGTCTTATTGTTATGCTATAAATCACAGTAAAAAAAGGCTCTGATTTATGCATTCCATAAATACTAAATAAAGACAACTTCATGGTGCGTTTACTAATCAGGAATTAGAATTCTCATCAGAAATTGAATACCACCTAGAGAAGAGGAGAAGATTCCTGCGTTTACTTCCACTAGTAAAAAAAACCCCTTGCGCGACCAAACTTTGCGCAACGAAACACAAATCGTCGCACAAAGTCACTTTGCGCGACGAAATAATAATCTTCGTCTCGCAAAGTGTTTACAAAAATAAATAAAATAAAAAATTATTTGTAAAAATTTGTGGATGACTTTGCGCGACGAAATAATAATCTTCGTCTCGCAAAGTGTTTACAAAAAATAAATAAAATAAAACATTATTTTTTAAATTTTTTGGATGACTTTGCGCGACGAAATAATAATCTTCGTCTCGCAAAGTGTTTACAAAAATAAATAAAATAAAAAATTATTTTTAAAAATTTGTGGATGACTTTGCGCGACGAAATAATAATCTTCGTCTCGCAAAGTGTTTACAAAAAATAAATAAAATAAAACATTATTTTTAAAAAATTTTGGATGACTTTGCGCGACGAAATAATAATCTTCGTCTCGCAAAGTCTTTACAAAAATAAATTTTAAAACAAAATTATTTTGTTAGAAAAATATATTGTTGTAGTTCGGATTGGGTTTTTGTTAGAAAATATATATTTTAAATTGACGATCGAATTGGTTCATTGTATTCATATAGGGTCAAGGAGTGTAGCTGTAAAAAATCATCGAAATCGATATTGAAATAACCGTTAAATCGTGATTTTTCGTTTATAACCGTCGAAAAGTTTTGTCCTATTACTTGATCTCTGAATGTTTATTTTTTCCGATTTTTGGCGTATATGATCTCGAAGTATAAACAAACAAGTTTGACGGTTGGATCGTTGAAACTAGTTTTGTAGAATGCATATGCCATCAAAACAATATATTCACTAACAATTAAGAGTTTATTTATACTTTCATTAAATACAACATAAGATTTTGTAGTATCCACTAGTGTAAATATTTTAAATTGAAGATCAAATTGAGTCATTGTATTCATATAGGGTCAAGGAGTGTAGCTGTAAAAAATCATCAAAATCGGAGTTAAAATAACCGTTAAATCGTGATTTTTGTTTATAACCATCGAAAAGTTTTGTCCCATTACGTGATCTCTGAATATTTATGTTTTCTGATTTTTGGGGTATACGATCTAGAAGTATAAACAAACAAATTTGACGGTTGGATCGTTGAAACTAGTTTCATAGAATACATATGCCATCAAAACAATATATTCACTAACAATTAAGAGTTTATTTATACTTTTGTTAAATATAACATAAGATTTTGTGGTATCCACTAGTGTAAATATTTTAAATTGACGATCGAATTGGTTCATTGTATTCATATAGGGTCAAGGAGTGTAGCTGTAAAAAATCATCAAAATCATAGTTGAAATAACCGTTAAATCATGATTTTTCGTTTATAACCGTCGAAAAGTTTTGTCCTATTACTTAATCTCTAAATGTTTATTTTTTCCGATTTTTGGCGTATATGATCTCGAAGTGTAAACAAACAAGGTTGACGGTTGGATCGTTGAACCTAGTTTCGTAGAATGCGTATGTCATCAAAACAATATATTCACTAACAATTAAGAGTTTATTTATACTTTCATTAAATACAACATAAAATTTTGTGGTATCCACTAGTGTAAATATTTTAAATTGAAGATCAAATTGAGTCATTGTATTCATATAGGGTCAAGGAGTGTAGCTGGAAAAAATCATCAAAATCGGAGTTAAAATAACCGTTAAATCGTGATTTTTGTTTATAACCATCGAAAAGTTTTGTCCCATTACGTGATCTCTGAATGTTTATTTTTTCTGATTTTTGGGGTATACGATCTCGAAGTATAAACAAACAAAATTGACGGTTGGATCGTTGAAACTAGTTTCATAGAATACATATGCCATCAAAACAATATATTCACTAACAATTAAGAGTTTATTTATACTTTTATTAAATATAACATAAGATTTTGTGGTATCTACTAGTGTAAATATTTTAAATTGACGATCGAATGCAGTCATTGTATTCATATAGGGTCAATGAGTGTAGCTGTAAAAGATCATCAAAATCAGAGTTGAAATAACCGTTAAATCTTGATTTCTCTTTTATTACCGTCGAAAAGTTTTGTCCCATTAATTGATCTCTTAATGTTTATTTTTTCTGAATTTTGGCGTATATGATCTCGAAGTATAAACAAACAAGTTTGACGGTTGGATCGTTGAGTAGCTTTAAATTTGTTTATTTTGTACGTATAACACTTAAGAAATTGAATAGTATATATATTTATTAGTAGCTTTAATTTTTTTTAAAGACTTTGCGCGACCAATATATAGTATTTCGTCGCGCAAAGTATACTCTAAAAATTTGGGCGAGTACCAAAAATGGGAATTAAAAAAAAAAAAAAATTACGACTTTGCGCGACCAATATATAAGGTTTCGTCGTGCAAAGTATACTCTAAAAATTTGGGCGGGTACCAAAAATGGGAAATTAAAAAAAAAAAAATTACGACTTTGCGCGACCAATATATAAGGTTTCGTCGCGCAAAGTAGATAATATTCGTCGCGCAAAGTAGATAATATTCGTCGCGCAAAGTATTTAATATTCGTCGCGCAAAGTGGTTAGTATTCGTCGTGCAAAGTAGTTATAATTCGTCGCGCAAAGTGGTTAAGATTCGTCGCTCAAAGATACTTTGAGCGACATTAGTTTTCGTCGCGCAAAGTCTTATCATTCGTCGCGCAAAGTGGTTTTGGGCGACAAAGAATATTTTTCGTCGCGCAAACCCTTTCTTGACGATCTTTGCGCGACCAAAATTTCGTCGCTCAAAGTTTGCGTGACGAAATTGTACTTTGCGCAACAAACTTATTTCGTCGCGCAAAGTGTTTTTTGTAGTAGTGTTCATATCAAGGAATTGAAAAGTAAGTGGGATCCACACAAAATTAGGAATTAAATTCCTGATTTTGGAGGAATTCCATTTTTGGGTGGGAGGTGGTATTCTAATTCTTAGAAAACTAACTCATTAGGAATTCATGTTTTTAAACCATTATATCCTCACACAATTTTCAAAATTCCAAATTTGTCATCTACTTTAACCCAACAACGAGGACATTTTAGTAATTAGTACCACTCCTACCCTAATTTTATATGGTTTAGTAAACAACTTCAATAGGAATTCAGAATCTAATTATCCTCCATCCAACTCCTCCTCAATTCAATTCATCCTCAATTCAACTCCTCCTAATCTAATTACGGATTAGTAAACATGCCATCAATTACAACATGTTTAGAACAGCCACGCGGACGCTCATCTATCCGTAGACTTCATGTCTTTTTTTTCGGTTCATGTCAATGCATGCATTCTTTATCTGTGGGGTCAATTATTGTGTCTGCAATATTAAATGGGCTCCAACAAGTAATAGCCTGCAACGTTATTCCATCTCCACCATGGACCGTGAGGTGGAGCCAGCCAATAATAGTCTGCAACATTATTGCAGTTAACGCACTAATTTGTAATGATGATGAGGAGGACCATGTGTTCCATATGATTATGAGTGACTCGTGAATCACGATGAGCACCCTCGTGAAAGGTAATGAAGTTGCAACTTGCAAGAGGCATTACCACAAATACACTAATGCCAAAGTCGAACCCCAATCATGTGAAATTTCAGTTCATAAACCCCGTTTGGTTTATGGGAAATGAGGTTTGGGACTGGGAAATCAATTGTTTTCCCGTATTTGGTAAGTCCAGGCATGAGAATAATTGCTTGACACATGAGAAAGTATAGGAAAAAGTGAAGCCCTCCTCCTAACTTGGGTTTTATTTTCCCTCCTTAAGAGAAAATTTGGAAAAATGAGCCAACATTCAATGCACATTTTTCATGACCATTTTGTCAATATTAACAATTTTGAATTACAATATATCATTAAATGCATTATTTTATTTATTTATTTGATTTAATATGGGTATAATTAGAAAATTATACAAACCTTGCTTTCCATTCCTACTCAAAATAAATATAGGAAAAGAAATAAAGTGAAATATCTCAGTTACTTTCCCAACATTACCAAACGTGAGAAAGGAATCTTCTATTTCCCCTCAAATCCGTTCTGTAAACCAAACTAAGCTTAGACTCTCAAGAGTGCACTTAATTCGTTCTACAAACTTCCATCCCTAGCTGACTGGAAAATCACATGGTGGCAGTTTTCCTTTCCTAAAGTTTCTAAGTAACCAAACAACACAGAATAAAAACCTAAAGTGATGCATAAATTATCAAGTTTTATGTTCATGGATTATAATTGAATTTTGAGCTATCATTATTGCAATGGACAAATTTGTACCAATGGAGCACCATGTGAATTATTTAACCCCACAATTTAAAAACAAAAGGTAGATCAATTGTGAAATATCATCAGCTTTTAGATAAGCATTCTATCTCTAGTACTTATTGTCCAATCAAAATCCATCACGAACAAAGATTCTATGAATGGAATGGAGATATGGTTGGCGTGATGCATGGGGTCGTGTGTCGCAAGTATTTGTAGTATTTTCTCCATTTATGCAGGAAAACTTTTTGTAAACATTACTGATCAGTGACCACATCTCAAATTCAAATGGATCCCACATATTGTCTCGCCCTTCCTTTCCTTTCTTTCATCTTTATTTTAATACATTATCTCTTATGCCTTTATTTTTTCTTTTTGATCATGAGATTTTTCTACTAGTAAAGTCACCATCACCATCCTCATACAATTAGTCTTGGCTTGGCTTGGCTTGGCTGGGTAGCAATTCCTTTAATAAAGACATATATCAACATCGGCATACTGTTTTGTGTCATTCATAATCATATTTTTTTATTATATAAAACTCAACATCACTTTGATCGCGTTATTTTAGTAATGCCATCTCCAGCCATTGGCCATAGGCCAAATATAGCCCTAAACTATTGCAAAATTCATTTCCTAACAAAAATTGGCCAAATTTGGAAAGACCCACATTTAGCTCATTAGCCCTTCAACCAGGCCACTTATAGCACAGTTATAGCCTACGCCAAATTTTTTTGTGGGCTCAGCGCATGTGCTTTGCAAGAAAAAAAAAGTATCATGCACGAGCGTGAGCATGAAACATCTCGTGCAACCACTGGTGGACCTAAGAATTTTTTAACGTAAGTGAAATTTTTAAAGGCTAAAAGCTTGAACAAGAAAAAGGAGTGGGCTATAACTTATATAGTATATCAATTAATATGAAAATTAATATCAAATCGTCAATTAATATGAAAATCAATATGAAATCATTAATTGATCTAACGAGAATCAATATCAATTAATCTAACGAAAATAAATATCAAATTATCAATTGAACAAACAAATAATAATTGATCATACCTCGAGTCTTGTGCCACACAACCTCTTCTTATTCGAGTTTGCTAATCATACGAATACAAAAATAGCCAAATAAAAAATAATAGTAATTATTATTATTATTATAAAAAAAACATATTATAAAGAAATAACAAAGAAAAACAAACCAGTAGAAATGTTGGGTGGTTGTTGAGGAAGAAAAACAAAAAACCAGACCTTGAGTCAAAGCTCTTAAGCCTCGAGTATCATACTTTGATTATTATATATCAATAATAATCAAGTTATCATCAATTCAACGGTAGGCTTGGGATAGGATAGGCAAGGGTGATTGTTTGTCTTCAATTCAAGTTATAAGTCATAGGCAGGTTACATCTTTCTTCTTCTTCTTCTTTTTTCTTTTTATGCCCTGGCCCAAAACGCACACAGCAGCGCAGCAAAGAATAGAAAAAACACAGTTTGCTAAGTCATTTAATCAAACCGATGGTGGGCACCTTTAAGGCAGACCAAAGGGGCAATTTCCGGTGACTCCAAAGCTTTTTCGGACGATGGGAGGTGGAGATGCATCTCTTTGCACTTATATAGTTCACCACTGTACATATACTAGTGGGGCTCACTTCAATTGGAGAGGTGATCAACAATGTAATTAATAAAAATAATAAAATAATATTATTCTATAAAATTCCCCGTAGACCCGAAGTATTTTTTATTTATTTATGTATAATGGGATATGAAGTATTAAAAATGTACAAGGGAGACCGCAGTTAGCATTCCTCTTAATGAAACACATACCTCACATCAACACTCAATAAGCCCACGTGGTAGTATGTGTTCAATCATCCAAGGCTCAATCTATCTTTTTTTCTTAGTTTTCTTTTTCTGAAGGATAATGCTTCCGGAGGAACTCATTCTTACCTAATAATGTGGCTAAATCGTAAATGACTAATTAGTGTAGTGGTTTGACATAATTACTCCCTCAAGTAAGGTCATGAGTTCAAGTTCTAGTATCTGTGTAGTATGTGTGAGTTTAGTATATTATCGCATCTCTCAATAGGAAATATCTTTTTTTTATAAAATAATCAACCACAACTTCACATGTCTCCTTTTTCTTGTTGTTAAATTCTCAAAAGTGTTTTTTATTCTTTTAAATTCACACGCCTCTCCATACCAGCCTAGCCTTTTTGATAGGTTAAAATGACACTTGGCAACCAATGATTGGATTTATAATAAGAAAAATCACATGCCTTGGTTAAAAATCTCATGTTGGAAATATTTGGCCTCATATGGACAAAGCATTGTGATGTAGATGCTGATTTTCCTATTGATGCCCATTATAAATGAATGCACAAAATATCTTGGTTTTGTAGCCTCATAAACTATTCAATGTATTTAACTTTCTAGAACATATCCATGTCCTAATTTCTAAAGATGAGCTAAGAGGAATTACATACATGACAACTAATGATATGCATGCAATGCATACATAAAAATATTACCTTCACTGAGCTTGATTGCACTGGGAAATTATGAATTTAATCTCGGCCACAATGGTCAACTTTACACTAACCTGGGCTAGCCTAAATTTTTTGAGCTTCATCATATATATGAGATTACATGAAGGCTAAAAACATTACCTAAACAAAACCTAAACAATTCCACTCGAATCTTTTTCTACTCTTCATCCTTGTGCACAGGTGAGCCAAACCAGCCCTTTGTTTTTTACGTTCCATCTCTAACCAAAATAACTCTTTTAACAAATAGTATGTTCTTCTTTTTCCCTCTTTTACATTCTTCCATGAATAGCTTCGATTCCAACACACTCTTCTTCCATGAATAGTTTTTTTTTAATTTTTAATTTTTATTTTAATGTTATGAAAAAAGATATTGTCAGTAATAAATCAGTTCTAGGTCTTTTTTTGGCGGGGGGGTGGGGGGTGTCAGAAAACAAATTCTTGGTCAGTCAACGAAGGTAAACAGAAGTCATTGCCCCTGTTTATAAACTTCACGAAATTGCCTAGTAAGCCCACAGCCTTTTTGGACTAGCAGAATAACCCTCTCTCCTCACAGATCATCCTTATTCTCTTCATCTGATGAAGTTTTATTGACCCAAAAGAGAAAACAAAAGAGGAAAAAGGAAACAAAGATCATCCCTATTCTCTTATTCTCTTGCCATTGCATCCAGTAAATAGCGTGGTAAGTGTGTTTGTCAGTTGAAGCTTAATTTCCTGAAATAAATATATGTAAACTCTCTCGCTATCTACATTCAAAGGCTTCTGTAGGTTTCTGTACGCTCTTGAAGTTATGTCTCTAAAGCGCCGTGTTGATCATCTGACCAAAATCATAAGGTTAGTTTTTGCAAGATGTGCCATTTAATAATATAAGATGATTATTTGGCGTGCCCCACTGAGTACCATCTCACTTTCTACGATATCGTAATGTATTTTAATTGACTTGTCATTTGATTTTGGGTTAGATGTACTCTAATTTGTTCAGTGTAGACTTATCTCAATTTTCTGATTGCACTTTTCTTTTAACTAGCGACGCACCAGGTAAATTGGCACAATGTCTCCCATCCAAAGTCAGAGAATTTCATCTTTCAGCTTCATTGTGGAACAAGATGATTGTAATTTCATGTGTTATTGCAATTTCCCTAGATCCCTTGTTCTTATACATTCCATTCATCGATGAGGGAAAGAAATGCCTTGGGATGGACAAAAGGTTGTGGAAAGTGGCTCTGATTTTGCGATCTGTAACGGATATGACTTTCGTGGTGGATATTGGATATCAAATCTATGAAGGTATGAAGAAAGCCTACAAGGAAATCAACCAAGGGAAGCAGGAATGGGAATTGGATTGGAAAACGACGTTAATAAGAAGAGATGAGATAATTCCATTTGCTAAGAATTTAGCTCGGGAGTTGAAGTGGTGTTGTTTGGTGACTGACCTTCTCTCTGTTTTTCCCATGCCACAAGTAATAAGAGAAATTTAAATTTTTGGTGTAAATTATGAGCTAGACAGCTTTAATTACAATGGACTTCTAACCCATTACTATTATTCTTTTGTGCAGCTTCTAGTAAAAGTTTTTTTCAAAATTTGGTGGGCCGGATATTCAGAACAGGGAAAGGTTATCAACTTTTTTGTTCTCAGCCAATATCTGCCAAGAATTTATCGAATTATCTTATCTTCTTCCGAACTTACAAGAACCATCGGAATATGGGTCAAAGCCTTATTCAATTTGTTTTTATACATTCTTGCTAGCAATGTAAGTTTTACTTCCATATCCTTTTATTTTAATACAGACTTATTTTGGTAATCGATAAATGCATGATGAAGCTTAGTTTGATTTACAATAAACGCATTATTGGAAAGTGACTACTGATGACGTAGAGTGAGTGTAGGTGTCAATGCAATTTCTCTCTCAATAGATTATCATATCGATGATTAATGCTTAGATCTATCAATTAATTAATTATGTTGTGGTTTTAGGTTCTTGGAGCCTTTTGGTATTTCTTTTCCATTCAACGAGAGACCTTCTGTTGGCACAAGGCTTGTGCAAATCAAACAAATCCCGAGGGATGCATGAGTACCTTTTATTGTGATCGTAACAATACTTCTACACCAAATATCACATTTTTTGATGAACATTGCAAAATAGATGTTCCATACAATGCTGCTGCACCGTTTGATTATGGAATATTTCTTGATTCCCTTAAGTCTGGTAATGCGGGGCAAATAAATTTTCCAACAAAGTTATGCTACTCTTTCTGGTGGGGTCTGAGAAATTTGAGGTTTGCTTGCACATGTATATCTATTTTAAAATTTCACCATTTTATTTTGTGTCCCCTGTATATTTTTTATACTAGATAAAAAAAGAAGAAGGGAGATTCACTATTATACTCAATATAGGGGCTCAATTTATTAAAAAAAAAAATCAACATAAAATGGACTTTAGGAACACACCAAAAACTCATTTACAACATAATAAAGAGGTTTCAAATTTCCTATAAATTACAAAACTGCCATCGGTTTCTTAAAACAAGCCCAACCCCCTCATTAAAAAAAAAATCAAAATACTAAATAGGACATCAAAGTAATTTAATGATCAAAATTGAATTCAATAGGGCCAGATGTCATTTTTTAGGTTTGTGTATAAAGATTAAATGGGTATATAACTAAATATCTCTTAAAAAAAGTCTTCAACAAAATATGATATCCTATTCCTCTTCTTCTTCTCTTTTTTATAAATAATAAATATCATATTCCAAAGTACTTCTCAATGTTAATCTTACTACATTTTTTATACTACTTTTCCTTTTATGTGGCAACTACAAAGGAGGATCCTTTTAGGAATCACCCATTCCTCTTATCATACAAAAGCTTAATAGAAGAAGGAAATAATTGTTAGAGAACCAAATAAGTGTTGCTTTTGTAACTACTTTCTTCTGCCATTCATTAGTATCTCACATTTTGCTTGGTCCTTTACTTACTTTTTGCAGCAACTTTGGCACGAATCTCACAACAAGTAATTATGTGTGGGAAACCTTGTTTGCAATTCTAATATCTGTCACTGGCTTGCTATTATTTATATATCTCATTGGAAATATTCAGGTTAGTAATAAATCTCTCTCTTAGATATCTATTTGGTTTACTTTCAATTACTTTCCTTCAGCTTCAGCTTCAGGGGCGAACCTCTATCTTATGTAAATGTATATTCTCTTCTATTAATGGATTCCATGCATAATTTTATTTAAGATAACGTTGTGAGGTTCACTAAGAATTTTATTTCAACTATTTGAACTGTTTGCCTTCGGGTCCTTCTTAAAAAATTTGACCTTGAAAACCAATAAGGCATCAAATGGTTTTAAAGTCAAGTGATTTTTTACATAGATTTTTTTAAAGGAATACTTAAAAGTTAAATGTTTGGATCATTTATGTACACTTCTAATTTACTATTTGTGCTGAAATGTACCTTTCAGACATTCATTCAAATGAGAACCACACAATCGGAGGAAATTAGGAAGAAGATTGAATTAAAAAAAGGAGATATAGACACGTGGATGGAGAAATATCATATTGATAATTATGATATGAAGAAGGAAATCATGAAAAACATAAATAAGAAATTGGAAGAGGACAAAGATGCTGAGCTGAAGAATCTATTCAATGTTCTTCCCGGTTATATGAAAAAATATCTAAAGCATCTTCTTTGCTTCGAAACTCTATCAAAAGTATGTTTCTCAACCTCTCTCTTTCAAGTATTTGTACGTATATTATTTATTAAAAAAGAAAATTCTGACCACCTAAGAAATACATGAGTTGCCTTGGCCTTCCATCACTCATACATCTCATTTGATGGTTCAGTTTGGTTCAAATTGAGACCAAGGCAGTTCTTATAAATCTCATTTCCTTAAATGAGACTTAAGAAATAATATGTTGGATTATTATCCGATTTAATCAGTTCAAATCCAATATTTACAGGTTTATCAAATAGAGACCAGGACATTAGTCTAATTTAGAAGGAATTAATTTGTATTGTTGAACTTATATAGATGAATGAATCTTGGTTTGTGTTTAAATACAGGTTAAACTCCTTAAACTTATTAATGACAATGTGCTGAGAATGATGTGCGACTGTCTGACGCCAGTGACGTACGCAGCAGATGACTTCATATTTCCAATGCCGCACCCAATTGATCGCATGCTTCTCATTATAGAAGGAACTGTATTGACCTACCGCACAAATCCTAATCCTAGCTTTGCAAGTGGTGAAGATTCTGGTGCTGCCACATCCCCATCCCCAATGGCCACCAAGCGACTTGAGAAAGGTGATGTTTATGGAGAAAACCTTCTGACGTGGGCATCCACCCACAAAACTGGGTTTGAGGATCTTCCTCCCTGCACCGAATATGTGAAATGTCATACAAAAGTAGAAGGCTTTACTCTCTCAGCCCAGGACTTGCAAAGGGTAGTCTCCAAACACGAAGGGTCGTGGAAGTTATACTCTGGACCTTGATCTCCCTCCCACCTTCTACAGCGGCTGCCAGGCTGGTCATGTATATATATATATATATATATATATATATATATATATATATATATATATATATATATATATATATATATATATAGTATGTATGGTAATTTAGGTAACCTTCTAAGTAACTAGGATATCCAGTTTTTTTTACTTGTGTTTTTGAGTACTTGTATCGTACTTATGTCTAGAATTATCTCGTTTTCGAGTGTAATAATCGTATGGTTTTTGGGTTAATTAATTTCAGATGGTTATTGAAAATCTTCTACCAAGATTCCATTCCATGATTATGCTGCATGCAGGCCTACAACATTATTTTGGTTGTTTTTTAAACTCTACATTCCATAAAGAAGAAAAACATAAACTTGAAATTAAATCTTGTATATGTCGTAAACAGCTTGAGGTTTATATTCCAAGGTTTGCATAAATCTATAATGGGTTGGATCGATCTGAAATTTATATACGTGAACAGTCATTCCTTCTTGCTTATATATATTCCAGAAGAACCAACAAATAGATGAGAAAGCTGATGAAACTTATTGACGTATGAAACGATTGATCAATTATATTTAATAACTAGTGGATCAACTAGGCTTCGGCTACCTTGCTTTGCAATTGCTTGGTGTGTATAAATAATGTGCTACTCTCATTTTCAACGAAAAAAGAAATGTGAACTACTCAGTAGTTGCTTGACTTTGCGCTGCCACTTATTGACGGTATATAATTACAAAGTCCAACGTATTAAATATCACATTTGTTGATGCTCAAAATGGTTCGGCTAAGATTGAGTCCAACTTAGTGATGAGGTGTGGTGAATGATGGGTGAAGGTAAGGACCTTCAGCATGTGTGTGAGGACTTGGGCAAGCGATAAATATACGAAAGACAAGATATACGTGGTTCACCCTTAATGAATGGGCTACGTCCACGGAGAAGATGTTCTCATTATGATAATGTTTACATTTGTACAAAAGGGGATTAGACCCAAAGGTAAATGGAAGAAGGCCAAGGGCCTAAGGTACAAAGCTAGGAATCTGAAGCCCAGGGGTCAAGTCCCCAGGTCCAGAGACCCAGGACCCGAAGGCCAGACTAGCAGGAGAGTCCTGAAGAGAGAGCTCTCTTTCTAAGGGGAGAGTAGTCTTCTTTTATAGTTGAGGGGGAGTCTCCATCTCTTGTAGTTTTCCGATGTGGGACTCCTGGTTGCTCAGTTAGTCACGGTACCAACAACATTTTAGTACTTTCTAGAAATAATATGGACGGTTTAGATGTGGACTCGAACGTAAGATTAATAAGCTAACTAGATCTTAGTCTAGTGATTTCAAGTTCAAATCTCCTTCACATCTGTTGATTAAAAAACAAGACCAATGAAGATGAGAGGTGGACAGACAAAAAATCATTATAGATTTTTTTTTTGGGTCATAATAATCATTATAGATTAGTAAGGCATTCTCTTCCCCTATA
This sequence comes from Prunus avium, assembly GCF_965620075.1. Taxonomy (NCBI): domain Eukaryota; kingdom Viridiplantae; phylum Streptophyta; class Magnoliopsida; order Rosales; family Rosaceae; genus Prunus; species Prunus avium. The sequence continues at coordinate 32,351,927 of NC_142287.1, forward strand.
ATATGAGAAAAACTTCCTTGGAATGGGGATGTCAAGTCAGTTTTCCAAATCATTATCCCAAGCCAATAGGATACTGCCACTTGCCAATCTTCTTTAAAATAAATTTAAAACATATTTTAATCAAAAAAATCAACCAAAAAGTAAAGTTTACCTCTCATCCAATCTCTACATCCGTGCCAGCCCTTTTACTTCCCTATTAATTTTTTTTATTACTCAAACTCAATTAATGTTTTACATTCTACTTTTTTTGCACAATACGCTCTCATTCCCACCTCTTTCCTCTTCTATGCAAAACCCCTTCTTCAAAGTCGTCTTTTTCTTTTTACCGAAAAAAAAGTCGTCTTTTTCTCTTCAGCGACTCCTTCATACATACACACCAGGTATTTATTTCTCTATTTTTCTTGTTCGTTTTAATTTTTTTTCTTACTGTAATCTACTAGTTTTCATTGTTGACCATGTTCTATTTGTGGGTAAACTACTGATTTGTAGTATGGGATATTTATTTTTCTTTCCCTTGTTATCCTTTGTTTTTTTCTCAGTTTAATCTTTAAAATAACTTTTGAACTTTTATATTACCTAAAAGGATGTGATCAGTAATTTATTTTTTCTATTATTGTTAAAATTGCTTACTCTTCATGTGAATTTTGATTTCCTGTAAGTGTAAAGCTAATTTACATGCTATGTACATATATATATATCTCTTCTTACCTTTTGAATTTTGTTATTTTGTTATATGAAATACAAAAGGTTGTTGATTTGGATCATGGAATCTGATTGTCAAAAGGAAAAGTTAGAAACAAATGAAGAGGAAAAGTTATTTGACGGTGACGAATTAAGAGTGGGAATGGAGGTGTGTAATGAAGTTGAAGCATATAATCTATGCAACTCTTACGCATTAAAGAAAGGATTTAGCATTCGTAAAGGAAATATTCGAAGAGATGCAAAAAAAAGAATCCGACAACGAGACTATTTGTGTTCAAAGCAAGGCTTTTATGATGACCTTTGTGAAGTGAAGATAGTTCATCAATTGGATATAAGGACAGGATGTAGGGCTTTAATTCGATTCAATGTGGATGATGGCATGTGGAAGATAAGTCATATAAATTCATATCATAATCATGAGTATGCTAAACTTGAAGAAAGACAATTTCTCAAATCTAGTCGGAAGATACAAAAGGCTCACACAAATGTTATGTCTTCTATGGTTGAAACAGGTATAAGGCCAACAAAGTCATATTTGTATTTGGCAAAAGAAGTTGGTGGTGCTGAGAATGTTGGGTTTACTAAAAAAGATTGTCTCAATTATTTGCATAGGAAGAAGGAAGAATTGATTGAACGAGGGGGATGCACAAAGTTTGATCAATCATTTTAAGCATAAACAAGCTGAGGATCCTAATTTTTTCTATAGTGTTCATTTGGTATAGGAAAGAACAGATGTGAAAAGATATAAGCTTCAACTTTTAATTCCAATGCCCTTTAAATTTAAAACTTGCTGGATTAAACCTATTCCACAGTAAAACCAAGGACGAAAATATTGGCCGATGCATGTCCGGTCAGTTTAGTTTTACTTTAGGGAGCTTTAGTTTTAAACCACAATATAGTTTACTAATTTGGAAGATAGAAATACAATTTCATCTAATTAGCATAAGGCCAAAGACCAAAATGTGGTACCTAATTTACAAAAATATCATTAAAAAATATCAAAATTACACACAATGCCACTCCTTCTAAGGCAAGCATACTATGCCACATGTCCATATCTATCCAACCACCATCGCTGGAATCTCGCCGCCGGCCACCACCGCCGGAATCCCGCCGCAGGCCACCACCGCCGGAATCCCGCCGCCCGTCGCCGGCCTGCCACCGTCTGCAGGGGATCAACTCCGTTGCCCTTTATTCACCTTTAAAAAAAAATATTTTGTGTCATTGAATGGACTCGAACCTTGATCCTCAAAGGAGGAAGGCTCACTCACAAACCACTACACCAAACTTGATTTTGTAATATTTATTCAGTTATACAATATTTATATAAACGATAAACGGTTTTTTTTAATAAAAAAAAAATTCATTTCACCACATATTCACACAAAAACTGAAAATAAAAGCAGAAACTGCAACAAAAATACAATGTAGATATCAATTATATAAAATAATAATAATAATAATTTTATAGAAGCAAAATGGAGGAACCAAGATGAAAGTACTAAAATGGAAACTGCGATGCAGAAACGGAAACTGCAATGCAGAAACGGAAACTGCAATGCAGAAATAGAAACTGCAATACAAAAATGGAAACTGAAATGCTGAGTCTGGGCAAAAATGCTCAGCTTTAGAGTTAAACAAAAGAAAACAATATATATATTTTTTATTCAAGACATGTTGGGAGAGAGGGAATCAGACTGAAAGCCACCTAGAATGTAAAATAGGTTATTCATGTTTCTCTTTTCTGCATTGCACATTCCGTTTTTTGCATTGCAGTTTCCGTTTTCTGCAATGCAGTTTCTGTTTTTTGCAATACAGACTTGAGTGATGAGTAGAGGCCCTAAATAAAAGGAGAAAATATATTTGAAACAAGCAAAGGGCAAGTGGCAATCCTTGTATTAGAGCTGTATCAAATTGATTTAATAAAAAAGAATTCTAACTACGTTCTTTATCACTTGCCTGCCCAGCTAGATTACTAGTAACACTAAGCATGCTAATTGAAAAGACACTGGAACATGCAATGGAAACATATCAAGGTAACAGAAGTTCCTTCCAGATCAACTAGATGAAATTGAATTTGATTCTTCAAAGCAGCTTCTTTTTTCTCAAGTATTTTGATTTTCACAAAATTGACCAAAAACATAATCACTTGTATCAAAAAGAAAAAAAGAGAGGCAATTATATAGCATAATGTATCCAACAATACCAGGCCATCTTTTCAAACAAACAAACAAAATGGATCAAACAAACAAACAAAAACGAAAAAGAAAAACCTATAAAATCGTAAGGATTAACATTATAAGTCTCAGAAGTCATTTCGACTGCTTTGTTTTTGAGCTTTGCCTGTGCTCTAGTTTCCACCATAAGTTTTTGACAAGTGTCCCACCGGGCGTGCCAAAAGTGTCTGCCGCGCAAATCTCACGGCCTGGAGTTCCGGGCTGAAGGGATGTGCGTGGACATGCGGCTTCCTGCTTTTGGGTGCGGTGCGGTTGTGCGCGGGCGTGCCAGCACGGTCTACCGTGCGTCGAGGTATTTGATGTGGATGGAGATGGTTAAGTGGTGCGCCTGTTTGGACTTGACTTCTAATCAAGCGATTGTGGCCGAGAGAGGAACTAATCTCGGCCATTAGGTTCACGGCCTGAGTTACAAGGCCGTTTAGTGGTGGTGTTGATGGTGGTTTTAGGGCGGTGCTCCGGCGCGCTGCTCAGTGAGCGACGGTCGTATGATATATGGGGTGAATGAGCTAACAACAAGGATGGTGCTCCGGCGCCTTGAAAATCAAGGGTCGTATGATATATTGATGAATGGATTTTCCTTACAGACTAACACTACTCCTAGAAAAGCAAGTAAAATATTGAAAGTGCATTACAGGAAAATATAAGTTGCTCCGTGGGATGCTTTTGTTTGGTGTTTGAACCCTTTGAATGTGGTCTTGAGTCTTGTATTTATAGGAAGAGTTCCTGGAAGGGTAATCGAGGCTGAAAATCTGCATGGTGGAGCCTGATTAGAGCAAGTGGGGGAGTCCAATCGACATTTGGGATCGTGAAGCATGGTGGTGTGACCCCATAAATCCCGGTGAATCTCGGCCGCCGCCCTGATCGTGGGTTCTGCGCTTCTGGCCGTGGAGACGCATTTATTGCTCTGATGGCTGGTCACCTAATCTCTCAAGCTGCAAAGAGCCTTGTGAGAATGTTCGCGTCTAATCACTCTGATCCCTGTCGCCAAATCCTGACTCCAGTCACTTCCCACCTTCCCTCGTGCATTAAATGTTTATTCTTGGCCAGTGGGTTTGCTGCAATAAGCAGAGGCACTACTTCATTAAATGAAGCGTGGGACCCTGCTACCACTTGGTGATCTGACTTTAACATCCTTGGCCGTGATTTTGTTCGGCCTCGGCCTCGGCTTCTGTTGAGGCCGAGATGATCATGCCTTGGCCATTTTCCTTCTGTTTTTAGGAAGGCCAACTATTCTGGTGAAACGCCGCGTTTAATCTCCTCGAGCAAGTACTAGGGCCGAGAAAAGGAGCTCCTTCGGCCAATCCAGGGCCGTGATTTATTAGGCGCAAACAAAAATAATAAATCATTGTAACCTAGCTACATGCTAGCTAGCTTATTTCAGTTTTCCCCTATCTTCCTCCCTTCCCTTTTCACCACTAACAATTTTTAAAACTTAAAAATATTGATTAATATAAGGAAGAAGACGCAAATAAAATATGTTATTTTATTGTGGTAATGTATAATCATAGTATGGACTCAAGAAAGTTGACGTTCCACTCGAAAACCAATTGGCAATGGGAGGAATAGCCCAACACCTTATAAGCCCTTGCAAGGTTTTCTAACTTTCCAATGTGAGACATTTTCGTCTTCACATTCTCACATGGACCAGCTAGATAACAAAAACAAAATTTATTGATGATACGCTCTATATAATTTCCTTTTTATCCAAATTATAAAATCAAACTTTGGTTGTGCTTTTTGCAGGCACCAGTGGAGGCTTCTTGCTTTTACTAGTTGCAAATACATGGATATATTGGGGAATGCAGAGAAGAAAGTTCATCAAACTCAAACAAAAATACTTTAAAGAAAATGGTGGCTTACTGTTACAACAACAACTCGCTAGTCAAGGAGGCTTTGTGGAGACAGCAAAAATTTTCACTGCATATGAACTTGGGAAGACCACAAACAATTACCATGAAAGTAGAGTCCTTGGAGAAGGAGGCTATGAAATAGTTTACAAAGGAATATTACCAGATAACAAAGTGGTTGCCATAAAGAAGTCCAAAGTTGGTGTCCAAACCCAGAAGGAGCAGTTTGTTAATGAGTTGATTGTTCTTTCTCAAGTCAACCACAGAAATGTGGAGAGGCTATTGGGCTGCTGTTTAGAGACATCTGTGCCTTTACTAGTTTATGAGTTCATCACCAATGGTACTCTTTTTGACCACATCCATAACAAAAATGGCAAAGGATCATCGTTTTCGTTAGATTTGCGATTGAAGATCGCAGCAAGAAACAGCAGGAGCACTAGCATACTTACACTCATCCGCTCTCATGCAAATCATAAACCAAGATGTGAACGCTACAAACATACTGTTAGATGACAATCACTCAGTGAAAGTGTCAGACTTCGACGCTTCACGATTGATCCCTTTGGATCAAGCACAACTAACAACTTTAGTACAAGGGACGTTTTTGGATACTTAGACCCCGAATACTTCCTTACAAATCAACTAACTGAAAAGAGTGACGTTTATAGCTTTGGGGTCGTTCTTGTAGAATTACTACCAAGCAAAATGGCACTTTCTTTTGACAGGCCAGAGGAAGAAAGAAATCTCGCGAACTTCTTTGTTCATTCGATGGAGGAAGACTGCTTGAACCAAATTCTTGATGATGGCATATTCAATGGTGGAAACATTGAAACAGTAAAAGGTGTGGCGAATCTTGCAAAAAGATGTTTAAGGTTAAAAGGGGAGGAAAGGCCTATCATGAAAGAAATAGCATCGGAGCTAGAGGGAATGAGAGTTACGGTGAAGCAGCATGCATGGGAAATGCTGATATCTGTCTAGAAGAGACTGAGTACTTGCTGGGGTCACCAATTAATTCAGAAGCTTTTAGAATCTGTTCGTCCCTAACAAACACTACATTACATGCAAGAAGTTGTCCAATTAACACAAGATAAACTAATTAATAAACTGCGTGCAGCATAGACTAATTGCTACATCAAAAAGATTTGCATGAAATTTTAGAGACTGGCAAAAGGATATTGATCTATAACATGTTACTTGTTTATGCTTAAACGAAGGTTTTGCGCAATTATACAACATGTTACTTGTATAGATGGTCAATTAGTTCTTGTTTCGAGATTTACTAAATTGCATGGGGTATTCTGGTCGAAAGAAAGCGAATGGCATCAGTAAATCAGAAGGAAACAGACTTCAATCAGCAAAACGTTGCTAATCTTATTTTTAATTGACGGTTTTGATCTTTCACTGCGGTTTGTGACGGTTTTATGATCTTTAGTGACAAAATTAAGGTCCCATTTTTGCATATGAGAAATAGTTGCGGTTTTTTTCGTCGCAAAGCGCTGCTAAAAGGGAGTCGGAAGCAGTTTTTAGTGTCTTCCTTCCCTTGACGGTGTGGTATTGTTGAAAAATTAAAATTTTATTTAGTTCGTGTTTTATGACAATTGTTGGGCATATATATATATTCTAAGGTGTAAAATTGTTGTGGTAAATGTTTAGATATATATACATATTTTGTTATAAATTAAGGGAGGATAAATAAAATATTCGCCATCCATCTATAAGCAATGTAAATCACCACATAATTGCTTTCCTCAGTGGCTTGCACGTAAATGCCCACAAGCTCGCTCACAGGGATTTGCCTACTAAACAATACGGCCATTAGAAAGTAAATGTAAGCCAATGCATTTGTGCCAATGCATCAAATGCATTGTAGCAAGACTCAGGAAGACAGCAGAAATGAAATTTAAACATGATGAACTTTGAGAAACGTCCTTCCCCCTTCTCTGCCAATGTCACCTTTGCTCAAAGATAAATTTCATCCAATCTTGAAATAGAAAAGTTTGAAGGAATAATTAAGGAATAATTCTACTACTAAATTTTAGTAGTTAACGGGGATCAATATTCCACTTCCCAGACCATATTTAAGTTTATAACCTTAACTTCTTGTATCCTTCTATTGGAACAGATACAGATAAAACCCCACGAAGAAGGTAACTTCCATATATACAAACGAAGTGTTTTAACTGAAATTCAAACTCATAATTAGAGGCCAGAAAATCAATCCAAGCCGCACAAAATTCAAAATGAAGTTTTTTCAAATGGATCAATAATAAGATCTACCGTAGAATTTAGCCAAGCCTTCAGCAAGTGATTAAGAAAAACAGAGGAGCTTGAAATGAGGGTTTTAACAAGAGTGTTTCAAGAAAGAAAAAAAGCTTGGCATCATGTGGTCAATTAATCCCAAACATCAAATACATTATAGCAATACCACCATTAAAAAACGAATGTATGTCAATGCATGTATATACATTATAGCAAGACTATGAAAGATAGCAGAAAGGAAGTTCAAACACTTTCAACTCAACTACATGTGTACAGTATGATTTGGAATTAAGACATGATGCACTTAAAGTAATGTCCTAACCCTTCTGTACCAATGGCACTTAATGTAATGTTCTTCCCCTTTGATGTACCCTTTGGCAACTCTTGGCATTAACTTTTAGACGCTTAAAACGCGTCACCGACATAGTTAAGTATATGTTTCCCTAATATAAATGAGATCGAATCTTGAAATAGAAAACTTTAAATGAGGACATAAATAATGAAGTCTCTAAAACTAAAGTCAAAGAAGATAGCTTAAACATAAGGAATAATTCTACCACTAATTTTTAGTAGCTACTGGGGATCAAGATTCCACTTCCCAGTACATATTTAAGTTTATGAGCCTACCTTCTTGTATCCTTCTATTGGACCAGACAGAGATAAAATTCCACTACGAAGGTAACTTACATAATTGGACGTTGGGGCCCACAAAATGAAGTTTTCAAATAGATCAATAACAAGATTTACCTTAGTGATTAGACAAGCCTTCTCCATGTGATTAACAAAACTATAGGAGCTTTCATACAACTCTACAACCAAAACTCACACGCCAAAAACACTTAAACCGAGGTTTTTAACATGATTGGCATGTGGCCAGATTAATCCCAAGTTCTTTTTTTCTTTTATTGGCCTGAATCACTCTCCCGACTTGTACTCATAAATCACCATTGAAACAATTCAAAAATGTTATCACTCACTCTATTAGGCATTTCATCCCATCCAAAACCATGAAAACAAATTACATAAATCCTAATATATGGGCTCTGAATTCGAACAAATATCTTCGCATGAAATAAATCTTAGTTACAAACCTATCATTTCATTTACAGGTTGACATTGGATACTCTAAATAAGTTACACACAGCCACCAACCAATATCAAATTCAATTCTTCAAATTGTGTTAGAAGCAATTGGCCCTACATGGGGTCCGCCATTAATGTGAGAAGTGTTAGTGGGTAGTCTTGTCTCTGTAGTTTCATGTTTCCGATCGACTTTTGAAAAAAGATGCAAACTTTGATATTTTACAGAGTTCGATGTACGGAAATAGAAAGAAAAAAACTGAAGATGCAATTTTCAACCAATTAGATATCCATTGTAAAAGCAAGTGTTTACCTTCTCTTTAGTAACTCGACAGAGGTTTCATGGCGGCTACGGTAATGCGAGCGGCGACGTCGTCTTGGGAATTAAGTTTAGGGATTTTCTCTTGTCGAATTGATTTGGGGATTTTTGCCGTAATAACCGCAATCAATTTCTCGATAGGCAATGGGTCGGGTTTTAATCAGATTTGGGCCATACGAGTTTTGCTGTGGTCCAAAAAGATGTGGCTACACATTCCATTTTTGGACTTTCGACTATTGACCCACAACATTGAAAGTCAAACCGTTCACCGCAACATAACTTTCTTCCTTTTTTTTCTTTGTTTTCGTTTTAGTTTTTCATAATATTCCAAAGTTGAGTCCCCTCCGTAAATTTTAATTTTAATGTTAGAGACATCAAAAGGATTTGCGTGAAATTGTAGGGTGGGGGATACAAAAGCAGCACGTAAGGAAATTGATCTATAATTGGCATTCAGTGTCTGGAAGTAACATCATTTATAGTATTTTTCTGAAGCCAGAAATTTGATGTACAATAAACAAATACATATGGGTTTGGAAGCTCCTGAATGCCAGTGAGGAAAAAGAGTCAAAACCATGCAGGCAAAGCTTTCATCCCTTTGACCCTTTTTCCATTACAAGCCAAGGCCTTCCAGCTCTCATAAAGTGAAAAAAAAAAACACATAAAAAAACCAATTTGAAGTCAGGATCAGGTACACATATTTGATTTTTGGCCGGCCCAAAACAAACAAAAACATGTAAATGCTTTCTTTTTTATTATTGGTGTAGATTTGTCATGGCTTTGTCACATAATAAAAGGACATGGGTCCTTGTTTTGTCATCATCTTGTTTGGAATATGAACCGGTAAACAAGAATTAGAGCCGGCTTAGAAAACTTCAACTTGGACTGGAAAAGTAGAGCGTACAAATTAGTACTGAGGAGGAGGAAGATACATTCCTCTTGAAACACACTGGCTTTGATTGGATTGGATGGCCTTAGATGGGATTCTGCAACTCTTCTTAGTGGGATTGGTTGTATTAGCAGCTGCAGAAGCTCAAGCCTTGCCTGGCTGCCCAAACCAATGTGGAAATTTGTCAATTCCATTTCCATTTGGCATAGCTAAAGGCTGTTACCTCAGAGATGAGTTTTTCATTGATTGTAATGAAACCAACCAAACCCCAACACCATATTTGAATGGAACTGGGATCCCAATTTCCAACTTATCCCTTAATGGTGAGTTACAAATAATGCAATTTGTAGCCAGGGATTGCTATGACCAAGATGGTTCTTTAGACACAAAACTCAGCAACAGCCCAAGGCTCCAGCTTTTCCCTCCTTACACAATCTCCGGCACCAAAAACAAGTTCATTGCCGTTGGTTGTGACACTTACGCAATCTTCAAAGGGGTAAGGGGCAAAGAAAAGTACATAACTGGGTGCATGACCTTGTGTGAGAGCCTTGGAAGCATTAGTGAGTCTTGCTCTGGCATTGGGTGCTGCCAAACTTCAATCCCAAGTGGACTTCAAGTGCGTACCGTGACAATGAGTAGCTACTACAATCATACATTTATATGGGACTTCAACCCCTGCAGCTACTCCTTCATTGTGGAAGAAGGCCAGTTCACATTCTCTAGTAAAAGTTTCCAAGAACTGAAATCTATAAGCCGGCTTCCGATGGTTCTCAACTGGGCAATTGGGGATGAACCATGTGATGCAGCTCAACATCGGCAGGATTATGCATGCAAGGGAAACAGCACATGTGTCAACCCCCACAATCTGTCTGGTTATTTTTGTGAATGCTTGCCAGGTTATGAAGGAAATCCATACCTCCCAGACGGTTGTCAAGGTACTGATTATGATCTCTTAGATACATCTAATTTAACAATTATGAGCCCTAAATATGTGTTTGCTAATGAAAATGGATCCTCTGTTCATTTCAGATACCGACGAGTGCCAGATTTCAAACCCATGCAGTGCAGGAGCGTGTGTAAACGTACTTGGAAATTATTCTTGTGTATGTCCAAAAGGTTTCAAAGGCGATGGAATGAAAGCTGGAACAGGTTGCAGCAAAGACAACCCCAGCAATCTTTTTGAGGGCATTCGCTTGCTTACTATTTCATTGGGTATGCACATCTGGTGAACTGTTAAAATGCATCCTATATTTATTTAAGTAGATTATTATACAAAATACTTATGAAATCAAATCTGGTTGTGATTTGCAGCTACGACAGTAGCCTTGTTGGTTTTGCTGGTTGGAAGTTCATGGACTTATTGGGGAAAGAAGAAAAGGAGGTTCATCAAACTCAAAGAAAAATACTTTCAAGAAAATGGTGGCTTGTTGTTGCAGCAACAACTCGCTAGTCGCGGAGGATCTGTGGAGACAGCGAAAATTTTTACAGCGGAAGAACTCGAGAAGGCTACAAACAATTACCATGAAAGCAGAGTCCTTGGTGAAGGAGGATATGGAACAGTGTACAAAGGAATACTAGAAGATGACAAGGTGGTTGCCATAAAAAAGTCCAAGATTTGTGCCCCCGCTCAGAATGAGCAATTTGTTAACGAGGTGATTGTTCTTTCTCAAATCAACCATAGGAATGTGGTGAGGCTGTTAGGTTGTTGTTTAGAGACGCCGATGCCATTGTTGGTTTACGAGTTCATCATCAACGGGACTTTGTCGGAGCATATTCACAACAAATGCAGAGAATCTTTACTTTCATGGGAGCTGCGGCTGAAGATAGCCGCAGAAACTGCAGGAGCACTGGCATACTTACACTCCTCCACTTCCATGCCAATCATACACCGAGATGTGAAAACAACGAATGTACTATTAGATGAAAATTACATAGCGAAAGTGTCCGACTTCGGAGCTTCACGGTTGATTCCTCTAGATCAAGCTCAAATAACTACTTTAGTGCAAGGAACACTAGGGTACTTGGACCCTGAATACTTCCATACAAACCATCTAACAGAAAAGAGTGATGTCTATAGCTTCGGAGTTGTCCTTGTAGAGCTACTAACAAGCAAAGTGGCACTTTCTTTTGCCAGGCCTGAGGCAGAGAGAAATCTAGCGAGCTTCTTTGTTTGTTCGGTGGAAGAGGGTCGCTTGAATCAAATTCTTGATGAAGACATAGTCAATGAGGGAAATATTGAGACACTTAAAGAAGTGGCTGATCTTGCAAATAGATGTTTAAGGGTAAAAAGGGAGGAAAGGCCTACCATGAAACACGTAGCCATGGAGCTGGAGGGGATGAGGATTTTGGCAAAGCATCCATGGGGTAAGGCCAATTTCGGCCCAGAGGACACTGAATACTTGCTTGGGTCAGCTTCAATGGCTTCTGTTAGAGGTGACAATTGTTCTAGTACCAGTACAACTACTGATGCAACTACTGTGTACGACAGCATGCGAATCGAAATCGAAATGTTAATGCGACACAACGGGCGATAGCTTCTCAACTGGTCAATAGTGATGTAATGTAGGAAATCTTACCAATATTAGTTTGTTTTGATTTTGAGACAGTGCCTCATTTAAGAAAAGGGCATACAGAGCACATACTACACTGTACTGCGTTGTAAAGTTATGTGGAAAAATAAATTATAACAAGAAGAATGAGTGAAGATTAACACAAAACTACTCAGGCACCCATGAAATAAAATTAGAACGCAGTATATTTAAAACCCTGTCAGCTCAGCTTGCATTTCTCGTGATGGAATTGGAGAACAAAATTTAACAGGAAAATGTTGCTGTCTACAATATATGAAATTTCAAAGTTACACATTTCGGGAAAAGCAATTAATTTGCCAGCTCAATCTAATTTGTTTATTCTCAAAAGACACAAGAATCACCTAGATCAAAATCCTTAACCTGTTCATTACAGTGAAAACCATTATCATGAACCTTGCAATAAAATTTGAAATAGAAATACAAGAGAAGCACAACCTAATCAAATCCCTTTGTTTAAAATGGAAACCCTGCTCAAGGAAATGAGGAAACTAACATAAACGTTGTTGTAGTGTAGCTGAAGGTTGAAAAATTGCTCCTACTTGAGCAGCAGATGCATCCGCTCCAACCACTGCAAGATCACAAACAGTACAGAGCTGCCCTTCTTGGGCCAGAACAAACCGAGAACTGCAGTACGGGCATGAAACATCCTTCTGCCCACGGTAAATAGGCACATATGTTGCACCACAAACCACAAATGGGTTTCTGAAATCGTAATTTAGCTGGGTTGCATCATTCATGTTCTTCTCGGCAGCCTGGAGGACTTGTCTTGCTGTCTTTGCATGGTTTTCAGTGGTGGGATTGGTCTCCAAAAGTCGCCTGGCAAAGTTGGCTGCTGTGTTGAGATTACCAGCCTTAAAGCAAACACTCATGGCATTCAGTAATGCAAGTCTCAAGTGAGGCGTCTGAAGGTTACAGTAGTTGCGAGTTTTTGTATATATCAGGAAATGAAGAACAGAAAGTTCAACAAACTCAAACAAAAATACTTTGAAGATAATGGTGGCTTATTTTTAAAGCAAGAACTGGCCAGTTATGCTGGATCTGTTCGGACAGCAGCCAGAATTTTTATTGAAGAAGAACTTAAAAAGGCCACAAACAATTATCATGTAAGCGGAAAAATTGGTGAAGGAGGCTATGGCACTGTTTACAAAGGAATACTGTCAAATGAACAAGTGGTTGCCATAAAGAAGTCCAAAGTAAGTGGCCCAATTACCGAGAGTAGGCAATTTGTTAACGAGGTGATTGTTCTTTCTCAAATCCACCATAAAAATGTTGTGAGACTCCTAGGTTGTTGTTTGGAGACCCAAACACCAATATTGGTTTACGAGTTCATCGCCCATGGCACTCTTTATGAGCACATTCATAGGAAAAACAACAAAGGAACATCACCCCTTTCATTGCCATTACGATTGAAGATAGCATCAGATACAGCAGAGGCACTAGCTTACTTGCACTACTCCACTTCTACCCCGATCATACACCGAGATGTGAAAGCAACAAATATACTTTTAGACGAAAACTACACGGCAAAAGTATCCGATTTTGGAGCTTCACGATTGGTTCCTGATCAAGATGAAAACAAACTATCAACTTTTGTGCAAGGGACAGTCGGATACTGATGTAGGACGAAATATGGTCAATTATGGCACTAAGAAAAAAAGGAAGGCGTATCATTGGGATTTTCTAAATGATTGAAGAAGAATTGTGTCATATGGTGGCTTTTGGGTTTTTAAGGTCGTTTGGCCTTCCAAATCTGCATTTAAAGAGTTGTAATCAATTTTTCAGTTTTTGTTTTATTTCCCCTTTAATTTCAATAACTCCCCTTTAGTAGCTCAAAGGGTGAGAAGGTTGTATTTAGACGTTTCTGAGGTTCTTTGGAGATTCAGTTTTTATGAATCAAATAATTCAAAGAGAATTTTCTCTCCAATTTCCTGGTGGATTCCAGATTATCGTTCTTTAGGATTTTCGCTTGAAAATCTATTTGCTTGTGCTGCGTCAGATACTTAGACCCTGAATATCTTCAGTCAAACATACTAACAGAAAAGAGTGACGTCTATAGTTTCGGAGTTGTCCTAGTGGAGCTACTCACAAGCCAAAGGGCTCTTTGTTTTGAAAAGCCTGAGGCGGAAAGAAACCTAGCAAAAGTCTTTGTTTCCTTGTTGGACTCGGATCGCTTGGGTCAAATTCTTGATGATGAAATAGTAGAGGGACACTTTGAGAGAGTCACAAAAGTGGCCGATCTGGCAAAAAGATGCTTAAGGCTAAGAGGGGAAGAAAGGCCCTCCATGAAAAAAGTAGCTGCAGAGCTCGATGGATTAGTGCCAACTATGGAACTGTATCCAAGTGGAGGAAAGCCTAATTTCCCTCGAACTCAGAAAGATACCGACTACTTGCTTGGGTCACCTGTTTCAAGCTCTTCCTTTGTGGATATCAGAGGTGAGGGTGATGCTGGTAGTTATAGTAGTATTTTAATCAGTGCAGATTATGAAAGGAGCATGCAAAATCAGATCCAGATGGTAACGCCTCATGGAGATGGGCGATAATCAGTTGACTACTTGTTCCTGGTAATATTCCTCTTAAAATAGAACTATGTCATCAGCATATATATATCTATTGCAACTTTGTTGTGTGCTTGCAGAAATAAGAGAACTAAAAGGTCCCTCGTTTGTTTCCCACTAATTTTATCATCAATCTTGAATTTATAATTTGATATATCAAGTACAAGCTTATCATATATGGTCTCTCCACCAAAAAGAAGAAAACAAAAATTCTTCTTTACATTTTTCATCAATCCTAAATGGCATTTGCGCACTAATTTTAAATTTGAAACAGAGCAAAGTTGTTGGCTGGCATTACCCATAAGCTTCTTGAATTCGTTCTTCTTTGCGAGTGTTCTAAAAATTGTAGCATATTGGTTTTCTAGAGTAAGAGGGTAATATGAAAATGGAGACAGGGTAATAGCTAGGAGAACAAAAACATGTATCACTGCCACAAAGACTGGAACATTATTGGATCAGACAAATTTGTAGAGGAAGATCATGTATTACCCCTAATCCATGACTTAGAGCCACCCCATACCAGTCTTTACTGCGCAAGAACTTACAAATGCCACAAACAATAGATTGACTTGCTGCTACTGATGTATGTTTAGGAAATTTAGACCAATATTAGTTTGTTTCAGTTCGAGCCAGTGCCTCAGGAAATAAATCTATGTTAATATCTTGTACCGTGGGTTGTAAAGTTATATGGTCCTCACTTGTAATCCATTGTAGTTTTTCGTGCATAATACTACATTTGTCATGTTCCAAGTTGGTCTTCTATATTTATGGATGTTATGAATTGAAGATTTTCAGATTGAAAAGCACGTAATCGTTTAAGAAATTAACATGATTAAATAAGGTTTAGGGAAATGAACTAAGGAGAAAGGTTGATTTATGTGCAGAAGAGACTTGATTTATGGGTGCTTTGGCTCAGTATTGCCAGTGATTTATCAGTTTTCAGTCCGAGATGTGTTTGTGTGATTTAAAAATATCTAAAACTTGCAACAAAGAGAACTATTTTAGCAGCCCTAGACATGAACAATAACAGCAACAACAAAAAGATGTCACACCCTTGTCCAAATAAAGTGTGGTTGTAAATGTATGGATTTTGTAATTTTCTTTTGGCTTCCCTTGACAAGTTTGTAATAGGACAATCATTGTATTTTCTCAAGCTCAAGTTTAGATTATGAATTTCATCTCTAGGTGTGTTCTTATCTGGCTACATTATGATGGACAATATTGTGTTTGACAAAGGTATGTTTTGCATTGCATCACATTGCATTAACCTATTCCTGAAGATTATGACTAGTCATCCTTTCTCCATATGACTATTCAACTTTGCATTAGTAAGATTTTCCAGGTCACTATTTCCAGCTGGATCCTACCCACTTTTTTGGTCCTATTTTGTGAAATCCTCAGCTGCCATGTATCGATTCTAACCTAGGAATTTTTGGTAAAAGCAAAAGAATTCCTCATTTGGCAGCCGTCACTTTGGGGGACAAGTTTTGGAAAGTTTCATAGCAAACTTTCTCTTCTTCTTCCTCAAGAGTAACCTTCATATTTTTCATCTTTGAGTTTTCCAAATTGTTTCTTTTTGAAATATGAAAACTTCATCTTGCTAGATCAAACACTCTATCATATATATCTAGGTCAGATTCAAGATTGATTTCTTCAAGAGTATGGTTTCTTGAAGAAATTGGTTATTTTCTCCATGAATCCAACTTTCATTTCTGTCTGAGTTAGAGCTTGCAAGCTAGTGCCATGGGATGAAAGAGCTGGAGAAGGAGCTACCATTGTCATGAAGAACTGAGCTTCAAGCTTTGCTAAGTTGGAGAAGAAGATTGCACAAATGAGGTATAGCTCATCTTCCTAAATAGACCTAGGAATTTCTTGAGCTTGCTAGTGTTCTTTGTAAGAATCTTATTGCTTAGTGGATTGCCTGGTCGGTTGATGACCTCCAGTTTTTCCCAATGGTGGGTTTCTGGGTGAACATTTTCTGGTTTCCATCTCTGTAAATTTTCTGGGTTTGTGTTCTTGATAGTTGACTAGTCATCTGGGTTTGTGCGGTTGACTAGTCATCTTTTTCTGTTGTTTGGTGTTTGCTTGATTATGCTGTCTTCACACACTTTCACCATAGTTGTTGCTAGCACAGGGGATGCCTAGATTGACGGGTCCTTCTGAGTGCCTAGGTTGTCACTAGTAATTCTCTAGGCTTGCAGGTACATCTTGGTATGCTCTGTATGTTATTATTTGGTATAATTCATATCTGACAGTTGACTAGTCATAAGAGTATTTGGTCAAGGTCTAGAGTGTGTGAAGTTTGTTGCGTTCTTGGTTGAATATCTTTTAAATTTACCCCTCGTCACCTAAGTACCAATTTCAGTGGTAACAACATATATAAGGTAATGCTAAATGGGGTATTAAGGATGTCGTGGTTCTCCTTATACAGCCCAACTGATGTAGAACATATGAGGAAAGTAATTAAAGAGGAGCTGAAGCGACGTGCGGGCAAGGGCAAATCGTGCAAACTGCAGATTTTAGTTCCGAGCTAAGAATTAGACCCATTGTAACACCCTGACTCCAAATTCATTCCTATTTTAATTTAATTAAATGAAATTATGAATTTACCCTTGGGTTAAGGGTAATTTGTTTACCTAAACAATTAATTTGGATAATATTTTCAGATAAGATTTTTGGATTCGTACGTGTCAATATTTATTATAAAATTCATATCTTAATTGGATAAAATTTTGGTATTTATAGAAGAAAAAAATCAGTAATTTTTTGGTATTTTTTAAAAAAAAATTCATTTTTTTTTGCACAAAAATTGGCTGCCGTTGGATTGGAGAAAAAAATTTGATCGGAGAGCCCAGAGCGCGACACGTGGACTTTAGTGGCACTGTAGCGCGTAGCACTGTAGCACGTGGGCACTGTAGCGGCACTGTAGTGATGATGTCAGCACCAACCCTCGGGCTTGAGCTCGGGTTGAACTGGCCTGAGGGCCAGCCCGACTTTGTGGGTCCCACTCCCAACTCGGGCTTGGGCTGTACGCTGGAACTGGGTTTTTTTTTTCTCCCCTCATCCTCTGGCTAGAATGTCCGCTGGAGCTGCTCTTATGCCTTTTTTTTTCTTTCTTTTTTATCATGAGATTTTTCTACTAGTAAGAGCATCTCCACCCACAAGGGCTAAGTCTAGGGCAAGGGCTGACACTATTCACGTAAATAGTGTCAGCCTTGCCATTTGTGATTCCACCCATGAGGGCTAAGTCTAGGGCAAGTATAAGGCAATTACTATTCACTTAAATTTTTTTTTTATTTTTTATACTTAAACCATTGATTTTGATAAGCTTTTCGGATAAGATTTTCAATTCCCAAGTGTTAATATTTATCGTAAAATCCTCACTTAAAAATCAAGATAACATTTTCGGATAAAATTTTGAAATTTTTAGTTAATAAAATTTTGGAAAGTGAATAATATTGGTAGGTATGTATAGAAAAAATTTCAAGAATTTTTTGATATTTTTTCAATTTTTTTTAGCCAAAAATTGGACAACCGTTGGATTGTGCAAGATTTTTTGATTGGAGGCTCCAGGAGAAGCCACATGGCTTGTAACCATTGGGCAATGTGGGCTGGTGGGTCCAACAGTTAAAAAAGATTGAAAATCAGCTGCTGACGTTAGCAGCCCGAGGGCAACAGCCCAGTCAAGATCTGCCCTTGGGCTTGCCAGGGTTGGTGGGACCCAAGGCTTGCCCGGGTTGCAGGTGCTGCGCTGGAGTGCGAAACTGGGCTTCGGGGGGCCTTTTGCCCGGGTTAATGCCTAGCGCTGAAAGTGCTCTCATAGAATAGAATTGGCCTTGGCTTGCTAGCACTTCCTTTATTCTTAATTCGTTCTACAAATTGTTTTCCTTTCCTAAAGTTTCTAAGTAACCAAACACAGAATGAAAACGTAAAGTGATGCATAAACTATCAAGCTTTATGTTCATGGATTATAATTGAATTTGTTCTTGGATGTTCCATTGACTTAGTGACAACATTATTGCAATGGACAAATTTGTACTAATGGAGCACCATGTGAATTATTTAACTCCGCAATATAAAAACAAAAGGTAGATCAATTGTGAAATAATATATTCAGCTTTTAGATAAGCATTCTATCTCCAGTACTAGTTGGTCCAGTCAAAATCAATCGTGAACATACATATGGTTGGCGTGGAAGATATGGACCAAGAAATGGTGAGATGATACAAAAATCAATATTAAATTATCAATTAAACAAACAAATAATAATTGATCATACCTCGAGCCACACAGTCTCTTCCTATTCGAGTTTGCTAATCATACAAATACAGAGATAGTCAAATCAGAAATAATAGTAATAATAATTATTATTATAATAAACATGTTATAAAGAAATAATAAATATAAAAAAACCAGAAGAAATGTTGGGTGGCTGCTGAAGAAGAAAAACAAAGTCTTGGTCAGTCAATGCCCCTGTTTATTTTATTTTATTGGGTAGTTTTATTTTATTGGGTGGTTGCTGAAATGTTTGGTAGTTTTTTTATTTTATTTTTATAAATGTTGCGAAAAGAGGTCTTGTCAGTAATCAATTAGTTCTAGGTCGTGTTTTCGGAAAACAAAAGTCTTGGTCAGTCAATGCCCCTGTTTATAAACTTCACGAAATTGCCTAGTTAGTACACTGGCGGCCGCCGACCCAATCAAAGACAAGACAACTGTGGGCAGCTCCCCACACTTACAAAAAAAAACCTTCAGCCGTCCGTATAGTCCCATTTAAATTCACAATTTTTAATTATTTTAAAGTCCTTCCTAAATAAAGGCCCCACATAGCCCATTCAATACATACTTAAAGTCCAAAACTTATATTAAAAAAGAAAAATCCTAAATCCTATATTAAAAAAAAAGATAGAGATCCCACCAAATTCACTTATTTTGTAATTTTGTAGAGAATTTAGCCGCCGAGTTGGAGTTGTCCGGACAATGTGTCAATACTATTAGTATTCAAAGTTTGAAACAACACATGATGCACACGGATAAACGAAAGTCTGGGTCAACCATTAGCCCACAGCTTTTTTTCACAACACAAGCAGAATAACCCACTCTTCTCAGTAAGCCCACAGCTTTTTCTCACAGATCATCCTTATTCTCTTCATCTGATGAAGTTTTATTGACCCAATTAAGAGAGAAAACAAAAAAAAGGAAAAAGGACAAAAAGATCATCCCTATCCTCTTATCTTCTTGCAATTGCGTGGTAAGTGTTTTTATCAGTTGAAGCTTAATTTCCTGATGAACAATGGCGGAACCATAAATTTTTTTGGGGGTGTGCTAATTTTTGTTTTGTTTTTTTTGTTTGTTTTTTGTTGTGGTATGGGAGTTCTATATAAACAATGAGAACCTTTTTATTTTTATTTTTATGCTAATTGATATAGTGAGAGAACCAAGTGGGAATTAGAAACAAAAACTGTGGGAAGCAGAAACATAAACAAAAGTACAATTTGTAGGAGTAACATATCCAAAAAGAGAACTGGATATAGAAAACAATGGTTCCCAAAAAAAAAAGATAAGTGAAGGGAAAGGTAATGAAAAAACAACGAAACAATACAAAATTGAGAGAAATGACTGAGTTTATAACACCAACCAGACAATACAAGAGGCACTCGCGTGGCCTCCAAACCAAAAAGTAATAAAAGACAACTTATATTAATATATATATGCAGTCAGTGTGTGACTTTGTGAGCTACTTCAAAAATGGTGGGCTAATATTCGTGGGAGTAGGAAATACCTTATAAAATTTGCACCAAACCAAATATTTTATCATGTAGTTCTGCCTTTGCTGATGAAATAAATATATATGTAATCTCTCTCCCTCACTATCTACGTTCAAAGGCTTCTGTATAATAGTATCTAAAGCACTTAGGTTCAAAGGCTTCTCCCTCACTATCGACGTTATGTCTTTACAGCGCCGTGATGATCATCTGACCAAAACCATAAGGTTAGTTTTTGCAAGATGTAGCCGTTTGATAATATAAGATGATTATTTGGCGTGCCCCGCTGAGTATCATCTCACTTTCTACGATATCGTAATATATTTTAATTGACTTGTCATTTGATGTTGGGTTAGATATACTCTAATTTGTTAAGTCTGGACTTACCTCAATTTTCTGATTGCACTTTTCTTTTAATTAGCGACGCACCAGGTAAACTGGCACGATGTCTCCCATCCAAAGTTAAAGAACTTTTAAGAAAGAAATGTCTTTCAGATTCATTCTGGAACAAGATGATTGTAATTTCATGTGTTATTGCAATTTCCCTAGATCCCTTGTTCTTATACATTCCATTCATCGATGAGGGAAAGAGATGCCTTGGAATGGACAAAAGGTTGTGGGATGTGGCTCTGATTTTGCGATCTCTAACGGATATCACTTTCGTGGTGGATATTGGATATCAAATCTATGAAGGGCTTAATCAAGCCTACAAGGAGATCAACGGAAGGAAGTCGGACTGGCAAAAGGATTGGCAACCGACGTTAATAAGAAGAGATGAGATAATTCCATTTGCTAAGATTTTCGCTCGGGATTTGACGTGGCGTCCTTTGGTGACTGACCTTCTCTCTGCTTTTCCCATGCCACAAGTAATAAGAGAAACGCAAATTTTTGGTGTAAATTATGAGCTGTAGACAGCTTTAATTACTACGGACTTCTAACCCATTACTATTATTCTTTTGTGCAGCTTCTAATGAAAGTTTTTTTCAAAATGTGGTGGTCGGGATATTCAGAACCGAGAAAGGTTGTCAACTTTTTTCTTCTCATCCAATATCTGCCAAGAATTTATCGAATTATCTTAGCTTCTTCCGAACTTACAAGGACCATCAGAATACCGATCAAAGCTATATTCAATTTCTTTTTATACATTCTTGCTAGCCATGTGAGTTTCACTTCCATATTTTTTCATTTTACTACGGACTTATTTTGGTAATTGATAAATGCTTGATGAAGCTTAGTTTGATTTACAATAAACGCATGATTGGAAAGTGACTATTGATGACCTAGAGTGAGTCTAGGTGTCAATACAATTTCTCTCTCAATAAATTATCATATCGATGATTAATGCTTAGACCTATCAATTAATTAATTATGTTGTCATAGGTTATTGGAGCCTTTTGGTACTTCTATTCCATTGAACGAGAGACCCTCTGTTGGCACCAGGCTTGTCAAAATCAAATAGATCCCGAGAGATGCATGAGTACCTTTTATTGTGATCATGACAATTCTGCCCAACCAAATATTACATTTTTTGATGAACATTGCAACATAGATGTTCCATACAATGCTACAGAGCCGTTTAAGTATGGAATATTTCTTGATTCCCTTAAGTCTGGTATTGCGGGGAATAAACATTTTCCAACAAAGTTATGCTACTCCTTCTGGTGGGGTCTGAGAAATTTGAGGTTTGCTTGCACATTTATATCTATTTTAAAATTTCACTATTTTATTTTGTATCCTCTATTAATCAAATATATATTTTTTATACTAACAATTTGTTTGTATGTCCTTAATCACCATTTGGTCACTATTATATCAAATATAGGGGCCCAATTATTAAAAAAATTCAACATAAAATGGACTGTAATAACACACCAAAAAATCCATTTACAACATAAGAAAGAGGCTTCAAATTTCCTATAAATTATCAAAATGCCATCGATTTCTTAAAACAAGCCCAACCCCCAAAACTTCATACAAAAATTCAAAACCCTCAATAGGGCATCAAAGTAATTTAATAATCAAAATTAAATTTAATAGGGCCATCTGTCATTTAGTGTTTGTTTATAAATATTAAATGGTGTAAGGTTTATTTATATCACTAATGCTAAAAATGGATATATAACTAAATATCTCATAAAAAAAAAGTCTTCAACATAATATGATTCCTATTGTAAATCTTCTTTAATTACTCCTATTGTATATGATATATATTAAATATGACTACTTTTCCTTTTATGTGGTAACAAAACTTACAAGGAGGATCCTTTTAGGAATCCCCCATTCCTCTGATCATACAAAAGCTTAATAGGAAAAATAGAAGAAGGAAATAACTGTTAGAGAACCAAATAAGTTTTACTTTTATAACTACTTTCTTCTGCCATTCATTAGTACGTATCTCACATTTTGCTTGGTCCTTCACTTACTTTTTGCAGCAACTTTGGCACGAATCTCGCGACAAGTAGTTCTCTGTGGGAAAACTTGTTTGCAATTCAAATTTCTATCACTGGCTTGCTATTATTTGTATATCTCATTGGAAATGTTCAGGTTAGTAATAAATCTCTCTCTTAGATATCTATTTAGTTTACTTTACTTTACTTCAGCTTCAGGGGCGAACGTCTATCTTACGTAAATGTACATCAATTTGAAATAACGTTGTGAGGTTCACTAGGGGCGGAGCCACACTGGGACCAGTGTGGTCACAGGCCCCCACTCAATTTTTTAATATTTTAAATTTAATATACTGTTATGTATTTGTATATGTATATTATTTCAAATACTTTATGTTTTGATATGTACCCACATGTGTTGTGGAGGATCTATTAATGCACAAGGAGGTACTTCAAATTTCTCATGTACTCAGCTGGTAGTGGTGCACTCCAAGTGTACAAATTACCTTATTTTCATTTTCAACATTTAAGTAAATGTCTTTCTCCTTTTACTTTCATTTATTTTTATATTACTCCATTTACTTAAGTTTACAATGTAAATAAGGAAGTACCCCCTATTTGGATTCAAATAAAAATACTAAAAAATCACATTCCCACCAAATCAAAATATGAAAAATCGGTTTTAGTGCAAAATACGATTTAGGCTAAAAATGATGGCTCATTAAGTTAATATATACTTCATACTAAAATCCCATAAAATCAAGTTTTCTTATTTGATGTGTAAGGAATAAAAGCCGCCAAAAATTATCTTGAGAAAATGATTATTCCGAAAAACTATTTTTCATACTTAGTCAATATTTTTACATAAAACATTTTTTCATATATGATATGAATGCATGAAGGGACCTAAGGTTTTTTTCAGTTTGTGAAATTTTGATTTTTTTCTTTCTATTGGTTTAATGGGGGAAAAAGCTTTAAAGATATTTGCTAAATCGCTACTATTTGTCTATCTCTTGCAATTTTTCTTGCTCAGAATGTATTTTTCTATCCCTTTGTTGAGGACAATTATGATTGCAACCAATAAGCAATATAATTCTTGACATATGTGATATATATATACATACTATTTTTCGTATGTATTGTGAGTTCGAATTTTTGATTCTTTATAATTTGTAAGAGGCCCCCACACACATGAAATCCTGGCTTCGCCACTGAGGTTCACTAAGAATTTTATTTCAACTATTTGAGATGTCTGCCTTCGTCCTTCTTAAAAAATTAGACCTTGAAAACCACTGAGGCATCAAGTTTGGACTAACAGAATAAACAAACACAATGCTTTAAGAAAACACTAAAATGATAATTATTAATTCATTGGTCAAATGGTTTTGAAATTAAGTGATTTTTTACATAAATTTTTTCTGTAGCAATACTTAAAAGTTAGATGTTCGGATCATTGATATACACTTGTAATTTACTATTTGTGCTTAAATGTACCTTCAGACATTCATTCAGATGAGAACCACACAATCTGAGGAAATTAGGAAGAAGATTGAATTTAAAAAAGAAGCGACAGACATGTGGATGGAGAAAAATGCCATTCCTGATGATAAAAGGAAGGAAATCAGGAAAATGATAAAAAGAAGCGACAGACACCTGGAAGGGGACAAAGATGCTGTTTTGGAGAATCTATTCAATGTTGTTCCCGGTTATATGCAAAAATTCCTAAAGCATTTTCTCTGCATGAAAATTCTAAAAGAGGTCTCTCTCTCTCTCTCTCTCTCTCTCTCTCTCTCTCAAATATTTGTATGTATATTATTTATTAGAAAAGAAAATTTTGACTACCTAAGAAGTACATGAGTTGCCTTGGCCTTCCATCACTCGTACGCATCATTTGATGGTTCAGTTTGGATTAGATTGAGACAAAGGCAGTTCTTATATGAGACTTTTAATATATTGGATTGTTATCCTATTAAGATCCAACACTTAATAAATTTACTAAACAGAAACCAGGACATTAGTCCAATTTACAACGAATTAATTTATATCGTTGAACTTATATAGATGAAGGAATCTCGCTTTGTGTTTAAACATCGATCAATTTTAAATGTACAGGTTGATCTCCTTCAACTTATGGATGACAGTGTGCTGAAAATGATGTGCGACTGTCTGAAGCCAGTGACGTACGCGGTAGATCACATCATATTTCCAAAGGAGCACCCAATTGACCGCATGCTTCTCATTATAAAAGGCACTGTATTGACCTACAGCATAACTCCTATTCCTAGCCTTACACCTGGTGAAGAAACAACAAAAGATTCTGGTGCTGCCCCATCAATGGCCACCAAGCAACTTGGGAAAGGTGGTGTTTATGGAGAAGAGCTTCTGACGTGGGCATCGCCCGAGAAAACTGGGATTGACAACCTTCCTACCAGCAACGAATATGTGAAATGTCATACAAAAGTAGAAGGCTTTGTTCTCTCAGCCCAGGACTTGCTAAAGGTAGTCTCCAAATCCAAACAGTTGTGGAAGTTAAACATAGGCCCTTGATCTCCCTCGCAACTTCTACAGCGGCTGGTCCTGGACATTATGTACGGATATCCAGTTTTTATTTACTTGTGTTTTTGAGTGCTTGTATCGTACTTATGCCGTAAACTGCTTCCATAAAGAAGGAAGAAGAACATCAACTTGAAATTAAATCTTGTATGTCGTAAACAGTTTGAGGTTTATATTGCAAGGTTTGCATGCTTTTTAATTTAATTACATAAATCAATAATAATGCAGTCACTTACCCCGGGGTAACTTGGTCAACTTAATTCAATAAATGAAGAGGATAATAATAATGCAACTTACTAAACTAAATTGATTTATGACAAGTTGTTGTTTATAGGAATAGGATTAATCCAAGAAAAATTGTACGCATCAAGCAACTTTGTCTAAATACGCTTTTTTTAATTTAAAAAGAACAAGTCTTCCCAACGGCAATCACATCTCGAATTTCATTTCATATTAATAATGCAGTCATTCTCTAAGAAACCAATTGCTTCTATTGCAATCTTTATTTTTTCCTTTATTTCCGGTTTTACATTTTGTCTTTCAGTGATCAAATCAAAGATATATACAAAATTAAACGACTGATCAATTATATTTAATAACTAGTGAATTATATACACAAATTGACAAATAAAATTGTACATTATTGTGAAATATCGTGTGTATATATATATATATATATATATATATATATATATATATATATATATATATTAATTGAATATTTTTTTTTCTATTTAGTTTATAATAATGAAAGCAGGAGGTGGCTTTACCACATGCAAATTTCGTAAATAACTTACAAGTGGCTACTATTAATATTAGAGTATGAATTTCTTTACTTGGATAACAAGTTGTTACCAGCCAATAGGTAAACATTGGATTGCCGCCTCTTTTGTTGTTTAAATAGGAAACCTTCTACATCAAGAACTTGCATAGAAATACACGCGAAGAGAAAAAAAAATGGAGAGAAAATAAAATAAAAAGAATGAAAGATAGTAAGAGAGGTAGATAGAAGAAGGAAGTATTGGAGGGAAATAGAAGATTGGGTTTGTGAATGCGATGGAAAATTGGGAAACACCTAATATTTCTACCAAAAACTTTGGTGTCAAGGTAGGGATTTCTTGGGGGCCTTTTACAGAGATTGATTTAATTAAATTTCGTGCACATTATATTATGCATGGTATTATAGTTTAGTTGACATTCCTTGTATTGGGTGTTTACATATTCTTTTACTATTTGAACAGTGTTGACATAATTATATATACATTTGTGATATTGTAAATGGTTACATTGTTGTGAGATAAATAGGATATGTGAAAGACATAATTATATCATGTCATGGAAATTGGTTGGAATTGTTGGGTTGAGAAAATAATGATGGAAAAATAGGGTAATGGAAATGATCTTTTGTGTAGTTGAGTCTAACTCTTAGCAGGTACCAGATCTTAAGGATCCCATAGTACACATGGTTTTTATTGGGTGATACGGGACTAGCGATAGAGAGTTAGGCAAAATGACTAACAAAAAGGGATTTATGGGATGAATGAGATGGGGAATAGTTCATATAAATGAGCATTCGGGATCAAATGGTATAATCATGGTATGGGACATGCAGGTTTGCTTGTCCAGTTATATGAATTAATGGGAGTAGATGAAGAGCATTCATGCATTATTATTAATAATGTGAAATTTGGCTGTGTGATTATATGTCACTTAATTTAGTTATATCAATTTCTTGTAAAAAGATGACAGGACCCGACCCGAATTCCCCCTTGAAACTCGTGTCGAATCCTGTTATCCGACCGACACCCGAACAATGTCGGACCCACTACTAACTTTACACATCTCTCCCAAACTTTTAAGAAAAATGGGTTGAGACCTCTACTGAAAATTCGGCAAAGTCTCCCCAGTAAAATGGACTTTTACCAAAATAACACCTGTAAAAGACGACAAACTATTAATCTCAATTGGCAGCACACACAAGATAAGGCACACACAAATTTCACATGGCCTCCTACTAGAGTTAAACTTACGAGGGTAGTTTCCAAATAAACAACAAGAACGACAAACAAAGTTTCCTAAATCTATGATGTAATTCAGCTCCTGACAAGAAGAATCAAGTTTACAAGCTCAGAAAGTCATTGTATGGGTTAAAATAATCTCACAGGGCATGGTTTGGCAGATTTACTAAATCTATGAAGAATTTTGGATATACACAGAGTAATTCAGATCACACATTGTTCTTGATGCGTGATAAAGGAAAACTTACTGCATTGATTGTTTATATGAATGACATTGTTCTCCAAGGGATTTGCCTGCTAAACAATACGACCATTGGAAAGCAAAAAATAAAGTCAATGTGTGGGCACATGAACATCAAACGCATTGTAGCACGACTCAGGGAAGATAGCAGAAGTGAAGTTTAAACATGTTCAACTCAATCATATATGGTTAAGTATATATATGTTTTCCTCACTGCAATACCAGTGTTTTTGTTCCTCTAAGATAATTAAGGAAGTATCAAAAACTAAATTCATAGACGATAGGTTAAACATAAGGAATAATTCTACCACTAAACTTTAGTAGTTAATACGGATCAATATCCACTTCCCATACCATATTTAAGATTATAACCCTAACTTCTTGTATCCTTCTATTGGACCATACACAGATAAAAACCCACTAAGAAGGTAACTTCCATATATACATGCAAACGAAGTGTTTAACTGAAATTCAAACTCATAATTGGAGGCTGGAGCCCAGACAATCAATCTAAGCCCCATAAAATTTAAAATGAAGTTTTTAAATGGATCAATAATAAAATCTACCTTAGATATTAGCCAAGCTTTCTGCAAGTGATTAAGAACACTAGAGGAGCTTGAAACGAGGGTTTTAACATGAGTGCATAAAGAAAGAAAGAAAAGCTTGGCATCTTGTGGTCAATTAATCCCAAACATCAAATACATAATAGCAATACCATCATTAGAAATCAAATGTATGTCAATCCATGTATACACAAACATCAAATACATTATAGCAGAAACGAAGTTTAAACACTTTTAACTCAACTGTATGTGTACACTATTATTTGGAATTAAGACATGACACTTCATGTAATGTTCTTCCCCTTTGATGTACCCTATGGCAACTCTTGGAATAAACTTTTAGATGCCTAAAACGCGTCACCAGGACATAGTTAAGTATATGTTTCCCTAAGATAAATGCGACCCAATCTTGAAATAGAAAACTTTAAATGAGGGCATAATTAAGGAGGTATCTAAAACTAAATTCAAAGAAGATAGCTTAAACAGAAGGAATAAATCTTCCACTAATTTTTAGTAGCTACTAGAGATCAAGATTCCATTTACCAGTACATATTTAAGTTTATGAGCCTACCTTCTTGTATCCTTCTATTGGACCGGAGACAGATAAAACTTCACTAAGAAGGTAAGTTACATAATTGGAAGTTGGAGCCCAGAGAATCAATCTTATCCCCCACAAAATTTAAAATGAAGTTTTCAAATAGATCAATAACAAGATTTACCTTAGTGATTAGCCAAGCCTTCTCCATGTGATTAACAAAAAACAAATAAAAAAACCAATTTGAAGTCAGGATCAAGTACACATATTTGATTTTTGGCCGGCCCAAAACAAACAAAAACATGTAAATGCTTTCTTTTTTATTATTGGTGTAGATTTGTCATGGCTTTGTCACATAATAAAAGGACATGGGTCCTTGTTTTGTCATCATCTTGTTTGGAATGTGAACCGGTAAACAAGAATTAGAGCCGGCTTAGAAAACTTCAACTTGGACTGGAAAAGTAGAGCGTACAAATTAGTACTGAGGAGGAGGAAGATACATTCCTCTTGAAACACACTGGCTTTGATTGGATTGGATGGCCTTACATGGGATTATTCTGCAACTCTTCTTAGTGGGATTGGTTGTATTAGCAGCTGCAGAAGCTCAAGCCTTGCCTGGCTGCCCAAACCAATGTGGAAATTTGTCAATTCCATTTCCATTTGGCATGGCTAAAGGCTGTTACCTCAGAGATGAGTTTTTCATTGATTGTAATGAAACCAACCAAACCCCAACACCATATTTCAATGGAACTGGGATCCCAATTTCCAACTTATCCCTTAATGGTGAGTTACAAATAATGCAATTTGTAGCCAGGGATTGCTATGACCAAGATGGTTCTTTAAACACAAAACTCAGCAACACCCCAAGGCTCAAGCTTTTCCCTCCTTACACAATCTCCGGCACCAAAAACAAGTTCATTGCCGTTGGTTGTGACACTTACACAATCTTCGAAGGTGTTCGGGGCAAAGAAAAGTACATAACAGGGTGCATGACCTTCTGTGAGAGCCTTGGAAGCATTAGTGAGTCTTGCTCTGGCATTGGGTGCTGCCAAACTTCAATCCCAAGTGGACTTCAAATGCGTACCGTGACAATGAGTAGCTACTACAATCATACATTTATATGGGACTTCAACCCCTGCAGCTACTCCTTCATTGTGGAAGAAGGCCAGTTCACATTCTCTAGTAAAAGTTTCCAAGAACTGAAATCTATAAGCCGGCTTCCGATGGTTCTCAACTGGGCAATTGGGGATGAACCATGTGATGCAGCTCAACATCGGCAGGATTATGCATGCAAGTGAAACAGCACATGTGTCAACCCCCACAATCTGTCTGGTTATTTTTGTGAATGCTTGCCAGGTTATGAAGGAAATCCATACCTCCCAGACGGTTGTCAAGGTACTGATTATGATCTCTTATATACATCTAATTTGATAATTATGAGCCTTAAATATGTGTTTGCTAATGGAAATAGATCCTCTGTTCGTTTCAGATACCGATGAGCTAGATTTCAAACCCCTGCAGTGCAGGAGCGTGTGTAAACGTACTTGGAAATTATTCTTGTGTATGTCCAAAAGGTTTCAAAGGCGATGGAATGAAAGCTGGAACAGGTTGCAGCAAAGACAACCCCAGCAATCTTTTTAAGGGCATTCGCTTGCTTACTATTTCATTGGGTATGCACATCTGGTGAACTGTTAAAATGCATCCTATATTTATTCAAGTAGATTATTATACAAAATACTTATGAAATCAAATCTGGTTGTGATTTGCAGCTACGACAGTAGCCTTGTTGGTTTTGCTGGTTGGAAGTTCATGGACTTACTGGGGAAAGAAGAAAAGGAGGTTCATCAAACTCAAAGAAAAATACTTTCAAGAAAATGGTGGCTTGTTGTTGCAGCAACAACTCGCTAGTCGCGGAGGATCTGTGGAGACAACGAAAATTTTTACAGCGGAAGAACTCGAGAAGGCTACAAACAATTACCATGAAAGCAGAGTCCTTGGTGAAGGAGGATATGGAACAGTGTACAAAGGAATACTAGAAGATGACAAGGTGGTTGCCATAAAAAAGTCCAAGATTTGTGCCCCCGCTCAGAATGAGCAATTTGTTAACGAGGTGATTGTTCTTTCTCAAATCAACCATAGGAATGTGGTGAGGCTGTTAGGTTGTTGTTTAGAGACGCCGATGCCATTGTTGGTTTACGAGTTCTTCATCAACGGGACTTTGTCGGAGCATATTCACAACAAATGCGGAGAATCTTTACTTCCATGGGAGCTGCGGCTGAAGATAGCCGCAGAAACTGCAGGAGCACTGGCATACTTACACTCCTCCACTTCCATGCCAATCATACACCGAGATGTGAAAACGACGAATGTACTATTAGATGAAAATTACATAGCGAAAGTGTCTGACTTCGGAGCTTCACGGTTGATTCCTCTAGATCAAGCTCAAATAACTACTTTAGTGCAAGGAACACTAGGGTACTTGGACCCTGAATACTTCCATACAAACCATCTAACAGAAAAGAGTGATGTCTATAGCTTCGGAGTTGTCCTTGTAGAGCTACTAACAAGCAAAGTGGCACTTTCTTTTGCCAGGCCTGAGGCAGAGAGAAATCTAGTGAGCTTCTTTGTTTGTTCAGTGGAAGAGGGTCGATTGAATCAAATTCTTGATGAAGACATAGTCAATGAGGGAAATATTGAGACACTTAAAGAAGTGGCTGATCTTGCAAATAGATGTTTAAGGGTAAAAAGGGAGGAAAGGCCTACCATGAAACACGTAGCCATGGAGCTGGAGGGGATGAGGATTATGGCAAAGCATCCATGGGGAAAGGCCAATTTCGGCCCAGAGGACACTGAATACTTGCTTGGGTCAGCTTCAATGGCTTCTGTAAGAGGTGACAATTGTTCTAGTACCGGTACAACTACTGATGCAACTACTGTGTACGACAGCATGCGAATCGAAATAAATGTTAATGCGACACAACGGGCGATAGCTCCTCAACTGGTCAATAGTGATGTAATGTAGGAAATCATACCAATATTAGTTTGTTTTGATTTCGAGACAGTGCCTCATTTAAGAAAAGGGCATACAGAGTACATACTACAATGTACTGCGTTGTAAAGTTGTGTGGAAAAATAAATTGTAACAAGAAGAATGAGTGAAGATTAACACAAAACTACTCAGGCACCCATGAAATAAAATTAAAACACAGTATATTTAAAACCCTGTCAGCTCAGCTTGCATTTCTCGTGATGGAATTGGAGAACAAAATTTAACAGGAAAATGTTGCTGTCTACAATATATGAAATTTCAAAGTTATACATTTCGGGAAAAGCAATTAATTTGCCAGCTCAATCTAATTTGTTTATTCTCAAAAGACACAAGAATCACCTAGATCAAAATCCTTAACCTGTTCATTACAGTGAAAAACATTATCATGAACCTTGCAATAAAATTTGAAATAGAAATACAAGAGAAGCACAACCTAATCAAATCCCTTAGTTTAAAATGGAAACCCTGCTCAAGGAGATGAGGAAACTAACATAACCGTTGTTGTAGTGTAGCTGAAGGTTGAAAAATTGCTCCTACTTGAGCAGCAGGAGATCATCTTATCTGGGTAGGAGAACAGAGCAACCCAGATGCATCCGCTCCAACCACTGCAAGATCACAAACAGTACAGAGCTGCCCTTCCTGGGCCAGAACAAACCGAGAACTGCAGTACGGGCATGAAACATCCTTCTGCCCACGGTAAATAGGCACATATGTTGCACCACAAACCACAAATGGGTTTCTGAAATCGTAATTTAGCTGGGTTGCATCATTCATGTTCTTCTCGGCAGCCTGGAGGACTTGTCTTGCAGTCTTTGCATGGTTTTCAGTGGTGGGATTGGTCTCCAAAAGTCTCCTGGCAAAGTTGGCTGCTGTGTTGAGATTACCAGCCTTAAAGCAAACACTCATGGCATTCAGTAATGCAAGTCTCAAGTGAGGCATCTGAAGGTTACAGTGGGTGAAGTATGCTGCTAGCTCCTGTTGGCGAACGGGATTGTCCTTAAGTTCTCTCCTCTTAAGCTCCATCTTCAAACCCAGAACATACTCCTTCACAATGATAATTAATTCTTTTACTTCATCAACCTCTCTCCTTGAATCAACTACGATCAAAGGAATAGTATGCAGAATACCAAGGAGAAGTCGTAAGGCCTCTGTAAATTTCCCCGTAGTTGTGGCCTTGTAACCCGCCTTAAGCTTCTCTTCCAGCTCTGAGAATTTAAACACAAGAGCAGGAGGACCCCTAACATTAGGAGTAGCTGACTCACTCCATCCCCTCTCAACAGCCACAGAGATCACAGGAGCTGATGAGAAGGCACGTAGATAGGTATGACTGCCCATGTGTAAGTCAAGAAACAATTGTCTTAGGGGAGCAAAGTTCTTTATACCCAGCTGCCGGCTCAACAAACGCATTGCAATATCGAAATTCCCAGCCGCTGCATGTTCAGCAGCAAGAGATGACTTCTGGGTCCAAATTTGACTTACAGGCATACCAGGAGTTGGGGCAACAAACACAGAAGAACGGGCATGACTTGCAGTTTTGGGAGTATCAATCTCGGGTGGAAGTTCAAGATCTTCAAGATCCCATCCTCCCTCCTCATTTTCCTCATGTTCTTCCTCATCCTCCAGCACTGCACTGATGTCTCCATTTGGAATGTTTTCCATGTCAACAATATCCAAATCCTCTCCCCAGTCAGCATCTGTAGCCTCTTCATACTCTTCCTCTGCATTCCTGCCCACATTATCAAGACCACCCTCAAATATTCCTCTCATGACCCTCAACAAGGGCCAATCTCCACCACAGATGATTGGGGTTGGAGGCATCAAAAGAGATGGAGATTTCCCCTTGGGTAAAATTGGAACATTATCTCCCAGTTCAGCTGCCAAACGTTCTGCAATATCATGGAGGCCATGAACTACAGCTGTGCTATAAGCAAGGGGTAAATGACCAGCATTCTCCAATATCTTAACACGCTCTTTGATGTCACCCAAATATAGAGCATTGTGGAATTGACCCATCACATCATTCTTGACTTCAGCAATTTTCAGCATTTTGGACAATTTATCCAAGTTTCCAGTCACAAGATAGAGGAATGATAGCCTCTCAAAATTCTTTGTCTTCTGATACGCATATTCTACAATGCCTGCATTACCCTGGCGAAGGGCCTCCACTCCCAAACGATACCAGTGATCTTTCTCATCAATTTCCTTGGCAGAAGCAACAGCAATCTGGATGTTTCCACTCCCTAGTGCCAAGTTGAAGCGAGTCCTTTCATCCTTCACAAAATGAAGGGCAACCTCAGGGAAACCTTTCTGCTGTAGATATGCAATCATGGCCTGGCCACAGAGCTCAGAGCTCTTAATCATGCTCATAACCTGGTCATACCTCTTCTTCAGTAAGGATAGCTTGAAAACATATTCGGTTGCATCAACAACAATGGCACAGTTCTTCCCATCTCGATCCAAGCAATGGATGGTGCTTCCATACACTTTTGTTATATATACTGGAATATCTAGGGTCCTGATGATTCCATTGTCCCCATTGGGAAGGCAGTATTTGATGTGGTTCAAGGTTGTATATATGAAAACGCCATTGTCATCCCAAGCTCCACTCTTTACACGAATTGTCTCATGGAGAGTGCACTGATGCACAAGCTTCTTGTTGGCTATCACAATAGAATGTTTGCTCAGCAAAGCAATGCTTTCCATATCGTTTGACCAAACAACATACCTTACGAAAGGAGTTTGAAGCTCCCCAAGAATAATTCTCTGCTGCAGGTCAAAAATAATAACTCTGTCCTCTGCCCTGCAAAGCAAGTTTCCGGTTCCAGCATAAAATATTGCATCAGCAACAATAGGTAGGGCACTCTTCTTGACAATCTCATTTTTAAGGTTCTTAACTATAACTTGATTGCTGCTCTTTTCAAGCACTGCAAACCTATTTCTAGCCACGAACACGGCTGGTCCTCCAATTCCTCTTTTTGCCTCCTGCACAATATCACCCCGGCCAAAGCTATCTTTGGGTATAATGTATAGCTCATAAGAACCCCCATCCGTTTCTGAACATATCAAAACAGCATTTTCTGTAGGGCTATAAGATAGTGTTCTAGCCCCTTGATTCAAGGTGGAAGAACCAGGCCTTCGAATAGGGATAACCTGAGTGTCTCTCTGGGTAGAGAACTCAAAGAAGCGGAGAAAACGATCTTTAACATAGAACATTGAATCACCACTAACAGAAAAGGCAGGACGTTCTCTCTCCAATTTAAAGACGATCATGCCACTATCATGACCAGCAGCCAAAAGGTTCATTTCAGGATGTGATGCAAGAATCCAGAACCTATCATGCTCTCTACGAAATGTCTGAAGACCAGTCCGTTTTGTGGCATCCCAGACTCGGATGCTTCTATCCTCTGAATTGGACACAATAATATCCTGCCTTGCATGGAATAAAACACATGATACATTGTTCATATGCCCCCTTAAGGTGTCCACTTCCCAAGCCTTTGTATCTGAAATTGGAAAGATCAACAGGTGACTATTATTACTAAACAGAATTCTGTAACTCTAATATTTCCTTGTTTCTAAAGCACACACACTAGAAGAGTTTTTATTTTTTACTTTTAAAAGTTAGACCAATAAGAGCTTAATCGTCCAATGTATATGCACATAATATTTACCAAGAAATATATAAGCACATGTACAAAAGCAATTATGTGGCTTTCTTCAGTGCTACTGAACAGGCCATGAATTAACTTTTACGAAACAAGGCTTTATTAATAAAAGGAATGTACAAAATTACCTACAGATGTCTGGTATTTGACAGAACAATAATAGAAAATTAAGTTAAATGACAATTTGGGAGCTAAAAGCTAATCTATTGCCCTCTCTTCAACAACATGAAACAATTACCCCCAATGGGTTACCAATGAAAAAGAGAAAATAAAAGAAAATGTCAAGTGTTTTTGAGGTTACTATATCGTGTACATGGTTGCAACTTGCAACTGAAAGGCAGATCTTCAGTAGGATGATT
The DNA here is from genome assembly GCF_965620075.1 of Prunus avium. Taxonomy (NCBI): domain Eukaryota; kingdom Viridiplantae; phylum Streptophyta; class Magnoliopsida; order Rosales; family Rosaceae; genus Prunus; species Prunus avium. Next base: position 32,387,535 of record NC_142287.1, read on the forward strand.
AAAAGCTAAAAAATTAGTCTTTAAACACATAGTTTCCTAACATATGTTGTGTTTGGCATCATGAACATTGGATTACTTCTTTTTAAAATATAATATATAATTAAATAAATAATTATATTTAAAAATTCTCACCAGAGTTGGATTTAGCTTTTACAAAAAAGAAAAATTAAATAACAAAATTTCATACAAGTATTCTCGCCTACTTTTGATACTTGAAAACAAGAAGCAGATCCATACACATTTTTGTTTCTTGTTAAAAAAAATCTTTGGAGGTGCATACTTATTAGAATGTTTATTTCACAGGACACCTGAAACAGAAGAAAAAAGGCATACCATTCATTCGCCAAAGTTTCACTTGTCGATCGTCTGCTCCAGAGACGATCAGAGGGAGTGTGGGATGGAATGATGCCCAATTAACACCCCGATCATGACCTTCCAAGACATACTTCACAACAGCATCAACTCCACCAAAGAAATCTGCATTCATCTGACTCAGGCGCAGGATGTCATCTGCAGGGGCAACCGTCTTTTTCCTGAGGGCACCAATATCCCAAACACGAACAGTTTGATCCAAGGATGCTGAGACAACAAGATCCTCCTTTGGATGGAATAAGGCACACATGACGTAATGGTTGTGTCCAGTGAGCACAGAAATACAAGTTCGGGACTGCCAATTCCATATTCTGATTGTCTGATCATCGCTGGCACTGACAATCCATGGGTACTCATGATGGAATTGAACGGTGCGTATGTAATCAAGGTGTCCAAGAAGTGTAAACAAACACCTATGCAGCTTGTAATTCCACACCTTGATCTTGTAATCATCCCCTGCCATTTAAGCTTAAACAATAAATTACTTCCTTCGAGGATCTCTTTGGAGTCAGCAGCGCCATCATGTAATAAAATAAAACTTACAAACAAGTAATTCTTCTCAGCTTGATAGAACTTGGAAAAACACAGGTACCGTATTTAAGATTAAGAAATATATGGGTGAATAGTCTAGATCTGACTGTTTCTACACGGCATAACGAAGAATCTAATAAACTAACATTTCTAATGAATCCAAAGGGTGATGTGAAGGTGACGCATAATATTACACAAAACTAACATGGCAGAATAACATGCATTATACCAATTTCATATTGAATCTAAGCACACCGTGAAAACAAGAAATCAAGTGCTGAAATTTTCAGATGTTAACACGGAATGAACCAACAGAAAACAAAAAATTTTGAATTTTGATGTTGTACCTCCAGAGACGAAAAGCGGCTGAGAGGTGTGGAAATGGACACCACGTACAGGGCCATCGTGCTCGTCAAAACGGTCGATGAGAGTGCCCATTCGGTAATCCCAGAGCTGGATCACACCGCTGTGGAGACTGGCCAAGATCCATGGCCTCTTGCTGTGAAAGCTCAGCCCCTTCACTCGATTACTCTTGGTCTCGAATTTCGTCAGCATCTCAAAACACAATTGAATGCCCCCCTGATTGAAATCAAGATCAAACAACCGACACCTCTTTAATTGATTGAAACTCAATTCAGCAATACAAATCACGCCTCAAGGCTAACCAATTGATAATACTTTCAATCTAATCAATTCATTGTTTTCTTATCTATTTTCTCAGCAAACAATCAAGGGAGGTGAATTTCGCAATTGAACTGATACGTACAAAGAAAGAAAGAGAGAAAATGTACCTCAGATCTGGTAATGCGGATTGCTGATTAGTAAAGCGGCGATACGAGATGATGGATTTGTTTACGATATGATAATGCACTGCAATCCAACAAATCGTCTAATGATCCAGACAAATTTCCTCTTCTTTTCTCAGAAGCCAATCAGCAGGTGAGAGAAATTGGGGAAGAGAGAGAGAGACTCAGATCCGGGAATGCAGAGATTCAATCATATGAAGGCTAAATACATCAAAATTGCAATGCCCAGAGAGAGAGAGAGAGAGAGAGAGAGAGAGAGGTCACTACAAAGCGGTCAGTGACCTTGCAGATCTGTTTTGGGTTTTCAAGCAAAGCTCTTTTATTTCTTTCTTACTTTCGTTCGTTCTTGGTTTGTCTTTCGTTTTTTGGACAAGGTGGTCACTGGTCACGTTTTATTCAATTCAATTCCTTGAAAACTGATTTTTAGGCTTCTTTTTCTTTTTCTTTTATAGGGGCAATGGTCTACGAAAATTGATATTTCTCTATACATAAATCACTTATTTTGAATTTTAATCGTGCATGGTGAAGAGCTAGTAGCTTGAATTATAAGCCTTCCTTTGAACTATTGAAGTGTAAAGTTATCAAAGTTGTAATAGCCTTTGTTAAGTAATTTTTATCTACATGAAACTTGCAACTCACATCGTGGTTACATCCTCTTTAGTGTGAACTTAATCTCGAGAATGGTATGATGAAAATTAGTTTATTTTATGTTTATTCAGAGAATTGTGTTATTAGGACCCAATATCTCATATTGAAAAACTATACATATCTTGAGATGGCTTAAGAAATCTTGAGCAATGTTTCTTTACAAGCCGGTTTTTATGGGCAAGTTCTACCCGTGGAGTATTATCAAATTTATCTATTAAAATACCATTGAACTAAGAGGTGGCTGGTGTAAAATTGTGTTTAATTAGGCAGGATCATTTCTGATCAGGTATAATTCTATGATTAGGTAGAATCATGTCTGATGAGGTAAAATCGAATTGCATGATTAACAACATGCCGTGCGAATTAATCTCTTCTTATCCGCATGACTGATCAAATGGGAAAAAGAAAGCATGAAAATGTTAGCTATGATGGTGAGGGAAGTTTGGAAATGAGACTAGGATTAGGAAGAACAAAGCAATTTGAATTAGGTACAGAAGCAAAAAATAAATATAAGAAAGAAAAGATTTTGGTAATGATGATCAACAATTGAATATAAGAATGATGCAATAATTACGGTGGTGATGCCATATATTCCACTGGTAAGTCCAAAAGTGAACAGCTTTGGATCTCAACAACAGCAACAACATATTTTCCAAGCTTTGTAAAACATTATTATTGCATTTATCAGATTTTAAAATAAATAAAGGAAAGAAATGAGAAAGGCTTCAAAAGAAAGAAATGTGAATGGCTTCAAAAGAAAGAAATGATTGTTCAATAAACATTATCAACCTACAACACCAGTTTAATCCCTATTTTGCCCCCACCATTCCACCCAACAGCTTGCTTACCAAACTTATATAGTACAATAAGCCAAATTTATATATTACAACAATCAAAATTGCATCATTTGCAGATTTCAATACTAGCTAGCTGGTACATGTTCTCAAAAATGGCAATTCTCCCAAAGAGGAGAACAAATTTGGGAAAGGTTGCGCGGTAATCACCTCACTTTCGGAACCTGCCTGGCTTCAATATCCTTAAGTCTAAGGGTTACAGCTCTCTTGTGAGCCTCTAGTCCCTCAACTTCAGCCATGGTTGCCACATACGGGCCAAGCTTTTGCAAACCTTCCTCAGTCAAAGACTGCACTGTCATGTATTTAAGAAAGGAGTCCAAAGACACACCACCATACATCCTCGCATAGCCATATGTTGGGAGGACATGGTTTGTCCCACTCGCATAATCTCCCACACTCTCTGGTGTCCACTGCCCTAAGAATACAGAACCTGCAGGGGAAAAATATCAAAGTTCAGATATCTAATCATCTTATTTCAACCGACTGGAAGAAAAAAGTGTGATGCATGCAAAATGCACAGGTAAATAACAAATTAGTGATAAATGGCATGACACTCAAATAGACCTACGTTCGCAATCATCACCAAAGTTAGCAGGAAAAGGAAAAGGAAAATGAAAGAAAGAAAATGACAACAGTGTCAAGTAACAGTATAAGAGAACTATACCTGCATTCTCAATGAAACTCTCCCATTTTTCTGCATCCTTGACATTGATGATCAGATGCTCGGGTGCATATAAGTTTGAAAAATAGACTGCCTGAAACAGCCACAATCATGTCTAGTTTCAGAATCACGCAGACCTTCTCAAACAACATACAAGTAAACAAAAATTAAAGCATGTACGCTTGCACATTCTAACATAATTTTCTTCATAAAAATACGAAAAGAAACCCTTTCCTCATTGTGATTCCAATGATGTTTTCGTGATAGACACATCATATTAGGATGCAAGGACAAACCTCAACCATATCACGAGCAAACACTGTGAAACTGTGGCTCAGTGCTTTTGAGGCAAACTCTCCCCTTGGTAGGCTTTGGCACTGTTTGCTGATTTCCTCCTCTATAGCTTTAAAATCCACACCATCCCCAGCAATTACAAGAACAACTTGACTATCAGGGCCATGCTCAGCCTGAAATTGCATTAGTTACTCATACATCAGGTTGGCCACAAGCATTCCCAAATACTATATCAAGCATTTAGATTTCATATAATGCACTAAAATTTCTGCAACAAATAACAAATGTGCCTTATTATACTAAAATTCATATATTCTATAGTAAAAGCTAGATATCTTATTATAGGGGAAAACTAAATACAGAGTACTCTTACTTGAAGCAGTTCAGTAAACTGAAGTTGATTAATATTCCAAACAGTAAAGGTGCAAAATTGTATTTACTTCAAGCAAAGACATCTGAATCACAAGTACCTAATATGATTATGTTTCAATTCTAAATGTGGAATCTAACCGGCAGGAATATTGGAATTGGTTTTAATATAAACAATTAAACGAGACCTGTCATATTGTAACACTTCAGGCAGGATACACTTAATACCATTGGATTTTACCATTACGTCACAGCAGAAAAAATGAACCATAACAGAACAGCCTGAACCTTTCATTATGAAAGTGATCAATCACAACTTAAAGAAGCATTGCAGAACAAGTAAGTACCTGAGAAAGCAAATCTGCAGCTATATGAACAGGGCTGGCATGTTTGTCAGCAATGACCAAAACTTCTGAAGGGCCTGCAGGCATGTCAATTGAAACCATGGCTTCGCTGTTCTGTTAAGAAAATTAGAATGGCGGGTAGGAAGTCAAATCAAGATGGTAAAAACAATGAATCTCCCATAACTCCCATTTTTCAACTTCAACAAAAGTTATGAAACAACTTCTAATAGTAAATATGCGTACCTGGAGAATCATTTTTGCAGCAGTGACATATTGATTTCCAGGGCCAAAAATTTTTTCAACCTGCAAATTATTTGAAAACAAAATTAGATACAGAAAATTCTTTTATGAAATTTGAAAGAAAAATTACACATATTAGCTAAGCTAACTTTGGTCCTCTATTTTTATTCAAAAGAAATCATGCTCAGGGGTTCAGAACCCGAGTTAAAAACTTAGCACAAATATCTGCATAAGTTACGAAAATCATAATAACAAGATAATGGGAAACTAACACCTTTGGGCAAGATTTGGTACCCCAAGCCATAGCAGCTATTGCCTGCAAAGCAAAATATATTGTCAGATTGCTGAATGTAATGAAGTATATAAGAATACTTTCGGTGTTTATAAACCTGAGCACCACCCGCTTTAAGGATGTGAGTTACACCAGCCTTCTTTGCACAATATAGTACTTCCTGAAGGGCAAAACAAAAATGATCAGCTCTCATTTAGGAATCCCCTCATAATGCATTCCGTCCAAAGTAAAGAATGCCTGGCACATACCTTGCATATGGTGCCATCCTGACTTGGGGGAGTTGCAAGAACAACAGTTTTACACCCAGCAATCTGTGCAGGCTGGTACACATGATAAAGCAGAAGTCCATCAAATCATTGCGACTTAATAATCGATAACCATGATAAAGACCACAGAGAAACTTTTATAACAAATATGATCAACTTACAACTGAAAGCATCAGAGCTGTTGAAGGTAAAACTGCAGTTCCTCCTGGAACATAAACACCCACAGAACCGATGCTTCTCGCCACCCGTTTACATTTGACACCCTAAGAGGTTAAAGATACGTAAAGGCTCTGTGTATATAGGAAGAAGCAAGCTACAATATGGGCTTACCTTCATGTTCTCAACACTTTTCTCAGCTGATTTCTGAGCAAAATGAAATGCATATATGTTGTCATATGCCACGTCAAATGCTTCTCTAACAGCTGCATCAAGCTGCATGAGGAAGATATCAGAATTGAAAACATAAATAAATATCTTGTATCTAGAAATCATGTCTAAATAGCAATACCTCTGGATCTGGAAGCTCAGAAACTTCTACGACAATGTTATCCAGTTCTACTTTGTCAAACCTTGCAGTATATCTGTGTGAGAAAAATAAACAAAATTTAAAAAAAAAATTACTTTATTAGTAAAATTGCTGCGATAATAAATAAATAATCAAATAAGTACATACTCCTTGATTGCAGCATCGCCTCTTTTGCGAACATCATCAACTATTGGGTTGACCTAACCAAGTATAGCTACTATAATTCATGAGCTACTTCATTTATGAATATAAATACCCAAAAAAATGTCAGGTTTTCAAAGAACAGTCCGGATTTGGGAACAAAAGAAAGGCTCACCGTGCTAAAAATGGAAGAAAAATCAATTCGAGGACGAGCTTTCAGGCTTTCAACCTCCGGTGGAGATAGTTCAGACAACCTGTAAGACTTCATTGAGCAAGTTGTTCCCTTACAAGCAAACCCTAAGCCAACAGTCAACTTTAGAATATCAGGCAAAAGAAGTACAAATAAGAAATAGCATTACATTTCTGGGTCAGGAAACAGATTCCAAAGCTTACTCACCTCACAGGAGTTAACTTGTATACATAAGCATCTATCATCTACCGCATAACTTGCATATATGGACAGACAAGCAGCATTTATACATAAATTTACCTTTTAATTATAAAAACGTCTTTTATTGGGTACGTTTGCACACTTTATTTGCACAAACGTAAATAAAGATGAGTCAACTAACATAAATCTAAAACTCATTAGCTTTACACATCTGAATAACTTTATAGAGGATTCGTATTTTTCAATCCAACTGTTGACCATATCCTAATCATGCCAACGATTTCACCAAATTTCAAGTCAATCCGATACTGACAAGCAACGTACTAACTTAATGTATAGTACAGATGAAAAGGTTAAAGATACCAAACGGACTTACAATTCAAACATGTATACGAAAAATACCAACTTGATACAATACAGATGGAATGCTTAGATATATTCAATTGACTTGAAATTTAACATATATGGTGAAAACAATTGAATTATATTCGATGGTTAGCAGAAACTGAGTAAAATTCACTCTTTCAATTGAGCATTATATTTTGATACCACAATCAAAAACATGAACCAATGAATTCATGAAATCGAGCAAATGGTGGCCTCATACCTCGTCGAAGAAAAAGATTTGTAGTTTTCGGCGCAGCGATTAGAGGATGATATTGTCGTTTGATAAAACAATGACTGCTGCTGCGATTAAAACAAAGAATCTGACTGTCCATCACCGCCTTCAATCAGACCAACTCAATTAATATTAAACATGCACAAAAAGAAAAAGAAAAACATTCTTTGTCTATTGTTTGGCTGGCGAGAGACGGTAGAGAAAAATTGACCACTCTGAATTGCGCACGGGATTGCGAAGGAAAGGTAGGACAAGTTAAGATTACCTGCAAAGTGGAAAGTAAACGCGACGGCGGTGACTGACTGGAAGCGTATGGGTAGCTACTGCTTTCACTAGCTAAGCAGAGAGTGTGCGCTTGGGTGTTCGGCCTCTGTTGTCCAGTTGTGGGCTGGAAGTGGTAAAACCAAACCCCGTTCAACGGCCCAAACTTTCCCTCACCTGGTTTGATTACGAATTTAACCCAAAGCCGAAGCGAAATTACCCTCTGTGTCTGTGGCAATAAAAAAGTGTACAAACGTAATTTTTAGGTGTTACAAATAGTTTTGTAGTTCTTTTCTTTAATTTGATAAAAGAATTATTTATTTTTTTTAAATGGGTCAAATACGGAAAATTACCCAAATGATGGGTGTATTTTTAAATTCATACACGAACTATCAATCATTCGTATGTCTAAATCCGACCAACAAAGTAACCGGAGGAGTTTAGATTTTTATTTTTTTTTCATTAAAAAAAAGAGATATTTAGTCAAATACCCAATCTTAGCACTAAAACTATAAATAAACTCTACATTATTTAATTTATATAAACAAGCCCAAAAATTGACATTTGTCATTATTGAATTGAATTTTGATTATTAAATTACTTTGATGTCCTATTGAGTGTTTTGGGCTTTTTTATATGTTTTGGGGTTGGGTTTGTTTTGAGAAATCAATGTCAGTTTTGTAATTTAAAAGAAGTTAAAAGTCTTTTTGTTATGTTGTAAATGGGCTTTGGGTGTGTTTCTAAAGTCCATTTCATATAGGGTATTTTTATAATTTAGACTCTTATATTGAGTGTAATAGTGAACCTCCCTAAAAAAAAGGAGTAACTGAAGGAGCAACAAGTTATTGATTCATTCCTATAAGGCTTCCTAAGCAAAAACTAATAGTTGTACAACTTTGTATCAAAAACCCTTTTTACAATATACAAATGAATATGTGAGAGATATACAAACAAAGCTTGAAGCAACAATGACACACTGAGATGGAAAGAAGACTGAATCATACAGAGATACTATATAATACTGTATATCAATTGGCATAAACAAACAATGCATTTTTTTTTCTATGGGGACATTTGTTCTCTGTCTGTAACTGATTCAAAGCTCATGGACTGTCTTGAAATTCAGTTATATCCTGGAAACTCTGCAACCTTTTTCTCCTACTGAAACTCGAATTCTTTCCATAAATAGAACCCTTCCCATTTGCCTCCACAGAGTCAGAGCCTTCAAAATTCAAAGCCTCATTTGGAACTGGTGATGAACTGATGTAATCTACTGACTCTCGCTCCTGCTGCTGACCAAAGCACAAAGAACGGCGCACGGTAGAATTCCTTGATGAAGCAGCATTTCCAGATACATATTCATCTACAAGATCAGTGGATTGAAGCTTTTGGCCCAAACTTTTCATTTGACTTTGTAGACAAGGACTTTCAGGGGTTATGTTGCAATTCAGGTTCTCATTGTTAAACCCATCTTCAGTATTCCAACTATCAAAATACTCAGTTCTTCCATTCAGCAATTCTTGTTCTTCTTCTTCAACCATATCTGCCCAACTTTTCTTACCCTTACTGTACTTTGAAAAATCAGGGGCTGGCTTTTGATTTTCTGCTATGGGTTGATGGACATCATCTACTTTACCGGAAGTGCAGTCTTCCACAAAAGTATTCCTCCATTCCATGCTGCCTAAAACAGTTGTATCAGAACTCTGATTCTGACCTCCATCAGTGGAAATTTCTAGTGCTTTTGCATCTTCACCTACCATTTGTGGTTCTGCAAATTTCTTCATACCACCATTTTCCCAACTGGTCCTTCTCCAGTCTCCATTCACAGTATTCTGGGAAGAATTAACCACCACAGCTTCATCTTTCAGTTGGAAACAGCCATCATTTGCCCGAGAAGTACACTTCCAATTTCCACTTGATATAGGTTGCAAAACAGATCGTACTGCTGCATCTTTTTGGGGCCTCCTCCTCAAATCTCTGCTAATTGGTGAAGACATACTAGATACTGAGTTTTGAAATGCCACTTCTGACTTTCCAGTTGTTGAAGCTAGCAAATCTTCATTGAGACTTCGAACAACATGTGCTCGCATGTTTTCTGTTCTTGAACATGGCTCAAATGAAAGTTTTTTATTTGAACTGCCAACACCACGTCCCCATATTTCCCTAGTCTGATGTCCATCATTAAATCCCCGTGAAGATCTTCTTGGTTGTGTAAATAGAACTTCTCGATTCCATATATCAGGAGCTGGAGAAAAGTATGTTTTTGAATATGGAGTTGTTTCTGTTCCAACTATACCACCCTGATTTTCCTTCATTCTGCTGGAAAAACTAGACCTGCCCTCACATGAGTTTTTGAAATAACAATCTTTCTTCCACTTATTAACGGATACAGTCTCTTCTTCATGTCCATCTGCCCACCTTCTAGAGATCATGCATCCAGAAACATAATGCTGACCTTCGTTTGTCAAGCTATTAACTTGTTTCGAGTTTCTGTTGATGGGTGATATAGGAGATCTTGAAATTTCTTTGCAGCAGTTTTCATCCAGTTGAATTGGTCTTAAAACTGATTTTGCCTCTAGTTCAGTCAGCATCTGAATTGCACGCTCAAAGGACTTAGCATAAGATTCATCCATTGGTTTATTTCCAGCTGAAGCTCTTACAACTTGAAGCAGAGATTTTGCTTCTGCAAGTCTGTTCATGTGCATCAAGGAGATTGCTAAATTGCACTGCTTGTTCTTATCCAGCTCCAATGACAGAGATTTCCTGAGATTTTTATGTAATAAATCATATATATATAAAAAGAAAATATGGTTTCACATGTAGGAATATAGAGCAGGATGCAATAAAACTTACATGTAATATTCTTCGGCAGTTTTGTAATTACCTTGCTGCAAGTAAGCCCAGGCCAAGTTTCCTAGTATTCTGCATTGATAAAGGACCTAAGTCATCTAATTATGCAGAAATTTGTGGTAAAATTAGTAAGAAGAATGAGAAAGCTGTGATATTCACCTTGATCTCTCTTGTTCAACAGTAATTTGAACCTTTTTCCCCTGAGATCTTGCGGTCTTTGTCCTCCTTCCACCAAAAGCTATACCTTCGTCAATGTGTTTCAATTTGGATTGAAGCATTTCAATCTCTTCTTCAATCCTCCCCGCCCTCTGCAAAACCAGTAAATGTAAATACAAACTGAGCAATGCATAAACACACACACATATCTCCTATAGTGACGGAGTTAAAGCAGCATTTAAAAGTGCTAATGAAATATAAGTAACTTGTTGAAGAAATGGAGGTGCTTTTACCTTGTACAGTTCAACTAACACATTGTTAAGAGATTCCTGAGAGTCATACGGGCAGAGATGACGAAAAGATTTGATTGCTTCAATTGCCTCCTCCGATCGATTCAATTGTTTCATCACAATTGCCATGTCTTTCAAGGCACTATCAACTCGATCCCCCGCATTTATAGCAGCCCAAAAGAGGGATATGGCTTTGCTTGGATCCTTTTCTATCAACTGCATTTCAAGAAATGAAAAGTGATAAAATACATATAACAGTGAAAAAAAAAGGAACCACAATCATGCTTTAACCAAAAAAAATTCAAATGGTTAAGTTTTAAAGATCAACTCTAGTAACTTTTATCAGAACTCCAAAGTGTGATCACTAAATCTTATACATGCTTTGAGTTATACATTTACCCAATACTTCCCAGCCAATGTAAACAGTGATTTCACAGGACAACCAGTCAACTCAGCTTGTATTAACAAGAACAAACTCAGCCCATTTACTCACACAAGAACAAAACTTCATAATTCATTTCCCTTTTCCTTGTCTTAACAAATTCCCCAAAACAAATGAGTCCAAGATAATCTGCATTAATGTAATCAACAGAATTGGTAATAAGTTCTTGCTTTCCAAAAAAAATAAATTGAGTCAGCTTAAGATACAAATCCCAAAACATACAGACCAATTAACAACAAAGGAGGACAGTGGCTAATCTTGAAAAAGAAGAACCAAACGAACACTGAATGCCAAATTACTAGAATCAAATTTACCCATAAAAATTCAAACTTGCTTACCTGAACTTGTTTGGCTCTGACGTACGGAGAATCGCCAACAGGCACTTTATGCATGACATGAAAAAGATCGCCTCCGTCTGAAGGCGACACTCTCTTTCTCTCCGACATTGGCACCATCGGAGGGTTTGGCGGCCCTGACTTCCATGTCGGAGGCGGCGTCGAGAAGCCTCTGGTGTGCAAACTCTTGTCTCTGGTCCACATTGCCTACTTTGAGAGAAAATCTATAAAATTACTCAGAGAAAGTCAATTTTCTCGAGAAAATCTTGAGACCCTTTTCTTGAATCTCCAAGAAAGTGTTTTTAGTATTAGGAAAAATGTTCAGACTCGTTTCTTGATCGAGCGAGAAAGCGTCTTCTTGTAGAGGCAAGGAAAACCAGTAGTTTTTCCTGCCGGGAGATTGTTTATATTATTATGGGTTTTCTGGGAATTGGTGAGAAAGTGGGAGAAATCACAGAGAAAGTGAAAGAAAAAGTAGAAAGGTGAGCGAAGGTGAATGAGAGAAAGTGGACGCAAAAAGGAAAAAGAAAAATAGCCGTTTATTTATAATTACTAGCCGTTGGGATTAGGGACGCATTCGCACGTGTGTTTGGCACGTATCGTTTTTGTTTTTGGGTTTTTGCAGCTTTGGTTGATATAATAAGAAGCTGATCGATGAAAACAAAAACAGAGAAAAATATTTCATGAAAAGTCATGGTTTTACAAGTATTTATTTAATGGATCATATAAATATATATAATAAAAAACCAAAAACAGTATAAATTTGTTTTAAACAAAAGTGAAATGCTATCTTTTTCTTTTTTCTTCTCATCCCGCAACATAGATAGTATGATGATGGTAGTCATCTATACTTTATACGCCACCATTAAAGATCATCTATATAAAAAAACATGACAAATTTGAAAATTGTTAAATCATCTAATTGTTTTTAAATAAATAAACTAGCCCATTATATTGATTAAACACTCAAATTATAGCAATCAAATCAATATTTTGAGATGGGAAAGAGAAGTAATGACATTAATCGGACCGTGTTGTGTCAGGCCTTATTTAATTGGGTCAAATTTGTGCTATGCTCTAGTCAGCTCGGTCCATTTGACACCTTTAAAAAACGTGAATCTAATGTGAAGTTGCCATAAAACAACTCATATACATATGTTGGAGTTTTGTATATTGAATTTGGTTTGTGTTTTTATTATAGAGAAATGTGATAGATTGCATTCATAATTCAGGAGTAAAGGTCATCAGCCACAATGATCAATACAAATAACCACACATATGGTTTATACAAATACTGAAGCACAATAACCACAAATGATTAATCCAAATACAGAAGCACAATAACCACAAAGGGTTAATTCAAATACAATGTGCAAAAAAATAAAAACATACACCGTCAACATCAAGCGCACAAAGTATACATCCACTCATAGCCACAAGCCTGGAAAAACCAGGCAAAGGCCTCAGCATACACACACACACAAAAAGCCAATCTGGCACCATACTGTACCCAAGATAGCCAAGCAACCAACAACCTCAACCCCAAAATCTAGCCAAAAGCTGATAAAAGCCCTAGGGAGGATAAGGGTTGAGGGAATGAGAGGGAAAAGGAGGAGAGGGGGGAAGGTCTGGGAGTGGAGGAGGGGAAGGAAAGGGAGTAGTAGAGGGATGGAGGCCACCAACCCCAAAGGGGAGAGGCTACTGAAACTTTTCTCACCTTGGTTTGATTGCTAGGTTCTTTCCATCTTTGGTTGTTTATTGCGGATAAGCAAATACCCCTTCATTGCTATTATGTTTAAAATTTGGGAGATTCACTATTATACCCAATATAAGAGCCCAAATTATTATTATTATTTTTTATATATAAAAAAACCTTATATGAAGTGGACTTTAGAAACACACCCAAAGCCCATTTACAACATAACAAAAATGCTTTTAACTTCTTTTAAATTACAAAACTGCCATTGATTTCTTAAAACAAACCCAACCTCAAAACCTCATAAAAAAAGCCCAAAACACTCAATAGGGCATCAAAGTAATTTAATAATCAAAATTAAATTCAATAGGGTCAACTATCATTTTTTGGGGTTTTTTTGGGTTTGCTTATAGAAATTAAATGGTGTAGGGGTTATTTATAGTTTTAGTGCTAAGAATGGGTATATGACTAAATATCTCTTAAACTTTTAGGCACATCTTTTGATAATAAGTAATATGTAAGGAGCTTGTAGCTCTCTTGGTTAAGAACCTCTACACCTAAGGTCCTAGTTCGATTCTCCTCTTCCTCAATATCATGCCTATGTATATTATATTATCGTTACAACATGCAAACACACTCACAACAAAATTATATCGTTAACCATCGAACATCACAAATATATATACTTGATAGAGCGATGTTTTATACTACTCTAATGTATAGGAAGAGTGATCAAACTCGGATAAAGAGGCTGAGTACTGTCTTGGCCAACACTTCTTGTTGATAAAAAATGTCAACTTTTATGACCTCAACCTCAGCCACCACCCCAAACTCTTTGACCCCAATAGCCTCAGCTGCCTCAGTTATTTGCATCACATACTTCTCTATCATCGGCCCGACACGCTCACACACGCGCTGGTTGATACTCAAACTTGCGAGGACATTGCGAACAAAGAGCTGGCTCAGTGTGGGCGACGCTATGACGCGGGGAAGCACAATCAGGAACTTTGTGGTTGACAATGGAGAGACCACGTCATCGAGCAAAGTGTGGGAGCAGGACGCGACGTCAGTTTGGTAAATTAGGAGTTTGAATTGGAGCCTCTGCCTCGTGCGGATTTCAAGAGTGGAGCGCGCGCAAGGAGGTGCAGCTACACCTCCCCTCGCCGGAAAAAGCTCTGGAGTCGCCGGATGTTGCCCCTTTGCAAGTGCCCACCAACTGTTTGAGCAAATGACTGAGTGACCTTCCTTTCTCTTCTTTGCTCTGCGCGCTGCGCGCAGCTCTCTTCTTTTAAAAAAAATCCTGGCCAAAACGATGCGTTTTGGACCAAGCCAAATATTAAAAATGAAAAATGAAAAAGAAAAAGAAACAGGAAGAAGAAACCTTACCTTCCACGCAAAGGTGTCTTGAAAGAAGACTTTAATTTGATTTTAATTACCGAAAAAAAGAAGCCTGGCTTGGGCGTGGCGTTGAAGGGGAGTAGGCTCTTGCTGATGCAGCAGACCTATCCCTCTCCACCAAGTTGCAAGTTCGACTTCGAATGGTTTTTTTTTTCTGTTGTTTTTTCTCCTGGGTTTTTTCCTTCTGTTTTTTTTAAAAATATGTCTTTCATTATTATTATTATTATTATTATTTTCTGATTTGTTTGTTTAATTGATAATTTGATTTGTATTTTGATTAGATTAATTGATAATTTGATATGAATTTTGGTATACTAATTGTGTAAATTGGCTAAATTGGCATGGATTTTGTTCATATTAATTGATATAGACATAGTCAATTAGTCATAGTATTGGTTGTCTATTTTTATTTTTTACTTTTTAGTTTTTAGCCTTTTAAATATTGCACCTCCCCTAAAAAATTCCTGGATCCGCCGCTGGTGATGAGTTTTGGTTCTTGAACGGGGACGTGCAAAGACGGTAGCTCAACTTCAACACCATTGAATTGATGACCAATTAATAGTTTCTTGAAGCTTTAATTTACTCAAACAGAGGGGGATCAATATTCAAAGGTAATATTGGTTGTGAAGTTGAATAAGAGAGCAGAGCTTTGCCATATATAGAATGTCCAAGCCCTAAACCTAGTTATGTTTTAGCTTGGAAATCAAGTAACTACTTGGAAGATTAAATAATCCTATTTCAATTAGGAAATTAAGCCAACCATGTTTAATTATTTCATTGCATGACCAATTGTTTTTTTGATTAATCAATGTGGTGTGAGTGGGCGAATTTGACCGTTGATACATGCTTGTTTATGAATCGATCATGTGAGCTCACAACGAGTTATATGATCGGATTAATATGATTAGTCATTCAATATAGAGTTGAATCTGCTGAATGTTGTGCATTATTTGTAAACTTATCTTGTATCCTAATCCTAATACATTTAGATTTCCTTGTAATCTAAGAATTTTTGCGTATCTAAGTCAGATTAGGAAAGTCTTAGATTTCCTAGTAATTTTAGGATTCTTGCGTATCAAGTAAGATAAGGAAAGTCTTGTATATGTTACTTGTTTAATGAAAGATATTGACTAAAAAGTTACAGGCAACTTGAGCTAAAAGTTACAGTCGATTATTAATTTAACTTGTCAATTGTTTCATCATGTAAATACATGATTTAGTTAATGTGAAAATAAGTAACTAGCTAGAAAATTTGAAATAATCATATTCCAATTAGGAAACCCCGGATTCCGAAAATAAATGTCGAATTTCGATGCCTTTTAGTACAAATAGAAAACCACTCACACAAGCTGATATATGGTTTGGTTAGTCAAATTATTGTGAAACTGAAAATTCCCATGTAAGCAAATGACATCTTCCACAAGGGCCACTCAAATATGTATCAAGATTGAGACAAAAATTACAATGTGTTCCCCCTTTAACAAAGAAATTCCAATGAAAAGCATCAGATTTTCATGGAGATTTTAATACACGCTTCTACAGTCTACTTCTACAAATTCAGCTCACAAGATGCAAATCACAAAGCATAAACAGAGGGATGATATGAAATATGAGAAACTGTTTTCCAGGGAAAACATCTAAAATTTTGCCTGAAGACTGCTAATTACGGTTTTGTCCACCTGGAAGGACTTGGCCAGAATATCATCTGAGATTGAAGGATTGGCTCCAAAAACAGCATTGGCAATGGTGTTGACTCCAGGGTTTTGGCTGCTCAAAGAAGAGAGTGAAACGGCATTTCCTTTTCCCACATTCTGCTGGAAGTGAACTAGCCCAACAGGGAACACAAACACATCACCCGTGTAAAGGACCTTTGAGATTAGCTTGTTGTCAGGGTTTGAGGTCACAAAGCCAACATAGAGGCTGCCTTCTAGGACGGTCAAAATCTCGGTGGCACGGGGATGAGTGTGGGGAGGGATAACACCCCATTGCGCATAGTCAATGCGAGCCAGAGAGATGCCGAGTGTGTTGAGTCCTGGAATTTGAACCACATTGACTGGGGTGACTACTCCACCAACAGGGTTTGAGGTGTTGCCTGGGATGTGAAGTCCACTGAAGAAGAAATGATCAGCCTGTGCTAGCTTGGAGTCCAAGCAAGGTAGCCCATTCACTCTGGTCACTGTGATGCACAAATTTAATTGACAAGACAAACACACAAAGTTAGTCTTTGGACGATTAAGTATAGGAAGAAGAAGAAGGATACATATTTTCAAAATGCAAACTAAATAAATCGAAAATTTTGAATTTTCAACACCAACCTGAGCTAGTAGTGTCAGCAACACAGAAATCTTGCAAAGGACTAGGCTCAAAAGCAATGACCAGAGCACATGTCATAGCTAGGAAAGTAGTCAACAGAAGAATTCGGTTTGCCATGTTAATTTTTCAGCTTTTTCTATGAGATTATCAAGTTAGTTATATATTGCAAATGAAAATTTGAGAGAGAGAGAGAGAGATGTGAAGCAATTGATGTATGAACTTGCTAATTTATAGAGAAGCAAGAACCGGTTGATGGTTCTGAATGAAGAACAAGCAAGCATATAAAAGAAAATGCCGCCGGCCTTGCTTTACAGACAGTGGAAAAGTATTGAAAGTTCTGGTAAAGCCAAATGTTAACAAGGAGGCACATCCATTAAATCCAAAAAAATTTCAAAGATATAATCCTTTCTTAATTTTTTATTCCTTGTGTGAATGTGATGTGAATTTAGAATTTAGAATTTCTTCATGCATATATATGTTAAACGTATCAAGCCAAAGCATCTTGCTAAAAATACATCTGGGTATAATTTATTTGACTTGGCTTCAAAGAAGGATGTGAAGAATTTGTAATAATATTAAAAATCAATAGCTAAACCGGGAAAGTTAAGAAGATGCACAAGCAGCTTATAGAAAATCTGAAGCACCTTTTTGTTTTCTTTTTGTTTGCGCACCTTGCTCCGGCTGGGGCTGATATGGTCAGAATTATCAGTTATATTGCCTTATTTTTTTGTCCACTTGCAAGACCAAGTCAATGGGAGAAGGATGATTGTTAATGTAACTGAGGCATTAACATTATCTTAGCCTGAGGCATAGAGGAACTGGCTACATCTGCATATGTAAGGTTTAAAACATGTTTTTTTCCCTTCTTATCTTTTCCGTGTAGATATGAGAATACGCAAATACATTCTGCACCTACACAGCCATGCATGATCATATAAGAAAAATTCTCTCATGCAACTCTGTAAGCCTAACAGGCCACAGACAACAAAAAAATAAGTCATAACGTTGCATAACATTGATTTGTCAGAGAGCATATCTAAGACCTATTACCTATTTCTGAGAATAGATTTGCTCAATGCCATTAATCCACGGTGAGCATCACCGCCACATTATGTGTTAGTGGATGAGTTTGATTTAACTTACCAACTCATCAAACGGCACATAACGCGCTGGTAATCTGTTCTCCTTAATCCCTATTGCTAGTAGTGCTATTACATTCCCATATAACTATGTCATAATGTTCCAAATCTGCAAGTTGGAAGACCATCTCCCTGAGGTAAGGATCCCCCCCTTCAAAACCTGGTTTTAAGTCAGACAGATCCACCGAATCCAGTTCTAAGTCAAAATAAAACATTGTTTCATGGGCTCTGAAAATGCTGCACGAGTGTCTCAGTTTGTCAGAGCAGATCTTGAGCTATCGTTGCTGCTCCATTCCCATATAACTTTGTAAGGATGTTCCATATCTGAAACCTCCGGAAGAACATCTTCCTGACGTACAGGTCCCCTTCTAAAGACAGCAATCTGGGAAGCAAAACCTGGTTCTGTATCACCAGATCCCCCAACGCCACTGAACTCAACACTGTAATTGTGCCTCATGGCCAATTCAGTTGCCCAGCAATTGAACTGTTCTCTTGTCCACTCGAACTTGTGGTCATGGTTACGAAATTTACATGATTGTGCTTGATTTTTGTCTTCAGGATCATCTTCTTGGCTTGACAAATTGGATTTCTGGAGTATCACATTGTATTCATAATTTGGAGTGGAGACAATAAGAACCCTTGGACGAAATAAACTCAGTACCACGTTGCCAAACTCAGATGCTTGATCTTCCTCCATATGCTCTATGACCTATGATTTTCCAATCAGAGTAAGCAACAATAAAAACCAATTACTAAAGAACAGGGACATCATACTTGATTTCAGTGCAAACAGGAATATTTACAGGAGGCATAATCTGGTAGCAGTGATGAACATTAATGGCAAGCCAGTGTTTATGTGTGCAATTCAAAGGCTACTGGCCAGTTTGCAGTTACCCAACATAACCAAATATCAGTGGTTCATTGACATTGACAAGCATTATGTAGCATGTAGAATACTAGTCTTCAAGGGGGAAAAGATGAGAACAGATAAAAACTTGTATAGTCAAATTCAACTGGTAAGACTATAAAAGAGAAAGAAACCTTAGACAAATTGGCATACATGAAAAGATAAATTGAAAGGTAAATAGTATGGACTGAGTATGAGACTTAAATATATATAAAGTAAAATAAATCAAAGAGTTTGGTGTCACTTTGTTTTTCTCTTTTAAGTAAAAAATAAATAACAATCTTCTTCGTAAAGCCAGGTCTTAAAGAAAAGAAGAAAAAAAAGGGTAAGAGGTTACCTCTAAGCAAGTACCAATATCAAATCCACTCAATCGTGAATCAAAAGCTGTAATTGAACCGTCATACAGAACTGCAGAATTTATGGCTGACATACTGGCATCTAATTTGGAATGAAGTATCTGCAATGTTAAACAGAAAATTTAGATTCTTGTCTAAGACAAGTGGTTAACTAAACAAACTTTATGGAAGAAACAAACAAAGAACAACATCTCAAATCAGCATACTCAGTACATAATATTTTGTTTCTTGTACCCATTATGACCATGCAAACAGGTCCCAAACAAAGGATCCTTTATAATAAAGTAAAACCACTATTAATGTTCGTGACCATAACTTAGAATATTACTTTTAACAAAGTGAATCACAAGTCTACCAGGAAGGTAAGATGTCACACTGATTCCCTCAATGTTTTGGCTACACCGAAGCTTTCTGGTGACAAATTCCCTACCTAGCAACTACCTATCAGTATTGGTCCTGACACACTCATCATATTATTTCTTCCATAAATGCTTACATGCAAAATTCAAAGTTCTATAATGGTTCAGACCTTTGCCGCACGGGTAAGACTCTTCTGTGAAATGTCAACACCAGCAATTTTTTCCAGAGAAGTTGGATAGTTTAATAAAGAATCCAACAAACTACCAGAGCCACATCCAAAGTCAACCTGCAACGATTACAAAGGGTATGAAACTGACTCTATCACGTATGACTACCAGAGTATTATTTATTTTATTTTTTTCAGCTTGATAACAAGTTTAAAGTCAGAAGATTTTAAAAACTAATTTACCAAAGTAGTGGCGCAAGATTCTTTGATGCTTTGCACCGCATATTCGACACGCTGTTTTGAAAGTGGAGGGCTGAAAAGAGCCTGCTCCATTCTATCCTCCAGAGGTTCTGTTACCCTCAACAAAGTTATAGTGTACTCCAAGAAGCAGGTCTCTGAAGAACAGTAACACCCAAAAGAAATGAATCACCGGTAAGATCTCAGTACAAACAGTTTTTAAAAGAAATATAACAAGAAGAACAACATAGGTTCAGTTATTGATGAATATCAATAACCAAGTGTTTTTTTTTTCAAAAATAGTTATCATTGCATGTCCAAATTGTCCAAGTGAAATCCTTTTTGACAGCCTGAATGAAATGTCATGCATCTAATTGTTTCTGAGAAACTCACTTGAAGACAACAAGGAAAGCATCCTAGCAGAATCATCAGCTGCAGCTAAAATCAACTCTTGATGGGGCAAATCTACACTGAAAAAAGCAGACTGACCAACAGTCATTTGCATGATAACTGGCTCAAGATGTGGAATCACTGCTCCAGATGCTATCTCAAACTCAAAGTCATCACTACTCTCCAGAAGTTCTTTCATATGTTCGCCTTCAGTCACCAAAGATACGGAATAACTTATAGATGATAAGGATCCATTAGATGGAGTAACACCAGAATCTGGTCCTTCTATATTTAGAGAACGAAATTCATGTCCAGGCAGAGCATATGACACATTCACAGAGTTGGAACATACTGATTTTCCTTCTTCAGTTTCATTACGCCTAACATTATGAATATGTTGGCACAGCATAAATACTTTAATAAAGTTTTGGGGATCAAATCTAATGTTAAGGTCATCAGCAGAAGCATTTAGTCTCTCTGAAGGCACAGTTGGATCTCGAAAATATGCATTTAACCATAACAGAACTTTCAAAGAAACATTCTGGATGGAATCGCTCTGTTTCTTAAAAGAATCTTTCGGTGAGCACTCTAAAATAAAATCCTGAAATTTAGAAACTATTTTCACTTCACATCTAAAGCTACCTCCGGATTCAACCGAGTCCTTTACGCCAGCAGCAACAACACAGCCATTTGCATATTGTGCCTCTTTCACAGGCAAGTCTGTCACCTTTAACTTCTTGTGTGATTTTGGTGACTCGGATGATTCTTCTAGAGTGCTTTGAGTAGAGAAGATGGGTTCAAGCCGGTGCTGACGGCAGAATGTACAGAGCATCTCCCTTGGAAAGTAACCCTTCCATTTTGCATTGGTAGTAAATGCCAAAGGTAACTCAGCTGCAAGTATTGCCCCTCTGGACAACTTGTAAATTCCACCTGGTGTCTTGCCAATGACCATCCTGTAGACTAAGATTTAAGTATGATTGAATAATGCAATGTTGTACACTTTATTAATGAATGATGCAGCATGAAAAAGGGAGTAAGGTTCCTCTTTTCTTTGTAACTTTTCAGGAATAGTTAACATTATTTTAAAAAAGTACTAAAAACACCTAAGAAGTGGATCTTTTCTTCCTTAATAGAAATCCCAAATCCCATATGTTACTGAAGTGTGTCAGAATTCTGACACAATCAAGCACTGACAGCAGAAGAATCCTTAAAAGAATTAGGGAAATTAAATTTGTGGAGAAGTCTTTTAAACAGAATATGAAGGTGAACAATCAATATAGGATAAGTCAGACAAGACCTGTGATATGATTGCAGGGTTACATCTTCATAGAAAAGGTCTTTGGACCTCCATGTGTATCCAATGGATGCTAAAATAGCGTCACCATATATATCTTGGCCAGACAAGTAACTTGCTCTTGCATTCAAAGATCCTTCAGAGTTACAAGCTTCTTTGGCATTTAGAAGATCTGAAGACATATCCAACAGATATTGCTTGGGAGCAGCAAAGTACAGTCTTGTCTCGGAGGAAGCCTTACCTATAGGCCTGTCAAAGAATTTGTACCACACATTAAGCACAGAAGGTTACAGATTCAACAAACTGTCGTCCCAGATTTGTCCCCATTATCCCTTCCACATACCTTGAGATCAGAACGTCAGAAGCTTTCAATAACCCAAGTTGTTTTGTAATAACGTCCAGGAAATATCCAGAAGATGAGACATTAAGGATTACTCTTTCAACAGTCTTCTCTAGTGAAGATGGTACATTTATGGCTTCAATTGAAAAGGTTTTTGTGGAACCTAACTGCTGGATAGATGATGAGTCCACTGTTTCAGGAGCGTATGGATTTCGCCTCCTAAACCAGAGCTCTTCCTCAGAAGTAGAAATAAGTTCAGATAATCTAGCAGCAGCCCTCACAACATACGGTATAACCAAGAAAGGATTGGACTCCACCTTAGGATCAAGGGATTTACACATATTACAAAGTGTTGCATCAAAGATGGCAACGACAGAAGCAGGAATCTGACCAGAAAGATCACCTTCTCTCTGCAAAGCTGCTCTGAAATGACCACTCAGCGGATGAAGAGTTGAAAGGAACTATAAAAGTGAAACATACGAGAAAAGGTCAAAGTGATAACTAAAAAATTTCAACGCATCAATAATCTCATAAAACTTATAAAGCAATCAAGGTCAAGAAAAGTATATCAGCTAATTCACCCTCTTTTTCACATAACCACAGCAAACTGTGACATTGACAACAAAAGCAAAATTACAAGTAGAGAAGAAAGTGAGAGAGAGAGAGAGAGAGAGAGAGAGAGAGAGAGGTAAAGAAGAATTTGACAGAGTAAACACAAAATATTAAGCATGTGTTACAACCGAGTGATTTAGGGACAAAGTTTTAAAATAGAAAAATGCTATTGCATACATATTGGACCACGACCAGGATACAATAAGCAGTAAGTGCTTCCTTCAAGTTATCAAAATTCAAATAATAACAGGAATGCTAGGTCAAAGAACAAGTTAATAGAATCTTGTCCAATTAACTGCAATTAGACAATCAATATAGAAATTAAGAAAGATGGTCATCATATACCTTTTTATCAAATTAAATGTAAACATTTAGTTATGTGGCAGAGCATAATTTTAACTGTTTACCAACCTCGTCTGAAAATAAAAAACTGACACGATCAACTAAAACATCCCATGCTTCCGGCAGAGAAGGGCTTTTTGTTGTGGGATTAATGCCTAGCTGCAGCAAACAAATTAACATTACTAACCATATTGATAAAGTAAGAAAAGAAAAAACACTTAGTCTTCGAAGCAAAACTTTGATAATGTCAATTCATTGAAACATGTTAAACCCTACATATATTAACATTTTGAGGATGTAGAACATGAAAAGCAGTTGCATCCTAATTATGGTAACAAAATTCAAATATAACTAAAACTTTTATTTTCCATATCTGGCCAAAGACAAATCTCAGCGCAAGAGCCTAATTAGCTGCCAAAGCAGGACAACTGCTCATGCCTCATCATACATGAAAACATATATATGCAATTGACAAACAATCATATTGAATATAGACAAATCAAATGTCCAGATTAAGATGGATGATGTCCAAGCAACAACCATAAGAAGATTAGACAGATCAATGTCGAAATCTTAATTCTAATTATAACTGTTGAACATTGAACAGAATTTCCATGCCTTTATGGAAAATCACCATTCATGGATGTGACAATACCTGCGACTACAGCTGGGTAGTCAACCAAATACTAGATTATAGAAAAGAAAACAAACCAACCTTTTCTATGGCCAATTCAGCAGCAGATTGCTCAGCAT
Organism: Prunus avium; assembly: GCF_965620075.1. Lineage (NCBI taxonomy): Eukaryota > Viridiplantae > Streptophyta > Magnoliopsida > Rosales > Rosaceae > Prunus > Prunus avium. Next base: position 32,411,526 of record NC_142287.1, read on the forward strand.
CCTTCTTCTTTTTAAAAATTCCAGATACAACCGTAACTTCTGGAAGCTGCAAGGTACAGCGATAAAGGCAAGGGCCCTTCTGCATAATGGCCAACCCTGGACATCCATTTTGAGTAGACTCATGCACTTCCTCTACTTTATAGCAGGCTGAGCTACCAAATCTTTTGTGTACAATAGCCTTAGGTGTAAATGTAGTCATTCGTGCTGTTACAGTTGGGGCTCCTTCAGTAACTATCAGTATCCACGAGGTCTTCAACTATAAGTTATTAAAAACACGTTTGATTGGATGCCCTGTATGCAATAAAAACATCAAGGTTACAACTCAGTAGGACATTTTAGTAATATTTTATAGGTAGAAACTGATACATAGGTTAGTGAGTCAGGCACATGCACGTGTAGATGAAATAGAGTGACTAAAATTGTTAATTTGCCATTTTGTAACCACAACCACACTGGGGTAAATACTTGTCATTTGGGAAAATAGTTTTAAATTTTTTTGATTAACCTTAGTGATCTCTGTCTTCCCTAGATAGAAAAAGAAAAAATAAATCCACGGTTAAGAAATACAAGGGAGAAGCAAGTTATAAGAGAGGACTATGACCACTGTTGTAAGAGAGGAATGAATAAGCTCCAACTTATGAGCACAAATACTAATAACAGACATGACAGCAAGAACAACAAAATCACATTGCATCATAACAATAATTGGTGTTAGGACCATGAAGTTCATATAATACCCACATTTTTTTTTGGTAACAAACAAAATAATTTTATCACCTTATCATAAAAACATGCACGAAGACAGTGAACAAGTGTGCACTGAAGTTAGAGGAAAAAACCTTTTATATCCTGCTACCAAACAGCTAATAATATATGCGATTGCATTGCAAAACAGCTAAAATGGACAAATCTTATTGGAATGAAAACCAATGGTTTCCAGACTTTGGAGGAACCTATAGCCCATAATTCTTAACACAAGACACTGTAATGATCCCTAAGAAAATAAAACACACCCTTCAATCGATGCCCATATAACCTCAACTCAGTATGCACTATCTAGCTCTTGCTTATCAGTCTTAAACAACCATCCTAACTATTTTAGTTTGAACAAGAAAGCAAAGAAAGAAAAGAGAAAACCCTTTGGATGAGTTCAACCCAAGTGATAAGTAGCCAAAAACAAATGGACAGATTAATTACAAGTCAATACATTTGAGTGAGCTTAAAAATGTTAATGCTGTCATTGTGAGTGATCAACGTATCAAAACCGAAAACTTGACATTGAAAACAAACAAAATACATACAGATAATCTTTGAATTCAAGAAAAAGAAAAGGCAAAATAATTTCCGTCCTACATAATAAATCTGCCGAAAATAAGAAAGCAGTTCCTTTATTCTTTTGTTGTGTACCTCAACTTGGACAGTAACCTATCCAAGGGTAGCGAGTAAAACTTCCAAATAACAAAACAATAAGCCACCTTTTGTTCACCAAAGTTAAAATTCTCTTCATAATATCCAGTCGCTTGGTGATCATATAAGAAAGATCAGAAATTCAAGATTCTACATATGAATAATAAAAAAATTAAATAGCTTTCAGCTAACCAATATGACAAAGCAATGCGCAAAGCAATTGGAACAAAAACTGAGCAAGTAAAGTTATGGGTTTTAAGGCAAAAGACTAACCAAGCAAATAAAACAGAAAATTAGCACAGAAAAGTTAGGAAACAGCTGGAATTCGTTCAAAAATTGAAGATAGAAAAGCAAGCCAAACCCAGAAAATCAATGGAATATTTATGAAAAAGGCAACAAAAGATGAACAAAGCAATGGTAGGCGAGAGAGGGCAAGATATGATCAAAGGAAGGAGCAAAGGCCGTACCTTTCTACATTGACATCGGCAATGGCGGATAGAGAGACAGAGATCAAAGAGAGCGAGAGAGAGTGTATATGTGCGCGCGCGCGAGAGAGTGAGAGGCTTTTGGGGTTCTACAGTGTGTTGTACTATAACCAAGAGTTTAGTGTGTTGGGGTTTTTTGGGTTGGTAGAAACGGTATATAGAGAGAAAGGAGGGAAAGGTTTCGGAGGAAGAATATCAACATGAAACTTGTACATGCCTATATGGGGGCCTCACAGGGTCATCTTCTTCTGGTCTGTCTCAGCTTCCTTGCTAAGGAGGATGCCTTCTTCTTTCAGTCATATTGAACCTTTTTTTGTGTGTGGCTTTGGTGGATGTTATTTCAATTTACTTAATTTCAGTTATGTTTTTTCATTTTTCGTAATGCGATAGTTTAAACTATACTAATTTATAAGAAGAAGTTTTGAATTTATTTGTAAGGGAACTGTTACGTCTTTTTAGTCAATTAGCATAATTCAAGTCTGTATTCTTTTTTTTTCTTCTTATAAATAGAAAAAGAAGAGAGATTTTCTCACACACATTACCAATGTGTCATGAGATTCGAACTTGAGAAAATTTATCTACACGTCAATGCCTTTTTTCCTAAGGTAGACCTGATTGGCCATAATCCAAGTCTTTGTGTCGTATAATTTTGAAGGTCCAAAAACGAAAGACCCGCTTCCCCTGGCCTATTGTATAAACCCATTTCCATAAACACACTTACCCATTCTCTTTGAGCTCTCTGGTGCCTTTGTATTTTTCGTCGACTTCTTATGCCCACAAGGGTTTTTCAATGCCAAGTCCAAATTAGGTGAATCACGTAAATACTCGTGTTATTTGTGTGAATTCTGTTTTTACAATATTTATCTCGTTGATCCAATTTTATATGTCAACACAAAATTTGTGGTACAAAAGACTTGATCCAATACGACATTTGTATTTTCAAAGTGGGAAACAAGAATCTTCTTTTTTCTTTTCGGTAAAAGAACAAAATCTGAAACATCAAGGGAATATATTCTTCTTCTTCTTTTTAATGCATATGATTAGGTTTAGAATGGTTCTTTTTTTTTCCCCCTTTTTGGGGGAACGTTAGGAGTTCAAGCAAGGCATGTTAGGAAGTAGGGATTGCCTATGCAACAATGTTCGAAAAATCGCTAGGCGGGTGGCGGGGACCTAGCGCCAGTAATCGGGCCTAGGCACATTTTTTATATAATTATTTTGTATTATATATATATATATACAGAAATTCTCTTATGCGGACATCCGGACGTTATTATCGTGCAGACGCAGTGTATTTTGTACTACCCCTCTTTGTTTTCCTGCCTGTTTACAATAGCATCCGCACGATAATAACGTGCGGACATCCGGATAAGAGAATAACTGTATATATATATATATATATATATCAAAATTAATAATAAAAAAATTTATATATATGAGTCATATTATACATGCTTTGATATAAAGCAGGGTTGAAATAAAAACACAATTAGAGTTTTAGTATATGGATAATGGGCCCAAACCCATAAGAGAACCTTGTTAAAATATCAGCCCACAAGTGAAACACAGCATTTCACTAACCCTATCTTCACCCTTTTTTGGACGAACCCTTATCCTCACTTATCTCTCATCTCTCCGCCTCCATCGCCTCCCATCTCTCTCTACCTCCGTCGTCTCTCCTCTTTCTCTGCCACCATTAACTCCTCTTGCACGCCTTTGAAATAAGATAAACCCAGCAGTAGCCAAAAAGAAAAGAAGAAAAATTCAAAAATACCTCTGACGAGTAGAGAAGAAGCCGTCGCTGCCACTGGTTGCGTCGAGAAGAGTAGAGAACCAGCCACCCGACCCGCCCAGCCAGCCTAGGCGAGCCCCCTGGCGCCTACTCTAACGATTAGGATGAAATCGCGACGGTGTCCTCCGGCCTAGCACCTAGGCGCCGCCTAGGAGCCGCCTAGGCGGCCGCCTAGGCCGATTTTTCAAACACTAGGAAACAATGGCTAACAAGACCACAACTTGAATAGTTTCAAGGGATGAAAACATCAGTAGTTGATTGGATTTGAACCAGCAGAAACAAATGACTAGCAGTACACAAACAACATGATATTTCAGTTTTCCAATATTTGAACATTTACAGACTAAGTCTCATTCTTGCCCGAGTAATGATGACGGAAAACGCACGAGAAGTCTTCGGTTTCATGACCATCCTCACAAAGCTCTGTATATCTGCACAACACATCAGTTTAGTTTATGATAATTAGATATGAAAGTTATGCGAGCCACAGAAATGGGCTCAGAAAGAAAGAGGGAATGAATTACATCTCTTGTGCTTGGGATGTCAATGGGCATTTAAGGCCAACCTCTTTGGCTGACGTTGCACCAAGGTTTAGATCTTTAGCCTGCAATTCATAGAATACAATCATCAATTCTCATCTCAGTACCCCTAAAAAATGTTTTTGAGGACTTGAAATTTCCTGTAAGGCTCATAAGCAATGTGTTAAGGCTTTGCAGAGACCAAAGAGAAAGAAAACTGCCCAATGGAGACCATAACAAACAGAAATTGCACCACTAGAGCATGTTTGACAAACAGGATCAAACTAACTTACCATAAGTTTCGAAGCGAACCCACCATCATAGTTCCTCGACGAGGGCACCCCTTCCATCACTCCAGGCACTGGATTATAACTATCACTGTGATCATGCATGCCATGTTCTCAGTGTCAAGTGTATAATAAACCAATTGGAAACACAAACCTTACCCAAATATGAGCCAAAGCCCGAAGATATTCCCCATATATTTGTGTGTGCAGGTGTGTGTAGGGGCAAGATCAAATCGGCAGCAATGTAAAAACAGCAAGTAAAGATTTTTGGTAGAATGAGAGTATGATCTTTTCTGTAACAGTGTAATTGAATTACACTATTGAAGATAGATTACAAGAGTAACCTTTATGTGACTACAAAAATGCAAAAGTTCCCTAAGCTACAATGTATGGTGTATTCAAACAATACCTACTCCAACAGCGACCACTGGAAGAGTTGAGTACTCTTGTCAAAGTACTGGCGGAAATTCCCAGAGACTGGCCAAGGGCAAGAGATTCTGAGACACCAAGCATACTAATAGCCATTGCCAAATTATTGCAGATCTTTGCTGCCTATATAGCAAACGTCTAAAGATGTCAAATACTCTGCAACAAATTCAGGTAGTAGCATGAAAATTCTCAGAAAGCTGAAGATATAGTATTTTTGGTGCAGTATAGACGTGAGAACTTACTGAACCATTTCCTGGTCCACCACAAAAAACTGTGTTCTTGCCCATTGAAAGGAATAAAGATTTTGCAGCTAGATAAGCTTCCTCAGAGCCACCAACCTGCAGACATGCTATCTCTTGATCATGATTTATGACTCACGAGTTAGATATCACCACCCTAGGTACAATTCCTCCTCACCCTCTAAAAGCATATATCCTGTTTATGTGCATATGATAACTAGGAATGGCAAGAAGAAAACAACACCTAGGAAATATACTGAACAGTAAATTAGTGTCTCTCATAAATGAAACTAGAAATCTAGATCAAGAAACTCAGCTTCTTTACTTCCATAAAGCCAAATAGGAAGGAGCCTTCTGTCAACCTTTGTTTAGCAACCCTTTAACAATTTAATACTGAAGAAAAACCCCAACTTAGGGATGCATGTTTTTCTCTCTTCGAGATAACTACATCAGACTTACATCTACTGACTTTGGATGTCAAAACTGAAATTATACCATGAAAGTAAGAGTCCCAGCTTCTGCAGCAAGAACACCTCCAGATACAGGAGCATCCAACATGGCAGGCTTCCTGGCATAATCTACACCAAATAAAATATAACAAATCAGTTAGCAGAAATTTCTTTAAATACTTTTTTTTAATAAATGAAGAGAAAAATTGCATTTTTCCACAACCTCAACCGTTTGATATTTAAAAAAATGTAATGGTAGATTGAGCAGAAACTGACAAACAGACAAATTAAATGACAGTCTGCTATTGTACCTCTTTTCTCCTTTAAAGTACAGTTAGACACAGCAAGAGAAAGCTTTCTCGATGTTTGCGGATCGATAGTAGATGAATCTATTAATAACCATGGTCGCAATTCCCCTCCATGAAGCAAGCCATTAGGTCCAGTATAAACATCATATACCTGCATTTGGGGTAAAAAAAGGTTCACATTGTACAGTTCATTTGGAAGAAGAAAACCTCAAAATTGAAAACTACAAACTGAATCTTCACATATCCTATAAATCTTTGGTGAAAGTTTTAGCAACAGTGAATTAAACTTTCCAGAATATAGAGCTTAATAAGTAAATGAATAAAACACAGATGAAAACATCAAAAGATGAATCCTTCGTGGCACTAAATTCAAGTTGGCTCTGACTATAGGCTTAGTAAATAATGGAAGACAATGAAAATTTAATTTTTTCGAAAAATGGAATCTATATACCTATGAAGAGGATGACAAAAACTAAGAAACTCACATGAGATGAGGAAGGCAGCATTGTGATTACAACATCACTAGCTTCTGCAACTTCTAAAGGGGTTTCTTTTGTAGCAACTCCCATGTCAGAGAACTTCTTCATAGCATTGCAGTTTCTAAAATCAAAATAAAAAATCCGATGTGGCATCATTATTTTACATCAGATATGTACAGAGCAAACTTTTCAGGAACATAACTGCCTGATTCTAAATCACCATTAAAAACATGGTGATGCCCCTTTGTACATAAATAAGACTGGGATTAGCATTGCCTCAGATATTTGATACTTTTGATTACTCATCAGTAAAAGATATGTATAATTGAATGAGATCCAGAAAGTTTGTAAAAAAAGATAAAAATACATTACATGTCATGAACAGCTACTCGGTATCCAGCCTTAATTAGATTATTTGCCATTCTGGATCCCATATTTCCCAGTCCTACAAACCCAACACTCTGCAATTCATCATTCAGACAATATAAATGTACAGGACTCACAAAAATCCACTATAACAGTAGATATCTGCAAAATGTTTCTGTATTCTAAAAGAAGTGATAACCTGACATCAGAAACAAAAGCAATGAACAAGTCCATAAAATTTTCAAAAACCCAACTGAGAACTGGTGCAAACAGCTTAATTATGCAAATGTAAATTTAATTTAAAGAACAGAATTTTGTTTCATCAATTTTCTCACAGACCCAGTTGAGAATTAACATAACACAACTCCAAGCAGCCTGAATTAGTGGGGTTTCAGTTTTTCAACTTATATCAAACATTTTCAATTTTACATCAAATACTTCCTTTTCTGGGCTCTTCATCTTCCAAGGTAAAAGCATCTACCATACCAGTTCCACTTGAAGATGAGAAAAATCAGAGCTTTACCTCAAATTGAGACGTGGCTTGTTCTGAATAAAATCTGCGTATTGGAGACTGAAGATAAAGAACGTTGATTGAGGAAAAGCATTTGGAAACATAATTCAGTGACCTCACTCTGTAGAAGATTGCCATGCTTAGCACTTGCAAACAATGACTGTGCTTAACAAATGAAATGATATAATACTAAAAACTACTATGTGTTGGTTTTGCTTGGAACGAAAAGACACTCGCAGAACAGAACACAAACATGGAATCTTTGTCATTTCTTTATTTATTTCTTATCTTAAAATCCACGTCATAGTATTTTTGTATCTCATGAATCATCTTTATCCAGTTGACTTTTCCATCCAAATTATTCGCTCACACATGAAATTAACTGATAAGCACTTGGAATTAGCTTCTTCTTTTTTTTTTTTTTTTTTCTTTTATTGGTTTACCTCTGTTTTTCAGAAAAAATGACCTGCACCTGCTTCAATAGTTCAGCAGAAAAAGAAAAACGTTAACCCTCAACCTTTTTTATACGTAGGACAATGTGGTAAAGCACAGGGCCATATTCAAAGAACACTGCTGCTTATGGTTTGCTTTAATAGTTTAAAGAATGGTATGCGATGATACTTTTTTTTTCAGTTACAGTATGCGATGATACTTTTTTTGGATGAGATCCAAGGGTGTCCACCGCCGACAGTAGTGACTAATCCCTTTCGCCGCGGGAGCTCTTCAAAGGAGGTAAATAGCTGGCCACGAAATGCGCTCCATTCCCATGGGCGGAGATCGAACCCCCAACCACATGGTTAAGGAATGAGGTGAGCTACCACCACACCACACCACACCACATCTCATGATTAGTATGCGATGATACTTTGTTAGCCTGTGAATCATGCTCGGAAATATACCATAACCATAGCACAAATTACAACTCTTTCCAAACCCGTTTGCAAGGCCACCCTCTCCTGTCACATTCTTCATTAGGCCCTTGCAAAGGGATGGTGTGGCTCGTCATGGAAGTGGAACAAAGTCTTAAAACAAAAATTGCATCCTTTGAAATATGCTCCATTTACACAATGGTTAATTAGCTGATCACACTAGAACACCAAAAGATACAAAAGGGAGGCCAATGAGATATTAAATTCCCTCCCAGAAAGGAAAAAGTTCAAATAAGTTAATTCAAAACCCAACTATATGGAGGAGAGATCCTCATATATAGTCTTAATACCTGGCCTCTCAGAAACAGACCGTATACATCGTAAAGATATACCAAGGACCTCCTTCATTCCCTTCTCTGCTGCTGGCATTCCCATATCTGGCACCAATGTAGCATCAAAACAATCAGAGCCACGGCCTTCTGCTACCCTCAACCGAACCCAATCTGTCAAATCAACCCCACCTGCTTCACCTGAAATCACATCGCCAGCACACCTTCCAGTTAAAAGTTCCAACAGTATCACTCCAAAGGCATAAACATCAGACTTAAAGGAGGGAAGTGGCTTCTTGGAAGAAGCCAACTCTGGTGCACGGTAACCTAGCACACCAGCATCAAGAATCTGTTCAATGGTGCCAGCTTGGGTCATGAGGCGGTGGAGGCAGTAATCAGCAACACGGGCATTCAGGTCAGGCCCGTCCAACAAAATATTTGTTGCTTTAAGGTTACCGTGCGGAACAGCACGATCAAAATGGAGATAGTTCAGGCCACGTGCAACATCAACTGCAATTTTGAGCCGTTGGACCCAGGTCAATGGAGGGCCCTTTCTTCCTGGCCGGTCTGAGAATAATTTAGGCTCATCAGAAATGCAAAGTGAAGGTTACACATATATGAACGCACACACAGATACATACTTTATATATATACACACACATATGTACATATGTCGAGAGAGAGAGAGAGAGATGAATGAAGTAGGGCAAAAGAATTTTCTTCAACAATCAAAAGAGAGGATAAAGATCATAATACAAGTCATGCATTATATTTCCCCAGTTTCATATTGATGAGTAACAAAAGATAAAAGCAAGATAAATAGGTTGAAGAGACTAACAGAAAACAGCTTACCGTAAAGAAAGCTTGCAAGACTTCCAGGTGAGATATAATCTGAAAGAATGAGCTTCTCATGCTGTGTGGGGCCCCAATAGTACCCTCTCAAACCTACAACATTTGGATGCCTCATGTTTGCAAATTTTTTAGCCTCCTTCGCAAACTCCTTTTTCTGTTTTGCCACCCCTTCTCTCAACCACTTAACTGTCAAGAACAGCCCATTATCAAGTGTTGCCTTATAAGAAGTCCCATGGCTACTTCTCCCCAGAACTTCAGCGGGGGCCCTTGACAGCTCCTCAGGGGTTAATGCAATTGTATCATCAAGAAAATGCAGCTCACCAACCAATCTATCCGGCGACCTCACATCCAGTCTTGCAAGGTTTTCTGCAGTGAATGACTCTCCAGATTCTGGTGACCAAGAATAATGGCTGTGCTTTGCAGGGGAGAAGCCAGTTACAGCCGCAACTTTTTTGTCAGGGCTGACAATTTCAGATGATGATCCTTTTTGTGAAGCCACAAGATCCTCAGCTGAAACAACCAAACCACCACCATTGTCTGTTCCACGTACACCAGATGGGTTTGGTGGAGCGCGTCTGTGGTTGTCTTTGGTTGTAGTATGCTCCGATGGGATTCTTCTTGACATGCGAATGTAGTGTATGAAGATAGCAAGCAAAAGAAGAATGAAGACAGCAACCACACATGAAACTATAATAATTACTTTGACAATTGTATTGATTGGTTTCCTCTTCGAATTTTCAGTTGGGGAACTGGTCGATCCAGGAGGACCATTTGGAAAATGCAAACGTGTATTCCCCGGATGGAAGGAAGAACTTGGAAACTTTTTCAAATTGTCTGGGACATCTCCAGAAAGATCATTGTATGAAGCATTAAAGCTTTCAAGACTGTTAGGCAAGTTATTTGGCAAAGGACCTGTAAAATGATTCTGCGATATGTCTAATGAGCTTAATGTGGTCATGTCAGTGATGGAAGTCGGCAGAGAGCCAGAAAAATTATTTCTCGCCATATTAAGCACTTTAAGTCCCTTCAATGAACCAAAATGATCAGGGAAATAGCCACTAAGCTGGTTCTGAGAAAGATCAAGAACCTGAAGATTTGACTCACTTGACAATGGAGATGAAATGTTAATAGAGCCAGTGAGTAAATTATTATGAAGGTGGAGTTCTTGCAAAGTGGGCATTGCTAGCAACTCAGCTAGAACGGTTCCATCTAACTGATTAGAACTGAGATCTAGGACACTAATCTTCGGATACTGTGTTATAACACTTGCTATGGAACTACTAAGAGCGTTATGGGAGAGATTGAGATAATTTAAACGCAGAAATTGCGGGGTCACATCAGGAATGGGCCCTGTCAAATGATTTTGACTCAGATCAAGAAATTCAATGTTCCCCCATTTCACCATCCTGGTTAAGTTTCCTTCGAATTTGTTATGTGATAGATCAAGTACAGCACAACTTCCAGTCAGCAATGGCAACTCACCAGTAAGCCCATTTGAGGAGAGATTGAGGATTCGCAGATTTGTTGATGTAATCATATTTATTGGTCCTGAGAGATGAACTTCAATGAGAGAGGCATGCTAACACACTAAGCACAAATGACTAAAGTAAAAGAAGCACAAAGACAGTTTCGCAAGTAAATAAACCAAGGCAAAATGTAGTAAGTAAAAGTACCTGAGAGATTGTTGCCACTCAAATCTAGTTCACTTAAAACTAGAGAATCTCCTTTTAATACACCATTAGGAATATCTCCAGTAAATCTGTTGTTGCTGAGTTTGAGGACTTGGAGGTCATAGACAAAATTAAATCCAGGCAATTCCCCTGACAGCTGGTTGTAGCTGAGATCCAACACCTTCAAGTTTTCAAACATCTGTAGCTCACCCCCACTTACCAGTGACCCAGTGAGCTGGTTGTGGCTAAGATTCAAGTACTTAATAGTCTCAGAAAGAGGAGGTAGAAATTTCTGCTGCTGTGAACTGGAACTAGAAAACATATTGCCACTAAAATCCACATGAGTGGCACTTGATAGCATAAAAAATCCCACATCGATATGACCATCGAGCATATTCCCATGCAAGTCAAGCACATCAAGACTTGAAATTAGTTCAAACCCCTTAGGTATTCTCTTGGTAAATTCATTTAAAGACAGATTTAGAGATACCAGATTAGACAGCTTTGTCAACGATGTCGGAAGTGGGCCGGACAAGGAGTTGCGACTCAAGTCCAATGACTGGACTGAGGAAAGCCCTGAAATCGAATCTGGAATAGAGCCCGAGAAGTTATTACCACCTAATGAGAGGTTCCTTAAGCTCCCTAACCTACTAATTCCGGGTGGTAAAGATGAAGAAAATAAATTATTGGAGAGATCAAGAAACTCAAGGCTTTTGAAGTCGGCTATGTTGTCGGGAATCTTCCCCATTATCGTATTATTGGCCATGGAAAGTTTCACCAGCTTCGTTAGATTCGAAAACACGCTCAAGTCCACATCCGCGGAGAGACTCAAATTATCAAGGACAACTCCAGCAACATTTCCACCATTACATACGACTCCATTCCAAGAAGAAGGACAGCCATCAAAGTCAATGGACTCATCATTCCAAGAATTGAGGACATAACCAGTGGGATCATGCTTGATACCCTTCTTGAACTGAAGCAGAGCCAAAATATCTTGTGAAGGAAGCTGCCCCATGGCAGAAATAAGAAGAAGGGACAGCACTAATAGCCGACGGAGCATAGTTGGCCTATCAATGGCTTCACCCAATGGAAACAAAAGCTCGATGTTAGAACAAAAATGAAACTTTAAGCTCTATAACCAACAAATTCAAGCAGGCACGACAATATTCCCAGGGCCAACTACGGTATGATACAGAACCCTGCAATGCTTCCTTTAATTTCAAGATAATGAGAAATAGCTATCTATGTTCTGAAGGAAAGGGGTATTTCGAGCTCACAAATCCACTGAGTGAAAGAAACCCAACTAATTTGCTAACTATTTTGCAATAAAACAATGGTCATGCCACACCCATCAATGAACACCATGAGTGATCAACAGTTCAGAAAGCAAACAATGAGTTGGAATCACACATGCAACCAGAACCCAATATTTTATCAAAATAACACCTTTTCCTAAGAACGAACCAAATCTTTAAAGTTCAGAGCTTCAAGAACCGATTCTCCTCTCTGAAGAAAAACAAAAATGATTTCAACGATACAGCACAGCTTTAGACTACACAGACTCAGAGCAGTAAATGACAGAAATAAACAACGCAAGCTGAGTCACCTTTAAAGATCTAACAGCATCTTCCTACTAAGACCCCATTTTTAGGAACAATGTGGCCCCGTACAAACCAACCCTCTACAAAGACTCAAGCTTTGAAACAAACCACACTCAGAAACAGCTACAAAATTACACACGGGGTGTAGTGGTACCTTACCTCCTCCACATTGCTTCACAGAGCGCAGCACAATCAGCTACAACAAACCCATGAACAAACTAGAAGTGGGCTTCAAATTGCAAACCAGGCTGCATTAAGGAAAGGGACCCAGGAGAATTTTTAACAACCACAAAAACCCTAAAAAAAAAGGTACCTTTGGCTTCTTAACAGTCCAAAAACCTTCTCTTTCTTTAATGAAAGTAAAAACAAAAACCTTTAGAAAGGCAATACCTTTGCACTCTTCTTTCTCTTTGCACTTTAAGACAGGCATGTGGAGACACTAAAGAAAAAACCAAATGGTTCTGCTTTGGGTAATTAAACAAAAAACCCTAGCTTTGTACCTTTCTTACTTCTTTTTAATGGTAGCCATTGAGAAAGTAAGCGGGAAAATGCAAGGGGTTTTTAGGGTGTAATTTAGGGGCTTACCCGCCAAAACAGGGGACAGAATCTCTCACTTTCCTAGTGGACGTCAAAGAATTTATTAAATCCAGTTTAAGATTATCACTTTTTGGGGACTTAAAAAAAGTAAAAAAGTCTGAGGAAAGAGGCATGGAGGGTTGTGTGGACAGTGCCATGTAGGACTGAGGAGGGCTCCACCACTGCCCCTTTGACCACGTTCTTCACATCAATCAAGTTCCAATATGACCCAAGAGGTGGAGTAGGTGGATGCATAATGATATGCTGTGGCAACAGGACCCAGAGGCATACCAGCAGGACCATTCTGATAATGACACGTACAAAGGCACCCACTTCCCACAAATCGTTTGACATTTTCCTTTTGGAGCAGAAAAGCAGATTGACATTACATGAGTATATAGTCCCCTTCTCGTGAGTGCAATCCACAGGTTTTGTTGTGTGACTTGTTGGTATTTAGATCGAGAGGACCACAAGAAAAGGAGACGGGAAAAGGTGGTCCCCACTTGAAGATTGCATTGTCTTCTGTTGGGACAATGCCAAAACCATTGACAGTGCTCTGGTTTTATTAGAACAGTTGAAATCAGAGATTATTTGGTATAATCCAAATCCAACTACAAAATTTTAACCTAACGTGCACATTGTCTTTCTCTTTCTTCCCCCTAAGCAACAAGTATGTTGTTGTGTTTGCTTTTCAACATCTGCAATTCAAAGTTTGACAAGGTATCTTTTTACCAAAGTAAAATGGCGATGGGGTATGGGTATGGCCAAACCAAAAGGGCTGAGAAGAGCAAGGAACCACCCAGAATAAAAAATCAACCCGCTACAGTTTTGGGCTCAATGCACGATAGTGCAAACTTTATCGTTGGTAAGCTTTAGTGCTAAGTTTGGAACCATAACAACTTGAACCTTTTTCATTTAATAAGTAAAATGTCCCCCTTTTTTTAATGATTTACTGGGTAGGGTAGGGAGGAGTGGGAGGGGAGTGGAGGGATAAATAGTAGGAGATCGGGCAGAGGAAGGTTGAGGCTGCCGGTGGGTGGCCGCATAAGAGTCTGGATGAGACGAGAGAAAGAGAAGATGGATTTTTTCCGGCTGAGATGAGGCCTGGAACTGCACCATTATAGCATGTCCTTTTAACTTTTGGCTAAAGTAGCATTCCGTGAAGTGTAAAGGGATATATTCTCTTAGGTTAAATTTTAACGTAAAAGGTTCGTACACATGAATATAAAATGACAAAAATTAAACGTTAAAATTGCTCCAACTGAGTAATCAAATCCTAAATGAATTTGAAAACTAGAAGAGATGTCAAAAATAACATATCAAAAAACTTGATGTCAAATATTATTTCAATATTTTTAGTCATTAACCCCACTATCATTTACTCTCTTTTAAAGTCTTGTGCATCATATGAGCCCCCATTTACTTTTAAAAATATAATATAATAACATGATATTTGGCATTTCGGGTGGAGTTAAATTTTTTCGTAAGTGTCAAATTGTCACATAAGCCATCAAATTCAAATTTGACATTTTGCATTTGACATCTCCCTTGGAGATGCTCTAGAGAAAGAAAAAGATAAAAACTTTAACTTAATAATAGGGAGAATCAAAGGATATTCAAATTAGAAGGGAGATCTGGTTGAAGAAAATTCAGATAAACGCGTTATGCTTTGTATTATCCATTCACTCTCCATAAGCCTACAATCACAACTTCCAACATATATCGAAGAGTGGCAACCGAACTAGATGAACAAAAATTTGGCCAGGAAATACAATAACATGTTACAGGTAATTCTTCATTTCACGATGCAAGTATACAATCATAAGAATGATCCATCTCCAAATGCTCTCTCTGAATCAGCAAATTGATATATGCTATGCTGGAGAGGTCTAACTATCTCACTTCTTGCCACCCCCAGAAACATTAAACTTGAAAAATATCACATCAGCATCTTGGACCACGTATGTCTTCCCCTCCTGTCTGTACTTACCAGCAGCCTGCGAAAAATTGAAAGAGCATGAAATAAATTAGGATGTTAAACCCATTATAATTCCTCATAGAATAGAGCAAATAGGTGATGAAACATCAGAGGGCCCTCTTTGGAACCTATTATTCTAAAATTCAAAGCTATTGACACTAGAAGCCTTTAGGTGAGTTCCATAAAAATCTTATGGAGGCATCTGAATTTCAAATCAATACATCTTTTCAAAACTCATTAGTCCTTTCTTTTTCCAGTTCATTATACACCGTAAACAAAATACAATATTTCATTTTTCTTCATATGCTAGATAGTACCCTTTCTAGTCTGATGTAGCTTCTACTCTCATACTGACCAGGCAAGGTTTGTAAGAGGTAAACCTCAATTATACAAGGAATCTGGAGCAAGTAACATTTAATGACTTATGTTAGTCCTATTCTTGATACTTGAAATTGGAAATATCCGAGTCCCTAAACAATTGGGGAGTGGGGCCGCAGACAAAAAGCAAGAAACTAAGAAAATTTGATTTTAGCCTTCTACTCATGTATGATTCTGCCAAATGAAGGGGGTAAAAAAAACCCAAAACCAATTATTCTGTAGATTGGTAGCTTGGTAAGAAGCATAATAATCTTACTGATTCCATGATCTCGTCAGTCCTACCAAATCCAAATACTGGAATGTGAAAAGAATTTGGGCTATCTAGGGTCTAGGAACACAATCCTACGCTTTGGATCATGATCTAAATGACCATGTCATGGAAGCAATGATATGATCAAAAAATAGTTTTAAAGCATATATATTACATTGGTCAGAACATATCCCATACCTTAACAGCCGGCTCACTACCTAGTTCCTTCAGATCTTCAAATTTCATCACCTGTAAATTTAAAAACAGGCAGGAGCACTTTAGTGATTATAGCAGAGAAGCAACAATATAACGGTTATAGCAGACGGGACAGGATGGGGTGGTCCCTACAACAAGATCGCGATAATAGAAAGAATAGTTTGTTGATGCATTAGGTTCATATTTCAGAAAAGAAACAAAAGAAAGGGCAATGGGAAGGTGATAGCTCTTCAGTAGCAAGAAAGAAAAGAAAGGAACAATCTTTAACTTTTTTTCTTCGATTTCTTTTTCTAAGCATAATTTTGAATAGAAAAGACATTCACAAATGAAATTTCTTGTATTTGTAAATCGTATATTGGAATTAGAACTAGTAAAGATATTACTAAAGAAGAATTATTGTCAGACAAGATTGAATACATAAGGTAGGAACAACCTCAGCACAAATAAACCCTTTCTCGAAATCAGTATGGATGGCCCCTGCAGCTTGAGGAGCTTTTGTCTGCCGCCTAATTTGCCAGCACTTCACCTGCCAATGGTATTTGTAGTTGGTAGACTCAGACCAAGTACATAAAACTAAGGCTGTGTTGGAACATGCTGATGACACCAAAAGAAATTACTTACCTTTTTGGTGATGCTATCAATTTACTACCTAAATTATGACATTTAATTCTTAAAATTTTCATATAAATTATAACATAAACAAATTTTGAGCAAAGACATTAATTAAAAAGAATGGTAATGAGGACAAATATTATAATATTTTACCTCATCAGGGCCAGCAGTGAAAAAGTATATGAGATTAATCGCTGAAAATCCAGTCTTTATGATCTTGGTAAGGGCACTGTAGCAGATTTGATCCAGTCAGCATAGAGCATAGATATTTGATACTACATGCATATCTAGTCTGTTCCTACACTGCAAAACTCTAAGGGCTTATTTCCAATATAGATTAGGCATTAAGGGACTCCAACTACAATGACCAATCTGATTTTGGTAGTACCAACGTATATAGGTTACTCAAGAATCAGGACAATAGTAACCAGTCTGGTTTAAACCAGTGGAAAAGATTGCCAAAGACCCCCTAACATGGACAGTATCAACACAACATAGAAATAAAAAAAACAGGAAAAATTCCCTAAAGGATGGGTTAAGAAGAAAAGACAGCAGTGTGTGCCTGTGTCGAAATAAATATAATTTTACTTTAGCTACTATTCCTTACTAAGATAACGAAAGATTTAAACCATATGTCAGAAGTCATTCAATCCTCACGACATATCAAGGGTTGAACTAACCTTTGTACGTTGTTCTGCTCACAATATTTTGCTGCTTCCTCTGGTGGCAAATCAGCAAGATTCCTTTCTAATGCACAGCTGAATGGAATAATTGGTTCACCTCCATGTTCCTGCACCCTGTAACATGGAAAGAAAAATGTTACCTTCATCACATGATTACTTTCAAGATTTAACATATTTAGTCACATTTTGGAGGAAAATGGTAGAATAAAACCTAAAAAATATTTTATTTTTAATTTTTAAACACCTTAAATCAATCTATGAAGTACGCAGTTTAAGTATTTCATAGGAAAAACAAACCTTTTTGAGTAAATCAAAAGTATGAATCCTAAAGGATACATTCATAGCAAGGCAGTTTGGTAAATAAAACATGTGAAAATTGAAAAGGATGCCAAGTGTAAACACAAAACAAGTTGCACTTTCTTGTATGGACTTAACCTACCGAACACACAAGGATGAAAACACACTGGCAAACGCATGCGAAAAATACACAAAGCAAGAGAGAGAATAGAGAAAACAAATATTTCAGAAAGTTGGCCATACCAAGCATGGATCTTTGGCAAGAATTTGTTCTTTTTCCTTTGGTAATCTTTCTCATTCATGTTAACCTGTGGAAATAATATAGGTACAGATATCGCCAAATCGTCATCCACACATAAAATAGCTAAAAAAACGAGAACCTGGTTTGGAGGCCAGACTAAATAAACATAAGCTCCCAAAAAGGCTTAGCAGCTGCACAATTTCTATAATTTGGCAGAGAATCTGATTTAGAACCAAATGTAAGAAACTGGAACGGTCCTTTGCATCTGGAAGTCAACCCCTATGGACTCTAGTGAACATTTATACAGGTTTCACCAATTTTTCTTTCTATGAGTACAATACTGTAATTATGGTCTATTCGAATATCTGAAAACAAGATCAATACTATACAACTCTTTCATCTGATTTTCTTTGAACGCCCCACCACAGATTCTTCACATGATTACATTCTCTTGAACGTTCCATCACATATTCTTCACATTATTACATTCTCATACAGTTTTGAAAGAAAACATGACATGCTCCTAAAAAAGGCAAGACATTAAGATTCCAACTGATTCAAGAGGAGGTCATGCAACCGATAAACCAAGACATTCATTTACAAGGAAAAAATATTTATATCATTCACATACGCTGATTGTACGAAGAACTATGGAGTAGAAGATACTGAACATAGAAGATAGATATAATATGCACCCAGTATAGAAAAATTACAAAGCCACCATGGTAACTGTTCCTGGCAGGAGTGTAACTTACCAAGTAAACAACAGGCTTGGCCGTTAGCAATTGAAAGGTATTCAAGATCTCGACTTCAGCAGCTTTCCACTCCCCTAGACGGACATCTTTTCCATCCTCAAGCCATGCCTTGATCTTTAGATACGCGATCATTGTTCAATTTAGTAAGTAACAAACAAAAATAAATCCTTAAATACATACTAGAGGATATTAAAGATTCTAAAACCAAAAGTATGACAAGCATAGTTCTCATATTATA
This sequence comes from Prunus avium, assembly GCF_965620075.1. Taxonomy (NCBI): domain Eukaryota; kingdom Viridiplantae; phylum Streptophyta; class Magnoliopsida; order Rosales; family Rosaceae; genus Prunus; species Prunus avium. Next base: position 32,430,341 of record NC_142287.1, read on the forward strand.
GCCTCAATATTACTTACAAATTACAATACTCCAGATACATTACCATGACATACACAAAAAGGTTGCACGTCAAAGTCAAGATTCAAGAATATTAAACTAAATTATCTCATAAAACAAACCTTTTGGCATAGCTCATGCTCAATCTTTAACGCCTTTTCATTGCTCCTCTTCATGCTCTTTTCAAGATCTTCTATCCTCCTCTCCATGAATTCAATATCCTACAAAAACATAAGATATAACTCTCTTAAAAATCTATATGGACAGATAAGTTGCAACTCGAAAGATAGAAATGAACAAGCATAATGAGATTCAGAAATTTGGAAAGTAAGAGTAGAAAGGGAGCTACAGGGTTTAAATGCATTAAGTCACACTCGCACAGAGAAAGAGAATCACAAATGATGGTTTTAAATATAGATCATAAAAAAGCAACCAAGAATCAACCATAGTTAGGATATCATAGACAAGTAAAGCACACCTTTAAGCGCAATTCTGCACTAATAATCTCCAAATCCCTCACAGGATCCACAGTATCATCAACATGGATGATATCCGGATCTTCAAATGCACCTAGAAAAATGGTTAAAGAGAACAGTGAATTTTATAGTAGCAATACATTCATACAAGACCATTACAAAGAGGACAGACGAGAAGTCCATCAGATCCACCTCCTCAACAAAAACACATTAGCTGAATGACACTAAAAGGAATCTTTGAAAAATGCTTTGACAATGATGCCAAACAGAAGTTAAAACTAATTCCATCCAATAGCAGATCCATTTCCTCTGCTTTATCATAACAAAACCTATTGCTTCTTTCCATCCAAACAGTCCACATAAGAGCCAAACTGCACACCACCAAAGAGAATCGTCTTTCTTGCCCCCCATATCCAAGAAATTCTCCCTCAACAGGAAATACAACTTTGAGGACCAACCCACACCACTGTGAAGGTGAACATGCATAGGGTCTTCTTCTTTGAAGCATGTCACGGGTCACAATTATTTATGTTCTCATGACATAATAAAACCAACTGAAATTTGGATTGTACTGTGTAGACCAACCATCCAATTAACTTGCATGGCCCAAAGACATGATAAGTTAGAGAAAAGCTGTGACCTGTATACACATTAACTCTCCTTAGCTACTACAAGTGTTTCACTCCCCTCATAAAGAAGATTCTTTTTTAGTTTTTCTCAAACTTTAGCTACACTGTCCATCATCCTAAAGATAGACATGAAATAAATATGATACTACTCAAGACAGACTAATAAGTATAAGTCTCCCCTTAGTTCTTCATGTGAATATTAGAATCATACAGTTATTTGGCTGTTACAGAAGTACCATGCCTTCTAAGATAACAACATTCAAGCATGTAGTGCATCGAAAGTAGAAACATCTTACGTAAAACATGAAAGATGCCATCAACGGCACGGATATGGGATAAGAAACTGTTGCCCAACCCTTGTCCTTCGTGGGCACCTCGAACAAGTCCGGCTATATCATGGATTTCTAAAAAAGCTGAGACCTGCATATCAAAATGAATTGCACATGTTAAGAAAAGTTCAATAAAATTATATGCATGAACAATAAGCTTACCTACCAAAATGAAAAATTCAATTGCCTTTGTCAAAAATAATATCACCATTCATATAAACATATTTGGTTGCAGAAATAGGTAATTAAAATTGTGTTAGTAACCAAACAGGTAGATGGTCTGTTCCAGTTTCAACCCCTACTACAGTACCATCAACATTCATGAAAATTGCCCATAATACTAAGAAGGGGGGACCCAAACTTGGGATCCTATGGTGACCTGTCAATGTCCACCTGGTATTTTATTTTTCTTTAGTTGGTTTTTTCATCACTAAAAAGTTTTCATTTATGCCCTGGCGTTTGTAGATTATTGCAACCATCTAGGGAATCTATTGCTTGACAACCAACACTCAAGCAGCATGCAATAGATGGTAACGACTAAACTGATGAAAAAGATGCCAAACACTGAAATACTAAACAACTCATAGTAGGGTTCAATACATGGTAAGGATTAAAATCATAGAGATGCAAGCAATGACATTGAAGGGAACAATGTTAGTGTGACACAAGAGACAGTAAGATTAAAACGGGAGGACATGGCAGCAACGGCAATGATATACAAATAAAGAGAGTGCAAAAACTATCATGAAAATTCAAGGAAAAAAAAGGTCTAATAAGAATCAAGAGTCTGAATGGAAACGCAAAAAGGCAATCCATCAAATATCATAATTTTTAAAAATTGTCATAGTCTGAAAGATACCAAAACTACCAGCCAAACCTGATCTCAGTAGTTAGCAGAAAACCATAACATAAGGCTTCCCACAGTAAATCATGTCAGAGACAAACCTCGCTTTTTGGCTTGTACAATTGACAAAGCCAGTCAAATCGCTCATCGGGAACATTGACTCGGGCTTCATTGGGTTCAATTGTGCAGAAAGGGAAGTTCTCAGCAGGTATTGACAACTTTGTGAGAGTGTTAAAAAGAGTAGATTTTCCAACATTCGGCAATCCAACCTATCCAGAAACAAAAGCTTAGAGTACAATCACTTCATCATTTGCAATATTTAACTACTTTCCTTTTTAATGTGGACTTGCAAATGCAACAGAAAACTACAAAACTAAGTACAATTACAGCTCAACCTGAGAACTCAATAATTGGGGTAAAATATTAAATTGAACGCAAAATTTAAAGAAAATTTTCATTATATATATTTAACATGCATGATGCTGCGCTTTAAAAACAAATAAATGAAAAGGTCATAATAGCTCAACCCAAAAATTAACATATGGAATCGGCATCACTCAAAATTGTCTTACACGCTAATGAAGTGAAATGACCCAATTTTTTTTCAATTCCTGTTCATTTCCTAGTTTTCTGGGGAATCAAACAGAAAAATAAATTGATAAACATAATGAACAAACAGGGATATGAGCTTACAATGCCAATCTTAAGGTGAGATGAGAATCGGCCAAGGATGGGTCGCTCAGCTGGTGCTTCCTTAGCTTTTGCAGATTTGGGAGGCATTTTGAGATTATGAGCAAGACGAAGAGACGAAGCGAGCAGCTGAGAGTTTCTAGGGTTTTGTACGGAGTGAGGTGGTACGGTGGTTTAAGGAGAAAGGAGAGTAAAAGATTTCAGTTATCAGTTCTGAGCTTTTTTATACCCAACGGTTCGAACCCTAGTGAGCAGTTGACACTCACACTCGCGTTAGCCCAACGCACGACTTCACAAGGAGCTGATTTTTTTATCTTTCTTTTTTTCTAAAAGAAACCTAGCTAGTGGAAAAAGGCCTTCATTTGCAAATAAGTGGTCTCACGTTCGAACCCTCATGTCACTTTGACAATATGTGTGAGAAAATCCCTTCCTTCACATCGCTTGAATAAATAAATAACCAATATAGAGGTTTTTATTTACTCAAATTTTGAGCTCTCTCTTTTACTTTTATCTTTTTCAGAAAAAAATTATAGCATGTATTAACGTACTTGGCTCTTTACTTTTGTTTTTTGGCCAACTTCTTTAATTTAATATATATAATTAAGTAAAATTTTAGCCTTTTTTAATTACTTTAATTAGTAATTATGTTTCAATTATTATTTCTTAGTTAATATTTAAATATTTTATTAATTTCATAAATTACTTAATAAATAGTAATTAATTTTTTGTTTGTTGAATATTAAATAATAATTAAAATATAATATATTTAAATAGTATAGCCAGGCGACTATACTCTTTACATAGAATATTTCAAAAGTATAGATGTGCGACTATACTCCATAAATAAAATATTTTAATAGTATAGCCGCGGCTATACCCTTTAAATAGCATAATCCGAATTTCTCTTTTTAATTACTTTAATTAGTAGTAATGTTTTAATTATTATTACTTAATGAATAATTAATATTCAAATATTTTATACAGGAATGAAATTAAAAAATTAATTACTATTTATTAAGTAATATGATTTATGAAGTAAATTAAAATATTTAATACTAATTATTCACTAAAGAAATAATATTAATGAAAGTAATTAAATAAGACTCAGATATTATTTAAACCGTATAGCCTTGCGGCTATACTCAATCAATAAAATATTTAAATGGTATAGCCGTGTGATGATACTCAAGAAATAGAATTTTTCACAATATAGCAGGGCGGCGATACTTCATAAATAGATTTTTTTTTTACCGTATAGACGAGGGGCTGTACTCCATAAATAGATTTTTTTTTTTTTACAGTATAGCCGTTCGGCTATACTCCATAAATAAAATATTTAAAGCGTCGAGCCGCGCGGCTATACCCAATAAATAGAATTTTTTTCAACATATAGCCGGGCGGCTATACTCCGTAAATAGAATATTTTAAAAGTACAGCCGACCGGCTATACGCTATAAATAGAATAGTTTACAGGTATAGCCGTGCGGCCGTACTCCATAAATAGAATATTTTAAGCGTATAGCCGCGCGGCTATACTTGATAAATATAATATTTTAAAAGTATATATAGCCGCGCGGCTGTACCCTGACCCTCCAACATGTCCCCGTGAACCAATCAATGGAATGGCACCAAATTCAGTTAAAAAAATTAGCGGATCTTAGTTTTAATTTTTTTTTTCTCAGTTAAAAAAATTATATGACATTTGATTTTACAACAAAATCTTGTGAAATTCTAGCATATGAGAGCGTAATTTAAAATTTTGGTCTTTGTGACTCTCAACATCTTCATAAAATCAAATTTTATTTTTTTAATTGCCAAATGAAAATTACTTTTAAACTTGCAACCTCATTGAGCTTTAATCTTAGCAAAAAAATATATTGGGCTGTTTGGATTTTTTTTAATTAAAAAAAAGTAGGCTTGGATCTGGGGTGCAATCTTGGGCCCAATTTTGGCTAATGATGCAAAGGCTAGCGCACTGGGCTTATATGTTTCGGTAAAAAGACGCAAAACCGGACCACAAGCGTCACGTTCCTATTCGTCGAAAAAGCAGCCGTAGATTCGTACCTCTGTTTCGGAAGTCTAAAGACGCCCTGAGATAGAAGAAGAAACAGAAAGAAAAGAAGCAGAAGCAAAGGCCGGGTCAACAGAGAATCAGAGATACACAAATTTCGGTCACAATTCTCGCCACTCTCGATCACCATATAGATTTGCAATCGCTGGTCCGGCAAGGGCTGGCTTCGTTGATGCAATCACGGCTCTAATCAAAGCAATTACTCGTAGCATTAAGATTTCAAGGGGCAGAGAATGCATGAGAGCTTTTTCTAAATCCTTGTTTGCATGCCCTTCGTTTCACGGCGGTCGCGGTGCCCTACCATCGGCCGGTGGGCATCCCTCCGATCTTACCTTCCTCGCCGGCGGTGGCTGCTGCTAGAAACGACGACCGTCCAACTTTCCCCTTCTGGGTTTTTTTGCCATTTTGCAAAATACTTCGTTTTTTATTAAGCAGTAGACATGGTTACAGTGGAGCAGCTTCAAGACGACAACTTTTTGTCTCAGTGCCCCCCTCCACTGTCGTTGCAAGGTTTGTGTTTTGAATTTTGATGGGTTTTAGCATTTTTTTTATTGATTGTTATTGGGTAGTGTCTGATTTTTCTTCTTGTTATGATTACAATGCCCATATTGCTTTTCTTGGTTGGTTTATAGTATCAGAAGGACTTCAAATTTTGTTACTTTTAATTTAATAAAGGAATTTTCTCAGGTATAAGAATCCCTTTGTACCGTTTTGGTAGCAATTCTGTATTGGATAATGGTTCTGTTGGAGGCATTTCATGCTTAATTGAAGAAGAACAGAGTGTGCTAGATTCTATTCTTCTAGCGCAGGTATGGAACATGACAAATTACAACCCTGCTACTTATAGATTTATGTCGTTTAGACATTGACTTACATGCTTCTTCCTAACTTGCAGTGGGAAGATCGAATGTGGAAAGGTCTATTCAGATATGATGTGACAACCTCTGAAATTAAGGTCTTTGTTATTAACAGCCTGATGTTTCTTTTAACTTGATGATTAAGTAAAGGCACTTATAGTTGGAGATGCTTTATGGTTTATGCAGGTCATTGGTGGCAGGAGAAAGTTTATTGCTCAGTTTAATGAAGGATGGAGTAGGGATTGTATGCTAAAGCTGGGCAAGAACAAAATCCGCCACCAAGAAGCTGTGTTTGAGTTTAGTTGGATGGAACGCCAGGAGGAGTTACTCTTCTGTGTTGCAAGTGGTGAAAAGTTAAACCCTGAGCTTGTTCTTTCAGCTGCCGTGCCTGATTGTGGCTTATTGATTACTATCAACGTAAGACATTGTTTATCTTTTTTCAAATTTTTAGTGCCATGAATGGTGATAAATTGATAACTAGCGGTTGTTAAGTACCCCAACCAAATGATCATAACCATGCGAAGTGGAGATGTTTAATTGTTTTCCTGAATTCTTTATTTTTATTTTTATTGTAGACATTTCTTTAGAGGCTTTTTAGGACTTTGGTTTTCTAGATATGCCAACAGCATTTTACCTAGGTAAGAACTAATTGATGCTTTGCTTACTTTTCAGTCATCCCCTGTGGAATATGGCCATGTCTTCCTGGTACCACATAGCTCTAACATTCTTCACCAGTTCCTAGATGCAAGATCCTTGGAACTAGTTCTGCGTGTTGCTGTTGAAGTAAATAATTGCTCTTTTCGCCTATTCTATGACTATTCACCTAGTGCTTCTCATATATATTTCCAGGTATAAAATTTCTTATACAAAGTATTATTTTATATCTTATGACGTATTCGGTAAGGTAAACTGATGTTTTAGTCGCCTGTGCTTGCGATTTATGGCAACATCAATAAATTACTTGTAAAGTGACTTTTGTTAAAAACTTTTCTGTTCAAAGATAGAGAAGTTTGGTTTACCGCATTTCATCTTATATAGCAGATAGAATTAGAGCATCCAACCAACAATGGGTGGTGAGGCCCAGGACATGTTTATACTCTCAATCTCAACTCAACAACAAACTTTGTGTGTATATCTCATATCAATTTTTTTTTCCTTACAAATAAATTTAAAATACATTTTGCATGCAGGCCTGCTACCTTCAAATCCCTTTACCTGTTGAATTCATGCCTTTGGATACTTTTTTTGGTGATGGGCAAGAGGGGATGCGCATCTCTTCTGTTACAGATTACCCCATTAAGACACTCGTTTTTGAGAGCAACCACTTGAATATGATGATGGAGGTTCTTGCTGAGATATGTTTGTGCTTACAGGAAAAGCTCATTCCATATAATCTGCTGATATCTGATCATGGCAAAAGAATATTTTTATTTTTTCAGGTAAATGGTATTTGGTTTTATTTTTAACTGAAAACATCAAAATGCTGTTTATTGTCTGTGTTCAGCCCTGTAACTTTATTGTGACAGTAGTAAAACCTGTACCATGTAGCTTTGCATGTTTATGTGTGGAGATGGTTTTACGTTTATAAGCATGGTTAATTGATTATCTTTTTTTATTATTAAAAAAATGTTCAGAACTCTAATCGTACATCCTAAGTTTGATGGCTTGTCTGCTGTTTACGCATTTGATGTGCATGCTTATCAGGAATTTATTTTGTTTGTGCAGCTACAGACATCAAAAAACTCTTGTACCCTTTCAGCTTGGGAATGTGGGGGATACTTCGTGGTTAAATCAAGGTCTGAATTTGATCAAGCTACTGAGCAGGCTCTGCTAAAACAGCTAACTACCGTCTCCCTTGATGATGAAGGTTTCCAAGGGGTGAAGCGGCTCTGTTGCACCATTGCCAGCAAGTTTGCTTCTTGAATTTAGGAGCTGTGATGTGATGAGATTGGGAAGTTTCAAGTTGTCTTTTGGAAATAGACGCTCAGCAAGTATAGATCATCTTTTTCCTTTTTTGAAACAGAAATTTTCGCTATGTGATGATATAATAATTGCAATGACTGATTTTTCCACATAATAACAAGACAACTTTCAAACTTGCCCCAAAAGCTCAAAACTCTCAAATGTATGACCAAGGCAATTGAACGTAGCAGGCTATATTACAATGAATGGTTTGAAACCTACAAATATAACTACAATAATAGCAAACTTCAAGTTCATATAGAACTGAATAAAACAATATATGAAAGAATTTATAATGCAACATAATAATGAATATAATTTCACTTCCTCAATGGCCATGCATCTCAGCTCCATCTTCTGTAGATTCATTTGATCCTCTTGTAGTAGACTTTCTGCTGCAACCAGTCTCTTCATCTAAACTCGGAGGTCCTTCTCCCTCTTCTGCTTCTCCCTCAACTAAAGCCCCAAAAGCCTGACTACTTGTAAAAGAATTGTCTCCAGCATTGGTACGCATCCAAGCTTCATGGAGCTGCAAGACATACTCCAAGTGCCACAAAACTTCCCCCAACGTTGGCCGGCTTTTCCCCTCGTCGGCAAGACATTTTTCTGCTATCTCCCCAAACTTCTTCAATGACTCCGGACAATAGCTTCCTTCAAGACGAGGGTCAAGGATGGTTTCAAGTGACCTCTGTCGTTGCCATTTCATTGCCCATTCTGCAAGGTTGATCTGATCTTTTGGCAAGGTTGGGTTTATAACAGCCCGAGCACAAACAACTTCAAACAGCACTACCCCAAAAGAGTAGACATCGGATTTCTCTGTCAACTGCTGTCGTCGAAAATATTCGGGGTCAAGATATCCAAAGCTTCCTTTAACTGCAGTGCTGACATGGGTATGGTCCAAAGCAGGACCAGTTTTAGACAACCCAAAGTCAGACATTTTTGCTACAAAGTTTTCATCTAGCAGTATGTTGGTTGTCTTAACATCCCTGTGGATGATCCCCCTCTCTGCACCAGTGTGAAGGTAATGGAGTCCTCGCGCTGCCCCGATGCATGCTTCTACTCGTAGCTTCCAAGTCAGCGGTGGGAGATCACTCCCGAAAAGATGGCTTCTAAGAGTCCCATTTGCCATGTACTCGTAAACCAAAATCATCTCATTTTGTTCTTCACAGAATCCAATCAAAGAGACCAAATGCCTATGCCTGAGCTTCGAAAGCATCTCAATCTCTGTCTCAAACTCAGCCAGGCCTTGCTGAGATTGGGGGTTGGCTCGCTTGATTGCTACGAGAGTGCCATCATCAATCTCCCCTTTGTATACCTTACCAAAGCCTCCTAGTCCAATCACTAAACTTTCATCAAAATTATTGGTTGCCGCACGAACCTCTGCTAACATGAACCGCTTGCCAACCCTAGTAGAGGCCACAGCACCATATGGATTCTGACTTCCGGCTGCTCCCTTGGCATTGGCAGTGCTGTTTACAATGGAGCCATTAAGGAACAATGGCCTCCACCCAGCAGGATTGTTTTTGGTTTCACTTGATTTTTGTCTCCATCTATTGCAGAAACAGAAAAGGAGAGTAGCAAGAATGGCAACAGAAGCTATACCTGCTCCAACTCCCACCCAAAGAAGTTGAGTTTTTGAACTCCGTCTTCGTGGTGAAGATACACCTCTACCATACTTCTCCACATAAGCAAGATTCCCATTTCTACTGAGCTTGAAAATCTCCAAGCCGCTCAAGAGAGCATCAGTTCCTGCAGCCCCGGCTGCAGTGTCAGGACCCAATTGAATCCATAGTGTGTCCACTTTCGGAGACACCACATCGAAAAAATCCTGATGATACCCTTTGTTCTTCCCCCCTGCCCGGACAAAAACATTGAAATTATCTGCTGCAGTCCTATTGTTTATGTAGATTCTGAAAATCCTCTGGTTTTCCTTGTCATAAACTAGCTCACAGAAATGCAGTCGAATTAAATAATCGAAATCAGGATCCACTCCAAATTTCCAAGACATGTTGAACCTTTTCTCCAAGACTTCAGTGTTGGACATAGTTCTAGCACTTTCATACACAAGAAGAGGAGCCACCGAGGAATCATTCACAGACGAATAGGTAATGTTGGAACTGTTTTTTATTTCGAACCCGGCATTTGCTGTGATCATGTAGCTAGAATCCACTTCCCATGCTCTCCAAAGATCTGAATCCTGACTGGGATTAATTTCAGAACCCCCAACATTCAACCTATACATAGTTTCAATCCCTTGCCAACTTATGTTTTGATTTGCACCATTTCCACCCACTTTACTAACTGGTCCTGCAAAGAGTGTATCTACTACCGGAACAATTTCGATTGCATTTATATATCCAAATGATCCCTTAGCTGGGATGAACTCAATGACAAGTAAATCCAAGTTGATGGCCAAAATGTACTCCTTAATCAATGAAGAAGATGAATTGCTTCCTGAACTCTGCAAGTATGCATTCTTGTCTGATATCTCACCATGAACACTGAATTCTGACAACAGTTTTACACCATTTGCCACAACTCCAAATGAAGACTCATTTACATTGTAATTATCAAAGGAGAAAGGAGAGAAATGGAGCCTGACAAAATAGTTCCCCTTAATACCTTGAAATGTGTAGTTGAAGCCATTGGTGAACACTCTGGCTGTTTTGTAGAGTGGCCCATAAGTTGAATCATCACTTAAGGTAGCAGTGGATGCAGCAATGCCTGAGGAACTCAGAGTGAGGTTATTGTTAGGGGCCAAGTCACCAACCCATTTCCTCCCACTCACAGTGATACTGGAATTTGTGCCACAGTTTATCAGAAAAGAACTTGATTGAGCTTCTCCAGTCCTTGTAAATGCAAAGACTATCACCAGAAAAAGCAGCACAAATATATCCCTGCCTAGGAGACCCATCACCAATCTAAAAAAGAGTTATCTTTTAGTGCTTATTAAGGAACCAAGGAAAGGTCCCAGTGGAAAAACAATAACAACCCAATATCCACTTGAGCACAAACTATACTAAAAGCATGAAAAACCCAACTCATAATAAAATGCAAAAACAAAAAGGAAGACTCATATAGTAACTCAGGTTTGTGGGTTTCTCAATAACTTGAAGAACTTGCCCTCACGCTCTAGCAGAAATATAAAGTTATCTACATCACTCATCTAATTGCGTTTGAGTTTCCTTGTTTTGCACCATTGCTGCTATGAAGAAAGACTGGTTTTTTTAAAAACCACCTGCCTCTCTCTTGCACTAATCTCTCACAAATCAACAACAAAAGATATTCAAGATTTGGGGCAAAGTGGGCAACAAAAGGAGGCAAAGATGAAATTTTTTTATCACCAGTGTGACTCAAAATCAATAAAAACAGGGGGGGAAAATAACTTGGATTGTGCTTCTGCAATGGGATTCTCTCTGAATAAGAAAAAAAGAAAAAAAGGAAAGGGAACATGGGTTGTTGTTGGAAACAGATTGGAAAAGTTCATCTCATCTTGCTTTGTCTTGTATCTTTTCACAAGAGACAAGAACCTGACAAGTGACAGCATTAATTTCTGTACTTTATTATAACTCTGTTGTAACTTCTGTAACAGATGGAGTTTCTTTATGCAATTTCATTTCTTTTTTTGGTGAAGTTATTTATTTTCTTCAAAACCTTTAATTTTATATTTATCTATATGTGTGTTAGAATTGCAGCGGTTGGCTGCCTGAGATGTGTGGGGTTCCATTATTTATGAGGTGGGTCACATGCTCATGTCTGGGAGGAGATGATAAACAGTCTAATAATTATATTGTATTTGTCCAATTATTCTTTTGACATTTTCCAATATTACCCCTTGATTTTCCAATTATTATAAAACCTATGACTTTGTACTGCTCATCCGTACTTAGAGTACCCCTTAGAGAGTCCTTGGAAACTCTGTGAATTTTAGTCAGAAAAATTAATCCTCTTCTTGCCATTTATTCAGCCATGTTTCTCTGTTCCTCTGTCTCTGGCTCTTCTTCTTGGTTCCATGAACCTTCCATGTTACATTTGTTATGTTAATCTGCACAGGCCCTGGCTTTGTCTAAATTTCATTTTTGAAAGGGGACAGCCGGACAAGTTTTTAGAATTATATATAAAAACGATAAGACCATCTCATCCTTTCTTTTTTACTGAAATCGCTTAACCCAAAAATAACATCTTTTGTCTTCAGTTATCGATAAGAAACGGACTTATAAACATACTCTTACTATAATTTTATACCACAATTCTACATCATCTTACGTGGCATATAACGAATCTTACAAAATAAGTAATTCGCTGTTGTTTTTAAATGAAGTTTGAAATTTGGATTGATTTCTGATTTCTTGGTTTAAAGATTCAATCAAATCATACTTTATAAACGCATGCAAAAAGAAACATAGCATCTAATAATTTGATTCACAGCTCATCAACTGATAAACAAGGCTGCCAAAAACAGTGAGAAATAGAGATCATATTACCTTTGAAAGGACAAAGACTTTTATGTTAGAAGTTGTCATATGTTGAATTTGTCTATGTTAATTATGTTGTCTAGTAGTCAATTAATGTGGCTAGTAATAGTCAATTAATGTTTGGCACCTACTATGTTTGGCACCTACAATATTTGGGGGGCTTGACTAGTTTGGTTGCCTAATTAGTTTGGTTGCCTAACTTGGTTGGTTGCCTAACTTGGTTGGTTGCCTAACTTGGGGGGCTTGACTAATGTCTTAGGAACTTGTATATATATGTGTTGATTGTAAGTAATGAACATAAGTGAAAATCAGAAAATATTCAACAACTCTCATTCTCTCTACTCTTTCCACTTTCTTCTCTCAATATTCTCTATGTTTTGACATGGTATCAGAGCAGCGATCTTGCTGACTCTAGTCTTGAATTGTTGTTTCCATCATGGGAGAAGATGATTTTTCCCATGTTGAAAGTAGCACCACCGATCCTACTACTTTCACCGAATTTGCTGCTCAAATGGCTGAGTTGATGAAGATACAAGCATCAACATCGAATACGACCCCGACCCCGACCCCGACTATTACCTACGAAACCTCTCCTGCACAAATTGGCATTAAGTTGGATGGCTCCAACTATGCCTTATGGTCTCAAGTTATTGAGATGTATGTTGCTGGCAAGGATAAGCTGGGATATCTCACTGGTGAACTCCCAGCACCTTCTCAGACGGACTCGACATTCAACCGATGGCGAACAGAAAATGCAATCGTGAAAGGGTGGCTAATCAACTCCATGGAGCCAAGGTTAATTGGCAACTTCATTAGATTCTCGACGGCCAAAGGAGTTTGGGACGCAATAGCCACAACTTACTTTGATGGCTCTGACACCTCCCAGGTGTATGATCTTAAAAGACGAATCTCCCGTATGCGACAAGGGGGAGGTTCGATTGAAGCTTACTACAATGATCTCCAAGGCTTATGGCGAGAAATCGATTTTCGCCGTCCAAATGAGATGAAGTGCGAGTTGGATATCAAAAAATACTATGATATCATCCAAGAAGATCGAGTTTATATTTTCTTGGATGGTTTGGATGATCGACTAGACAAAGCCCGAAGTGATGTGCTCCAAATGAGTCCATTTCCTACAGTAGAGCAAGCTTATGCTCATGTTCGACGAGAAGATATCCGACAAACTGTGATGTTAGGAGCTCCAACACCAACCGGAGTAGGATTGGTAACAAAAGGAACATACCGACCCTCTCGCCCAATTCCAACTGCTCATCTCCAGCTACAGACAGCTGCCAATAAGACTACTCCACCTTCTCGACCCAAGGCTCCCACAGATGGGAGTGGTTGCACTCACTGCGGGAATCCAAAGCACACTCGAGAAACTTGTTTTAAACTACATGGTTATCCAGATTGGTGGGATGGTCTCAAGGCTCGTAAACTTGCTGCTGGAGGAACGGGTCGTGCTGCCCTTGTCACCTCGGATCCTCTGGTAACGTTAATTCCTCATGAAGAGTCTACCTCAACATCAGAAAAGGACTCTTCATCTTTCAGTAACTCAGGTAACTGTGGATATGTATTTCATACATCATATACAAGTGACTCCACAGGTTGGATTATTGATTCAGGAGCCACAGATCATATGACGTTTGATCCAACCGATTTTCTAAGCACAACCACACCACAACGAACAAGTATTGCCAACGCAAATGGTGTTACCTCTCCTGTGATTGGTGCTGGAACCATTGGCCTCTCTCCATCCCTTACTCTTCAAAATACTTTGCTTGTCCCATCGTTGTCTAATAAATTGATATCTGTTGGCCAAGCTACTGAGCAACTAAATTGTTGTGTACTCATGTATCCCGATTTTTGTTTATTTCAGGATATTCTCACCAAGGAGATCATTGGTCGTGGTACTAAGAGAGGGGGGTTGTACTATGTGGATGATTTCAGTATGGGAAGGGCACATAGTGTGAAGCACTCATCGACTTGGAAGGATCGACAACTTTGGTTATGGCACCGGCGTTTGGGGCATCCGTCTTTTGGCTATATGAGACATCTATTTCCAGATTTGTTTTCGAATTCCTGTACCACTGATTTCCAATGTGATACTTGTATCTTAGCCAAGAGTCACAGAGTCTCTTATCCATCAAGTACAAATAAAAGTGTTGCTCCATTTGCTTTGATACATTCTGATGTTTGGGGTCCTTCACCTATCTCTACAACTTCTGGCTTCCGGTGGTTTATCACCTTTGTAGATGATTGTACCCGCATGACTTGGCTCTTCATGATGAAAAATAAAACTGATGTGTTCCCTATATTCCAGTCATTTCACAAGCAAATTGAAACTCAATTCTCTACCAAGATTCAAGTCCTTCGTTCTGACAATGGGGGTGAATATATCAACCATGATTTTCAGACTTACTTCCAGATACATGGCATCATCCATGAGACCACTTGTCCTCAAACTCCCCAACAGAATGGTGTTGCGGAACGAAAAAACCGACACCTCCTTGAAACAGCACGAGCTCTTTTGATTGGCGCTCATGTTCCTCGCCACCATTGGGATGATGCTATAGTCACCGCAGTGTACCTCATCAATCGAATGCCTTCCAAAGTTTTAGACTTCCGGACTCCATTACAAGCACTTGCCCAACATGGGCCCTTGCCCTCCGTTCAGATGCTTCCGCCCCGAGTTTTTGGTTGTGTAGCATTCGTCCACCTCCATAAGAATCAACGTGGCAAACTTGATCCATGTGCTCTCAGATGTGTGTTTGTAGGCTATGCTGCCCATCAGAAGGGATACCGATGCTATCACCCCTCCAGTCGTCGTACATATGTCACTTTGGATGTCACTTTTATGGAATCGGAAATGTTTTTTCATGATCCGATGTCCAACTCTTCGCCTCACAGAGACATACAAAGAGAACCACTGGGCAAGGAGGCCCTGGAAATTCAAGAACTTGAAGATTGGAGCAAAACGGATCCCAAAAGTCCAGAAGAAAATGTAACCTGCCCAAAAGCGACCGGTCGCCAGGAGCCTAGCGACCGGTCGCATAGAAGTTCTGAAGGTGAAATTCGAACCTGTACAAAAACGACCGGTCGCCAGGAGCCCAGCGACCGGTCGCTTCCAAGCGCTGAAACTGAGTTTCGAATCTGTCCAGAAACGACCGGTCGCCAGGAGCCCAGCGACCGGTCGCTTCCAAGCGCTGAAGCTGAAATTCGAATCTGTACAAAAACGACCGGTCGCCAGGAGCCCAGCGACCGGTCGCTCCACAGCAGAGAGCACAATATTTTTTCCTACTTCGCCGACGATAATGATGAAGACCCCCCTCACATCTCAGTACCAGCTGATCAATCTCCTGAGAATACTCCTGAGGTACGTGATTCTACTACATCTACTGTTTTAGTTGATGAAACTGTTAGTTATAAATTACCTGATAGACAGAATCGTGGAAAACCGCCAATTCGGTATTCACCGGATAATGGCAAGGTATCAAAGTATCCAATTGCAAACTATGTTTCTGCGGAAAAATTATCTGCACCCCTCCAAGGCTTTGTACACCAGTTATCCGCAATTCATATTCCAACCAAAGTGAGTGAGGCATTGAAGGATCCAAAATGGGTTCAAGCAATGAGGGAGGAGATGCATGCTCTGGAGAAAAATCACACATGGACACTGGAGAATTTACCTCAAGGAAAACGGACTGTCGGATGCAGATGGGTTTACACTTTGAAATACAATGCTGATGGGTCAATTGAACGATACAAAGCACGACTTGTGGCAAAGGGATACACGCAGACATATGGTATTGACTATGAAGAAACATTTGCCCCAGTTGCAAAACTTAACACCGTTCGTGTGCTATTGTCCATTGCAGCAAATCTCGATTGGCCTCTCCACCAATTTGATGTGAAGAATGCCTTTCTCCATGGAGAACTCACAGAAGAAGTCTACATGGATATCCCACCAGGATACGTTACATCTACTCCTGCTAATGTGGTGTGCAGATTGCGAAAGGCATTATATGGATTGAAACAGTCTCCCCGAGCATGGTTTGGGCGTTTTACCGTGGCAATGAAGACTTATGGTTTTAAGCAGAGTAATTCTGACCATACTCTGTTCTTAAAACACAAGGGAGGAAAGGTAACTGCTCTCATCATTTATGTTGATGATATGATTATTACTGGGAATGATAAGCAGGAAATTTCTCAACTACAAAAATGTTTGGCAAAGGAGTTTGAAATGAAAAATCTTGGTGGACTCAAGTACTTCTTGGGCATTGAAGTTGCTCGATCAAAGCAAGGCATATTCCTCTCACAAAGGAAGTATGTTCTAGATTTATTGGCAGAAACTGGAATGTTAGATTGCAAACCTGTGGACACTCCAATTGTTCAGAATCACCGCCTTGGGGAATATCCCAATCAAGTACCCACTAACAAAGAAAGATATCAAAGATTGGTGGGACGACTGATCTACCTATCCCATACCCGACCCGACATCGCGTATGCTGTAAGTGTTGCTAGTCAGTTTATGCATTGTCCAAGTGAAGATCATATGGATGCGGTTCTTCGGATTCTTAAATATTTGAAGTCCGCACCAGGAAAAGGACTTATGTTCTCTAAGAATGGTCATCTGAATATCAGTGGCTATACAGATGCAGATTGGGCAGGGAATGTCACTGATAGACGATCAACATCAGGGTATTTCACATTTGTGGGAGGTAACTTGGTTACTTGGAGGAGCAAGAAACAGAATGTTGTTGCTTTGTCTAGTGCAG
The DNA here is from genome assembly GCF_965620075.1 of Prunus avium. Classification (NCBI taxonomy): domain Eukaryota; kingdom Viridiplantae; phylum Streptophyta; class Magnoliopsida; order Rosales; family Rosaceae; genus Prunus; species Prunus avium. The sequence continues at coordinate 32,447,449 of NC_142287.1, forward strand.
AAGCGGAATTCAGAGGAATGACCAAAGGAATTTGCGAACTTCTTTGGTTGAGAAAATTGCTTACAGAGATTGGATATGCACCTACATTAGGAATGCATCTACAGTGTGATAACAAGGCTGCAATATCCATTGCACACAATCCAGTTCAACATGATCGCACCAAACATGTTGAAGTGGATCGACACTTCATTAAAGAGAAAGTTGAAAATAAAGAAATTCAGCTTCCGTTTGTCAAGTCCGAAGACCAGCTGGCAGATATTTTGACAAAAGCAGTTTCTAGCAGAGTATTCCACAACTCACTGATCAAGTTGGGCATCGGTGATATCTATGCACCAACTTGAGGGGGAATGTTAGAAGTTGTCATATGTTGAATTTGTCTATGTTAATTATGTTGTCTAGTAGTCAATTAATGTGGCTAGTAATAGTCAATTAATGTTTGGCACCTACTATGTTTGGCACCTACAATATTTGGGGGGCTTGACTAGTTTGGTTGCCTAATTAGTTTGGTTGCCTAACTTGGTTGGTTGCCTAACTTGGTTGGTTGCCTAACTTGGGGGGCTTGACTAATGTCTTAGGAACTTGTATATATATGTGTTGATTGTAAGTAATGAACATAAGTGAAAATCAGAAAATATTCAACAACTCTCATTCTCTCTACTCTTTCCACTTTCTTCTCTCAATATTCTCTATGTTTTGACATTTTAGGTGTAAGTTGGCATCCAAACTTAGCAGTCTTTGAAAATCTGTTTCCTTGATGGATACATTATTAGATAGGATTTTCCTTCTTGTTTTTTAACACCCTTTCAAACCAAAAAAAAAATTATTTTTTTCTGCAGAAAAATATGGAAAATAATTCACAATAATGCTTAGAAAGCACACCAGAATGTTAATGCAACCCCCACCGACTTGATGATTCCACTCCACCTCAATGCTTGTGATGATCGTTAGCTTAATTTGCTGAAATTTTCTTTGTCATTGAAATCATTCAATCAATCATTGTCTAGAGTACAGAGTCTTAATAAATACAAGAAAACAAATTTGGTTATAATAATCTAATCTAATCCAATCCCAGCTTCAGAAGAAGAAGAGACCCACAAAAAAATGTATAATTTAGATTTGATACACCAACAACCTTTGAATATTTTATCATAATTATGGTGGGTGAGTTCATGAATCTTTTTTGTCTGTCAAATGGTGAAATTGATGATATAGTATTGTTGCAGAGGTGGTTGACAAATCTTAGTCATGGATTATAGTTTTGATTTCTTGTTGATTTTGGTCCAAATTCATAATTTCTTGATCTTTCCAATATTGTTTTTGGTATATGGAAATTATTGAGTATCCAAAAAAGAGATACAAAAGGCCAAATGCCAAAAATAAAACAATAATACAAAGCCTCAAATACAACAAAACCAACTCATCCCCTAATGAGGGGCAGGCCAAATAAAGCTAACAAACAATAAATTAATAGCACATCAGAATAACCAATAATGCAGAAAGAAAAAAAAAATTAATAACACTCAAATGCTCTCTAATTCGCAACGGGTTTGTAGCTCAAGCGATTAAGAACATTCGTCCATGCACCTGAGGTTGTAAGTTCGATTTCTCCTAGTCCGCTATAGAAAGTATAATAATAATTATAATAATTATTAGGCAAAATTGTAGCAGTGGTCCCTGGACTAAGACCAAACTTTACTTTTCGTCCCTCGTATTGCTAAATTGTTATGATGGTACTTTAATTATGCCTTCATTTTCAAAAATCGTCATTTCCGTCGTCTCAGTCAACTTTTCCTTTAAAAATGAAGGCATATTTGTCTTTTCATTAATTTTAAATTGATTAAAATGTTTATTAAAAAAAAAGATTTTCTATTTAAATCCCACATTTCTCTTTGTTCACCCCAACAATTAATTTAAATTTTCAAAATTTCTAAGAAAACCTCACTATCTTCCCAAGCTACCCTTAAGTACACCCCAAGTTGAAAAAATAAGAAATAAAAGAGATTTTCTATTTAAACCCCACAATTTTCTTTGTTCACCCTAATACTTAAATCATTAAACAATATTTATAGTATACATGAGATTTTGTTGTTTTCACAAGCTGTTTTTATCATGTGATTAGATCTTATGGGAAATTGTAGTTTGTTTAGTTTTGTTTTATGATGGCAGTGAAAACCAATGACCACAACATCTTATTTTATTTTTTACCCAACGGAAAAAGCTCAAGTATCAAACATCGTTAAACCAACCCTTGTATCAGGAAGAGAATGGTCAGGAAGCCACTGGAAGTTGTTCGTTATAGAGCCAGTCCCATAGCATGTTATAAACAAAACCAAGACAAATGCAATAGCAAATACATCCACCCATTCCATCACAAGCACCCTACGAGTTGTGTAATCCAGATACATTTCTGGAACCAAAACATCAGGTATAAAATTTAAATCAAAAATCAAATCAACCAAGCAATCAACAAAGGGAAGAGAACAAGATCATTACAGCCAAACAATCAACAAGCCTTTCCATCAGCTTCCATACATATTTTAAAGAAGTAGGCTCCTCAATGTTCTACGTAAAGAGTAATTTGGCAATAAAATGTAGAGGAGTTTGTATTTTTCTAAAACTTAATATGAAGAGTGGTGGGGTGTGTGGGGGTGTGTGTATAGATGTACTAGGATTAAGTATTAAGTTGGATGACCTTTTTTATCTTTTTACACAATAATAAAACTTACAGCTTAATAATTTAAGTATTGGGGTGAACAAAGAGAAGTGCGGGGTTTAAATAGAAAATCTCAACCAAAAGAAAAAACTCTCTCTCTCTCTCTCCATTCCCACGACCACCACCTGGCCCCATGAACTCAGCACCCAGCACCCTCGCCCTAGCCCGCAACTGCAAAAAAGAGAAAAAAAAAATCATCCACAAAACCCAGAACCCTAGCAACTACAGGAAAGAGAAAAAAATTCATCATGCTTGTTTATTTATTTTATTTTCTTTCCTTTGTTGTTTGGTTTTGTTGGAGTATTTGGGTCTGATGTGTGTTATCTCATCAAATAGATGGGTGTGGGGGAGAGAAAGACTTGGAGCCAAGATTCCACATCTAAAATTGGTGGGGTTTGATGTGGGTTATCAGGTGGGAGAAGAAATTGATGGGTGGGGAGGAGAAGAAATCTGGGTAAGAAATCGCGGGGGATGAGAGGGGAGGGTGGGGAATACTTGCCCTCTTTGTCAATACGAGCTATCAACTGATGACAGAGACTACGAAGAGGGGAAGCGGAACATTAGTGGTAGACCCACAATGTTCCAATTTCCTGAAATTATGTGGGCCTAATTTATTATGTCCAGTAGCTCTACTTGACCTCTATCAAATATCCTCCTCGTAGAGCCAAAATAAGAGTCAAAATAATAACCATAATTTAAAAAGGAAATTGGTGGGGTGGGGGTGGGAGAAGAAATCTAGGTGTATGGGAGGAAAGAATAAATTTGGGGGAGAAGAAATCGGGAGAGATATATATATATATATATTAAATTTTTTGTGTGAAAGACATTTTTGCCTATGCTAAGTAGGACTTGTTCATGTCATGTTATCATTTTTAACAAAAAAGTTGACTAAAATGACGGAAATGACAATTTTTGAAAGTAGAGACATAATTAAAGTACTACCATAATAATTTAGCAATATGAGGGACGAAAAGTAACGTTTGGTCTTAATTTAGGGACTACAATTTAGTCTAATTATTATAATTAAAAATAAAAGCTTCCGAAGTCCAGAGCATGCAAAATTTGTTCTACTGCAGAAGCCCATGTTACACCAAAAGCCCAATGATCCCAAAACTGTTACAACAAAAGTTTCTCTCTTTAACAGATCAATCAGATACTGTGCAAGGAAGCCCAAGTTAACATTTCAAGCCCACTTCTCATGAAGAAGACACAAACTCAAGCTCTTCACATGCAAATACAAAAAGCCCAGGAGGAAAAGCGCTTTTGCCAACTGCCAAATTCCAAGCATCAATCAACACTCGATTGCCAGTCAAAAGCGTTTTGTAAATTAACTTTTGGTGCTGATGGAATCCATGGCATGCCACTTCTTTTACATTCTGCTGGTGAATCAGGAATACTATGTTCTGGGCATCATCACGATTATGGGTCCATATGGGTCCTCTGGCTGGAAAGCTAAAAACAAGAGTAGTTGAGGATGCCCACAGCAGACTATAATTTAAGATGACCAATTTTCAAGCAATAGGGCTATTTCTTGAATCACATATAATGATATAACAAGCATGCCTATGTTCAACATCTAGGTGCTATTGGTTATGCCAGCCAGTTGATTAGGAGAGTGAGTATGCCCTGCTTATACCCAAATTCGAATCCTTATTCTCGTAAATTATATTAATTTAGAGTAATTTAGATTATCACTCGTATTTAAAAAAATGAAAGTAATTAAAGCAATCAATAGGCAAAGTTTATCCGAGAAATTATAGAATGGTACTGTATCACCACGTCAGCTGGTGATACTCCCACTCAAAATATGCCATGTGTCTTAATTTTTTAACAACTCAAATTTTATTTTACACCTGGAGTTCAACCTAATTTTAACCCTTTAAAATAAAATTAAGAAAATAAGAAAATCGAAAGAAGAAGAAAAAAGAGCAGAGCCACCGCCCACCGCAATACGCCAACCTCGCGCCGCCTGCTCTGGCCGTCGTCCCTTCCCTATCTTTTATCTCTCTCCCTCCATCTCTCTCTCTCTCTGTTGCCCTTTTTTAACTTTCTCAACCTTTCAGTGACTATCCCCTAGATCCATACATATTTTCTCGTTGATGAAGGTTTCCCTAGCAGATGTGATTCGCGAAGAAGATTGGGATGGGAGGTGGGTGTATCATATCAACCGTAACACAATCCCCAAAACCCAACAACGCCCTTAGTCTCACGAACGACACCCCGACTTGAGTCTTGAGAGGCCGTCAATCATGCTTTACCATGTCACCATCCAAATGCTTATTAGATCCAATATTTTTTTTTTTTTTGAAAGGAAACTTTTGTATTAGAAATCAAGAGGATGAGGCATCCTCGATTACCAAAGAAAAAGACAGAACAAAAAGCAGCAAAAAAAGGAAACAGCAAAACTCCAGCATCCTAAGAAACACGCCTTAGGACACTAACAACCCCCTACATTAGCACGGCTACCAAATCTCTCTTATTAGATCCAATATAATACCTAATCTTCTTTGTGATACATGGTAGCAATAATTTATTGGGCTATGGGGATTTGGCTTACTCGCAAGCAGAGGAAGAGGAAGATCTGGGTGGCGTGGGGGTTGGGGTTGGGTTGCTGAGATATTCTCTTTTCTTTTTTCCTTTAAGTTTTTTTTTTATTTTTCTAATTTTATTTCAGTGGATAAAAATAAATCCAGCTGTAAAATAAAATTTGAGTTGTTAAAAAATTAAGACACATGGCATATTTTGAGTGGGAGTGTCACCAGCTGACGTGGTGGTACGGTACCATTCTATAATTTCTCAGTTTATCCATGTATCTATAAAATAAAAGCAAAACCGCGTAATGTTTAAATTTTCAAGTAACCAAAACTTGGCCTCCTTTAAGAAAAAGTTTCAAACCACACTCATTAATGTAAGAGAACAATTAGGTAAAACAGTAGCCAATAGCACCTCGTAAACATCAATCAAATTAAACTATCAAGTTAATTCTCATCGGTGGGCCATACATTTCAAACTCGTTGCATGTTAAGCATCAATTAACATGAGCAAAGACAATCAATTAAAGAAATAAAGCTAAAGTAACAAAGTACGACATAAACAAACATTTTGACGAAAAAAAGTGATGATGACTAACATGATTGCTTACTTTGATGTGCTTGCATACTTGGACAAACTACTTTCAAAGATGCCTGAATTCAATCTTGGTCTTACCAATGATTTGATGTGCCTTAATTAAATTACGACTAGATCGGAGATTTAGTCATTATTTGGATTGTGCGTGATTCTCTTTATATTAATTTGATGTATTGTTGTGTTTGGTCAATATAGAAGATTTACTCATATTCAGCACATAATTGTTTTATACTTTTGTTTGTTAATTAACAATATACTATCGCTTATTGTTCATTAATAATATATAGTTAAATCATCTCATAAACTTGTTTACGAAAACACCATAACATGTTTCGGACTAAACACCTTAATTCTCGTCAGAATTAACTAAAATTTGAGTGAAAAATTTCTGGTGAATAAATATGGTGGTAGGGAAACCATTCTTGTTTTAACCGTTGAGGTTCAAATTTCAGGTGAAATATAAAAAGATCAACTAAGGAAGAAGAAGAAAAGAGATTTAGAGGACAATAATACTGATATGCCAAATAAGAACAAAATGACTATACGCTCACGTCACACCAAACATTTACGCAGCAATTTCAATGCCAAAGTCAAACTCTGGTCAATTATCGTAATTTCGGCGAATAACGGGGGCAAATGCGTGCCCTCCCTCTCCCGCTCACCAAATCCACCCCAAGCTCTCCCTCCATAAACCCTAAAACCAGACCCGAAATTAGAAAAGTTTCTGTTCAGAGGAAGACAAGCAGCTTTCCCTAAATTCAAAGTTTTCTCGGGATTTTCGAACACTTTCTGACTGTTGATTTTTGCCAATCGTAGCATTATCACTGGATTTAGCTTCTTCACTGGTAAGTAACATTTTGGTACTTCCATTTTTAGATGTTCAAATTTTATTTTCAAATTTTTGTTCTGGAAATGATTTAGTAAAAGCTTAAGTTGAGAAAAGAAAGAATAGTTAAAAAGCTGAATTTAATAGTTCATTTTGGTCTTTGAGCTCGTTTTAGCTCTCTCTCTCTCTCTCTCTCTCCGTATGGTCTCTTGGCTCTGTTTGGTCGCTGGGAAAATGGACGAAAGTGAAAAGAGAAGATCGTTTTATTTCTCTTAACTTATGTGTTAGTAGAAATGAACAAAGTTGGAAAGACTAGACTTAGGTACTGTGTGTGTGTGTGTCTTTTGTTTTTAAATGACTTGGATACTGTTTTATCTTTTGCTTTCTTCCATTTTTGTTGGCACCAAAGCAGGTCGATTTGTAATTTGTTTCCCACTTTCAAGAAATTTAGTTGATTTGACAAGATTAAAATTATCAGAACTTTTTTAATCGATTCTCAACTGGGTATGCTTCTGATATATCTTCTTTTTTCATCTGAAGTTTCGCAGTTTGACAAGTCTGCATGGTATGTTGGTATTTGTTACGGCCTAAGTGATTAACTTTCTGGGGATAATACATTGTTAGTGGGTACTCTGTGCACTGTCTTGCTGGTGATGTTCTTTCTATATCTGTGAAGAATCTAAGAGGCTATGGAGAGTTTAGAAGTCATGAGTAATGGCGTTCAATCATGCAATGGAGGGTTGATGCAATTTAGCAATGATGTGAAAGAAAATGATAATCGGGATGTCGACTTACTTGAGGATTTTGATTCTTATTGGCAAGATATCAATGACCGGTTGACCATATCGAGGATGGTGAGTGACTCGGTCATCAAGGGTATGGTGAATGCGGTAACACAAGAGGCAGCAGAGAAAATTGCTGATAAAGAACTAGAGGTGACTAAATTGAAAGAAATGTTACGTGTTTACCATGTGGGTGTTGATGAAAATGAATTGTTGGGGTCTTTAGCAGTGCACCAAGAGTCAAACAGATTTGTCAAAGAAGGTAACAAAGACAAGATACATCCTAGCTTTCTTGAAGCTGTTTTAGAGCATGATAGAATAGAAGAATCTTTGAGCAGCTTAAGAGGAGCAACTAAAGAGCAGTTCAAGAAGCTGAAGAGAGAAATTGATAGCATAAGAGGGCGTAGCTCAGTTAAGAGAATTGGTTCTAGTTCTCAGTTGTCGGGTTTGAGTGACATACTGCAAGATAAAGTATCAGACAGATGGATTGATGTGGATAGGACGCTCAATTGTCTAAAGAGTACAATAGAAACTAGCTATCAACAGGTGGAACAAATGGTTCGCTTGTCAAAGGCATCAGTATGTGAGTGGCAACAGGAGCAGGAGTTTAAAGCAGAAATTGAAGCACTTGTGATGACGAATTGTATTTGGAGTGTTGAAGAAAATTTTTTATACCGGTTTTATGGTGATAAAAATGTGAACGGGCATGGAAGGATGAAAGAGATATCAAGCTTACGTCAGGAATTAGACACCATTTCTAAATTGCTATATGTTTCTGACATTGGGCAGCTATCTTCTCATGGATCCTTGGAAGTTGATGAAGAAAGTAGTAATTTTAAGAAGGGAGACCATTCCCACCGCAAGCTTTTAAACAATCTTAACTCATCATCTCCATCTCCATCATCGTCATCATTGTCAACATCAACATCATCATCATCATCTCTTTGGGAAGAAAATGGCAAGCATGATGAAAATGGCAAGGATGACGAGTCAGAAATAAATATGCAAAAAAGTTTGGATCCTACCCGGGTTATGCATATGTCAAGAGATGAATTGATAAATTATTATAATAATGAGATGACTAAGTTGAAGCGAAATCATGAATCTAAAGTGCAAGATATGATTGAACACCGATTCAGCCGCATGCGGGAATTGTTGAAAGAAAGGGGATCTTCTTTGTCATCAAAGAAGAATAAGGAGTTTGACATGTTTAGGAGGAGAATATCTGAGGTTATTTCTAAATTAGATGACATTCTTGTTGAACATGAGCAAATAGCTACATTTGGTGTCAATGAAGAAAGTCTTAGCAGTTTGAAAGACAGACTGGAATCACTCCTTTCAGAAAATCACCAGCTCAGAGATTTGCTCACAGATAAGAAGAGAGAAGTTAAGTTCCTTTCACAACAAGTTTCTGAAGCTGCAGAGAAAATGTCAGAGCACTCTCTGGCTGAGGCAAAGTTGTTAAAAACAACCGCAAATCTTAATGCAACTATAGAAGATGCACATATTGAAGCTTTAATTCGTGAAGATGCATTTTCTTGTATTCTCAGGGGAATAGTGGATCAAATTGAATGCATGGCTGAAGAGTCACAAGTGGAGTATAATCTTCTGCAAGAAATTTACAAAAGTACATTTAAAGAAGCTGCAAACAATGGTGAACCTACTGGCCAATGTGAAATTGAAGATTTGAATGTGGAGTCCATCATCATGCAAGAACTATATGTAGTTGTATTCAGAGAAACCTTGAACGATGCCGAGCAGAAACTCAATAACCTGAACATGAAATATACCAATGAAAATCAACTTCGGGTTTTGCTTGAGATGGAAAATCTAGACAAAAGAAAAAAATTAGAAGTTGAGGTTGCAAACAAAGAAAAGTTAAAGCAAGAAGTACTCTTTCTGGCAGAAGAAAAGGAGCAGTTGGCACAGGACGCAACAGCTGCCTTGGAAAAGGAAAAGGAGCGATATGAATTAGCTGCTCAAGAGCTTGAAAATTTAAGGGATGAGACATTTCAGCAACAGAAATTGATTTCAGAAGGTATTGAAGAGTCAAATGCTGCACGTCGTAATTTGGTTTTGGCATTGGAGCAAATTGAAATACATAAGGCAGAGATATGCAAGTTAGATCAGAAGCTTGAACTAGCAATGAAAGAGTTGGGGGAAGTTAATGAGGAGAGAAGGATGCTTCTTGATGTCAACCAAGAGAAGCACAACACTGTATCTTTGTTTGAAGCTAAAGAAAGGGAGCTCAAGGAGCAATTGAAATCAATAGCTGTCTATAGCCGTGGATTATTGAAAGCGGTTACTGATTTTGAATGTAGAGTAACACAAGATATTTCAGGGAAATGTTCAAGGTACTTGAGTTTTTGTTACCTATAAGTGCTTTACCTCTAAATGCCTTTTGTGCTCTAATTCTGTGTATAAAATTGATTCCTCGCTCTTGCATGATTCTTGAGACCTGTAATGCTTTGTTAATCTTATAGGTTGTATGTGTCTACTTTCAAAATCTGCATATGCATGTAAAAGATTTTGATTTAGTGCCTAGAAAGAGGTGGGTATGAGAGCAGAAATGATATGTATCAGATCAATTTGCTTACTTCGACAACATTTTTAGTTAACCTGTAAAGTTAGCCTTGTAAGTTCTCAGTTTCTGGAATGGAATGATACTTCTAGAGCACACCTTTTATAATGTTAATGTGATTACTTCTCGATGATTCCTTAATTTATTCTTTAGCTAGAGAGATCCAGCTAGTTGGTGCTAAATTTATTTAGCATCAAGGACCTCTGGATTCCACTGACATTTGCTACGCAAAAAGCTAATGTACCTGTGACTTTGTTTCCAGGTTGAAGCGTTTGAGTTCTCAATCGCATTCACTTAAAGAAAAAGCTAATGTACTTGTAAGAAGAGGGTCGCTATACAAGCAGAGATTTGAAAGGAAATGTTCTGATCTTGAAAAAGCTGAAGCCGAGGTATGTAAATCAGATAGGTATTATGCATATTTCAACTTGATGTTTAGCCTCAGATTGTCTTTCATGCTATGAAACTCATGTAAGTGAATTGTTGCTTGCATATACTTATGGGAGAAAATACTTTGAGATGCTTTGTTGGATGATAGTGGTATTTTAAATATAATTGGAAGTTATCTTCCATTACTGGCCCTGATTTCCTGTCCGTTTCACAATATTAAGCTTTAGTTTGTACTATAAAGTGTTATCTTCATACATGTACAATTACTTGGCTATTTTTCATATATATATATATGTGTGTGTGTGATTATGTGGGACGCTGAATCTGGCCTTCATAATTGTAGAGTAAGATTCACCCATTGCATTGATCAGTAAGAATGCAGTGTCCTACAGAAGATGTTTATATCTCTTTCTCAATAGCATCTATCTATCCAATGCAAGAAAAATAGAATTAAAAGAATCGATGAACATGCATATATAATATAATTATCTCTCTCTCTCTCTCTCTCTCTCTCTGTGTGTGTGCATGTGTTTCAAATCACTTGACTTTGTACTAAATATGTAATTCATATGCACACGTACACATATTATGAGGTTTTACTACATAGAAAATTATCTTTTCTACTTCAAAAGTCTTGGAGTTAATGTGTTTGAAAGTTCAACTAGATGTATTTTTAGTATATAAGTTATAAATTTTTTTATTACAGATAGCTTTCAAAGTTTTTATTCTCTAGGTCATAAAAACATTAGAAATGGTCTATACCATGTATTTTTATACAGAGACCGTAATAAACTTGTAATTTTGTAGCTTATATAACGGATTATATTTCATTGGATTTCAGGTTGATCTTTTGGGGGATGAGGTGGACACTCTATTGAGCCTTGTTGAAAAAATATACATTGGCCTTGATCATTATTCACCAATATTGCAGCATTATCCTGGAGTAAGATGCTTTCTTCTGTTCGTTCGTGATTTATCATATATATACATTTCGTTTATATTTTTTGGGTACCTGTGTGCAAGGATGAAATGTTGATTTGGTGGAAATATCAGTTGTCTGTATTTACGAAATTATAGATGTCTATGAAAACAACAAATAAAATTATATGGAATCAATGAAACTTTACTTAAAAACATGAAAATTGTGGGAATATTTTTTAAAAAAATGGCAAACTCAATCCATTATTCATCAATTGCACTGGTAAATTTCATGCACAAGTGACAAATCTATGACATTAAAGTGCCACCGATGGCAGCTTTAACACCAAGGTGAAAGGGCATCTTTAGTTCATTGAATTTTTAATCTTTGAGAACATTTTAAAATCTAAAAAGTAACTAACACTTCATATAACCACCTTATGATAAATTACACACTTAATTCACAATAGACTATGCGATTATATAATTATATCTGAGTTTCACTTACTAGATTTCCAATTACATTAAATAATACTAATTAACACTTAATAAAACTAAGTCAATATACGTTACAAACCTAATTTACATTTTATATGATTATAGTTTGTATGGCTTGTCAATCTATGAAGGAATTAATTGTGGTATGTGTCTGATGTGTCAATAAGATACTCTCATAACCTAGTAGGAGGAATGCTTGATGTACAGAAGAACCATCCATGTATTGATTCATCTTTTCCTTGTGCTTTGCAGATAACTGAGGTCTTGAAGCTCGTAAGAAGAGAATTAAGGGGAGAAACTAAAACAGTTTGATCTCCCCTTTTGACTAGGTAAGGTTTCAACTGTAAGGATTTCATTTGTGCCGCATAACTGCTATAACTATATATGTTTTTTATTTATTTATTCATTTGATATTGTTTGTTAACGTACTTGATGGTCTGACCACTGTATCTTTTGTGTCACAGCAGTATGTTACTGGAGTGGTTGTCAGGCAATTACGTTCGTCAAAACCACCAAAGAATTCAAGTAGCAAATTTGATGAAGAGAGAGATGCCGAAAGGTTTTCAACAAATATTGGCAGCGTTACATAGTGAGCCTGGTTTTTGTGAAATACAGTTTCCAACATAATTCTTTTTTTTCCTTGGAGCCGAGGTAATCCTCATCATAGTGAACCACAAGTTCCACCTCCTTCCCTGTGTGGAAGTTTTTTGTTTCTCACCTGCTCCGTCCAGGTTTATAGCCCGTTTTGTTTCTTTTGTATATGTGCCAGCAGAAGAGATTTCTTTACATAGCATCTACATGTTCATTTCATCTATGTTGATATGAAAGCCGCATAGTACAAAGTGCATACAATTTCTCTTGAACACTCGGTGAAATTTCCACTCTCTCTCTCTCTCTCTCTCTCTCTCTCTCTTGATTTGGCTTTTGCTAAGGCAACAATAATGGGGAATACAGATTGATCACCATAACCAAAAATCTAACTTTTAAATGGGTACAGATTAATCATCATGGCATATGAATTTAAGAATCGTAAACACTACCAAAAAAATATTATTAAAAAAAATCATAGATTGCTAATAATATATTGCAGCTGAGATATAGCCTCTCCCCGGACTTGGTCTCTTCTTATTTTTCCAGTTGTCGTCAGTGGAAATGGCTTCTTCCGTAAAATAAATACTTTTGGTATCTTAAACCTGCAAAAAAAAAAGGGTAAAAAAAATATTAGGAAAATTTTGAAATCCCAATAATAGCCAAGGATCATTTTGTTTTAGGAGAGAAAATAGGATACCCGGTCAAATTCTTTTCTTTACAAAATTGGCAAAGGATCTCACTGGACATTTGAAGCAATTGATTTGAGACGGACTGTCTGATGCTTGTATTTATCCACTGCCAATCTTCTCTTACTTGAACACAAGCCACAACCATCTCTGTGAGGCGAGCATCTGGAATTCCCACCACAACAGCACCATTTACCCCTGGATGTTGTAATAGGATTCTCTCCACCTATATCAATTTTTTTTATAAAGGAATAGAATACCCTTTTCCGAATTGGTGTAATTTAGAACAAACGAAATCTAAATTGTATGCGCCGGTTATATATAACCTTCCTTTCACAACATACATGTAGGTTTCACCACAAATAAGCGCTCCCTCATATCATATGTATTGTGAAAGAAATACTAACACATAACCGTTGCACACAGTAATTTCTCCTACTAATTATGTCTTTTTTTCCCTCATTAGTTTCTGAACAATAATAACCACAGAGGTCAATAAAACATATGATCTTACCTCTTCAGGGTAAATGTTCTCCCCTCCACTCTTGATTCGACCATTTGCTCGTCCGATAAGCCACACATTACCAGAGTCGTCAATTGAGCCAATGTCGCCTGTGTCAAGCCATACTTCATCTCCGGAAACTGATGCATTTGGTGGACTTCCTTGCCAGTATCTAAGCATCGCATGTGGGCCTCTGGTTAAGATCCCCCCCACATGAGAAGAGCCATCCCCAGAGATCCTCAGTTCTACATGAGGAGCAGGCTTGCCAACACAAATACCTCTTTCTTGGTGAACTAGCTGCAATTTTCTTCCATCAATCCTCGGGTCATACAGGGTCATGAAGGTCAATGAAGAGCATGTCTCCGTCATCCCTTTGGTTATTAGAAAGGTAAGAGAAGAAACGAAATTATAAGTAGATATATAAGTTTGCAGGTCAGATTTCTAAGGTGTATATGAAGACAGGTTTAGGGAAAGATGCACCCACCATAAGCTGAGAGGAGCTTAGCTTGTGGGAACAATTTGATGGCAGCCTTGGTAAGTTCACTCGACAAACCTCCACCTCCATTTAAGATCTTCTTCACACTCTCCATGCTTTTCCATGTCTCAATCCCCCTGACAGCTTTCAGAACAAGAACTCAGAAAACCAATGGCACAAGGCACAAGTACAAGGCTTTGCAATGCATGTTGATCAATCCTTTTCACAGAACTCGTAAAATACGATACTTAGTAAACGAAAAATTAGAATGCTTTCCGAGTGGGATTTTCTCTACTCTCTAAGCACACTATCATAATAAATCTCCTCATACAGCCATTCTTATAAGGAAATTACCATTACCTGAATTTGAGAACTAAATCGGCCATCATTGCAGGAACGGTGATGAGAGTAGTAACCTTATGTTGCTCTATGGCTTCAAGGGCAGATTTAGCCTCAAACTTAGGTATCAAGACATGGCGTGCTCCAATCATTAGCATTGCTAGGGCTGATGACAAACCACCAATGTGGCACAATGGAGTTGTATGCAAATAAACCTGCAATCGCCGCACAATTAAACATTGCGAACTCATTCAGTTCCTTGAGCTAAACCGCGAATTCAACCCCGCTTTTGTGCGAAACTCTAATCTGAACATCCTTGACTAATTGCAAACTATGAAAAGAACACATGCATACATCATCCTCACCGTAGCCAACAATGGCAATTTTTGCTAGGGACTGTATGATAAAAGCTGAGTGGCTTATGGCAACTCCCTTTGGCCTTCCAGAAGTTCCTACATAACAAGAACAATTAAGTAATTAAGACAAATCGCCCAATAATCTTCCAACTAATATCTAAATTTTTTCTAAGAACAAATAGACAGAGTAGAGAGCGCATACCAGAAGTGAAGCATATCATCACAACCCCCTCAGGTGCCCAGGAATAATTTAATTGCGCGTCCCCTACGGAATCCTTTTTAATCGTTTCAGTACTTAACACTGCCCAATTGAAAAATGAAGAGTAATATCTTAACCAAATTTGTAAACCAAAGAAATGCTTTATGTTTGTTACAATATCTAAATGAAAAATCCATGTCTTAGAAACTTCATACCATTACTTGAAGTCCTTAAGAAATCCGAGGAAGGCGAATCTAACGAAACATGCCACCTAAGAGAAGGTATATGACGAAGTTGAAGCTTAGAATACCAGGGGATGCAGCTTTCATCAGTCACCAACATTACTGGCCTCACTACCTCCATCGCCAAAACTGCCTCTTCATAGTTCTGCAATGCGTAAAAGCACAACAAAAATGTTGGGTTACATTTGGTTTGCATGGCAAGTAATTTTCAGAATTACAATTTTGAAGTTTACTTACGTACCCATCGGTAATTAAGAGGAGCAGCTATGGCACCAACAAATGCAATGGCTAGTAACCACTCCAAATACAACTCACTGATAATATTAATAACAAGATCATATATTAGTATACTTTTTATATACAAGCGATAGTCTAAATTAATCTACTACGTCGTGGCCAAGTGGTCTAACTCGCGTGTGCAACCATATATTAGTACTTAAGAGTGTTTTCAAAAAGCATTTTTGGTGAGCAAGTGAAGCAGAACCTGTTGAAGGCAGCAATTGAGATGACATCGCCGGAGCAGAGGCCCAGTTGGAGCAGGCCTTGGGCCAGACCCATGACACTCTCCACGAATTCCTTGCCGGTCTTTCGCCTGTTGCCAGCGACAGTGACGACGGAATTGCGCCCGAGAGTTGACAGGAGGCTGAGGCATTGGCAAATGTGGGCCTCTGAGAACTTGCCCATTTTAATGGAGTGTAAGTTGGGAATTTTCCAAAAGTCCTGTTTTTGTGAAGCTCTGCAGGTACCCGTTTGAAACAAAGGGCGGGTAGAGAGAGCTCACAGCAGAGCAGAATGTCATTGGAAGACTGGATTTCAAGTTATCTTATCTTGTCCAAACACGTGGATAGATATTATTATTATTATAAGAGCTTACTGCTTACGGCATGCATTAAGCATAATGATATGCAATAATGCTATAAATAAAACCCAACGGGGCCCAACCCAAATGTGAATTATGATAAACAAAATTTGGTAAATAAGTTTGGCAATTGGAATAGAAGTATTTCTTGTGTGCAGAGGTTTGGTTTTTCTCACATCCTTGTTGAAGGTGGTTCGCAAATTTCACTTCGTATGTTACAACATCACCATGTTCTTCCTTGGTGTGTATACCGCATTCTCAATTATCAGTATATTTATCGTTAAGCTAATTTGGTGGCAAACGCTAATTTGGTCACAAGTTTCATTTTCAATGACTTGTAAAACCCTCTTTGATGTAAAGTCTTTAGGGATCCTTATTAGGATCCTCTTTGTAGTTTTGTTTTTTACTTCAAAAAGAAAATTGTAATAGAAGTGTTAAATCAATGATATGTACTTGACCGCCAACTTATCCACTAATGTACCAATTAATACTACAAATTAATTGTATGGTACGATGGTTGCACAATTGAAAGTTTGATTTGTTGCAATGGTTACTATTTCTGTCAATATCCACAGTAAAAGTTTGATTTGTGTCCCCTTTCTTCGAATTAAAAGAAAGAAAAAGGAAAGACAGATGACCACTGTGGCATTGTCTTTGTTTCAGTGAAGATGGAGATATTTGACTCAAAAAAAAGGAAGATGGGATAATTTAGGGGGATTTCTCGTACACGCCACTAAGGAGTCAAGACTCTTTTTCATTAAGTTAAACTCCGTTTGTGTGTTTTTTTAAATTTATAAACATAAGTAACTTACAAACAAAGGGTTTTTTTTTATTATAAACAAACTTAATTTGCTAAGGGGGATTTTTCATACTCATTTCACTATCAATGTGTTATGAGGGTTCGAATCTAAGACCATTGGTTAGCAAATTAAGGCTCTTTATTTTATACTGAATTGGACCCGTTTGCCTTTTTAAAAAAAAAAAAAAAGCAGAAGTAACTTAACATCAAAGTTGAGTTCCTGATTAATAAAAAAGCTAATTCCCCCAGATAATGCTATATTCTTAGTGGTAATGCATGGATAAAGTTAGGTCATATTCCATCACGTATAATGATAAAGCAAAATGACAAGCTACTTTTGGCATCACAGATGAATAATGCTATTCTTATCAGCTCCAGAAGAAAGATACGACTATCCTTTGAGCCTAAATCCCATCTTTACATTCAGTCCAAAATAAAACTTAAACAACAACAACAACAAGCTTTACAAAAATACAAAGCAAAAGCTTCACCCTCACAAGTCATCAGTCACAACAGAAAAAAAGTTGCTTCAAAATTTAATTCCCACCCATCTTTTACTGTCATGCACGTTAAATACTTCCAAGATATATATACAAGTAAAATTTGAACTTGAGTAAAATATTAAGAGAAAAATTACTAAACCAGATACAAAGAATTTATATGAAGACGTGGCGAGCTAACGTATTAGCTTCACGAAAAATATGCTTGATATTCCAACTCCAAATTCTCAATTTGTTTTTTAAGAAATTATGCTTTTGTATAAAGACGTGGAGAGCTAACATATTAGGGCCCATTCGGTAACGTTTTAAGGGGTTGTTTTCATTTTCAGAGAACAAAAATGAGGCACACGTTCCCATGAGAATGAAAACAATTTTATTATTTCAAATTGTACTACCAGACACGTTTTCATTGTTTTTGTTTCCTGAAGATGTTTTCTAATTAATATACCAAACGCATTTTCATTTCCTGAAAATGCAAATTCGTTTTCTTGTTTTCATTCTCTGAAAATATTCTAAGAAAACATTCTCCAAAAACGTTATCAGACGGCCCTTAGATTCACGAAAAATATGCTTTGATATACAAACTCGAAATTATGCTTTTATTTTTCTAATATTTTGACAGAGTAAGTAGAAAGTAAAAAGTTTTTGAGTGAGTTTATAAATGGTAAATAGTAGAGGACAAAAAAGCAAGCGGCGAGATAGGACCGATACAGTCATATATAGTAGACTTTCTGTGAATTCTAAATTGTAATAGAGAGAGGTCACTGGTCTCCGACAGGCGACAACGATCACACGGTTTTCCGAATTCAGACAAAAAAAAAAAAAAAAAAAAAAAAAATTCACGTCATCAAACAGTGTAGTGTTTGGTGCTCATACTCTTATAAAACGACGCAGTGTGTGTGGACCTAAAGTCTCTGGAGACAGAGACGAAGACTGAGGCAGAGAGAGAGAGAGAGAGAGTGAGAGAGAGAGAATGGCGCTTCCCATGGAAATCGGGGTAGCGATCGCGGTGTTTCTGATGGCGGTGGCGATGGAATCGGACGGTCGAGAGCTGCGGCCGTCGGATCACGGACTCCTATACCAGGGCTCGCCGCCGCCGAGCGCGAAGTCGCCGACGGAAGTGAAGTCTTTCTTCGTCGGGGGAGGAGGAGGAGGCGGAGGAGGGGGAGAAAATTCGCCGACGGCATTGCCGAAGGCGATGAACTCGAGCGACCCGTCGTGGTGGAACGGCGTCGTCTCACGCGGCGGCGGGCACAGAGATCACGTGAGGGACGTGTTGTTGCTGGCCAGCTTGGTTTGTGGGATTACAGGTGTCGCTCTGTTTGTGGCGTCTGCCGTTGTGTATCTGTTAAGGAACCGAAAGCATAAATCATTACCATCATCAGCGTCATCATGAGGTAATGATCTCTATTATAACAACTAGTGCTTGCCTGGATTTCTGCTCCATTTTTTTCTTTTTCTTTTTCTTTTTTATGTTTTTCGTGAGTTTCATGTGAATAAGCTTGAGAGGTAGATCATATATGACAGGGGATGCAGAGGTCCAAATTTTTTTCGTTTGCTATTTGCTAATCCACTCAATCTTCTCTTATCTGGGTGTAATCAATTAGGAAGCATTCTCTGTTCTAGAGAAAATTCATTTTTTTTCTTCTTCTATGAATGAGGTGGGAATACAAACTTCGTGCATCTTCCAACATTTGAGAGAAATATTATTAGACCAAAAACTAGTTGGTTTTTTTTATAAATGTTTTAAAGAAAATTGTATTAGTTGGCTTCTATTTGTTGTATAATTACAATTATCGTGAACTTTCGATTTTTTTGTTTGACAATAATACTATTTATATTATATTTATTGATAATCACCTTTCTAATAGAGGCGGGCCTCACCAATGTATGTAGAACTCACCTGTGTTAGAGAGGTGATCAACAATGTAGTCAGTAAATATAATCCAAATAGTAACTCTTGATGTTATTGTACGTATTAGCATATCCAATGTCCACCCTTTTAACTTCAAATGAGCAATATTTTTGCCCTAATTTCAAGTGTTTGCCTTACTTACATGTAACGAGGTGTATGCTTTTCTGCGTATACCACTTTGTGTTCGTCTATGTCACAAAAAGATATACACTCGGTTACATCGTATGTCTCTCTCATGATTCAACTTCAGGACTATCTCGTGGTATCTACCAAAAGGCTATTTTATTTTTATTATTATTATTATTATTATTAATTGTCGGCTGGTATGGTTTTAATCCAGCTCACATTGTTGACTTGAGTTAGCGTCTGAACCACTGCATATGAGAAAATTAATAATAACCTGCCATGAATTTGATGATGATGGGGTCCTTAGCTTATAAATCATAATGATGAAGAACCAAATAAAATGGTTAATTGCGTCGAATATTTGAAAAAGAATTGGATTCTTATATCTTTTTTCTTATTTCCCCAATCAAACTGCCACACAATTTCAACTTACCATGGCCGTTGCTTTCGTTTGAATAAAGCAGCTTGAATAGATCAAAGATTTGGTTCAACTTGTGCGGCTGTGCCACAATACCCTTCTTTTCTTTTTCCTTTTCGTCCTATGGTTCGGAATTGGGATAAGGGTAACTCTGAACCTTCATTACAAATAATTATCACCCAAAAAAGGAAAACCGAAAAACCCTACATCTTTCTTCTACAACCATAAAACTACAAGACAATCAGTGTGGATTAAGGCAAACCAATGTGAATATTTACAAACAAACAAAAAGAAGAGAGAATGTGCTTAGCCAAGTCTGCATCCGAGTTCGAATCCCCCTCCCCGTAATTTAGATTAGATTAAAGTAGATTATCGCTTGTATCAAAAGAAAAAAAAAATAAAGAGAGAAAAAAAGACCAATGTGAATAGGCGCTCATGCTCTGGTTTTTGTCAAACGATTCACAAATAAGAGAGAACTGGAATTTCTATAAACAAATACAAAAGAATGGAGACAAGTGTATGGTGCCATTCCATACAAGTAACTCAACCAAAAATTACAGATTCTTATTAAAAATAAAATGGGAAGAATAAATAAATTATTTACCTATTGATCAAGAGGCATCCACTCTAGTTCTAAATCTATTTCTCCACATTCCACATTCTGGAGCTTGAGTGACACCTCCTGTTTTACCTTCCCATCAACAATGTTAACGGTGCTATCGTCTATGAGGGCATTGTCATTTGACTTCAGCCATTTTCCAATTTGCATGTTCCCAAACATTCCTGCATCCCCAAATGCCATTGCAGATGTTATCAAGGGCTGAAGATCAACCTCTGCTTCTCCCATTATGTCATCAGCCGAGAATGTGTCATGATCAAACACCTGCTGCAATGTGGCAACCGGAAACATTCAGTATTACATGAGAAAAAGGCAGAGTAAAATGACACACATGAGAGTTTCCTGATCTTTGGCATATAGTATCTGTAACGGAAAGACATAGATATGCGTACCAACTGTAAAGCTCCATATTGCTGAGGAACAGACAGCATGAGTTCCTCATTCCAGACTGGATTCAAGTTACTTTTTATTATAGTCGTCTGAAGAGTCTACATTATCACCAACATTACCATCATCAAAGAAAGAAATATCAGTCTGGACTAATCACAAATTGAATTATCTGATTAACATATCAGTTCACAATATATACATGGGTTATTACGTTTAATCAAGTCTAGCCGACAAGCATGCATCAACAACCTTTTTCTTTGAAATTTTACCCTCAACTTCCTTGTTATATGCAAAAACCAAGTATAGATGGAAATGATTAAATCTCTCTCTCTCTCTCTCTCTCTCTCTCTCTCTCTCTCTCTCTCACATGTGCAATAGCGGATTCTGAAGCTTCATTACCAAGTAATAAGCAATAGTGAAAGAATACTAACCTGTTGCCCAAGAGTCAGGATGACATAAGGATCACTTGTCATCATATCTCGAATAGCTAAATTTGTGCCTCTAATCACCTTTACCTTCAATAATCCAATAAATTCTACCATACCTTCCTGTAACCAATTTCAAAATATAGGCCAAAGTTACATTGGTACGCATCATGTACTAATTGTGTTGTTATTTCTACCAAAAGCAAACATGGACAGATACAACATGTAGAGTTCAACAAGTTTAATTCTTGAAGTACATAATTGAAAGGCAGACATAACATGTGACAATACTTACCGTTTTCTGCGAAGAATTTGAACGAAAACTATCGATAATCTTTCTAGAAAAACTACTTGATTGGAGAGTGCTCTGAAGAGAGTTCTTTCTAGAAGGACCTGAGTTAATCCGCAAGCTAGGTTTCAGAAATTCTTGAGCCTCATACTTTGACCTACATGAATATGTAACTACTTTTAATATCTGAAAAGCGACCCAACAATTGAAACTGCTCAATGTGAAATCCTAGAATTCTATAGCATAACTAACCGGATGAATTTTGAGCGTTCCTCGTGACCAGCATCTGGTCCAGGCTTTGAACATCCATCCGGAATAAAAGCCTCATAAATTGAATTAGCAGAAGAATTTCCCCCAACTTCTATCATTGCATCAATTTCATCATCAGACCATTCATCCAGTGTCACTGACAAAACCTGAAATAATAAATATCAATCAATTAAGCAACATTTGACTGATTCGCCTGCAAGCCTGAAATAGTTCTACCGTGGGTATCACCCTGAAAACAGAAAGAAGAAGGCAATCCGAAAAAACAAGAAGATTTTTTGGTAAAAGAAATGAAATAAACTTCCCCAGTTTCCTTGTGATGCAATTCAATCAACCAAGGATTCATGTCGATAATTAAATTAACTTCCTTGATGTAAGCAGATGTGATCAATCATTTGCATGTTCCCTTTTGGTCAATAGATTTCATATCGTAAATAACAATCATGCTTCTGACTGTTTCTTTAAAGTTAGTTATATTATAATTCTGCAACCAAAACTCCAAATTATGACTGCCTTGGTGCAATACAATGAAGACTTAACTAGTACACAAACTTTGGTTTCATAATACCTATTTCAGAAAGAAAAAGGAAGAGGGGGAGGGGAGAGACCACTTAGTTCGGGGCCAAGTGGGTGGACATGTGTTGTCATCTTTGTTCATGACATAACTGCTGGTAGTAAAGAAACGGCAGGTAGAACATACATGTGGTTATCAGCCTATCCCAAACTAATCATCTGTCATGTTTTTCTACTGGAAAATTGTTTCCATTCTAAAAAATTAAATTGGAGGCGCATCCAGCAATCAGGAGCCCTTACCTTTGATATATGAGTACCAAGGCTCCTATGCACACCACAACATTTTAAGCATATAAAAACTCCGATATTTGCTGACCTGCAAATGAAGTCACAAACAGATTCCTTAATATCGAAGAAGTTAAAGGATACGGGAAGTGAACTTTCCTAAGAATGCATGTTTATTTTAAATTTTCTTGAAATATATGTGTCGGAATTTCAGATGTCAACTAATAGCTTTACAAAAACACTCATCTTTAATCTCTTAAGCTTACATGTGAAACAAGCATGTCTTAAACATCAGAGTCTTTGACTAAGTGCCTATACAAACACTGACACAAAGTACATATACATTATCAGGGTATCAATGGGGAAAACTTACGCCCATTTAGGATCAGGAGCACCACAATCAGCACAAGAGCGATTATCTTTTTGCAGCAATAGATCTTTTAATCTTCTTTTACCTGTATAGCATATACATGTCATTCACTTTCTAGATTAAAGTATTAAACTAAAAGACATTTATGCCAGATACACACAGATGAAAAAATGCTTACATTACTTCCCAACAAATATGGACAGTACTTAAAAACAATCTTTCTTTTCTTACCAAAATACTAGATGTAATTATGGTGCATAATTCATAATATGTAAGGTTTTCAATTGGTACGAAATAATATTTCTGTTTTCTTTGCTTCGAGTATTACAAGCATACCTGAGGCAGGCCTCCCCAGTTCCATTGGACGGTGATTCATTGCTTTGCTAATAACCTACGATCATCCAATGATTGAAGCCTGTTCTTTTCAAGCAGTCAGGACGAAGTGGCCTGGAAAACGGAAAGTTAAACAACCAATCTGAGCAAAAATGATTCCGAAAGCGAAACAAAGACACCTGATACCACCCCAAATGAAAGCCTCAAAATTTGAACTTCTTTAGCATAAAATATATTGACCAAAAAACAAAAAGAAGATAATATTGCAATTCCAGTATATTTCTTAACCAGCTAATTCCGTGGAGCTCATATGCAAGTAAAAATAAGTTTGAAAACAATGAAATTCCAAATACCACTGTGAATATGCAATATAACCATGGATGTATGTTTCATATCATTTGAAGTTGCCGATTGTTGAAACATCCACATCAAATTCAGAATGAATCTATTGGTCAAAGTTACAATGTCTATAGCTTGGCTAATAAAGGTTCGCAAATGGATAAAATACGGGTAGAATTTTATTTTGCGGCAATATTGGACAAGCAAATTTCAAAAGAGAAAACGGGGATCAACTAAACTTTGGGTAGGCACAGTTTAGTGAAATTGTTGATTTTCTCAGGTTCCAAATGATGAAAGCTCCAATCAAACGTAATAAATTAATGATTACAGAATCAAAACTGAAATCAACAATGAAGGAATGACAAATTTTTAATGATGGGTTCATTCAAAACTGATAGGAAGTGCCATTAAAGGTGGAAAATTGGTCCAAATCAGAGGCTCCAAATCCATCTAATGACTGCTATCATTCACATAGAACCAGAAAATGAAAGAAACCAACATAACATATGAAAAAAAAGCTCACCTGACAATAATAATTATAATATTCAGTGAAAGATCTATGAGAGAGATGACATATTACCAGTGAATTGAAGAAATGAGAAATGTCCTTTATAGAATGATTCTTCAGAGAAAGAACCAGCACCAGAGAGAGGGAGAGAGAGAGAATGATGATTGTTGAAACAACTGTGTTTTGGTTTTTTTTGTTTTTTGTTTATATATTTGTTTATATATTTTTATTTTTATTCTAATGAGGAGAGGTCAGAGAGAAGAGGAGGGAATTATTATAGGATAGAATAAAAATAATGAATGCCATATGATGATGGGCAGTTTATAATTTAGAGGGACTGCCACGTCACGCAGCATAAGATGCGCCTTCAAAGTAAAATATTTAATCTGTAATGTCGTCTGTCACATTGTTCAGACAAACAAATCAGCTAACCAGATAACCAAAATAAAAAAGTTTTTAACAAATTAAGCTATAATTTAGTTCTTATTCAGAAGCTAACATACCCCACAGGATGCTCGCAATGAGCTTTGACTTTGTTAGAATGCTTTCACCAATCTAGCTGGGTTGAGATAAGATAAGATTATTTAAAATTTAATCGTTATACTTACATCATTACGTGATTAGGTTATCAGTCTATTTTGTTATAACATCTATATATTTATCGATGTTATGAATCGATAAATACATAGATGTTATAAATCATTTTCAAATATTTATGACGGTCCCAGAATTATTATTTTCCAGAGGCAAATCCAACCAACTGGTCCTCCAATCCCAAAATATTACTTGTAATATTCAGGTTTGAGTCATTGTCTTTCTAGAAATTGGTTCGATGATTGACATTCTAAATTAAATTCATTGATTAGTTGTCCTTCGACTATATTTTCATATTAATAAACAGTCATTTTCTTCTTCCCCTCTTTTTAAAGCAAATTAAATGTCAATGTGTTTAAATAATTTATAAAAGTAGTGTGTGGACAGACAAAGCCGCTTTTGATTTTACATGAATTCCAACCTGACAGTTGCCTATGTTGACATAACTCATTACTTTATATTTAGATGACGGTTGACACACTCAACTGCACAATACATGCTGCATCTCTTTTGTCTGCATTTTCAATATCAGCAGCATAAAATATTTGAGACCCTTTTCATAACTAAACTATGCATCCTATATTGTGTACACGAATTGTAATTGGTAATAACCAAGTGTAGCTTTAAAAGCCGAATAATGCCACTCTTACCATATTTGTATACCATTCTTATATCACATTATGTGGCAAATGAGGTGGACATCCACATCATTTAAAATTATTTAACATTTTCTTTTCTTTTATGATTTATTACACTTTAAAAAAAAAATTAAAATACACTTCATTGATCTAATTGATGTGGCATATGACAAGGACATGCCACATCATGTGGTATAGAAATGTGAGATAAAAATGTGGTAAGTGTAGCATTACTCTTAAAAGCTATATGTGGAATCAACTAGTTATTAATCTATTGATACTTTCATCTCAATATTATAAGTGGTTTCATGTTCAATTTCCTCTCCTCGTTTTCATTTATTGAGAAAATCTCTTATTCAACAGTTCTATACTGTTTGTACCATATCTGACCCTCCACTCATCCAGTGACACGTGGATCAGAGAAACTCCCCAAGTGCCCAAGGCTCCGAACAATCAGTATCGGCTACCGATGATATTGTTTCAAAGCAGCAAAACGGTCGCTACAAGCCCAGCATAGTCTACAATCGGTATCCCATACCGATTCTGCAGAATCAACCTCGAAGCACCCGCCCGAAATATCTAAAGACTCGTGTCAACCTCGTAGGGCCCTCCCACGAGTCCCACATCGAAATTAAGTACCAAGAGCATACATAATGCCCTCTATAAAGAGGCCCCTTCACTACAATACAAGGGTGAGACTTCTTCAGCTTGACTTTTATACTAATATATTGTCAACAGCAAAAGCTCTTAGAAACAAACTTACTTTGGCATCGGAGGGTCTCAGGCTGGTTCCACACCGGTTCCATAGACCTTACGAGTCTCGGCTTCCTTCCATTCAGGACCAGCATCCAGGGACAGGAAGAATCTGCGTCTAGCAGTCAATCGATCTCAAGATCGTCCACATCACTTGTAAGTTGCACTCATCTCTATCCGTTCAATTTTAGCGCCAACATATACAAAAAATATTTCGACAATAATTGATCATGTCATTACCATGCGAGAATTTAGATATCGAAATTAAGTTATATAAGTCAAGTATTGAATTGAGACCTCACTAGTAATGTTAGATGGTAACATGGTTTGTAATCAGCCTTTTCTAGGCTGCAATCACAGGGATGATGACCCATTCACTTAATGCGGCAAACAAACTTAGGCAATTTGTAAGGCATCAACCAATGGATTACACTGTTAAAGATAATGTGTACATCATCAATCACTATAGTAAAAAAGATTAAAGTCTTAATAGACAAGAATAAATTACATACATATCGGTATACATCAGCAATCACTATTATACTACTTTTTAATAGAATTATTAAGAAAAAGTCATTTGTAAAGGACCCATTAGTGTAGTGGTTTGGAGCAAATGTTCATCCAGGAAAGGTCCAGATTCAAATCCTAGCATCCGTTTAGTGTGTGTGAGTTTAATATGTTATCGCTCATATAAATAGAAAAGATCCTATAAACAAAAGAAAAAGAAAAGAAAAGGTCATTTGAATGTATTTGGAAAATGACTCTAAGAATAAGTACGCAACCACCATATTAGAATCAAGTGGACATTTGAAAATGCCTAGAAGGTGGATATTATAGGCTTATACCCTCTCCTTTTCCAAAGTTAATTAAATAGCAAACCTAAACGCAATCAAAAGCTGAGTTGGAACAAAAGAACCATTTATATAAAAAATAATAAATTAAAATAAAACATCAATCCAAGCTGTGGCCGCTTCCAAACAAGAACCACCTAATGCCAGTTACTCGCGGGTTGTTGCTTATAGGCATATAAATTATAATTAAATATTGAGTATCAATTTACATATACTAACATTGAAAAAATATTAAATATTTGAAGTTTTTCTTCTTGGTTTAGATTTCTCTGCATTAGCCTTACTTCTCCACAGATCATGCTCATGATTGTTTCTGCTCTATTTCAGTTTTTACTGGGTCTTGAATTGATTACACAGCTTGGTTGCTATCAAGCTATGATCTTTATTTGAACATTCATTAATTGTTTAAAACAGGTTGTCAATTATAGGGAAAACATTGCGCTTGCAATTCATAATAAAATCGATAGAACAAATTTACCAGAATTTTGAATTTTCTGGTTATTACATTGATAAATATTTATAATAAAAAAACTAAATGGAGGGAGAAGATGAAACATAAATCAACAATCAAAGAGTTCCTCAAATTGGTTCAACCAAAAGAAGATGGGTTTGCCTCTTTGTTTACTGATACATATCAATGCTATTGCTAACTCAAAAGTTCCGTATGTAAAAGCTGATGATTGGCTAACCAAAAGAAATTTTACCTAACATAGGAGGCTTCATGCCATATCAATAGACTTCCACATGCCATTGCTTGTTCTTTTTCAGTTGTGAAAGCTTCTCCTCCCAGTTCTCCCCTCTTCCATCTGCAACCCTCTTCAAGGTTTCTTGAATCCCAGGCATCATTCCCCTGAGCCCACAGAAATATATGTGGGCTCCATCATCCAAGAGCTTAAAGATCTCATCACTGTACTCTTCAATTTTATCCTGAACATACATCTTCCCTCCTCTCTTGTTCTTATGTTCTCTACTTAGCGCTATGTCGTACCGGAAATTATCAGGGTAGTCCTTGAGATACTTGGTGAACTCTTCATCATAGAGGAGACTATCAGTATTGGCCACACCAAGGAATAGCCATGCAAGGCCGCCAAACTTGAATTTGGGAATAGATTCCATGAACATGCGACGAAGGTAACCTCTGTATGGTGCGATACCAGTGCCGGTGGCAATCATAATGTGGGTGGCATTTGGGTTGTCTTCAGGCAAAAGCATGATCTTGCCCGCAGGCCCTGCCATATTATTATTATTTATAGTCCTTCAATTAACTATAGACAAGGAGTGCATCTTAACTACAAGTAACAGTGTCAAATCCATCAAATGAAAAGAATGGACCAAATAAGTTTATTAATTCTCTCTGAAAGCAAATAATATTTGATCATCGGATGAACTAATTTAAGAGGCCATAGTTTGCAACTGAAAGACAGAAGAAAACGATGATGGCCAGTGTAAATACAACGTGAGCAATACAATTACTATTACGGAAGTAACACTTAAATGAGGAGTTCCTAACAATATATTTGACTTGATTAGTTTAACTAACAGCAAGAACAATTTTTTTTCTTCTGTGTGTGCGTTGTTGATCATCTCAAGTGCCAAGTTTGGATGAAAATAAACAGCATCGTTAAATTTAACAACTTATAGAAAAATCCAATCAATCAAGCCAAATATGATGTCTAAGCTAGCAACCCCCAACCCTAAAAAGAGGGGGACTAAAAAGAATATATATGATTGATTTTTACCTACTAAAGGGCCATACAAACTCATATATGTTGGAAGAAGGCAATCATTTGGGAAATAACAAAAGTTAAGAACAGGCTGGGGAGACTAAATGAGCTAGGAGCACAGGCCAACCCAAAAAAGTGAGGCTTAAGCACAACCATTTTACAGAGAAGGGCCGAACTGGACGAGCCACTGCCTTGGCCAGGCTGAGACCCTTAAGATCAAAATATAGCCCACCCTGCCCATAAGCAACAGGCTTTTTCCGCACACTATTTTAATTAAAAAGCAAAACCCCATTGATCTTTAAACAGTAGGCTCTTACCTGTGATCTTAATTTTATCTCCTGGTTTGGAGTTGCACAAAAAATTGCTGCACACACCATTCTTGGAAGGATCCTCCTTTCCCGTCTCAGGGTCGTAATAGACAGCACGGCGGACACACAAACTGGTTGTCTTGCCATCAAAATAGTCTCCATACCTTGAGGATGCAATTGAGTAAAGACGAACATTTTGT
This sequence comes from Prunus avium, assembly GCF_965620075.1. Classification (NCBI taxonomy): domain Eukaryota; kingdom Viridiplantae; phylum Streptophyta; class Magnoliopsida; order Rosales; family Rosaceae; genus Prunus; species Prunus avium. The sequence continues at coordinate 32,476,696 of NC_142287.1, forward strand.
GGAGCCCCAGGTTTCTTTGGGTTTTCACCCTGTTATGCACATAAATAACAATAAGGTACTCAAATGGAGAAATTTAGTGTGAAGATTCAATTATTAGCATGCCAGTAAATTGGTTTAAAAATTAAAATTATGTGGCTACTAAAGTGAAGAGATGAGACCCAACATCAAAAGAGGCTGAAAACAATTATATCATGATCCTCTCAATTTTCCAATCGTAGCTGCTACGAAGAATTGTATAGGTCAAAACTCTTTCAACTAAATGAAGACATAAATTTTATGGAACGAGTTACTTACAGGAGGAATTACACCATAACTTTGCCCTTCCCAGTAGGGAACATTACCACCATGATCGATTACAATATGGCAGGTCTCTCCAGGAGCCTTTGGGCCTACAATCCTCTCAACAGAACGAATGGTGGCAGTATAAGGTTCCTTAGGCTTGTATGTATTTAATGGTGGCTCATTAGCATCTTCAAGTTGTAGAGGAGATACAGCAACTTTAGGAACACTTGCTTGTTGCACTGACATGCATACTATCCGCTGATTTCTCAGCCCCCTATTCTTTGTTTTCAAGTCCAAAGGTAAAAGAGGTGCCCATGATTTATCATTAAAGTTTATGCTTTGTGCCTGCAGCAAAATTACAAGCAATTTTAGTGAGAAATTATTGACTGAAGAAACACAAAGCAGTTTAAATTTGTACTCTATTATCAGCTAAACTCATACTATCTATTAAGACCACAAAATTTTAGTCTAAGGAGCAGTACTCAACTTAATCAGATGAAATAAGCATACAGCAAGATACGTGACAAAAGTTCTATTTATTACCATTGCAAGCATCTCCCTACGACAATCATTAAATCAACGCACTTACAAATAATTAAATCAAATTAATACACAACTTTCAAAGTCACAACTATCGATAACAGCTTCTAACAGCAACACCAGTAGAGCATCACCATCACATTTAACTTTAATTGCTTCAATTGGTTGTACCTTTAAAACTAAAGGCTTAATGTTACAATGCCATTATGATTATAATATCCTAAGAAAAAAAGGGGAAATTACAAAAATGAAACAAGCAATTTTTTTCTATAAGCTCCATCCTTGAAGACACGTAAAGTCTGCAATCTGCAAAAACTAAAGCTAACAAGTGCTTCTAAGGTCGAGCTGAGAACCCAAGAAATGGTGTCAAGATCACAATAGCTGATCCTCCACTATAACTACAGGAAAAGGAGAATCTCTGAACCTTCTCATTTTACAACATATTTGAAAATCCTAAGACTCTAAAGCCACATAGTTTGTAACGACAGTAAACAAGCCTCAATCTTTTGTCCAATTAAAAAACAAACACGAATACGGGAAATTAATAACACCCCAATAAAAGAAAGGCGCACCTTGAACACTGATCTTCTGATAGAAAAATCGCTTCCAACAGGAGCAGTAAGTGAACCCTGCAAGCAAAATCATTAAAACCAAATAACAAGAACAGCAGAATTAATCAAATATCTTCTATTTGGCAACTGGGTAAGCATAAAATGACTGAAAGCGTCATTCTTTTCCCTCCGTTTTCTCGGGAAACAAACAAGGTGCCCGAATCTGAAATGGGGGCATACCTGAGAGATAGCCAAATGAGACATGATTGGATCAAAGGATGGTATGAGAGGGCTTTGGGTGACGCAAGGGACTTAATATAGGGGGTAGGGGACTAAGATCATACAGAGGAAGAGTTGTTGGAGGCAAAAATGGTGTGTAAAGTTATCCTTCCGAGTGTCCCAAAGGTCGAGTTTTGCTTTTGCCTTTGGCTCCTCGGACTCTCTCTCTCTCACTGCAATGCTCGCCTGACGAGTTTAAATAATTAATTCTCTAGAATATGTTTTTTTATATCAAGAAGGTGGCAGGTTGGCATATGGTAAATTTTTTTCAGTCTGGGGTTAATTTCAACATTGCCCCCCAAACTTTTTGTTTGTCCCACTTTAGTCCTTGAATTTTCATTTGGACCATTGGATTTTATTTTCAGTTTTCCATGAATTTTATTTTACAAACAAAAGAGTTTAGGGGCAAATTTGAAACCATTCTCCTTCGTTTTTTTTTTTATCAACTACATGCATACTTCTAGGATTTGTTGTACAAAAGTATAATCCAGCCTAAAACATTGAACTCAATATGTCATCAATAATGTGTCGATATTATTGTAGTTAATAAAATGTATTATTGATATAAATTAGGTAACATCCATAGAATATCGATGTGGATAGATTTGATTCGAGACCATAGGTCATGCACATATAGTATCTGACAAATATAAATTATTCTTTACAAGCAAAAAAAGTAAATAATTTCTATTATATGTACAACATCCCATTTATTGCATACATTGTTGTTTTTTAAACGGAATTTCGTAAATGAACTGCTTTTTTTTTTCTTTTTTTTTTTTCAATTTACGATCAGTACTTTAGGATAAAATTGACATATTTGGGATTTTTGTGAAGCTGGACCTGGATGTACTAATCAAAGTTCAGATTCATTCAAACCCAAAAAGAAAAAAATAGTAAAAGGAAGAAAAAAAAAACATAAAAGAAGACATTTTAAAAAAGCACATCAAGCCATCAAAAGAAAGAAAAACAAATACATCAAATCAATCCATAAAAATGGAGCCTACCAGGATCATTGTTTTCAGTACTTAAAATGGATATATATATATATATATATATATATTTGAATATTTAAGAAGTATAGCCGACCGGCTATACGTTTTGAACATATTTAAATATATTTAAATAGTATAGACGTGCGGCTATACTATTTAAATATTCAAATATGTGCGGTTATACTATTTAAATATTCAAATATATACAAAACGTACAACCGCGCGGCTATACTAGTTAAATATTGGAATATATTTCAGAAGTATAGCCGCACGGCTATACCATGTGAACATATTTTAATATATTTAAATAGTAGAGCCGCGGGGCTATACTATTTAAATATTCGAATTTATATAAGTATAGCCGTCTGGCTATATCTTTGACCATATATTTTAATATATTTAAATAGTATAGCCGCGCGGCTATACTATTTAAATATTTGAATATATTTCAACAGTATAGCCGCGCAGCTATACTTTGTGAACATATTTTAATGTAATTAAATAGTTGAGCCGCTCGGCTATACTATTTACATAGTCAAATATATTTAGACGTATAGCCGCCCGGCTATACTATTTAAACATATTTAATATATATATTATTTGTTCATTTGTTAAGGAGAAGGGGGGGAATATTATTAGAGCAACTCCACCCATTTGCCCCTTGCCATGGCAAGGGGGGGCTAGGGCAGCCACTATTCACGTGAATAGTGGTTGCCCTTACAAATAGTATATTTTGTGTTTCCACCCGTTGCCATGGCTAAGGGCAATTACTATTTATTTTTTTATTTTTTTCACAACTTTTTTTATCTCAATAATTAATTTGGATAATATTTTCGGATAAGATTTTCGGGTTCCTACGTGTCAATACTATTCATATCTCATAATCGGATAAAATTTTCAATTTCAAATTTCAGATAAATTATAATAAAAAAAGGCTAGTATTTTTTATTGCAAAAAAATTAGCTACCGTTGGATTGGAGGAAAAAATAAGATCAAAGAGCCCAAATGACGCCACGTGGCAACAGAAAAAAAAAATCAAATGAGTGGGCTGACGCCAGCCTGACGCCAGCACCAACCTGCATTTTGGACCTCATGCTGAACTGGCCTTCGAGCCAGCCCGAGTTGCGTGGGACCCACTCCAGCCTGTGCTTGGGCTCACTGCTGGAAACCAATTTTTGCAAAAAACTCCCCCAGCCCGAGGCAAGGGGGCCTCGGTGGAACTGCTCTTATATGGAGTTGCCTCAAAATCGTCTCTTACGTAAATCAAACCCGGGTGCCCTGAGGGAGGGGTGGCCTACTTTTCCAATGTGGTGCCCCCCATGTGTGATATTTGGTTAAAAATGCAAGAAAATAATGAGTCTTTCGTTACATATTCAATAGATCTTGTCAAAATATATTGCACATAAAATTGTAAAAATTAGAATGTCCTTTTAGAACTGTATCGTATCTTCTCCGCTAGTCCAGCAGAGAGAGCGAGAACTGATATGTTGGTCGGGTGCATGAGTTGGGCTGAGAGGGAAGGGAGAGTTGAGAAGTGGTGGTGGAATGAAGTAGAAAATATTGGCCCAAAATATGCATGTATGTAACCTAAGACCATTGGGCTCGTGCCATCTTTCAGCACAAGCTTGTAAGTGAGGGCAAAACGTCGTTCAACCCGACCAAATTAAATTCATCCGTATTGTTTGAACCATCCAACAATTAATTTGACTTAGCTTTTTTATTTTATTTTTCATACGAGCGATATTGAGGAAGGAGAATTGAAACTAGGATTTAGAATCTAGGATGCACGAGTACATGCCCTTAATCTAATCTACAGTAGTGGGTAGGGAGATTCAAACTAAAACGCAAAAGGGTGGGCTTACGGCATTGACTAACTAACCTAACCCATGTTAATAGTCAAATACTAAATAGTAAATAGTATTCCTAAAAAAAAAAACTAAAATACTAAATAGTAAAGTTAATAATTAAATTATTTATAGGATCCTTGCCCTTCATATACGGTATAGTCTGTTGTTACTATTTTTGTGTACTCTCTGTTTTTTTCTATTGGCTTGACTCATGAGAAAAGTAGCAGCAGAGACTAATCATATTCAGCCATGGACCCCACGTGCGGGTGCGTCGCTGGACAGAAATCAAGCTCGGCGGTCGCTTTCAATCCCGCCCGCTCACCGCGTAGGCCCCACATAATTCCTGGTCCAGATTATCTCCCGGGCAGCACATTCCACTGCCCGAAACAGTCACTGAATCCAACGGCTCAGATCTCTTCACCCCTACAGATTCTAGTCGACACTTAACCGATTAAAAGCCTCCGAAAAAATAATAAATAAATAAATAAATAAAAAAGAAGGATGTGTATGGTTGAAAATAGGCATGCAGTTCAGGTAATAATATGGTGATAGAGGAATTCTAATTTCCGTCAGACGCCATTTCAAATCCTGCAGAGAAAGAATTTTACTAAATTTAGTAGGAACAAGAAACGCAGCCAGCCAAAAGAGGTAACTTTCCAAATTCTAAACCCTAGCTTCGCTTTGCAATTGGTTTGCCCGACCAAATTATGAGAATTCTTCAATTGGTTTTTTTTTTTTTTGGTGAATTGGTTTATGTTAGATGATTGGGTCAATTTTCTGAGTTTTGAGCTAATTATGTAGGTATTTGAAGAGTAAATTGAGAGCTGAATTTTTGGGTTTAATAAAGTTTATTAATTTAATTTTATGAAAACTGGGCATGCAGATGAACTATAATATTAGTTGGGTTGATGGTATTGAGAGTAGTTGGGTTCACTTTCTTCTTTCTGTTTACACTCTGAGTCAATCTTTAAGTAGTAGTCAGGATACCATGATTATATTTTATGAGCTAAATTAGTTGTTTCTGGCCATTCGTTGAATTATTAAGTACACATCTGCAGCTGTGGCTAGACCCAGATTAGATGGAAATCTTGTTTAACAATGATCTATTTATCTGTATATTTCGAGCCTTGACACAATGGTAAGGTTGCTCCATTGTGATCTGGTGGTCACACATTCGAAATGCGAAAGAACCTTCCGAAATCGGGGTAAGGGTTTGTACATCCAATAGTCCTCGGACTCTGCTCTGGAGGGAGGCAAAGTCTCGTTCACTGAACCACCTTTAGAAAAGAAAATTATTTATCTATTTATGTATGTATGCCCTGTTACTTCATAGTTCAAAATAGGAAAAGGCCCAATACCAACCATTTTATCTAAATTATGCTGGAAAATGGAACCTGTTACCAAGGAAATTAGTAGCTCATACTTGAAAGCGATATTGCGAGCACCATCATGTTACTTTGATTGTATCCTTAATTCTTTCATTTTGCTGATATGGTTCTGCAATATCAGTTCCCCTCTCCTGATTGTCCCTTCTGTTTTGCGCGGTTCTCAAATATATGCAGTTATACTATGATCTTATTAGTGAGGTTTTGGGCTTCTTTGTGGCATCGTTTAGCAGCTAATTTTAGAGATATTCCTTTCTTCGTACTAAATTCGGATTGTGTTGCTGCAGTTAGTTGAATTTTGGTAGCTTGATGTTGGTAGATAGCGGCTTCTTGTAATTTACTGTTTTGGAGATATTTTGGTTTAGCTTTGTCTAGACGGTCAAACTCTTTCACACAGGTGGACTTTTTTTTTTAAACTAATAGACTTTCGACTCAGTAAAGTGTTTGTTTCTTTTTTATTTTATTAAGATATTAGTTACTAAACGATTCTAATTTCATCCTAAAATGTACTTTCGTGTTTAATAAAACTTAAAAAAAAAATTCATCCTATGATCTGTTTTCTTTTTGTTTCTTACTTTGTTCTAGCAGCATGTTATTTTTTGTATGACATTGATCTGGGTGATTTTTGTTTTGCAGCTACATATTGTTTTAGACTCTCCACATAAGACATCCTCATGACTTCTTCTGTGCATGATCGTTCTGGTAATTTTCTTTCCTTCCAAAATACTTTAAATATTCAGTTGGTTTCAGAGTTTCTGTAAATGGATAAGACTTATGTTTCTGGTATTTAATTGAGCAGGGATAGTTAATGTGACAAGAAACTGAATCGCTTTTTGTTTGGTGCTTTTGCTTCTTTGATATAATGGTGTAGAATTTATATTAAACTAGTTTAAGTAAGGGTTCTTTCCTTTTCTGTTGGTGGATTGTTCTACAACCCAATAACTTTTGCAGGGAGATTAACATCTGTTTACCTTTGTCATACCTAATACCGAGCATGGGCTTAGGTTGAAGTCTTGATTTGGTTTTAGCAAGATCCGTGGCAGATCCAACCCTTGACTTCCTTGGTCGTGCCTGATTTTGATTTATGGTTTACATAATTTACCATCTCACTAATTGCCCGTTTTCCCTTTCATTTAATGTGGATCCTCAGGAAGCCTCTACCTTGTGAAAAAAATAATTTCCTTGGTTATTTTAGTCGGCTTTAAGGTTGTCTGGTAATGCTGTTTTATTATGTTCTGGTTAAATCCTTCTGATATTACTCCTGTGCTACATATGATCAATGCGGTGATGTAGGATTCATTACACTTTTCCCTCATATTTATGGTTTTATAGCACTGAACTTCAAAGCTTTAATTCTTTGTTATTTTATTGATTTATTGATTTATTGATTTTGGCTTTTGTTTTCCTTTTGTGAAGTGGCATCATGGTTTTTGTTTTTTCCTTTCTTCACTTGAGTAGTACAACCATTTCTTGAGCGCATTCTTATCTACTTTGAAATATTGCTTTTGCAGATAATAGTGAATCTGATGACCAGCAAAGTCATTCAGAGTCTCAAATTCATTCTTCCTTGCCTGCCATTGGAATTTCTCATCCTGGAATTCCAACCCCAAATATTCAGTATGCAGCCCCTCCACAGGTTGGAACAGGACATGCAGTGGTAACATCTTCAACCTTAGACTTATCTAGTGTTGACGTTTTTTTTCTTGCAAATTTCTCCTTTTTAAAAAATAGAGGAAGTTTCCACTTTATTATTGTCAATTCCACTGTTGTGTCATCAAGTTTGTGACTTCTTAGGTGCCATATATATACATATTTATATCATGTGTATATGTAGTTGCAGACCTGTATATGTTTGTGATCTCATATATCATGTTTGTTTGTCAATATTTAGAATGTGTTGAAGCTTATATGTGGTACCATTTACTCAGTTCATCAAGTAATTTACAATTATTTTGATTTTAAAATGTTTTCTGAAGTAGGCACTTTATTAAAGATGAGATGCTTGTTTTGTTAACGTGGGTAACTCTGTAGTGAAGAAATGTGCAAGTGCATGCTCCCAAAGAAATTGTGCGTATGGTTGCAAGGAAAGTAGATTCAACCTTCAAGACATGCATCCAAAAAACATAAGGGTGGAATTGAGATGAATTAGGGACCAACACATGTAAAGAAATTGGTGGAATCAGAGGACTAAATTACAGATATCATCCTGTTATGATCCCTTATCAGCATAATGGGTAATAATTATGAACATTCAGTGCAAAATTGGAACTGAAAATATATGCATAGAGGGGTGTGCTATGTGAACGGTAAGTTGTATGGGGGATACTTAGATGAAACTTTAACTGGTGTAGGTGCATCTAGTGTTACATAGCATTGGTGTTAGTAATTATGGTGGCTAATATCAGAAGTTTCCCCAGGTGGATGATTAAGTAATTAAGAGTTAGTAGTGGTGGAGGGCATCACTTTTGTTAGTGTTGAGTTGTGTAACCTGCATTTTGAGAGTGACAGGAACTGCCGCTGGTGATGAAGCTGAATAAGTTGGTTGTGATGGTTCTGGCTAGAGACAATGTATTTCCTTATAGCAGGTGTTCTTAGTGATGGCTACAAGAGATCCTTAATACAGGTCTAACTAGTGGTGGTGGTAGTAGCACTACTTAGGCCTGTATCAGAAAAGGGCATTCATGTGTGGCTTCTTCTTTTTTTTGGGGTGGGTGGGGGAAGGGAGACGATACCACCATCTAAAGATTGTTATTTATGTAATGAACCCTACAACTAACAAATCCCCATACATGGGGAAATAAGGAGGTTTACCCCCATCTAAAGAGTGTTATTTATTTAACGAACCCACAACTAACAAACCTTGATTGCATTAGGAAATAAGGGCTCTAAAGATTGTAAGATGATTTCTGATAACTAGACAATATTACAGAGTTTTTCAAGCTATACCTAAAATAAAAGATCCATGCGTGTTTTAAACTCTTCTTAATTTGAAGTTTTAAGATGCATTTTCTTTGGAAGACAACTATGTGATGTTGTACTTTCCAAGGTATTTAGACAGCTTATATGCGGTGGGCTCTCCTAAATCTTATCTTCTATATATAGAGAGATTTTAAACTATGTTTTGTGGGGATGGAGATGGATGCGAGGAATAGTTTCAAATTGACCCATGAATATCCTTAGGTGGATTTAGTTTGGGTTTTAATCTCTAGTAGAAGTGATAGTTTCATTTTTGTCCCCAAGCAGTTAAATTTGAATACAGGGTATAATTGTAAAAGTCTATGTTTACACTTCTCCTCGTCCTTTCCATCCCTTTTACCAAACAAGAGGAAGTAAAAATCTCCTTCTCTGTCTTTATCCTTCCTTTATGAATTACCATCTGCTTGCTCTTGCAACCTTCCTTCCAAACATAGTATCAGTGAAATTGTTGGTATTGTTTAAAAAACATTATAGAATAAGAATGTTTAGTATCATTGGAAGTTTCTGCTTCTTAAGCTAATTTTCATGTAGTTGTTTTGCAATTTTTAATGTAAATGCTTTAAAAAGGCACCTAATTTAAGTTTAGAATTTTGATACATTATCCTTCGTTTGTCTAATTGAAGGCACCAGCAGCTTACCCTTATCCAGACCCTTACTACAGAAGCATCTTTGCTCCCTATGACACACAACCATATCCTCCACAGCCCTATGGGGGGCAACCAACGGTATTTCTTCCGCCTTCTTTTAGATATAATTTCTTGGTAATGGTACTTGTAATATTGAGCATTGAGACCGCATATTGCTTATAAGCATGAAATTTGTGGTTATTACTTCAGGTCCATCTTCAGTTAATGGGAATCCAGCAAGCAGGAGTTCCATTGCCATCAGATGCAGTTGAGGAACCGGTGTTTGTAAATGCAAAACAATATCATGGCATCTTGCGACGTCGGCAGTCTCGTGCTAAAGCAGAATCGGAAAATAAAGCTCTTAAGTCTCGAAAGGTAATATTATGGACTGCAAATCCTTGCATCTCATGTTCAATGAGATGCTGCTATAGGTTTCATTTATTCATTGTCACTTCAAACTACTCTTGCAGCCATACTTGCATGAATCTCGACACCAGCATGCACTGAGAAGAGCTAGAGGATGTGGGGGTCGATTTCTTAATGCAAAGAAAAATGACAACCAGCAGGATGAAATGTCATCAGGCGACAAATCCCAGCCAAATATCAATTTAAACTCTGATAAAAGTGAGCTTGCTTCCTCAGATGGAACATCCTGATTACTCGGAAGCAATTGCAAAGCGCTCAAGGGGCCACATGAAGTATCTATCCTTCAACAACTGCCAGGGAATGGAGGTCCCCAATACCAGCCTTGCTAGTTTCGGTAGTGCTTCACTGTGACTCGAAGCTCATTAGCAATAGCATGTATAGGTTCTTCAGTAGTAGGCTTGTAGGGGGGCTGCAAAAGACAAAGTAGGCAGTCTTATTGAAGCGCAGTGATATAACCGTCTCCCAAATGGGTTTCATTTCAACCCTTTGCTTTTTTTTTTCCCAGGAGAGTGATGGTTAAGTTTGCTGTGTGGTTTAAGTTTGCACTTATACCTGTTGTGAGGTTGGAAACTTGTCTGACAAAGTTTAGAGCTCGTGTTGTTTGGTTTGGTAATGTTTCAATAGATTGGCAAAAGATTAGGTTGGCTGCTGTTTATGTAGTAGTAGTTTTATTCGTTTGTTATCAACTGAGACAATAAGTTTAATGGTTAATGAAATTGGGTAATTATCAACCAGCAGTTTCTTTGTTTTTGTTTTTATGTTTTTATGTTTTTGGGGTAATTATCAATATAGTGAATTTATTTTTATTAGCTTGGGGGAAATTGGAAAAGTCGATAATATATATATATATAATAAATAAAAGAGATGAAAAGTTGTTTTCACATTTGAGCAAGCCAAGTGCTAATGGGTCATTCAAAGTTCAAACAAACAAGATGATTTGTGGCAATTATCTCTTCATCAAAGGAAAGACACCTTCTTCTCTACATTCAACGCATCACTATTGCCTTGTTTTGTTCCAGAAAATCTGATTCCCAATGTTTTCCACCATGAAATCATTTCGATTGTTGTCTTTCTAACGTTGTTTGGACTGGATTTGTCTTTTTTGGACCGCATCATTTTTTCACCCCATTATAAAAAAGTTTTAGTTTTGGGTTGTTGGGTATGGACAACTAGTAAATATTGTTTTTATTGAAAATGGACAACTAGTAAATAGGATTAATAGTCTTCTACCCCTAAAAAAAAAACGTAAATAGGATTAATGGAATTTGGGTTGTTTTTGCTGATTTTTTTAACTTTTTTTTAAATAACTAATTGCACTTATATTGTTTTTAACTTAACCACTTTATTTGCACAAATGTTAATATTTTTTTTTCTAAAATTCTTGATGCTTTTTAGGAAAATATCTAATTTAATATATATAGTCACTTGTCTTTTTTATTTTTTGGATCAACTAGAAACTTCATTAGATAAACTTTAACGGTACAATCAAAGACATCAACAAGACATCTAAAATACCAATCCCAAGAGGGCAACAAACTAACATGTTAAAAGCAAAACTAACACGGACAAAAACCGCACTAAAACTACTAGCTCACATCACCACAATTAACCATAAGTCCAAACAAAACCCATAAACCCAACATAACCAAAACCCTAAAACAACTCATGAGCCTAGCGAACCCTATAACCACCACTTGAAGAAGCGTTGTCGCAGTCACACCCACCACCGCATCCGTAACAGATCTGAGAAAAATATAATTTTTAGCAGGCTATCTACGCATAAGAGTGAACAAATAAACGAAAACCTTGCCAAAGAAAAATTTGGTGATTTGCAGCAAGCTCCGTCAAAGACGATGTAGAATCAAATTTAGAGAACATGATTTAGAACAATGACTAAAAGGGGTGATGGGGAACATCAATCTAACCATGGCTCAGAAGAAACCACCACAAAGGGTTTTTTATTCAAAATGCCCAGTGGACTTATTCACTAACCTAAAAGGAAAAGACGAGAAGAGAAGACGGGGATGAGGGGGAGTGACGTTTCTTCCTCTTCCCCCCTCTATGGAGTTTTCCTTTAGGACTCACAAAGGGAGAGAGCGGCTAGAGTTTCTTGGGATGTTACTTGATTGGTTAGAAGATATAACACTTGGTTATAGCCACTTGCTCAATGTGAACCAATTGTATTTGATTCATTTATACTATTCTTAGCAATTGGGATGTACACATTTGTAGTGATTGTATATGTATTGGTCTTACATAAAATTTCTTCTTTTTTATTTCGGGTAAATACCACGAGGTGTCCCCACACCCGAAGGGTTTTGGCTTGCCCCTGACCACAAAGTGCTTCCAACGGATTTCGAACCTCTATCATTGAGGCACCAGGTAGCTCGTCAGCTGAAGGTTACAGTTTGCCAATGGCACCACACCTTGTGGTTATTACATAAAATTTCTTTAAATTTAGGTTCAAGGTAATATAAATAAAATAGGAAAACGCTTGGCTCCTTAAAATTGAGGAGTCAATCATCCTTACAACCAATGTGGTTTTGACACGTGTCAAATGTTTTTTTTGGTTGAAACTTTGTCAATATTGCTAGAATTTGACAACTATCAAAACCCTATTGATTTTAAAAAAGAGCTCCTCAATTTTAAGGAGCCCATCCATGTTCATATGAATAAAATCTTACATATTGTTGGGAATAATTTCTTCTACTCCTAAAGAAGACCAAAGTGCCCCCTGAGATTTAAAAGAATGAATCCCTGTAAACACCAGTGTGGTATGAGCCAAAGAATCTTTGAAGCTTAAGTCAGTTTCAGACAATAAGAATTAGGGTTTCTTAGGTTGTAATGGAACATTATCTCCTTCTTGCAGTTGTGATCGGGTTTTATATGACTTGTTAATGGTTGGTTTATTCCCGTAAAAGGTTGTGTATGGCATTATTGGGGACGTCATTGCTCTTTATATCACATGTCCAATCAATTAGCCGTTTGACTTAGGACATGTGAGAGATTTTATCAAAATGTGTTGGCATGATCCCCTAGATTATTGATGTTGCTGTAATTAGGGATATCTTGGGGATCAATGTTGATCCATTTTAGAGGCGTGTTTCCCAAGGATTAGTCCTATTTGGCAAAATTCTATAGTGAGGGGGCCATATATGGACCCCTCATGTGGACCTTCATGTTAGCCACATGATCATTTCATTAAATTTAAGTGAAGTTACTATTCAGATGAATCATGTGGCTAATATGGATGTCCACATCTATAGTCCATATATGACACCCTCACTATAGAATGACTTGTCCTATTTGAACGTACTCTAATCCCACTTGGGTCTCAGGCCCACGTAGCTTCTTGGCACATGTTTGGGTTTTGTGGCTGGCGAGGCCCGGGACGTTTAATAGGCCACGCCGAGCTTTTTCCACAGTGTGCGTGAGTTCTTGTGGAGCCCACACTCTTAACAGTTATTGCAAATAAATCGACCTCATCGACCTCTGCCTGTTCAAAATTTTTACGTCACTCCCTCATCACATTAATGAGGATGAGATGTACTTTTGATTTTCACATCCCTTTTATTATGGGTAATTTAGTCTAGGCAATAACTTATTGCATACGTGGCGTTCGATTATTAGCACGCGATTATTTGCTCCCACACATATTATTTCTATTAAAGTTCAAACTGCTTAAATTTTGATCATAAAACCACACTACTTCAAGTTTCATCATTTCATTGGGAAACGCATGACATTTTTCATTCTATTAATGCTTGGTGGAAAGTAAAATCAGGAATGAGCCCATAAAGGGCAGTAGGCAGCTTGTCATTGAAAAGGTAATTAAAGTCTGTTAACATTACTAATCATGACTTAGCATACATCAATTCAATGTAGCTAATACGTCTCTATATTTTGCATTTAGCCTTGATATTGCATTTTGGGTGGGGGATAAGTTCTATATTTGTAAATTGCAATTGACATGAGAGTTCCTATGAAGCAAAGTTACACCAAATCTAGCTAGATTACTTGATCATAAGCCACACATCACTAATCAGATTGGGCATTTCTTTCCTTTATTTGGCCTTTTAGTTATGATTTGTCCATAGTTGAACAAGCTTGAGCAAGGTTTATTGCTCCAAATTAAACAATTAAGAAGCTTCTGAAAATCTCCACATGGTGACATAAGAATTTAAAGAGCCCATGGTGATCATTTTGTCATGTTGGCAGCTGATCATAAATGCCATTAATACAGAGTCTCTCTCTCTCTCACTCTCATCTCATGAAGCCCTTTTTTTTATCTCTCCTTTTTCTAAGGTTTTGACAAAAATAAATTGACATACTTTAATACCACTCCTAATCATAGCAAATATATACATAAAGAAGAACATTTATATGATATTGGTGCCATAATTAGTAGCAAACATAATAAGATTTTCCCTCACATGAGCATCCTATCAAGTTGGGTTCCTCCTCTCTATCCTTGCTTACCTCTTTACACCTCTTTTCATGCATGGACCCCAAAGAACACTTCACCCAAACGAGAGAGAGAGAGAGAGAGAGAGAGAGAGAGAGAGAGAGAGAGAGAGAGAGAGATGTAAAATGCAAGCAAAGGAGGAATGGGGGGTGGGGTATTGTTTGTGAGTCTATAACACTCTTTTGGTGCATGACAAAATGGGGTCATCCTCCCCTCCACCCAAAAGAAAAGAAAAAGAAAAAAAACTTTTGGGTCCCTTAGATGGGGCTGGAAAGGGACCTCCACCTTTAATTGTGTTGATTTTGCAAAATCACGCAAGGTGATATGGCCTGGAACATGGCTCAGTGGACCTCATGACCCCAACTGTGGGGTTTCTCTGTCCCAAACCCTAGCCTTGTTAATTGTGTGCTCCTTCCCTTCTCCCTTCCAAAAAAAGGGAAAGGAAAGCTAATTAAAAGAAAAAGGGGAGAAGCAAAGGCCTCCACATGATCATATAGCCAGGGAGACAAGAAGACACCAACTGAGTCTGTGTAGCCATTGACTCCTGTTAGAACTCCATCATAAGCCCATTAATTATATATATACATGTATACATATTTCTATATCATTATATGAGAGAGAGAGAGAGAGAGAGAGAGAGAGAGAGAGAGAGAGAGAGAGAGAGAACTTAATTTGAAGGAGTATTTGCAAGCTTTGGATGCTTTCAAGATATGAACCCTTTATGTAAAATGTCAACCTGTGAAATCTAAAAGTCAATTGCTTTTCTCATCCATCATCTCTCTCTTTTTTTCCTCTTTCTCTCTCTCTTGGATTCTTGTGAGTGAAGAGATGGATGTGGGAAACACTATCAATTGTCACCAAAAGGCGTGTGGTTGGTGCTGGTCGACCTTCACCAAAAAAGTTAATCTTATTACGGTTTAGATTTTCAAGCTTTGAAAGTTTGAATTGCTTCACACCCCATGTCATATATTTAAACCTAAATTACGCTAAGCAAACATAGACTTAATGAAGTTGGCTAGAACATACGTGCTTTCCACTCTGCATTCGAGTTCGAATCCCCCTCTCCGTAATTTAGATTAATTTAAAATAAAATATTACTTGTATAAAAAAATAAAATAAAAAGTTCCAAAGTGCGCTAATTAGGTTTTTATATGGTGGAAAAACCTTTGATTGTTTAAACCAAGAATCTATGTGCTGCTCTTCACGTAGCTCTGATGTGATGAGAGACTCAAAGTTTTACTACTTTTTTGTCATGCCTAATTGGCCATTGTAGACGACGATAAGCATAGACAAGTTGGTCTAAATCTAATGATGAAACTTGACACTGGAAAATTATATGACAAATAGAGGTTACATCATCAGACCAGAAGGCTTATAAATAATTAATCTATATCAATAGCTAGTCCTTATTCTTGCATGCATGTGATGTGAAGCCTTGCCACTTCTAGATATATTTAATGTTAAAATATACTAGATGCTTTGATTTGTTACATGCATTGACATCATTATTGAAGCTTAAAATTCAAGTGTTTACATGAGTTCACAATTTCGTTTGGTTTTCAACACGAAAAAGTGTAATCTTGAACCAAATCAAATTGTTATTAGTTCGATTTAGTTACAATTTAAGAGTGAAACGAATTCAAATCGGACCGCGAGCGAACGCCTATAATAACTATGACACATATATATATATACTAAAAACAAACTTAATATCCTTACCGCCCCACTAACAAGGTTTTGTTTATCGTGAACAAATTCAAGGTCAGCAAACCCCACTTGTAATACAAACAAATATAGTGATATGGACATTGTTTACGTCCATTCCAACCCTTTCTAGTTTCAACCCTTTCAATTACCCCCCATTATGTCCATTCCGTGAGTTTTTTTACCCCGTTGTCTTAACAGTACATTTTCCACTTTTTTTCTACCAGTACCACCAACAACAACAAAATCCAAACTATTTCGTTTAGAAAATATCCAGATACTTGGCTTGCATCACACAACTAGCCCATCAAGGGTTTATAGGTAGCAAGTCTATAAGATAAGGATAAGAAAGAATGGAGACAAATCAATTCAAAGCCATTTGAATTTCATTCATGAGATATATATATATATATATTTCCCTGGATTTTGTGTTGTATGTCTATCTTTGTTGGTGGGGTGGTATTATTGAAACATGTCCTTTTCTTTGAAGAGTGGTGTTATTCGTATTCCAAAAAAGTCATTCTTCATTTTCTTTGTTGCATCCTTTAAAAGCATTATTAATAGTAATGGATATCCGATAATACAATGCCACTTAGGTAACAACTCAATTCACACTCGTGTCACACTATCACGTGTTGTTATCATCAAACTCAAAAGTTTGTCGGAGTTACCGAATTCAGCTATAAGAGGATGGGAGAAAACTTCCAAAACCTTGGAATTGGGCCTATGTCCAACTTCAGCTCTTAATCAAAGCCCAAGCCTCCAAGCTCCGGGTCAAAACCCACCCAAGTAGCAAAAGAACCAAATACCCAGGAATGCAGAGCGTTACAGTACTTTTGTCCATTTGCTCTGCCTTCACGCTTCCCCCCACACTGCCCACAGTTTCTCTCTCATCCATCCGTCACCCATACATACATCATCATCATACATCCATAGATGGCATACAAAAAAGCATACATACATGCATCCCATGCAGAAACATGCAGAAATTCATTTACCATATATTACAATACACATATATATATATATATATTCAATAATTTAGTTTGTTGATTAAGTAGAATTTGAATAGTTGTTTAAGATTAGATAATTATAACATTAAGCATAGGAATTGATATCAAATCACACACGTTAACTAGATCTGAAAAAACGTCTCTCTCTCATCAGTGGGCAGCAGGCTTTGGGTCTCTCCCACCCACGGCCTGCCTGCAGGCTCATATCATATCATATCAGCAGTCAGCAGTCAGCAGCACACTTAGCAGCACACTTAGCTCCCTCTGCTGCTTTGCCTTCTCATTTAATTTATTCTTTTCCTATTTTTTTCTTTCGTTTTCAAATGTTCACATCACACACAGTTATAGAGGGAATAAGAGAAAAAGAGGAAAGATTGCATTTTTATATTGTAATTTTTTGAGAAAATACCAAGAAAGAACATACAAAAAATAAAAAGAGAGAGAGAGAGAGCAATAGATTAGCCACCTGCCCTTTCATTTGCTATTGGCTGTTTGTTTTCTTCTGCTTGCTTTCTCTGTCACATACAAACCCACAAACAAAGAAACACACACATTCTCTCTCTTGGTCTGTCTATCTCTCTCTTTCTGTGGGTTTTTCTTTTTCTCTTTTTTAATTTAACAAAAAACAGAAATTCATTCTCTCTAGAGGAAAATCCTCGAGATTGGAGCCCAATCCACAAACAAGGACACCTCTTAAACACTGTTGAGCTAGCAAGGGACTTTTTCCAACTTGGGTTATTGAGTTTTTGAGAGGAAGAGAAACAGAGTCAGAGAGAGAGAGAGAGAGAGAGAGAGAGGGGGAGGGAGAGAGAGAACAGATACAGCCATCTGATGAAGGAGAGAGGAGGCTCTCTTGGCGGAGAGAGCCTGCCCTGCACTGAGAACAACAACAACAGCTACAACACCACCCAAGAAGAAGAAGACGAAGAACAGCTAGACCAACAACAACCAAAACAGCCAAAGCAACCATCTTTCTGAACTTATATTCCCCATTTTTTGTTGTTGCTCTGCCAAAACAGTGAGCTCAAGGCCAGAGCTTTATTAGTACACTATAAAACACTACCGGGGTCGTCTTTGTTGTGACTTGTTTCTTGTCTCTTTGGAGATTTTTCATTGGGGGGTTTTCTCTTCTTTTCTTTTTAACCTTTAGCTTTCGTGTGAGGTGGTTCTGTGTTTTGTGCGCATATGGCACTTGTTATGAACAGAGATTCACCAGGAAGTAGTAGCAAGCAAATGGATTCAAGCAAGTATGTAAGGTATACGCCAGAGCAGGTTGAGGCCTTGGAGAGAGTCTACTCCGAATGCCCAAAGCCTAGCTCTTTGAGAAGGCAGCAGCTGATTAGAGAGTGTCCTATTCTCTCTAACATTGAGCCTAAGCAGATCAAAGTCTGGTTCCAAAACCGCAGGTAAAAACAGAGTGAAAAGCATTTGGGTTCAATGGAGAGAGTTTTGATCCACAAAAATCAATCTCTCTCTTGCTCTCTTTTTAGTATCTTTGCGTACTATTTTAAATCTTTAGGAATTGGGAAAATAGTCTTTTAGATTCTGATAATGGCCGTTTTCTTTGTGAACTCATCTTGGATGAAAAATAAGCTCATTCTTCTCTGGCTTGCTCTGTTTTCTATCTTTTCTCCCTTTTTCTCGTGCTTTGGTTTCACCATTTTGGTTTGAAAGGTGGATCTCATATTTGTTCACATTGTTTGTGTAAAGTCATGGGCTTTTCTTAATCACAAATTGTTTTCGTTATTTGTGGTATAGATTTGAAAAGAAAATGTGGGCTTGTTAAGAAATGCTTCTTAACCGTTTTCCCTCTTTGGAAAAAGCAGAGTTTCTTATCTTTAATGGAGAAAAGTTTATCTTTTTTAGTTGATTTGTATTTGTTTTCCTCTGGTCTGCAAGTCTTAAGCTTCTATCTTTTCCTCTTATTCTTTAGGTTTTTTTTTTGTTTTTTTTTGTTTATCCAAGGTAAAAGGGTTCATGGATGCGCATTTATAATGTCAGTATATTTTTTTCTCTCTCTGTTTTTTTCTTTTCTGAAATTTTTTATCTCTCTCTCTCTCTCTCTTTTATATTTATTTGGTGGACGTATTTTGTTTATTTTTAGATAAATGACGATCTTCTTATGTGTGTGCCTTTATTTTGCGATTAAATAAAAGAAAACGACAGCAATTGTAGAAAGTGAAACTTTCATGTGGTTCCTTGGATTTTCATATCCGTCTTTGCAGAAAGGTGAATGTAAATTGTAAATACTGCTTTTGAGTCGTTTGGACTTTTAATGAAGGATAATGACATCTCCACTTTCCTGCATTCTTTTATTTATTTTGTGGTTCTTTCCATTGTTTACTGGGTTTATGTTTTTCTCTTCTTTTCAGTTTTGTCGTATCTTTCTGAAGACAATTTAGTAAACTCGTTAATAATCTTCTTTCTTTCCCCCGTTATTCTTTTGTGCCAAGCGACAACTTTTTATTTTTTTATGCCATAGTTCTCATTTACTGTTTTATTACATAGACTAAAATGGATGTTCTGGCTAAGTTACGTTATGCTTTTACACTTTAGCTTACAGAGATGGATTCTTAAATTTTGATCATAAAAATGTGGGGCACTCTAAAGTTTCTATATGCTGACCTTTGGGTTGTTAATGTAATTTATGGATTGAAACAATTCCATTTTGCCTTCTCACACAAGTTACGTTTTCGAATGAGTATTTTTTCAGAATTTAGAACTGCCTATTTTATGTTGCATATTATTCCGTTTTGCTTGTTATGCAGCTGCCCTTGTAGCCCTATTTTATATACAGAATGCATGCCTTACAACAGTCGACATATTTTCCTATTAAGACTTGTTGAGCCATAAACTGGTAAACCATTCTCTAAAACTTGCATTTTTCTTGTTTTTGTGTACTTACATAGATGCCGGGAGAAGCAGAGGAAGGAATCTTCTCGACTCCAGACAGTGAATAGAAAGCTGACTGCAATGAATAAGCTGTTAATGGAAGAAAATGACCGCCTACAGAAGCAGGTCTCTCATTTGGTGTATGAGAATGGATTTATGCGACAGCAACTGCATAGTGTAATTCCCGCAACCTTTATAATCGCCTCGTCCATGGGAACCATGCTTTTACATTTATGTTTGTTATATCATTGTATTCCATGATTTTATTTGACAATTTCTTTTAAGGTGATTATCTGCTTCTCCAAGAAATAATACTTTTTAAGAACTTATGAGGTTTATGGGGTCATACTTATTATAAATTCTTTTTATTGTTGTATGTAGGCATCTGGAACGACCACAGACAATAGCTGTGAGTCTGTGGTCATGAGTGGTCAGCACCAACAACAGCAAAACCCAACACCTCAGCATCCGCAAAGGGATGCTAACAACCCAGCTGGGTAAGTAATTAGCGTCCTTACAACAATTACTTGAAGATATTTAGGTTGTGATGAAGTAAACTAGCTTACAGTATATTTTTCTTGTCAGTCTTCTTGCAATAGCAGAGGAGACCTTGGCAGAGTTCCTTTCTAAGGCTACCGGGACTGCTGTCGACTGGGTCCAGATGATTGGGATGAAGGTAGATTCTTTTGAAACAATTAGTGTACATGTGTTTATATTTTATACTCTCTGGTACATTTTTATCCACTGGACCACTTTGAAATTAAACTCTCCTTGCAACTACTTGTAGCCTGGTCCGGATTCTATTGGAATCGTCGCTGTTTCCCGCAACTGCAGTGGGGTAGCAGCACGAGCTTGCGGTCTTGTGAGCCTAGAGCCCACAAAGGTACATATCTTCATGTCACCTCCTCCCCACTTGTATAATGTTTAGGCCTTGAGAAATAGTATTTGTGCTTTTCATTTGCCCCGGTCTAAAATGTATGCTGACTTCCATTAAAGGTCGCTGAAATCCTCAAAGATCGTCTATCATGGTTTCGGGATTGCCGTTGCCATGATGTATTAAGTCTAATCCCTGCTGGAAATGGTGGGACAATTGAGCTCATGTACATGCAGGTTCGTTGTTTTAGTGAATTGGTGCTTTGTGACTATGCATCCAGGCATGAAGTTCTTTTGGCACCTAATATATGTTTTATTTTCTTAATTTCTAAAATTTCTTCTCAACCAGACTTATGCACCCACAACATTGGCTGCGGCACGTGACTTTTGGACACTGAGATATACTACAAGTTTGGAAGATGGCAGTCTTGTGGTAATTCAATAAGTGATGCCTTTTATATCCTAAGATTTGACTTACTATCTCTGCATCTGATAAAGAGCTTTTTTAGCATTTAATATACACTAGGATGTCATGTCCAAATGAGCATTTTATAAAGAATTTAATTTCTTTGGAGATGAAATATATTTCTTCATTAGCAATTACAGAAAGTGAGTGGAACTGTAAAGTTTTCTTTTTACCTTTGTTTCATTACAGAAATGATTACTAAAAACGTTGATATGTTTGTTCATTTAATGAAAATGTTTGAGCTTAAGCTTGAATGTGTGTCAATAAACTTCTATAAGCACAAGTTGATGCCAGTGGCCCTTCAAAACCTGCATATTTCTTCATATAATTATGTTGTGTCTTACCATCTCAAAATTACATTTACAGGTATGTGAGAGGTCGTTAACTTCTTCTACTGGTGGCCCAACGGGGCCTCCATCTGCAAGTTTTGTAAGAGCTGAGATGCTTCCTAGTGGCTATCTTATCCGACCTTGTGAGGGTGGTGGTTCCATTATCAACATTGTTGATCATGTTGATCTAGATGTGAGAATATATCATTACCATTTCTTATCCAACTCTTTAATTATTCAATTGGCTTATTAAGTGCTTTTTATGTCTTAGGCCTGGAGCGTTCCTGAAGTTCTCAGGTCCCTTTATGAATCATCCAAAATCCTTGCTCAGAAAATGACTATTTCTGTAAGAACTACTGGACCCATGTAATTATACATTTAAGTATATACCTCCTTTCATTCACAACTTATCTTTGTAACTTTATTTCGTAGGCCCTGCGACACATACGACAGATAGCTCAAGAGACTAGTGGAGAAATTCAGTACGGTGGAGGTCGCCAGCCTGCTGTTCTGAGGACATTTTGTCAGAGACTCTGCAGGTATGCCCTCCAAGATCTCGGGTATCAAGAGAGCTTGGATGTGTAAACTTTAGCTATTGTTGAAAGTTTTGATTTGCCTGTTCCATGCATAGCTTTTTTCTTTCTTTGGCTCACTTGTTTAGGATTGTTGCAATCTTAAGTGGATATGTATTACGGTTGGATTAACATGTTTCTTCATATGCTGGGATTGGGTTTCAGAGGGTTTAACGATGCTGT
The DNA here is from genome assembly GCF_965620075.1 of Prunus avium. Taxonomy (NCBI): domain Eukaryota; kingdom Viridiplantae; phylum Streptophyta; class Magnoliopsida; order Rosales; family Rosaceae; genus Prunus; species Prunus avium. The sequence goes on from NC_142287.1 coordinate 32,499,100, forward strand.
CAATGGGTTTGCGGATGACGGTTGGTCACTTATGGGTAGTGACGGTGTGGAGGATGTGACAATTACCATTAACTCATCTCCAAACAAGTTTCTTGGTTCCCAGTATAATGCATCAATTTTCCCCACTTTTGGAGGAGGGGTGCTGTGTGCTAAGGCATCAATGCTGTTGCAGGTATAGTAACTAAATTTATATGTGGCTCAGTTCTTGTATAGTTTTATATATTTTTCCTCATTTTTCTGAATTATTTTGGACTAGATATATATGAACATTGCATGAACTTTTAACTTATCTCGTTTGCATCATTGACTGATGACCTTCATCTGGGTATGCAGAGTGTTCCCCCGGCTTTGCTTGTTCGTTTTCTGAGGGAGCATCGCTCAGAGTGGGCTGATTATGGGGTTGATGCATACTCTGCTGCATGTCTTAAAGCTAGCCCATATGCAGTTCCTTGTGCAAGGCCAGGCGGCTTCCCAAGCAGCCAGGTTATCTTACCTCTTGCACAAACTGTGGAGAATGAGGAGGTAATGACTTTGTTATGCTCTCTAAACTGATTTTTCTTTACTGCATATTTACCATGTTTTACATATGAATGTGCTAGTAAATTCTGCCATTTATTCTTATGTAGTTTCTAGAGGTAGTTCGCCTAGAGGGTCATGCTTTCTCTCCTGAGGATGTTGCCTTGGCGCGGGATATGTACTTATTACAGGTTAGTGAACAGACTGTCGCACATTGAATGGATTCCTTTATTTAATATTTTAATTTCTTTTTCATCAGCTTGAACTTTTCTTATTAACATAATTTTCCTAAAAATATACCGTGGCAGTTGTGCAGTGGAGTTGATGAAAATGCAGTGGGTTCCTGTGCTCAGCTTGTCTTTGCACCTATTGATGAATCGTTTGCTGATGATGCTCCTCTGTTACCATCTGGTTTTCATGTCATACCATTGGATCCCAAAACAGTTACGTGATGTCTCTAATCTCACTAACATCACAGTATTTCGTGTATCCATCTATTGTGGTCATATCTGATCTCTGTTACTTGTTTCTTTATTGCAGGATGGACCTACTGCAAATCGCACATTGGATTTGGCCTCTACGCTTGAAGTAGGACCGAGTGGTTCTCGTCCTGTTAATGAGGCTGATGGCAATAGTTACAACCTTAGGTCTGTGCTAACCATTGCCTTTCAATTCACCTTTGAGAACCACTTGCGAGACAATGTGGCTGCTATGGCTCGACAGTATGTGCGTAGTGTTGTAAGCTCTGTTCAAAGGGTAGCTATGGCTATTGCCCCTTCACGGCTCAGCTCCCAAATGGTACCAAAACCCCTTCCTGGATCTCCTGAGGCTCATACTTTGGCACGATGGATTTGCAGAAGCTACAGGTGTGACAAATCTCTGAACTTTTGTGTTTGTTTATTTTTTGTGTTCAATTATTGGAGTTTCATCTCTGCCTTGTATTTTATATCTTGTGTCGTACACCAAAGGAGGCAGTTCTATTGTACACATGCCAAAAATAGGCCAATAGATGGTGATGAATTAGTGAATCGGACTACTTGCATTATTAGCTAACAATATAAACCCTTCTTTAGGATCCACACTGGAGCAGAGCTCTTTCGAGTCGACTCCCCATCTGGGGATGCTGTTTTGAAGCAACTTTGGCACCATTCAGATGCAATCATGTGCTGCTCTGTGAAAACGAATGTAATTACTTATCTACTTTTATCCCTTTTGTTTTAGCATAAGAAAGTACATGCTTTGTTCTGTTGCCAACATGTTTGTTGAAAATTTAATTGCAGGCATCTCCAGTGTTCACCTTTGCAAACCAGGCTGGACTTGACATGCTTGAAACTACTCTTGTGGCCCTCCAGGATATCATGCTTGACAAGATTCTAGATGAAGCTGGACGGAAAATTCTCTGCTCGGAGTTCTCCAAAATCATGCAGCAGGTAACTATACCTATAGATTAAACTATTTGATTTGGTGGGTTCAGAAGAGGATTAAAAACAAATCTCAGCCTGGTTTGTAAAGGTGAAACTGTTTTGTTCTTTTAAGGTTTCTAACAAAGGTTCTCTGATTCTTTCCAAATTTTAGGGGTTCGCATATCTGCCAGCAGGATTATGTGCCTCCAGCATGGGTAGGCCAGTGTCCTATGATCAAGCTGTTGCATGGAAAGTTGTTAATGACGATGATTCGAATCACTGCCTGGCATTCATGTTCATGAGCTGGTCCTTTGTGTGATGGGGATAATAGATTCTCAAAAACACCTTAGCTATCTATTAAGTTATGTAGTTGCTATAAAGAGCACGTTTAGACATTTTGAAGTCGCAGTAGCCAATAGAAGGAGCTCATGGAGACTCAGTATGTATGTTTATATTTTGGCTGAATGGATATATCTGTATGGTTATGGTTATGTTGTCTACTTCAACATGTCAGAATGGTTTCTGCATTTGGTTGATATTTCATCCAACTCACGTTGGGTTGGCATAAGTTTGGTCATATTCATATCATGCACCCTTAAAAGCATTGCAAATGTTGCAAAATCATATTCATTACTGGGTTTGTTTCTAAAGAATGGTAGTTCATTATAAATAAATAAAAAGTCAGTACCCTTGAAAATTTTGACAGACTTGGACCTTTCTGTATATGAAATTAGAGAAAATAAGGTACTTTTTCAACTCATTTGGTGTAAGTGTAAGAAATGAATCTAAAACACTTGTATGTTTTTTAAATTGCAATTAAAACACCAGTTCACAAACTGGTCCTCTGCAAGGCTTTTTAACCACAAACTGGTCCTCTACATTAATAGGAAGACAAAAATTTCTGTAAGGCAATTCAATGCCAGGACAAGAGGGAGAGAAGATCCTTGCCTATGCTATGCTATTACAAACTGCAAGGCTATAAAATCAGCTTGCAATAATAATAATAATATATATCTTGCACCACATCTGTCTAAAATAAATGAAGAACCTGCAAAATCTATGAACCTTCAGAATCATAATGATATGGAGACAGCCAAGAAACTGAAAAATGAAAATAAAGATACTGATGAGCTTGCAAATCAGACTGATCTTTAACTCAAACTAAATAAACATCTAAACTGGTACAGAAAAGTTAGATTATAATTAGCTACTATTAGCTCAAAGTTTAACAAAATAAAACCCCACACTGTAAATAAAAAATATTTTAAAAAAACCCACATGAAGAACATCTTTTTCTTTATTGTCATTTTTCAGTAGTTAACAAAAGAAAATGTTTGCAAAATTTTCATCTTTGGCACATTTCCTTTATGTCAAGTCTCTAAATACCCATCTGGTTTATGACATTATTCAGAGATTTACGTTTCATGGTAGATATATTTGAAATGCTTGCGAGAAAACCAGGCACACACACACGTCACCTGATGGATTCTGTGTTTTGTGATCCTGGTGTGGTGTGGTGTGGTGGTGGAGTGAGTCAGCAAGTATGTCATGATGGCCGTACCACGTGGCATGGTGAAGTCACTGGTCCCAGTCCTCCTCTCTGACTCTTCGCTGCACGAGATCAAATCTCAAAATCCATTTTCAAAAATATTCATGCATGGTTGGTATTTAGCATGCACCAACTAGTAACCAGCCGTACTGAGACTGGTTGCATTCAATTTGAATTGAATCATCCAAACATGTGTAATCAAATCAATCAAGAACTATAGCCTCGGTACATACTGCGTTGTCAGAATCACACAATTACTTACTAATTAAATTAAAACATTCTAATTCATTTTCCTTTTTCCAATTGTTCAAAGTCCCAAGTCCCAAGTCCCATACAACACTATAGTTTTCTTTTTTTAACAAAATTGTGTGTACGAAACTAGGGATCAAACTCGAGCGTAATAGAATTAGCAGATTGTCTTTTTAATCAACCGGCCGAACTCACATTTTTCATTTTTCGTGTAACACCATAGTTTGAAAGAGGGTGACTTTAGCAAGAATCGTTATTTCTGTTGGGGTGGGGCCAGAAAGAATCTCAGTCTCTCAATGGTCACACCACCTAAGTTTACAAAATAGTTACTCAAGGAAAAAGATGACGACACATTTCCCATATTCAACAGCAGCCACGTCACCATCAAGTCTGACGAGCCAGCCAGCCAGCTACATAGGGTTTTGAATTAAAAGACGTGCCCCTAGCCCAACCCCATGCCATGCCCCTCCTCCTCTGCTCGTCACTGCTCTTTCTGCCCTGGTCTGCTATGCTTATAATTACATCCCCTATATCCATCTATATATATATATATATATAAATGCTGCTCTGCTGGTATATGCCAATAGACTACGCTATGCTACTGCTGGACCACCTACTCTACTGTGTGGCCTCAAATCTCCTTAATATTTTATATTTACGTGTTTTGGTGCTTTTGCCTGGCTGCCTGGTACCGTAAAGCTGCTTCCAATTACAAGGCTTTGATTTGACCATTGACATAAAATGTAGACTTGGCCTTCTGGTTTCTTTGTCTCCTTTTAAGCGGATTGGAAATTTGGCCTCATGTCATGTCCATCAACGTCTTTTCATACGCTGCTTTTTTGTATTATTACAACAATCTTTGCTTGCCCAACAACTGCACAACAAAATGAACTTTAATTTGACAATCTACCCATAAATAGCCAATGGATATCTCACCAAATATATATTGATTTAAAAAGAATATATAATCTACATATGGGGCTATGTCATTTCATGCACCCAAACTAACACTAAGTAGTGAATGAAACTTGCCATGTCCTAATTTTTTGAGATTTGTCGTTTTTTCGTATTTTCATATTGTTGTATTCATGTTTATGCGATATAGGGTGTTGGTTAGGTCAATTAGCTAAAGTAGTGTGTCTGCCTTTTTATACCCGAGTTCGTTTCCCTTTCTTGTATTAGAGTAGTTAGAATATCAGTTTGTCAAAAAAAAAAAACGATCTTTTTTGAATTATATATAACATGTAGGTATGACCATCCATACAAAATACATATAAACTGATATCATGCATGGTACTGATAGTGACAATGGTGCATGATGATGTCAGATATGCACATACATCATGATGTTGCAACATGCATTAGCATGCATGCATGAATGATCATGTTAAAGAAACAGTTACACGGGCTGAGGGGGGGCCCTGCCCCCTTCTCTCCCCCTGGTTCCTCTTTTACCTTTTCAGCGTTTGAAATTCGAGGCGTTTTAAAGCTGAGTGCGAAAGGCACTGTGTTCATTTCGAGTCTCGTGCTATAAATTTTGCGTATTTATTATACAAAAATTGACGAACTCTATTTAAATCCATTACGGGTAAAGATTAATTAATGGTGCTATTTATGATATGATCTCTCTATCTTTTGGTGCAGAGTAAAATAAAGCAACTGTTCCCGCATGGAGACACCCACCCCTGGTTTCCACTTTTGCCAATTACTATAATCTCATGCTTATTTTGTTTTTTAAAATTAAAATATTGAGCCTTTTTTATTTTATTTTCAGGTGGGTAGATTCAGACTTTCAACATAAGCGTGCCCTTTGAATCCTTTTTATGGCACTGTTGGTTTCTCCCAACAACAAAAAAGATCAGTGCAAAATACAGAAATATTAAAGTGCAAAAATCTCTAGCTTTTCCAAAACCCTAGCTATAGCTCTAGGGTTTTCATTTCTCTAATGGTACAGACACCTAGCTAGGGTTACTGGGTTTTGCTTGTTTGACTGTGGAAGAAATTATATATAGAGATCTTAATCTAATCTAATCTGCAGGCTCTTTAAGATTTAGTAGGGTTGGCATAGACTATCATGGCCTGATATATTTTCAGAGTGTTTTAATTACTGGTTATTAGGGTGTGGTTTGAAACTTTGACTGGTGGGGTGGGGGGCTTGGACTTTGGAGTTTCCTTGTTTTTGTGAAATGGGTTTTGGATGATTAGGGATTTTAGGGGAGTGTGTGAGTTTGCTGTTTTGATGGAAGATATATGCAGTGCAGAAGAGGTTACGATGATGGGGTGGGTTTTTGTGTTTTGTTAATTCTTTTGTTTGTTGGAAGAAGAATGGGATATTGTGGATGGTTGAGGTTTTGCAGGGTGGGTTTTGGGAAATATCTAATGTAGAATTCATGACTGTTTGTTTGTTTGTCCACAAATTTTCTAGGGTTTAGTGTTTGACCAACAAGTCTGAATTTTTGGGGTTCATACTAAGCATTTTGAATATGCCAGCAAAGACTGCATGTAAGCTATTTTTTTGGGTGATTAATTGGTGATTATGAACATCAGTCCTTAGACTTCATTAACTTTTACAAATGTCTCTTCTTTCAAGTGCTGGTCCTTATTACTATCAGTTTAAAATATTTTTTCAAGTCTTGTGAATGAGTTGGGTTCAAAAGAAATTTCTAAAGACATATTTTTACTTTTTTTTATTATGAAAAGTTATATTTACTCTAAAAAATGAAGCATGTGCTCTAATATGATTAAATTTAACAGAAAATTAGATGGTGTGACTAATTTACCGGATAATAAAGAGTTGATGGACTATTTAAGAGAATTATTTAGTTGAGACACCAAAATCCAAAATTCAAATCATGTATATTAGATCAATAGTTTAAAAGAGCCACATTATCTTGCTTTTTATTTTTATTTTTTATATAGATATAAATAAAAAATAAAATAAAAAAATATTGATCAGGCCCACAATCCTTGGACTTTCTCCAAAAAAGACCCAAGGCAAAGGTCTTGTCTGCCAACCCCTTAACCCTTAAAGATTGTGGCTTTAGATTTTCAACCCAAATTGGTTGTAGTTGGGTTGCTCGACTTTATGGGATGGGCTCACTTTGTGTTGACTGTGCACTTCTCAAACCAAAGACAAAAGTAAGGCCTAGTTACCCAGATGGGCTAGCAGTTGCATGAACCCAAAATCTCTCTGTCTTTCTCTCTCTCTCTCTCTCTCTCTCTCTCTCTCTCTTGCTCTTCCACCCCCATTGATGAGAAAGTGAGTGGGAAAAGAGTAGAAGGTGATGGAGCAGACGGGGAAGGAAGCGACAAGGGAAGCATCAGAACAGGTATCAAATGAATTCAAAACACTGGTCGATGCTCAGGACTTGGATTCACTCAAACAATTGCAGCACCTCATGTATTCTCTCTCTCTCTCTCCGCTGACTGATCAATTTTTAATTCTTGTTTACTGTTATTTATTTATTTTAAATTTAATGGGTTGTTGAATGAAGAAATTTTTTTATGTTTGATTCTAGTTTCTGTTCTGTTCTGTTGCTCAATTGGGTTTCTGTGAAATGCTGTTGAAGAGTTATAAGAGAAAGGAAGAAACTTGATTAATATCTGTGGTTTGCAGTGTTCGAAAAATCTGCCTAGGCGGCCTGGGCGGGTCTGGGCGCCTAGGCGGGTCGGGTCCTTTTTTAAAGAAAAGCCTAGGCGCCCGCCTAGGCCTCGATTACTCCTCTAGGCCCCTGCCTGCCGCCTGCCTACTACCTAGTGATATTTTGAACACTTTGGAATAGCCGTTTCTAAGATATTATTTTACTGAGAAGGAAATAAAATCATGGGAATTGTTCTATTTACTATTTAATGGGGAGAAGAAGAAAAAAATCACTCAGCCATCTATTGAAGTATACGTTGTTTTGATGCTAGGCATGTATTTTCTTTCAATACATTGTTGTAGTTTGGTGTAATGTTAGATGATGTAAAAGCTGAACACTCAAAGGTTGAATTTTGCATCTGTTTTGCTCTTGAGGATCTCTGTGAAAAATGATAACAGATTACAATGCAGTGTATGGAAATTTCGGAGGGGATACGGTTGACATAAGAAGTCGTGAAATTTTGGTTTTTCTATCTACCTGTTTGTGTTAAATCTAAATGTGACCATAAATGCCTCAATTCTGAGGTTGACCTATGGTGCAAAGGTAGTAAAAGCAAATGTTTATTGCATAATTCTGCATATAATTCTTCATTAAGATTTTACACATCTTGATTGAGGAGTGTAGTTGAACTAGGGCAGATATATCAGCTTACCTTTACCTGTAACTTAGATATCGAAAAGAAAAATGAAAAAGTAAATGAAAATAAACAGAGTTCTTCTTGAAACTTATACTGAACGGATATTGAAGTGGTGGTCGTTGCTGTCATTGGTTACTTACTTGCCTGGCATTTGATTTCTGTATTTATTTTCTGCTATACATTTTGCCCTTTCTCAAGTGCAGATTGGGGAGATTGCAAGATGGCAATGCAGTCCTGTCACATTTTAATGAGTTTTCAGAGAACTGCTTTGCTGAGGTTGCTGGAGATTTCTCTAGACACACACGCCTATTAAGGTCTATGAAGTCTGATCTTGAATACATATTTCAGAAGTTGAGGTATGATAATTGCTTTCTTTTAGTTCTGTTTTGATTATTTGAAGTGCTGACTGAATTTTTTTGTCATTGCTATCTGACTACACTGTTGTTGCTTCGGGGTTGTGGATAGTAATTGATCTGAAGATTTTTTTTATGCACTTGTATCAATTTATAGCGGTATTTACAAAGTTCACGCTAATAAAAAGAATTGTTTACATTGTAGTAATCTATATGTAGTACATGTTCAAGGAGATGTATTTGTCACTCCTGCTTTCTGCAGTTCACTTGAGAAATTTAAGATCATTTCTTTTCAAGAAAGATCAAAGTCACACATAGGAAAAGAACAATCCAGGCTGAGCCCTGTAGTCCAAAATGGGTCGGTGTTGGTCCTAGCGAGTTCGTTTGTGGTTTGTTTGACATTATTGGTGTGGTCGAATGTTCAGATTCGTGTTTACTATCTAGGATAAGCTAAATATTTCGCACTTCTGTTCTTTGATTCGGATATCATGGATAGGCTTTGAATATCTATACTTGTAGCCAATTATTGTTTGTCATATTTGCCATTCAGGTGCATATACGAAGAATCATCTCATTAGAAACCGCACTAGATAGACGAAATCAATGTGTAACAACTGGTTTTAGTTAAACCAACTTGATAACTTGATAACTTGAAAGCTTACACCTCCATTTCTAGAAATCTAGCTATCAGAGACTGATTTTCAAGTTGGGATGCCTTAAATTCCACTTGATGTGTTTCGTAACTATAGTGATGATCAGGAAGTGCACGTTTTATGCTAATATCATATGTAGTTGAGGTCTTGTTATATTCTGCGATACATTTTGACAACATTGATAACAGGAGCATGAAGTCGAGAATTTTGGCTACCTATCCAGATGCATTTTCCGATGACTCAAAACAAGAAATACTCGACCAGAGACCAGACCTTGAAATGCCGCGTTAGCACTGAGACTACGTCACGGTTCAATAATGGAAGTGTTCCGAGATTAAGCGTGTCAGCAGCCGATGTGTTAGATCTCCAGAAATTATCTTTCCATTTGTTCTAGCTTATAGACTACAGAGCTTTTTATTTTATTTTTTCCCGACAATTGTATGGATATATGCATATAGTCACAAACGTCTAATTTCGACCTTGTAAGTATGTATTATTTAATTTGAAATTTCAGGAAACATGATGTGTTCTTGCTGCATGTACAACTAGTTTTTCTCTGTATTATGCATGTCTTACGTTTTATATAAATTTATTACCCACAAAAAAAATTAATAATAATAAACACAGCTTCTACGTTGTCCCTAGTGGTTTGCTTGGCTCCGTCTCTATGTTTCCCCGAGCTATATATGCTGAGCCGCCACCCCCGGCCGCCATGTGGTGTTCTTATGGAACTGCCTCAGAAGCGCGAGACAAACAGCCTAACCCCCTCTGCCCTCTCTATATGCGTGAAACCGAAACATGCATTTGTAACTCCACTTCAACTCTCTCTCTCTCTCTCTCACATGTCATGGTGTCATGCAGAAAGAGATAAAACACAGAGAGCGCATGCAGATCGCAGAATCATCCCAGCCGTCAAATCCAACCTGCGTGGCTCTGTTTACCCGCCCGCACCGTCCGATGATCCCCAACTACTCCACCATTCTACAAAACACTCTCAAGAACCAAGCTCACACTTTTAACTTTCATCATTATTAACGATTGATTGGGATTTGAGAGACAGAGACAGAGAGAGCATCAGGAAGTGGAGGAAATGGCGGGAACGAATGGGAGGAGCGAGAGCGAGAAAGAGAAGACGAAGATGAGAGAGAGGCAGAGGAGGGCCATCACCACCAAAATCTTCCACGGCCTCCGCAAGCACGGCGGCTACCGTCTCTCCCCCCGCGCTGACATCAATGAGGTCCTCCGCCATCTCGCCTCCGAGGCCGGCTGGCTCGTAGAACCCGACGGCACCACCCACCGCCGCCACTCCCCCAATGTACGCACGCCACCTCCCTCTTTCCTTTCCTTTTCTTTCCTGCATTTTCTCACCAACCAAACACACATTTTTTATATATTCTATTTCACTTGGTTGTTGTTTGTGGAGGGAAGGTTTCGAATTGCTGTTCGGTCTGCGGTGGGGTCCCCAAAGCCAGCACCACGTCGGCAGCAGCAGCTGCAACGCCGAGCAGTAGTGTGGTGATTGGCGGCTGTGAGAGTTCGACCACAGCCTCTCCAACTTCAAGCAGACTGCCTGCCTTCAACAATAACAACACCAGCGACACCACAGCCACCAACAACAACAGTGTGAGCGTTTACTCGGCTATGTACGTGTACGAAGGTGGGCTCCACAACCACCAGCTGCATGAAGCCAGGGCTTCCAACAACACCTCCCCATCCCACTGCCCTTAGAACAAAACTCTCTTCTTTATTTCCCGTTTTGCCCCTCCCACCGCCACCCTCACCGTTCAATCGCAGCAGGCTCTCTTATATAATAATAATATATTACAATAGTTAATCAGAATTAGAAATATATGATGCAAAACATAAACGAGGGGATGTGTGAGGTGTGTGGTTATGTAGTTGTATGCTGCGGTGAAAAACCCCATTTTGTGCAATCAGATTTTGTTCAACCCTACGAAATTAAAATAATTTGTGTAAAACAATCAAAAATCTGAAGCGACAGGAAATTGGAAGCAAGCAACAACAGTCAATCACCTTTTACAAGACTTTGCAACTACTGTATTTTTGTTACAGTTGTTACCGTCGCAGTTATCAACTTCACCCACCCGACCACAAAAAGTAAAGCTACTCCCAAGTTTGAATGCCCACTACTACCTGCTATATTACTAGCAACTTGAATGGCAATGCGAAATCATCCCAACCTCATCTCTCCCTTTATTTCTCGGTAAAGTCTACAAATGTGGGAAAATCAACTTGCATTTGATGCCCTGTGATTCAAGTGAACCCGGGAATTTCTCCTGGCATTGGAGCCAGCTCATTGTTGCCGAACCTCTCCTCGTCATAGAACGAGGCGCGAACCACCCTACCTCCAAAGTATCGACCGTCAAGGTCGACCAATGCTTTAGTCGTTTCTTCAGACCTCTCAAACTGCACAAAGATTCTCACTGCCTCATCCACCGGGAAATTTGGCTCCGTTATCTCAAATATAAGCACCCGGGTCACTGTCCCATACTTTGCACACTCTGATGCTACCTCATCTTCCAACTCATCATCCACCTCGCCAGGGCCCACCTTCAACAATAAAGCACATCAGCTTGAATTTGTGTTAAAAACCAAAGCTAGGCTAGATATGAACACGAAATCAATATAATAATATCAGTCATAGAATTAACTTGAAGAAAACCGACTCTTTCTTCATGTTAAATGGTCACTAGTTAAGCTTGTGTTCACCAACCCACTGCCTTTCCTATTGTGTCATTTTCATAGCATAAAACATAGGTAAAGTTCCAATACGTTCATTAGCATTATTTTAGAACTAAACCGATTTCAGTAGTGGAGATTAAACTCTAGTCCCGCTTAAGGGAAACGAATGACATGAAAGACATAAGTGATAGTTGAGATTAAAGTTACGGTGAGACTAGGCCTTACATTGTGAAAAGATTAACAATACAGAGAAGAAAATTGGGCTTAGGTACAAAAGCCCAAGCACCACAATGAGAAGAACCTTTAAGACAATCTTCAAGCCATGCCAGATGATAAAAAAAACCTAAGAGGACTTATGGCTTCTTTTAAAGGGAAAAGTTTAACAGGGTTATAGCATTACTTCTAACTACCGTGCTTTGTTATGCCGTTTCACAAACCATCAACCCCTTGAACAATGATATGTAGAATACACGGGCAAGACATACAGGAAAGAAATGCAACCCTCTGTAGAGTTTATAGACTTAAACCCGGTAGTCTACTAAGTTAACTCAATAATGCACTCAAATCAGTCTATCGAAGGCCTGAAGAGCTTCAAGGTAACAGAAAATGTTTTTCTATGTAAAACTAGGTAGTATATTAGCTAATATGTTTTAAGCATAAAATTCTATGTGAAAATTATAAAAAAATTATGTATTATGTATTAGATACAGGTACATTTTCATAAAGACCCTTTGAACAAAATCAGGCTTCATTAGCCTTAAAGTATTTTCCTAGAAGTCTATCTAAGAAATTCTTATATATTGTTCTGTTCTTCGTTTTCTAGAAACATGCTTATTTATTATTCAGTGAAGAACAATATGGACCATCTTTCATGCTTCCAATGAAGCCTCATTCATTAATCTTACAAACAATTCACAACTATCCATGTCTTACAGAAGCAAAACCCTTACAATCAACCATGTCATTTTGATTGCCCTTACAAACCTTTGGTCTAAGACTCTAAATAGATGCCCTATGCAATGCACCATTCCACATTGTCTTCCACCCAGTTAACTGTTTCTAAATGTGATGCCTCATGTCCATTAAACTTATCAAATGGATATGATTCTAACGTGACATCCTATCCTATGAGGCCATCAATTTGTGGCTATGTTTAAGCAGTAAATGTATCTGTTTTAATGGTCAAATTTACCTCCCAAGAGCCAAAAGCTAATTCGATTGGATAGTTTCTCAATCCAGCAATTAGCTATACATATTTTCCAAGTCATGGTTTATGCTTATTAAAGCATGCCACAAAATAGATATGGAAGAAACAGTTCTGGAAGCAAAATCAGAGGGCATTTGGAGAAAACAAAAGAGAAAAAAGGGAGGGCAGCTGAAGAAAACAATAAACAATCTGTTAGCCAACTCTCCTGGAAACTATTAATTATTTAGTCCTACTGCAGAAACCAGGAAGCTCAACTAGGAAAAACAATCAACAAGATGTTAGCCGACTGTAGCACTCTAAGTGAACCTCCTAAACAATACATTCACAACACAGGTAGAAGGCGGCAAGCACTACATAACACATAGCATGAAAACTATGTTTGAGTTTTGTGATAAAGAAAAGACATTTACAACAAGAAACTGCATAAAATTGATTGAAATTGTCTCAAAATCATGATCTATCAAAGTCAAGGTATAAAAGAAATGTTTACGTGACACAATAACCAGACATCTTGTGCACCAAAAACATAACTTTTTTATTCATGTCAAAGAAAAAAAGAGCCATTCAGACCAAAAAAAAAACAGAAAGAAAAAAATAGCCATTTCTTACACCTTCCATTTTACAACTTGCTCAAATAAAGAAGGTGAATTTGTGAACATAACACTGATCCAATTGAAATACGAACAACCCTTTCAATTTAGTTTTTATTTACAGTCCTTGGATTTAATAATTGCTCATCCTGTTCCAGGCTAGTGGATAGTCAAACCGAAGGTTATAAAAAGCATAGAATAAGACATGCTCAGAGTATCACAAATAATTGAACCATTTCAATCTCCTCTAAGTAGCACTTCTTAAAAAGGGATCTTATGAAGTAGGCTTCGTACTAACTCATGTACTTTATATATAACAAGATCCACCTTGAATTTCAAATGATTATAAATCACATTCTGTATCATCATGACTCTAATGAACAAAATGGAATGGCTGAACTTTCAAATATATACACCACACCGTTGTACATTTGCATGCATAAGCATCAATAAGCATGAGAAAGTCAAGTACACACATACCATGTTTCTAAGCAGCAAAACCCTGGTGGGTGGCCCATTAAGGCTGACACTCTTCGCCTTCTTCTCTGGCTTTGTTTCACTGGCATTCACAATCACCCCGGCTCTCCTATCCGTTTTCTTGGCCATCAAGGGAGTAGTGATCCCCTGCTCCTGCTTCCCAAGCCCTTGCCCCTGCTTCCACCCCATCTTCGCCATCATTCTCTGTGCCGCGGTCATTTGGCCGCCAGCCCCTAACCCCAACCCGCCACTCTCCGACTTCCCAATGGTAAAACCATCTCCATTATTCGGTGGAGACGGCGACCTTGGAATTGCCGGCATTGCTGGAACTGCCCCGCCGCTCATAGCCGCACGCCTCCTCCAGGCTTCCTCACCCGAAATATTCAACCTTGAATCTCCAAAATCCCTCTCCCTTTCCCTTTCTCTTTCTCTCTCCTCCCTCTCTCTCCTCTCCTTCTCCTCCTCCTCTTGCCGCCTCCTATCGAGTTCTCGCCTCATCTCAGCCTCCATTGCCTTCTTTTTCTTCTCCCTCTTGTACTCCTCATAGTCATTGGGCCTCGCCGGATCATACTCCTCTAGCACCGTCGACGTGACCCCCACCAGGGCAGGTTGCACCATATCATTTTGTATTACCGACGTTGCAATTACCGTTGATGCTGTAATTTTGGGCTGGGCTAAATTCGATGGCTTGGGCTTGTTTTGGGACTTGAGAATCGTCTGCGGTGGAGCGAAAACGGATGCGGGTTTTCGGAGAGTCTGCGGCGCCATTTTGGTGCTGCTCGACCACACCGTGGTGTTGCTGGGTTTCTCTTCCTCCGCCGAAGACGGTGGAGGGAGGTCTCCGTACAACCCACCCAGCATTTTGACGAGTACCCACTTCCTTTTTGCAGTTACAGAGCTCTGAAAACCCTAGAGAGAATTGAAAGCTTAAGGATTTATGTGAATTTGGGGATCTGATAGGGCATTGGTAGATAATGTGAAAGGGGTTTTGGTGGAAACCAGTGGGATTATGGTTTTAGGGTTCGGATTGTTAGCTTGATTAGAGATTGATTCGAATTGTGGAGCGAACAATTGAAAGAAGCGGGTGCAGGTTGTGCAGCTATTGACTCTGCTTCCCGTCTTCAGCATAGAACCAGTGAAGTTATTGGTTACAAAATGTTTTTTTTTTACCCTTTTGAGTATTATTGGGGCCGAAGGCCCCAAAAAGAGAAGTATTACATTCTAAGGGCCCAAAATCTACATCAGACGAGACTTATCCATAAACATTATAAATTCTTGTGTGACGATTATATCGACAACACGGGTGTCACGAATTCACAACACGGGTGTTACAAATTCACTCATATATTAGGTTTAAGAAATATTAACAATGTAGCCTATTTATATAAAACGTGAATTTATAACACCACATGATGGTATAACACACACCAATATCATGGCGTTGTTTAAATCTCCTCATTAATGATTCAATTTTCCTCCTCTCAATTCTTAAAAAAAAAAAGAAAATAATAACAAAGTCCTTGTGTTACTTAAAAACCCAACTATATCAAACATAAAACACTTTGGGCATGTAGAGACAAACACTCTCATTTTAAAGACCAATTATCCCCACAAAGTGACCAAATTAAGAGTTAAGCTTGAAATATCAATAGTAGTAAAGAAACTTTTTTTTTTTGGGCAAAGAAACAAAAAGATAAACAATATGAGTGATACCTTCAATCATGAAGCTCCACACACACAAAACTGCCAAAAACTTCAATAATTAGCATTACAAAATAATTCTAAATTTGTTTTCTACACATTAAATCGATAATCTATATATATTAAGCAAAAGGCAGAGAATGGTAAAACATTCAAAATACCAAAAAATGTCATTGGTTAATGCAAATATTAAGAATTGAAATAATTAACTAAATGAGGATAATATGATAAATGCACACTTTTTCATATTTAAAAAATTAAAATTAAAAGAAAAATCAGGTAATGGATTCTATTTTTATGAAACACAACTACCCATTATATTTTTAATTCTAAAATTTTTTTTTAATTTTTTTTTTAAAAAGCTTCTCACAAGCGCGAAAGCGCTTGCAAAGAGACTAGTTACTATTACATTGACAACATAAATTCAACTCTTACCTATTATTTTTGCCAATCAAAATATCTATATATTTTTTTTCTTTTTTGATAAGGAGCGATAAATTTTATTGATAAGATGAACAAAACAAGTACAAAGCCACTGTGATGTCCAATATCGATAAATTTTCTCTAATGACCAAACACAACAAGAAGTTAAATTAATTGAGAAAGAATCTTTAAGTTATTGAGTGTAATCAACTTACTCAAATCATTAATAAAAACAAAGAAAAAATAAATCAATAAATACTCCCAAAGCAAGTGGACAACAAGCCTCCAACCCTCCAACCCTCCAACTTTAAAGGAGAGCAACAAAAACATAGCAAAAGAATGACGTATTTTCCATGCCCAAATCATAATCCAACAAAACAAACATTATAATATAAAAATCCTTCCAGGCTATCACAAACTTCGAATAGCTATCCAAGACTTTTTTGAAACCCAAAAAACTAAAACTAAAACCAAACCATAGTATATATATAAAAATACGAAGAAAAAATATATATATTCGAAGCCATATAATAATTCAACCCTTTCTATAATTCCATTTCATCTCCAATATACACTCTCTCATACCCCCCACCGCCCGCGATTGCAGGCCTTTGGGTTCTTCTTCTATCTCTCTGTGGCCCTCGATATAGATCCAATCGAATCCGCGTCTTCCAATTTTTAGGGTTTCGTAGCGAATGCTTGGATCATTTGGGTGTCTCCGGCGGTTCGGCGATTGGTGAATCCTCGCTTGGGGATTTTGTGACGGGGCGTTAGGGTTTGTTTCTCGGGGTTTCGCAGATCCAACTTCAGTTCGGCTCGCGGAGGCCGTTTTCGCTCCTCAATTCACCATGTTTTGGCGTATGGCGGGATTGTCCACTGCGTCTCCGGTGAGTTATACGACGGCGTTTCTTTTGTTTTCTCGTGTTTTTGCCATTGGGTGTGTGTGTGGCATAGTATGGGATTCTTTTTAACATATTTGGATTGAATAGTGGGGAGGTTTTATTGATTTCTCTTAATTCTCTGTTTGGATTGAATCTCGGTGAGATAATGTGGGATCAGAAATACAAAGTTGGAATGTTGGATCTCAGGAAGTATTGTTCTGTTGTGTCACTTGTATGCCAACTCCAGGGGGATTGGCCATTGAATTTCACAGAAAGTTTTCTAGGTGTCACGTCTCTTCAAGAATGTATTGGATCCGAAATTTGGATCAGTGGTTTAGTGATAACCGATTATTTTAATAGTACAAACTCTCTAATATGTCATTATGCAGCAGTTGCCATTAAGTGTGGACTAGGACAATATATAAACTGCAATTTAGTAAATTTTACTGGGGGGGATTGAGGATTGCGTGAGGTTTATAGGCCTTTTGAAAACCTCCATGGTGCCCACTTTAGAGACTTTAACCATTTATGGATGGTGGTTTTGGAAGTGAGGTTTTTAAAATTAGGACATGATTATAGGCAGGCTTAAAGGGTCCTTGAAGCATATGTTGTATTTAGTATTTTTTGCATGCTCTGGTTCTAACATGTTTCACTTTTAACAATTGCTAATGGGAATTTTTTTGAAAGTGTGAGTTGCAAAAGTAGGGCTTGAATAAATGTAGCTTAAGACCTCTTGAAGCATCAGTTGTATCTGCTCTGAATTGCACCAGTCTTATTCCCTTCTCTAGAGGGCTGGAGATGATCTCCAGCTGTCACCTAAGCTGCTTGTTAGTTGACTTATTTCAGGTGGTTGATACAACCAGCTTTCACTAATATGGAAGGCTAGTCCTTTGCTGTTTGTTTTTAGCCAAATTTCTGTTTTTTTGTACTAATTTTATTTATGTTTCAGGTGGAGACAATTTTGGACAAGGACAATTTCACGTTGGAAGAGCTTCTTGATGAAGATGAAATTATTCAAGAATGCAAATCTCTCAATGGGCGTCTAATCAATTTGTAATGCTCCTTCCATTTCCACACTGCCTCTATCTTTTACCTTTGGTTCCTTTTGTCGACTATTTGCTTATTCATTGTGCTTCATTGAGTGAGGTACTATTTTTATGCTTAGTGTCTTTAGGGGAGGGCTGCTTGTCATATAATTGTCCGAAATGATGTTATGTATTCTTATGTGCGGATGTGGCAACAGGTCAATGGGTTTAAAGATGAAAGCAGAAATTGAATATTTCCTTCTCAGAGTTGTTTTAAAAATGATTTCTAATGATTTTGGGTTTATATATCTGGTACTGCTGTTGACAGACATGATGCCAATCCTTTGGCTTTCAATCTGAGATTTTGGCGTGAATTACTTAATTTCCATGCCTCAGTGATTTGAAATGTTAACGTTGAAAGTTCACTTCTGTTTTCTTTTTCAATGTAGATGGAATGTATTTATTCTTTAAAATTTTGTTTCCATCCAATTGGGTATATGAGTGATTTAGTTTTGTCATAAGCCCTTTCCCAGGCCTGGAAAGATAAATTTGTCTTCAGAATATTTATTTTTAATTTTTTTTTTCCCCGGTTATTAGTTGCGTTGTGTTCTTTATGTGCTTGAGCATATGCAAAACTCCTTTTTTTGGTTACAATCTGAGAGACTCCTGTTCGTTTTTCAAGATCAGTTCTTTTATTTGATTATTTGCGCTGCCCTGTGTTACAGTCTGCGAGAAAGAGCCCAGGTTGAGCAGCTCATCCGATACATTGTTGAAGAAGCTCCTGAGGATGCTGAAAAGAGGCGAACTTTCAAGTAGGTTGCCTTGAGTATACATGCAAACACGAGCATTGATGCTTTTCTCTATCTGTGTGATTAATCTTGTTAATTTGTTGTGTATACAGATTTCCTTTTATTGCATGTGAGATTTTTACTTGTGAAGTTGATATCATACTCAAAACGTTGGTAGAGGATGATGAGGTTTGACATTCTAACTATTCAATTTCACTGCCTCTGGTTGATAGTTTGAAAAATATACAGAATTCAGCAATTGATTCACTTGGTTATGTCCTTCTTGGCAGTTGATGAACTTGTTGTTCTCCTTTTTGGAACCAAATAATTCCCACAGCACACTCTTGGCCGGGTACTTCAGCAAGGTATTGTTTTATTGAACTTCTAAATGTTATCTTCAGGGTTCGGCATGAAAGTAATTTTACCAATGTAAGATTATATATGCGTACTCGAGGTTTCCCCTCATTTTCCCCCGTTTTCTTTTTTTTTTCTTTAAAAATAAAAAATTGGGTGAAAAAATGTCAGTATTATATTTCCTGGGATTTTACATTTCCTAATTTGTCCATCCTAGGTTGTTGTTTGCCTGCTGTTGCGCAAGGCGGTTCCTTTCCTGACCTATATTCAGGTAAGTCCATTATTTCTTTTTTGTTTCTGTTTGAAAATCCTTTTTGCTAAACTTTAGCTTTTTTAGTTTTTTTTGTGGCATGGCCCAGTGGGTGTCTTAAATGCACATTCTGTTGGATTGAAAGGGAAAAATATAATGAAATTTTCAAATTATATGTGCCTATGTAAGAAGAATTGCAAATTCAAAAAGTGCTGCCTGGTACTTGTAAATTCTGTTATTTGGTGTGCGTGTCTTTATAACTGTGATTTATGAGCATGTTCTCCTCAAATGGGTTGAACCTAATGTGTCCCCATTTTAAGGTGTGGGGAAGTGGTAGATGCTTATGGGTTTTGGATGTTCAAATTAACTCTGTGTGCCTGCTTTGACTTGATGGCATATATTCTACTTTGTTATCATTTAGTTTTTAATATTTAATTTGCACTAATGCTTTGTTTATGAAGCTCAATATTTCATTACTAGTAGATGTTTGGTAGCATATGTTTTCTTGAATGTAGCATGCTAAAATATGACCATATTTTCATCGAATGCATTTATTTATGATGACGTATACTCTGATATTTTTATTTCAACTCTAGATACTTACTGTTGCATTAAAGATTCTGTTTGAAGGAGATAGATCTTTTAGCTTTCCATGAGTTAAGTTATGTGATTGCTAGAGTATTTTTTGGCTGATGTCTTTCTTAACTGCACATCCAGGGTCATCAAGAAATTGTCAAGAAGCTAGTTGACCTGATTGGAATTACATCCATCATGGAGGTTGGTTATAGATCACCTTTGTTCCTTTTCATATTGAGCTTCTGCAATACACTCCTTTAAGCTCTTACAACAGTAATTAGCGTCGTGAGTTTTTATTTGTTTTATCTTTTTTAATAAGAAGCATCTTTGGCTTTTGATTATTACTCCTTACTATAAGAGAAATATTTGTTGGCTCCTAAAAATTGGTGTGATTTTTATCGACTTTTCTCAGTTAGGCGAGGTGTTTCTTGAAACTCAGTTTATATGTTGTACAGGTTTTGATACGTCTGGTTGGTGCTGATGAACACATGTATACCAACTATACGGAGGCAATGCACTGGATACAAGATACGGATGTGCTAGAGATGATTGTGGACAAGTTCAGCTCGTCGGTATGTGACTCATTTTACATATTCGTGAGATTGAATATCCATGCAACCCTATGGGATTACTTTTATTATATTTATTATTGTTATTTTTCCTAAACATGTTTGAAATGAGAGTTTATGTGAAGTTTTTGGAGAAAAAGGTTGTAACCACGAACTTGCTATTGCCTTGTTAATGGAAGATGCTGCTGCAGCTTTATTGCTCTAAAGAAAAAGAAAAGGCTGTGCAATTTTAAATTGCCTGTTTGTAAAAAAAAAATTGGCTTATGTGTTCCTTTTTTATATATGTTTTTCTATACTAGATGGTCTATTTGCTGTGCTTTAAGAACGTTAAGCATTACTGGGAAAATTCTTATCAGCATCATTTTTACAGGATTCTCCTGAAGTGCATGCTAATGCAGCAGAGACACTTTGTGCTATAACACGGTTTGCTCCACCTGGACTTTCTTCTAAGATCTCCAGCCCAAGGTACCATTTGTTTTATCCTCACATTGACTTGAATTATACATGCATTTCTGCTGTAGCTTTTGTGTTAAAGTTCATTTGTATATTTTACGCAGTTTTATAGGAAGATTGTTTCGGCATGCTTTGGAGGAATCACGGCCAAAGTCTGCTCTTGTTAACTCATTGTCGGTATGCATCTCTTTGTTAGACCCTAGGAGGCTAACTTTGGGAACATATCATATGTATGGACGTCAAATGACTCATGGATCGACAGTTACTGCTAATCCTGAGACTGTTGTGGGCATGCTGGAGAGCCTAGGTAAAGTTATTTGTTATAGAGTATGGTACTTGCGTTTGTTTATTGCCTACATGTTCAAATGCCCGAATAGAGTGTTACTATTTATTTTCCCTCTTTTCTGGCGATAGGAATTTGAAGAGTTTTTCTTTTGCATGAAGAAGTAATTTATCTTCTATCACTAGAAACTAAATACTGATCTGGCTTCTATCTTTAGGTGATTTGCTGAAGCTGTTGGATGTTTCATCGGGGGACAATACGCTGTTAACTACATATGGCAAGTTACAACCGCCTCTCGGAAAACATCGTTTGAAGGTGAATTCTTGTTCTCAAATGCTCCTTGCCCTAATTCAAGAACTGCATTCTTAATGCTTTATTTAATTTCTCTCTCTATCCACAAGGTTTTCTTTATAATTGGTCTGCATGTTCTTACAACCATCACTGTGTGCTTAAGAGCGATTTTTGTAGTTTTATTCTGCTTATGCTTGAACTTGTTACTTCTCAGGTTGTAGAGTTCATTTCAGTATTACTTACGGTTGGTAGTGAAGCTGCTGAGAAGGAATTGATTCGTCTTGGAGCTGTACAAAGAATTTTAGACTTATTTTTTAAGTAAGTTCAGAATTTTTCATGTTTGGTAAAATATGATTTAATACAAGGCATTATTCACTGATTCTATTACAATTCCAGGTACCCATATAACAACTTTCTACATCACCACATAGAGAACATAATAGTATCATGTTTGGAAAGCAAGAATGCTCCTCTTGTCGAACATCTTCTTCGTGACTGTAATCTTGTTGGCAAAATACTTGAAGCAGAAAAGAATTTCACATTAGCAGCTGATTCAGACAAGGTGGTGTTCCATCACTTTTAAATTAATATTACCTTACATCCAGATGATTTTGTACCCTTTTTTTTCCACCCGTAGTTTATTGAAACGGTATTTAAAATTATTTTGTTTTGTTTTTCTATCAGCCAACTGTCCCTGCTGAGGGTAGATCCCAACCCAGAATAGGGAATATTGGACATTTAACACGTATTTCTAATAAACTCATTCAGCTTGGGAATAACAATAGTGAGATTCAGGCACAGCTGCAGGTTTGTATTTCTATTTCTTTATATTTATATTTGTTGCTCTTTAAAGTTTATGGAAAAAAAGTGAAGCATTCTGTTATGGATTGTAGCCCAGTCTTACATGGTTGTTTTAGAGGTTCACAGACTCCTTCCACTTCCTTTCTTCCTCTGGTGATTTTCTGTTTTCTCTGTACATGGGTTGCGCCTCCAAGGCTCGTTGCTATGATATTTTACTTGATCATCAAAAAATTGATTTTTTTTTGGAATTTTATTTAGTGTTTATCACTGTTTTGATGTTGAAAAGTGATTACATTTATGCTACAACCCCTTGTTAGTGCTATTTCAATTAATTTATCCATCTCTGTTGTTGGTTGTCACTTTTGCATGGAGTTATGTAGTTATCTTTACGGAATAGCAGAAACATAATGCTACCAAAAAGTATGGTGCAGCCTACTGCTTTCACTGCCAACATCATTCTTAGAGTTGTAATTATCTTTGCAGGAAAACAGTGAGTGGACGGATTGGCAGACAAATGTCCTATCAAAGCGTAACGCATTGGAGAATGTCTATCAGTGGGCCTGTGGGTATGTTTGTTTCTCCTCTCAAAAGTAGTTGGTTTCGTTTTCACATTTATTATTGATATGCAATTGCATGTTCTGAGTAAAGCTCGATCACATAGTTTTTAGCGGATATCACACACATGAAAACATGTGGTTTGTTTTCTAGTAAAACCTTTGTTTGTTCTTAGCTCACTGAGACAATATTGGTCTATCAATGTGATTTCCTTTGTTCTTTCTTACTGTCTGCTGTCCTACCGATCTTATGGTTTTGGCTTTTTAACCGTGTTGTAATCAATTATAACAGGCGTCCAACAGCATTACATGATCGAAATAGGGACAGTGATGATGATGATTACCAAGATAGGGATTATGATGTTGCAGCCCTTGCTAATAACTTAAGCCAGGCTTTTCGATATGGCATTTACAGCAACGATGAGTTAGATGAGGTACCCCTTGAGATCTTTTGTTTTGCTTTGTATTAGGGTTAAAGGCTTTGTGCCTATTTTTATGATTGTTCATCTGATCAGCAATTGTTCTTTTCATGTTTTTCAGGGCCATGGCTCACTTGAACGAGATGATGAGGTATCAAATATACTGTCAATTTGTACTCAATTCCATGAGTTTTTTTTTTCCTTGTTGATATTGTAGGCATGAGTCCTCTGCTTGAGTGGAACATTAGTTATTGCAATATCTTCTGAACACATATGGACTGAGTTGCTAAAAGTGCTTTGTAGAGGCCTTTTGGCCTGCGCAAAATTTTTCGATTTGGAAGTATGACGTGTTGGCATTTGTTGAGCATTACTTTCTTCGCAATCATCTGAACAGAATTTTAATTTAGGAGGAAACACTCCCGAGGAGGGCCTAGTTTCTTTTGCTTTCAGTAGGAAAAAAAAAAAGGTGGTGCCACTTGAGTCTGTTGTGAGTTTTTGTGAAATGTTGATCTGGTTGTCCGTGTATAATTTTATTTTTATAGGAAAACAAGTACCATAACTAGGTTCCTTTTGCATCATCATCATCATCTCTTTGTCTCATTTTCTCATTCTCTCTATTCATTCTAATTACAATCAAGTGGTGGGATTTTCAGCATTAAGAAGCTGCAATATAGTTTATGCTTTTGTTGGTAAATGGAAACATTCCTTACAATATAATTTTGGCACAGGATGTCTACTTTGATGATGAATCTGCTGAAGTTGTCATATCCTCACTGCGTTTGGGAGATGACCAGGAAAGGTAGGTGATTCTACATACTGGATATGTGTCAAAACAATCTTGTAATATGATGGATTTTGTGGGAAGCTTCAGTAGTTTTGTGGAGTTTCATTGACATAGGTCAGTCAATGCATGTTGGCTCCTTATGAAATATTGAGATTTTATGGTTGCCTTCACCTTCATCTGTATGTCCAGCCAAAGAATAACCGATCACGTGCAAAGAAAATTTGTTTACTGGCCAGGTCTATATGCTACATGCAATATGAACTAGAGATTAAATTACAATTACAGTGGGAACTAATTTTAAAAATTCTCTGTACGGTCCATACTTTTCCCTTGGTTTTTTGCTTATAATGCCAAATTTGAAGAAAATAATTGGCTTCCCATGTTGTTACCTTGGCTTATTGCACCGATTGTGTGACAGAGAGCTTACCCTTCTGAATGATTTTTTGGGCTTTTACTGGTGTTACTGTGCTTATCAAGGTGTTTTGCACGTCTAAAATCTGTTGCTTTCAACTGCTTGACATGGTTACTGTTCTAATTGCAGCGGTTCTCTGTTTACAAATTCCAACTGGTTTGCATTCGAGGATGACAGGGTTGCCACAGATCGTTCAACTGGGTCTCTTGCTTCTCCATCACCTAATACGGCGGAGTCTAATGCAATCAATGGTGGTGGCGATGATGATGTCATTGTTGGTGAAGATGATGACTTAGTTGACACAGCAACATCTTCTCCAGAACCAGGAACAAAAGCTGAAGATTCGGAAGTTAGCGTGCCCAACAATTCACCAGAACTAGGATCCACTGAAACTGACAAACCACCGGAGTGGGTTGAATGGAGGGAGACTTCGGACTCTGGGGAACCATCTGATGCCCTACCAAATGGTGAGCTTCAAACGGAATCTCCAGATGCAGCTAAATGTTCTCCATCATCCTCTGAACCTTTGATAAGCAATGATGAAATTGTTACTGGACCTAAAGCTGAATCATCAGTTGAGGAAACTTCAAAACCTTCTGAGCCATCAGAGTTGGGTAATGTGAATGCAAGTTCTGGTTCAACCACTTCTGACGCTGCAGCGGTGAATGCAGGAACGAAAAGCACTCAGGAAGGGACTGCAGGTGATAAAGATGACAAGGAAGGGAACTAATGTAAATTCTTAATGATCAGTTAACTGGGCTAACTCATTACTCGACGACATTGATCGGGTGGGAAGTTGAATCTAGACACTGGTTGGTTGGGCTAGGCAACTGCATTTAAAGGGCCTTGCGCGCATCATCAAATTCAGAAGTCAGTGTTTTTGAATAGGGCTGATATTTTTTCCCCACCTGTAAGAAATTGATCTGTCCTCTCTCTCTACCCCCCTCGACCCGCTCTCTATCCATTTAAACATTGAGGAAAAGGGAAAGGAAGGTTCTCGTGTTTGCGGACCTCGTAGCAAGTAATTTTATGTTTCATCAATTGTCTAAAGCTAGGTGTTACAGAAGTTGGATTTTTTTTTCTTCACATGCTGCATGTATCTTTAGCAAGGACCTGTCAATATATATAGTTGCCCTCTCCCACTCCCTCTTCCTCTCCCATTCTCTGAATATGAAAATTTGATTTCGGAAATGAGTTCATTGAGTTTGATGCTTTTTATTGGCGTTTCCAACTTTACAATTAAGATACCCGCATATTCTGTTTCAAACACAGCATTATTCGTCAGATGATTGTTTTTTTTATATATTTCAGGCCATTGAGCATGAATTTACTTAAAGTTGTAAACCCCTTGCTTCTACCAAGAATGTTCTAATTTCAGTCGTGGGCCAGATTTGGCTTCTAATGATCCTATTTTCTTACAGTGAACAGTTAAATTTGAATTTAATGGTCTATGTGGCAATTCAACACTTGATAAAATTTAAACTTCCTTAAATGCAAAATATCATTTTATTTTATTAGGTTTAAAAAAATAAATGGAGCTCATATTACCCAAAATAAATAAAAATATAAACTTGAAAAGATGAGTAATAGTGGAGTCATGGCTGAAAAAAATGTTAAACTAATATTTAACATCAAGGAATACCAATTTGACATTGCCCTTCCAGCCTTGCCATTCGATAAGCACGTGCCATAGGCTGCTAATTTAGGTCTCAACAATTTTACATCACTTTCTACAATTGAATTTCGGATTCTAATTCAGATTGAAAAATGTTCCGCTGCCTCCTTGTCAGATGAAATAGATATAAAGGTACACACCAAGCCACAGTACAAAAAGAAGTAAAGCTAAACTATATAATTTTGAACAGAAGGAACAACATTTCATCTGACTTATCAACTCAATGTAGTCAAAATTGGGAGATGCAAAAGTGTATGATTGTCAAAATTGGGAGCTAAAAATTATCTGTATCTTCTGATGAAAGCTTAAGGGGATGGATTGCAATTCCATTCCGAGCAGATGAGATGTGTCCCCACCTTCCTAGTCGAGGTTCCTGTTGCAAAGGTAATTGACAATGTTAGAAGCTGACATTGTTTTCATGAAGTGAACAATATGGATAAATGTGGAAACACAACTCAAGAAAATAGACGCAGGATGAAACCTAGTGATGAAAATAGCAAAGCCTAGAAACACCCACCCCCGCCCTTCCCATGAAAAAAAAAATATATAAATATATTAAGAAAAACATTTTAAGCCCTTCCAAGGTTTTGCTGCAATATTTCTTTTTCAAACTTTCATATGCACTTTCAAAGTTCAAACTTATAGTTGAGCAATCCTTTCAGTCAAAGAAAATGAAAGGAATAAGAGAAGGAAAAAGGCAAGATGATCTAGATATAGGAAGATTAGGAAGAAGAAAAAAAAAGAAAAGAGAGGTCACCTTCCCAACTCCTGCAACTAGAAATCCTCCAGATTTTGCAAAAGCTAAAGAATTCACAAATCCAACCTGCACAGCACAAAAATATTAAGAGTAGAAAAAAGCTTGTGAACTTTTTGATTTACAAGACGCAAACAAGGTTTTGTAGTCATTGCTTTGGCATACCAATGGGAGGTCGTGTAAGGGCTTCATGGCTTTGCTCTCACTTTCAACAGCCCATAAACGAACAGAGCCATTACCAGCTCCTGATGCAGCAAGGTCACTGCCTCTGCAAACAGTGACTGAACTGATCCAAGAATATGTTGATGAACAATCATAACTTTGAGAAGTGTGGTCACCATTTTCTGTACAGCAGAATTCAATACCATCCCATTAGAACACAAGTCAACCAGAAACCCAAGGCAGGTTAAAAACATATGTAACAAGATTACATTGATAACTGGACGCTTTAATCTACCTTTCCCAAGGTACAATTTTTTATGCTAATTCAAACGTGCAAAGAGAGATGGATAAACCAGCTAAACAGCAAATAAATATTTTCACTGACTGGGAAGAAATGTGTACACAGAGTAAACTTGAAGCCAGCAAAAATTATTATTTAAATTTACCTATGTGACCATTCGGAATTCTATCACCATCCTTCTGTTCTACATTTTTGTGTGCAGCCAAACAAGGATGAGCATTCTTAACTATGCAAACAGGCTTCTTTCGCAGCATGCTCCAAAGCTCAACACTTCCATCATCAGAGCCGGATAAGAAGTCATCATTGCTAATAAAACAACAACATTCCAAAGAAGATGCAGGGGCACGGAATACTAAACGTGACGCCTCTGGAACCTATCAAGGGAATAGATAATGGTGTCAAGAACAAGGAAAGCAAATTGAGTCTAACTACACCACATGGTTTAAAAACACCAAAGTAACATAGAACATACTACTGAAAAAAAGAAACTATCCAAGCAAGTCCATCCTAAAAAGGTTACAAATGTGTACTCCAATATCAATGGGATCCAAAGGAAACTAGAGGTTCCTATGATGGTTGGTGTTTCTAGAAATGGGACTATTGGGGAAAGAATAATCAGAAATAGTAGCTTCTGTCCACGTGATTTCATTTGAACTAAGTTTCATTTGCAACCATTCCCCAAAACGCATAAATATATACTTCTTACCTTAAATAACTGCATGCTTCGATCGTGTCCAACAGACAAAACCCGTTCTTTTCGTAGGCAATCAATACTTAATACTTCTCCTTGGTGACCAAATAATGTATCTATGTAAGCTCTATCTTCAACGTTCCATATCTTAACTGTTCGATCATATGAACCAGAAAAAAGTTCCGATGCCCCTTGCCTGAAAGTTAAACATGAAACGGGGCCTCTATGACCTGGAAAAGCCTGTTAAAAAACACAAATGCTGATTAAGAACAGCACTCAAGAACTCACTGTTTCCAGATTCACAAATGTTGCTTCTAATAGAATTTGAAGGGAGAAGATGGAGAGTGTGTATGTACATGATAAAATCACATATTTTTACTGTAAAGACTTAAGTTGAGAAACAATATTTTCAGAGGCCTGCCATTTTAGTATTTTCTTTCGGATATTTTCTAAACTATAAATCAGAAAATCAGACATAAAACCTAATCCGTGTCTTTAACTTGGAAATGCATCCCAACAGATCGACAGATGACTCAGCTTACAGAGAACGCTGCTTTGCCAATAGAAAAGCACGTACTTCTGTGGATCAAGCAAAAAACATACTTCTCTTGTTGTTTAAAGAAAATTAAAAACAAAATAGGTCATTTACATGATTTGCAGGTAGGCCCTTGCTAGTACAATAGAGATTTTACTGTTAGTGAATTGTCCTGACAGTATGAGAGGTCACCTGCATTCCTCTAACCTGATCAATTTAAGTGCTTTTATTAAACTAAAAGCTCCTAACAATTTCATATATGTCCATATATTATTCTATTCCATAACCAACAAAGTAACTGACCAATCATATCTACCTGAATATGCTCTCGTGTACGAGTATCCCACAAATGAATATGGCGATCTAAGCCTCCACTTGCCAAATACCGACCATCGGAGCTAACTGCTAGAGCTAACACATGTTTACTATGCTTTGTAGCTCGACCTTGTGGATCCTTAACCCCATGAGACTTTAATACTTCATCACGGGGCCATAGATACCTTTCACTTTTCCCACTATCTACATCCCAGTGAAGAATGGTGCCATCCTTAGAAGCTGAGAAGCCCTTGAAGTCATCCTCGGACAGAGCCACAGCAGTAACAGATTGTCGATGCTTCACTGAGATCCGAAATTCATCAGTAGATTCAGGCTTTTGAACCCTGAAATGAGAGGATTAAGCATGATAATTAGAAACATGCTACCACAAATTAAAATATGAAACAATCCGGTAGAGAGCATACACTTCTCCAGTTATGGAGCAAAATCCAGTTGCTCCATTCTACGTTTAAAAACAAAACTTCCCAAGATTACCATCAAGCTTAAGGTGTCAGAGCTTAAGCAAGAAAGCTAATGATAGCATTTGATCAAAGTAGCATTAAACCCAAAGGGGAGTTTATAAAGTTCACAACTTTGAATCTGAATACCGATCAAATGCCTCTATAAATTGGTCAAGTTCCAAACACCACCTACAATCTAATCAAAAAACAAAATACAAGAACGAAATTGATTACCTAGAAGCAATGGCACGGCGAACTCGGCCACTGTCCTCGAGCTGCTGCTGCTGCAAAATCTTGGCAACAAGCGAGTCTCTCTCGCCTTCCTTCTCACCTTCTTCATCACTCTCATCCTCCTCATCTTCCTTCTCCCTCCTCGCTAATCCTCGAACCTTCTCCAAGTACTCTTGCGCTATCCTCTTCCTCTTCTCATCTGCAGTTTCTTCTATAGCCTCAGCCTCCTCAGCTTCCTCTCCACCGCCCTCGCCATCCGACCCAACGACGCCATAGTCGTCGTCTGAATCGCTCTCTATCTCATCACGGTCGATTTTTCGGCGTTTCTTCGATTCAGTGCTAAAAAACGAGTCTTCATTGAGAGAGTAAGTCTTGCTCTTTTTGGCTCCCTTAGGTCCCTTGGGAGCTGAGCCTCCTTTCTTCTTGTTCTTCATGGTTGGAATGTACGGAATGTGAGGCAAATGCTGCTACTTCAGTTGCTAGGGTTTTACTTTTGGAGGGTTTAAGGTTTAAGCGGCGAAGAAGACGGTGAGGAGCTTCTTAGTGTTAGAATTTCGGGTCATGGGTTGCAAATACCCATTTTAACCCGGATTTGATTCATCTGAACTTTGTTGTTGCAAGCCCATCAAATAGCTGTTCCTATTTTCTGGGCTCCAATGTTTAGTGAGTTGGGCTTCTACATTTTCTGAATTTCCAAAATTACCCTTTACTGCTGCCTAAACGAAATAATTTGAAAACGGCACTTATATCCCAAAAAACATAAATTAGATTAATTTAGAGTTGGTCGTGATTTTCTTTTTAATAGTTTAGACTATTGCTTGTATAAAAAACGACATTTATATTCATCATGCAGCACTATCGATACAAATCCTCTCTGTATATTGAATAACATGATGTGGAATTAGTTCTGAATTTCCACAACCCATTCATCCCCTTTTCCAGGATACAGTTACAAAAATATCACAGAATGTTGCAGCATATTGGAAATTTTAAACAAAATGGGAAGAGAATGTTGCAGTTCTCAGTTTCCCTCAGCACCTAAAAGAATCCAAATATCGAGGATCGATTGTTTGATCTATCAAGGGGGAAAATAGGTTCCCTCGTTAGTGGCATCACTAAAACTGCCGAACTAGCAGAGCATCTGCTAGTGCTCAGAGGTAACATCTCCTTCTGAGCCTCTCCCTTTCTTCTTTCCCTCTCCATGCCTTGACCGCCTCGGTGCCTCATCCTCACTTTCACTATCATCATTTCTAGAGTTGTTACCAGCACCGTACTGATCTTCCCGGTAAGCCTTTGATGCTTGCTGATAACGTGCCTCATCATCTGGTCCACCAGCTGAACCTGGAGTCTCTTGACCCTTCCCCTGGCCTGTACCAGCACTATATCTCTCATTTCGATCATTGGAAGGTCCCCTTGGATCTCTCTTCTGCATCCTGTTAGTGTTTTGAGATGATGGTGGTGGAAACATTGGAGACATACCAGTTGGCCGACCAGGCCGGCCTGGATTTGCACCTCCAACCCCGATGCCTCCCATAAATGGTGCACGTCCAGGACCCATCATCATCCCATAACCACCAGGTGGAAATCCAGGTTGTTGTGGTCGCCCACGAAACATCATGCCAGGCGTGGGCCCTGTAAAATCACCAGAAAACCTGGGACCATATGGATTGAAACCACGAGGGCCCACACCAAAAGGATTTGGCATACCAAATCCGTCAGGTGCAGGTCCATAGGGCATTGCATCAGCACCCATCATTCCTGGGGGAAAACCCTGCATCCCAGGCATAGGTCTACCACCTCTTGCTAGTGGCATGTGAGGGGGCCACATGATTCCTCCTCTGCCTCTTCCTCTGCCCTCATTTCCTACCCCCGGAACTGGACCAAAGCTCTCTTCCTCATCGTCACTTTCTTCCTCTTCCTCCTCTTCATTGTCCTCAAATGGGACAATGTCTGGGTTCTCACCACCATTCTCCGGATTGACTCCCTTTGCTTTTTCTTCTTCGCGTTTTGACTCTGCCGCAATCGAAACTGCCTGTACACAGGAAATGATATACAACATTCAGTTTCATCAAGTTGCGGACACTGAATATATTTTTTTAAGAAAGGAGACTTAAAAGTCCAAAACAATTTTCGTGCTGCCCCCATGCACTACAGTAAAATTGACTCTTACTAAACTGATAAACACACTGTAAATATTTCTGTTTCTAAACCCTGAAACATACCATAAGTTCACTATCTGGCTCAAGATAAAGCAAGGAAGCCAACTGCTCACCAATGGAGGGCTCTAGCTCTTGACAATCTCTACTTATCTGCAATTGTACAAGTATGACAATAAGCTCAAAAGCTAATTTTATTTGTCTTAAGATACGTCTACAGAAAGTAGTATCACATCAGCCAGCATACATGTTCAGAATAATAATGATTGCAAGTAAAAAAGCATGGTGAAACAGCTAAGAAAACTTGGGCATGTTTAGAAGTTATTAAAATAGCGTCCTATCAGACAGTTTCATTTAAGCTCTATATGATGCATCAACACCTGTATATTTTTGTAGCACCTAGCCCAGGCACGGTCCCATAACATAATCTGTGTCATTGGGCAAGATTCTATGGTATGGTTCAAGTAATGCAAACTAATTTGTTCATAACACACACACAAACCACAAAGAGACATACAAAAGTATGTCCATACATGTATACATATAGATTCTTGCATTGTAATTTATTCACACACCCTGAGTTTAAGAATTATTCCTTTCAGGCTAAATCTTACGACGGGGGTGCTGCTGTGATTTAGCCTATTTTTATTTACGGTTTTACTCCAATATATGATGTTTTGTTGTTATTAGTTTTAGCTTAGTACTCAAGACTGTTCAGTGGACTCCTAGTCATGTATTGTAACTTTCATCTAATAAAAAACATTATGTCTTTTATAAAATTAAAATAAAAAACTACTCATACACCCGTCAAGTATTCAACTTGTGGACTCACCCTCCAGAAAATACTACTACAGGGGAAAAGGTGTAATTTTGCCCAAAAGGCCTTGGCATGCATGATCAGTAACACATTACCACCCAATACAGAAAGGTTCTGAAGATGTCTTTCAAAGTTTTAAGTCATAGTCCAATAACCATCACAGTTATTAACAATACTAGGATGGTGATGGTGAAAGCAAAACCAAATTTCGGGAAAAGAAAAAAAACAAATAGTAAGATCATGTTTTCGGCTGATTGAATCATGGATTAGCATGACAAACCTGCAGCCTACTGATACATGCTGAAAATCCTGACAGAAATAATAATTGGGTGACTTCACAATCAATCAAGACAGAACACACAAAAACTAACTGAGTTTACATGAGTGGATCTATAGTTTTAAAGCTCCAGACTGTACCTTTACTGGTAAGTTCTCATTGTAGGGGTTCCTCAAATGACGAGTTTTGTGAAAGGACAGTTCACATAGCTGCATAAGAAAAACTGCAATTAGTCATGACATCTTATCATTTTACTGCTTATTAGATTTAAATTTCAGCTGTTCTATTCTATTAGCTTCTCCTAGTTTCCAGATGGAGTGGCCCCAACTGAACCTTGGCTCAGGTGACACACAGGGGAGGGTTAGGTTCAAATCTTATGAATTCAAATACTAAAAGCTCCAAATAATTTTATGCTGAATACAAGTACAGCCAACTCAAATCTTGATTCTAACCAACAATAGGAAGAAATAGAAACAAAAATAGTAACTATTAAGATACAAGGCCTCAAACAAATGAAAAAAAGATATTGTCGATTATGACCAAATGGGCTCACGTAATCAAAGTATACTATTAATGTGATGGACTAATAATTTATTTTGATATTGGTCCCCGAACAAATATCTTGAAATAGTAATGTAAATTTTCTAGTCTGCGACAATAAGCTCAACAAGGAGATGAGTAACAGAGTCATACTCATCACCATGACCCAATCCATAAGAGTAACCACAACAATAATAGTAACACATAGACTTGATACTGAGAACTACAAACGTTGTGGGATCCTATAGTTGCCATCATTTGCAGCAGAAAAAAATAATCAGAAAGGGTAGATCAACACATAGAAAGTTGCCATAAATAGTTCAACAAAATAATACCTTTAACCATTTGACAGAGAAATTTCTCCCATAATGCGCAGATCCATGTGCATATTTCCAGTTCCCTCCACTAATAGACCCACCAATTCTGGACATCATCTTTGCACAACCCTAACAAAGCATAGGTGATTTTAATTCTAACACCTCCAGTAGATTAAAACCATGGATTTGAAATAACTTGATAGAAGAACAAAATAGTAAGCTATGAGAAACACACTGGAATTTAATTTGCAATCCTACCTGGAAATGTCGAGTCCGGTTGACTGAGAAAATTAAAATAACATTTTCAGCAGAGTCAAAAGCTTCATTAAGTTTGGACTCATTGCTCCTTTGAGTTGCCCACACTCCTTGTTGTACAGATAATTCCAAATTTTCACGGTTGCAACTTTTAACAATAAAATACCTAAGGTTTGATGTTCGAAATAAATAAGTACATTCAATCTTATAAAAACAGGTGCACTAATTAAACATGGATAGAGGAACAGTCTATAGATATTCTATCACCTTGGAAGAACCATATGAAAAATGAGTATTGTCTACTACAGAATAAAATTTCACGGAAAAGATGATAATTATAGTAGGGCATTAAGGAAATTTCCAAGTAGCAGTTTGCCCATGCACTTTTTTATAAAAATCTTTGAAACTATACAGCCATCTTAAAGCATAACTCCAAAAGCCAATACTGAGTGTGAAATTTATGTGTAGCAAAAAATAATTTCAGCTGTTTCTTATTACGTCTATAGCACCCACAAAAGTAAGTCTTGCTACATATTTTCCTTCTTCTGAGTGGAGTGGAAGAATAGAACAATAGAAGAGTAGATCATTCATCTTTCAAAACAAAATATAATTAGCTCAAGAGCTTAATGGTAGATAGCAACCTCCCATGTACAAATCATAAAGAGAAGTAAACTACATATTGAAAAAGCAAAACCCATACATCACATGGTCAAATACAACTTGTACAGAGTAATTATTTATAAAATTAACTAATGTGGGTTTAAAGAAAGCTAGTTACAGCTGATAAAAGTGGGCAGAACTCTCTTGGGAAAGTATTGATCAAACAATTTATCTTTTATAAAATGCCCATAAAGAATACAGAAACTGATTTACACATCTAATAAAAAACCTTGGGACTCTGAACACACCTAGATATTCCTTGAGGCAAAGGCGCACTTCTATTTGCCTGATTGGCCAGGCCATTGGGTAGATTTTGTGTCTGCGTGTGGCCAACCTGTTGTTGGGTTTGTTGAACCTGTTGCTGCTGGTGGACATTAGCAGACTCTCCTGTTGAAGGTTTTCCAACCACACCTTGATAGACGGGATTGGGGCCTTGTGCAGACTGATACTTATCGGCTTGTTGGGGAAAGCCAGCATTCCGTTGTTGATAAAATTTATTTGAGGTGTTGTAATTATAAGAATTCAAATGCTGAATCTTCTGAAGGACTTCTTCCACGGGAGGTGGAGGTCCAGGCAGCTTTGCATGTCTATACCGGCAATCAGGACCATTTGGACAAAACCCCAACTTGTACCTGCAATGACAAAATCCTTCCATTAGAACATACACCCTTGATTCACACATTGATGGTTTCTTCACACTGGAACTAGACTTTCAAATAATACGGAGGAGAAACAAGAACTATAGATAATTTTCTTCCTTCAACCCTCCTCTTATGCACCTTGAATCTACCAAATCAGAGGGTCCAAAATACCAATAACAACAATTTGTAACGCAATTGACCTCATCCGTATCACAATAAAGCACACAATTCTATTCAAGTATATTCAATCCTACCCATTAATCTCCAGATTGGAATCAACAAATTAAAACCATAAAATTCAACCAAATTAAAAAACAAAGAGATGAACGCGGAAATGGGCATAAAGGAACAAACACATACATATTACACTCTTTAATGTCCTCGTTGGTGTGCTTGTACACGCAATCCTGCTCCCTGCACTCGCCGTACAACCTGAAGAAGCGACAAACAGGCATGCGTGACTTGTCGTATTGATGGAGGAACCCACAGGCCTCGCCCTTCATGCAAAGGCTACGCAGCCAGTGACGGCACACCGTTTGGCGGTAGCTCCGCCCACCCGACCGGTTGGGATTCGGGTGGTTGGGTTGTGGCGCCGCAGCGGCAGGGTTGGTGTCCACCGCCGCAACGCCCGAGTCGGACTGCATCAGAGAATTAGAGGTGGGACCCGGGTTTGTGGGGCCCGCCGCTGCGGTGGCGTCGAGGCCCCCCTCGAAGTCGAAGTTGATGTCTCCGTCTGAGTCTTCCATTCGGTGAACTTTGTGTGTAGATTTGGGGTTTGGGGTTTGGGAATTGGGAATTGGGGGTTTGTTTATGTCATTAGGGTTTTACAGCGAGAGATGCGAAACGTGCGTTTTGAGATTTGGTTGACTGAAGAAGGAACAAGGAAGGAAGTGAGTGAGGGGAGCTGAAAGAGGTGGCTCTCACAGTCGACGAGACACAGCAACACACAAAGGGCGCGAACACGAAGACGCGCAGAGAAAGGGTTTGGGCGGTCGGTTCGGGTCGGGTTAGAAATTTTGGCTGGTCACCGGGTTTAGCGAAAGAAGGAACTAGCAGCCTGGCCCAACCAAACAGAATATATACGTGGGCTGGCGATTGAAGTTATGGTGTTTTTTGTCGATTATTGCAATTTCTCTTGTTTTCTTTTTTGGGTTAGCTTATTAGGAGCAATCATTTGGTTTTGTGTTAACGGAGAAATTTGTACCTAACGGATTAAGACATAATCACACACATAACACAATTGTTTGAGTAGTTCACCCATAATAGGGCTACATCCACTATAATTTATAACTTTGTATTTGTATTTTAGTATGGTTTACATCGTACATGAAAAAGAGAGGCTTGAGAGCCTTTGTAAGAGCATCCACAGTGGGAGGGTGTATAATGAGGTGTATGTTACATATACATCCTTTATGATCGGAATCACCCACAATGGAGAGATGTAAACGAGTGTAAATTTGCATCACCACCAAGAGATGCAAATTT
This sequence comes from Prunus avium, assembly GCF_965620075.1. NCBI lineage: Eukaryota > Viridiplantae > Streptophyta > Magnoliopsida > Rosales > Rosaceae > Prunus > Prunus avium. The sequence goes on from NC_142287.1 coordinate 32,535,915, forward strand.
AGATGCACATTTACATCTTTTTTTACATTGCAGGTGAGACCTACATGAGAAAATGTGAGAAAAAATGGACAAAAGTGGGACCTACAGCAGAAAAGGTGAAAGAAATCAATTATACATCTTTAGATTTACATCTTTTTTGCTGGAGCAAAAATCACATTTACAACCCTCGAAGGTGTAAATGGGATGTAAAAGTGGCTTTACACCCTCCCATTGTGGATGCTCTAAGAGAAAAGAGAGAGCCTTAGAGATATTTTGAGAGCTTCCCAGCCATGGCAGCTGATCCTCTCTTTGCTTGGAGGTGGTGAGTTCCCTTTTATAATCCAAGTTGGAGTAGACAAAGTTGATTGATTGCTAGGACTTTTGCATGGCTCCCCTTGATTTGGGGTCTTAGGCATTGAGAAGGTATATGAGGTGGCATAGCTACTTCTTGTTTGGTGGGATGTGAGGTATGACAAGTAAAAGTTATCCCTTGATTTGTGGGATTTGCTTGAGAAGGAGGTGAGGTCAACATGGTGTCCAACACCTTGATGCATTTGTTCTTTTTTGCATTCTCCTCCTTGTAGGTTTCTATTTGTTGGAATGAGTTGGTCTTTCCATCCATTTTGTGCACATCTTCTCATTTGAAAATCCTAATTTGATTTGTTTGTTTTTTCTTAAAATGAGCTTGGGATTTTTTTAGTATATTCTTTCGGAATCCTAAATTCATTTTAGATTTTTATTTTATACTCATATGATGGAATAATTGGTCTTCAAGGCTTTCCTAGGGATTTATTTTATACTCACTAGCCCCTTGCCACACGCTCACGCGTGTGCCAATTTGTTTTTTTTATTTTTTTATTTTTATAGTTTTTAGAATTAAGAAAATAAAAAATGGGTAGTTATTTTCCATAAAAGCAGGATCTATTATCTTATTTTGTTTTAAATTTTAATTTTTTAAATTGTGAATTTACCATATTATCCTCATTTAATTAATAATTTCAATTATTAATGTTTGAATTAACCAAGGGCATTTTCTGGTATTTTGAATGTTTCACCATTCTCTGCCTTTTGCTTTATATATATAGATACATATATATAGCATTTTGAATTTCATACACTAGTTTATGCTTTATCCATGTATTTTTGTAGATCAAATTAAAGTTGCAATTATGAACACACTTATAAACAGAAAACTTTGGTTTATGTAAAATTATCACCACAACACAACCAATTCTTTATGCTTATAAACAGAAAACTTTGGTTTATGTAAAATTATCACCACAACACAACGCACGAATTGTGTTGATCAAATGGATCATTCACTTGTTGCAATTATTCGATACAGATATAAACAGAAAAAATAGGGTTGAGCAAAGCACAATTCAACTCTAATCCAGTACCAAAGGAAAAAAGTTGTGAGCATATTGGATCATGGGATGGGAGAATCCAAACCTGCATCACTTTATCAATAATTTTTGTCACAATATACAACGATATTTTCTAATAAATCAATGACATAAATTACTAATGTATATATAATGCCAACTGATTAAATTATCTCAGTTACAATTCTCCATAAATTACAATGCAATTCCTGCTTTACCAATCTACACCCAATTTCCTTGAATGGTAGAGTTTGTCGATGTACAGAATTAGAGGCGTCGAAGCAGCAATGTAATTCTGCATTTGAACGATTGCTGAGTTCTCTGAAATAAACAAAGTGGAAGGCAATGTGGAGTTAATACAACTGTTGACTTATAACTATAAAAGTAAAAGCTTCTTTGAAACAAAGGAAAAAAGAAAGGGGCAAACAGAATCAATCCAAGGGTTTTTCCTCCCAACTTTTATTCCACAATCCATTGGCAAAGTGACATATATAGCCGGTACTAAGTGAGTGCTGAACATTTCAACTCTAGACTCAAATCATCTGAAATCAGAGTATCTTAATGACACAGATACACAATGTGAATTATGGAAAATTTGATATTAAAAGTTATATATGAAAGGAATGGTAGAAGTAAGACTAGATATAATTTTAGAAGACTCGAGTTTTAAAAGTTTTATCTAAACTGATGGAGAAGGTAGAAGCAAGACTAGATATCAAATTAGAAACCAAGCAAAGCCAAAACCAGGTAAGTAGGCCAATCCTTAGTTTTCAAACATTTCAAATTAGCACATTTCAATAAAGCTCCACTCAAACTGATCAAAAGGTCGAACGGGGTGTGTAGAGGTTTAAAAATGAAACCTCAGCTCCAGCTCTCATCGTGGTACAAAATGTCAAAATTTAACTCTTATTGCAGCCAAATTCTTTGTTGAGATTTATAAGATAAGAAACAAATGTAATACTCTTTTCATTCACTCACCATCTTCATTGAGTTTATGTAATAGTTGTTCTTTAGTAGGAAGTGCATACATCCCTGCAGCAACAGCTTTCCGGATGACCCACCCATGGTGGGGAGCAAACACCTGTGCATAAGCCTTGGAAGCAGGATCCTTCAAGGAATTTCCCCTCCAAATGAAAATAAAGAAATATTAATACTTTAACCACATCATAGGAACTTCGGCATCCAAATAATTTTGTAGGAAATTCCACTTCGACCCCTTAGCTGGAGCGAATTTCACTTTGGTTTATGATATTTCAATGTAAATAATTTATACGTACCCTATTACATTGTAGCAATGCTAACTCTGTTTAATGTCTATGTTAAATTAAACATATCAGTCACCACACGGTCACCATTTAAACCAATTTCAGGGAAGCAAGTAAATGAAAAATACATTCTCTCCTAAAACAACTAGAAACAACAAATGAGATGCAGCAAAGGAAGGCATCCATGTAAGATTGTACAACTGCTGCAGCTGCTTGAGCGAGAATATATTTTTCATCTCAATTCTACCCTTACATTGGCTTAAATAGTGGTCAGAGGTCACTAATCTGTCTCATCTAACGCAAAAATTGAAGGAATGACTAACATTTGCAGACTTGCAGTGGTACAGTGTGCACAAGTTTTGGGTATAAATACACAGAATTGAACCAAAATGAAACTTTATGGTACAAAGTGTGATTTTTGACTGAAACGTAAAATACATTTAGCATTTTCCATGGGCAAATAATCCCAATAAACTTTGTACTAGAATGCATGTTTTCCTCAGATGAAGCTCACCATTTGAAATCAGCACCTTCTCTTTTCGATGCAATACATATACAATGAAATTGGAAATGAACAAGCAAACAGTCCAACTATAATGCAAAGAAATAGTAGTTTAAAATACGTACTTGGTGACTATAATTTGCTCGAAGAGTACCCTAACCATGTCGAGCCCACGCTTCACTCTCAGCAAATTCCTCGAATGACTACCGGCTTTTCTCACGCGATCCCCTTCGATATCGCGGTCGAGCAAAACCGGTAAGGTCGAGATTGAATTCGACGCCTCCGCGAGATCATGGACCTGTTACCATCCAGAAATCGATCAAATTCAAACGGAAAAGTTCCAGATTTTGATTCGAGTTCATTTCGTTGATTTTCCCGGGTACCAAACGGAAAATTGAAATTACGTACCTTGGCGACGTAGTCTATCTCGGCGAACTTGAAGGCGATGCCCAAGCATCCGAACAGAGGCGACACCAGAGAGCACGCGCTGGAGAACGGCGCGACCTCGATTTCTGCTGTTTGGGAGTTTACGGCTGCCTCGAGCTCTTTGAATGCCTCCGATATTTTCCTCAGAGGCGTCTCATTCGCCATTGTAGAGTCTCTCTCTCCTGTTTCTCTCTCTGTCAAAGTTTCTCTGTTAAGTCTCTTGCTTTTTGTGCCGCGAATGTTCGTTCCTTTGCAGCAAATAATATCAACGCAGCGACGACGACGCAACTGAATAAATTTGGGGCTGTTTGGATACGTGTCGAAGTCTATGCTCCAGCTCGGATAAGAAATGATCTCTCCTTTTTACAACTTTACCATCGATATGTCACGTCGTCCCATAATGATGATTATTATTATTTTTTTGGTTGGTTTAGTTTAATAAACTTATTAGTTTGTTTAGTTTAATATTTATAATTAAGTAATATCTTAGCCTTATTTAATTAGTGAATAATTAGTATTTTAATATTTTAATTAATTTCATATATTACATAATAAATAGTAATTAATTATCTTTAATAATTGTGTGGACTATAAAATTATTTTTAATCTATGAAATTATTTTAAAATTTGTTTCAATGATTTAAAAACCTATAACATTATTTTAGTATTCCAAAAATGAATTTTACCCTCCAAACCCTAAATCCAAGTCTCGAACCAAAACATTAGCTTCCGAACTTATCCGACTGTGCCCATCCCTAAACAAATCACTTGTTAAAATCCACCTAAAGGCACATTCAACTAGCTAGGGTTAGGTTCGGTTATGTCGTACTAACTGTATATTGAGATCGAAATCTTAATTGTAAAACTTTAGGTCAAGTTACGTGAGTATCCAAGCCTAATCGAGTCAAAAATGCCCATAGTAGGCTAGTGGTTAGGGTTCGAGCCTTGAGATAGGTTTTGGAACAAGTTCAGAAGTTAGGGTTTTCGGTTTGAGACTTAGATTTATGGTTTGGAGGCTCAAATCCATTTTTAGAATACTAAAATAATTTTCTACGATTTTTAAATAATTTAAAAAAATTTAAAAATATATTCAAAAATAAAAAATAATTTTAAAGTCCACAAAATTATTTAAGAGAAGTAAATATAATTAAAATACTTAAATACCAATTATTCACTAAATTAATAATAATATAATTAAATAAGGTTAAGATATTACTTAATTGCAAATACTAAACTAAAAAAACTAATTTTGTATTAAAAAATAAAAAAACAAAGTGCACACGAATAAATTAAAATAATTAATTACTATTTATTAAGTAATTCATGAAATTATTAAAATATTTAAATAATAAATATTCATTAAATAAATAATAATTAAAACATAATTACAAATTAAAGTAATTAAAAATTTAAGGTATTACTTAATTACATATATTAAATTAGAGAAGCTAATTTTTTATATTTTTTTATTAAAAAAAAAACTCTCCAAACGAATATTCGTTGGCATAGACATATACGGGCAAAAATTTGCCGATTAGGCCTCTTCCGACAAAATTCATCAACATAGACATATGCCAGCAAAAATTCGTCGAGAGAAGTCTAATCCGACAAATTTTCGCCAGCATAGACCTGTGCTGACAAAATTTCGTTGGGACATGTGTTTCTTTAGGTCAATAATTTTTTTTTCTATTTTGTAATTAAATAATATCTTAGCCTTGTTTAATTACTTTCATTAATAATTAAAAAAGACTAAGATATTACTTAATTACATATATTAAATTAAAAAGTTGTCTAAAAAAAAACTAAAGAAGCTAATTTTATATTCCAAAAATGGATTTTAGCCTCCAAAACCCTAAATCCAAGTCACAACGTGATTCGATAATATTAACTACTTCTTGGAGTTTGAATGAAATACATTAACTTGTGTCCTACATTGGAAAAAACAAGAGAAAATCTCAACTCCTTATAAAATAAGAGTCTTCCCACATGTGCTATATGGAAGGTGGACCTAATGGAGTGGAACTTGGGCTTCACCTTTTGATTGGGCTTGGGATTATATCTACATAATAATCATAGACTAGGTCTATTTGTATTATTGTATCCTGATGAACTTTGATGGGATAGACTTACCCGAAGAATATGTGTTGCTATCCAACGGTGGGTGACCACAATCTCCAACGATGGGTGACCACAATCTCTTTGACTCCTGTGGTCCAAGAGATCGGGACTGGCCTTATTTAATTGCTTTAATTAGTAATTAGCTTTAAGTTATTAAATTTTAGTGAATAATTAGTATTTAAATATTTTAATCAATTTCAGAAATTACTTAATAGATATTATTTAATTCTTTTAAACTATATTGTGGACTTTTTAAAATTCTTTTTCATTTCCAAAAGTATTTTTAAAATAGTTAATATTATTTAAAAATCATAGAAAATTATTTTAAGTGCCCAAAAATGGATGTTCCAAAACCGTTCTCAAGTCTTGAACCCTAATTATAAGCCTACTCTAAGGCACTTTTGGCTCAATTAGGCTTGGATACTCGCATAACTTGACCTAGGTTTTACGATTAGATTCTTGATCTCAATATAGAGTTAGTACGACGTAGCCAGACCTAATCCTAGTTAGTTGAGTATGCCTTGAGGTAGATTTTTAACAAGTGGTTTGTTGTCAGAATCCCGACAAAATTTCATCGGGAAATATCAATCGAGACGCATATTCGCCAGGATAGGTCTATCCCGTCAAAGTTTGTCTGTAGACAAAAAGTTTGCCAGGTAGGTCTATCCCGACAAAATTCGCCGAGACAAGTCAATGTTAAATCCGGTTACGTTGTACTAACCTAAGATTTAGATCGATACCTTAATCGTAAAGCCCTAGGTCAAGTTACATTATTCAATCCTAATTGAGTCCTAAGTGCCCTAAAATAGGTTTAGTGTTAGGGTTCGAGGCTTGGTGAATGGTTTTGGAACAATTTCGGAAAAGTTTGGAAGTTAGGTTGTTTTACTTGGATTTAGGGTTTGGAATACTAAAATAATTTTCTGGGATTTTTAAATAATTGAAACTATTTGAAAATAATTTTGGAAATTAAAATTAAATTTTGAAGTCCAAAAAATTATTTGAGATAATTAAATATAATTATTTACTATTTATGAAGTAATTTATGAATTTAATTAAAATATTTAAATACTAAGGATTCACTAAATAAATAATAAATAAAACATAATTACTAATTAAAGTAATTAAATAATGCTAAGATATTACTTAATTAAAAATATTAAACTAAAAAAACTAATTTTGTACAATTTTTTTTTTAAAAATATTGAGTAATTGATGAAATTAATTTAAATATTTAAATACTAATTATTCACTAAAGAAATAATAATTAAAATATAACTACTAATTAAATTAATTAAATAAGGCTAAGATATTACTTAATTATAAATATTAATTAAAGTAAGCAAACTAATTTGTATATAAAATAATAATAATTTGATGAAATAATAACTATGTTGTCATACTTTGAAGTTGAATCTTGTATTGAGATAAGAATAAGCTCATACAGTATAAGTATTTATGCTGCTACACTGTCTTGAACAATTCCAATTACAGAGATGGAGATTAAAAAAGAAAGAAAGAGAAGATAAAGAATGTTAGACCAAAAAGGAAAAAATAGAGAAGAATGTTTGTGGGTTTAGTAAATTCTGTCACTTTTGTGGTTTTGGTAAGAGCTTAAAAGGAAAATATATAATAAAGGAAAAGCTCAGAATAATTTATCCAAAGCAGACTGTACTTAGTTTTCACTAACCTATTTCCATTTCCAATTTCCAATTTCCAAGATCCATTTGACCTTTTCAACTCCGCAGAGAGCTGCACAGTGTTTTGAATGCAATACAGTTTCCGCCATTTTTTTTTAACATTTGCAAATTTTTTCTAGAAGACAACTTTTTTCCAATCATATTTTAATCCCCACATGGCATGGCCTGGCCTTTAGCCAATAGCTTTTCCATTTCTTAGCTCAGCGAAGAGTGCAGTGTCTCACTCACTCTATTGCTTTTTAGGTGCTTTTTTGGTGCCACGAAGCAGCGGACATTTCCAAGCCTGCTCTGAGCTCCTGCCAAAATAATCGAACCCTAGAAATGCTTTACAGTTTCGGATTCGGTTTTGTACCCCCCCAGATCTGAGACATTGTCCAGGTTAATATTTTTCTCTCTATCTGTGTGTTTATTTGTGTCTGTATGTGTGTGTGTGTGTGTTTGAATTTGTCCTTTGAGTTTCTTCTCTAAGTCCATTGTCCAGTTTCAATCGAACTGGGTGCTTGGGTATTTGCTAAGAATCTGCATTTTGTGCTAGATCCAAGTATGATCTTTCACTTACAAGAGCAGAGGTTTTGCTTCTGAAATGCTTTGTCATATGAAGTTTTAGTTGGATTACCCTTTAGTTAGTTGGTGAAAATTGGAGGTGAGGAATGACTCTGAGGCTTTGAGCTTAGTTGAGTAAACGGTGTAAATGTTTACAGAAGTCTTTCATTTTCTCCTATTTTTCTTTTCATTTTCCTCTGCATTTTCTTGGAAACCAAACACAGCGGCTCGAAAAACTTACTCGGCTTTGTTCACTGTTGTTGGAATGTAGCTTTCGGTTGGTGAACTAAAATGGAGGACAATTTAGTGCAATCAGGCGAAGACCCAGCTGAAAAACCCGGAATTCCAGAGAAACAGGCCTCTGTTCGTTCATCCGAAACTGCAAAAAGAGTTGCCAAAACTGTGAAACCTGGTTCTGCGGTTACATCAAAGGTCTCAGTTCCAACTAGTTCTTTTAGAAAGAAAGTAGACCCCAAAAGTGGTTTGGAACCTAGTTCGAGTGCCAACAAGTCAAGTGTAACTGTGTCTTCCCGGAGTTCAAATTCAGTTCCGGTAGCAAGGCGAAACAGCACTGGAGGTTTGCCTCAGAAGCCACCAGTCTCCACCACGAGACAGCAAAACAATGCTGCAGCTGCTCCAAGTGCAGTGAAAAAGACTACGGACACTGTAAGGCGGTCTCTCCCAGAACTTAGGAGGAGTTCATTGCCTTCAGCTGGCACTACTAAATCTTCAACTAGAACGAGTATTTCAGAGGTTAGAAAGTCGGTTCCAGGATCGCCATTAGACCGGAGCCTGAATAAATCAACTGGGTCTCAGGTGACTAAGCAAGAGACTGTCAGGAAACCTTCTGTCAAGCCAGCATTGTCTGTTTCATCTTCATCTTCATCTTCAAGAAGGGTGACGCCTTCATTGGACAGTAGTGCTAGCAGTGGAGTCAGGAAGTCAGTCTCAAAGGTTTCTTCCTCGTCAGCCCGATCTCCTACAGTTACTAGTGGACTGAGATCCGGGTCTTTGTCTTCTTCTCTGGATAGAAGTTCTAGTTTATCTGGACGTAGGAAAGCAGCAACTCCTGAAGGACGGGATTCTCGGCTTATTGTCCTTCCAAAGGTGGAAATCAAAGCTGGTGATGATCTGGTAAGCGTACTTACTATTTCTTTTACTGTGTCATCTTTTTATTGACCTTGTTAGGCTTTGAAGTGGTGCAAGTAGTCATTCATAATCTGAACTGTTTCAGCAATATATCTTTTGTCAAGTAGTTATTTCTTACTTACTATTTCTTTTACTGTGTCAGTCTCAATTTGATTGTGTATAGTTGTTATAAAAATAAGTAAATGTGATTGTGTATAGTAATTGACGACCAAGGAAACAGACCAATCTGTACATCTGAAGTGGAAGAGTTGCAATTTGATCCTTCCAAAATAAGAAAGAGTAAATAGAATATGGAAGTCCTTTATCTTTAAATGTTATTATAAAGTTCTCAGAGATGTCCTAGGCAAATTACAAGTGACTAAATGATAGAAATAGACTTTGAAAAGGCATTTGGAGAAAACCCTATAAAACACAACAATGGGCGGTCAATAACTATGATTTCCAGATATTGGTAGCTCATCACTTGGATTCAATGCTAAATTATGGTGACCTGCTATACGATACGAATAAAAACTTATGCATTGAATAGTCCTCCATGACTCTTTGTGGTATGTGTGCCTGTTATTCCACTTCATTCTCACATGCACTTCATTGGGTACCTTATTTGATTTGTATCCATCATCATCATCATCATGTTGTTTTATTTTCAATTGCATGTCTATTCCATGCTGTTGGAGATGAGTACTTGTAAAATGTTATCATATCTTCCATTCTGTACTTATTACTGCCCATATTACTCTTTGTAACAGAGGTTAGATCTTAGAGGTCACAGAGTTCGCAGTCTCAAGGCTAGTGGGTTGAACTTGTCACCAAATTTAGAGGTAAACTGATTTCTTATGTATGATTAGCTGTTTATTGAAGAGAGTTTTGCCATCTACCTAACTAGATGCCTTGTCAAATTCTTTTTTCGTCTACTTAAATGTTTTTCCTTTTAAGTGATTATAGTTGTTCCTTTAAATGATGCTCCTACTTGGCAGTTTGTTTATCTCAGAGACAATCTCTTGTCTATGTTGGAGGGAGTTGAAATACTGACACGAGTAAAGGTTTGTTAATTAGACTTAAAAGGTTTCCTTCCACATGTTCGAATATTTAGTAATCTACTAAATTACAAAGTTATTTATTTATTATTATGCACACAATAAGCATGTAAACCATGTTTGCAGATTTGCAAATAACTAGCTCTGTAATGGTTGATAGTACTTCTATTTTCAGGTTCTTGATTTGAGTTTCAATGATTTCAAAGGGCCTGGATTTGAACCTCTTGAAAATTGCAAAGTCTTACAGGTTTGTGTTTCATGTATATTAATCTTTGAGTTTCCATAAATCAAAGAATACAGATATCCATCTGTTAAGGTTCTGAAATTTTTAACATGTGTAGCAACTTTATCTTGCTGGAAATCAAATCACATCGCTTGCAAGCCTCCCTCAGCTCCCTAATTTGGAGGTAAGGCCCCGTGAATAGTTTTCAGTTGCTGATGTGCTATGGAAGTTTGCTATTTATATTGACTTCCTGGATTGGTCTTAGTGGTTATAATCTTAACATATAGTATGTATCTTGGGTTTCTTTTTCCTTGTATAGTTTCTCTCTGTTGCTCAAAATAAATTGAAGTTCCTTATGATGGCAAGTCAACCTCGACTACAGGTTTGTTGTTTTAGTACCATGCAACTTGTTGCTCTTTCCCCCGCCCCCAGTGTTTTAATCAAATACTTATGATTTACAACAGGTATTAGCTGCCAGCAAAAACAAAATTTCCACGCTGAAGGGTTTCCCATATTTACCAGTACTTGAGGTTAGTTTTGAAATGAGTGAAGACATTTCCCCCCAATTTGTCTTGTGTGGCTTGGCACATTTAATGTCATAGAGACTAGCTGTGGTGATTTATGGGTGAAATTCAGTGTGATTACATCGCATATTCACAGGAAAGGGATTTATCTGACTTATTGTCTTGTGCCACAGCATTTACGAGTGGAGGAGAATCCCATACTTAAAATGCCTCATCTGGAAGCAGCTTCCATTTTGCTTGTTGGTCCTACCTTGAAAAAGTTCAATGATAGAGGTATTTTGTAGAACAATTGTGGTTTGGTTTCGGCATCTCAACTTTGTTCACCTGTTCTCTGTTCTTACTTCCTCTCTCTCTCTCTCTCTCTCTCTCTCTCTCTCTCTCTCTGTGTGTATCTATATATATTATATTTATATATACTTTGGTATGTATATGAGCTTTTACCCTTTCTTTGTATCCTACTTCCCACTTTAATATTTTTATATCACTATAGTGTGTTCTTACAAGTTAATTTGAATATTTTCTAGATCTTTCCCGAGAAGAGGTAGCAATTGCAAAGCGTTATCCTGCACACACATCTTTGTGCATTAGAGATGGTTGGGAGTTTTGTCGTCCAGAGCATGCAACAGGTATGTACTTTAACTTCTTTAATTCTGTTATTTTGCAAATTCAGTTCCTTGCACAATCATTGTGTGCAGAGTTTATTTTGGTTTTGAATGGATAACTTACTGTCTTGCATAATTGCTTTTGGATATACGAGTTGCTTTTGATAAGGGGACTGGAATTGGGTTGGTTTATCATGTATTATGCTTCATAGAATCACAGTATATTCAAATGCATGAATAATGTTAGTCATGACTCATGAGCTGCTGGCATATGCCCTTGGAATGAACTTATAGTGTTGTGTGTGTATATATGTCTAAAGAGATGTACGTATTTTGGGATAGTTCTTTATAGGCTATATTTTATGATTGGAGTGCTGCTGTATTTTAGTTTCCATTTTGGCTGCTGTCATGTTATGTTTAGCCCTGTTTTGCAGTTGTAGTTGATACTTTAGTTAGACCAGTAAACAACTTGTCTCCTGTATTGTATTGTTCTTTTTACTAATGATAGTATGTTTCTATGAAAAAGTATTAAATGCGTCTCTTGTACAGACTCAACTTTTCGCTTTCTAGTTGAGCAATGGAAGGATCATTTGCCTCCAGGCTTCCTCGTCAAGGAGGCCTCTGTTGAGAAGCCATTTGAAGAAGATACTTGTCGCTGCCAGTTCACTTTTGTACAAGAAAACACTTTGGGAGTTGATCCACAATTAATCTTAAAGTACCAATGGTTTGTAGGAGAAAGAACTCCGTCCAATTTCACCATTATTCCTGATGCCACAAGAGAGGTAATTGAATCTTTCAGTATGTCCTATGTTTTTGTACTTTTGAGTGGCAATTGATTCTACTTCGAATCTTATTTTGAGCTGATAATGCCTTGAACATAGGTCTACTGGCCTAAGCATGAGGATATTGGTAAAATTTTGAAAGTGGAGTGTAGTCCGGTATTAGGAGAAATGGAGTACCCTTCTATTTTTGCTATATCTTCACCAGTTTCACCAGGTAAATTTTGTATATTTTTCATTGGAAATAAACAGCTTAATTTATAAATTCCTCCTGTTGTACTTTTTTCCAGGATGTAAGTCTGAAATCTTCTCATCTGTTAGCTGTAGAACACTGGAATTTGTCTTTGCAGATTCACTTATTTGCATGAAAGCATAAAATTGTGCATGTATTGAGAGAAGATAATGTCATTTGAATATGGAGATAAGTTACAAACATAGTGGCTGTTATGCAGTCTGTCTAACAAATAATTCCTTGCGGACAGCATGATTGCCAACAAAGTGAGAAAGAAGTCTACTTCAATACATTTTGACATTGATAAATACAGTTGAAAGGAGAAACATATAACCTTGACTACGTAGTACATGCGTTGTCTTAGTTTCTTTCATTGATGTATTGCTGGGTAGTGTAGATTGGGGATAATGTAATATACAAAAAGAAATTCTATATTTTGCCATATTTTGCAACTATATTTCCATGTTAAAAATTCATCTTGAAGCATGCTTGCTTATTGGTATAGTTTTATATGGTGCAAGGAACTCTTTTCATTCTACTGATTATTCTCTTGCGCAGGAAGTGGAATTCCCAAGGTTGTGAATCTTGATGTTCGTGGAGATCTGGTGGAGGGAAATACTATTAAAGGCCATGCAGAGGTTGCGTGGTGCGGCGGCACTCCAGGGAAAGGTGTTTCTAGGTGAGACTACCTCTTGAAATGGTTTATGTACATGTATACATAGACAACTGTGGATATCCCTAGCTTGATATACATTTTTGGCCAATTCCAAAGTAGCTTAAGATTTTCGGTATAGTGATACTTTAACATGGTATTAGGGCTCTATTTGTCTTGTGTTCCCAACCTCTCATCTTCCACCCCACCAGTTATTTTCTAACTTTATATACTGCAGGGTAGGGTTGCACACATATGTTTCTCTGTTTGTCTCTCCACATATAGGATGAGGCTGCAAATCAAGAGAGTTTTAGCTTGATATGCATTGTTGGTCTATTCCTTAAGCTTTTGGTGTAAAATGGTAGTCTAGCATATGTACACGTATATGTATTATGCTTTTTCCTGTACAAGAAAATAAAATAACAAAAACATCCATCATATTTTTCAGTTGGTTGAGGAGAAAATGGAACAGCAGTCCTGTGGTTATTGCTGGAGCTGAAGATGAGGAGTACAGACTGACCATAGATGATATTGATTCAAGTTTGGTTTTTATGTACACACCAGTGACAGAAGAAGGTGCCAAAGGAGAACCTCATTATAAATACACCGATTTTGTAAAATCAGGTACGTAAGTCATACAACTCTTGTGAAGACAGTGTACATAACTTTTGCAGTATGACCATGTCAAATATACAATTACATTGCCTTGCTTAGTTGGACAAGTTACTTCTTATGCCTTTGCATTTTTTTTTAACACAAACATGAATTAATATCAATTTGTTTTTCCATCCTGTGTGTTGGAATTAGTGTTGGAGCTGCTGTCTTAAATCTTTATCTGGTGTATGTTTGTTAAACATCTCCAGTGCAGATTATTTATTTTTATAAGAACTGGTTCAGGTTAAACTGTAGCATTTGTTTCCATGGTTTATAATAGATTCAATGAGGCAGTTTTCTCCCTTCTTTATTCACTGCATTTTCTGTTAGTTCCAAAATAATATGGTTGGGATATTAATTATTCATGTTCATTGGTGGCAGCCCCTCCATCAGTCAATAATGTTCACATTGTTGGAGATGTTGTTGAAGGCAGTACCATCAGAGGAGTTGGTGATTACTTTGGAGGAAGAGAGGGTCCCAGCAAGTTTGAATGGTTATGTGAGCATAGGGACACTGGGTTAGTATACTCTAGTCATATGTTGCCATGCTCCAGTGGAGCACAAATATGCTTTCCTAATTTGGTTTTTGGTCATATTTCTCCATGTGGGTTCCTCTTAATTTTGTTCCCTAGATCCTTTTTCAATTTTTCCCTCTTATTATTATTATTTATTTATTTCTATGTGTACTTTTCTCCTGATCTATTGAACTTAATTTGCACACTTGAGCTTCCCACACCCCCTTATTTTTTCTAATGGCTTTCCTTGACAGAGACTTCGTTTTGGTATCAACTGGTACATCTGAGTATACTTTGACCAAGGAAGATGTTGGCCATCGCTTGGCTTTTGTATTTATACCTATTAATTTTGAAGGTTAAATACAATTATCTTTTCTTTAGGAACATTCTATATGCAGTAACAGGGCGGCTTACTCATGAATTTTCATTTAACATTATGTTGGTGCTTGTTTCTTTAGGCCACGAAGGGGAGACTGTTTCAATACTGTCTGATGTGGTGAAGCAAGGTATTTTGAATAATGTCAACAATCTTAAAGCTAAATTTGGTTTATGTTATTGAGAAAAAAAACAAGCGTTCTTTAAGTTGCTGTCATTTTCCTAGTGGAACTCTTCTGGCTGTTTATTATTGTTGATTACTGTGATGCATACGGTTGGACCATGCTTCTAATTTGGTTTTATGATGTTGGCATGCTGTTACTGACTTCCTGTTGTTTTAATATTTTTTTCTTTGCCCAATTCCAGCGCCTCCAAAGGTAATAAATTTGAAGATAATTGGTGATCTAAGGGAGAACAGTAAGATTACTGCAACTGGTACTGTCACCGGAGGAACTGAAGGGTCTAGCAGAGTACAGTGGTATAAAACAAGTTCTTCTATTTTGGATGGTGAGAAAGGTCTTGAAGTGTTGAGCACATCCAAGATTGCAAAGGTCTGCGATCCTATATTCTTTGAACATATGAATTCAATAATCCTTAAATTGAAAGCTTTCATATGTGATGCAAATTGTCCATTGATGGTACCTCTGTTTAGGCGTTTCGCATACCCTTAGGAGCTGTTGGCTATTACATTGTTGCAAAATTTACTCCTATGACTCCAGACGGTGAATCTGGTGAACCAGCATATGTTGTATCAGATAGAGCAGTTGAGAGTAAGTAAATCTACTTTGCATGTCCTTGTGTGTATATAAGTATTTAAAATGTCAGCCAATAAGCTGAAATATCAGCCTATATTTAGGCTTTTTGGCACCACTATATATAAAGAGTGGTGGAAGGTGTAACCTTCCCCTTATCATCGAAATGTCTGCGGCATTCTACCACAATTATGGCATTTCACTGTCTTCGTGAAAACTGCCCTTGGTTTCGTGAAATTTTCGGTACTTTCACAGAAATTTTAGTAAATCAATATGCATGTTTTATAAAACTTTTCAAACCCAGCCCCTGATTTCAATGTCTGGATTTGAAGCAGCTGCAATTTTGATAAGAAGCAAGTTACTTACTATCACCGCCCATTATTGAAGCCCTAATTCTGTTTGTGTATAACTAACTCGCATCCTGCTTCTTGCAGCTCTGCCTCCAAGCTTGAATTTCTTATCGATTACTGGTGATTACACTGAAGGTGAAATATTGACGGCATCATATGGTTACATTGGTGGTCATGAAGGAAAAAGTATCTATAGCTGGTATCTTCATGAGGTATATACACCTTTATCAAAGTTATGGAACACCTGATGTAATGCTTGATCTATTGGAGGCCTGATAACTGTCTTTCATATTTTGAACTGATTTATTTACCCAGAAAGGAGAGAGAATATATTACAGTAGGTTGCATATACACTTTTTGCATTGGGTTCCAGTACCAGTACACATATCCAAAATGTTAGATGTAGATAATATTTTGTCTTCTGTAGGACAGGTAACACAGACATTCTAGACTAGTATCCCATATTTCTGGATAGAGAAATAACAGAATCTTCAATGAAATGAGGGAGGAAATGGATTTCATATAGGAAAGGAAGAGGTTGTTTTATGTCCTTATGGGTAACATCAAAGAATTTCAGGGGTCACCTTAATCAGTCTTGATTGGCGGAGTTATGAACTAGTTTATAATGGTTTTCTAGTAATTTTCTGCGTAACCTTTTGTGGTCATAGATGAAACCTTGTCCATCTTTTCCTGAACTCCTTTTTCTTATACCATAGCATGTAAGGTCACCTTTGTTTTAGTGCTGAGCAGAATGCTAGGTGATATACGGAGGACCAACGCTTATAATTAGTTGTTTTCCTGGGAATCAACAGGTTGAAACTGACTCTGGATCTCTAATACCTGAGGTTGACGGGATTCTTCAGTATCGTATAGCAAAAGATGCAATTGGTAAATTCATTTCATTCCAATGTACCCCAGTGCGTGACGATGGGATTGTGGGTGAGCCAAGAACGTGCATGGGCCAGGAACGTGTTCGCCCTGGTAATTTTGTTCTCTTGTGTCATAACATTTGTTGTGGTGATTATTGCTTATGTTTGTTTTTGTTAAGTGGAAAACAACTATGTTGTACGTTGATCTCCTGTTGGTTTCAATTGAATGTGTGCAAATGCCATATAATTTTCGTTATGATAGATAGCTCTGCATGCTTATTTACATATTTTGTTGTCAAGTCATTCTTATGAAGCATTCTACTTGATAATTAGGGAGCCCTAGATTGCTTTCTCTACAAATCATTGGGAATGCCACTGAAGGAACTACACTTAGTGTTGACAAAAAATATTGGGGCGGTGAAGAGGGAGATTCAGTTTTCTACTGGTTCCGGGTAATTTCATTCAACTTTGTGCTGTTAGTAAGATATCTTCTCTTCTCAATTTGCAAACTGCTGGTTGGGTTCACAGAACCTCGTACATGTAATTTACATTATCGTAGAATGTCGCAATTCCTTGAAAAACCACTTTGTCTATGAGTTTATTTGCTTTGGTTGCTTTAGGTGCAATATTTGATTAAAGAAATGTGATGTATTTTTGGCAGACTACTTCAGATGGAACACAAACTGAAATTAGGGGTGCAACAACTGCTTCATACGTGCTCTCAATTGATGATATTGATTTCTTTATCTCAGTATCATGCGAGCCTGTCAGAAGTGACTGGGCTCGTGGTCCTACTGTTCTATCCGAACAAATTGGTCCTGTAATAGCTGGTAATGAGTTTATTTCTTGTAATCTTTACTCATAATGGTAGGATTCTAATAAGGTTTCTAGTTCTTTTTTTCCCGTTTCCCACTTTGAATTGCGTACTGGGCTGCCAGTAATGAATAATCTAGTCATATAAGCTTGATAGGCACATTGTGGTGCTGATTAATGCCTATTCATCTTTCCAGTATAAAATTATAAAATTGATATGGTGTTAAATTTTGAATTCGGATTGCAGGCCCCCCAACTTGTCGGTCTTTGGAGTTTCTTGGTTCAGTGATAGAAGGGCAACGTTTGAGCTTTATTGCTTCTTATAGTGGAGGGTCAGACTTCAATTTTTTTTTTCTTATTGTTATTATTAATATTTTTTCTCTTCAAATAAACGGAACTTTAGTGTTGTGACTGTTCCCACACTGGATGTCATTGTTTTTCATTCAGGGAGAAAGGAAATTGCTCCCATGAATGGTTTAGAGTGAAACGTAATGGTGTGAAGGAGAAATTGAGTACTCAGGGTGAGTTCTATAGAGTAATTAGATGAGACATATTTCACATCCATGGAAATTACATTTATATGGTACTTTTCTCTTGGCAGATTTTCTGGATTTGACCCTTGATGATGTGGGAACCTGTATTGAACTTGTTTACACTCCTATGCGCAAAGATGGGATGAGAGGGAATCCGAAGAAAATACAATCTGATGTGGTTGCTCCTGGTTAGTTAATTTATTATGAAGAATTCTGCAGTTTTGATGCAGTTTGGACTATCAATTGTTAAAATCTTTTAGGATGATGATTAATGTACCTCATTCTAGTCGTATTTCTCAACAGTGTCAAATAATTGAATGTCAAAAGATTTCAATAGAAAGCAGATTCTTCTTGAGCAATTTAATGATCATGAAAATAAGCAGGTTTATGTTTTGTTACTGAAAACATTTTCATTTTTACCGTCAAAATGTATTTACTGTATTCAACAGTAGTGTTACATAATTCAAAGCTAACCCAGTTCCATTTCCAACCAAAAATGCTTTTTCATGTTCCATATTTGCCAGAATAAAAAAGCGGAAAGCACAGGTAGTTTCCATAATGAAGCATTCCCTCAAAAACCTCCTCAATAGATTTGCCATAATTGGGATACCTTTTGGAATGGATAAAAGATTCTCTCTCTCTCTCTCTCTCTCTCTCTTATAAGATAAGGAATCAATTTTGTGCTTCTATTGTAGTTCTTTTAAAAATTCTACAATTCTTTTCTATGCTAGCAACTGATGAACATCAGGGTAATATTATAACTACTTAGCATTTTTAGAATTGATGCTGTAGCTTGCTGTTTATCTGGATATTTTCCTTGGAATGTACAATCTAACTTGGCCTTTAGTCTTCTAGTGTAATATACTGAATCACATCCATAATTTTACAAGTATCCATTTCTTTTGTTTTCATTTCATTTTAGAAAATACTATTTGATTCTTATTTAAACTTGACCAATGCAATTTATTGCTTCTTGCAACAGCTGATCCTGTAGGACTAGAGCTTGACATTCCTGATTGCTGCGAGGATGATAATTTAGTCCCAAGAAAAACATATTTTGGTGGAGAGGAAGGTGTTGGAGAATATATTTGGTACAGAACAAAGAATAAGCTGCATGGATCTGCATTGCTGGATATATCTAATGCATGTGAAGATGTTGTTATATGTGGTAAAACATTGTAAGTTCTGATACTGGGATGTGTTTTCTCATGTTTCAAAATCTGTTTTTCCATTTTTGAAAGGATGTATGTGAACGGTTTGCAAATGTGGCAGAACATACACGCCAGTACTTGAAGATGTTGGGGCTTATTTGGCCTTATATTGGCTCCCCACTCGTTCTGATGGCAAATGTGGAGAGGCACTAGTTGCAATTTGCAACTTTCCAGTTGCACCAGGTAACTAAGTTCTAAATCTTAATTTACATAATCATATGTTCATTTTCTCTGTACCTGCTATCTAATACTGTCAGCCTCTGGCTTAGGTTATACCAAGGCATTCATATATCCATTTCTTTTTGCTATCAAAGAAACACATCCTTTGATTTTTTATCTTGTTCGTTGACATCTGACATGTTTAGTGAATTAATGCTGCAGCTCTTCCTGTGGTTTCTAATGTTCGAGTGAAGGAGTTGGCTCTTGGTGTTTATTCTGGAGAAGGAGAGTACTTTGGCGGATATGAAGGATCAAGCCTGTTTAGCTGGTATAGAGAAACCAATGAAGGAACTATCGTTCTTATTAATGGGGCCAACTCTAACACTTATGAAGTCACTGATGCAGACTACAACTGCCGTTTATTGTTTGGGTAAAAGTTCTGTCTTGCTTCCTTTGGAGTCATGCAAAGTAGTCTTTTCTTGTTTACTTTTTTTGACTGGGGAGTAGATGGGGGTCAAGCAAAATACCATCTACTTGATAGTTTATGGAGTGTTTTTTTTTCCCGTAAGAAGGCTGAGACTTTTCATCAAAAATTGCTTGCCCCAAACAAAATAAAAAAGTTAAGCAAAAGAAGTATTGGTGTTCTGCCAGTCTTTACTTGAAAGCTGCCGCATTTTATTTGTTTGTCTTTATTAGAAAAAATTGTTAACATTGAATTACTTCCTGTACACAGTAAAGGAAAATCTTATTTTTGTAAAAGAGTGGTGTTAAAACTTCCTTGCAATGTTCCTACAAAAAAACAAATCATAACAATGTGGAGGAATGGAACAATGGGTGTTTCTACGATGAGGTGAAGGAAGTGGATTTGATTTGGGATAGAATTAGATTTTGTAGCTTCTCTCTGGGCGTCTTTGTGAAAAGCATCTTGTGGATGCTACCCAAATGAAGAACCAACTAATGAAGTGTGGCAAATCACTCATGATGAGTACTAGCAAGATTCTCTTAACATCAAAACTCTCAAACTTTTAAAAGTTTAGGAGACCTTCGTTCTCAATCTTGTCTGCATTGCTTTTTCATCCTACATAATCTTTACATGGGGCAAGAAACACAGATTTTGATAACTTTTTATAGTGCTCTCTACAATCATTCCCATACCTATCATATCCTTGGGAAGGAAACACATTCATTTATTGATCATTGACATACAGGATTTAACATTTGGGTTTTAAACTTTCCTACATCTAACAACTTGCATGTCAAATCTATTACTCAGTAGTTGCTTTTTTGTTTGTTATATATATGTATGCATGTAGAGTTTTTTGGATGAATATGTAGAAATATATATCCTAAGAAACTTTTCCATATGCATCTCATAGATACACACCAGTTCGTTCAGATTCGGTGGTTGGAGAACTGAGGTTGTCTGAGACGACTGACATTATTCTTCCAGGTAGAAAGTCCCTTTTGATCATACCAATGCTTCTGACCTTCAATATGTATTTGTGGACGTGCATTTTTTCCTTCGTCTGTTTTCTGGACTCTGGACATGTGTTGGAAAGGAAGAAAAAATTTCTGATCTGGATATGGTTTGTTATTTGTCTTACATGGTAAAGATTAAAAAAAACATTTTAAATTGAATTTGGATATGGCATTAACTTCCAGAGCTTCCAAGACTAGAAATGCTTGCTCTCACTGGAAAGGCAATCGAAGGTGATGTTCTTACAGTTGTTGAAGTGATCCCGGAGAGTGAGAATCAACAACTTGTATGGAACAAGTACAAGAAAGATGTCAGATATCAATGGTATGGTGTAATTTTCTGTAATCCACACCACGATTGCATTCAAATGTCTTCGCAGTACTGGCACTTTTAAGGGCTCAATATTTCATTGGGAGTTTCACTAAAACACCCAAAATGGGGGCTGAAATTATAAAAAAACCCAACACCCAAAACACTTTATAAACACACCCAAAACCCATCATTACACACACTCAAAACCCATTTATAAACACACCCAAAAAATATACAATTGTTGATTTTGGGGTTGATTTTGGGTGTGTTTCTATGTTTAAATAGTGTTTGGGTTTTTTTATAAATACATGTTTAGGATTGGGTTTATTTATAAATTTGTATATTTCATTCCTGTTCAATTGCAAAAAAGATTCAGAAATACATGCTATAAAAGTTAAACATGATGACAAATATACATGCTATAAAAGTTAAACATGATGACAAATTACATTTGCATTTGCATCGTTTGGACTTTTTGGCTTTCAGCTGGATATTTGATTCCTTTTTGGTTTTTGGTTTTTAGAGAGACATCCCTGAATCTGTTGCTTTATAAGGACTTATCTTAAATGGGAATTTCGACTTTTTACAACGATTTGGTAACATTTTGTTCTGATAATCAAATGGCTAGTTTTGAATCCTTTGATTTGCAAGTGGCATGCAGCTTTCTGTTCTCATCCAGGATTTCTAGTGTCATATAACTTTTAAACTTGAACATGCATCCAATTTATTGAAATTTTTTTAATTCTTGTTTCAAGTTTATTAGCTCTTACTATTTCATTTTGTTCATTATATGACACAAAGGGATGCTGCAGGTATTTTTCTTCAAAAGTGGGAGATGAAAAAACCTTTGAGCTATTACCCGCTCAGCATTCTTGCTCCTACAAGATGCGACTAGAAGATGTTGGACGGTGTCTAAAATGTGAATGCATTGTGACTGATGTGTTTGGAAGGTCAACTGAGCCTGTATATGCTGAAACTGGACCTATTTTACCAGGTATTTCCTTTCCAAACTCAAAGACTACACTCTTGGTTTTAAACGTAGTTATATTTCTTCCATCCATTAGTTTAGTCCTGCAGTTTGATGATTTTCCTGGGTTCCTAAAGCATATAAACTGGAGATTAATAAGAAAGGCTTTTAAGCCAATCTATTCATGAATTGAAATACAAAGCGTTTGGAAGTTGTTAAATTGACCTGGACTCCATATTATTGCTTCTGACCATATTCACTTTCTGAATGGATGGATGTAATAATATTGTTATTTCCTGTATTATGAAGCCTCATTCCTTCCATATATTTTATTTCTGTTTATCTGTAGGGATCCCTAGAATAGATAAGCTGGAGATTGAAGGGAGGGGTTTCCACACCAACTTATATGCTGTACGTGGCAATTATAGTGGAGGAAAGGAAGGCAAAAGTAGAATCCAGTGGCTCAGATCAATGGTTGGAAGTCCTGATCTTATCTCTATACCAGGTATAGTTAAGTCATTGAGTTTCTCTGTTATAACCTTAGGTGTACACATTGGTGACAAGATGACACATCTTCTCCTGAGAGTTCCAAGGAGGCTTTGTAGCTTACTATATATCTTTAGAAACTTATAATAATACTGTATTTGTTACCTGATTCACTTTTCCTTTCAACAATTCTTACAGCATTTCTTTGTGATGGTAAATACGCTAGCTAATATTTTGATTTCCTGAATAACATTAATTCTTTATAGGAACTTTCTGAATAACATTATCATATGATTTATTTTTCCACTGTGCAATACTTAAATGAAAAATTTAACTTGCAGGGGAGGTAGGGAGAATGTATGAGTCTAATGTTGACGATGTAGGGTACAGGCTTGTTGCCATTTACACTCCAGTAAGAGAGGATGGAGTTGAAGGGCAACCTGTTTCTGCATCAACAGAGCCGATTGCAGTTGGTAATTTAAGAATCTCATATATATTTCTCTCTCTCTCTCTCTCACTGTTTTTTGGGACCCATCTCTTATGACTTTTAATTAAAATAGACTGAATTGTTGTTGCAATAAAGCTTTCACAGGAAAAGAGAAATCATTTCTATGTTATTTCCAAAATCTTGTTCTTACAGTAGAGCAGGGGCCTGATTAATGAGTACTGCTACACCCACCAAAATTATCATCTAAATTTTGTAACCAAGTAATGTGCCACTGTTTCATTTCTTCAAATTCGGGCCAACTCTGGCATATCAACTTTGGTGACTCTAGCATTATTGCTAGCTTAATACTAGACATAAATGAACCCCTAAACTACTCCTTTTATCACTTCTTAGGTCTCTAGAAACATTTAATAACTCTTGTATATTTTTTATGCTACTCATTAATTCCTTTAGATCATAATTATTGCTTCCATGGGAACTAGGAAACACTCTTGGACTATTTGACTAACTTTAGACATTTCACTATCCGTTTTCTGCATCACAAGTTCATTAGTAGTGTTTTTAAACTTTTTCTACCTCTAATGTTGTCCAATATTATTTTTCCTTGCTCAGCTTTTCTGCTCTTGCATGTGGGAGTCTGATATCTTCTTACCAATTCTAGCCTGAGAAAGTTGTGTTCAAATCTATAAGAACCCAAATTTATAAATTTTGCGTTGATTGTCATGCAGAGCCTGATGTTCTTAAAGAAGTGAAGCAGAAGCTTGATCTTGGATCTGTGAAGTTTGAGGTATGGGATTGTCTTTAATGTAGTATTTTAGACTTATTTGTCGTGAAAACCATTTCTAACCACACTTAACGTATTTGGTACAGACATTGTGTGACAAGGACCAATCTATGAAAAAGGTTGCCATTTAATATTCTCTTTCTACATCTGTAATTAATCTGCTCTCTGTTAGAATGCTTAAAAATTTTGTTTGACTATTTGTTATTATTCTTATTGCAGGCTCCTGCAGTGGGAAGTCTTGAGAGAAGAATCCTTGAAGTCAATAGAAAAAGAGTCAAGGTCGTAAAGCCTGGTTCTAAGACTTCTTTCCCAACCACTGAAATTCGTGGAAGTTATGCGCCTCCGTTTCATGTAAGTTTTTGTTACTAACTTTCTATACATGCTTCTAATCCAGTTTGCTTTTCAAATTGTTAGATGTTTGGAATGTTGACCCCCCAGGGCACATTGTTGTTGTTCAACATTGTTGAAATTCTAGATCATAATCATATGAAAATGTTAATATTTTGGATAGGGCTGATCTTTTATCTAGAAATTCATCATGCTCCATTTGGTGTTGACCACATCTGTAATATAAAAAGGATCTAGAATTTTATTACGTTGTTTCTGTATTTCAAAAGTCCCCACTTGATAGTTCTACTTTTTCTTTGTTGGAATATAATAATGCAATAAAAGAGTTTTTTTGGATGAACTTGTTTTCACCATTCACCTTCAGTTCTACAAAACATAGGCATGTTGATCAGATTCCTTATACAGTTGACGACGTATTGGGAGAAATTGTCCCATTCTACTTAGATTTCTCCCCTACCTATAATTTGGCTAGATGGCTGGATTTCTGGAGGGGGACTAATCTATCACGCTTTTTTTAAAAAACTTCTTTCGGTTCCTTTTCTTTTTCCCTCTTGCTTTTTTGCATTATATTCCTATATACTAGAAACTCAAAGGTGGAGGGTGTACAGGTGGAGCTGTTTCGAAATGACCAGCATCGTCTCAAAATCGTAGTGGACAGTGAGAATGAGGTAGACTTAATGGTGCAGTCTAGGCATCTTCGAGATGTTATTGTGCTCGTGATCAGAGGCCTTGCTCAGAGATTCAATAGTACATCCCTCAATACTCTCCTAAAAATAGAGACATAATATGTAAGGTGAACCTGCACCAGTGTGGTAGGCTATATCAATCCGAGTGTTTTTGAGTGAGCAAGTGATCCCATCTCTCTTTCTATTCCCCCCATTTTTTTTTTCCCTTAATTCATGATTACTATGCCTGTGTATGTCTGAAAAAAAAAAGAAAAAAAAAGATGTGCAGTGGTCAAGGGATTACAAGTGTCACAATTATTGTATATTATAACATTGATGATAATGTCGACATTATTCAATTAATGATAGTATTATTATTTGGTTGTCCTTTTTCAGAAGGTTAATATTATTAGGTTGATTGCATAAAATATCGAATTGTTTCGCGTGTATTTTGATTCTCCCATAGCTAAAGGCTGGGCAGCTTTACTGTGAACTTCACTCATAAGCAAATGCCTGCTGCTGTCTGATAGCTGATGTAAAAAGTGGTTGGTGACTAGAAGGACAACCATATTACTTGCAACAAATTTGAAATTTAACGTTGAAAGGGTTTATATAAATTTAGCACAAACATCCAACAAAACTACTACCAGACGCAATTGCCCTATATTATTTGAAACCATTAATAGAACCAAAAGATCGTATTCAGAGCGTAAACTTGAAAAAACAAATATGGGTATGAACATTGGAAACTTGCAATGTTCAACTTTGTGTACAATATCCCTGAATGGAAAAAGGAAAAGATACAAAAAAGAATAGTGAATTGAGTTCTGGACCTGTACAGAAACACTACAAGAAGAGGATGGCTTTGCTAGCATCTCTCATATTCTCAGCCTACTCCAGTGGTTTAGCTAGTCCCAGCCTCCATGTTGGTTGCTTGACTAGCTTGACTAGCTTGAGCTTCTACTCTATCAGTCTCCCTTGCTGCATCATATGAAGCATGCAGTGCGACGAATATATAGTAGACGAGCAAAACTAACGTCCAAATTGCGAATCTTATGAATGAAGGTACATCAATAGAACCCAAGATGAAAACATTGAATGCAATGCTAGCTGATGGCAACCAAGGAACCAATGGCACCCCCCACAGTTTAGGTTTCTTTGCTTGTTTGAGGGTCAATTGCAAGCCTAAAGTGGCAGCAAACCAAATTACGCCTGTCACGACGTAGCCAATCCAACCCTGGCTAAGCACCCAATAAACAGCAGTAGCAATCGATGATCCTACGAT
The DNA here is from genome assembly GCF_965620075.1 of Prunus avium. Lineage (NCBI taxonomy): Eukaryota > Viridiplantae > Streptophyta > Magnoliopsida > Rosales > Rosaceae > Prunus > Prunus avium. The sequence goes on from NC_142287.1 coordinate 32,562,030, forward strand.
TAATGTCAAGAATACAATGAGCTTGTTTCTGTCAGAAGTTGATGTTTCACCAGTAACGTAGTATCGTCTTACAATCAGTGCTAAGGAAACAAGGGAAAAGATGAACAGGGTTGATATAGACAGAAGGTTTGCCAGGACATCAAGGCTTGTGAAGAGGGCAACAAGGGAGTTTGCAACGGTCATAATAACCGTGGCATTCACAGGTGTGCCAGTTTTCGGGTGGATGGATGCCAGGATTGGTGGTGCCATGTGGGTGCGTCCAATGTGAGTGAAATACCGAGCTTGAGCGATGAGGTTGGCTAGCAGGACTGTTGTCATGCCTTTAATTGCTCCCAGAGCAACAATGTACTTTGCCCAATTCATACCTGCAGCTTGAAAGGCCATGGTGAATGAGGCATCAGCATCAATTTGGCTGTATGGCTGCATCAGGCACAACGTAGCTGAGAGGACGCAATAAGTTGCTATGGTAACCAACATTGAGCCAATCAGCCCAATTGGGATATCTCTACCAGGGTTTTTAATCTCCTCCCCCAAGGTTGCCACACCATCAAATCCTACATAAGCAAAGAAGAGAACAGCTGAAGCTTTCAAGACACCGCGGAAGCCAAATGGTAAAAAGTTTGTGGTGAAATTAGCAGGGTTGGCCTTGGTCATGCCGGTGATGAAGATGAAAACCAAAACCACCAGATGGACGATAGTTGTAACCGAATTGAATCTAGACGAGGCCTTAATGCTCAAGGCTGCACCAATGCAAACCAAAATGGAGATAAAGACGGCGATCGGGTCTAAATGGTTGAAGTTGTCGGCAAGGGCTGGCACGTTGATTCGAAAATCGTTGGGATTGTGATTGCACAATGTAGCAAAGTATGAGGTCCATGACCTAGCCACACTAGCACCTGCTACTACATACTCAAAAAGGATGTTTCCAGCAGCAATATAGGCCACAAAATCACCAAGTTCTACTCTAAGATAGGAAAATGAGCCTCCAGCCACAGGGAGTTCCACTGAGAACTCAGTGTAGCACAGCACTGATAGTAGTGCAGAAACACCTGATATGAAATAAGAGATTACCACTGCAGGGCCAGCATCGTTCCTAGCTGCCTGACCGGTTAGCACGAAAATTCCTGCCCCCATGACTGCTCCAATGCCGAACCAAATGAGATCCCACCAATTGAGGGTTTTCTTCATCTGATTGTCGCTACGTGCACGCATTTGTTCAAGCTCCTGGTGGTCCATGGACCGTGCCAGGATACGGTCTGTAAGCCTTGTTTTTGTGTTGGCCAGTGCATGAACATAGTTTCCCCAGCTCTTGAATGACTCCTCTGGCAAAAAATCTTCCTTGCTGCAAAAGCAACTTCTTTTCTTGATCCCATTGCCCTGTCCACCACCAGCAGCTTCAATGCCAGTCACCATTTTTGTTGCCTAGCAACTAAATTGATTTGTAATAACATTAGACAAAAAGATTAATGTAACTAGAACTTAGAAGAATGTATTCTCTTCAGTGGCAGTCACCATTTTTGCTGCCCTCAAACTGAATTGAGTGTAATAACAATTAGATAAAAAGATTAATATAAATAGAACTCAGAACTTAGAAGAATGTTTCCTTCCAAAAAGGTATGTATATATGCAATATATTATTGATCAATTAATTATCTTTAAAGACAAATAAAAAGGCTAAAACATTGGAATGGATATGTGCATCATTTTTGGTTCCAGGGTTAATTCCCACCATAACAAAGAGATATCTTTGGGTGAACAACGGATCCTTCCTAAGATAACAAATAAGATCTCAAATGCTATAATAGAATCAGTCAACTAACAAGATTCAATCCTCATTAACCGTTAACTGTTAACCGTTTAAGCCAAAAGTAAGAATTAAAATGTTGGAATTAGATTCTAATAGTTATCCAAACGAAAATTGGAATTAGAATCATTTGAAATAAACATTCCGATCTTTTCTGGCTTCGATTTGAAATGATGATATATACAAATGAATCATTTGAAATAAGCATTCCAAATTGTATGTCTTTTTAGTTTCCTCCAATATTTTATCTTCTCTGTCTTTTCCGTAATTATTTTGGGATAATATTAAGTTTGTTGAAACATGAAATCTCACCCATCTTTGGACTTGATTTGTCAAGATATATATAACATGTGAATAATCATGCCCCAAACACTCACACAAATATGCCCTACACCCACCATTATCATCCTCATGACATTTTCTACATATTTTTGTATTAAAAAAAAAAAACTGTTTTAGATGAGGGAATTGTTGTTGAATTAGCTCTAATCGTTGAAACTGTACAATGGTTTACAAATTTAACACCCCAATTTCTTCTTACTATGTTTTAAAATAGAAAATTAATTAATTGGGAGTTAAACTTTGTTTTACTCCCATGAGAGAAATATCAAGTTTCAGAGCCTTGTCTTGCAACAATATTTAAGCACAGAGCCACCATAGAAAAACCCCATTATGTTTGTCTATCCTCAGGATAGAGAAGCCACCAAAACAACTTTTATTTAAATACTGGGAATTTTAACGAGGATTACTTCCCCTCAAACTTGGTATATATAAAAAGTACTACTATTAAATAATGGTATCAATAATAGTGATAATTAAGGATTTGCCAACTCAGATAATAGAAAAATTCCATAACCAAAATAAATAACTAGTTATATCCATCAATGTGACGATTATAATTTATATAGTTGTGTTCATATTAAAAAACTATCATAAGATGTACGTACAATGGATAACCAAAATTGTTAATCCACAATCCAAACTTGACAATCACGAACAAGGGCATAATCTTAATTAAAAGATTCATGGCCTCCACAGGGTAAAAAAAGAGCAAAAATACAAAAACAAAGACATAAAGCGACATGCTCCTCAGCAACAACAACGTGTGGGATCTGAGACAGAAAACAACAATAAATTTATGTATATAAGTGTTAAGATCGTAGTCTTTGCATTTCTTGTGTATTAATTTATGTATGATTACAAATTTTGACCGTCAACTACGCTATCAGACAATTTCCACAATTTACTGTTATATTATTTATTGAGAAGAGGAAGAAGAAGAGGAAGAAAGAAAATCAAACTGCATGCAGTAGTTTTTTCCTTTTCATCCACCTCAAAGGCTGACTGGTAGAAATTCCCAAATTTTCACCCTCTTAAGACCTCAAAAACTAAGAAAACCAACTGGACCTAGATTCAAACATAGAGCAGGAAAAAGCTTTGGATTTGCATGCGGTTGAATGCAAAACCAGATTTAGATTCTGGAGCAGTGATGAAACATTAAAATAATAACTTTAAAATGGTACCAGAAAAATAAAAATAAAAACGTACCCTTTGGAGGCTAGGCTAGGCTAGGCTAGGCAAGAGCAGGTTACACCAAATATGAGGTTTGATTTGAGGAGCGTTAGAGAAGAAGAAAAAAACCTAGAAATCAATCTGTCTGGTTGAAATAAAAAGACATTGGAGAAATCGAAAAGGCAAGAGAAGAGCTAGGCTAGCTGTACTCTCTGCATTTACTATTACCATATTTGTATTAATTGCTCAATCAATGGATGGTATTTATTTCATGGTAAATCAAATAATATTTGCCTTCCAAATTAGTATACAAATTATTTATTTACTTGGTAACAAAGTCTTACTATATAAATCCGGATAAATTCATGCATGTAAAAACAATAAATATGACATGAAATCTATGTATTTCTTTTTTGTTTACAGTTTTGTTAAAGGACTAAAACACCCTCAAAGTAGTTCTTTCATCATGCTCTCTCTGTGAGAGAGTTGAAAAGCAATCAGTTTTTTTTATATATAATATTTAATGGAGGAAAACAGAAGAAACAAATCTCTTCCTCTCTCTCTAGTTCCTTGGAAGAAAAAGTTCATGGAGAAAGAAACCTGTGAAGAAACAATTATAAATACTACTTAAATCATACTTATGAACAACATTAATGTAAATCACATCTCTAATACAGATAAGTCTAATCATCTCCATAACTGATATGATTCAACAAGCAAAAGAGGTAAAAGAGAAACATCTTCCTATCTTTAGGACCAACCCCTTCCTTCTTTCCTTCTTGTCGAACAGCAATATCACACACAAACATTTCTTTCACACATTCAACAAACACTTTCTTAACTAGCAGGATGTGCAGAGGTATTGCTGCCACTTTTGCCGTCTAACCCGGAGTCTCTTGCTGCTGAGGGAGCATAAACCTCTGCAGCTTCAGCCTTCTTCAACTCAAGATTTGTACCGGCCTCCAACCGCTTCGCTAGGGAGTCCTTTGCTGTGTCATAAGAAGCATGCAATCCAAAGAAAAAGTAGTAAACCAGGATGATCACAGTCCACACTGCAAACCTTATGAATGAGACATGATCGATTGACCCAAGTAGGAAAATGTTGATGGCAACTGATAGAGATGGCAACCACGGCACCAATGGCACCCCCCAAAGTTTAGGGTTCCTTGCTTGTGGGACAAGTATCCAAATCCCCAAAGTACCCAAGAACCAAAGAGGCGCGGTTACCACGTAGGCAGTCCACTTATCTGTTTTACTCCAATACACAGAGGTGGCAATTGAAGATCCAATTATGAGGACAAGGCAGGCAATGAACTTGTTCCTGTTGGCCTGAGTCGTGACGCCGCTAACATAGTAGCGGCGAACGAGAAGAGCAATTGCGACAAGGCTGAAGATGAACAATGTGGAGATGGAGAGAAGGTCGGCCAAAACGCCAAGGCTTGTGAAGAAGGCAATGACTGCTGTGGCTGCAAGCATGGTGACTGTGGCATTGACAGGGGTGCCAGTTTTGCCATCAACTTGGGCAAACCACGGAGGCACCATATGAGTTCTAGCAATGTGAGTGAGATAGCGAGCCTGGCCAACCGCCCCAACAAGCAACACACTTGTCATGCCTTTCAGAGCTCCCGCCGCAACGATGTACTTAGCCCATCCCATCCCAACAGCTTCAAACGCTACTGAAAATGGAGCTTGTTCGTCGATATCTCCATATGGCTGCATAAGGCATAAAGTCACTGCTAACAAGCAATAAACGAATGTGGTAATGATCATTGAGCCAACAAGGCCGATTGGGATGTCCTTGCCAGGATTCTTGGTTTCTTCAGCCATAGTTGAAACAGCATCAAATCCAACATAGGCGAAAAACAGAACAGCTGATGCCTGGAAGACGCCGCGGGGGCCAAAAGGGGCAAAGTCCTCGTAGTTCTTGGTATCGGCTTTGGTGAGGCCGGCTATGATAATGAAGAGAATGACAATGACATGAACAATTGAGGCAATGTAGTTGAGACGAGAAGAGCCCTTTGTGCTGAGGACAGCGAGGAAGCAGATACCAATAATGACAACAACAGCAATGGGATCAAGGTACTTATAGTCCTCCTTGAAACCGTCAGCAACAATCCGAAAATCGTTGGAGTCGTGGTTGCAGAGAGTGGCGAAGTAGGAGGTCCAGGAACGAGCAACAGCTGCACCACCTATGACATATTCAAGGAGGATGTTGCCTGCTGCAATGAAGGCCATAAAGTCCCCAAGCTCTACCCTTAGGTAGGCAAATGAGCCACCTGAAAAACCACATTCAGTCACATGAATTGCTCTTTTTCATGAAATGATTTAACTTAGGAGGGGGCCTAACTTGTAATCCACTCAAGTCGACAAAATTACTACTTAGTTCCTTGGAAATATGAGATTAGTTTATATATATGCATATATAGTTCTTGCTTCAAAATAATTAGCTAGGATCAATAACTATTCCTATGAACTGTTCATAGTTAAAGAAATGCTGCAAAGGCAATGAATGCATGTGGCATGTGTACTTGAATTCAATAAAGCTAATATATCATGCATAGAAAATTGAACAATGAAAGTAAAAAATAAATTTAATTGTTCATGGAATTTTGAGTTTTAAACTGGAACAAGGAGATTTGCACTTCCATAATAATACATTAATTGTGTGATCCTAGAGAGAATGATTTAAAATGCAACCCATACATTTTTTTTAGCTCTAAAATTGAACCAGCCTATAGAAAAGTCTAGACTATCTCAAGTTCAACCGAGAACAACTCTTTGATAGGGTGGTCAAATTATACGGTGGCTCACATATTGACATGACATGGTGTATAACTAAACAAGTCTCAACCCACAATATTTAAGTCAAAGTTCAAACCTTGGGTTTTCTTATCTCTGACGCAAAAACAGATTGAAAAAAACCCAAGTTTGAATCAAAGATGGTGGGACTGCCAGGTCATCATGTCATTATCAATGTGCCGGCCTTTACACTATTGACTTGGAATTTATAAGTAAACAGAAGATCAGGAATCAACGATGAATAATATATTAACGAAAAGGAAAATGCTAGGCTTAACACATTTTTCATACCACATTTGTAGTTTTGTACCACCTCTTTAATAGAAGTGGGCTCCATTGTATTGGTGGGCTCCACCTCTATTAGAGATGTGGTACAAATGTGGTATGAAAAATGTGATAAACCTAGCATTACCCATATATTAATATGTGGACAGGCCAGGCCAAGCAACGTAACAAGCTATCCGCCACATCCTTATCCTTCAAGTCAATATATATACATAAAAGTCTTCTGGAATAGAAAGGAACTCCAACTTACTATAATATCCATCTATGATTCGATTTTACTTTAGACTTTTCTGATGCCCTCCTAGAAAGTTTTTCAGAATATTCAAAGAGATTCCTTAACGTAAGCATTTGGTATTGCATCTTCACCTAAAATCATTCGTTACTAATTTAATTTAATCTAATGATACTTATCTTCTTAATATTTAAAAAAATTAAAGTCATTAGTTTATTCTAATAATACTTCTCTTCTTAATATCAAAGAAGATTCAAAGTCGAGTATCAACGTCAATATCAATGTCTGAGAGATACTGTAGCTCCAAACTCCTCGTTCACAAAAATCTTATTTTTTTAAAAACCACTAACAATTTGCCAGCCGTTTACGGTTGAAACAAGACGATAACATGCAGACAAACCTCAATAAAATAAATGTAAATAAATTATTTTTAAAAAGTCGTTGAATATTTATTCATGAAGCTTTGTTAGCGTTGCAGTACGTACCTGCAACCGGAATCTCGACCGCGAACTCGGTGTAACAGAAAACCGAAAGCAAGGCGGAGACGCCTGAAACGACGTAGGATAAGACGACGGCGGGGCCGGCGTGCTTCTTCGCCTCGAGGCCAGTGAGCACGAATATTCCGGCGCCTATGACGGCGCCGATTCCGAACCAGATGAGGTCCCACCAGTTGAGCGTCTTCTTCATCTCGTTCTGGCTCTGCGCCTTCACCTCCACCAACTCCGTGCTGTCCAAGGACCGGGTGAAGACCCGGTCCTTAAACCGACCCGGAGTCTGGCTCAGCGCTTTTACGTAATTGCCCCAGCTCTGGAACGACTCCTCGGGGAGAAAATCGTACTTTTGGTAAGTGCACCCTCTCCTCCGTAGCCCCACATCTCCTGCGCCACTCGCCTCCGTACCGCCGGCCACCATCCTGTATTAATTAAATTCAAAATCCAAATTTTCAGAACAATCGAATTCGTTAAAGAAAATAAATAAATCACAAAAGATTCACTCAGAGGCTTCAATCAGTACCCTTATTTTCTGTTTGGTTGCTGAGAAAATGAAGAAGAGAAAATAGCTGAATTGTGGAGATCCAGAACGCACGTTCGAATTTGGCTTATATATACATACTAATATTAGTTTTCTAGAGAGAGATCTAGAAAGAGAGTGAACTTAGACGAAAATGAGGTTTTCTCCAGAGTGAGAGGTTGACGCGGGAAAACTTGGTTCACCATAGCAGGCAGTTATATACGCCCACTACATCTCATTACTCGTGTTGTTGAGAGCTGTTTACACAGTGGAGAAGCAACAACTGTGGACCGTTGATTTCAGTGTGAGATTCACTTCATCCAACGAGAGAGAGAGAGAGAGGGATTGAATATGGACAAGATGTCATAATCGGACGGCTACGATTGCATTACTTAAAGAAGTTTTTATCCAGTTGCCACACGAATAGTGAGAGCCTCCGAAAATAGCGTCGTTTTTTTCGTCTGTATTATTAGTGTGAAAGTGTTTTAATTAGCGACTAATTAGTTTTAAGGAAAGAGGGACCCACCACTAAAAATGAATACTGTGAGTAGGATCCAGCTGGTGTAAAGTTTATTAGGTGGGCAGCTTTCATAATTAAAAAGAATCCCCATTATATGACAAATTTCATGCCATGTGTATCAGTGTGAAACACAATTATTCGACACAGAAAGATTGTATTCATACTGATGAAGACGACTTTTAATCTAATAAAATCTACGTAAATTAGCGAATAATTATATCATACATGTCGATTCGTATTTCGTATAGTTGATGTGTATGACAATTTTTTTTTTATAATAAAAAGGATTTATATGGAGAAAAAAGTTCTTCATTATCCATCGTTTACAATTATATATCTTATCACTTGATGAAAGAGATAAACACATAATTATACACGACCGATTAAATTTAAGGTTTTTCATTAGTATGAAATAGTTGTGCCCAGATAGGAGTGTTGTGTTTAACGATGTATGATTTGTAAAAAAGGGTGTTACGCATGGTAAGAGAAAGTAGTGGGAAGCTAAATTCTAGGAGGTAAAAAACATTACAAGTGCGAAAGCTCGTGGTCGTGATTGAGGCGCTGACCTGATAAAGCATACTACTACTACGCCAAGCGGTATGGGTGGGTTGGAAACATTGAAAGTGAGATTCCGTGTTCGAATTGAAAACCCTTTCTTTTCTCTTTTTCTCTAAATTCTGATAAATTTAGAAACGAATCATGCCTTTCTGTTTTATTGCGTTTTTTTTCTCTCAGTATTATACAAAATATAAGCATAGGATTTTATAATATGAATAAAACCAATTCACGTGTTATGTAATATGAATGTACCACAACATTAGTACGAATTATATTACATGACCGTATTTCAATACTACACAATAATTATTACTCGCGAATGACCGTATTTCAATACTACACAATAATTATTACTCGCGAATGAACGGCATTTTGCAATTTGCAATTAGTATACGAAAGAACTATGGGCCACTGAAAGTCAAAAGGTACCAAAGTTGTAACTACTAACTATTGCCGCTGACTTTGTAACCCGACTGTCGAAAAACCCAAGTGTCATTGTATTGACTTCAAGTCTTCAACATTGATCAGCCGGCAGAGATGGGCAAAGCACATCTTTGCAATTATGTGCTAACGTTTAAGATAAGGGAGGGGCAGAAGAAATAAACAAATTAGACTCTTGATCGTGCATTGTAAACTTCTAACTGAAAATTTCACATTCCTATAGGGGCTATATTTCAAAATTTTATGAGAACAAACTACGGGAACCAGTAAGTTGCTGCTCTAGCCAAGAACGATTGTAGAAAGAATGAATGTAACGTTTAAACTACAAAAGTAAAAATAGAAAAAGGAGACGAGATTAAAGAAAAAATAACAATATAAACAATGACCGAAAATGCGACAATTACCATCCAGGATGCAGTCCACTGATACTATGTGAATAGAGTTACAACATCTTTACGGTATCCTCTCACAATCAGTAGTCTTGGCACATTTTCCACCAACAAATCCATGTATTCCATGTAGAAGTATGCTGGGTGGTTGGCCGGAGGTGGAGGTAAGCTCACAAGAACAACTGCAGCCATTCTCGAGTATCTGAGTATTGTTGAATTCAGCTTCAGAGTAGTGTAAAGAAACTTCTCCACCTGCTGTTCATCCACGACAACCGGCTTCCCGTCAGCCATCAGCGGGGTTCCCTGTTTTTCTGATGCTGCCTTCATATCAGCCATGTAATTAGCTATACGCTGATGAGCACCAGAAAACGCGTCCACGGATTCATCTTGAGGAGACCCACTGTCCGCTTGCACATCCCATGATTTCATTGTTACAACAATCACTTCGGCATGCATCCGAAGATCATACAGAAACTTCTTCACATCAGCCTTGAGCCCCTCTGCATCAGTATCCTCTTCCGCAATGCAGAAAACCTGGATTTTACAACTCTCAAAGCTTTCCTTAGTGAGGAGGAGTTGAGAGAGAAGAAGCATGAGACCACCATCTCTCACTATCCAATACAAATCGATGGTACCATACTGCCTCTGATACTCATTGGGCCATTCGTCAAGACCCTTGACAATAACAACCGCCTTGTTTGCAACAATGCAATCATTAATTATTTCAACAAAGGTGGCTGGAATTTCAGTTAAGTTTTCACGACGCCATATTTCGGGATACCGCATCACCACAATGTTTGGCTTCAGATTTCCAAGACCCATTGTCTGGACAATGCCACGGAAACCTTCGGACATACTGGGGGCCACAACAATCTCAGCTACACCTTCACAATTCTTGTAGTCAAGGTAGGTAGCAAGCTGCTTACATGCAGCCTTGGCATCTTCAGCACATTCACGGTAGTCACCATCTAGAATAGAAAAAAAGATGGACATTCCCCTGCCCTTCTTCTTCATACAGTTGGCAAAGTCAGCAAGTTTGGGATGGCAAGGTACATTTTCTGGCAGCTTCCCCCAAGGCCGGCAGAATATCAGGGGAATGGGATACCAATTCTTCGGGTGCACTTGGTTTGCTGCATGCATAGTGAAAAGTTAAGTAAGAAAAAGCTAAATATGTTCGCAGACAAGCACAAACCACAAGCATGCAATTCCTTGAAAAGAAAAATGAAGTGAAAAGGGATATTATTATCCCCCGGCCACCACAGCACATACTTTGGGCATATTCAAGGGACAACAAATTGAGCATTTTCAATCACTAATAAAGAGCATTATGTATTATATGGTGTAATATTTTCAGATACACGCACCTCCTAGCGATCGAAGACTGCGGAGAGCTAGTTGGAAATATGCACTCTTGAAACCATCACCCCAGTCCCCAGCCTTTCCTTTGATGCTCACATAATAATATATAAGGCTAGCCAGGGCTAGGGACACGACAGTGAATGACCAGGAGATCAAGAACATTATCACTGCATGCAGAAAAAACACAGAAGGTTAATATAATCTTCAAATGAAATCAAACTTGAACTGCTTACACGCATGTATCAATACAACAACCCAGTATGGCAGTAATAGAATCACGCCACTGGCAAGTGCAATGAAATTCATCAATTTTGAAATCCTCTTCCCCACCCCAAAATAAATTCAAATTTTTTGTAAGGCACAATTATCATTTCCCTGTAACATGTGAGTCCTGTTGAATCCTTCAAACAAATTCCTAAAATGCTCAAAACTCTCTTCTTTAGGATCCATCATTTAAACAATCCTAACCGTGACGAGTAATAGGATCCATCTTTGTGACAACCGCAATAGTTAGGTTAGGTAGGCTGAAAATCTTTAAATAATAAAAGCTGCTTTCAATCACATTCTCCAAATATTCTTTTCAAGCACAAACTAGTACCTACATTCCAGGAGCTGACTTCTCCTACCTATTTTCACTGCCTTTCTTAACAAAATTGTCTATAGCGGGCAAAAGCACAAAGTACAAAATAAATACAAGAGGAAGCATACCTATACAAAGTAAGGCTCCAAGAAGAGAGAGGCTCCAGTGGTGAAATTTCCACCGAGGACGCCAGCTGGGAGCATCTAGAAGATCCAGAAGGAAGCAAGATAAGTTCACACCCGCATAACACAGAAGGAAAAACATAGTTATAGTTGGCGTGATAAGATCCAGGTTCCCAATTACGACACACCCGATACAGAGGAGCGCAGTAAATAAGGTAGCGATGTTAGGCTCACTCCCATCTGAAACCTTGAAGTAGTTAAGAACAGGTAAAATATCATCATTGGCTATTGCTGCAAGCAGACGGGGGGCACCAGTCAGGCTTTGAAGAGCAGCACCCAAGGTTGATAGAATTATTCCAATGTAAATGAATGCTGGGAAAGGCCAAGCTATTGTAGCAGTAAGTAGCCTGCACAGAAACTCCAGTTTCAGCAATGAAACCATGAAAAAAGGACATTAATTTGCTAATGCAAGATTATGTTTAAGACGTATGTAGGCAAATAACTATCTAAACAGATACTCAAACTTTTAGAACTCAATTTGACCACAATTTATATAATACACGAAATAAGGCCCCAAACTAGTTAGAGATTGATGAGCAAAACATGGCTATAGAAAAAAATATATATATATGGTTCCAAGACTTAGATTCCACATAATTGGACACAAGTGTTCATTGATGCACACAAATGAATAACAGAGGCAAAGTAAAATATTACACAACATAAGGGAATTTTTGAAATAAACATAATGGGAAAGAACAAGTAGAAATATAAGTTAGCGCCCCAAGAGGGGCAACTATTACAATATATGCATACCTATCAGTCAAAAGCTTCTGTCTGCTTGCAAGGGCTCCAAATAATAACACAGAGACCAGATACATTGCAGTAGTTGAAAGAGTCGCAGCCAGTGTTCCAATAGGAATTGAACGCTGAGTATCTCTCAGTGACGCTGACCGATTTGAACCTGCCATAATTCCTGTCACAGCAGGGAAAAAGAGGCCGACCATTGCACTGGAAACAAAAATTAACAGCATAGTTAGAAAACAATAGAAAAAGTAATCTCCATCCTAAACCCATAGCTAAAATGACTTCATGCTTGGGAGGAATAGCTTGTTTTTAAACATGACACACTTTTAACAATTCAGAAATAAACAAATGCTTTCAAGTCAAAAAAAGGGGTCAGTAGCAAATGATTTTGTGTGCGTATTTACAGAAAGAGAAATGGAGAAAGGCATATCCAAAGAGGCAACTTGACGAATGAAAAATTCAAATGTATTTATATACATTTGAAAAAGAGAATTCATTCCAAGTAGTTAGTGAGACAGTGATCAGTTGACCTAAATCTTTTATTTTGACCATAAGAAAATAATTCTGATTCTTTTCTACTGTAACAAGGAAAAATCATATCTGAGTGTACCTTTGCCTGAAAAAAAAGGTAAACAGAACAAGCTAAACAGGCATGACAATAAGCCAAGCTGGAGCTTGGTTTCTAGGCTCTTGGTAAGCTTAGTCCTAGTTCGAGAATGGTATCATCTTATGATTGCAGCCCTGTAGCAACCAGTGGCAAATACATAGATTCGGGGTAACCAAAAAGGCAAGAGAGAGACTAAGATTGACAAAACCAGTCATTTGAAAATGATGTCCTCCAAAACAATAATAAGAATCCAGATATTTTCATATTTATAAGTTTAAAGAGACTGACTTTGATAAGACCAATCATTTAAAAATGATGTCCTCCAAAATAAAAATAAAATCCAGATATTTGCATATTTATAAGTTTAACTCGCACCAGCAACAAAGTTGCAATAATAATAACAAACCAGATATTCGCATAGTTATAAGTTTAACTCACACCAGCAACAAAGTAACAAACTACCAAAGTTTGAAAGATTAATGCCATGACTGACTTGAAATTCCAGGACACTTTTCCATCAGGATCAGGGATTCCAGCGTTATTTGTCTTCTGATAATCCGAGTTCCAGTTATCTTTGAAGGAGTTCAAACTCAAGCCCGTGACTCCATCTGTAACAAACATTACGAGAAATATTATCCATTTTACCCCACTGAAAACAAGCCAACAAGTATAAAAGGCAAATATTTGGTGGAACAAAAATTAACAAAGTCAGGTTGCTATATCGCTATCGTTGACTTGACCTGGTCTGCACACCTATGCAAAAGTCAGCTAATCTTCAAGAAACTGGTCCAGACATGCAGCCTTTAACCACTAGTCAAATGAAGAAAAAATAATATAACAGCACCCAACTAGATCCAAGCATCAACCTTTAGAGATAGTCCTTTAGTGTAATTCTTCTTGAGTGGGGAAGTGCTGTGTTGATTATTGACTGTGGTTGAGGTTGTCATACTGACTTACTTGTATTTTGTTCTATTTTTAATTCATAAAGTTTGTGTTTTAGTATGGTGGTTGTTATTATTGTTCTAAAATAGATATTATTCCTAGCATTCTAGTAGTAATACTAACAATAACAACAACAATAAGAATATAGACACCTGTCACAGGCAGAACACGGGGATTTAGCTCACCATTTATTTCCATGATGTGCATTACGTAACTAGTAGAAGTACTTCTTAATTTAGTTAAAGGCCAAAGAGAGATAACAAAGATTAGAACACAATGAAATTTGTCTTGGGCTTACAGAAAGGCCACAGGAGCTCTCAGACAAGAAGCTGACAGCACCACAACACAGCATTACAGTACGTATGTAATCAATCACACATATTATTACCCCAAAATTGCATACATCATTATTTTAGGAAAATTACATAGAACAGCACATATATATACATATTACATATATATTGATAATTGCCATTTCCTGAAAGAAAGTTATAAAGAACTTCACTAACCTACAGGGTAATTCTTCCTCGCCAAGGCAATCCCGATATATATGCAGAACAGCGAGAGTAAAACAGGTATGAGGAAAGCAGGTGCAACCCGATTGATCATTTTCACACCACCAAACACAATAAAGCATAAAATAATAGTCACAACTATCCCATAGATTTGCAGGTCATGTGAACTCGGACTTTGTATTGCAACTGATGTTCCATTAACTCTTGTGGTCTCTGTATTGACAACATGAAAAAAGAATAAGAAATTACATGCACTCAATTTAAATATTACAAACATTTTCTTTTTTCTTTTTAACATGAATATTCTTTGGTTATTAATACCAATTCCCATTAAGAAAAAAAAGTTAAATTGTTCAATCACTTGTAAATTCCCACAACGCACACAAATGCATAAATTCACTAAACACATCTCCAAGAAACAGTAAACCACACACAAGAGGAGAGAAATGGGATCAGAGGATGCATATGCGTGCATGTGGTGTGTTTGTCTGTTTTGAGAGGGGAAATTGGTCAGAGTAACACAAAGTTAGCTTTCAGCAAAAATATTAAAACTATAAAAATAAAAATTAGCTATAGAGGTTGAGAAAGCATATAAACATACTTACTCAAATTGTTGACCATCCACTTCTGTTTGGATTCTTTTAATATTTAAGGTTTAAATTTCATTTATAAAAAAACCATGCAATCCACAACTAGAATGAAATTTTTCTTATTGTTGTGGATACTGGTATACAAATTCATAGAAAACACAGAAGGGAAATAAGAGAAGACGGAAAAGAAGTCCATAAGAGCAAAACCTAGTACAAAAGCTCACAAGCAGTAAGATAGAATAAGCTCAGAGCTCCCGCCAATCACAGTGAATGATACTAAAACACATATCTCTAAAATTCATAGACAAAGATAACCATAGAAAAGGTTTCATCCCTGTCCCAAACAAAATCCACCTCCTCTATCCTATTGTCGAAAATTCTTCTATACCTTCCAACCAAGCACTCCAAATAGAATCCACAATATCAAAGACTAGTAGCCTCTTGCTTACCCTACCCCCAAAATTTCTCAGACAACAAAGAGTAACAAAGTCTATTATAAAACCGCACCAAATTTGCGAAGTGAAATAGAAATGTAACAACAAATATTTCGGCATTATCACTCGCATCTTTACAAAACATGCACAGCTATAAAGATAATGAAGCATAGTATCTTCTTTGAATTACATCCCAAGTATTGAATTTTTTCTTGTAAGATACCAAATTTTATTAATAAAAATAGAAAGCGTACAAAGAAGGGGACAAAATATCCACAGAAAATAGAGCTCAATTTCTAACAATCCCAGGGATAAGATGTTACAATCACTGGAACTTTTCCTAAAAACAGGTATTGATTTACCATCTGCCATCAACCATGCAAGATTTTCTATTTTAGTCATCTTTATATTATTGTGAACTGGAACAATGCTAAATTACCTCTAAAAAGCCCAGCAGCTGGCACAGCCTTCAAGAATGTTTCAACAGCTCCCAAGACATAACTAGACAACAAGAACATGAAAGGCTAAGTTCAGTACTCAATAGCCATCAGCATCATACATAAAGCAATCCAAATTATAGAAAATTTATGCTAGTCCCAACTCTGTCTGCCTCATGGACCTCAACCATACATATCACTATGTCATCACAATTAAGTTAACAGTGTACACTCACAGAGATCCAGCAACAGCATTTCCCAGAAAGAAACATAATCCAATGCTAACTCCAACTTCTGGACCAAGGGCACGACCAATTAGATAGTACGGTCCACCACCCTAGAAGTAAAGTGAAACAAAGAAGAATTCATTATCTCTTCTTTCACAAATCTATCTGATGAAAAATAAAGCAATTACTAAAACACAGTATCAGAGTACTCAAAAGTAATAACCATAACTCAATATGCATTACCAGATAATGTGAATATAACACAGTTCATTAACATCTTGAGCAGTTGCACTATAATCTGTAGAATAATATACCAAGAAACGATTCTTTGGAAGTAGGAATAAATGTTGTAATTAAATCCAAATTTTAGCAATCTAAAATGGTATATCCCACTACATCATAATCCAGTTGAGTCAGCTAAAATGATTGCTTTGTTATTTTATGACAAGCTGGGGGTATTCTTATAATCTTCTCTATCTAATTTCTCACGAGTCTTATCATATAAATAATGTGTACCTTCATAGCACCATTGGTTGCAATTGCACTCAATGATATTGCAGTGAGGAAAGTACACAAGCCACAGAATGAAACCAAGAATAGTGACTCAGCTATACCAGCCATACCAACAATCCTGCCATTTTTATATATTAAGAAAGGATATCAGCAACTCTTATAAAAAAAATTTAAAAAGACGAAAAGGAAAGATATCTGTAAGAACATGATTGGTCTAGAAGGAAGGCAACATCATGAATTTAATCATTTCTAAAACTCTTTAGTAGGCGTAATAGAACTGAGAAATTGCATGCCAAACAAATCTGATCATTCTTACTTAATTTTTTGTATCTTTTCTAGAAAGAGGGACAAACATGCAGGACAGAAAAGTGTTTTTACAGCTTTTGCAGGACAGAAAAGTATTTTTACATGCAGCCAAACACCTCAGGAAAGCAAGAAAACCCCACTTCTGAAAAGTTCTGGTGCTGTAGTGGGTGCCAATACGGCTTGTAAATCACAAGGGCAGTTGTGCCTTGATATCTGATGTGCGTCACTATCATATATGACAACTGAGACCATCCCAACTCCCAATTCACATACATGTACATTATGGAGGTTCTCTATCACTAAACAGTTAATAACAACTTCATTCAAGCTCAATCGGATCTACATCGGTCCATCACTTTTCCATGGCCACTTCATATCAAACTTTTAACAAGCTTTGAAATGAAAACAGAAAGTTATTCCTTTTTCCGGAAACTAAGACAATTCCACCAGAATAGCACTAGGGTGTTTCCAAAGCAAAACAGAAGTGCACCAAAATATAATTTTGATAGCACATCTATACATGATATATTTAGAAAATTTTCTAGCAATTCAAAAGAAATTTCAGCTGCATTGCACCCTTCATACACAAGATCTGCATCTAACAACCAATTCTACCTCAAATATATAATTGTTCATGCATCCTGCAAACAAATTGAAATATAATACAAAAGTTGCATATGAATTACCAAGAAAATCGAATATAGTAGATAATTCCCAGTATATTTTGCAAGCATGGGACGAATACACCCATCAGTGTTCCCAATTTGACACCAGTAGGCTGCATGGTAAATACCCATCAATAGATACAGAGAAGGATCAGAAATTGAAGAAAGTGCAGTTTTAAATTTCAAGAAATCGGAACAATTTGAAATATAATTTATGAAACTACCCACTTTAAAGCTATAAAATAATGTTTTTTTTAATGTGAAACGAGACTTTTATTGGACCAATTAATATGCAATGATAACACAAAGTTAAGGGGGATCACCATATGACAACAGGTAGCCATGCATATAAGCCAGCACCCTTAAGGTTTCTTAATCCACACCTTATTTTCAAATTAATGCTCAAACAAGCAACAAGACAAGGGAGGAACTTATGCAAGAGACAGCAGGATTGTCAACTTACCTTCGGTCGCCCCTGGGTGATAGAAATATCTTCACCATCTCTAGGACTAGATGGTGCTGCACTTTGCTCATCTGTCATACTGGAGCAGCAAAAAACAAATCAATACCAGCCAGTCAGGAAAAAAAAAGATTGATACCAAACATTAGTGAATGACTTTCGTATTAAGAAAATTCTCCAAAATCAAACATACTGGGAGAAAAAATGCCAAAAATTCTCTCATCTTTACACCCTTAATCAGAAAGAGATTAGATAGGCAACACAGATTATATATTAAGGAGAGTTGATGCACTCGTTTGCCGAACGACATTAATATTATTTTGGTTTCTTGAGTTCGTTTGTTTTTCCCATTCTTAAACGATCTCACAACAGAACATACCTCTTAAGACCAAGAATGTTGACGAGAGAATCAAAACCAAACAGTTCCAATTTGGATTCTCTCTGGGGGCCATTGGCTTGCACATGAGTAGGAGGGTGCCCTTCTTTTGCATCAGAACCCATGTTTTCCTGGGTGCCCACTTTTATTGTCCTGCCATGGTACGCCAATAGACATAACAAAAATTATAAGCAAGAATAAATAAACTTATATATGTTAGCTTTTTTCTTTTTACATGCAATGAACATCAATTTACAACAGATAGATATAAAATAAACCAAAATTACCTGAAAATGAATATCAATTTACAAGTTTTTTTTATAGCTAACAAAAAAATTTTGATAAGGAAAACTCGGATTTTTAATTTCAAGGCATTATTATGATACCCATGAAGAAGGAAAAACACTTCATGGATTATTGATCAGCCAACCCAAGTATTATTTCCAATGTTTTCTTGTATTTTGAACAGCATCAAGTGTATAGAGATAGAGAATATATTCCTATGAACCAATAGGATGAGATGTATAAATGAAAAATGCATGTGCACCCCTTTAACATTTCTTTTTTTGTAGGAAACATGATTTTCATTAAAAGAGAAAGAAAGAATGCTACTAAAAAGGATGGACAAGATGTCCATCAAAATAAACACTTCAGTCAGCTCATACCAAAATAAGATTGCATTCAACTCAAAACTCCTCCCAATTTAGAAGAAAGGAATAGCCATGAAATGCTTTGAGAAAGATGACCAAAGGGAAATCTAAAATCTAATTTATTCTCCCATGGTCCTCCACCTGAAGATCAAATGACCTCTTATTTATTTCCAACCAAACAATCTACATAGAAACCAACACCCCACAATGCCAAATGATAATCAGCTTTCTTTGGCCCCAGTACCCAAGTAACTTCCACCAGCAAGGAACATCAATTCCTAGAGCAAAGTAAGCCACCCTTAACAGTTACAACAGCCTAACCAAAATTTGCGTTCTAAATGGACAATACAAAGAATAGGATGAGCACTCTCCTATACCGCTTTGCACGAAAGCACCACTGTAGAGATATAAACAGACATAGACTCATATAAATAAACTTCCTTTTTGAAGCAAGTATTGACTTTTCACGAGCCACCAACCAAGCAAAAACTTGCACTTAACGGGTACACCAACCTTTTGAATCAACTTAATGACCCAAAACCTTGATCAGTATGCAGTAGCATTTTTCTATAAATATATGATGGAATTACATCAAAAATTCCCTAAAGCATGACCCAACTAAGATCTTTTATCGAACCGACCCAATACTGCTACAGGACAACAAATCTGAGAATTCGCAATCATTCAAGTTCATTCGAAAGTTTCAATTCTGAGAAATGACTCAAGAAGATGATGATTAGTATTGCATGCCACTTGGAACTAACTTACATGATGAGTACATACACGTCACTTGGGCAGAGCCATAGTTAAAATTGTTTTCAGAATCCAAGAATCTAAGATTTCTCATTACTTAAATAGCTGAATTCACTTAACACCATTTTTTTTTTATGTATTGCACTTGTGGGTTTAACTCATTTTCCACAAGAATTCACAGAACGCTTAATTCATTCTTAAACACCATTCAAAATCCTCTATTTCTCACACACACACACACATATATATATAGAGAGAGAGAGGGGGAATGGTGATAGTGGAAAGCATACTTGAGGGAAGCTTGGTGAACAGGAAGAGCAGACGAAGAAGAAGAAGAAGAGGAAGGATCCATGGATGACATCTCGAGCACGGCGCGATCGTCGTCGACAACAGGGCGATACTTGCGACCGCTCTTGCCATGGAACTCGTCTTCTCCACCAGCTTCAACGTCGGCATTGTCCATTTCTCTCCTTTTCCTCCTGTTTGGGTTTGGATCGATCTGATAGGAAAACTATCCAATTCTTATCGAATTGGATTGGATCCGTGTGCCTCAAAGATCTGGGCAGGAAAGAAAAGGCTTGAATTATATATCTTTCTAGAAATTAAGAAAAGTATTATTCAAGAAAAACGCAAAGGAAGAGAGGCGGCTTTGAATTGAAGAAACCTGGAGACCAAATCGGGTTTTCGTATTGAGTTGAGCCCAAATGAGAAAAGGAGGAGAACGGAAGCGAGCAAGGACGACGTCAAATTTTTGACAGCACAACACGCGCCTTTTAAACGATGGCTTCTGCAAATGCTCTTGTTGGATTTTAACCTTATTTGTTTTCTGTTTCTTTCTCTCTTTTTTTTCTTTTAAGGCATTTTAGTTTTATGTTGATTAATATCATAAATTTTTTTGAAAACTTCTTTTTCTTTTAATACAAGCAATAGTAAAATTACTATAAATTAATCTAATCTAGAGGGAGGGGAATTCGAATCTTGGCTAGTTGGGATGGGAATTCAAAAGGGAATTTGAACTTAAGTGCAAAAAGACGAGTTCAGTACTTAGCCAACTGGTCAAACCCACGCCTGCTTTTAAAATTTGTTTTTTCAGAATTGTGTAAAGTGATGAGGGTAGTTTTGACACTTTATATATACAAGTGAAAAGTCAAAATTATATATGAAAAATAAAAATAAAAGTCAAAATGTAATTTATATTTGTTCTTGAATCTTGGTATGAGGACAGTGTAACCAATTTCATATTTGAATAGCTAAGATCTGAAAGGAAAAAACAAAAAATATTTTTGAACATATAAACTAAAGAGCACAAGGATTGTTGCAAGAAAGGAGTTTGAAATTTTCATGAAGAATATGACAAAGAAGAAGTAAACACTCCAAGAACATTAAAGCACAAACAGAGGCCAAGGTTTATATCATAATTGAGGGGCTTAAAAAATTTGTTGGAGACAAGAGAGAAGACTGCACAAAGAGAAACAGAGACCTTTGCTACTGTTACAATAAACAAATTACAAGGTAACTTCATTTTCCATCTCTGCTAACCATGATTAAGACGATAACAATACAGCAAGAGTAAACAGATATTAGCACAAAGAAGCAGAAGCGGGACTTAGTTTCTGAACTGAAATCAAAGAAATTGAGCTAACCACAGAAAGAACTTCAAAGCTAGAGGTGAGAGAGAAGGAGAAACCAAAAGGCTTTATTCATCTTTAACAGAGTCTTTCTTATGCTTTCCATGCCTCTCCTTTAACTTCTCAACTTTCTCATTCCCATTATGCTGATTGGTAACGGATCCCTCTTGAGCGCTGCACATCTGGGACTTTATCTTGAACCCGAATTTCTTCGATACATTTCCCCATGTGCTAGAACCTTTTACACGACCTAACTTCTCAATCTCTTGTCTCATATTTGAACACTCCTTCTCGAGCTCAGATACCCGCATCCTCATATTATCCATCCCAACCTTCAAAACCTGATTCTCCCTCACAGTCGTGGCCCAGCCCCCCTCATTAGACCCGGTAAACCCACTTCTTAATTGTCTTGATCCATCGAGATTTTCTGAAACCAGAAAGCAACCAGCAATTGAAGTCCTAAGCTGAAGCTGCTCGAAGAAGAGTACTTGAACAACTATTCTCAGGGGTAGCCTCTCATTCTGTGCAGCATGAGTGCAAGCTTCCAAGGAAAGCTTCTGGCAGTCCATCAACCGGCAGAGCTGTTCCCTGTCGGACTCTGCCAACCATGGGTGTGACTGCAGGTTATAGACAATAGAAAACAATGAGCCCAAAAAGTTACAGGCGTGAGCAATATAAAATTCATTAACCTTCATTTGGCTAACTATCACAACCTTGTATCAGGTTTGGGAGGGTGGGGGGTGGATCACTCAAAGTCACCTAAAATCAGGATACCAAGCCAAAGACCAATTGATAAATTCATGCACTTTGCCAGGCTGTGTTCAAATTGTAATATGACCCAACCCAGTTGGAAGTAGAAACATTGGGATTGAGAGAAATAAAATTTCTAGGACAATATGTGGCTTTTATATGGTATGATGGATCAACTGCCAAATCAATGATCTTGTAATGAAAAAAAAAATTCATGAATAATTCATGCTTATTACCTTCAAATAAATATCTATAGCACGATAAAGACCATCATCCAAGGGTCTAGCATATTCAGGAACAGCAGCAGCAAGAGCTTGAAACTTAGGGAGCTTCAAGTTAACATCAGGGGCAACCTCTGCAAGGTATCCATCAATGAGCTTGGCTACCATTGTTATTGGGGTCAGTGAAGGGCCTGCTGGTGACCCAATCAGTTGGCCATCATCCATTGAAGATGGAGACACCCCCCCGCCTGTAATTTGATCCATGGCAAGGAAGTGATCTAGAATTCGTTGCACGCAGTCAACGTTGTATAGAGTCTCCATGGAATAAGAGAAGTTGGGCATCAAAAGATCTTCCAAAGTAGCTTGATCAAGTTGCATGCCGATCCTTTTCTCAAAATTAGATATGCAAGAAGGGTTGGCTCGAAGAATCATGGCTGTTCGAAGTAGACCAAACAATAATTTGGTTGGGACTACACGCTTCTGAAATGGAAGTAACCGATCCACCTCTTCAAGTAAGAGCTTCTGGTCTTCTTCTGATGGTGGGGACCCCAAGGACACTGGTGCAAGTCGGGTACTAGAGTCACTAGTGCCTTGACGCCGGTTCAGCCCAGGAAGGTACTTTTTGGCATAAAAAGTGATTGAGCCTGCAATAATCTCTTGTTTAATGCCACGAGATTCCATAACCGAAATTAGCCTCTGATAGAGAGGCAAGCTCAAGGTTGAAACATCCTCGTACCACCAGTCTGAACTTGATTTCTTTGGTCTAGCCCCTGTACTTATCCCATTCCACAGGACACTCCCACCAGGACTTTGCATGGGGCCTCCATGCTCCTTGACAGGCCACCCAAACAGATTAGGATCCGTAGATGCTTTTGTGGCTAGTGACTCGATACACCTCTTTGTAATGTTGAGTTCTTCAGCATGAGGGAGAATGTCATCGCAAGTCTGAAGTGCTTTTAAAGAGTCTTTCCAATTTCGAAGGACAACTTGATTGAGAAAGGCTTCAGTTTGTGTGATTAAGTTGTCCTCCCCATATTCCTCAGTCATTTCAAGATGCTCAGCAGCACATCGAAGGTATACAACATTTGAGGCAGTAAGCTCAAATTTCACCCCGTAGCAGAACTTGGCTACTAACTCGAATGTTTTTGCCCCACCAGGAATATCAGGGATGTTTATGACACATTCTTCTTCTCCTTCAGATGCTTCGGAAATCAATCTTTCCATAATCCCACTAATTGAGAGCAAAGGAAACTGCATCAAACGGCAATTGAAATGTGAGAATAGCCTTTAAATTTTAAAACATAAATAATGGGGTTGATACCAGATTATGATTCACTCAAACGTACACAAAACTTTGGAACATGAAAGCTTACCTTATGAAGATGGAATGACATCTCTCCAACTTCAACAACAATGTCACTAGGAAGCCCAGTGGTGCAGAACCTACAATCGTTCCAAGATGTATATATAATGTTAGTCTACAAATAAGAAAGAATAAAGGAAGTGATACAGTGCATCAATAATCAAATTAAATAAACCCAGCAAATCATAATTATGAGGTTCCAAAACATGCAAAATCCTTTTACCCAAGGCAATCTACACAGAATGTACAATCAGCCATGTACTGTGCATGAACAGAAAACTAGAAGATCTTAATAACCCAAAGAGCATATCCAGAACATGGATGGTGAAGGGGGAGTCCCGTTTTCGGTCTTCAGAATGAAGTAATATATAACTAAAAGTATAACCAAACAACCACCCCAGAAATGTTATTTGTTCATGCGTCACAAAGATTTTGTTGAGGGACAAAGTGTGCTAAGCAAGAAGAAAAACGTTCATTAATTTTTAAGAAGCAGTAGAAATGTTTGTATCCACCGCCTAAGTTCAAGCTATCCTATTGCAACAGACCAATGGGGTGAAAAAAAAAACTAATTTGAAGGTAACAGCTCTTCAGTATCATGTACCAGACTGGAAAAAAATTCCCTAAAATAACTCCCAACTAAAAGGCTACATAAATTTTTTTACTTGCCATACAAAACCAAGTTTGCAGACTGAATTTAAAGGACGCAAATAAATGAATAATTTAACAATTATAATTATGATAAATACATTAATAGAATCCACAGCATATATAGAAATCATAAAGAATATGAAATTACAGATGTCAGAGAGCATACCAGGCCTGTCCTTGTCTATGGAAGGCATCAGTTTTAGATCCCAATTTCATGCAAGCCATTTCCTCCCAGTGAAAGCAGTATAGAACTTGAAGAACAATTTTCCAAGAGAGCTAAAGCTAAACAAACCCAGAATCCCACTGAAAACTCAATTCAGACACTATCAAATCCCTCAAAGCAAAGTACAAGTAACTGCCCAAATCAGGGCAGTTTCATAAGCAGAAGCAGAAACCCAATAAGCTGTTTCCCTTAAGCACCACTGTGAAGCCAAAATCAGCCAGAAAGAACCAAACCCAGAATTCTCAAACCAAGTCTCTTAGAACGTTGAAACAGCACCACAATGTGGCTTCCTTTACAGCCTGTGAAACCCAAAATTTGCACAAACCCACTGAATTTTCTACCAAAACTGACCCAAATCTACCCAGTAGATGTAACAGAAGAAAGTGAATTCCTTTCACAAACCCAGTTGAGAACCCTTAGAAATACTCCTAAAACCACTCCACTACAGCACACCCACCTCCAAAAAAAAAGACCCAAATCTGAACCCAAAACCCCACCAGCAATAAAAACACAAAATTTCCAATTCAGACAGAAAATTTAGGTCAACCCCTCCAATTTGCTGCCCCAGAAAACCACAAAATTATGTGCTATTGTTTTCTCTGCCCTAAAAACCATCAAGAAATTTCCAAATTTGAATCCCATATGAGACACAAGGGACCAAAACCACTGACACCCATTAAAGTAAAAGCCCCCCCAATGAGTACGTGACGTAAAATACTGTCTACAAAACCATGATATATGCAAGACCCATTTGCCAAAAAGACAGCCAGACGCCTCAAATTGAAACCCCCAACATGGCTATTATTAATGGCAGCAGCTCTCAGAGACTCAGAGACCACCCTTCTCACAAAGACATGTGGGGTCCTCTGGCTTGAGACACACTCATTGCCTTTCTAGAACTTGGTTTAGGAGAATCTTATAAAATAAGTAGGGTTTTAATTTGACTAGCTGAGGGATAATCTTGTGTGATTACTTAAAGATTAATTCTTTATTTAGTTTTAGAAGCAACTATCTATCTGTTTTTGTCCAGCAAGGCCATGTGGGTGCGTTACTTATGCCCATAAGAAATTAATAATTAAATTAGTAAGTAAGATTGACTCTTTGGGGAGAATAAAATGAAAACTAGGAATTGATTGGGTTGATTTGAAAGATAGTCAATTTAGTCAATTTATTGTCCCATGCACGAATTAATTGGGACCAATCCTGTATTGACGGAGATATATGCTCTATAAGGTCGGTTACGACTTACCAGCCTTTATGAGGATTGAAGGGCATTTTTTGGAATATCGAGTATATAAAAGGTCGTTTTTGGGGATAAATGAATAATGCAATAATAATTAGAAAACTACGGTATATGGAACTTTATTATAAGGAAAATGCAATAATAATTTATTTGAAAGAGGACTTAGAAATACGAAAAAAATAACCGACTCAAACTTACAAGATTAGGTGAACATCTCTCTACATTAGGGTTGAGTCGTCAGTCTAATCAAGTAGCCTACCATCTCAACTACAAGCGAGAGAAAGAATCTTGTCCAAATAGAGCGCCCCGTCCCCTTAGAATCATAAGTCGTAAAAACCTACTAATCATAATAGTCAAACTCCTCCATTAGTAGTACATCACAAATACATCCAGGAACTTCCACGCAACAGCACTGCCCAATACGCAATGCAAATCTGCCAAGTCCGTTAATTGTGCGTCGGACTCCGTTAGTTGTGTGGCGGACTCCGTTAGCTGTGCGTCGAACGTGGGTAATAAATGCTATAGTGACACGAGACAATAAAGGCTTAGTATCCTCCACCATTGAACATGAATCCAAAGCTTGAGATTTAAGCCCCATCACGATCTGAAGCAAATAACTCTCAAAAATAACTTTTGTAAATAATATAAGCAAATAAATTAGCGCACTATAATTCAAAAACTATGTTGGAATGAAAAAATTACATAAGGACATTTAATGACATTTTAAATACTGTGGGGGTATTTATATTGGTGAGAGCAATCCCGCTCACATAAGGACATGTAATGACATTTTAAATAAAACCATTGGATTAATCTAACGGCTAATATAGTTCGTAGTTTTCTTAACCCTAATTCATGCTCTTGTTTTACTCAAATAACTATGAATTTGCACAAAAATAAAAAAGAAGAAAAGGAATACACGTTCAAGGCTTGGCTTGTCTTCCTTCCTCCCAATAATCTTCTCCTCCTCGTCCCCTTCTCTCTCACTATTTCTCTGTCTCGTCGTAGGCATAACCAAGCTTTTCAGCTTATGCCTACCTCTCTTCAATACTGAGAGAAAGGAAGACAAGCGTGTATTCCTTTTTTCCTGTGTTTTTTTTAATTGTTTCCAAATAAAAAATATTGAAAAATTAGGGATTGCACATAAACGTACCTGTGGGCTTGGTTCAAAATTCAAAGCAATATGAAAAGCTTTGATCTTTCTATATTGCAAGTTTTGCACAGCGTGGGAGAGACGTTCAGATGACCTTTATTTATGCATGTGTGATTTAATAATATTAAAAGAACATAATGACACCATAGAAAAAATTAATATTAAAAACCAATTAACTAAGAATATAAACTCAGCCGTCAGCACGCATGCACAACCTAGTTGTGTAAGTTCAAAAGCTAATAAGCAAAGGATACCACAGAAGATAGTTTTACAAACGGATCAGATAACACATTTACAGCAAAATATACACACACTAAAATGGGTAAACTATAACAATATATCAAATTCATCATATGTATATATATATCGTTCTTATATTCATGTGAGTGGAGCGAGACTTCCTACCACGAGTTCAAACTCAAATTGGTACAATAGCAAGATTAACTATTCAGAAATTAGTCATGCAGCTTGGTACTAGTTTAAGTTTAGTAATTAACTTATATAAGGTATATATGGATCTAAATTAGCAGGCTTTCTTCTTTGTATAAACCGCATCAAGAATTCTATAGTGAGGACTTTATATATAGCCCTTAGGTGAGGTCATATTTTTTAACTGTTGGATCAAATTGTTTAGCTGTTAAATCAAATTAGTTTGTCTGATCCAACAATTAAGAAATAAAATCTCGCTTAAGGACCACATATAAGAACCTCGCTACATAATGACTCTAAACTGCATAACTGGTCCAACATGTGGCGGTGTATATGGGCTAAATATAAATATGTACATAAAAGGGTTTCAGGCCCAAAGAAAAACTTTCTCAAGTCATGCTGTTCGTTTAGAAAGAAAACATTAGTGGTGGCCTTTTTTTCATCATATATCTATAAACAAAACGGGTGAAGGTGGCCTTTTTAATTTTTTTTATGTTCATTTAACTTTTTTCCTCACTTATAGGCCAACACTTAATTAACATAAGCAAGCAACAATCATAAAAATGGAAGCAAGGACATGGTGAATTGGTGAATTGGTGAATGAAATAGGCAATGAGTTCTGATTTACAGCAACATTCTTGTTAGATTCAGATTGTATGGATGTTGTATTGAACCAAATCAGTTCCTGTTGTTGGTGGTATAGGAGTAAATGGAATAAAGAGGGGGCTTTCTCCAATAAAGAAATCTTCTTTAAGAAAAGTAACATTGTGTATGATCCAGGACGTTTCCTTGCACCAACCATTTGTCTCCCAAGGATTATTTGCTCCTAAGTATTGAAAGAATGAGTTACTTTTCTGCTTGTGTGAATCAAAAATCTAGTTCATTTAGGAAATGACAAAGCAATTCACAACTTGAAAGCTTTTATAAAGTATGTACAAAACACAAACCTTTTTCTTTTCCCCTAATTTCCTCATCTCTCTTACCCTACGAAATGAGATATTGAAATCTATGTAGGACCCTCTTATGTGGAGAAATTTTTTGGTCCGGCCGCCAGGCCACTTCAGCCGTCTACCCATCCTCACAACCAAGCGGGGCTATTTTGTATTGGCGTTCTAGTCTCCCAATATAAAAAGACCTCGCTAAGCTTAGTTGTGAGAATGGACAGACAAGACAATTGATGTTGTTTGACTACCGGACCGACGAATTTATTTTCAATCTCATAACATCATTAAGAAACAATTATATTAATTGTATTATTTTCATTCATCACATAAAACATAGTAACATAGTTAGATAATGTTTCTTAATACCTAAGAAAAAAAAAGTTAGTGCACTTTTTCTCTAGTTACATTAATAGGTTAATGCAACTTATAAAATTAGGAGAAGAAGAAAGTTGGCAAAAGCCAACAAGCCAACAGCAGAACTGTGACCCGGAGGCCAAATTATTGGTCAGAAAAGCGCTTTTTAAATAGGAAAGCAAAAAAGAAAACAGTGATTGCCACTCTGCATAAAACTGGAAAAATTGTAGTTGCCTTTTGAACTTTGCAGTGACCAACCAAGCCACCTCGCATTTATCTCTGAGTTTCTCTCCTGCTCTGCTTGCTGAAATGCGCACCCTAACACTGCACGCCAACCATGTGGGCCCCTCCATGCTAAGATGCACCTAGGGTAACCACTGTACTCTCTCAGTCCCTTTGCACATCTCTGCAACAGTGAAAGCAGCGGAGTGGCCAAAAGAGAGGAGAGCTGAGAGGCATGGCTGTCATGCATGAATTGCTTCTTGGGTAAGCAAGCATTATTATAATGCGGTTGTACTAAAATGCGCCTTCTTGGCCTTGGATGCTTCGCTTGGCTCTTTGCTTTTTCTTTGTTTCTCTCTCTATGTTTTTTGATGGTCTCCATTTGAAAAGCATGGAAAAGGCAACACATTTGTGTGGGGGTTCTCTCTCATGAAGCTTTTTGCTTGGAGAAGATTCTACTTTCTGTGTTGACGTTTTGAAAACCCAAATCCCTGTTACTAGTAATAGCACTGCTTGTCGTTTAGCTTGGTCGTTTTCGCTTGGGCAAGCAAAGCACTGCTCTCTCTCTCTCTCTCTCACATCTCTGTGTGTCTCTGTCTCTGAAAGTTTCCATGTCAGACCCCCTTGTTATCTTGTCTTTGCTTTTCATTTTTAATTGTTTAATTTTTTATTTATGAAAGTTAGCATTTTTTAAATAATCTCTGAACTGCTTTCCAGGGAAAAAAACATCTCTGGAACTCTGCTGTAAAACCCTTATCTTTTTATTTTTCTATTCACTCCAGCTCCATTTGTCTGTAGGATATGGAGATTTTTTAAGTGGGTTACTTTAGTTACTGCTATTTTTGTCTTCTTTAGGGCCTTTGAAGCATTAGAAGTTGGGATGCATAATGAGTGAGGATAGCAGATTCAGGATTTGGAGGTGAGGTGGTGGGTTTGATCTTTGGGCATGTAGTGTAAAAACTTTGAATTCACGGTGACGAGGAGAATTTTATCTGTGCGTGAAAGTTCACTGAGAAAAGGTACCTGTTTAAGTTTTTTTTTCTTTTTACTTCAACAGCTTATGAGGGCTTATGATTTATAAAAGATTTGGAAAAAGTTGGGGTTTTCTTCCGTGACTAGGAATGGAAGCTGTCATTGGATTTCTTAATATGATGAACTCTAACTCTCTAGGCTTGAATGATAACTGAAAAGTGGGTGTGCATTATGAGTTTACTCGTTTTTCTAGTATAACAGTACTCAAAACTGAGCCTGCATTTGGGTCTATTGTCTCTGGTTCTTACTATCTGTCAGTCACTAGGCAGAAGAAGTTGTTGGAAATTTGGGAAAATGGGTTGTGTTGCATCGAGGATTGATAAGGAAGAGAGGGTGCGAGTTTGCAAGGAGAGAAAGAAGCTAATGAAACAGTTGGTTCGGTTTAGAGGATCCTTTGCAGATGCCCAGTTGGATTATTTAAGAGCATTGAGGAATACTGGAGCAACACTTAGACAATTTACAGAGTCCGAGACATTAGAGCTTGATACTACTCCATATGGCTTGGCATTGCCAGCTTCCCCTCCTCCCCCTTTGCCTCCTTCCCCTCCACCACCACCTCCTTACAGCCCTGATTTGAGAAAATTGGATAACAGAGAAGAAGTTGGTCTAGAGGAAAGCATAGAGATTACAGAGGATGATATCAGTACTCCACCTCCTCCAGGCCCGAGCTCGTCATGGGAATCTTGGTACCTTTTTGACCCTTCTTCACCACAGCATCTGAAACATAATGAAACAGTGGAACCACTTGAAGAGGAAAACTGGGCAGAGACTAAGACGGATTTTGAGGAAGACGAACATGAAGAGGAAACTGCTTCAAATGTTGTAAATTCTCCGCCTAAGAAACCGCAGCTCGCAGATTCCGTTGGGGATAATTCATCAACGATGAAGTTGTATACTAAGGACACTGCAGACATGGCCATGGTACTATGGAGAAGCAAGAAGACCTTGGAGGGTATAGCTAAGGTGATAGATGAATATTTTCTCAAATCGTCAGATGGTTTAAAGGAAATTGCTGTTCTTATGGACATCAAAAGAGGGAATACTTTTCTGCCTCAGAGTACGAGTGAAAGCAAAAGTAAATACTAGCTCTATTTATGCATTTGGATTCTCTTAGATGTTGTCTCCTTTAAATTTTTATTTCTTGATAATTTTTCTTTTGATAGAAACACAAAATTTATAACAAAGTTGGAGAAAGTACAAGTTGGAACTAAAAAAATACAAAATCGCATTCAAATCAAAATTCTCCCTATCAAGAAGAATTATACTAAAGGGTATATTTTTAAAAGCTATGCACTATTTCCTGTCTGATGGATCGGCTCCTAATATCCTTCAGATGTATTAGTTCTCTACAAGACTTTGTTTGTGCAGCTTATCTGTGTTGATGCATTCTCCCTGTCTGTGTGCTTGTATTTACTGGATGTTTTGCTTATTAAATTCCTCCGCATAATTGTTTTGCTGTATGATTTACAGGGAAGAGGGGCAATTCCACAAAGGTCTTTAGTGCATTGTCATGGAGTTGGTCTTCTAGGTCACTTCAGTTTCCAAGAGATGCAGTTGAGTCTAGTGGTCCAAGTGAACCATGCAGGCCAGGAGCTCATTGCATTACACTTCAAAAATTATATGATGAGGAAAAGAAACTTTACAAAGAAGTTAAGGTAAAAATAGTAATTGAACGTATTGTATTCAGTAAAATCAGCATATGTAAACGTTCATAATGTGTATTTTGGTTAGTTGAAATGACATCATGATAGATGACTGCAATCTATCTTGTGTGTGCGCGTTGAATTGAACTGTAGTGTGTAAGATGTGCCATCCCATGTAGGTAATGACACATTGACTGTTTTTCTGATTATAAGTATATAGTTAATTTTTCATTTCCAATCAAAAAAATAAATATTGCATCAGCCATGTCCTAAACTTTCTACACTATACCAGTTCAGACTTGAAGGACTACAAGTAGTGGTTTTTTTGGCCTGGTATCTTTGAGAAAACTATTTTCTGGTGGTGATGACTCATCATTTTCCAACACTTGGTTATCTTTGTAACATTTTCCTTTAATCCTCTCTCTCTCTCTCTCTCTCTCTCTCTCTGTGTTTCCCCTGTCCTCTTTCTCCTTTTCCCAGCTAGCCTTGTTTCTGGTGAATTTATTTATTTATTTTGCTCGGAGTTTCTGATGAATTTAATCATTCTATTATGCAGGAGGAAGAGTTTACCAAATTAGAGCATGATAGGAAATCCAAGTTACTGCAAAAACAAGAGGATGAAAACCATGACTGGACCAAGACTGAGAAAACTCGGTTAAGCGTTGAGAGTTTGGAGTCTGACATCTTACGTCTTCAGCATTCAATCAGCACCACTTGTTCTTCTTTAGTGAAGCTCATAGATGATGAGCTGTATCCTCAGTTGGTCACACTAACTTCCGGGTATTGTTGACATTAATCATGTAGTATAATAGCCATAATTTTTTTTTTGTTATAGAAAAAATAATTTGGACGCTATTCTCTTATTTTTAAAGTATATAGGATAGTAGAATGTAAATTTTTTCTTTTGGTGACTCACTGAAACTTGTTCTTCGAGATGATGGATACCATTTTTGCCCTTTCTCATCCATCTCCTTCAATGTAGTTACCAGAGACTGGTGATATTTTATGGCTCTATATCTAAGACTCAATATCATTAGTACCTTTCTCTACGATTTTTCAATCTGACATTTTTGTGTATAATGGGGTGTTTAGTAATCTTTCTAGTTGGTACCAAGTAGCGAATACCTGGAACCATAAGTTTTTTTATCCACAAGCACCCCTTTACTCTAAGAAAACCTTGATTTAGTCTCACTGGATTTGTCTTCATAATAAGGCTGCCTTGCCTTACCTTAAACATGGAATTCTCAACCGTCCTTCTAGAGCTTTTAATGGAATGTGGCAAAACATGTCCTCCTGTATTTGTATCCTCAGGCTTTTGCATGACTCTCTTGCAGGCTTTTGCACATGTGGAGAACGATGTATGAATGTCACCAAGTTCAACATTTTGTTTCCCAGCAGTTGAATATTCTTACTGATATAAAGATGGACTTGAGTACCAACTACCACCGCCAAGCTGCAATTCAACTGGAAACCGAGGTTTCTTGCTGGTACAACTGGTTCTGTGAAGTCATAAAATCTCAACAAGAGTATGTTAGAACACTTTCCAGGTGGATCCAACTTACTGACAGTCTTGTCGATGACCATCGTAAGAGTCTTTACTCATCTTCTGTTCGTCGCATGTGTGAACAATGGAATCTTGCCTTTGAACGATTACAACATAAGGTATTTCTGGTATAACTTTCTGTTGGCTCTCACTGATTTTCCTGACAATTAATATTCCTAAAAGGAAAATTCTTCACGCTCTAATCTATGAGCTACTCTATAGATGTCACCAAAAGCAGAATGTATAATTTCATATGCTGCCATCGCATTCACATCACTTGTTTGGTCATGGAATTTCATTGCTGGGAGTCAACCATTTTATGTTGACTGGATTCATGTGGTTTGATACACATATTTTTTTAATGCTTTGTTGTGCTTACAGGGGGCAGCAGAAGCCATTAAGAGCCTTCAATTAGCGATCTGCTCAATTCGCGTGCAGCAAGTAGAGGAGCACAATGTGCAGAAAAAGTATGAAAAACTTGAGAAAAGGCTGCAAAAGGAGTTATATTCATTGGCTGAGATGGAGAAAAAGATGGAGGGGAGCGTCACCGAGGGAGATGAGTACTCCAGTTTAGGCCCTAAGCATCCTTTGTCACTTAAGCGAGACAAAACTGAAGACTTAAAAAAGGAAGTGGACAGTGAGAAGGCCAAATTTCTTAACTCAGTCCGGGTTAGCAAGTCCATGACTCTAGAAAACCTAAAAAGAAGCCTTCCCAATGTATTCCAAGCGTTAATGACATTTTCTAGTCTCTATGTTGAAGCCATTGAGGCTGTTTGTGGCCTCATTAAACCAGCTGATGATTCTGATGGTACATTGTCAACCTCATAGAATTAACGCTGTTGCCTTGAAAATATGGAGATGAAATATGACTCTTCCTGGGTTATCAGGGAAGTTGAAGATGTTAACATTAGAATGCTGAAGATTTTGTTAGATTGGCAGATCTTAATTGCTTTTCAAAGATGCCGTTATATTGCCCTTGTAACCATTTCTGTCCCAAGGAACTCGAGGCGGGGTAACAGGACGTTTCTATACCACATCGGAATGAAGTTCTGTCCTCGATTGCTGTGTCTTCTGAAGCATTTGAATAAAAGCAGCCAAACAGATATTCAAGAATAATAATTTCTCAGCAGCAGGATATTAAATAGTGGGTAGACTGAAATCTCATTGCAAGTGAAAGAACAGAGAAACTCAACAATGATTCATTCGATAGCTTGGCACCAAAGAAATGACTTTTTTTTCTTTCAAAAATATAAGATTAACGTTGATAATCATGACTTGTGCGAGTTGCAGCTATAAGCGGAGATGATAATTATGTTGCAATTTGGACAAACACCTATACAATTAATTCCACTCCCCTTCATTGAGAGGAAACTCCAACTAATCTGTATGAATTTTTTTTTAAAACAGTTCACAAAATAATATAAAATAATTAATTACTATTTATTGCGTAATTTATGAAATTAATTAAAATATTTTAATACTAATTATTCACTAAATAAATTATAATTGAAATATAATTGCTAATTAAAGTAATTAAATAAGGTTAAGATATTTCTTAATTACAAATATTAATAAAACAGGTATATTAGAAAAAATATAAAAATTTAGAGCGTATAGCCGGGCGGCTATACAGTTTAAATATTCGAAAATATTTACAGAGTCTAGCCGAGCGGCTATACGATTTAAATATTTGAAAATATTGGCAGAGTTTAGCCGGGCGGCTAGACTATTTAAATATTCGAAAACATTACAGCGTAGAGCCGAACAGCTATACTATTGAAATATTCGAAAACATTTTCAGCGTATCGCCGCACGGCTATAATTTTTAAATATTCGAAAATATTTTCAGAGACTAGCCTAACGGCTATCCTATAAAATATTTACACAGTATAGCCCGACAATATTTACACAGTATAGCCGGTCGGCTATACTATTTTAAGATTCAAATATATGTAAAGGGTACAGCCGGGCGGCTATACTATTTAAATATTCGAAAACATATACAGGATATAACCAGCCGGCCATACGATTTAAATATTTCAAAATATTTACACAGTATAGCCGAATGGCTAAACTATTTAAATATTCGAAAATATTTAGACAGTATAGCCGACCGGCTATACGTTTTGAATATTCGAATATATTTTAAAAGTACGGCCGCGCGGCTATACTATTTAAATACTCGAAAATATTCACGCGGTATAGCCGCTCGGCTGGACTATTTAAATATTCGAAAATATTTACACGGTATAGCCGCCCGGCGATACTATTTGAATATTCGGATATATTTAGACAGTATAGCCACGGCTATACTCTTTAAATATATATATATATATGTATGTATTTCCTTCTTTATGTATAACCTTCTCGAATTATATCCCTTTGATCATTATTTAAGTTGTTTCTTACGCCTATTAATAGTGGGTAGACTGGAATCTCATTGCAAGTGAAAAGAAAAGAGAAACTCAACAATGATTCATTCTATAGCTTGGCACCAAAGAAATGACTTATTTTTTCTTTCAAAAATATAAGATTAACGTTGATAATCATGACTTGTGTGAATTGCAGCTATAAGCAGAGATGATAATTGTGTTGCAATTTGGACAAACACCTATACAGTTAATTCCTCTCCCCTTCAGTGAGAGGAAATTCCAAGTATCAAACAGTTCTTGTTCTCTTGTTTCGTATTCAACTCCAATCTATGGCCTTGTCTTCAAAATCATCTTCTAATGGGTGAAGCCTGTTGTGAGCAAGCCTGCCCATCACAGCCATACCTGAAATTTAAAAAACCATATTTGATAAGAAAAATAGACAAAAGGATGAGTGAAATTTGAAGTTTGCTGTTTTCTTTCCCTGAAATTAGTTTACCTTCAACTATTCTGAAGAAAGCTGACCACCACCCTTGTCTTGGTATATGGTGTTGATTCAGTGTGTTGTCTATCTCTTTATCATGCTTCCCTTCCAAAACTCCCTGCAGTGTTCTAACTGCATCCTTTGTTTTCATGAGGATATTGTTCTTGTCTTCAATATCAGATCTTTGAAGATCCTTCTGTGAAGCAGTGAGACTAGCAGCTAAGGCAAATTGGGCAGCCGCAGCCCAGCGAGAAGAAGCCAACCAACTCCTATGGCTCTGGCCAACCACTGGCTCAGTTCGGTCCCTAACGACCTTATTCTGTTTACCTCCAAATACCAGGCCACACAAATACTGAGCATTAGCAGGTCCTGTACTCTTGACCATCTTGGAGAAGGCACTCTCTTCATTCGATAGTAGCTTTTCTGGGGAATCATGTTCTAGGACCTAAAAAATTGAGAGGTTGAAAGTTATGAGTTGATAGTTTTTGGCTTGAAATCAGAGGTAAAAATTGTTGTATGATCCCGTTATATACAACCTTCCTCTCCCAAAATGTACGTGAGACTCATACAAAATTCCTCCTTGCATTAAAATGAGGGCATACCTGACCAGCATCGAGAACAAGGATTTGATCACAGTCAATAATGGTATTTAATCTGTGAGCAATAATGAGCATGGTGCATGACTTGAATTCTTCACGGATGGTTTTCTGGATAAGAGCATCGGTTCGAACGTCAACAGCTGCAGTTGCTTCATCAAGAACAAGAATCTTTGATCTCCGCAGCAGTGCTCTAGCAAGACTTATTAGTTGCCTCTGTCCAACACTAAAGTTCTCCCCTCCCTCAGAAACCTTGATGCAATAAAGACAAAGCGTAACTTAATGAGAAAGTTGTCAAGGAAATGAGCTAAAAGCAATTTGTTACAATTTCTCAATTTAAACAGCTCCAACTTGACAGATACTTATACCTCAGCATCCAGACCCAAAGAATTCCTCCTAATGACATCCTTCAGATGTGCCCTCTCTAGAGCTTCCCAAAGGTCAGCATCATTATGCTCATTGAAAGGATCAAGATTAAACCGCACCGTTCCTAGACAAGACAGAATAATTAGAATGACGCATGCCATAGTTAGAAAGATTCATAAAATATACATATAGGTTGAATAAGTGCATACCTGAAAAAAGAACAGGTGACTGGGGTATGATACTAAGAACTTTTCGCAAATCTGTCAGTCCAAACTTAGAAACATCACAACTGTCTATCAAGATTCTTCCTTTTTCTATTTCTACTATCCTAAACAATGCATTAATCATGCTAGATTTCCCTGCACCAGTTCTTCCTACGATTCCCAGCTTCTCACTTGCAGAAACTGTAAAAGATAATCCATGCAGTACTGGTGGAAGTCCCGGCCTATAGCGCAGGACAACGTCCTCAAACCCGATCGATCCTGCTGATGGCCACCCATGTCGGGGACGGTTGCTTTCAATTACAGCTGGAGCTTCAGAAGGCAGCTCTATATATGAACCAACACGCTCAACAGCATTCAAACTGTTTTCAGCCCTGCTTGCTTGTCTAAGAACATTACTCAACAAATTTGTGATATTTAAAGTATAAGTGAGAAGTAGACCCATTGTGGATGCAAATGCTACTCGGTCTTCTGCTCTTGCATTCTGCATGACAGCAAAGGTTGCTATCAACCAAATCATCACGCCTCCCAGTGTTTCTAACCTTATAGTGAGCCAGCGATTTGAACTGATATTCACAAGGGTGAATCTGATATTATTATCCATGGACCTCCCACTGATGCTGGCCATCCGATCATATGCTTTGTATGCACGAATGGATGATAAACCATTTAATGCTTCTCCAAATTGTGCATAAACAGGAGACCTGGTAATCGAATCCAAGCGCTTCACTTCACGGGACGTGCTCTGTAAAACGCTTACAATAAATAAGATCTTTATGCCTAATAATATATCAGGAAAAATACACAACAGGAAAATTGTCTGCACCCAAACGTACCTGATAAAAGAGGTAGGCTGCATAAAACAAAATTAGAAGTGGCATTATGGCCCAGAGGGATACTGTGCTCACAATGCCTATGAGCACAAAAGTTGAAAGGAGCTGCCAGACTTGACCCAGAAACATGTTCATAACATTTGCTACCATGCGATCTATATCGCCCAGATCTTTCGCAAACCTATTGATTATCCGTCCAGTTGGAGTAGTGTGGAAGAATGCCATTGGAGCTATTAGTATAGCATTTAGCAGGGCATCATGCAATCTTCTGGCTGCCCGAAGACTTGAAGTGATTAACCAAAAAGAGTTGGTCAGTGTCACAATTACCTGAATCAAGAAAATGTGGATAAATGTCTTCAAAATCAAGAACAAGTGGAAATGGAGAATTATGAGGCAACTCTTGACACACCTGGCCAAATGACAGAATCCCATATACAAGAATGTAGAATCCAGGTTTATAACTCTTTGAGGTGCTTTTAGCTGTCCAAACACTTAGCCATGTGCTACTAGAAACTCGAAGAACTTCTGTTAATGTATAACAAGCAAATAGAACCATGACCACCCATAGGCCTCCTAATGCATTTTTGTACCTGCCAAAAAGAACAAAAAGAATCAATACAAATGCATCTATTCATTATGGACCTGGAAATATGTATTGTCAAAAAGAGAATTAAAAGAATTCAAGACTTATTTGAAGCGTGAATCTTTAAAGAATAACGTAGTTTATTACCTCAGTAAAATATTCCAACTGACAACACCTGTTTCCCGTTCCTCTTGTTTAATGAGTACAGATTTTGCTCCTTTCCCTTTCTTTGCGTGGCTTACGTCGTTTGGCAAGTCATTCAACACCCCATTGGAAGCAGGTGTTGAGCTTTCATGGTAATCATTTTTGCTATCTTCTTTTTCTTCCATTTTCCCTGCATTTTCCATTAGTTTCTGGAACACCATACTGCTTTTAGACAGCTCCTTAAAGGTTCCCACCTCTTTAATAGTACCATCACAGACTAGAATAATTTGATCCACTTGAGGAAGAAAATGTAGCTGATTTGTGACCAGCACCCTAGTTTTCCCTTGCAACTCTTCCTTGATACAGCGGTTGAAAACCTGGAGGTGGTAACATATTAGGCTTCAGAGAGATCACACTTGGAGATTGAAGAGGGCGAGCTAATAAGAATCCGAAACTAAAAGAATAGAACATCCAAGCTGCATGGGAAACATAAATTAGAAAAAGAGAGCACAGGGTCCCTTTGGCTTGCCTGCTTAAAAGAATAATACCTGTTTAGCAACATGAGCATCTAGAGCACTTAATGGGTCGTCAAATATGTAAACATCTGAATTAGAATATACAGCCCTAGCCATTGAGACTCTTTGCTT
This sequence comes from Prunus avium, assembly GCF_965620075.1. Taxonomy (NCBI): domain Eukaryota; kingdom Viridiplantae; phylum Streptophyta; class Magnoliopsida; order Rosales; family Rosaceae; genus Prunus; species Prunus avium. The sequence goes on from NC_142287.1 coordinate 32,601,563, forward strand.
TTGACCACCACTAATATTGACCCCTCTTTCGCCAATCTCTGTTAGATCTCGACCCTGCAACATTTAGTGTAGTGGTTAACTAACTGAAATCTTTACAAAGTGTAATGATCACCAATTTCAAAGCTAAAACTTTATAAATTCACTTACTGGAAGTATGTCTAGATCATGCTGTAACTCAGTTAAATCAATAGCCTTCCAATATCTTGCAGGCTCGAATTTAGATCCAAATAAAACATTTTCGCGTACCTAGAAGAAAACTTTGAAAACTCAGAAAGTGCACATAGGGGTAGGAGATGGCTTTGAATCGGCTAGAAAGCCAAGATTGAACATCGTAGGCTTTCAAAGAAGAGATGCTTCGACTCACAGTAGCATTGAAAATCCATGAAACTTGGGGAACATAAGCAACAGTCCCCCTGATTACAACACCAGAATCTGCTCTGGGAGGCAGCTCTCCAAGCATGGCTGACACAAGCGACGTCTTCCCTTCTCCAGTGCCGCCAACAACTGCCACTAAGCTTCCAACCAGTATATCTAAGTTGATGTTTGATAAGGTGGGCTTCTCTGCCTGCAAAAAGAAAGGAGAGGAGTGTTGTTCAGCATGTTTGATACTCAACATGCAACTAGCAACATCAAGTCCATGAGAAAAGTTCCTGGAATTTCTATGTAACCACTTTCTTGCAAAATTTCCACATAATTTAAGTGTCATTGCGTGGGTCTATGAAAAGACTACGTAACTATGAATGAACTATATATTTCTAAAATTAAAAAGTCATTATTGTCAAGCATTGACCTTTGAATCCCATGAAAAGTAACCATCCTTAATTGAGATGGCCGGAAGCCCTGGTTCAAGAGGCTGGTTCGGCACTAGAATTCTCTCCTCAGTTAAAAATAGTTCCTCCAAACGCTGTAAGGATACATTTGCATTTACAACCTGTCAAATTAAAGCAGAGTTAGAAACTAACAAAGACAAGGAGCAACTAGGTAAAATTTCGTTTAGTACGGATGAAACATAATCTCCATGTTGTAGATGAGATAATACAGGTAAAGGTGTTAAGCCAAATGCAAGATGACAGATAAGTGAACTGATAAGAAACTAACGCTACCTGACTTAATAAGTTGGGCAGCATGTTTAAAGGAAACCGTAGCACTGCAAAAAGAGAAAGCGATGTGAATGCCCTTGCAGGTGTCAAATCGCCGCCAAGAAAAGTGAACATCCCAAATGATGTTAGTGTCACAACAACTGGGATGCTGTTCAGTATAAAACTGTTAAACTGCAAAAATAGAGGCAACTGGTCAGAGAAACTCCAAGGTAGTCCACAGAAAATGTGCTATCATATATTATTTATATCAAATCTATCAAGGAATGAACAGTTGCTTATTCATATGCAAACAAAAAAATCTACACAAATTATAAATTTAACAGGCTGGTCTTGAAAAATAGGTAGAAAATAATTTTCAGGATCACGTGTTGTGACTTACAGCAGATAGTAAATACGCTTTACGGAACCTTGATAGTTCATCATTCCGTATACTTTGAACTCGTTGTTGGAAACTTGTCTCCCAGGCATAACATCTGAAACATTTTATTTTCAGTAATGTCAGAACAATTACTGTCAGTGGTGTTCTATCTATAAATGACCGGCAGTTGTAATTGAATTAAATCATACTTCACAGTGTCCATGGCTGCCAAAATTTCATTCATGAGGCCAACTCTCTTGTCAGTCTGCTGTATTCCATCCTTTGTCAGTTTTCGCATTTTGCTGATCACGATTGTCTTTTCACAAGAGAATTTATAACAAATGAGTCATTAGACAGAACAACCAAAATCCTTATCAATAAATCAAACAGCAGAAGAAGATATGGTATTAGGGCACCTTAAATCTAGGCAAGGAGTCTAATGATGGAAATGAAATTCACTAATCTGAATGCGTGATGTTGCTTTAAAATATCGTGCAACTTTCTACCCATATGTTCATCCACAAGTTCCACCTTAATGACAACGAATTTGATGTGATATTGGATGTACTAAATTTCCAAGAAAGTGTACTAGCAGCTGAAATACCCAGATTGTTAAGCTTTTCTGAGTTCAGAACACTGGATCCACAAATCCAGGATAAAGATATCTATGAAAAATTCGACCAAAAAAAGAAGATTAAGAGGGAAATAAATGCAAATGCATGAAAGCGGGCAATGTTAATGGTTTTTCTTTTCAGTAAGAACATGATAGCCTAAGCTTAACCTTCCAAGCAAAATGGCAATATACAGACTTTAAGTAGAGAAAGAACCAAGTCCTGACCTGTATGGGGATCATGAGAATTAGCATCATTGATCCAATAAGTGATGCAACACCTAATTGCTGGTAAAGAAGAACCATGGCTACAGTGATACGAAAAGGAGCTGACCACAGTCCGTGAAGTTGTTGACATATTTGCTAAATCATGAGAAAGACCATATTATTTATAATTCAATCAAATGACAGCACTTCAAAGAATTAGAGATGGCATTTTCATTTTATGGAAAACAAGACAACAATAAAACTGTGTATAGTAGTATCTCTTAATGTATGATGATACCCAATCTACTTGATCTCTAGAGCATACCTGAAGGGCATTAGCATCTGTTGACATCATGTTTGTTATCTTGCCAGTTGGGAACTTCTTACGACCCTCATGAGTTAGTCTTATAGATTTACGAAATATAGCAGCTACCTACAAACGAGGAAAATAAAAGCAACCAACTTTTCATGAATCACAAAACAGGAAACTGAGTTGGGAATTCAAACTGAACAAAAATGAATTGGAAGTTGAATGAGATTTATAGAAAAGAAAAAAAACATCACAGCATTAGGTTGTTAACATAGATGAAGAGCTTTACCAGAGTTGATCTCAGCCTAAAACCGACCCGCATAACATTCTGGAAATACTGAGCTTCAGACAGCACACCAAGTGACTGGACAAAGATGAATCAACTTGTCAATATAATTCACAATCTATCTTTGCAATATTATCAGTTGTTATTTTCCATAAATTTCATTTCAACCAGTCACAAGAAGTTCCTGGTGCAACTTCTAGCTGAGCTTTTCATAATGCACATAGAAACATATTTGATGTAATTATGTTTAACATATGCAGGAACGACGATCAAATCACATTGCTGGAGAAAACACATGATAGAATCCATACCACACCAGTGAAAATTGAGAAGGCGTATACGCAACCAATCCAAGCTGGGTCACCTCGTTGCATTGACTGCATGCCATAACAAGACAACTACAACTCTCATGCTGAAACACAAATAATATGCTTTGCAAAGTACGTTCATTCAATTGCTTAAATCAGTCATACTTGATTACGATTACAAATACTGACTTGAAATCTCAGAAATCAGGTGGGATACAGTTCTTGCTTCTATATTTTCTATTATAGACAATGGTTGATTGTTAAACTCAGAGTTCATACAGTGTGGATATAAACTTCTCAAGCTATAAGATTTTACAAATTCTTGAAGGAATTAAAAAGCATGAGAAGTGTTGAAACTTCCATGAACAGCTTTTGATATAACAGTCTTTAGTTGGTAGAACCTTCTACCAATACTAATGAGGCTTTAGCAAGAAAGAAACTGACCTGCAAGAGATGATTCAATAAAACCGGACCCGCAAACTGAGAAAGATCATTGCCAATCTACAAGATGTTCAAGGTAATTTTAGTAAACTTCTTGTGAGTCATCAAACAATCAACATCGTGTCTGAAAATTCCCACACACAAGCAAACTTGCACGTGCATTAAACAAAATTTTACAGGCAGGTAAACTATTTTCAACAAATATTTTGCCTTTGGACTTTATAAACAGGGTAAGTTCAATACCTTGAAAAAGCCTCCCCACCAGAACCTACATAACATCTCAACAAAATCAGTTCATATATGATGAAAATAAAATTAGAATTTTTTGGATTATAGGATGTTATCTCTATCTAACTAATTCACTGCTGAGAACTTATTCAAAAATTTAAGCAACAAACTATGAAAATGGTAGTTCAACTATTACCTTCTTCCAAGGCTACAATTCAATGCTCTTAGAAGCCATGGTTTGGGCCTTTGAGATTCTATAACCCAGCATTTCTGGAACCTGAAAAACAAACTGTTATCCATGTTGTGCAGTGGACACACAAAATCATGTACAAGCAACTGAAATGGAGGCAACATGAAGTGGACTTTTTAATTAATGTCTCAGTCTGATCCCGTGTGTCCAACTTCCAAACATCTTTTTCAGTGATGGGTTTTCTGTACCCTAGCTGCATGAGTGGAGTCATCCATCCAAAATATATTCCTACAGAGATACACATGAAATTAGTATGTAGTTTTAGAGTACATAAAATATCCACCGTACCATTAATTTTTAAAAAAAACTTGAAGACCCCAAACCAAAATTATAAAACTATGCATGAATTATTCTAAGTTCAAGAATTACTTACTGGAAAATATATTAACATGTCTTTCTGGGCAAATTTGCTCTTCTCCAGGTAGTGCTTCATATTCAATGTTATCAAGAGACTCAGATTGCAGAGCAATGTAACCCGGATAAGGTTCCAAATTAGGAACATAAACAAGAAGTAGAATTCCAAACAACACCTACATCAGAACAAGAACCACAGACCAAAATGTAAACGACATGATACGGAATGACTGGAAAACAGCAAACTAAGATATAAAATCTCCTTATAGGATTGATGTATGTAATTATTATATTGTAACTATAGCCTTGGACGTCTAACTTTGGTATAAGTATAACCTGCAAAATTAAAATTAAAATGTCTTGGACAAATAAATGAGATATTGGTTGCTCAACAAGGTCTAGCAATGACCTAGCTTGTCTAGAGGCTTGTCAGCCATCAAATATTTGGACAAAAAGGCTTATCAGCCTTAACTTGGAGACCATAAAATTATATAATTAGGAGATGGCAAAGACTCGAAAAAGGATAGAGAGTTTATTGAACGAACAAATTTTGTAGGAGCAATAAAATGAAGCACTTGGGACAAACCTGGCAACAGAGAGTGCTTATATACAGGTACAGAGCACCACTGCAAGAGTGAAATAAAAACAAAAACAAAACCAAAAATTGTTATGTAATGAGATCACACTTGTGGCAAATAAAGTATCTAGTAAGTGAATGGGAGAAAAACTAACCTGCTGACTGTCACTGAAAGAACAAGATTCAGAACCACTGCATCACCTACCAAGACATAAATGACTCCAAACCTTACATACCACCGGAATTCCCGGATATATATCCTAGTTTCCAAGCCAATCATAATTAGCATGGAGCACCAAGCAAGAGCCTCAATGACTGAAGAAGTCATCTGCAAGAGGTTACTTTATGGGTAAGCTATAGAATAGAATGAGTTGTTATAATAATTAGCAACAATGAAAGCTTTTAATTACAGACTATCTTGCGCGTCCATGCTTACATTTTCAAAGACAAATTTCTCATCAATAAGGCATATCAAAAGTAGCACAAAACATCAACAACAAAAAAATAAGAGAGAGAGAGAGAGAGAGAGAGAGTCCACCTCAAAAGGAGCAAAGCAAGTTTTTCTATTCAGGTTAAAAATAGACGCTTCCATCAGCAACCTCAGTATGGGCTCAGCAGTGAAGTAACCAGCCAACAAAGCCAACATGTAATTATAGTAATTTGACCTTAATCGAAACCTCCGGGTTTTGAAATTCTTCTTGATCATCCATATTCGATAGCAGCACAGGCACAAAAGAACTAAGTGAGAAATGCAGATGACTAGGGAGTCAATTGCACAAGGTGTATATGAGCCAAAAGCACTGACTGCTTTGGCCCACACCCCATTAGCTTCTGGTTGACAATACCAGTCTATTGGCTTAAAACCCATATCTGGTATTCAATTTCACTCCCACAGATATTCTACGGAAGGCGCATTATAAACTCACAAACTCATCGTGATACAATCACTGAGTTTTGTTCTTACTCAATCTAAAGTTTCTTAAGTCCTCCACAACAAGGTCTCAACTTCCCCACATAAAACACTTCCTGCAATAAGAACAAGGCCAACTTATAAGAATAAATAGATTAAAGGCCAAAACTTTGTATGCAGAACGGATAAACAAAGAGAAAGTGACAAAAGAAAAAGAAGAAAACTATCACCCTTTCGTTCAGTTGCAGAGAAAATGAAATTTAGAAGTTTATGACAGTTTGACTTGCATGTATCTGCTATATATGAACAATCTAAAGAGAACCCAGAAAAATGTACAAGAAGGTAGTTAAAACTTGGTCTTTTCAATGCTCAAACGGGTAAACGTCCAAATCCAACACTCCATATAGTCCATAGCATCCAAATATACACAAACAGTAGCAAGAGTAACAGTTAAAACAGCAAACAAGAACAAAAAACAAGTATCTGGGAGTGAGATGAGAGGGACACCTGTCAAACGAGAGTCATTGTTTTGTGTTGCAACTCCAGTTTTACATGAAGAAGACTCGTTGGGCATTGCACACGTCACGGCTTACGAAGACCACCCCATCCAATTGGAAAACGACATGAAAATGAGATGAATGAAAGAGATTAGCAACTGAACAAAGTGACAATGTGAGAATTTTTTTTTAATAATGGGGAGCATTTATAAATGAAATAAAAAAACATAACAAGGTATCGCCTCTCTGATTTTGGCTGCTTCCCCATACCATAAACGTATAATATACACAAGATATTTGGAACCACATATTATTTATTTGATATAATACGCAGAGCTTACTTTTATATGAATATGATGATGAAGTGTTGCAGTCACGGGGCATGAATAGACGTTTTTTTTTTTTGTCTCACTTGGGTATTGGTGGTAAACTGAAAGACTTTTGTTATGTGGACCCAAGAAGTTATCTTGCACTCAATCAATAGAAGTGAAAAAAAAATGCTAACTTCAAAATATGATTCGTTGTACTATTGTCTTTTTAAATTCATAATATTACGTTTTGCGTAGTCATCTTAAATACATGGAATTTTTAGGATTAGTCCCAAGTCGCGAGGGAAGATAGAGTAACGGGTCAAGGGTGCAATTCCTCTAATCTAATGTAACAGAAAATTAATCTTATTTTTTAATATTAAAAGCTAAATCATTTAAAATCCAAATAAATCTTAAGGTGATTTTAGCCGAACCCAAAGGTTTGTTCAGTTAAACCACTAATGCATACATGGTTAGATTAGTTGGTTGGGAGAGTGAATTCACCCTTTGGCATCCAAGCTCGAATTCCCCTCCCCATAGATTAGATTAATTTAGTCTAGTTTAGACTATCGCTTGTATATTAAAAAAGATGGTTAAAGCTTACTCAAAAATCCTCTTGAAATTTATGGCATCATCATTTCCTTATAATAATACAACAAAATTCCTTAGCAGTTGAGCTCGTGCATGCATAGCATTGACAGGCCATCCTTAAAGGATTTCCATGTATGAATTTCACTAGGGAAACCATTTATTTCCACATCCTAGTCCCAAGTAAACATTTACAAACGGGCAGGACAACTTAGAATGTCCTGTCACTATCACCCTCATTATATAAAGCCACTGGAAAAATTGAAGTTTGTAGAAGCTAATGTACAAAAAATATTTAGACACCGTAGTAAAAATTGTGTAAAAATTAGTCATCAGCATATGTGTGAAACTTCTTCACTAGGCCAGAGACAGTTTTCCTACATGTCAGTATGGTCCCAGTCAACTGCTCTATCTTCAAAACCATATTCCGACTGCTGAAGCCTATTCTTGGCCAACCTGCTCATTACAGCAAGACCTAGAGAGAAGAAGAAGAAAAATGATTTAAACATGATCAGATTTTGAAAACAGATAAGAGCATTCGTTCATTCATGAACCTACTAATTCTAATTGCAGATATAATGTGTGTCAAGTAAGCAAGTGGAGTCACACAGTACCTTCAACCATTCTGTAGAGAGCTGACCACCACCCATCTCTAGAGATCTGGTATTGATCAAGAGACTCTTCAATCACTTTATCATGCTTCCCTTCCAAAACTCCTCGGAGAGTTATCACCGCGTCCTTGGTCTTCTTGAGGATACTGTTCTCATCTTCAATTTCCAACCGTTGAAGGTCATTCTGCGATGAAGTGAGGCTCACAGCAACGGCAAACTGGGCAGCTGCAGCCCAGCGAGAAGATGCCAGCCATCTCCTCTGTCCATCTGGTTGCCTGTTCTCTTCTCTCCCCAACCTGTTTTCCCCTTCCCCTCCAAGTACCAAGCTTCGTAAATATTGAGCATTTGCTGAGCCTGTACTTTGTACCATTTTAGAGAAAGCACTTCCCTCATTTGACAGCAGATGCTCTGGAGTATCATATTCTCGAACCTGGGAAGCACCAAAAATTTTATCAACAAAAAAAGAAAAGAGCGAAGAAAATAAAGGGGCGCTTGAAGAACTCTGAATTTGAGCATACCCGACCAGCATCAAGCAGAAGGATTCGGTCGCAGTCAATAATGGTATTAAGACGATGAGCAATGATGAGCATTGTACATGATTTAAATTCTTCACGAATAGTTTTTTGAATAAGAGCATCAGTTCGGACATCAACAGCTGCAGTTGCTTCATCAAGAACGAGTATTTTTGATCTCCGCAACAGAGCACGAGAAAGACTTAATAGTTGCCGCTGTCCAACACTGAAATTCTCTCCTGCCTCCGAGACCTTGACATATCATAAATGGATTATTAATGAGGAAGAGCCTATTTATAATAATACCAAAGCCACATCAAGTAAAACAAAGTTGAGCATGTACCTCAGCATCTAGTCCCAAAGAATTCCTCCTGATGGCATCTTTCAAATGTGCCCTTTCTAAAGCTTCCCAGAGGTCAGCATCATTATGTTCATGGAAAGGATCAAGATTAAACCTCACAGTTCCTGAGAAAAATAGAACAAGAGGATCATTATACTTCACTAGGAGTTGTCAACTAAAACATATCAACTTTGAATGAGAAGATAGCTTGCTGGGTCAATGTGACTAGAGTTGTGTGTACCTGAAAAAAGAACTGGTGACTGTGGTATAATACCAAGAACTTTACGTAGATCTGTCAATCCAAACTTAGCAATATCACAATCATCAATCAAAATTCTTCCTCTTTCTAATTCAACGATCCGAAATAAAGCATTTAGCATGCTGGACTTCCCTGCCCCGGTCCTTCCAACAATTCCAACCTTGTCACTTGGAGAAATTGAGAAAGACAGCTCATGCAAAACTGGAGGAAGTTCGGGTCTATAACGTAGAACAACATCCTCGAACTTGATAGATCCAGATGAAGGCCATCCTGGAGGGGGGCGGTTGCTCTCAATTATAGCTGGAGCCTCTGAAGGCAAATCTATATATGTACCAACCCGCTCAACAGCATTTAAGCTATTCTCAGCCAGGCTTGCAAGTCTCAGTACACCAGTCAATAAACTTGTAATATTAAGCGCATAACTGAGAAGTAGGCCCATAGTGGATGCAAACTCCTGCTGGTTCTCTGCCCTTCCATTCTGCATAACAGCAAAGGTAGCTGTAAACCATATCATGAGGCCTCCCAATGTTTCCAAACGGATTCCAAGCCAGCGGTTTCCACTCATGTTCACCAGTGTGAATCTGATATTGTTGTCCACAGATTTTCCATTAATGTCTGACATCCGATCATAAGCCTTATATGCACGAATAGTTGCTAAACCATTCAGTGCTTCTCCAAATTGTGCATAAACAGGAGATCTGCTGATGGAGTCCATGCGCTTTACCTCACGAGCCATGCTCTATCCCAAGACAAAAAACAAAATAGATGATATTAGAAAAATACAAACTGCGACATGAAATCGATACAACAATAAAAAACAGTAATAATCGCTAATAGGAACAGGCTTAAGTAATCAAAAACTAGTAACTTTGAGGTAAGAGTGACTTGAGTTAACAGGATGGCCCCATCTCACTAGCCCATCCTCATAAAAATATCTGGTTCCGCCCTTGGTAAAAATGAATCTTTTCAGGCTTAAGCAACACCTATACAATTTATTTAACATGAAGTTGATGTATTGCACAGCTATGGCCGAAAACAGTTTGTCTCCAAAAGCAAGTCAAACATGAAATCAGTGGACAATCTCACGTACCTGATAGTAGAGATAGGCTGCATAAAACAAAACCAGAAGGGGCATAATGGCCCACAAGGACATAGTGCTCACAATCCCTATCAAGATGAAGGTAGAAAGGAGCTGAGACACTTGGCCAAGAAACATATTGACAAATGGAGCAACATTCCGATCAATGTCTCCAAGATCCTTTGCAAATCTATTTATGATACGTCCAAGGGGATTAGTCTGGAAGAAGACCATTGGAGCTCTTAATATAGAGCTAACCATGGCCTCATGCAACCTCCTGGCAGCATAAAGACTAGAAATAATCAACCAATAAGAGTTTGCCAGTGTCACCATAACCTGAAACCAAGAATTGTATTTGGATTTTCATCACAAAAAAGGTGGCAAAAGTACTTCAAGCCTCTCAGAATAACCAGAAAATAACAAGCAACTCTCTACAAAAGATAGTTGATACAAACTTCTATAACAAACCTTAAATTAACTGATGTTTAACTGTATTCTTACCTGACCAAATGATAGAAGTGCATATATCAGATTGTAGAAACCAGGGTCATAATTCCCCATCATGCCTTGATCAGTCCAATGGCTCAACCATGTGCTACTTGAAACTCGTAGAACCTCAGTTGAAACATAGCATGTAAAGAGTATCATGACCACCCACAAGCCTCCTAATGCATTCTTATACCTGGATAAGAAATTGCACATTTAAACTACTTTCTGTATAAAAAAAATGCTGTACAAAGAGCAAACAGAAGATTTCATAAAAGTAGGAATCTGGAAATCTGCCAATTTCAAGCATAATCTGATGAAATAAATGCTACCCAAAAAGGAGGCAAAGAAATATAAACACCAACCCTGCAACCACACCAGCAAATGCATTCACCCAATCAAGAACCAATTGTAAGGCCAGACATACCAATAGATGTCAGATAAATAAATTTTATTTTGTTTCCCTAAAACTACCAGTCAGAATTTCCCAAACATTCTTAAGAAAAGTCCAAAAGAAAAGAGGAATGAACTTAGAGATGACGACCATCATCAGGTATAAGTATCTAGAAATATTTCTAAGAACTGAATACCTAGATGATGTGTGGGCGGAAATAGCAACTAGTATAGTCCCCCTTACACAGTAAGATCAAAACTGATGATACTCCATACACCTTCGAAACCTAGATATTTCTTAAGGAGAAAGGGATGTCTTTACTTAGGAGAATACTAAGTGAATTCGAGGGGATACTGAAAGTTTATTGTTGAAACTCTGATTACCTTGCCAAGACATTCCAGCTAATAACGCCTGTTTCTCGTTCTTCTTGTTTGATAAGAACAGATTTTCCTTCTGGTTTTTTCACACGGCTTGCATCTTTTGGCATAACATTAACAACTCCATTGGCAATAGGTTTTGAAGAGGCATTCTGATCAATCATTTCACCATTCTGATCAATTGTTTCACCTTCTTCTTTTTCTTCTGCATACTCTTCCATCTTGCCGGCATTTTCCATCAGCTTTTTGAACAGCGTGCCATTATTGGAAAGCTCCTCAAACGTTCCCTCCTCTTTCACCATACCTTCATGGACCAGGATGATTCTATCAACTTGTGAAAGAAAATGCAGCTGATTTGTAACAAGAACCCTGGTTTTCCCTCTTAATTCTCCCCTGATGCATTTATCAAAAACCTGGTATGAAACATAAGTAAAAATAAGACAACTATACAAAAGAACAATTTAATAACCAACTTTCAGGAGCCAAAGATAGTGCATGCAGGTGTAGAAAGGAATAGCGCAAAAGACAAGATAAACCAGCGTGTATTTTAGTCATTTGGTATCCCTTATAAGAAAGATTCCATAAGCTGTATAATAGAAATATTAGAAGGAATATGCAACTATACTAGTAAAATCCATTGTATTAATAAATGAATCTGTGAAAAAGTGTACACCGATCTGCCAACACAAATGAATAAATAAACACATGCCTATGTAGGTCAGTCCAATTAACCCTGAATAAATAAACAAAAGGATCATAGACTATATTTTATACTTAGAAATAGAATGTAGAAGCAACAAAAGATAACTGTACTCCTGTCCTGAGCACTAAAGTTAAATGTAAAACAGTAACCTGTCGAGCCACGTGAGCATCCAGAGCACTCAAGGGATCATCAAAAATGTATACATCAGAATTGGAGTAGACAGCCCTAGCCATAGAAACTCTTTGCTTCTGCCCACCACTAATATTCACTCCTCTTTCACCAATCTCAGTCAGATCACCACCCTAATTATTCAGCATGTGAAACAAATTAGGCCCACGAATTGCAGGGTGTACCGTAAGAACTAGCAGCAAGATAGAACTCTAAGAGAACTTACAGGCAGTAAGTCAAGGTCATGCCTCAATGCAGTCACATCTATTGCCTTCTCATATCTCGCAGATTCAAAGAAGGATCCAAATAAAATGTTTTCACGTACCTGAAATCATAAATACTGAAAGTAACCACCTTGCACAAGCATTGTACTCAAATTTTTAACTACATCCCAGATCACTGTATTCAACTAATTATAAGGATAAGAACAAGCATTATTCATGCCAGCAAGTTTCCAATCTCTGGGTTCTCTAGGTTCGCAGAAAGATCACAGAAACAGTAAGCTCCAATAAATTAAAACAGATACATATTTGAAAGATGTATAGAAACATATAAAACAGGGCAAGCTAAAACTTACAGTTGCATTAAAAATCCATGAAACTTGTGGAACGTAAGCAACCATTCCTCTCATTACCACACTCGCGTCCGCTACAGGAGGAAGCTCCCCAAGCATTGCAGATATAAGTGATGTCTTTCCTTCACCAGTACTTCCAACAATTGCTACCAAGCTCCCAACAGGGATATCCAAATTAACATTCGTCAACGTGGGCTTCTCTGCCTGAAGGAAAACATACATTTCAGGGGCTGTTTGTTCACAGAGAAAATGCAAAACTAACCAATACATTCTTAAAATTATTTTGTATCAGCAAGCCATTTCATTTCAAGACAACTGGTATAGCAGCAAAGCAACAATTAATGACAAAGCTAGGGCCATGCCTGATAAAACAGAGAGCATAGATTCACTTTGGAGGCAGAGGAGACCCCCACCCCCCGCCGATTATTTCATGTAAGCTTGTTTAAGCAATAGAATTACTTATAAACAGAAGCCTCGTAAACAACAAACACAAACTTATGATGTAAGATGGTGAGAACAGCCAGCAAGCCATCATTTACAACAATCATTCTTGAATTAAATACGAAACTAAACTTGCACACCCAAAACACAAGCCTAGAGCAAAAAGACACTTAACTTGAGAACATACATGAACACATACAGGTAATTATGAATCAATTGTAAGCTTAGTGTATTCGTAACAATCACACAAAAACAAAAGCAACATATCAATGAGACCTTTGAATCCCAAGAAAAGTATCCATTCTTAATTGAGATGGCTGGCAATCCTGGATCAAGAGGAGGATTTGGCAGAAGTACTCTCTCTTCAGCTGAAAGTAGCTCCTCCAAGCGTTTTAAGGATACATTAGCATTAACCACCTGTCGAAGTAAAGGAACATTAGGAATTTAGAAGCGGAAGAAACCATGCAAGCAGTTTCACAAAGTTGGCAGACAAAGAACTTCATTTGATACTTAAAAAGGAAAATGAAAATGAAACAGTATATTTAATGCTCACGAGGCCAACATATTCCTAAATTGGTTATTCAAAGCACCAGCGGGAATTTTTTGATATTGAATAACCAACAGGATATAATACATTGAAATATTCTTGACCATTTTCTAGAAAAACCCAAGGTTTGAACCTCAACCAATAAAACCAAATTTGTTCATAAAGTGAAGGTTAATAAAATGACTATCTTCCTAAAAGAACCTGAGCACTATAAGATACTATACACCAAGTAAAGTAAACAGTAAATAATCACAATAAAATTCATCCTCTCTACGTGCTAAAATGCCATGTAAAATATCACAGCATAATGAGACTATAACATGTGCATGACTGAGGAAAGAAGTCAAAACCTGAGTTATTATATTAGGAAGCATGAATAGAGGAAACCGAAGCACAGCAAACAGAGAAAGTGATGTAAATGCCCTTGCAGGTGTAAGATCCCCCCCAAGCAAGGTGAACAATCCAAATGAAATCACAGTGACTACAACTGGGATGCTATTTAGTAAAAATCCATTACACTGCAAAACAAGAGAAAGAATCAGGGAAAAGCAAAAGCCAGAAAATGGATAAAGTCATGATTTTGGATATGCACACAACTGAAAACATGATACTCATGATTCACAGCACACCATGCAAAGTGCCTACTTCAGTAATCAACTGCAGCTTCTGATGGCATGCCAACAATTAATCAAATCAAAGAGGTTTTTTTTATAGGAATGAGGAACTTCTAAGAAAAGAGAAATTAGAAGATATCTACATCAAATGAGTTGATATGGTAAGAAAGGAACAAATTTCAGAAGAAAAAAAAATTCAACGCCTTACCGCTCCCAACAGTGATGCTTTTCGAAACCAGAACAATTCATCGGTTCGAACACTTTGTACCTTGGATTGGAAACTACTCTCCCATGCATAACACCTGAGCCATTTGGAAAATAGACAATGAAAACAATAAATATAAATCCCAGTAACATATGTAGACATATCGCCAAAATTGAGTCATACTTCACAGTGTCCATTGCAGCCAAAATTTCATTCATGAGGCCAATTCTCTTGTCTGTACGTTGCAACCCCTCCTTAGACAATTTCTGCATTTTGCTTATCACAAATGTCTGTTCCATCCAAGTAAATCACAAAGATCAAGACAACTTAAATTGATAGGAGATTTGAACATGATGCACAAACATAAAATAAAATAAATGTAGATACTAACTTAACACACATACCCACACACTTTATTCTGATATCCTCTCTTTTTGTAACAATTAATGTGATACTAACGTAGTCATTCGTCAGGGTTCTTCTTTCAGTATAACTAACGTGATTTTAACCTAGTTTTTATTGTAAAAACAAGAAAAATCAAATGGGGTAACTCTTTTACCTGCAGGGGGAACAAAAGAACTAACATGAGTGCACCAAGTAGTGAAGCAACGCCCAATTGCTGATAAAGAAGAACCATGGAGATAATGATACGAAATGGAGCTGACCATAAAGTGTGAAGAGATTGGGATATTTGCTGTGTAAAGAAACAACAAAAGTTAGCCAACCAAGGCAGCTTTACAAATATTTTGAGGACTAAATGTGCTTCTGAACCACAAATCGGAAAACACACTATATAAGTTAAATGATTTGTACCCCTATTTGTTTGTCATTGCCTGTATATACTTACAAAAGGATGAGATCAACCCAAATCTGTTTTTGTCACTAATTTTAAGTAGACAATAAATCAGAAAAAGAAAACTAGCTTCTTATGTTCTGAGATGAAAGTTTCCAGAAAAGTATGGCTCAAGTCGCTTATTCAAGGATTTTACTATTGTATGACTTCAGGAAGTTGCAAACGTAATATCTAATGAGATAATTGATTGTCATGCATCATCACTAACAGTAATATATCATGTAATCCCAACTTTTGGTAAGAGTGCGTGCCTGAAGTGCTTCAGCATCAGTTGTCATCAGGTTGGTTATTTTCCCAGATGCAAACTTCTTTCGAGCTTCATGAGTAAGCCTTAAAGATTTCCGAAACACAGCAGCAACCTAAAAGAAGAAAATATAGAATCATGCTCTGCAGATAGATATATCAATAACAAGTTTTGCATAATTTCATAAATTTATGAGTTCAATACTTCCCCACATTATCAGACAAGCCAGACGACAATACTGCTAGCTAAACCCTGAACATAAAATATTAAAACCAATTCCCCAGTCAAAACATATTAGAAAAGTAACAAGACCTTTTAACCCTCTCCATTACTCAGAACTCACCAGCTAAATGTCCCAGTCCCCCAATAAATAGCATACTAAGATTGAATTTGCGCTTGGCATTTTATGCTTCTCACCAAAACCAAAGCCCAAACAAAACCAACACCACCTCTAGACATCACTAAGCGAAGAATCTATTGCAAAATTCCAACCCTCACTCACCCAGGACTAAGTAAAAGGACCTAAAATTGATAGACCAATGTTTATTGCTATTGCAACATGGCATTGATAAAATACTATAAACATGTTAAAACAAAAGGATGAAGAAAAAAAAATTGGCTTAATAGCATCAAAATGGGACTGGCAAAATACCAAGGTTGACCGTAGACGGAAGCCAACACGCATGACATTTTGAAAATACTGAGCTTCACATAACACGCCAGCAACCTGGAAGCAAGTTACAGCAATCAGATATCCAGACTGCTAGATTTTCCCATTCCAAATAGATAAAACAAATGCTACAGAATGAGGACATGCGAATTGCAGTAACAAGAGCAAATATCTAAAGTAATAGATCATGACACAAGTGCATAGCTACTAATGCAAGTATCAACATTTTCTTTGAAAAAACATATCCACGTGCAAAAGTCGTTTTTTAATGGGAAACCAATTCAAAAAATGGTGTGAATAACAACATAACTAGAATCTACAAAGGAAGTTCCCAGTGCTACAGAAACACATGAACCAGCTTAAGGTATCTGTCATTAATTTAAGATATTTAAGGCGACAGAGAAAATACAGGAAAGGTGAGAAAGAAGATACAAAACAAGCACTAGGTCATGTTTTAACAAACACAAATATTGAATTTTCCTTCTCTAGCATGTTTCTTCAAGCCAACGTAATTAGATATTTCAATATGGGAACACGAGAACATGACTGTGAAAAACAGGAATTCGCTTTCGGCAATTCAGCTATTATTTGAATTTGAAGATATAAAGTGAAACATGAGAATACAAGCTCTAGATCATTTAGCTCACAAAGAAAAGATGAAATTTTCTGTCTAAACATCTTTCTCTACCAACATAATCAAACGACTAAACCAAGCACTCACGAAAAATTGCAAATAGCTTTTGGGTCTAGAGGTGCATCCTCCCCTTAAAAATAAGGGTGTAGGATAAGCTCCAGGGCTCAATCCCCAACAGGTGTGCACATGTTGTGTAATATTCTTAGAATAAAAGGAACATCCCTTTAAATTTTCCAAAGCAGCAAAACTATGTAAGCATATGTAATAGTAAAGGCTAGCTGTGCAAAATAATCTGTCTTGGCATACATAAATAACCTAAATATAAAGCAAAGAATTTATAATATATCATACCACTCCAGCAAATATTGAGAAGGCATAGATGTAACCAATCCATGCTGGATCCCCGCGTTGCATAGACTGCAGACAATTGAAGAAATATTTAAATTTCTATAGAAAAAGAAGGATTATGACAACAACAATCAAGTATCATTTTACAAGACTCTGATACACTGCTTCTGAGTTCAGAGATGTGGAGGAACTATGACATACCAGAAGCATACATTTAAAAATAAAAAATTATGCATCATGGATCAGTATCCACTATATTAACATTTAAATTAAACTTGCATAAGTAAGGTCAGGTTAAAGCTAATCTGAAATAGCAGCGACTACAATTTTCAGGTTATTAAAGTCATGCAAGTGAATGTTATTATCCTTGTTTCCTTTCTTCATTTCTTATATAGAAACTTCAGAATGTTTATCGGTGTTTCAATAATTTCATGACCAATATGACAAATACATAAAATGCAGGCCTACTTGACCAGCACAAGTTGAACTCATACACAGCACTCACAGCCACAATCACCAATACTCATACACAGCACTCACATAGCCACAACAATCACCAATACCATTACACCTACTGAGTTGGATATTGTAATAATGACCGGAGACACACATGGAAACATAAAAAGGTGAAGTTTAGGAATAAACACAAACCTGTAAGAGGTGGTTCAAAATAAGTGGCCCCACAAATTGGGAAAGATCATTGCCAATCTACAAGTTGTCAACAAAACAATAGAATAAGTTATGTCACACAAAACATCCAATTTTACGATGCAAAAAACATTTCAGACAGAACAGACAAAATAATAACTCTTCATATTTGGACCAATTTTCTAGCAATGAGCATTAGAATCACAAACCCCTCTCAGGCAGAGAGGTTGCAAAGTTGCTGAAGTTGAGAAAAACAACCAAAAATAATAGAAATGTATCCCCAATCATACTGAACTGATGTATGTTATTAAGGGGTGAGCAAGGGGTTTATTTCCACGACTATCTCCCTCATGACCAGATTAGATTTTCACTACATCCCTCCCTACGAACTACCTAAACAAGCTGCATGGACTGCAATTTTGCTGCTAGTGAAACTAAATTATGCTCCCCTGCCAATCAGATTGAACTGGTGTATATTAGTATCTAGCAAAGTATTACTGTTATTTTCTCCATTTTAATCAAGGAGCTAGAAACAAAACTATGGCCAAATGTGCTCATATTAACCAAAGAAATAATTAATGGATCCATGGAACTTGCTGAACAGTGTGACCAGCATGTGTGCTAAACTAAAAAACCAACAGAAAACAACAATGACAAACAGTACTGTAGTTTACCAAACATATATATTCTAATGAATAAAATACATGTGTAACAAACTTTGCAGACTACTACTAGATAAAAACCATTCTAAAGAACAAGCCAATTACCTTCCAAAAGCCTCCCCACCAAAACCTATGAAAAGCACAAATAAAATATTAATGAGAAGCATACGCATAGAATTGCATGGGAAGCACAACACAATAAGGACAAGAAAGTGAAGAAGGATTCGCATCTCAGCTGAGGATCTTCATAAATTACCTTCCTCCAAGGCTAGAGCTCAATGCTCTTAAAAGCCATGGTTTAGGCTTTCGACGTTCCTCAGCCCAATATCTTTGGAACCTAGACATTCGGTAAAAGAATTATTATGGAAATTGTAATGATTAGTTTAAGTGGAAACTAATGTTTGAAAATAACAAGCACGCACTTATTGTTTAGTGTTTCAGTCCGATCCCAAGTATCCAATTTCCAGACATCTTTCTCTGTGAGGGGTCTTTGGTAGCCTAGTTTCATAAGGGGATTGATCCATGAAAACAGTACTCCTGGTAAAAACACAAAATCAAGATATGAGTTGAGAAATCAGCCATGGAAAAAGGGTTCACTGCACTCTTGAGAATACTATGAATGGTCCTAGATCCTTGGCCTTCATATCATACAAAATTAGCAAGAAAAAAAAAGTACAAGGTAAAGAATAAATTTTAAAAACAAAATAAAGAATGGTAAATCAGTTTGCACAGATCTCAACAAACAATAAAATCACCTCTAACAAGGGCATTTTATGATGGTTCGGCAGACTACACTAAAGTTGGGATATTTCAATATATAAAAATTAGTTTACTAACAACATCAGTATCTCTATCATCATTTAATTATCTGCAAATTTTCTACATGTCAAGCATTAGGATCATATCAAATTTATATACATACTTGAAAATATGTTGGCATGCCTCTCAGGACATATTTGCTCCCCTCCAGGAAGTGCTTCATACGCAGCATCATCAATTGATTCAGTATGGATTGGAGTATAACCAGGATAAGTAACCAGATTTGGAACATACACAAGCAAAAGTATTCCAAACAAACCCTACATTAGAATAAAAATACATATCAAGAACAAATTGACATTAGATTTGCAGTCTAATTAAAGATAAATAGCAAACTTTAAATATTGAACAATACCAGTGTTGCCCACCTTTTATCTTAAACATACTTAGCCATCTGTTTATACTAAATATACATTTGTCCATACATACTAGACCAAGGCTTACACAATCTATGTGACCAACCAAACTATATAAGTTCTTATTAGGAAAAAAATAAAATCTAAACCCTAAACCAATTGGATAGCTTTCAGAACCTTTGTACAAATTAATTATCCACTAAACAACAAATTCAAGACTTGGCTGGCTGCATAGCATGCCCTTCTTAGAGTGGTCTAAGAGTCATTAGCACGTAGCAGCCTCAGGCTGGCCTAGCTGAAGGCTCATCAGATTAACAAGAATAACCTAACGCATTTGGATGCAAGACACAGAAAAAAGGTAAACAAAAGCATAACCAGTGAAAATTAAGGTTCAAAAGGAGAAACAAACAAACAAACCTGGGCAGCAACTTCACTGATGTACAAGTATAGTACAGATCTGCAAGGGTTACACAGCATTGTAAGTTCGTCTTGCACAACCACGAATCTCCAAAATGTACTAGTGATGACTTAATATTAAAAACAAAAAAGTTTGAAAATATAAACAGTCATATCATCTTTTGACAAGGAAGGAACCAGTTTAGGTAAGCAGAGACACACAAACCTGTCGTATAAGTCCCTTAGTGAAAGAATGAGATTCAGCATCACAGAATCCCCCACTAAAGTATAAATTACTCCAAATCTAACAAACCATCGAAACTCACGGATGTAGATCTTAGTTTCCACACCAATCATGACCAGCATAGAGCACCAAGTAAGAGCCTCTAAGATTAGAGAAACCACCTGCCAAGAAAGGATGAAACTAAATACTTGGCATATGATTAAGCTTACAGAAAGCTTGTTTTTGTATTTTATTTTCCCTTCAATAAAGGTTTGTTTCTTCTTCTTGTTTTCCAAAAAAATAACAAAAGCATACTTACTGGTAGGTTAGTGATACTTATATGTCTATAGCTAATTAAGTTTGAAGTGTAGAAAACCAAATCCCATTGCATTTCCATTAATCACAGTTCGTGGTTTGTGAAACTTGATATCTCCTTAGATGTTTTGGAAAAATTGACAACTGAAATCTTCTGTAGTGTAGAATTTCTATAATGGATTTATATCTGTGTCCAAGTACAATAGCTTCTTTTATTCACTCTACTAAGTGGGTGATGACGACTGTCTAATTACCCTACATGTGATAAAGGGCAACATTGGTTTCTCCAGTTAAATTCATTTGTATGTAAAACAAAATTATTTCTTAATTAACAAGGGTACAACATCACATAATCAAAGTAAACAGTCCTGGGTTTTTTTTTCTTTTGCCAACTTTTATAACTGCAAAAATATTTTGTTGTTTCTCTGATGGAAAAGTACACATGCAATGCAGTTGATCTAGTTCCTCATGCATACTTACCGCAAAATCGAAATTTCAAAATTCTTACAGATTTCCACAAAATCACTCTTGAACTAGATAATATAGTGAAATAAAGCTTTTAAAGAAGTAGGACAAGTCGAAGAAAAAACCCACGACATTGAATGAAAACTTTGGGGGAACAACATTTTTCATGTGGCACTTAATGGTTATGGGGTCATTGGGTCATCCCTGAAAACTTTTTTTTCCCTTCAATTAATTCATTTGCACATGTATAAGTTGAAGCTACTGTTATCAATACAAAACTTAAAGGCATGTATGAAGTCAGTACAGCAGCTAAAATACATTACAGAATAAATCAGCAAACCAACCTCAAATGGTGCAAAGCCAGACTGCCCATCTAAATTCAGCACTGAAATTCCCATGATCAGCCTGAACAAAGGCTCGGCGGTGCAATAACCAGCCAATAACGCCAATACATAATTGTAAACGTTGGACTGCAAACAGAACCTTTGGGCTTTGAAATCCTTCTTGATCCGCCATATTCGATAGATGCAGAGACCCAGAAGAACCAAATGAGAAATGGAGACAACTAAAGAATCAACCGCGCATGGCGTGTATGCACCAAACGCATTCTCCACCGCTTTTGTCCACACCCCATGGGCCACCGGACGACAATACCAATCCAAAGGAACAAAACCCATCTTTTTGGTCACTTTCTTCACAAAAGTTGCTCACTTTAAAGCACATAATCCATCTCAGTCCCCACTGTGAGCCACTCCTGCGTTATGATAAAATTTACCTTTAGCCTCAGGTGGAAAAACCAAGCATCAATCAATGGAATCTCTTAAAAGGGTAAAACTATAAATAAATAAATTATAATTCCTCATTTTTAAGCTGAATAATAGTTTCCCAACTTTTGGCTTTCTCCGAGAAAACATTATGGTTCAAAAGAATAGAAAAATAAATAAATTTCAACCAACCGAAAAATGTATCGTCAAGAAAAGAATAGAAACTTGACCAAAAAAATATAAGCAAACATTTGCGATATGTTACCAAAATTTTCAAAGGAAGTTTCTATTTTCTCT
Organism: Prunus avium; assembly: GCF_965620075.1. Classification (NCBI taxonomy): domain Eukaryota; kingdom Viridiplantae; phylum Streptophyta; class Magnoliopsida; order Rosales; family Rosaceae; genus Prunus; species Prunus avium. Next base: position 32,623,898 of record NC_142287.1, read on the forward strand.
GGTTATCAACGGTTAATACCTTACACTCTAAGATTCTAAGCTCTGCTATACTCTGGTAGTACTTTTTCTCAGTAACCAAACAGAGCACTAGACTCAAACCAGCAAAACCATAGCAAATCTAAATTCAACACAACAAACTTGTAAAAGAATACGGAAATGGATGAAAAGCGTTCATTAATCCAAAAACAAAATTCAAACGTAACAAAACCACACCATTTACAGGTTTAATACAAAAATGAACAACAACCACCATAAATTTCAGATTTCAGAAGAACTTATACCTCAGAGACTTTGCATTTACTCAAAACCAAGAAACAAAACTGCTTGCCTCAAACAAAAACTGTAATGCAAAAGCTTCGACTTTTTTGGGTTAAAAACAAAGAAAATAATAAAAAGTTAAATCCCAAAAAGCTCCTCCTGGGCATTTGGTACAGAGAAAGTGGAAGGAGAAAAGCCCATTTTCATGGAGAAATTGCTAACCTTTTGTGGCCTTCTGTTTGTATTTTAATGTTGCTCTGCGGCAGTAACGAAATGGAATTGGTTCTCTTATTCAGATGGTATCTAATGCCTGTGGAGGAACCGAGGACCAAAGCTTTTATTTTATTTTATTTTATTCCCTTTATTTATTTATTTTGTTAACGACCCAATGCAACCTAAAATAAAAAAAGAAATTTGTACGAAAAAGCTAGGTTGGTTTGGTCTTGTGCGTCATCGATTACGATAAGATTTCTTTCCTTGTGATGTTTTGTAAGGGTACAAAATTCGACTCTATGGTACAAAATTATAAGGATAATGTGGAAATTTGGGTTTTTGTTCTTGTGTGTATAAATAATTAAATGTATGGAGGTGGGAGAAGATAGAGGAGAGGCGGGCTGTGAAAAGGGTATAGTTGTCTTTTTGGTGGAAGTGTTGGGTGAGAGAGAAAGGGTTACATGTAGTGATGTGGTCAATCATTTGTTTAATTATTATGTTATCTTTTGATTTTTGGGAGATTTCAACTTTTGGGTTGTATCTACCAGAAATATAGAGAAGAACGTTTAGATTGCGTTTGGTTCATGGGAAAAGTCTCTTGAAATGGGAAATTATTTGTTTTCTATGTTTGGTAAGTTCACACATGGAAAATAGAGCCGAAATGAAACCTTTCTTTCACCTTGGGTTTTATTTTCTCTCCTCATAAGAAATCAAGGCAAACATTAATTATAATGTTTTATGACCAATTTGCTACCAAAGAAATTACTTTTCTTTTTTTTCTTAGAGATAACTTTTATAACATTACGTTATGTCATATGCATTAATTATCCGAAAATCAAGTCACGTGTAAAATCAATTTAACTCTTAACTTTTTACTGTAATCAACAATAACTACGATTAAGCCAAAATTAAAGGTCACAACAAAAACAAAACAAAAAGAGTGTCTGCAGCTCTGATTTTTGGATTGGATACTTGGTAAAGAATAATAAAAATAATAAATAAAAATAGATTAGGTGTGATGTGGAAGGCAGAAGAAGCGAGTATATATCTTTATTTGGTATCGCAAGTGCACACATCACATGGTTTGATTGTCAGCGTCGTTTGGTTTGTTCTATCACATCCTCCTGACACCCTGACCCGCACAAGCCGGAGCGAATCCGCCCCATTAAAAAGCTTTTCGCAGTTCAAATACTTATGAAAAATACTTCCTTCTTATTAGGTAAGTAGAAACTCCTATATTCCTGTTAATAGTAGTGTGATATGTGTGCATAAGTTTTTCTTTTTTGTATTTTTGATGAATTATTTTTGAATATGTGTCAATCTGTCATTCGCATGAAGGAGTAGTATCTTCTTACCTTTTTTGGTTTTTTAAATATCCGTTTACTAGTTGTTTTTATTTTTGGGTAATATTGTTAGGCCTTTTTAGTTATTTGAAGGTGACAAATGCGGTGTTAGGTCAGTTGAGCAGGACAGTGAGTTCGTCCCTTTACACTCAAGTTCAACTCCCTCTTTACGTTGTATAGTGAGAATTTGAAAGAAAAAAAAAAACAGAGCCTGCCTAACAGGATTAGTTTTCTCATCTTCACATATGCATGTATGTACATGTATACAATGAATCAATCAAGTGTAGACTTGGTCTTACTAAGGTATCTATTATTTTCAATTTTTAAAGCAATAATTTTGCAAATTGAAATTGCATATCATATGAAAGTCAAAAGTGCATATCGACGAACAACTTTGGACACAGTTAATTTCATATTCAGGATTGGATGTTGAAATTGAATGATGATATATATAATTAAATTAGAGTAGAATGTTTGGTTAGACTGATAGGAATGACTTGCAGGAATCAGTCCAATTCACTCAGCATTATAAAGTCGCTTTTAAATTATAGTCGTCGTCAACGCTTTGCCTCGACTTTACTTCAATCAGTGAAACAAGTGCAGCAATGGCCACGACTTTACTACTATTCAGCAATTTCTATCGGAAACTTGTGCGTCAAAGGTGGTCCATTGCCTCCCTAATTGAATCGACATCTTTTAAGACTCACTTGATACTGTGATGATTTTTTGACTCTTCATTTCTATATCATTTTTGAAAATAAAAAAAAGACAAACCCTATAGCATTAACATTAAGATTGATGAAATAACTAGACGAACACAGTACTTCAAATATATATATATATAAGACTTGAGTGATCTTTTACATGAATGATTGGAAAATGAAAACTTTACAAATGATGAGTCAGATTATTGAAATACAGACAAATATTCTTACCACTGAACTATGAACCCGTTCGCAATGTATAATGAACCCTTGATTCATGAATATATCCATTAAAGGAGACAAAAGTGATGTGTCTAAACCAGTATTATTTGTCTTGGCCTAAATGGATCTTTCTGGCGCTATTTGTGAAATGGAATCTCAAGTACCACTACCATCTCTTTCGGTGGCTCTAATTACTCCCTCACAAACAAAGCCTCATAGTCTTGATAGATTACACACAAACAAAACTTCCACCTTGTTGTGTTGTTGCCTTGTGCATATGTGGGTGCTACTAGCTAGTTAAGCTATCCCCAATTGGAGCTCATTTTGTAAAACATCATGTGGAACCCATTCCCCCAAATTTCGTCACTTTTCTTTCCTTTTTTCTTGGGTACAAAATGAGTCTTAAATTCAGGGAAAAGAACATCGAAACCTGTAATTAGGTATTTGCTCTACCACTTAAAAACTTACAAGTTCTCACATTATCACATATATTTGGTGACAACTCAATCAACAATTTTATTAGTGATGTGGTGCATGTTGTACATTATTCATATTTTAACAAACAATTTATCAATAGGGTGTTAGTTGGATTTGCTAAAGTCTTTAGTGTGCTCTCAAGTGGTCATGAGTTCAAGTCTCCATGGAACCCGTGTGTGTGAGTTTTCCTCTCCCTCTTCTTAACTTTGGCATAGAAAAAAAAAAGGAACAGTTTGTGGAGGTAATGGGGGGCTAAGTTAAGCTCTAGCCCAGTAGCCCATATCAAAGGCCCACCCCAACCTTTTCTCACCCCACCCCAATCCATGAACCCAGCCTTAAACCCTTTCTTCCTCGTTCGGTTTCCCTCTCTTTCTTTATTCTTCTATTGAATTAAAGCCTGTGTAATTTATTTTTCTCTTTCTAATTTTCCCAATGAATTTTGGATTGCGGGGCAATGAAACAGAGTGCAATGAGAAACAATAATGTCTATGAACAATGTGTACAAGGTCCACGCCTGGTTCATCAAGATTGGCACCCACAACCACCCTCTCTCCCTCCGACGCCTCCTTCTATGTTGCTCTGCCACACCATCCCACGAAAGCTTACCCTACGCCCGCTCTCTCTTCTCCCACTTTCCCTCTCCGGACACCTTCGCTTACAACACCATCATCAGAGCCCACGCAACATCCCACTCATCTTGCTCCCATGCGCTCTCCTTCTTCACCCAAATGCGTAGGCATGGCGTCCCGCCTGATAATTTCACCTTCCCATTTCTTCTCAAGGCCTGCGCTCGCCTCCAACTGGGTCAGGACCTGCATGGGCTTATTTTCAAGCTTGGGTTTGATTCAGACATTTATGTTCAGAACGCATTGCTTAGTTTTTATGGGGGTTGTGGGTCGGTTGAGCTTGCACTGAACTTGTTTCATGAAATGCGTGAGAGAGACTTGGTTTCTTGGTCTTCCATGATTGCTTGTTTTGCCAACAATGGTTTTGCATACGAAGCTCTTGCCTTGTTTCAGCAAATGCAGCTTGCAGAGAATGTGATGCCAGATGAGGTTACTATGCTCAGTGTAATTTCCCCTGTTTCGATATTGGGCGAAATTGAATTGGGTGAGTGGGTTCATCAATTTATTCACAGAAGTGGGCTAGAACTTACTGTTTCATTGGGAACTGCTTTGATCGACATGTTTTCGAGATGTGGCTCCATTGATAAATCTATCAGAGTGTTTGATGAAATGCCACTGAGGAATGTGCGCACATGGACAGCATTGATTAGTGGCCTTGCAGTGCATGGCCGCAGCAGAGAAGCTCTGAGGGTCTTTTATGAGATGAAAGAATCTGGCTTGCAGCCAGATCACATTGCTATAACTGGGGTTTTAGTGGCATGCAGTCATGGAGGCCTTGTTGATGATGGTTGGAGGGTTTTCAAAAGCATTGAAGATGAGTACGGCCTGGAGCCAACGCTTGAGCATTATGGTTGCATGGTCGACCTGCTTGGCCGGGCTGGCTTGCTTCACGAAGCTTACGAGTTCGTGGAGAAAATGCCGGTAAGGCCGAATCCGGTAGTTTGGAGGACTTTGCTTGGAGCATGTGTAAATCATAACCATCTTGCATTGGCTGAGAAAGTGAAGGAGAGGGTCCAGGAGCTAGATCCTTACCATGATGGAGATTATGTGCTTTTATCTAATGCTTATGGGGGAGCCGGGAGATGGGTTGAAAAGGAAAAGGTTAGGACTTCAATGAGGGCAAAGAGAATTAACAAGAACCCCGGATATAGTTTAATCAGTGTAGATCATGCCATTCATGAGTTTGTATCAGGGGCTAACTCTCATCCCCAATTTGAGGATATTAGAGAATTCTTGGAGAGCATAATTGAAAGTATAAGAGACACAGGTTATACTCCTCATACATCAAATGTGTTGCATGACATTGAAGAGGAGGAGAAGGAGCAATGTCTTGGTTATCATAGTGAGAAATTGGCTGTGGCTTTTGCCCTTCTGAGTGTCAAGGATAGTAGGACAATTCAGATCATGAAGAACCTCCGAATATGTGATGACTGTCATTCGTTCATGAAGCATGTTTCAGAAAAATTCCGTAGAGAAATTATCGTTCGTGATCGAAACCGATTCCATCATTTTATCAAGGGATCATGTTCTTGTCAGGATTATTGGTGATAGATGGCTTGTAATATCATCTATCAGATTGCTCGTAAATTTTGCTTACCCTCTTTTTTCTCTGTGAACACATTATTACTTCATGCAAGCACTACATTCTGTATTTATGGATATGAGATTACAATATTTGATTCCTACGCAATTGGAAGCTCTAGTAAAACTCCATGGTCTTTTAGTCAAGCTGTTTTCATGGGAATATCAGGCCCCATCGTCTTAATGGGTCTCAGCTGATGCAGTTTTTGGGAGGGAAGGAATAATGGAGAGGTTTCACGAGCAAGTTACATATATTCACTGTATGACAAATGATGTTGATGAAAGAATTGAATCAGAATCATAATGAACAAAGGGATGCTGTGAACTTTAAATTTATATATAAATTCTGAAAATATCACACGTAACGAAAGACCTTTAAGACTTGACACTTTTTAAAGTAAATATTATCAAAGGCCTTGAACTAATCAGCCATAATTTTGAACTCCAAGCTTATGTTTTTTGGGGTGAAAAGAACCACACTTCAGTGCGCCGAGAGGTGCAGCTTTTCACTGAGCATGGTAGAACCCAAGCTTCTTCATTATGTGCTGCATGTTACAGATGTAAGTGGATAGCAAGCCCTTTACAATCAAATAAAATAGTAACGAAGAAAAGTAATATAAGGTTTTTCTTGTTATAATTTCCCATTTAACTCAAAAGGAAGTTCACTGCCAAGTATTTTACACAACACATCGGAGATACAGTGCCAATATATACCATTCATGCTATCCAAAATAAAAGAAACAGGCCCCATTGTATAGCGTTATGTAACAATGGGGAAAGAAAAAAGAATTAACAAATAAAAACATCTACTGACTCAATGCAGCCTTGTCAATTCTTCTACTCTTTTGCAGAGCTCCTCCACCGAAACGCGCATTTGTTTTGAAATTTCATCCATCTTGCTACGGCTGAGATCAAGGAACGATTCGATTAGATCACCATCCAAGAAATTTTTGGCATCTACAGTTTTCTTCTCGTTGTTGAATGACCTCCACTGCTCATGGCTTAACCCTCCAACACCCTTTATCACCTTCCTCAAGTTTGACTGGAGCTTCTCCAAAAACACATACTGCTCTTGGGGAAGTGAGGCAATGACTCCAATTACACCGTTGACAGTGCCGAAAATGACAGTTGGGATCTGGCCCACATCAGAGTCTGGCAAGCGCATGACAAGAGAGCCATGCCGAAACCTATTGACAAATTCACCTAGGTGATACTCACCAACAACCTCAAGACGGCCACGTTCCTCATCAGTTGCACCTTCACTATTTTTCCGAACACTGAAGAGGTTGAAGAAGTTTTCAGCTCCAAGGTAAACATCATCATCAAGGATCTCTACAGCTGACATCCAATTTGCATTATAGTCACGTGCTCGCTCCTCAATGGAACTTTCCTCATGCTGAATACAAGAACAAATATTTTCGGTTCAGCAAGAGAATAGTCCTTAAACATGTCTCATAATGAACTAGCAGACACAAAAGGAATTCTTTTCATGAGGCATTCATTAATCTACCCACAACACATATGACCTCCCACCAAATATCCCAACAGCACAATTCAATTTCGCTGTCATCAGGTAATGTAAGGTTGAACCTTTACGAAATTCATCTGGAACTAAACAAATCTACTACTGCTACCACTTTGAGTTAGTACTAGTTCATGGTATGTGGAAGGCTGAATATTAGTTTATTACCTTGTAGATTAACAGAGAAATTGACTTCATCAAATCCCCAACAACAATGAAATCTCCACGAGTCTGGACATAAAGCGCTAGTATGTGGCCGTGATGTCCGCATTCCGATTGCAACTCGCGAGTACCATCATCCCGCAGAGTCCACTTGTATATCTGAATCTTTTGATTGATAGCAGCAAGTAACTTGCCATTGAATGCATTCAAAGAGTAAACAGCCCCCTTGGTTTCCTTCTCAGCGACGAGTTGCAGCTTCCCATCTTCAACCGTGAAAACTAGAATGCGACCCTACAATTAGACAATGCAGTTAGCAAGGGAGAATGAAAAATCAGTCAGTTACCAGTTCAAGTGAGATTTCTGCACTCAAACCAGTAAACTTAAATGCCATCTTACTTTGGTTGGCTCATTTTCTTCTGGGAGAACATATGCCGTCCCAACACAGTAATATACATTACTGTCATCTGAGAAGGAACAGCTAAGTATGGAGCAGCCATACTCAAAAGCATCGAGTTGATAATATGTTATGAGATCAAAACTCTGGTCATCTAACAAGCGGATGAAGTGTGTTTCTGAATCTTCTGCACTAGACTGGTTATATTTCACGCTAGATATGGCAAAGGTCCTGGACTGCTCCTGATGGCAGATACGGCGTGCATGCTCCCCTAAGGGAATAGAGCGGATATGAAGCTTCTGGATGTCATCAATTGTGCCAATAGTTAGTTCACCTTCTTTAGCAATCGCAAGGCTGTTGTCATAAGAAAAAAGGAAAATCAGTTAATTCTCTGTCTGAAAGGGGCTGGGAAAAGAGTTACCCCATCAATCCACGAAGTAACAGAACTGGAAAGATGCCATTCCTCAACCAGCTTATGGTTGTATCTACATTGCACCTAAACCATTTATTCTCTTAATAAAATACTAACCATCCTGCATTTGTAACAGCTAACGGATAGAAAATGGGAAGATTCAGTGTGGAAGCACTTATCAATTTTTGCAGTAAACTGCACCCTATAGGGTGCCAGGCCTAATATTTTAAGATATCACCACATGATATCATTTTAAAAATATTTAAAACATGCACAATTACATATATAACATTTGGTCAGTTTTTAAAATTAATAAATAAATCACGCCAACCAATGGTAACTACTAATAATCAAGCATCCTAATCTGGTATTCTGACTCATCACTTTATTAACTACTGCCAACCATTTTGAAAAACCCTGATATATAATTTGTTGTATGTGCAAAGTTACTGCATAAAAAAGTTATAGTGTATCACAAATTGAAAATAGGAAAAAAGATTACACAATTTGATATACATTAAACCTAGATCCTACAAACAATTTAAACAGTGAAGGATAAAGAGAGAAGTACCTGTCTGGAAAAGCAGCAGAGTTGAATGGGCACATATGGCTGACTTCTTTCAAATTTACGTTGCTGTAAAGCAGCTTCTTGTTGCTACTGTAAATGACAGTTGGCCTATCCGATGCAGCAAATACATGCGTAGTACTCTTGGATGAGAAAGTACGGAGTGTAATGGGTTGAGTCCCAAGAGAGACTTTCTTCCTGTCCGTTAACTCACCAGTACTTGTGTTCAATATAAAATTTAAGAGGTGCCCATCTCCAAGGGCACATAACAGATAGGATATCTGAGTGAAAAAAAAAATAGTAACACAAAACTTTAGTCAAAAACCGAATAACCACAGCACAAAAACTCTGCTAAGGAACCGAAGAAAGCAATTCATGTGAAAATTACAAATCCATCATCTATGCTACAGAAGTCAACATGATTATATGCCCTGACTCTTTAGATGGATTCCAAAATGGTAATAATGGAAATCATAACCAGTTAAGCATGCTATTAGAAGAGCCACTCCCCAATAGTATTCCCAAACAAGACATTATATTTGTGACCAACAATAATGAGTAAAAGCGAGAAAAGACTTAGTGAAGTAGGCTCAAGCACAGGCATACCCCTTCAAAGGCACAAAGAAGAACAGAACGAGGTATGATCTCTCCTCCCAAATGTTCCTTGGTGATGCGGCTCAGGTCAGGAAGTGAATATATCTGGACACTTATATCTGTCCACATTCCAACGGCTGCTAGCTGGCTGTAATTGGGATTTTCACCTATGGGGTTTATGTCAAGGCATGATATCTCAAAGTCCAACTGTGCATGGGTTTTCTGTGTCAATACCCCATCACCAATTTCTAAATAAACTAAATGCTTTCCTCCAGTTGCCAATAAAACCTGTCCCAGAAATAGATTACAGCAACAACCAGTTAGCGCATCAACAACAGGCCCAACCAAATGTTAGTGCAGACGTGTCCCAAACAGAACAAATACCATGTTAGGATATCCTCTACTCATTTGCAATGCTGATACTAGATTATAGACCAAGTACTAATTATTAAAGGGATTTTATCTACACACAAGAATCTATCAAAAAGATTTGTCAAGTTTTAAGATATTTTGGGAATATGCTAGGGTGTGTTGAGTAAAGGTTGGTTTTTCATGTGGATAGAAGCCCCTTATGAAAAACCACCTATTCTACAATATGATAGTATACTTACGTCTAGAAAATTTAAGGTACATGTTTCCTAATTCTTCATAGGTTTTACTCAAGAATTTCCCAAAAAACATATATCTGACTTTATTGAAGCAACTAAAACTGCCAAATTGCCAATGGTTGTTACTTGCAATATTGATTTTATTAGCTTACTCACAAACTTATAAGTTATAACAAGCAGAAACAAAACCTGGGTGGCATTAGCAGTGGCAACATTGATCGAATAGCCTGCTGGAGCAAACCACTCATTCTTCAGCTCCCTAGATGTAGAACTGACTAGTCTTACAGAGCTTGAAGTGACCTGTGATGTTAATTCATCAGCCAGCATGCACTAGGTACAATACTTTTCTATCATCAATAAATTAATCACCTTTAGAGTCCAGACTATCAACTTGAACATTTCATAAAAGAAAAATATAAACCTGCAAATGTTAACATTACATTTTTAAAAAAGTGAGAAATGTGGTCGCTGACAATATCATCAACACCATCTAGTGAGATAGACCACGTAGATATTCCCTACTTCATCAGGTATGATGTGATTTATTAGGAACGTGTAGACAAGGAGCATATTAAAAAAATTTAAATCCACTAGTGCAAGTATGGTATAGGAGAAACTAGGGGGTGCAGCAACTAAGGACTTTGCCTTCTCAATGTTGGCAGTGATGTGATGGTGATGCTTAAAAATAGTGTTTCTGGCCATAACAACATAAAAAGTGAAGAAAAAAAAAACAGAAAATACAAGCAATGTAATGGTAGACGATTAAAACATAGAGCATATTAAATACACAGAAAGGTTCAATATGCATTAAAATATAGAACAAACAACATAATGATAGAAGACTTAAATAACCTACCTGCACAAGTTGATTGAAGACAGCATCATGGCAAAATAAAGTCTGCACTTGAGAACAGAAGCCTTCTATCTCAGTTTCTTCCAACTCATCCTCAAGATTCATTGCCAAAATTCGTGTCTCACTGATAAAGCTTACAACCAGGAAGGTGTCATGAGGATCATCAGTGGAGGATCTTAATGACCACATTCCTTTAATACCTTGAAGCTCAACGGATGCCTGTTCAAAGTCATACAATAAAGAAGTGACACATATCAGTATCAAGAACCACATGCAAATGCACACAATGAAATTTTGGGTACCAGTATATTTAAATGAGTCAAACCTGTTCATTGATTCCAATTCCATTTCGAACTACGCGAAGAGAACCATCCTTGTAAGCTCCAGAACAAGTTACGACCTGACCTTGGCCTTGCCTCTCAAGATCAACCACACAAAAGTCAACTATCGGCCCCAAATTGACATACCGTTCTAAAACTTCAACATATGAACCTTTTGCATCCGGCTGTAGATTTAGCTTTACAAGCTGCGATTAAAACGTTTTGGAGTGTAAATATATCATAATCCAAATCATTGAAGGAGGCATCAAATGTGATTTAGATCAAAATAATCACACATGCTTATTTCGCTTAAACTTAATGAAATGAAACATAAGAGGTACACATGAATGGACCCACCAAGTCAGAAACACATCCAGACTGTTTCCCTACTAGTAAAAGGATAAGAAAATTAAAACTCAGGCATTTTGGGGTGGGGAAGAAAAATAAAAAGTATCACCAAATTTAAAATCTTTTTTTGGTCGAGCTGAGGAAAAGAGGATTATCCAGTACGGTTCCCTATTCAACAACCTCAACCTATTCTCCTACTCCCTCCTGTCTGTAATCTGCAAAATACCTTCCTCTCTAAGTTCAACTAATCAAAAGAGGTTAGTCCTCTTTTGTTTTAACATACATAAAAATAGTAAGTCTCTATCTTACACATTATGTATGTCTAAGATTCAAGTTTCTTTCAGTCTAGGTTTTTAAAGGGGAAAACTGGGAAGACTGATATACAAGGAAAACAACAAACACTTTAATAAACCACTACTTTCAGTCAAATCTATCTTTATACACTATGTGCACTGCCCCTTTAATTACTTACTTACTAATGACTCTTATTCTGTCATGAACAAATTTTTAATGCTAATACAAGAACAAGTAACATGGAATAGTTCAGAGTACAAAACCTGTGAATCCCCATAGCTTGATCCAATATAGACAAATGCATTATCAAGGTATGAAATGGTAGATGCAATGGATGTCTCTCCCAAGAGCTCAATTTTGAGTCCAGTCACCCTACAACCAAAATAAAAAAAGTAGATGGAACCTTGAGGAAATCATGGCAACAAACAAGGTCCAAAACCTTAAACTAAGCTTTGTGTTAAAAATGTAACCCCGTAATCTTTCAATCTGAAACAATTGGATGTTTTGAAGAAGGTATTAAACTCACTTTTCTTTCTCATGGGTTATAACAAGTAGGTGAAGAAGCCCGGCATGATCACCAAGTAAATACCTAGAACCATCTGCATCCACTCTCCCATAGGCTCTCGTGATGGACTATAATGAAATGAAAAAGAAAAACTCAATACGGTACATCTATAACCAATTCAACATGCAATGTTTAAACAAAACTCAAATAATATCTATAACCTACAGGTCTTATTGGGATTGCTTTAAATGCATTGGCACTGCAATAAACAATTGTTTCTTCTCCAATAATCAGAACGCCGCAAAGTGGTGGAGGAACTGGTATCAACAAATCAGCCCCATTGTCAAGGTTGTTCTGTGCCCAAGGACCCTCAACAAAATCTTTATCCTTCAGAGCAACTTCATATGTTTTGACATGGCGAGCATCTTTGTTATCCTGCAATTATTCAACCAAAGTAAAGGCCATTGAAAACTTTGCCCCAAGCACTCCGACACTATTTTACATAAGAAAAGTTGTGCATGGATTGCAAATACTCCCAAAAAACTCTTTGTAAATCTTTAGAAATAAACCAACAACCTTAATGAGAACATGGGACATGCAGTGGAAACTCTGCAATCCAATGTTTTGCTAACTTAAAAATGGAGCAGTTTTACACAGACTAGAGTAATTTAGGAGTATTTATTTGAGACAGTTTGATATGCAAACCATCATTGCGCCAAACGGTTTGCGTAAATAGTCTTCAAGCCAATACAGGGAACATAACAAACATAGCAATATACAATAAACTTAAAGATATTTGAAAATAATGATATTAAGGCACTTTCTGTGATAAGTAGATAGAAAAAGGAAAGCAATAGCCCCAACATAAACTTGATATCCGTAAAGAAGGGAATGGTTGGGACCTGATACAGAACTACAATGGTTGGTTTTGAACAACCATAGAGAAACTGGATATCCAAAACTTGAAGTTCCTCAAGCCTGAAAAGTTACCATCCAAAGATGTAGTTACAATGAAAAGAAATTTTAATTCACACAAAGAGGAGGGAGTGAAGAATATAACATTGCAGCTAACAGACATGGACAATTCATGGACAGTTCTTCACAGGAAGACTAATCAACAAAAGAACAAAGAAAAAAAATTACCGAATGTTAAATGCCTCCTTGAGCTGCCCTTTATTATCAAAAGGAATAACCTGAAAAGACAATAGCGTATTATGTCATTTCTAAATTATAAATGTGATAGCAAAATGAAGAACTTTAAAAGACCCTTTCTTCCTAGTAAGAATATTGGATTAGACATATCAAAATATTCAAAACCACATACCTTAAACAATCCATCATACAAATGGAGTCCAATTAATCTGCAATCTGGATCAATTATACCAATCTGCAAAAAAATTCCGGGTAAAGAAAATATAAATTAGTAACATTTGCGAGTTTCCCGGTTGAAACTGAAACATGGTTTAGACGTCAACTTTAAAAAGAAATAAATGTTTAAACATGCAAAAACCACAAGAACTGAGTGTCATAGAATTATTTAACCTACTTGACCATTGTCTGTAGGACGACCAATGCGATCTGAGACATCCCCCATTGCCCTACATGACAAGGGCATGTGTTTGTCAAAATGTGATTAAACATAAACATTACTAAATTACAGTCATCTACAGTCCATATAAAATGAGTACTTAGAAAAGCTACTGGCTGAAGAGTTACTAAAACACAATTAAATAAATTAATCACAAAAAAAAGCATCATAATGTTTCTAAAAGACTGGATTACGTGCATCTTCTACGCACTTTTGTGAATAAATTTACATAAAAAGAACTCATTTCACTTTGTTTCCATAACTAACCTTGTAATGAGCTCAGATGTTTCGGCATCCCATTGAAGAACACAAAATTTGTATCTTTCTGTGGCAATAAATAGAAAATCTTGTGCTTCACCCTGTTGAATAGAAATATCATTCAAACCAAGAAGAAAGTACAAATTAATAGCACAACGTAGACGAAAATATGAAAAACAATACTCACATGAGGTCGAAAAAGTTGGAGTGTCGCTATCCTTCCGTATATTGGCACATCCAAGATAGGCTGTATAGAAAAAGTTTCTGCTTAACGCATATAAAGCTATAAAGTTTGATATTTTCTTACAAACAAACGTCAAGAAAGTTCAAACAGTAATTTCAAGATTGGACGATAACAGTTTATTTGCTTTTGCATTACAAATGTAATTCAAATGCCAGGATAAATGTCTTCATGAAGTAAATCATGCTCTTCTTTACGTTCAAGTAAAAAACTTATTGCACAAGTTCTATACTATCATTTTATAGGACTAAGTTTTCAGTGAAATGAGTAGATGATAGTTCTTATAGGGGACAACTTATGCTCAATGCAATGTCTCATGTCACTATGTCCAAGTTGAAAGTTTGAAAACTTGATTCTTGGATGTTGACACTTCACACAAAATGCTGAAGCTTTAGATTGTAACTACCCCTTTCCCATTAAAACATACATCCCTGGACCAAATATTACATAAAATATTAACATCATCAACTGCTAACGAAAAGGTAAAGGAATACCAAAAAGCCATAATTTTCCAAAGAATGTCGTTGGACACTTCACATTTAAAACAATGATGATACAAGTCTTGAAACCAGAGATTTGGTACACGTGTAAGTAAGCTAATAAAAATAATATATATTATATTATTTTACAATAAGATGCATTGAGTACCTGTAAGCCCAGAGGAGTAAGTAGAAGAATTTCAATACGTGTACATTTCCTGAAAACAAGATAAATGAAGCCATTAATGAATTAGAAAACAATTTTGACATGAAACCTTGCTACACAATAAATACGATTGCTCAAGACAAAAGTATCGCACTGAACAATGATGAGTTGCGCTGAAGCTATAGACACTAGAAGACCTTAGTTTCCTTCCTTTCACACCTATTAGGTTGCATTTGGTTCGCGGAAAGAATTTCATGGGAAATCAGATCCCACGTATGTTCCAAGGGGATGGAAAATGGAAGTTATTTTCCATGTTTGGTAATGCTGAGACAGCAACCAGGAAATATTGTTTTATTTCCTTGCCCGTGTTTGGTTTGGGTAGGAATTGGAAAATAAAATTTGTTTAGTTTTCAATTATACCCCTAAGTTAGAAAACCGTGATTAATGTTTTCCTTGATTTGTTTAATTTTTACTGGACACGAATCGGTCATAAAACACCAACGAGGGTTGGTTGAGTTGGTAAGGATCGTTCTCTTCGCTATCCAGGCCTAAGTTCGAGTCCCGGTGCCTACAATCTCTCTTGGTGGGTAATCTGTAAAAACTGAAAAAGGGGCTAAGACCCCTCTGTAAGTCCTCAAAGAGGCCCAGGTATGCCCTGGCCCTAGGATGGGGTAGCCTCCACTACCCCTAAACTTTTGTTCACCCAAAAAGAAAAAATCGGTCATAAAACATAATTAATGCTTGCATTGATTTCCCATGGGAAAGGAAAATTAAACCTAAGTTGGCTAGACTAGAGGGTTTCATTTTCCCATGAGGCAGGAAACTTTTTCCTAAGCTTGGACTTACCAAAGACAGAAACGAAATAATTTCCCATTTCCAACCCCCTTTTTTAAGGGAACCAAATGCCTCCTTAGTGTGTTTTTACAGTGAAATAGAAGGAAAGAGTACAATTTTCTGGGGGAAAAAACAGAACAGCATTTGGCAATACAAGGAAAAAGAATTCAAAGCAGAGCTACATGCAAAAATATTTCATTCTTGTCCCATAAAATTTCGAATTTCTACAAATGTCAAGAAAAAAAACCTCTGCAGGAAAACAAAATAGTCTGACATGACATCTGAAATTTTTCTTTCGCAAATTTCATTCCTTTAAGTAGCTTCACACACGAATTTCTAAAACCACATTAATCTGGTATACATCTATCTGTTTATATACACACGCAGATGATATGTGCGAGAAAGAGGATGAGAAATTGAAGAGCCTCATGTAACTAACGCATTAACAAAACCCTAGCACGAAAACATAATCTATAGCAAATCAGATAGAGAGAAAGAGAGGGATATTGAGGGTTACGCTATGATGAGATTGAGCTCCTGAGGTCCGGTGAAATTGCCAACGCATGAGTTGGTGACGTTGGTGGGCTTGTGAGCCGTGACCACGTAGTTCCAGACACTCATCTTCTTCTTCTTCTGCGTCTCAATTTGTTTGCCGCAAATCTCTTGCTCTGTGTAGTAATGGCGCCGAACCAGTGAGCCCTAGAAGCAGCCTCTCTCTCTCACTTCTCTACTTTCTCTCTTCGTTTTGAGCGGATTCGACTAATTTTTTCCCACTCACTCTCTCTTCTAGTAAAAAGACACGCACCGGAAGCTTTTAGAAATACAAAACGTGAAACGCTTATAGAAATACTGGCAAACGCTGTCGTTTTCGCCTATGTCCTCGTCGTTAATCCGCGTCCATCGGTTTGTTGGACTTTGGCGCGATCCACAGACTAACCCAATTAACCATCTATAGCCTTTTTGAACAAAAATTAGGGTTTGTTGTTTAAAATTAAGCTGTAAATAAGTCAAAATTCTCTCGCACATTAGGTTAGTTTTTTTTTAAAAAAAAATTTGTACACTATGGTGTGGACACTATTAAGTATAGGTGTTGGTGGTTCCAAACATCATATTATTTTCTATTAATAGTCATTTGACACTTGCTTTCTCAACGAGTTACACTGTATATCATATTTATCGATAAGTTAATATAGTAGTTGTCAAATGACACTTGCTTTCTCAACTATTGAGTTACACTCTACATTATAGTTATTGATGAGTTAACATGGTACTTGTCATTTGACATTTGTTTTCTCAACTATTGAGTTATACTCTACATCATATTTATCGATAAGCTAATATGGTACTTGCCATTTGGCATTTGCTTTCTCAACTATCGAATTACACTCTATATTATATTTATCAATAAGCTAATATGGTAGTTAATAATTTAGCATATTTATGACATAATTATGTTCACTCTTGTATTTGGTTTGTAATTTTTCTCTTTTGGTAACTCATAAACTATAATTTGACATGTTTGGAAATAGGATGGGTGCTTGAGGATCCTCCTCTTAGTTGTACTTTGTTATTTTAAAAAATATATATGTAATAGAAAGCATGCCATACTCTTTTACCAATTCAACATTTATACCATACTCATAAAAGTTATATTTTGATTATTGGATATTTTGTGGTACGGTATACTAAGGTTACAAAATAAAACATTAATAATTAAAAAGTTTAACAACTTCACGTTCGAATTACACAAGTAACACACCCATGTCGTAGTATAACTATATCTTAATCTAGCGCTACGCATCTTCTCAATGATAAATCAAATTTCAAGTTCAAATTCTCAAATCAAGTGTAAACTACACTATCATAACACAATATTTTATACAATTACAATTCATCATTTTGGCATAGTTTTGATATTTTTTTAAAAACTTTTAATTGAATTAGTACTATTAAATTGACACTCAAAACCAAAAACAAATTGTAAAAGTAGAGGAAACAGACAAAAACTCTAGTCGCTCTCTCCCTCTGTGAGTCCTAAAGGAAAACTCCATAGAGGGGGGGAGGAGGAAGAAGCATCACTGTCCCTCCTCCCCCTCTTATTTTCTCGTCTTTTCCTTTTAGGTTAGTGAATAAGTCCACTGGGGTGTTTTGAATAATAAGCCCCTTGTAGTGATTGAAGTTCCAGCTATGCTTGGATTGAAGTTCCCCATCACCCCTTTTAGTCTATGTTCTCAATCAAATTATTCTTCCAAAACCCGCTCCCTAAAGTCGCTCATGTTCTCTAAATTTGATTATATATCGTATTTTACAAAGGTTGCTACAAATCACTAAATTGTTATTTGGCAAAGTTGTTGTTTTCGTTTATTTGTTCATTTTTATGCGCAGGTAGATCGCTAAAAATCATTTTTTTTCTTTCCCAAATATGTTACAATTGTGGTGGTGGGTGTGGCCGCGACATCACTTCTTCAGGTGGTGGTGGTAAAGTTCGCTTAGGCTCATGGGTTGTTTTAGGGTTTTGGTTATGTTGGGTTTGTGGGCTTTGTTTGTGCTTATGATTAATTGTGGTGATGTGTGCTGGTAGTTTTAATACAGCTTTTGTCTGTGTTAAATTTGGTTTTTAGTATGTTAGTTTGTTGTCCTATTGGGATAGGTACTTTAGATTATCAATTATAATTGTCAATAAAGTAAGATCATATCTAAACGCGTAATTCCTATAAAATTATATCTATTTTAAATTTGTTCTTATCAATGAAAAAGATGAGATTCGAACTTGATGTTTGATTTGGACATGGAACAAATTAGTTAAAGAAAATTGAAGACCTTGAAATTGAAATGCTTGGACATTTGATTTAATTAATTACAGGGAACCAATACTCTTGAGGCCAAGAACAACCCCAACCCCAATAATGTGACCCACAGAGCCACAAGCCAAGGTATCAGCAAGAGTGAACCCAGCTGGGTCACCGGTCTGCAGCCCAGAGTTCCTGGTTTCAAGCTTTAACCCTGCTGTTGCCTTCCTGTTTGCAGATGGGGCCAACCCAAACCTCCCAGCAAATAGCATTAGGCTTGTAGTAGTCACCATTATCTGTCAAATTAGTTTAATTAATTAATATAATCACCTATTAATACTGTCAAATTAATAATTAGTGAAACATTTTCTTACCAAATTGGTGGGTGAGCCAATGAAATCACAGCGAGCTCCCAAAGCACCCTGGCCCTTGCGCCTCATTGGTTGAACTGCTGCCTGAACAATGAGGAAGACTTCAGTTTAACTTGTGCACCCAGCAGCAGCACTGTATGAAAACATGGATGAGGAGAAAACGAAGTGCTTACCAGGCTTTGTACATTTGCACATGAGACTTTGGATTTTAGCCCATTGAACTGGGGGAGAGAAGTGGTCACAGTGGCTGCTGCCATTTGCTAGATTTTTTGTGTGAGAAGCTGAGGTGCTGCAATGTCTCTCTCTCTCTCTCTCTCTTTCTTATTTTGATAATTTTATGAACTTTTGCAGGCCATAATGCCTATGATTATAAGCTGTTGAGTGAGAAAGTCTGCACCCACAGCCACATGAGCAACTTGTGGCTTCAGAATGTTAGATTTGGATACAGCAAGATCCTGGTTGCTGACTTGGCTTTGTCCCATTGGATTTACTCAATTGGATAAGGTTTTGTGTGCTTGAGAATTTTGTCATTGGGTTGATGATGATGATGATGATGTCATTTGGACACTCTCTGGATATAAATAGCTGAAAAAATGGGCCAAATTGGGCTGTATTGGGTTGGAAACTCAAATCCAATCCAATCCATTGATGGACCTGAATTGGACTGAAAAACTCATAAGAGGCCAACTAGCATTGAACACTGACCAAGGGCAAAATTGTCCTCATATGTTTATGACAATTTGGTTTCCCAGGACCTGATGAGGGAAGGACAAAAGATACAATCCACAAAGATACTATGCAGGGTGGGTGGGCCCCCACATTTAAACCAGTTTCTCCTTACAATATTCAACCTCAAGATGTATGTCCCTTGGGATTTGATTGCTTCTCTCTGTTGGGGTAACCCCAAAATCTCATTCTCCTCAAACATATCATTTCTCAATATCTCTTGAGAAACTGCTAAGGTTAATCTTGTTACTTCAACAACAAATTGGGTTCACATTTACTCCAAATTGAGAGAGAGAGAGCATATTTTTTTTTTTAATCTTTATGGAAAGGAAGTAATATTAGGGGGTATGATGTTGTAAATCCATAGGTTATGGATGCCCACCATAATGCCTTCCATAATAGCTACCATAATGCTCTCCATAATTCCTCTCGATAATACCTATCTATCATTTGTAATTATGCCTTGTAACCACCACTTATGGGTGGTAAATGATGATGTATTTTCTATGGTTATAATTAGTATTGTACTAAAGATTGATAAGAAATTAGAGAGCCGTGAGCTATTGAGAGATAACTGATACCACATTATTGGCAAATGATGATCTTTTTCAGCTTCATTATATAAAAAATACCACATTATGTACAACCTCTTTAAAATAAGTGGAGCCGGCCGGTGTAAGGGTTACATAGCTAGTATAGAGGTGGTACACAAATGTGCTATCGCTAGTACAAAATGAATGAAAAGAAAAGGGAACATGAATCCACATTGAACCATATTCCACCAAAGATGCAAGGTAAATATTTTTATTTTTTATTTTAATGAATTACTAGATTTGGAAGTTCATATGATGTATTTTCTATGCCTATAAATAGCATTGCACTAAAGATGAATAAGAGATTAGATAGACTTGAGCTATTGAGAGATAACAGATACCACATTATTGGTAAATGATGATCTTTTTCTGATTTATTATATAACAGATACCACATTATGTACAACCTCTTTAAAATAAGTGGAGTCGTCCGTTATAGGGGTTTCACGGCTATTATAGGGGTTGGTACATAAATGTGGTCTCCTAATACAAAATGAATCTTCAATTCAACAAAGACAAGAAAAAGGAACATGAATCCACATTGAACCATATTCCAGCAAAGATGTAAAGTAAATAATTTTTATTTTATTTTTTGGAATTGCTAGATTTGGAAGTTCATATGATGTTTCCCCATGAATAAACTTTTACAAGAAGAAGGCTATGAGGCAAAGAAAGATGCATGCACATGACTTCTAGACAGATAGAACCAAAGCATAGGTGATACAAAATTTGAAAGGAACCGAAAAACAGGTGAACAGAGGGATTTGATTAGCTATAGATTCCTAACCCAAAAACGAAGGCAGGGATAAGCATATTACAATTACAAAATCCTATGCTATTCATGCTCTGATCTCCTGCTTCCTTTTTACACAGCATAAAATAGTTTTGTACAAGCAAGCAGGCAGAATTTGACTTTGTGGGCAGTTTAATCAAACCCATCAACTTCAGCTTCCTAGATACAAAGGCAATAAAAGGCAAGCAAGTTGCCACCAAACAGAGCTCGGATTAAGCTTGTACAATGGAGGTGCTGCAGAGGCTACTCTGAAAGACAGGAAAAAAATTATGTTATCGGTCGATGACCATTGCATAAATAAATTTGACACTAGTATTTCAGATACGAAAACTAAACCGTGTTAAAAGAACAAGCATACCCAGCTGCATCAAAGACACATTTTCCATGACCTGTAAAATGGTAATGAAACTGATCAGTATCTTTATTTTGGCTGGATGGTTATTTTAGTATCTAACTCCCATTTTCTTAGAACCAAGAAACGAGAATTCTTGATGTTATAAGAACAAGCTCATTCCAGGAAAGTATTGTTTACCTATTGCTGTGTGGAGATAACTTGGAATCAAAAGAATTGGTAAAATTGCGAACATTAGCAAATATTGATCAAACTCCAACGGTGACATAATGTCATATTCTTAAATTTTGAAACCAAGATGTTTCTTAAACGTGCAAAGAAAAATAACTTCGATCGATTCGAAGATTATCATTTAGTGCATTAACTCAAAATTCCAGCTATAGAATCAGCAGCAAATGTACCATGGGACTAAAACTTGAATGCAGTACTTTTTCTTACTCTGAAAGAGAAAATCCAGTTAGCTATGACTTCAAATTGATCTAAGTTGTTCTAATCCATGAAAAGATCTTAGAAGTGGAGATGTACAACTTACTCGGGTTATATTTAGTGACTGCAGCAGTTCCTCCAAAATTGCAAGCTATATCAGAATTCCCATTCTGTTGATAGTAATCATTGAAAGCAAAGGAGGCATGAGACAAGAGAGTATCCGGTTCATAACAGGCTCCGCCTTCTTGGATTGCCTTGCAGTTTGCCATTCCCAATCCACAGGCCCAGTCTAATGCATTCTGCAAATCAACTTGGGAAACCCCGGGAAGGGCCACACACCATGTTGTGCCATCAAGGAATGTTGTGTTCCCTTCTGGTGGTGACATTGTGGTTACTGGGATTGCTTCATCCGCCTTCTCTTCCATCGCAAGTTCCATTGTCGAAACTAGTAAAGAATCGAAAAAGATCGAGACACATCAATTCAGTACTGTATGGATTGATGTTTCATTGATCAAATATTAATTTGTTTCAAAATCTAATCAGACCAATACTTATTGTTGATATAGAATATCACAGACATTTCAAGTTTATAAAATGACAGATACTTGCTGAAGTCAGCTCAAGCATATGTTTTCAATCTATCATTTTCAGTTTCAGAACAAATCTCTACAAATCACAACAACAAAACATAAGGAATAAAATAGCTAAAACTGAATAATACCAGGAAACCATGTGCCTTTATGTAGCAACATGGGCCCACAGTGAAGGGAAAATGAAAAGTCAAAATTGCCATCAATACATCTCTACCAAATAGCCATCTCAAGACTAAGTTGGCTTGGACTTGCCTGTATCAGTATGTATGTGTTCCCATTTTAGGCACTTAGCTACCATGAAACTAGGAGACCTTTTCATTTTTTTTACCCTTCAGAGAGAACCCTTTTCATGGCTATCCCTCTATCACATACATAAACTATTGATGCAAATCTCAGAATGTTCCTCTCCAAAATTTTATAAAGATTTTAAAAAAGAACATTCTTTATTTTGCAAGCTTCAGATGTTCATATACAACTATATATTTCATGAGAAACAGATAATGCAAACATATAAACCTGACCAGAACCTGCCAACTTCTGAACAAGACAAGAAAACACTGGAAGGAAAAAACAATACTTAAAAACCAGAAAACAGAACAGCAAGAAGAAGCAAAAGAAACAGAACATACCCAGGTAGCATCCCAGGAGCAACAAGCACTGCAGAACCAAAACCCATATGTTCTTTCTCATGGTGGATATTCCTCAAGCTTCTCCAAGAGAGGGAAAAAACAAAAAGCCTCAATGTTCAAAGCCCTCCTCAGCCTCAGAAGCTATACTAAAACAAAACAAAAAAAGATTTATTATAAAATAAAAAAATGAAACCCCTCTAGCTCTAGAGAAAACTGAAAACCCACTACTCTCTCTCTCTCTCTCTCTCTCTCCCACTTTCTGTGTCTTAAGAGTGATGAGAAGCATATGAGAATAATGGGTGGTATAAATGCAAGAGTGTGTTCATGAGGAATCTGAAGTTCCTTGAGAGGGAAATTATCTTCTTTTTCACTTTTTTTGTTCTGTTTTTTTGAGTTTTCAAGAGAGTGTGACAAGTGCTTCAGAGAAGCAGCTAATTACTCACTTTGGCAGTGTGCTTTTTTGCCTCTCACAGCACTAGATTTCTACATTGCATTTTTAGACCTTCGGGCTTCCAGGCACTAAAAATATGAAAGCTTTTTTCACAAGGTGGTGGTGGGTACAGTCCAGCCATATAAACCGATTTTGGGTGTGCGTTTCTCAATCCCCATTCAATTTATCGCGATATATTGAACCCCTCTTCACCAGCTGGATTTTCTCGTCAATTTGCATCTTCTGTTGGGGTGTTTTGGTCCACCAACTTTAAAATTGCAAAACCACCAGGACCCATGTCGATTTCTGGGCTGAATTTTGTTTTGTTTTACATGTAGCTCAATTCTGGGTCGGGTCAAGCCCGGTGGTGTTGAAGTTGGGTCTAATTTTTGTGTATGTCCATTGAAAAGCCCCACCCATTTGGTTTGCCCTGTCAAATGACCCAATTATCTGACAAACTAACTTATAATTTGAGATCAGGTATTCTATATGGAACTTCAAAAAATGAGGCAAGCTCAGGTTTATCAATTTCTGAAATAAGTAATGTACAGTTTATGCAATGATCAGTTAATTTTTTTGTTGATTTTCTGAAGTACTTCTAATTAACTTGTACGTGAGCTTTTCGTACGCAATCCGTAATCCCTACTGTGAATTTACCGCATCGTATACGTAAGTTCGTACCGTATATATCAATCTCCAAAACAAGTAAGCAATGTCTAAATATTTATGATTCATGTTGCAACATTACTGTTTTGTAAAGGGTTGGACCACCTAACTCCAGTTTTTGATGTTGCTGTCGAAGAATAGTTGTTCTACTATATAATTATGCGTAGCTGTTTGATTGATGTACGACGAGGCACGTACTGCTTTTTTCCCAGGCCGTAGGCCTTTGTATGTGTCCACGTTGGTATCTAGCAAATGGTAAAGCATCCAATTTATGTGAATCTCCTTCTCCTTATATGGGTACAAATTCTTCTGAACTTGGCCTATTGTGCCGACTTCCTCCTCCCACATAAATTATACAGGATTCACAATAATGTAGCTACATTTATTCAACATTATTCATCAGGAAATTATAATAGGTATATTAATTAGCAGTGTACTCTTTAACCGTTAAGAATGAGAACAACTTATTTATGTTGGACATGCCATTAGTGGCATTCGAAGTCAATCATGCATTGCCGTACGTGACAGTAACATCATGTTGTACGAAAGTTGTTCTAAATTTGGAATTGTAGGTTAAAATTTAGATGAGAATCCTAATTAAGCATATATTATGCGTATCAAGGAAACTCGTTTTTCAAAGTCATTTACAACTTAGATTTTGATGTTTATAGATGCGATCGACTTATGAGCTAGAAATATTCTGTTTTTACCTTTTGTTGGTAACCAACAACATATACTACAAAGTTTCATCATGTACTGGCTGAAAGATGTTTGAAATGAATTTAGTGGCTCTCCTTTAGAGCTTTGGAACCATTGTTATCAGACGCAGACCATTCACAATTCTCAGGGGGAAAAAAAGAAAAAAAGGAAACCCAATAAATAAAAGCTAGGGGACACAATAACCTGGAGTCGCAGAAAAATCTTGTTTCTGGTGCTAGTAGATGCAATCCTATCTTAAATTTTAGCAAGGAGACACAATGACCTGCGGATTCACAGAAAAATCTTGTTTCTGCACATGATTGTTGCTAGTAAATGCAAAACCTCTCTAAAATTAAACTACATATGTATAAAACCCGTCTTGTACATATCTATCTCTCTCATCATATAACCGTCCCTCTCGTAAAAATTAATACGTAGGACCCATCGGTAAGAGAAAACAGAAAAGAAGAAGAACGCATTCATTCAAGAACTTAACTACACAGAAAAGTTGAGATTATATATAAATAAGGTTGACCAGTGACCAGTTTGATCCTGTCTGTCTGAGCTCCTCAATATTTAGTAGAACCTGAACCAAATCGCTAGCAGCAAATGGCTTGACGTATAAATCATATTAAAATCCAAACCAACAAAAAATAAAAAATATATATAAAACTTGCATAAACTAAGATCCAAATACATATAAAATATTAGACAGTGGGGACACAATCTAGCAGTTAGATGAGCAACCACTTATTAGTTTATCAGCAGATCAAGCAGACACAGAAGCATCGTCAACAGCTTCGGGAACATCAGGTGTGATGGCACCAAGAAAATTAAACAGATGACTCGGATTCCAAACCCTAATTTTTTTTTCTTCTTCTTCTATTTTTGGGTTGTTCTTGATACAGCCATTATGTACCACACACAAATTAGGGTTTAATCTATTTTTAAAATATTTTATTATTAAATTAGCAGACTATATGGTACTAACTCAATATAATATTTGTCCCCAAAAGTCAGGTTAATATTAAATTGGTGTCATAATTTTCACCTAATACAAGTTTGTTTATGTGCTGTGTTGAGGAAGAATGTGTCTATGTGACATATTTTGTCCGTTTGTCGGCCTATCAAAACAGCGGGAATATTGGCAGCTTGTTCAATGTGCCTTCTCTTCTTCTGCCATGCTTCCTTGAAATGGTCATTTTAAATTAATTTATATGCCTAATTTTCCATTATTATTGTTGTATTTTTCTATCCCTTACATTTCAAGAAATTATAAAATACTACAGTAGTACGGCCGCTATAATCTCTCCTTCATTTCATGCATTTATACATGAAGAACTGAATATTTTATTCAACATGCATTCCTTACACATATTAAACTTATATGGGGTTTGATGCGAAAAGCATAATCTCTGTATTTTAATGCAATATGCATGCATTCTTATGTATCGTGCAACTTTTTTGTAAAATTATATAATTATTTGTAATGGAAATGTCGGAAGAAACTACGTATGATCCTTGGGAGAGATTAGGTGAGCTTTTCCATGAGCCTTTCTTCAATACATTGAAAAGTTCTCCTAACTTATTTATTTTCTGTGGATAATGATCAAAAGCTTGAATGTGATGGTTGTGGCTATTTGTTCGCTTTATACTTTTTAGGTCTGTTCCAACCTAGACAGTTTTGATTTTTATTGATGAGTTTCGACTCAATTACAAGTTGAATCATAAACATTTATATTGGTTCCAATTAATTAGTGTTGATATGCAGTCTTGTAGAGTTGTTTTTCCAACTCTCTCATAAATCTCACGTTAATTGTGGTCGGCGCGAAAGTTGAGCAAAACGTTAAAAAAAAGTTGGTATTCCTAGCATATCATTACTATTGAGTACAAATATCGGCACCAATTGATGTATCTGTCACATGAAATGTACATAAACGGAACGTGAATCGTGATACGAAAATTACTAATTTTAATTGAATGTATGAGGTGAATATTGGATTTTGTCTTCTTGTTCCCTTAAGAAGGAAAGGGCATCAACTGTGAAATTGATGATACACTCGAAAAGAATATGCATAAAGTACAATTGAGTGAAGTAGTAGAGTAGAGTTGTCTTGGAAGATCTTTGTGAATCAAAAAAAGGCGATCTTGTAATCTCACTGATTACTTCTGGTTTAAGCTTTAATTGATCAAGTGAATCCAATTAATTATTATTAAACATAAAGATACCAGAGGCAGTAAAAGACAACGATGGAGTTAAAAATTTGGTTTCTTATTGAAGAAAAAAGTTAAAAAACTTGGCCCCACAAGATCTACAAAGCGGGATTAGCCACTTGTGGTGGTCACTGATTTACATGTTTAATTATAGTGCATAATTTCCTCTATTATATATCGAATATTCCACCAGTTGCTCATTTTGTCTAATCTCTCAAGTGACTCCAAAGCTTTCCAATTGTTTTGTTTTTCTTCGTCAAGACTAAGATAAAGCTAGCACCCTAGCTACCTAGTGGCTGTTAGCTTATGAGGTAGCTAATTCCTCAAATTAAGATAAAGCTATCACATTCTTAATAGATGTATTTGTTGAATTACCATGTATATCATTTAGACTCGTGTGTCGTTTATGCTTCTTTCGTGTTTTGTCGTATTCATGTCATGTGAAATTATTCTGAAGTTAATATCGAGTACTGGGTTAATCAATCATATATCAGAGATTAACAACATATATATGGTCTCCACCATCACCATGGATGATGATTGATTTAAGTACCATTTCTCTTATTGGGGTTGGTGTTCATGTGAGTGAACAGATAAAGTTTGGTTATATAATTTTGGAGTTCAAGTTTGTTAACATATAATAGAGCTAAACACAAACAAAACCACATAATATGTGGGTTTCTGGCATGTACTTTTGGAGAAAAAAAAATGCCAAAGGCCTCTCAAAATGCAAAAAACAATCCCCACTTGCTGCACTTTTTGCTGGTCTTTTCCAGAACACTCAGTTTCCATGCAAACCCATCATGGGGCCCTTTTTTCCTCTCACTCATCTCATCAATTTCCTCTCAATCTACTTCTCTCTCCAAAAGTGTGAATGAATTTTTGAGTATGAAATAATCTAAAAATCATGCACCCTTTTAAGAGTCTTGTTCTTTTCAAATCGGGACCCACCAATCAATCATCTCCAACAGTGGCACCATCTCCCTCCTCTTGCTTCCAATCTTGCTGACATGTCATGCATCAAATGTTTTTTTTAGGCCATGTGGAATTTTTAGTGTCAATCTAAATCTGTCTCCTTCTTGCTGCTTGCATTGCAAGTTGCATTTGCCTTCAGCTTCTGTAATCAAACTCGAGAGATGTTTGGAGGCATGCACATGGAATTTGTTGTTAATTTAAAACCCTACACGTATTCTGCTCTCCCACGTCATCATCAAAGACTCGAAACAGTGTAACCCAATTTACTTTTTATTGCCAAGAGTAAGTCGGAAAATTCCATCTGACTGTCCCTGTGCAGCAGCCGAATCATGCCAATGTGAAGAGCATCTTCAACTGTGCAATCTGTCGCTGCCATATTTTGAGCTCATCATCTTTGACACTTTCGTGTTCAATTATTAGCTTCTAAGTCTGATACACGAGTTGCTATCAATTTGCTCATGTTATAACATGTATTATTTAAAATATAAACGCACAGTTCATGTATATACGATCACACTATTTAACGCTTCATTTGGAGATGTTCTGAAAACCATGAGAATGGAATAGGATTCATTCGAATTCAAATTCTGTGACCTCAAATAGTCCATCTTGAAAGGATTAGAAGAAGAATAACATTTGAAATTACTGTTAGGAAGCTGCAGGACGCAGCCAAGGGGTATTTATAAATACTTGCAAGTCACTTCTCTCGTCAAAGACTCTCAATTATTGTACGTTTCCCAAAACCTCAATGAAATTTTACTGTTATTATATATATATAAACAGTTTTCTTTACACAAATCATACAAACCATTCGATTCTATCTATATATACTAGCATGATAATGGTGAGGAGAGAAGTTAACCCAAAAACAAAACAAAGGCATGCGGCCGGCACGTGGGCCATGAAAGCAATGCAGAGAAATTCAAATGCTTGGTAAAGATATTGGTAACGAAAGACTAGGCTGAAGAACGATACACGTTTACAGAATCTCATATGCAACACAAAATATGGTGCTTGGATTTGAAAGCTTGCCAAATTGAAAGGGATGATCAGCAGCTCAAGTTGGTACCTTTCTTGGCCCACTCCTCCGTACATGAATTGCTATTCTCCTGTGCTGCCCCCTCCATTGTTTTCAGCATGGGTAGCATTCGTGTCGTGTCATGTTCAATCCTGCTATTTCAAATCCGAATTCTAGCTGGATGAATCGGTATACGTTTGAATTCGTCAAATAAGTTGATCTTAACTGGAGACATATTTATTCATCGTGCCGTGTTGGGATTGTATCTCTACATCATATGAAAGTTAATTTGGAATCATACTATATATAAGCATGCATGAACATGACTCTTCGCCTTCGTGGTGCTAATCTACATTTTATTTTCCTTAAATACTTTTTTTTTTGGGGGTCTAATCCTTAAATACCTTTAAATATTTTCTATTTAAACCCCGCATTTCTCTTTGTTCACCCAAATACTTAAATCATTAAGCTGTAAGTTTTATTATTATGTAAAAAGACAAAAAAGGTCATCCAACTTACTAATTAACCCTAGTACATCTATACACACACCCCACACACCTCACCACTCTTCATATTAAGTTTTAGAAAAATAAAAACTCCTCTATATCCTATTGTCAGATTACTCTTCTCTTTAAAGATGTAAAACGTTGAGGAGCCTACCTCTTTAAAATCTGCGTGGGAGCTAATGGAAAGGCTTGTTAATTGTGTGGCTGTAATGATCATATTCTCTTCCCTTTGTTGATTGTTTGGTTGTTCTGATTTTTTATTTAAAATTTTATATTTACTTGACTTCTTATATGCTCAAAAGTAAACAGTAGATGATTACTATACCTTCGTGTAAGTGAAATTCGTTCTTGCCGAGGTAAGTTGCACTTTCTTGTCTACGATGCAGATAAATATCTCCTCATTTAATGTCTAATTTAGAAATCTTTATTTGCTCTAGGATCTCTTTCCATTGACAATAACAATATACTGTAATAGTTAGTGAGTTTATATGTCTTGCGGCAAGCACAGAGACTTTCGTCTTCTTCTCAAAAAATAGGGGCCTTCTTCATCTTTTCCCCCACCATTTAGTTTAGATATATGCCTTTTTCTATAGTTTGTAGTAGGAAGATAGTGGGGTTTAAATAGAAAAACTCTTTTATTTTTTATTTTTTCAACTTAGGGTGTATTTAAGGGTAGTTTGGGAAGATAGTAGAATTTTTTTAGAAATTGTGAAAATTTAAATTAGAAATTAAGGTGAACTTAGAATATAGGGTGAACAAAGAGTAGTGTGAGATTTAAATAAAAAATCTCTACTTTTACAGCCTAAATTTTGCCTAAATTTCCCTTTTCCATCTCCCCAGCTGAAACTTCTGAACACTCAGCTCACGCAGATCAAAGATTCCGCAGATATCATAAGAGTTGATGGCTGCAGTCAACAATTCCATACAGGGGCATTTCCGTCACTTCAACAAATACAGAGCAAAAAGCTTCCTCTACTCCCCTGCACTGCACCAGCAGTGAAACCCGCACGCGCGGTAACTTTCCTAACTCCACGTGCAACATTCCCGCACCTGCCCAACTTGACATTTTTACCGGGACCCCAGAGAAAGTTACAGTTTTACCGCATACTTCATTAATGCGTAGCATAAATACCTCCAACAACCTCTCACTCTCTCAAAGACTCAAAACAAACTGAGTAGCGTAGGGAGCTACCACGCCACAGTGCACCTCCCTCTCTCTCTCTCTCTCTCTCTCTCTCTCTCTCTCTCATTGCTTGGCCTGTGAGTACAAACCCTAATTTTGAGGCCCGACCTGAAAAAGCCTGCTCCTACGTTCAGAATTCGCATTCAAAGCACACTCTCTCTCTCTCTCCCTCTCTCTGCAAAAGTTTGGAGCTCCATTAATGGCGTCGCTCCAATTGAAGCTTCAGGCCTCAAACTTTGACCTAAACACCAAGCCTTTTCCAAGTTCTTTGAATTAAATTTCATTTTCCGCACCGCAAAAATTCCCCAAGAATTTTCAATTTTCTTTGCATCCGATTCTCCTAACAGTCCCTTTGATTCTTCCACAGATATATAAAAAAGCTCATTTCTTCATTTCTCTCTCGAGAAAATTGAGTTCATTTTGTAAGATGTTAGAGCGTGACTCGGACGGTGAAGCCGTGAACTCGAGCCACAGCTCAATGAGCAGCGAGAGCTGTAGCAGCTTCAGCCGCCTCTCCTTCGACGCTGCCGCCACCACCACCGCCGCTGACTTCGCAACCGAAACCTTGTGCCTCAAGCCCCACCGCTCCTCCGACTTCGCCTACTCAGCCATTCGCTCCAAGAAAACCGCCCCCACTTTCCGCGACTTCCGCCTCCTCCGCCGCATCGGGGCCGGAGACATCGGCACCGTCTACCTCTGCACCCTCAGAGGCACCGGTTCTAGTCCTGCCGATCAGGATCGCGAGTCTTCTTCGTCTTCCTCGTGCTTTTACGCCATGAAAGTCGTCGACAAGGAGGCTCTGGCGCTGAAGAAGAAGGTCCACAGAGCCGAGATGGAGAGAAAAATCCTCAAGATGCTCGACCACCCGTTCTTGCCTACGCTCTACGCCGAGTTCGAAGCCTCGCATTTCTCTTGCATCGTCATGGAGTACTGTTCCGGCGGCGACTTGCACTCTCTCCGCCATAAGCAGCCCTACAAGCGCTTCTCTCCCAGCTCGGCTAGGTACATTCAATTTGAAATTTCTGAATATTCCTCCATTTTTCTCAGATACTACGACATTGCATCATTTTCTATTTTTTTCTCTTGATTTTTTTTTATTTTCGAGAAACGAATAAAAACAAATTTAAATAGGGCCTCTAATTTCTGGTTTTTTGTATTCTTGTGCTTACAAGGCTCAGATGAGATCATGAGATGTTCTTATCTTGTCTGCTTTATCTCTCTGCAAAGTCGTCTTCAATCCAGATTTTGTTTATGTTTTTTGAATCGAAAAATTTGGTGCTAAATTTTTGTTTCAACTCGAATGAGTCAACCTGGTCTAACTCGGATATTTCGTCAAAACTTTCCAGGTTTTATGCTGCGGAGGTTCTGGTGGCCTTGGAATACCTCCACATGCTGGGAATCATCTACAGGGACCTAAAACCCGAGAACGTGCTGGTCAGATCGGACGGTCACATCATGCTCTCCGACTTTGACCTCTCCCTCTGCTCAGACGCAATCCCAGCCGTTGAATCTCCCGACTCCTACTCTGACTCGGGGTCCCTATCCACTCAATCATACACCCGCCCGCAGCAAACCACAGCCTTCACCCCATTCTCCTGCCTCTCGACCTGGCTCTTCCGGTCGCGCAAAGTCCAGACCCTCTCCCCGAACCGGCTTTTCGTCGCCGAACCGGTCGCCGCCAGGTCACGTTCCTTCGTCGGTACCCACGAGTACGTGTCACCGGAAGTCGCCTCCGGCAGTTCCCACGGAAACGCCGTTGACTGGTGGGCTTTCGGGATCTTCCTCTACGAGTTGATCTACGGCCACACGCCGTTCGCGGCTCCATCGAACGAGAACACCCTGCGCAACATCGTGAAAAAGCCCCTTGCGTTCCCGACCCCCACGCCCTCCAGCGCGCTCGAAGGTCACGCGCGTGACCTCATTTCCGGGTTCCTCAACAAAAACCCGGAGCGCCGGCTCGGGTCGAAGCGCGGAGCCGCTGACGTCAAGAAGCATCCGTTCTTCAAGGGCATCAACTTGGCGTTGGTAAGGTCCCTCACGCCGCCGATGATCCCGGGCCTTATACGAAGGCAAAACACGACGCCGTCTTACCAGGCCAAGAAGACTGATCAAAATAGAAATACGAGGCAATCTACGGCGTTCGAGTGCTTCTGAGAAGCAACGGCGAGATGTTCGCCACGTGTTGAGACAGTCCTACCAGATTTTGTTACTGACGGGTGACAGTTGTGTATATTCGAGCTGTCTTTTGTTTTTATTATTTGCTTATAAATAGGTAAATATCTGAGAATATGAGAAAAAAGCTGTATTGCTACGGTGTCATTATGTACACGTAGGTTGCTATAGTAGATGTAGAAAGGCAAGTAGGATCCTAAATATTACTATATTTTGAAAAGCTTAGTATCCATGATTGAACCTCGGAAAAACTTTTCTTTTTACTTTTTTCATTCTCGTTATTATTATTATTATTATTTATTACTAATTTATCGAGAAGGTTGAGGAAAAGCTGAAGAAAACTACGTGCTTTTTGAGTACAAGCGATAATCTAAATTCTATGGGAGAAAGATTTCTCATACACACATGGATGCGTGCTTTGAATTCCATGGTTAAGGCAAAGTCCAAGGTCGGTTCATTTGTTTATAGGGAAAGAAAACTACATGCTATATGGTATTAACAAAAAAGGAATATGGGATGTAAGTTATTATTGCATGTGTTTATTTTGCCTCCTTGAAAGGTTTTGTGAATGTATATTCAAATGTTTATTATTCTGTTTAAGCATCTGGCATTTGTTTCTCTGATGACACGCATTTCACATTTGTTTAATCAATTCATACACCAAATAAACCATCATCAAGCACCCTAAACCTACTACAAAGAGAGAGCATCCCGGACCTACTGTCATCTCAACTTAAAATATAAACATATCATATGCCATATAATAATTTCACTCTAGGATTAGACTTTCAAACTAACCACAACTTCCCACCACCTCCCACTCTTCGTCTGGTGGAGAAAAACTTACATACCCCGAGTGGTGGGACAATTGTGTTTATAGCGAAAAACCATAACTTCTTTTTGTCTTTAATTCTCGTTCACATCTTACGTATCATTGAAAAAGAAGATTAGATATATGCACAACGGACGATATAGATACAATTGTCCCATCACTCCATTATATGTAAAGTTTATCTCCTCCACAATTTGAATAACATTATTCCAAATTGGTGGAAATTTTGCTTGAAGTTTACAAAAAGTTATTATAAACTAGTTTCTACGAACATTGTCCTTAAAAACCAAAAACAAAAAAGAAGAAAAGGCATATGTGCAAATAACTAACTAAAGAGAGGCAGCCAGATGCGCCGCGTCGACACTAGATTAGCGGACAATAAGCATGGTGTGGGGTCACAATTCGAAAATCAACGGCTCAGATTAGTCTGCCCTTCCTTAAATTTTTATTCTTTTTAAATTTGGCTCAAACTTTAAATCAATGGACAAAAATAATTTAGTGGAAATCAATGCTCAAAAAGCGCAAGAGTCATTGCATTTCCCGAGGTTGTAATATTATAGAGGTATACCAGCCGAGCAATCCACTTTACCAATCAATACACGTGTATTGAATCGGACGGTGTGGATTGCTGCAGGAGTACGAACGTACCGATGGAATATTGGACAGAAGTTTTGGTGGGCCTGTGGGGGAGGGAAAGCCCAATAGGCCCAGTAGCCCATTGACAACACATGGGATTTGTCCATGTGACCCCCTGCCAACCAGGCAGCCCTACCAGCTATTAAAAGTTCCTGTCCCTTCCTTGTCCAAAACCAAAACAAACAAATTACTCACCAAAAAGAAAAAAAATACAAAAATAGAAAAGCCAAAACAAAACAAAATATACCCACAGATGCTTCACATACCCAATGAAACTCTCCCACGTGGCTCGACAACATGCCTGCCACGTGACAAGTCCTCAAATCTCATGCAAGGTTTCTAGTGCATGAGCATGCATGACCCCTCACTCACACTACGTACCTTTCATGTATCAAAACTCGAACCTAAAACAACATGGCACATAGAAAATAATTTTTAACTTGATTTAATAGAGATTAGAGTGATTTGGAAAAGTAACCCGAATTAAAAAATGAGTGATTGGATGGTGATAGCTAGCTAGGTGTGTAGTTTTATGATTTGCTAAAAGATGGATTGTTATGGTTTTCATTTCATAAAAGGTAATGGGAATTGGGAAGTGACCTCTAATTAACTAGTATTGGAAAGTTAAATTAGTTGCAGACATCCGAACTTTCCCTTCCTAATTTTCTCTCTGTTTATAATGACATTCACACGGCACGACATCCAAATAAGAGAATAACTATATATATATAATTCAAATGTAACATCTTGTTTTTTATGTTTTTTTAAAAAGGGGCCAACTGGGTAGTCATCTAGGAATATTAAATAGTTTGACTTTTTGGCATTTGTTTTAACGAGTAGTATAATCAAACTAATGTCAACATATTATTGTTGCTCATGCAATAATTTATAAATGAAGGGAATTTGTTGGGTTTAAGAGCAAAATTTAGGGTTTTGTCGACCACTTTAGAGAGAGAGAGAAGAGAGGGAGAAAATGCCAGTTGAGAGATGATGTTGCGAAAACAAAATTGCCAGCTACATCAGAGCACGTATTAAATGTTATGGGCCAGCTCTGAAGCCTTGAACATCTTCACCGAACTTGCAACTAAATTATTGTGCTTATTTTTGGGAAAAAGATTGATGATTCTATTTATTATTAATTTTTTTTAGTATAAGTAATAGTCTAAATTACAGGAGAGAGGGATTTTTTTCTCACACATGCTACCATTGTGTCATAGGGGTTCGAAGTTAAGACTACTAGTCTGTAAGTCAATGTCCCTTTCCACCGGACTAGACTCATTTGGTTGATGACTATTTCTTCAAAGCGATTATGATGGGAATAATTTCATCACATTATTTTGTCTTATATATAATGCCCTTCCCTTTTCTTTTCTTTATATTTGTAATGAGATGAACCATATGATCAAGGGCATAATTAGAGTACATGAGTTGGCTATCAATTTATTTTTGCCCTGGTTTATATGTAAGTCACTCATTAACGTTTTCTTGGAAGCTGCTCGGATGGAGTAAATCAATTTATGCTACAGTTAGATGGACTAATTTTCACTAATGACATGTTTACTAATCCATAATTGGATTAGGAGGAATTGAATTGAGGAGGAGTTGAATTGAGGAGAATTAAATTCCGGATTCCTATTGAAGTTGTTTATTAAATCATATGGAATTGAGATAGGAATGACACTAATTACTAAAATGTCCCCGTTGTTAAGTTAAAGTAGAGGGTAAATTTGAAATTTGAAATTTGAAAAATTATGTGAGGCTATAATGGGTAAAAAATATGAATTCCTAATGAATTAGTTCTCTAGAAATTAGAATACCACTTCCCACCCAAGAATTGAATTCCTCCAAAATCAGGAATTCAATTCCTAATTTTGTGTGAGCCTCACTTACTTTTCAATTACTTGTTGTGAAGTAAATGCAGGAATCCTCCGTAGATGGAATTCAATTCTTGATGAGAATTCGTATTCCTGATTAGTAAACACATCGTAAGTAGAGTGAATTTCCAACAAATTAGCACTAAATTTCACTATTTCATAAGATTACACTAGATTGGGATACACACCTACCCTAATCCAAGGATGGTTTCGGCATTGCATATGTTCACTAAATTTTTGTGTCTCAAATGATGTGGGTTATGTTTAATTATTCGAATTTTGGTTCCACATACCTTCGCCAAATTATTATTGTAAGAAAACTATTGTTAACATTTTCGAAAGAATTATATACATTTTCGTGTGGGAATACACGTGAACGACATGAAGATCACGTGGAGGCTGGTGAATGGGCGTAAAGAACATGGAGTGTCATGTGAGATCTTTGCCGTACGAATCCAGGTCTAAGAAGTCAATAGGGGGAGAGTGAGTGATGAAAGAAATAGCGTAAGATCAATCAATCAATCAATCAATCAATCAATCAATCAATCAATCAGACTCTTTGAGTGAGTCTGAGTGGAAGTGGACCCCACGACTGGTGTTGATATAGAGAAGGAAGGAAGGAAGGAAGAAAGGCAAGGCAACAAATCCCATCCCGTTGGTGGCTCAGCCTCTCTGCCCGATACGGCGTCGATAGCTTCACTCACTGCCTGCGTTTTTGAATTGCGGGGGAAAGAAAAGAGGGTCACGTGAGGTGAGCATGCACCGTAACTTGTGCCCTGTAAGAGACATTAGATGGAAAGACTATTATACCCCTAATAGTGTTTAGGCTCTCAGTTTATATAGGCCTGCCTCTGTGGCACATGGTTGCTTACGGCCTATAAGCTGTGGCTCTCCTCTGCTCTGCTGCCATTATTGATTTGAGGTCAAATTGTGAAAGAGAATTGAATGAGGGCAATCGAGTTGATAGGTTTTTGACTTGGTTTGTGTTTCAGTTGGATTGGATAAGTCGATGAGGTTTTTTTGTTTCTTTTCGGATTTAACTTGGATTGGATTGGATTAGTTGAGAATGACACGTCACACGTACAGGTATTTGCCATCTTGGATTCCTTTGGCAAGCAGGTATTATATTTAATTTTCTTCAACCTCCATACTTTCTAAAATCTATTTCCTTATTTTTTTGGGTATTTAATTATTTAATTATTTATATACCTAGTCCACAGAGAAAAACTCATTGACTTTCCCTGTTTGCCTTTCACCCAAACCTTCCTAAGGCAACGAGGTTAACAACACCACACTCTATATATACACAGTTATTAATGGTTCATAAGCTAAATATTTATTTTTTTGTTAACCTAAAGCAGCTCTCTATAAGCACACTAACAAGATGAAGAGAAAAGCTTCAGAAGTAACAATGGAGCAGAAAGAAGCGAAGCAGTATAAAAACAGAAGGTACGTGAGCTTCTCAAAGAGGCGCAGCGGCCTGTTTAGCAAGGGTAAAGAGTTCTGCAAAAAGTTCGAAGCAGAAATCGGCATTGTTGTGCTCTCAGAAGCAGGCAGGCCTTACTGGTTCCCGGACAACCCTTCCCTTGACGCTGTCCTCGACCGCTTCATGCAATCAGACCAGGCACCTACTAACGCCATTGATTTCAAGGTCAAACCGCAAAAGAAGAGGAAGAGAGAGGAACAAGATAATGAGGTTCAGGGACAACTTGCGGAGGAGGTGAAATCATGTCGAACAGTTAAGGACATGTTTTCGTTGAGAGACAAATACTTGGTGCTTCTTCAGGACTATACTAACAAGAGGATGAAAGGTTCACATGTTTTGGAGAAGGGTAAGGCAAAATGTGTCTCGACCTCACCATCAAACCTAAGTTTTGAGGATAGTGTTTGGGTGGAACCAATATCAAGGCATAAAGACATATGTTCTAGTTCAACCCTAAAGCTTGATAGTGAACATGATCACCATCTTGGAAACAACAATGGTGGCGGCGGCGGCCACGACGACGGGTGGTTTTGGGATGAGATTTTGGAAGATGGTTACACACAAGGTGTTCTGATGGAACCAATATCGAAATCCGAAGATGTTTTGTATGATTCAACCCTAAATTTTGAGAGTGATCGTAATGTGTTTGATGCTCGTCATGGTAACATCAATGGGGGAGATGGATCTTCTTGGTGCAAAGATTCGGAGGACGGTAAAGCGCAATGTGCCTTGATGCAACCAATTTTGAAATCCGAAGAGTTCTTGTATAATTTGACCCAAAATTTGGAGAGTGGTCATAGTGTTTTTACTGATCATCATGGCAACAACAATGACGATGATAGAACTTTTTGGGATAGAATTTTGGAATATGATAAGACTCATCAACTAGCAAATTCTGAAGACCTCTTGTTTAATTCAACCCCAAATTTTGAGTGTGACCGTCTTAACAACAAAGACGACGGCAGCGACAACAACATATCTTTCTGGGACAAAATTTTGGAAGAGGGTAAATCGGAATGTGTCTCTTTCCAACCAATATCGGAGTCCGAAGACTTCTTGTATAATCCAAGCCTAAATTTCGAGAGTGATCATCGTGTGTTTGATCATTATCAAGGTGACAACAATGGTGGTGGGGAACTTTGTTGGAATGAAGATTGGGAACATGGTAAGGTAGAGTGTGTCTCGACACAACCAATATCAAAATCTGAGGACATCTGGGCTAACACAACCCTAAATTTTGAGAGCAATCATGATCATGTGATGGATGATCATGTTCATGGTGGTAACAACATTAAGGACGGCGAGGGATGTTTGTTGGATAATGATTTGGACAAAACAGGGGAAGTGATTAAGGAAACTAATCATCCTTCGCGGGATCCAATTGAGCACTACTTGGTCTGGCCGGGTGATGATAATACTAATAATTATAATTATGAGATTGATGGTGTTTCTGCCTTGAGGGGTACGGTTGGGTCGTCATTAGATTTCGCACAACAAAATCCCAATTCCAACCTGAATCTGAATCCAAATCCCAAACCCAATCCCAACCCCAACCCCAAACCCAATTCGAATCCTAATCCCAACCCTAATCCCAACCCTAACCCCAATGACTATTACAGTTACTTAGAACACCTTTGTAATGAAGATACAACTTTTGATTATTTATTATGAAGTTAGCACTATTTAAATTATTTATAATTAGAAGTTGCTTGTTTGTTTATGGTGTTTTTTTCTTTTTTGGGGTCGCTTTTGTTTTGTAGGATATGGAAAGCAACTTCTAATCGTTTTCCGGAAAGAAAAACTGAAGGAGAAACTTTTCATCACATGATCAATAAGAATCGTAATCTGTCCTAGTAAAACGTTTAATTGAATCAATTATGCTCTGCTAAACAAAAAAAAGAAAGCAAAAAATTGAACCAATTACGTAAATGGGCTCGTAAGAACGGTAGATCCCTGATTTCAGAAGCTACAAGGTCTTCAATGCATCAAAAGTCAGAAAAGCCATGGATAAACATCATAATCATCCATGTCATTGTCTTCGTAATCATTCCCAGATGAGAACTCATACTCATCATCATCAAACATATAATCAACATCAGGAAATGCGGATGGGTTGTCTTCGTCATTAGATCCGTAATCAATATCTGTATCAACCAATTCAGAGTTATCGATGGGATCATCAGGAAGCCGCAACTTTTTAATTCGTTCAGCACATCTTCTTCCTGACTTTCCTCCCAGTTTAAGATTGAAACACCGGCGCAGATCAAGTGACTCAAGATGAGGACAACGATCAAGAATGGCCCGCAAGCCATCATTTGTCAGCTTATTCCCAAGCAGCTGGAGGTGGCGTAATTCATGCATCGTTCCTGCTATAGCAAGTGCATCGTCATTGGACTCTTCACGTGGCCATCTATACCACCGGTTGTTAAATTTGAATGATTTCAAAAGAGGGCAAGAGGCCCCAACCACTTCTAGAGGTTCATGTGAGAACGAACAATATGAAATTTCAAGGTCCTCCAGCAACGGAAGTTTCGAAGCCACTGCACTCAGTCCCTCATTTGTTATGTCATAGCAATGGGCAAGTCGGAGGCGTTTGATTCCCATCGAACTATTGAAAGGTTAAAGATGAATATGTTAGTAGTTATACAGAGACACAAAAATACACTTCAGGAAATTCTACATCAACATAATAATTCACTGGCATGAATAAATGGAAGTTCCAGCATACATATGCATATGTACATATGCGTCTGTTTTTGTATTTGTAGTCTGAACGAAGTCAGAGAGAACAAAAAGGAGGAAAAGAAGGCATTACTTAAACAAGCGGCAGGATGCCACTAATAAGCAAACAAAGAAAATACCAGCCCTTTTCTCGCAAACGATATGCACAACATAGCATGTCTAGTTAGAAAACTATTAAGCCAAGTTGCCTAATGACATGTCTCACAGCACACACCGTGAACAAGTTGATTGGTGTTAGGAAGGCCAGAAGTAGGGCCCTATTTGGCTTCCTCTCTGGCAGCTTCCTACCTTACCCCAGAAAGGGGATCGGTGATGTTTCCTTCTATAAATCGTATCTTTTGGCTTAGGTAAATTACACAAGAACTCTCATGTAAGATTGAATCCCAGAACTCACCCTCCAACACAGTTCTTGAGGGGAACAAGGTGTCATTAGGCTCAAAGTGAATTGATGATATTAAATCATAGCACTTTGGAAAAGGGCTCAGGGGAGTTAAAATCTCCATCACCAGAAATGCCGCACCCACGAACATTAAGTCAGCAAAACCAAGGACAAAGTTAGGGACTTCAAAGGCAGGCATTACACAAACGTGAAGAGAGTCCAGTCCTAGAGTGTCTCCATGATGTAAAATACATCATAGACAGTTGTGGCATAGGGGAGTCTACTCACCTCAGAATCACTTTCGAGTGGCAACGGTGACATATGGAGCATATCTAAGAGTACCTTTAATACTAAGGAAAAGGGAGTTTCTAAGCACTTCAAACTCCGGACTACGCAGGATTAAAAGATACAAAAACAAGACACCATTTTTAATTGAAACTTCAAATCCCCAAAACCAAACATACATACACAACTAAATTTGAACTCAACCAATATAAAAGCAATTATCATTTCGTATGTATATATATAAACCAAAACATTTAACAAAAATAATTAAATTGAATTACCTGTCGGTAATGTACTTGAGGAGCTCGTCGGTGCCGAAGATATCGACATTGATATCGATCAAATTGCCGGAGCTCCGATCGACAGCGTGGCGGCACATCTTCTCCAAGTCGTAATGAATGTGCCTCTGATCATCAAGATCAACGCGCATGTCGATGGTGCGCCACGTCAGCGGGTCCTTGCAGATGTTGCGCCACGTCACGCATACCATCTGAGCGCTCGTCAGGATTTCGATGGCTCCGAGCCGCGAGAGTATCGAGGCCGTGACGTCGTCTGGGAGTTCCGCCCAGTTCCGGCCCCGGCCTGGAGCGGTTCGAGAAGATGAGACCATTGTTGTTGGGAGCGTTTGATTTGGGGATGGATTGGAGGCTAAATGGAGGATACGCTTAATTAGGTGGTTTTATGAGAACCTTAATTGCAAATGAAAATTCAACTTTAACCTTAATTTATTTTTATACCAGTTATTAATCTAAATTATTTTAAATTAATATAATTTATCCAATCCAATCCAATACTAGTCATTAAACGAGACCTAACCGCTAGTTCAAATCTAAACTAATTAAATATATAGTTTGGTTGGACATTATTATTATTTTCCATCATTTAAATTTTCTAGTCGACTTCTAAAATCAAATTAAAAGATTATTACGTTTTATAAATTACTCTTAATATTACTTAATGAGTAAAGTCACAACAATCCCTTAAACTAGTCAATTATT
Organism: Prunus avium; assembly: GCF_965620075.1. Classification (NCBI taxonomy): domain Eukaryota; kingdom Viridiplantae; phylum Streptophyta; class Magnoliopsida; order Rosales; family Rosaceae; genus Prunus; species Prunus avium. The sequence continues at coordinate 32,665,829 of NC_142287.1, forward strand.
TTTATGAAACAATCTTATTTTCCTTCATACAGGACCAACTTCATCTCATAAAGTAAAGACAACATCAAAGAAAAATTAAAGTAAAGACAAAGCTTCAAGCATTAGACTAAGGCCCGTTTGGATTTATTTTTTTAGCCCGTTTGCACTGCTCGGCTATACCTTTTTTTTTTTTTTTTTTACGTATCGCCACTCAGTTATAGTATTTTTAAGTATAGCGGCGCAGCTATACGTTTTAAATATATTACAATATTTAAATCGTATAGCCGCACGGATATACTAATTTTTAACATTTATTTTTTGGTATAGCCGGCCGGCTATACTTGTTTTTATATTTTAAAGCATAGTATATCCGGGCGGCTATACTATTTTTTTATTTTAAAGTATCGTATAGCCGCCCGGCTATACTACTTTTAATTTTTATTTTACGTATAGCCGCTCGGCTATACGAATTTTTAACATTTATTTTTTGGTATAGCCGGCCGGCTATACGTTTTTTATATTTTAAAGTATAGTATAGCCGTTCGGCCATACTGTTTAAATTTTTTTTAAAGTATCATATCGCCGCTCGGCTATACTATTTTTAATTTTTAATTTTAAGTTAACGGCGCAGCTTTGCATTTTGAATATATTTGAATATTTAAATAGTATAGCCGAACGGCTATACTATTGTTTTATTTTTATTTTTAAGTATATCCGCCTGGCTATACTATTTGTTATTTATTTTGAAGTATAGCCGCCGGGCTATACGATTTAAATATATCCGAATATTTAAATAGTAAAGCCGAGCGGCTATACGAATGTTTTATTTTTATTTTTGGAAGTATATCCGTGCGGCTGTACGTATCCCATCTAATCCCCACAAGTAAGAAAACTAGCGGCTATACTATACCTTCTCCTTTCTTCTCATGAAGAAGTTAGTCAATTTCACAGAAATCACTATCATCAGAGTAGTTTCCATTAGAATCATAAGCAAATTCGCCAGAACAAGTAGAACAGTCACAGTCCTTAGAGTCACGACCAACATTAGTTAATCCATAAAGAAATTCGTTGTCATTGGCTACTGCATCAAGAAATTTGTAGCCATCAATGGAATCTTCGGGAAGCCGCAATTGTTTAATTCATTGGGCACATTTTTCTCCCAAAGTTCTCGTCAGATCAAGATTGAAACATTGGCACAGATCAAGTGACTCAAGATGAGGACAAGACTTAAGAATCTTCCTCAAGCCATAATTAGTGAGCCGATTCCTGAAAAGTTGAAGGTGGTGTAAACTGCGCATCGTTCCGGCTATAGCAAGTGCTTCTTCATCCTGCTCATAGGGTAGACAATCTAGGCCTTTGTATTTGGACCAGCCGCCGTTCAATTTGAATGACTTCAAAAGAGGGTAAGAGGGACCAACCACTTCTATAGATTAAATTAAAACTCCTCTAACAGAGTAAGCTTTGAAGCCACTTCACTCAAACCCTTACCAAAACTGATTTCTAATATTCAAAACAATTTTTTTCATTGAAATGTTCCCTTTTTGAATGTTGGGCTTTTTGGCACCAACGGATATAGGACTCAAAGTCCTCCTCTCAACAATAAGTCATTTGTAGAAATGATATGGTTTGGGCAGTGTATCTCTCCTCCCGCCTTTTGCACTCAAGTTTAAATTTGCTTCCTCGTAAATTAAATTAAATTAAAATAATTTATACTATCACTTCTATTCAGAAAAAAAAAAAAAAAAAACTCATTGTGAAAAAGGACTTATTATTCAAATATTTATACACCACATGTCTCAAAGATAACTGGACAATGTAAAAACCAACCATGCTAACAACTATCACATTTTTATACAATATATAGATGCAAATAAGCCACCTTTCCATAATCCTCATTATTCCCTTATGCAATAAGCTTAATGTAAACAATCCGGAAATAGTCTGTTGCTAGACAAATTCAAGATCTCACCTGGATTGGATGAATGAAGCTTTTCATTTTCTTTCCCCATCCCCTCCCCTCCAAATTAAACACCACTGCATCTGCATCAAAGATTTGAGCTGCTAGACGGTGTCCAATTCGAACAAGGTAGTGAGACAATCGAATTTTGGAAAAATCATCCTAGAAATCACTCTCATCTGAGAAGCCTCGGTCATTATAAGCCTCGTACGCGTAATCATTAAGATCATCATAACTATTAGGATCCTCACAATCATTAGAGCCAATATACTCCCAAAAATTAGCAAAACCATATGGCGTAGCAGGAAATTCATAGTCATCAATGGAATCATTGGGAAGCCGCAATTGTTTAATTTGCTCAGCGCATCTTTTTCCCAAATCTCCCTCCAGATTAAGATTGAAACAGTGGCGCAGATCGAGCGACTCGAGATGAGGACAAGAGTCAAGAATCTCCCTCAAGCCATCATTGGTGAGCTGGTTCTGGACAAGTTGAAGGTGACGCAAACCGTGCATCGTTCCTGCTATAGCAAGTGCTTCGCCATCATTCTCACCTGCCACAAAATTTGAACTTGTACAGCGGTGGTTCAATTTGAATGACCTCAAAAGAGGGCAAGAGCTCCCGAGCACTTGCAGTGATTCAGGTGAGAATCTGCACAAAGAGATGTTAAGCTCCTCTAACAGAGCAAGTCTTGAAGCCACTTCATAAAACCTCCCCACTGACGTGAAATAGCAATACACTAACCGGAGCCGTCTGATACCACCGCACCTATTTTCGACAAATTTTCGACAAATTTACTCACACAAACAGAAATACATATATTACAGACAAGTGGTCTTAGGTTCCAACCCTCATGTCGATGATATACTTATTAAGCCAAGTTTACCAATTTTAATAAATAAAAAAATTAAACAGAATACCTGTCGGTGATATACTTAAGGAGATCATCGGTGCAGTTGTGCTCGATATTGATATCGACCAGATTACCACAGCTACGATCCACTGCGTGGCGGCACATCTTATCCAAGTCGTAGGCCCCAAAGTCGCAATCACCATTGCTCATGTCGACGGTGCGCCAGATAAGAGGATCTTTGCAGATGTTGCGCCAACCCATGCACACCTTCTGCGCGCTCTCCAAAACATCGATCGCTCTCAGTCGTGAAAGTATCGAAACGGTAACGTCCCGTGGAAGGTCCAGCCAGTTTCGCGTTTCGGGTGGTGGGGTTCTGGATTTGGGTTTGCCCTTTGAGCGGGGGGTTTTCTTGTTTCTTTTCTTGCCCATCAGGTTTTGGTTGTCTGGAATAATTCTGGGATTATGCGGGAAAGTCTCCAAATGGCTTGGGGATGAATTCTCTGGAAAATGGTTCTTGGCCTACCTCGATCGGACCGTCGACATTGTTTTGTTTTGTTACACAGGTCGTGGACTTTTTTTCAAAGGTTCTTCTCGTTGGTTTTGGCACCAAATAAAAGGTAAACGACAATTTCATCAAATGGTCTGATCACCATTTTATTTTGCTCCCCAGACTATCATCTATTTATATAAAGCAAAAGACAGAGAATGGTGAAATATTCAAAATACCAGAAAATGTCATTAGTTAATGCAAACATTAAGAATTAAAATTATTAATTAAATGAGGATAATATGGTAAATTCACACTTTTTCGTATTAAAAAAAATTAAAATGAAAAGAAAAATTAGATAATGGATCATATTTTTACGGAACACACAACTACCTATTATCTTTTTTAATTCTAAAATAAAATTAAAAATTTTAAAAAAATGCCTCTCACAAACGCGGAAGCGCATGCGGAGAGGTTAGTATAAATGAATTTAGAAGCACAAATCCTATATTTTCCCAGAATCTTTGTTATAATGCAACTTTCCATACTGAATATCTAATGTTCAAAGCAACTTTTTCATTAAAATACACCCCTTTTGAATCTTGTCAATGAAAATCCAGTTTCAACCTTCATCTACTATATTATTTCATAGGGTTTTTATCACAAAATGTCCATAAGATTCGCGAAATTATCAAATTGCGTCCTTTATGTTCTTTTGTGTCATTAGTGGTCCCAAAGGTTAGCAGCCGTGCTCACAAATACCCCATACCGTTAAGTTCCGTGAAGAATTCTGTTAGTTTGCTGTCACATATGGTGGGGAAGGAAAGTAAACCCACCTCTAAAGTGACGTAGACCCGGTCCCTAACGAAACTCAACTATTGAGAGGCTTGAATAAGTTTGAATACAAAATATCCATTATACAAATCAAGCTTTCTCACTTTGTTTGTTGTAGTATGGCTACTCAGTAAGTGAACTAATTTATATATAGTAGGTAAAGGAGCATGTAAAAATTTATCTGAACGTCTTCTACAGGTTTGCAAGTAGGTACCGTCATTGATGCATTCTCATGACTTTGACTACCAAAGCAAAATACCAATAGTACACCATGCCTCTGAGGATGAAAAATCTTCTCCATGTACGTAGTGGGCCGTATTGAAATCAGCGGGGTGTGCAAGTTGCAACTGGTGATGGTTTATAATTTTTGGGTCAATAAGTATTAATCACTATTATTATCATCTTTGCAGTTAGAGCCAGGGACGGTCCCATGAACATGTTAACCTGGGCTATAGCCCAGGGAACTTTTTTTTTGGGGACTAAATTAGTACTCTAGCCTAGGCAATCAACCGGCTGACAAGAAGAAAGAACAGAGGAAGAAGAAAGAACAGAGAGGAAAAAGAAAGAAACAAAAAGGAAGAGAGGAAGAAGAAGGAAAAAGAATAAAAAAACAGAGGGGGAGATGATAAACAATCGGAAAGAGAGAGAGAGAGAGAGAGAGAGAGAGAGAGAGAGAGAGAGAAAAGAAATAGAATAAAAAAAAGGATGTGTGTGTTGGGATGAGATATGTGTTTTTATTTTATTTTTACTTCAATTCCTTCTAAATATTTCCCAGTACATGTGTAGCTTTCCTCTTTTCTTTTTTTTTCTTTGTTTCCCTTCAATCCCTTCCAAATATTTCAACAATATTATCAATAATTCTAAGATTTTTGTCTGTTTCAAATGTCAGTAGAGTAGAAAAAAAGTTCTAAATATGATAAAGAAAATATATATATTGGAAAAAGAGGGCTTATAATTTTTTTTGGTAACAAACAAGAAAAAGGTATCCATTAAACACAGTCTAAAAAAATATATCAATCATTGAATTCGTTTCAACATTTAGCCTACTCCTACAAATATTCCTAACTTCGCCCTTGAATTTAGCCCATGTCATTTTCAAATTGTGAGTCCGTCCCTGGTTAGAGCTGCAAAGAACGTGAAAGAAGGGCAAGACTTCTCCATCACGTGGTGGAAGGACAAGGATATAAAAGCTCCTAAGTGTCACCATTATTGCCTTTTGACTTACTCTTGTTTGTTGTAGATGTTGTACGTTCATAGCCATATATCTTTAAGGACACCTTTGGTGCTTGTGATTAGATTGGATTTGATCACTCATTAAATTCAAGATGTGTTGTGAATGCTAACTTCTATATTTTGTCCAAGTTGGTAATTGAAACTTATACGAGGCACAAAATTAAAATGCCAAATTGCAAAAATTGCAAAAAGAATGTTAATATCTAGTCTCCTAGACCCAATTGATCTATAAAGTCTATTAGAAGTCTTGGTTTTATGCCTGCATTCTAAAAACATATCTTAAGCATTTCCAATTCTTGAAAATTCAACGGGGAATGCTAGCAACCTCTAACCTTCTCTTTTATACATTCTCTCTTTTACTCATGACAAGTAGGTCTGGGCACAGTACGGGATGACACGGGATGGAGGTCATCCCAGAGTCAATCCGGAATAGAAGCATCGGGACGGGACGGGACGGGACGGGACGGGACCGGATAAGGGGTTTTCAAAAAACATTCGAACCATACCGGCCCCAAACGGGACCGGTATGATTCGGTATCATTTTTGATACCGTAAAAAACCTGTTTGCAGAAAGCAAAATGATAAAGTTTTACAAATCAAGCCTAAAACAAATCAAGCATAATACAAACAAACAATCATTCAAGAGTTTTACAAAGTTCAAGTGAAATGGAAATCAAATCTCACATAGGCTTTTACAAATCAAGCCTAATACAAACAAAACAAACAATCAATCAAGAGTTCAAGTTCAAGACCTGTCAAATTAAGTACAAAGTAAAAAATGGAAATCTCACATAGGCTTTTACAAAACAAATCAAGCCAAATTAAGTACAAAACAAGAAATGGAAATCTCACATATAGTTACCACTTACAATATACAAATGAAAGCAACTTAACAACCGTTTATGATTGCAAATTAAATTACAAACCAAGAAAAGAAACAAAAGTACAGAACAATCAAGATTCAAGGCTACTTGACATGTCCCTTTCCCTTTGGATATGAACCTAATGTGTTTGTACTGGTGGCAGCAGCTTCAGTACTTGCATATTCTACAAAAAATAAATCCACACATGTTCCTATAAACAAATGCAACATTATAAAGTAATAAACAATTAAGATCAAACAAATGCAACACGTGTTCGTATATGAATGACACAGAGAGAGAGAGAGAGAGAGAGAGAGAGAGAGAGAGAGAGAGAGAGAGAGCGGAGAACAAATAGAGAGAGAGGAGGAGGAGGAGGAGAAGAAGATGAGATCGATCGAGGGTGGAGGATTTGGGAATTACGACTTCAAATCGATGATTGAGAAAGGAGAAGAGAAGAGAAGAATAGATAGAGGGAAGGAAAGGACGGAGGAAATAAAGCTCGAGTTGAATGTTCGTGGGAGAGGAGGAACTGATGTGATTTATTATTTACCTGGTACTATTCGGTACGTTATGGCACCAAACGAGATCACAAATCTAGAACCGGTGTCGTGCCAAATAGTAACGGGATGACACGGTATCATCATGTTTACACTTCAACACCAAATGGGACGGCACGAGATTGGCACGGTTTCGGTATTCCGGTTTTGATGCCCACCCCTAAAATTGACTACAATGGGAATATTTGTAAATGTTTTAAAAACAGTAGCCAAGACTTTACATACTATCTCTTTAAAAAAAAAATTGTGAAAAAACAAGTATAGCTGCGCGACAATACAATTTCTTTTAAAAAAAAATTGGAAAAAACATAGTATAGCCGTGCGGATATACTATTTCTTTAAAAAAGTTTTAAAAAATCGACTATAGCCGCTCGGCTATACTATTTCTGTTCTCGCCTGATGAGCTACCTAATTGTGATGCAGAATTAGCTCGAATGATTTGTGGTTCTTGCCGCCGCCTGCTTAAATATCCATGAGAAGCCAGGCATGTTCAATGCTCATGCTGTCAAACAGTCAACTTTGTGCTACAAGGTTCTTCTCTCTTCCTCTTTCACTTAGATACTTAGTGTACCTAGTAAACAACGTTCTCAGTCTCATTCACTCCTCTTTTTGCTTTTTCCAAAATTGTTGTAGGTTTTCTTACTTCATGTAATCTTGTGATGATACTGTACGCCTAGGGCAAGTTCTGCCAAAATTTGATAATAACTGAAAAGGAGAAAGAGAGATTGCAGTTGCGTTGAACTTCATTCAAAGAAGCAGTGCATGACCCCAAAATAATGTGTGATCTAAACTAACATGAAATATAAAATATGCACACCTGATCTTTTGAGTTGATTAGGGTCATGCAATCAATTCTTTTTCTTGAAAAATGTGTTACGCAATTTCGAAGGTCCATATGCAGTGTGCAATAGTTCAGCACTAAACCACAAGTGCCAATGGACTTAAAATCAAGTCATCGTTTATGCAATAGTGTGCAATAGTTATGAAATCAGCTGATCAGGTTGGACAAGTTAAATGTGGTAGCTGTGCAGTGTTGCTGATGTATCCATATGGAGCTTATTCCGTCAGGTGTTCCTTGTCAGTTTGTGACAGAAATTGGAGTAAGTAAATGTGCTGTGGAAACATTGAAACCATTACTTGTGTCTGTTATGGGAATACACTTGTGAGTCTCACTGCCAATAGGCTAGTGTTCGGGACAAATTTTGGGGATAATCTCTGAATTAGATGACAAATTTTGTTTCCATGGTTATCAAGGAATTACCGAGGACAGGGATGAGATGCTCTGAAAAAACTGCCTGATGATGAGATTATATTTCTTATCCTCCTCCACCCCAAAAAAAAAAAAAAAAAAAGAAGACAGATTTCCTTCGAAATAAAAATTAGAAGAGGTTTTGGGATTTGTAGACTTTCACATGGGTACAATAATGAAAGTACTATGTTTTCGCTTCATATTTATAGACGTCATGTTGTTCTTTCATTGGTAATAGTAATTGTTTTAAGGGAGAATAATAAGAAAACACTTTTGAAACAACATGTGTATTGTCATTTGTATATAGTTGTTGTAAATAGATTAGAATGCAATTGCTTGTGTTTCATATGTATGACTGGATGTGAAATGTTTTTATCTGTAGGAACACAACAAGCGCCCTGCCAATCCTGTTCATTAAACTGCTTATGTGAGGCGTGCTTAGAAATTTTACATAGGAAAATTTGTGACTAATTTTAAGCATTTTGCACAGGCAGCATGTAATATTGTGGTACTGTATATGAAATTCAACTTTACACCTATGGCAGAACCATGTACCATATCATATTGCAAGTATTAATAAACGTAACATCTTTTAGGGGGAAAAAGTAATTGGAGACTTGAGCTCAAATAGTTGAATGTTCATTCAACCATCAGCCGAGATGTCCTCGTCTGAAGTTCTGTCATCCTGAGTTTATAAACAGAAAATGTGGTTTTGAGACGTGTTTGCACAAATATATATACATGGAGATATCAGTACAAGCTTCTTTCTTTTTTTTTTCTTTTTTTTTTTTTTTTTTCACGGAAGAGAGAGAGAGGGGTAGTACCTGCTTCTTCTTTTTCAAGGACTCTTTCAGTTTAGCAATTTTATCAGTACAAGCTTTCTCATGCTTAGATATCAGACTCCTTTTTTTCTTTCATGACACGACATCAACCCATCAGAAAATTTTGGAGTATTTGATTTCACTGTAAGGAGGAGTAAAGGACTTTTGTTGCTTACTCAGTTGTTCATATCGTGTGCAGAGCCTTTCCTTCTCTTCTTCATACTTGGAAATGATGCCTGTCAAATAGAACAACAATGCTCGATAGAGTCGATGGGTTATGTTAGCTATTAAATTACAGATGGGGTAGGTGGTAAACTGTGACCGCAGCCAAATATGGGGCATCTAATATTTAAGTATTGTTAGCCAAACCTTAACTCAAGCATACACCACAATTATTGGCATTGCTAAAACATACTAAACAATTCGACAACCAATATGTAACGTCAAAAGTACACAAGGAAGGACATATCAATATTTCTCTGAATCCATTAATTTTTTCTTGCAAAATTAACAAATTTATTTTCTCCCATCTGAAATACGAGAACTGAGTTATTGATACTACACCCATAACACATCGATTTAGCATCCTGTATATGCAAACTTGCACATATTGCATAAACCAGATACAAGCATATATCATGTATTCTGGTAGCCTAAACCTGCCAGTATTAAGTCAAGCATACAAAAAACTTAGTAGCATAGTAAACAACATCTCGACTATACCCACCAGGAATAGTCACTTGCAAATAGTGAGTATAGCTTTTTACTCCTTAGGGGGTGTTAGGGTAAATAACTCTTTAATAAATAGAAGAAACAGAATATAGTGTGCAGCATAACGTTTCTTTGCTTTTCCTAAAGGAAACGGGTACTGCATTACATTTCAGATCACCTAAACATAATACAAGACTTGGTTTAAGACTTTAAAGATTTTGAGACTACCTTACCATCATCACTACGAGATACAAGCCTCGTGCACTCTGTGCATGAAAAATCAAACTCTCCAAGCACGTTTTTCACGTTTTTCATATTCCATGACACTCTGATGGAAAATTTAAGCATGGGTAACAAAAATTGAAGGTTGAGGGAATAAGTACACAAATTCAAATCACACACAAAAAATCAGAATGTGTAAGTAACATCACCATACTTTCCAAGTATTTACATCCCAAACTGTTACTATTCCCTCATAATCAGTACTAGCTTATATGGTTTTTCATAAACTTGTTCCAGTTCAAGCAACTAGGCTTTGTTGTTAAAATAGCAGTTTTGGTGCATATATGTTATTTTTATTATTTTGTTGTTAAAATAGCAGGAACTGTTTCATTAATAAAGATGGAAAACTTTCTGAGTTGTCCGGTTGACACTCTTAGTTCTATGCTAATGAGGGCAAAAGAATGGCTGGAGCTGTTCCTTTGATAAACATGGGAATGGTACGTATTTGCTTTCCTTGCGATCGACAATTGCAAATTTATCTTTACCAAGAGAATCAATTTTCTGTCATTGATTTTATTTATTATGTGGTGGATACTTTGCTTGACTAGCTAACAGGTTACTATTTGATTGATACTTTACTTGACTAGCTACCAGGGAATTGTTAGATTGGATTGGAGTTGAGTCCAAGCCAGTCTTTATGAGTCCCACCCCTCTAGGTGAGACTTGTAAGACACAATATGTGACTCACCATACAATGGCTAGGACTCTTGTCCATTTTAATTGAAGTCCAGTCCAGTCCATTGAGACTACTAGAATACACCCTAGAGAAGACAAGAATCCAATATTTTTAAGACCAAGAGCAAAGAATCTGAAAAGACTTTCTCGCACTGGAATAATCTTTGTATATATGCTTTGGTGGTTCATCACAAGTCAAGATGCTTACATATAGCGGCCACTAAAATATCAATAAAAATTACTTGATAGACATGGATCCTTCGCAAGACCAGGTGACGTTGGTTTCTTGAGAAAAAATAAAGATGCTGACGTACCAGATGATCTTCTCCATCAGAAAACGCCTATGGACAATAATATACTTCACATTGCCGCTGAGTTCAAGCACATAGATTTCTTCAAACAAATCCCACCACAATCGCCATTGTTTTGGACCCCCAACAACAAGGGTGAAACTCCCCTCCACGTTGCTGCTAGAGTTGGTTGTGATGAAGGAGTTGAGTTCCTCATCAACCATGCGAAAAAACTAAGCGTTGATGATGAGGAGAACGAACCCACTACTTATCCAATGACACGAGGAGCAGTGCTTGATTGGGGTCGACGCTTGAAGATTATTCAGGGTGTTGCTAGAGGGCTTCTTTATCTCCACCATGATTCCTGTTTGAAGATAATACATAGAGATTTGCGGGCTAGGCGGGCTAGGCGGTCTAGGCTGTCTAGGCGGGGGCTAGGCGGTCGCTAGGTGGTCTAGGCGGGCGCTAGGCGGGCTAGGCGGTCTAGGCGGGGGCTAGGTGGTTGTTAGGTGGTCTAGGCGGGCTAGGCAGTCGCTAGGCGGGCGCTAGGCGGTCTAGGCGGGAGCTAGGCGATCAGGCGGGCGCTAGGCGGTCAGGCAGGCGCTAGGCGGTCTTGGCGGAAGCTAGCGCCTGGAACGCCATTTTGGAGTCTCCAAGGTCAGGGAAGACATGACGATGGGGCTATGAGCGAGAGACAGAGAGATGAGGATTGAGGAAGAAGAGAGGTCGGGGGTTATGTCTGAGCGAGAGAGAGGGGCTAGAAGACGGCTCGTATTAGGGTTAGGGTTTGAGAAGGAAAATTGCATTTATATATTGATGAAAAAAACAAAAAGAAGAGATGGGCCTCCGATTACTCCTTGCAGCCCGCCTACCACCTTGTTTAGAACATTGGGATTGACATGTTGGTAAATCGATGTACCAGAGGCAAATTCTTCTAAACTAATAATCTCAACGTTATATTTTTGAAAGATGAATGGTCTTAAATCTGATGTGATGGAACATCTAATTAGGTAGTAGCTGAGCAAATAAACTTACTATTTTCTAGTTTATTCTCTCTGGAATATCAGTTTTTAAAAAGTGCATATAGAAACTAAAGTGTGAGTTTAGGCAAAAAGGTCCAAACTCATGCTGCAATTGGAGATGATCACTTCAACAAAAATGTTTAAACTGAGTCCATAATATGCTGTTGTAATTATATTCTCCTCAACCCTCGGCAAAACGTGTGCATGGATTTTAAATTCATAAATCAATTAGATAAGCAATTGAGATGCTAACATTATGAACTTGATTATAAATGAGTTCAAACGTGTAATTCATGGTTTCTAACTTTTTTTGTCATCAATTAAACTTATATAATCCATCTGAGCTGATCTCAAAGTTCACAGATCTTACGAGGTCCGTTAGAAGAAGAAGAACAATGAGGCCAGTTAAAGCAATAGAGAACTGAAACAAAACCACCCAAATAAATAAGAAATGCTTACTTGACTTGAGATTAGATTTTTTTCATTACATTTATTCCATGACTAGTTCTATGAACCAAAGACTGACAAATAAAGGAGGTTAAAATATAGACAATCAAGATGCAGTAATAAGAGATATACAAACATTCAGAAGAAGTAAAATATTTGGAAAAAATTGGGAAAAACCGAGTGTGGCCGGTCGGCTATACTATTTATTTTAAAAAAAATTAGAAAAAAACCGAGTATAGCCGAGCGGCTATACTATTTAAATACACTACATTTAGAAATTTTTAATATATATTGTATATATATATTGTTTTATAAATTTATTTAAATGTTCCAATTATGCCCTTATGATTAGCTAATTAATACGACTATTGATTATGATTGCAATTCATAAACGGGTAAGAAATTAATTTTAGGCCAATAATTACTATATTTGACCTTTTAGTTAATTATGATTTGAATTATAAAATATTTTTGTGTTTGTCCATTTTAATTTTGAAAATCCCATAAATATGTGCTGATACAATAAATAAAAAAATAAATTTTCTATAATCCTTCTTCTTCATCTTCTTCTTTCTTCTTTCTTATTTTTCTTCTTACAATCCTATGGAGGAGGTATAATTATCTATGGGAGAATAATAAGAAAACACTTTTGAAACAACATGTATTGTCATTTGTATATAGTTGTTGTAAATAGATCAGAATGCAATTGCTTGTGTTTCATAAGTATGATTGGATGTGAAATGTTTTTATCTGTAGGAACACAACAAGCGCCCTCCATGGTCTGTTCAACAGGGGCACCCACCTCCCCCTGCCAATCCTGTTCATTAAACTGCTTATGTGAGGCGTGACTAGAAATTGTACAGTGAAAAAACCGAGTATAGCCTCTATTTCTTTTAAAAAATTTGTAAAAACCCAAGTATAGCCGCGTGGCTATACTATTCAATACGAGTATTGTAAAATACATTCGTACATGTTCAATACGAGTATTGTATGTTTGCTTTGTAAAAAAGTGAATTTTACTGAGTCTTTAAGATGTGTACAAAACACGGATTTATTATTGAAATATACGTACGTACATGTATAGTACAAAACTACTCTTATCGATAAACGAAAATCGGAGAAAAATATAAAAGAAAAAGAGGATCCCAACATATATATACTATTTATTGTTAAAAAAAAATTTAAAAAGAGTTTAGTAACATTGGGCGTCTATACTATTTTTAAATTTTTTTTTGGAAAAAACTGAGTCTAGTCACGCAGTTATACTATTTCTTTTAAAAAAGAATTGGGAAATCCGTGTATTGCCGCACGGCTATACTATTTCTTTTAAATAAATTTAAAAAACCGAGTATCGCCGTGCGGCTATACTATTTCTTTAAAAGAAATTAGAAAAAATCGAGTATCGCCACTCGGCTATACGATTTCTTTTAAAAAAATTGGAAAAAACCGGGAAGAGTCTTTTTTTAGAAGGAATATATTTTTGAAATATAAAAATAAGAAGTAAGTGATGAAAGTTTTATAAATTTTTTTATAAAAAAAGAAAAAAAACAGATGGCACAATTAAGTTCCCACTACGTTATTTTAACTTTTTTGATATTTTATTTCATATTAATCAAGTTATCTTGTTTTAAAAGTCTAATTAATAAAGCATATTTCTTTGTATTTTGAAAGTTTCCCTAAATTCTTTGGAAAAAAGAAAATGGTTTCCCAAAAGTATATTACTAGGTATATTATTATTATTCCTCTAATAATATACCTAGTAAAACAATGTACGTATTTTTTTTTTTAAATGAACCTATTTTTCCTCTCCAAATAATGTACCTATACACATTTATAGGTATATTGTAAAATAATTACCTATGGGTAAATAATGTACCTATATTTTCTATAAATTATTGTGTACCTATTTTTAATTTATGAAAAATGTACGGAAATTTCAATTACAAAGTAACTGACTTAGTTTTTTTAATTAATTTTTTTGGTAAATAATATACCTATATTTTATTTAAATAATATATTTATATTTTATACGTATATATTTATATTTATATTTTTTATAGGTACATTATTGGATATGTAATTTACATATATTTTTGTTGGTTTGCAATTTTAGGGGGCGGTATGTGAGAGGGAATGACAACCAAAAGAAATGGGGTGATTGATATGCTATTAATAGGGAGTGTTAATTACAATTATGACAGTTAATGAAATGCTTGAAATAAATTATAAATAAAATATGAAGTTTGGTGGCAACGATGTAAAAATATAGGAATACTACGACCTCTTATATCATACTGGTCATTTAAATTTGAAATTGGGTTTTACACATAGATTTATAGAGTGATGGGTATATGTCTAGGAAATAGAAAATGTAGGGATCTATATTGAACAAGCCCAAAAAATTAGAAAAAACCGTACTATTTAAATACATTACATTTAAAAAATATTGAAAACAACCGAGTATTGCAGCCCGGCTATATTATTTCTTTTATAATAAAAAAATGGGACTATTTCTTTTATATAAAAAATTGTAAAAAAACCGAGCATAGCCTCTATTTCTTTTAAAAAATTTGTAAAAAACCAAGTACATCCGCGTAACTATACTATTTATAAAAAAAAAACAAATGAGGAAAAACCGCGTATAGCGGCTATACTATTTCTTTTTCAAAAATGAAAAATACATACGTACATGTTTAATACGAGTATTGTATGTTTGCTTTTAAAAAAGTGAATTTTACCGAGTCTTTAAGAAGTGTACAAAACACGGATGTATGATTGAAATATAGGTATGTACATGTATAGTACAATATTAAACTTGAAATTGCTAAATTCTTTATACGGGTAATAACTCTGGAGAAGTAAAATATCAAAAGGGGACAATAAAGACTCGGGTAATGGCCTAATAGTAATGGATAATGCTCTAAACTACTCTTATCGATAAACGAAAATCGGAGAAAAAATATAAAAGAAAAAGAGGATCCCAACATATATATACTATTTATTTTTTAAATTTTTTTTAAAAAAGAGTCGAGTAACATTGAGCGGCTATACTATTTTTTTTAAAAAATTTGGAAAAAACCGAGTCTAGTCGCGCGGCTATACTATTTCTTTGAAATAAATTTTAAAAACCGCTATACTATTTCTTTAAAAGAAATTAGAAAAAACCGAGTATCGCCATGCAGCTATACGAATTCTCTATATAAAAAAATTGGAAAAAATCGGGTATAGCCGAACGGCTATATATTTCTTTAAAAAAATATGAACAAATAGGTATAGCCGCTCGGCCGTACTATTTCATTTGAAAAAATTAGAAAAACCCGAGTATAGCCGCCCGGCTATACCATTTCTTTTAAAAAAAATTAGAAAAAAGGCGTATCGCCGCGCGGCTATACCATTTTTAAAAAATTAGGAAAACCCTCGAACAAAATTCATACATAAGCACAAGAATTTCTCAAACTGTAAATACTTTCCACCCACATGTATCCCATAGAAAATCCGTCAATTCCAACAGTGTACCGTCAATTCCAGGTATCGCACATGTGGTCACATGTGTGATACATCCTCGCAGAATTCAGGGGACACAAAGTCGGCCTGAGACGCATTCCTTGCAGCACACGGCTCGGGAGTCCCCGAGACCCGTGTCGCATGGTCATATGCGCGTAGACTTATCCAAAAGTAACCAAATCGTCCGAAGACAAATCATTTCCTAAAAACAACTGAGATGTCCGAGAACATCATAAAATCCAAAGGCAACCAAAGGATATCTTGGTGGTTTTGAAAACTTTTCCAAAACTTTTCTCAAATCAGTCTCAATTTCCCAAACTATTCTCACTTATCAATAATAATAATAATAATGATAATATTATTAATATTATTAATAATATGGAGATTTTGGAGATGTTATTCAAAGGCTAAGGCTTGAATAGCATCTACTGTTGGGCGATGCTATAAATGCTGGAAATCGCAAGCTCGGTTTTTTTTTTTTCTTTCTAAAGACTTTATATAACAAGGCTATATGACTTAATTAGATTTTGGCAGAGCTCCTTCAAATGGGTCTTTTTGTAATTTTTCTATATGGAGATGGACCTAATTTTCTACATGGAGCTATAGCCTTTGGAGAGGGAATGATTGAAATTGGTAGAATGGGTTTTTGGAGTTTTCCTCCTACATTTTATTTTGGGTTCAATTCCTCCTACTCCCCCACCTTTTTTTCTGGTACTGGTAAAATGGTGTTCCGCCATTTCTACTTTCTCTGTCCTGTACTGGTAAAACAGATGTATATTGGTCTTCCCTTCGGTTTTCCAAATTACAAGGTCTTCCATTAATGCATCAAAAGTCAGAAAAGCCAGGGATAAACATAGTCATAGAAACACATAGAAAACATTCCCAGCTAAGAATTCATAATCCACATCATCATCATCATCATCATCAATATCAGAAAATATATGTGGATCAACCAATTAAGATTCATCCTTGGAAATGGGCTCATGAGGAAGCTGCAACTTTTTAATTCGTTCAGCACATCTTCTTCCCAACTCTCCTCCCAGTTTAAGATGGAAACACTCGCGGAGATCAAGCGACTCGAGATGAGGACAACCATCAAGAATGGCCTGCAAGCCATCATTCGTCAGCTTATTCCCACGAAGCTGGAGGTGGTGTAAATCGTGCATCGTTGCTGCTATAGCAAGTGCATCGTCATTAGACTCTCGCCAATCCCAGCTGTACCTCCAGCGGTGGTTAAATTTGAATGATTTCAAACGAGGGCAAGAGGCCCCAACCACTTGTAGAGCAGGTTCATGTGACAACAAACTATTTGAAATTTCAAGCTCCTCCAGCAACGGAAGTTTCGAAGCCACTTCACTCAGTCCCTCATTTGTTATGTTAAAGCAATTGTCAAGTTGGAGGCGTTTGATTCCCTTCGAACTATTCAAAGGTTCAAGATGAATATGTTAGCTGCAGTTAAGTTACACAGCTCACTTGGTTTAACCACCAAGCACCTCATGAATATTTGTATAAACAACCCTCCCTCAATTGCTTGCACTAAAAAAAACTTGAGTTATTTATGGAATTAATTGAGCCAAGTTTACCAATTTTAATAAATAAAAAAATTAAATAGAATACCTGTTGGTGATATACATAAGGAGATCATCGGTGCACTTGTGCTGGATATTGATATCGACCAGATTACCACAGCTACGATCCACTGCCCGGCGGCACATCTTATCCAAGTCGGAGGCCCAGAGGTCGAAACCACGATTGTTGCTCATGTCGACTGTGCGCCAGGTGAGAGGGTCCTTGCAGACGTTGCGCCAAGCCATGCACACCAATTCTGCACTTTTCAAAATCTCGACTGCTCCGAGCCGTGAGAGTATTGAAGCGGTGACGTCCCGGGGAAGGTCCAGCCAGTTTCGCAATTCGACTGGGGGTGGTGGTGGTGTTGGGGGGGTTCTGGATTTGGATTTTGGTTTGCCCTCTGAGCTGCAGGTTTTTCTTGTTTCTTTTCTTGCCCATCAAGTTTTGGTTGGTTGTTTGGATTGTAGGCTTATGAGGGAAAGTTTCGAAATGGGGATTCTCGGGAAAATGGACGATTTGGAGAGTGGGAAACAAGTGATGACTGATCAAATAAAATGGTTCTTGGCCTACATTGATCGGACCGTGAATTTTTTGTTTTGTACACAGGTCGTGCCATGGACTCACTTCTTTTTTTTCCAAGGTTCTCGTTGGTTTTGCCACCGCATATACGGTAAACTACAATTTCACCAAATAGTCTATAAAATTTGATCAAATATTTCATTTTGGTCCCTAGACTTTCATAGCAATGAATTTTTAGAAGCACAAATCCTATATTCTCCCAGAATCTTGGTTATAGAAAAACTTTCAAAACTGGATTCCTAACATTCAAAGCAACTTTTTCATTCAAATACACCCCTTTTTGAATGTTGTCAATGAAAATCCAGATTCAACCTTCATCTACTATATTATTTCATATCAAGTTGTCTTTTTTGTTTCTTTAAAATTAAAATTAAAATAATTAAACAACAATGATCAGGGACATGATAATAAAAAGCTCTTAAACCTAAATATATATAATCAACCAACCTTCCATGATCAAAATAGAAAACTTGACATTGTTCTCATAAAACAGCAGGTTGTACAGTGTACATGGACAATCCAAAAAGTTGCTGCGCTCAGTCTCCCCCAGGGAGCAAAGTAGCCAGATTCCCTTGCAGATAAAGCCACTCTTTCCCTACCCAAAACAGGCAACAACGTTGCAACCCAGAAATACTCCCTTCTTAGAGACAGTCAAATTTCAGCTCCAATTTCAATAGCACTCTCTGTTTCCCAGATTTCAGCTGCCAGACAGTCTCGAATTCAAAAAAGGTCAGAAAATCGAATTTTGGTAAAATCATCATAGAAATCACTATCATCTGAGTAGTATCCATTAAAATCATAAGGATAATCATCATCACAGTCAAAGTCCTCAGAATCATTATAAAATCCATAGTCACATGGTGCAGTACGAAATTCATAGTCATCAATGGAATCATTGGGAAGGCGCAACTGTTTAATTCGTTCGGCGCATCTTTTTCCCAAAGCTCCCTTCAGATCAAGATTGAAACAATTGCGCAGATCAAGTGACTCAAGATGAGGACAACAATCAAGAATCTTCCTCAAGCCATCATTGGTGAGCCGATTCCCGAAAAGTTGAAGGTGGTGTAAACCATTCATCGTTCCTGCTATAGCAAGTGCTTCATCATCTTTCCCGAAAGAATCAATCACAGAGCCACCATTCTCATCACCATTCTCATCATCATTGCTCTCATCACCATTCTCATCATCATTCCAATCATCAAATCCATCATAGGCAGCAAACCCACTGATCCCATAATCCGAAAATTCGGGCCTGTTCAATTTGAATGACTTCAAAAGAGGGCAAGAGCGCCCAACCATTTCTAGAGATGTACGTGAGAGATTGCATTCATAGATCTCAAGCTCCTCTAACAGAGTAAGCTTCGAAGCCGCTTTACCCAACCCCACACGTGATATGCGATAGCAACCAACTAGCCCGAGACGTCTGATCCCACCGCAACTATGACGAATTTTCAGTACGAAAATTTAGCCATTACACAGAAACAGAAATGCAGCCAAACAAATTCTACATCAACATAATATAATTGGAATTTGGAAGGAGATTCCAAAAAGAACAAAACAAATGATCAAGCAATTCTACATGGGTTACTCTGTTCATGTCCATTTTTTAATTTCGAATTGAATATAACATCACAAAAAGACTAATTTTAGGGAATCTATTGAGCAAAGTTTAAGAAATTAATAAAATCTTCATACCAAAACAATCAACAAAATAAAATTTTGAATACCTGTCAGTGATATACTCAAGCAGATCGTCGTCGCCAAAGTGCTCGATATTGATATCGACTAGACGGCCACAGCTACGATCCACTGCGTGGCGGCACACCGCATCCAAGTTGTAGAACATGTCGTCGTCTTCGCCATCGTTGGCCATGTCGATGGTGCGCCACATGAGAGGGTCCTTGCAGATGATGCGCCATGCCATGCACACCATCTGCGCGCTCTCCAGAATCTCGACCGGTCTGAGTCGAGAGAGTATCGAAACGGTGACGTCCCGTGGAAGGTCCAGCCAGTTTCGCATTTCGGCTGGTGGGGTTCTGGATTTGGGTTTTGGCCTCCAGACGAAGGTCTTCTTGTTTCTTTTCTTTCCCATGAGGTTTTGGTTGTTTGGATTCTGGGATTGTGCGGGAAAGTTTCGAAATGGGGATTCTCGGGAAAATGGAGGATTAGGGTTTGCTGCTGGAGAGTGGGAAAATCACTGATCAAATATGAAGTTTCGGAACTATGTGCGATACAAGCGTTTTGTTTGGTTCTGGGCCTACATTCGACCGTGGGTTTTTTTTTAAAAGGTTTATATCCGTGGAATTTTTTAAAGCTTGTTATTTTGTGCACCAAATATTTTTTTTTAAACACCCAACGGGTCTAGTCCAGTAAAAAGGGGAGGCAAACTGGTAAAAAGACCGACCACGTAGAGGGAGGGAACCGAAAAGCTCAAGTTTTGCTCACAAGCCCCCTAAAATAAAGAGTCTTAATTTGCAGACTAATGATCTCAGAATCAATCCTCCACCGCACCTTAGAAGAAAGAAAACGCTTCTTACTGATAGTTGGGCCAGACCATGACTTATTGGTTTGGTTGGTTGTACGTTTGTTTAGGCCCAAGATGGCACGAAAGAAGAAACAAACCTAAAGGTAAATAGCCAAAAACAACATATTTACCTACCTAACCACAAAATTTGAAACACGTGAAGCTGTTTTTAAAAACAAAAAACAAAATATACCAGCATGTTGTAGAACATAATAATGTGTGTGCATGATGCTACAGAGGTTGTTTTTTGTTTTTTTGTTTTTTTGTTTTTTTGTTTTTTTGTTTTTTTGTTTTTTTGTTTTCTAAATAAGTAATCAAGTGTCTTATCAAATATACGTGATTAGGTACAAGTGTGTGTGTGTGTGTTTTTGTGCAAAAGAAAAGGTACAACTGTGTAATGCTATTTGTTAGTAGAGCTTGTAATTGTGGCGTTAATGGTGGTCGCTACCACGTGTATGGGATGGGATTGGAGATATGATTCCATGTCTGGTCAACAAGGAATGACTAGGGAAGAGATATGGTAACATGCTTTTGGGTGGAGTCTTCTGTTTTATTATTATTATTATTATTTTGTTTAAATAAAAATAAATATTAGGTAAGAAAAAAGGATCCAACAAAAGTTCTATGGAGCCATTAGTCCATATATATATATAAGTTATATTGAAGAATGAGAGAATCTAACAAATGATTTCGTGTGCGTAAAAACTCTTAACCGTTTCAGTTACAAGTTCCTTATTTCTTTTATATGTTTTGTTCAATCTGTTCGGTTTCTATTTCAAACCAACAATTTTCTAGTTTTTTTTTAAATTTATTTTATAATTATCTGTGAGCAAATTAGGTTAGAGAGAGCTGATTCAGGTTTATGCAAGTGCAACAAGAGGAACAAACATGACTGCATGGGAACCACTCCACCCATTTTTTTGGGTGTAAGAAAGTCAAAGCATCCAATGCCAAAGAAAATGTCAAACTGTCACCAATAATTGCGCATGATTACAACCAAGAACCAACAATTCTCCCAACGAGCCAAAACCATCAAAACATATTCAATCAATAGTACACAGCTTGAGGAGGTTTTTAACAACAACAACACCACCAACAAGAGAGAGGAGAGAGAGAGAGTGCAAAAGCAGTTTGCAGTCTCTCTTTTTGGATCTCTCAAATATTATATCGTAGTAAACTAGTGCATGATTTAGACTAAATTAATTATCTAAATTAAATAAGAAAGGAAAGAAAACTACCCTTTAATTACTTGTGTTTGATCTTGATCCACCATTGTATCATAAGATTCGTACTTTCATCTTATATAGTCTATCAGCTCCATTCCCCTGAAGACAGAAGATCCTTTGGATCGTGTTTTCGGGGTGAAAATGAACCGAATTCGAGCTTTTTCATCTCCTGCAGTGTTGCCATTGCCAGCTTCTTCCACAACTCCTAAAGAGCGCCCAGAAGATCATAGTTTTGATGGTAATTAATCTAATTATACGCATTCTGATCTTCATTTCGCAATGCCTGCATTTTTTTAAAGTCATGAAAGTCATTGCAAAATGACATCTCTGTGTGTGGTTTCTAATTGCAACAATTTTGCTTTCATTCAATAATGCCAACATGAATCAAAAGGAAGTTTCCTTTCTTGTCAATCACAATAAATTTTGGCCAAAAAGAAACAGGGCATTGCATTACAATAAGTACTGATCTGTGTTAAATTCTTTGTTTAGGAATTGCCACCAATGTTAAGTTATTATTGAAGCTAATCCATGATCACAACGAGGCCTGCACAAAAGAGAATGATGACAGGAAGACGCAAAGGGTGGCTGGAATGATTACCATAATCGACGATGTTAAAGCCAGGATTCAAAAATCTCAATCTATTGGCAGGAGGGCAGAGCTGAGGCGTTGCAACACAGATCTTAGGCCAAATATTCCAAAGGACAAAAGGCCTACGGAGCCAATAATCGATGAGAAAGAGAGGTTGAGAAGGCAGCTTAGCGCGAGCTTGGCAGCGCGAAAGAGCCTAGAAATTATGTGTTCCAGTTTGGGAAAGGAGAAGGAGATTATTGCATCAGAGCTTGCAAGAAAGGTTCAAGAATTGAGTGGAATGGAGGAACACATCAATGATCTTAGAGCGCAAAATGAGAAGTTGTTGGCAAAAGTACAAGCTTGTGCAGCAGAGCACAAAGAGAAGAGGTGTGGTGGGGTAGAGATTCAAGGGAATGTGGCGCTCCAGGAGCGAAACAAGGCGCTTTCAGAGCAACTCCTTAAGTCCCTTGACGGGTGCAGATCCTTAAAGAGAAAGATTAAAGATGCACAGAAGGAAAACAATGGGATGCACTCGGCAATGGAGGAGATGGGGGTCGAAGTTCAAGAAGGCCTTGATCGACTACGAGCCCTCAAGGAAAAAATTACCACAAGTGGTGATGAGCAAGCAACAGATGTTGAAGAGGAGATATCAGCATTGGAGCGTCTGTTTGAGTGCTTCAGCACGAGGATCTCCAAGCACGACCCGAAGAAAGGCGAATTTGCAAAACACAACACTGAAATTGATACTACATAAATAGCATCCTGCCATTTGCATGAGAACGAAGGGTGACTAGAAACCAGAAATGCCTGGTCTCTCCACTTTTGCAATTTTGTTGGTTCTGTTTCTTTTTAGTTGCCAGGACAAGACGCAACTATTCCTTCTTGGAATTACATAAATAAAAGAGGGGAAGGCAGTTGTAATGTTTCAGAAGTAGAAGAGAGATTAGTGATGTTGCATAATGTTGTTGTTCATGTTGCAATTGACTAGTTCAGGTTTCTAGGTTGCATCTACACTGTCCCAATAGGAGTTGTCTAATTCCAAGTTTTCTTCTCGTTTCCTTGTCGTCCTGGATATCAAAGAGTTGATAAATGAAGAGATGTACAGCACATAAGTGTAAACTCATACGACAATGATGTAATCGAACCCGTCTTCCTCCTCAGACAATAGCTGCAATAGCTGCAGGCATACAGTCCCAAGAACAGTGGCCAGACCTGCAATGGAACTCTTTGGAAACCTCAGTTGCTTCCTTATCAATCTCCACTCTGAGGCTCCGAGTTAAGCACAAGCAGATAACTAACACCTGTCTAGCTCTACACAATCAAAACCTGTTACCAGGGAAGAGCTCCCATTAAGCCACTGAGAGTAAGCTTGTATTTATTGCGTAGTGTCCTATAAGTACCACTTGTGAGTTGTATAATGAAGATTATTTTACATAGTAAAACTCTGTGACATACAGAAACATACTGTTTGTCTACAAGATTATTTCATTATTCACAAAGTGTCGAGCATCATAGGCTCTAGGTTTAAAACTTAATGCCTTGTGCTCTAAGTTTTACCGTTTTTTCTTGTGCAACTCTGGTTACGACTATTACTTAGTAAAGGATTAAAAGCTACAGATTATTGGAAGCCACCAAGGATGACATTATCATTTATGTTTACAGTTTAAGAACCACAGAATAAATACATTAAAATATGAAACTGGATTCTGGAGACGTATTAAACATGTACAGGGCTTCTGCAGTATATATTATTCAGAAAAACTTTGTAACTTGCAGGCAGCAATGGAGTTCAAAATCCATGAATTGCTTGCTGCCTTGGCTCCAGCAGAACTGGCCAAAGCCTTTGCGTCAGACTGCCTGCGGTCCAATATCATACCCTTGCTAGGATGACCCTGCTCGGGTTGCTCAAGGCTGTAAATTATGAAGGTTTGACATTTTGGGGAACTGGCTGAAAAGGCTTTCTGGCCCTCCGGAACAGGCTTTCTATGCAGAATAGTTCCTCCAGCAGCTATTACTAGGTCTTGTAGATAACCCTTATATGAAGGTACAAAGTCTCCCATAAAGTAAAACTTGAACCCATCAAAAAGTTTTGGTTGCTGCATGTAAAACAGTTTGTTTGAAAAAAAAAATGATTCCAATCACTGTAAAAGGTACTAAACTTTTGATTATGACACTAAAGGAAAAGCCAACCTTGTTCTGAAGTCTTAGTCTACCGAGTCGAGGACCATCCCTGATTCCATAAATGTCGACGTTAATTTCATAAGGCTCCTCATTAACTAGTTTCATTGCTTCTGTGCAAGCATTAATCCCTGTACAAACAGAAAGACATAGAAAGAGAGTAGATTATCAGTAACAATGCGCACATGTATACAAATCACTCATTTTAGGCTTCTGGTCTTGAGGGAGAACATTCAAAATAGAAACAATAATACTCACATTCCATACTCAGGATCCACCTCCCCTCCAAGATACCCATCAAAACTTTGAGGGTTCTTCTACATGCTCCATTTTCATCTACTGACGCAATAACATGGGTGACACTAGAATCCCAATTCTTTAAAACTGTAAGTCCAGATAATCTTTCAAATCCAGAAACAGATTCCTGCAGTTCAAGCCAACCAGGAATAATGGAATTCTTTAGACCACTTCAATTTCTTAAAGGAAAAGAAAGAAACAAGGAACAAAGCAAACACTCTAAGCAGCTCTTTACCCTCTCTGCATTTGTGAGAGATGAACAACAGAGAACTAATTTCTTGGATGATCCACAAAATTTCCGATCTGGAGGGGCGTTGTTGTCTTGTTTAACAGCAGCTTTATAATGTTCAGCATTAGATTGTCTACAAGAGAGAAAAAGGCATAAATGAGAATCCTAGAATATCAGAATTTGTTGTGATACGCATTAGATCTTCAGGGAAAAGTTTTACATACTTTCTAGGATTGCTCTTCCTCCTCCTTGCTTGAGATTCAGAGCTTTCATTTGTAAATTTAGAAGAGGCATGAAGGGGGCATAGCATAACAAAATTATCCTGATTCAAGACATTTAGAATTAAAATAGAATCATGGAAAAACATTAAATGAAAATAAAACTTCTTTTCATTATACATACAGTATCCCATCGACACTGAGGCATCAACTTTGCACAGGTGACATGAAAGCTCTTACGACAACTCCTCTCATAACAACCAAGAGCTGCTCCTTTAATTTCACAGCAAGAACATTTAATTCTACGACTCCTAGTCAACTCAGCTTCAAGATTAACAGCAGTATCATCTTCAAAATAGACATTGGGAGCCCTGCACATATTTTTGAGCATTTATAAGTTGTAAGTATCTAAAGAATCTAGAGTGGACTTTCACAGTCCATCCAACCCTGTCTCATATTTCAAGGTCGCAAATAATAATGTCTGAAATTGGCTAAGAAATTGCATCACACATTCTCCTCATTTGACTGAGGTCCAAAAATGTTAATTTGGAATGCAAATTAATAATCAAAACTAAAAAGAAACAATAAAAAGAAGAGCCAGAGCTTTTTGTACATATATGCATAAATATCAATGTCTGCATGCATTGACAGTTACAAAAACAAATAAAATTTGAAGGGCTAGGAAAGCAAAGATGCTTGTGTAAATGAATTTATTTCAATCATGAAAACTTGATAAACAGAAATTTATTTATAAACATAATCTTGTTTTGGCTAATTTGCAGGATTTCTTTTCTTTATACCATTCAGTGCAGATCCTGTGTGCATGAATAACCTTGAGTCCTCCATTGTGATCCGCAGCAACAGGCTTGCCATTATAATAGTGGACTATCTCTCCAGACGCCTGTCATTTTGGTTTTGATAGTAATGAATGTCAGCTTCGAATTCTAAAGATAAAATATGCAGATGAGGAAGGAATCTAAGTTATAAGTCACCCAAACAAATATATAGGGAAGGGAGTGAGGAAGACCTCTGATTCTTCTGATGAAAGACAGAAAGCACATTGGATTTTACTAGGAATGGCCTCACATCTCTGCAAGACCAAATTGTTTGTCAATGAAGGAAGCTTCTGCGCTGGTGATCGATCAGTTGTGATATCACAATTGCCTTCGATCTTTTCAGTGGGTTGATTTCCATTTTCATTAACATTCCCATGACCCTCTCCAACCCTAACAAAAGTATCATCTTTTAAGTTGCCATCAGAGGAAATTTTCGCCTTTTTGTTATTCTTCAATTCTCGATCACATAACTTGGCTTCCCTCGGAAGTTTTCTGGATTTGTTCCTGAACTCAGAGGCTTTCTTGTTATCAACTGTAGAGAGATTTATAAGAGACGACTCAGTTGTAGTATCCTTATTTGCCTGCTTCTGTACTTCTGATACCTCCTCAAGCATTTTGTTTGGCATAGAGACCATCTTTTGCTTTCTTGACCCTACTGGGCAGTGCATCTGGCTCTTGGCATTTACCTCCTTACAGATTTTTCCAGCCTTCTTAGTGGGTGGTGCACTACCACCTTCACTCTTTCCTAATGAAGCAGGTGATTCAGTTATCCCCTTGTCATCACCATTATTTTGAGTTTCAGCTTCTGTGGAGAGGACATGAACATTTTCAGATGTTGGCTTCATTGCAACCACAGATGGATGTTCCTTCTTACTCCTTTTGGAAGTCTTGGCCAAAGAACTAGAATTATTCTTACATACTGGTTCTTCATAAAATACTTTAGATCCTTTTGAATTAACATTAACACTAACATCAGCACCTGGATCTGTATGACTTGTAGCGCACTTTCTTTTACTTATATTCCTTGTCTGCCTACCTTGCTTGTTCAATTCATTACTAACAACTTGACTATCGTCTTTTGTTCCAGCAGGGGGAATATCTGGCAGAAAATACAAATTTCCACTACTTTGTCTAGAATTTCTAGACCTTGCACTTTTAGCAGAATGTGCTTCATCTAATTTCTTGTTTTTTGAGATTTCTTTCAGTTCCTTCACTTGAACTCTATCAATATCATCATTGTCTGCAACCTACATTTAAATTTTATTTTAATGAAAGCCATGATTTTCCCGTGCAAAATTGGAGGACTTGACTTATTAGAATTTGTAGAAGAGAGAAATTACACAAGGTAAAAATGAGCTGATACCTGCATCTTAGAAGGACTTCGGAAGAGTTCAGGGGAGCATTCTCTTTGTGTCCATTCAAACATCTCACTATCAAATAAATCTGCAACATTTGAAGATTTTCCATGCACTTCGCCCTACATGAGATTATCAATGCTTAAGATAACTTTATGGCATCGCCAAGATGTTTCAATGAAATGTAAAACTTCATAATTATTCATAGCTTGATCGAGTTAATTTTTTCATTCACAAACTACGGAATTCAATTACATAAACAGAAATGAGCAGTAAGTGGGAAGGTCAACTAGCTAAAATTAAAAAATCAGATTCATTTCCATTGCAGCACCTAGCTAAAATTAAAAAACCAGCCCAATAATTTTGCATTAACTGCCAGGTCAACTAAACAATATTACAAACCATTTCAAAGCTAGTATAAAGCAGGCTATACACTCACCGGTGGGGTCAATCTAGCAGAGTATTCATCATCTGAGTCTTTGATATCACTGAAAGTGGGAACATTTGGAGGACTATCTGTGAGTTGATCACCATCAGTATGCTGACTCAAATTTTCTTCATCCTTGTCTCTCAACCAAAAGAAAGGTGAAAGCATCGGTTCTCCCACTTCATTTAGAACTGGCTTCTCCTTTAAAGTTGTTGAACTGTGCTTAGACCTTTCATCCATTAGTTTACCAACTGTCTTGTCAGGGCGTGTAGGAGTTTCTGAAAGAGGACACTGTGGAACCTGAACCCTTTTCTTGGTTGGAAATGAAGGTTTAACTGAAAGAGAACCCGAATTTTTCAGGTTGGATTTAGTTTTCCTTGATCCTTTTCCTCTTAAGGATTTCTGTTTCTCATCTCTATCCTGACAATGTTTAGAGATATCTTGCTCATCATGACAATCATCTTTGTCTTGCGGTTTTCCATCTGTAATAAAGGAATTCGCATGTTAGACTACACTTTATGCATAATAACATCTCAAATACATGTACAGGAAAATACCTGATGATTTAGTTGAGGGTGCATTCTGAGTGACAAATATATTAATTCCTGAAGCAACCTCCATGCTTTTGTAAATACTAACCAAATTATCCATGTGTGGAGCAGGACGAATCTCTGCAATAAAAGTTATTGATAAGAACAATAGACTGTACAAGAACCTGTTTTAGTCACAAAATAGAAGGATCCTACCTCTGCGCCGATACGGAATTTTACAAACGGGACAATTGGAACCCGATTTCATTGATTTCACAATACAAGAGCTGTAAACAAAAAGCAAACAACAGTGATGGGTTCAAGTATATTCCAAGTTTTCATACAGCTGAAATTAAACCTAAAATTTATATGCAAATAGCAAGGAAGGAGGAGATTACTTGCAGAAGACATGATTGCAATTAAGTGAAACCGCAGAATTCAGCAGACTCAAACTGTAAAACAGATAGAGGAAATTGAACCCATTAGCCAAATAAAAATAAATTTCAAAACTTACATACGAATTCTATGCAAAATCAAGTTACGGATCTGTTTGGCTGCCAAGAAAGTTATTATAGCTCCGAACACTTAGATTTTTAATACAACAACAAAACAAAGCTAATTTGATATACAAAATAATCAGAAATCAGAAATAGTAGGAGTATTTTGGTACAGATAGAGTTACCAAATGGGGCACTTGAGCTCTCTGCCCATTTTCTCGAGGTGGGCCGGAGTCTCCATTTCTTTTTCTGGTTTGCTTTTGCTTTTGATCCGAGAGAAAGATTGAACAGAATGACAGATCGAGAAGAAGAAGACGACGGAGCGTTTTAATTTATCATCTTTTTCTTTTTTATATTTTCGAGATGAAGCTTCGTTTCGAAGCCTCAGTTTGAACTTTAACCCGCCAAAATTTCACGCGCCTCGCTTTCGCCTTTTCGCGGCTTTCGAATTTTTAACTTTAGGGCTTGTTTGGCAATTAACGGGTTGGAATTTGGAATGTGCTATTTCTCATTTCTTTTTTTAGATCATTGCAATTTAATATTATGTTCCAACAAAAAATAATAATAATTGGATTTTCTAATAGGTGATTGCATTTTAATATTCTTTGATACTTTTTAGATCATTGCAATTTATTATTTCAATTAAATATCTTATTTTTCTCGTATAAATTGTTGTGTCATTATCTAATAGGTTTTTCAATAAATGGGCAAAGAAAAATTAAAAAAGCTTAATTGAAACAAAGGTGACAAAATAGGAATAAGAGGGATTAACCCACTAATATCACTCTCCTTTCCTATTTTCATAAGAAAATAAGGATCCGTACAAAATCGATGAAACACGTAAGATGCGCCAACGCTCATCTTGAACCATTTGGTAATTTGGTAACCCTCTCTCTCACACATTTTTGTAAAACTATCTTTGTTCAACTTCTGATTTTGTGCCTCTTCAGTTTTCTAAATATGTCAAATTAGTGGGATGAGTAATGGTGGTATCAAATATCCGCAGAAAGTAATAACTATTGATATGAGGCAACCCATGCATTTTCAAAGCTTTTCAGAAATTGTCCTATTAAGAACTTGGAACACAAAAATGTTTAGAAGATAATGATATGACATTTTGTAATTGAACTCTTTGGAGATTAATATTTTGTCAAGGATTGCTATCAAAAAGCATAGAAGAGGCCATAGATTGGCAACAAATGACTGGCCAGTCAAGGCAAAAAATGGTCAAACTTTGCATGTCATATGCAGATCTTCAATGGCAGCTTCATCCCTGCCATGCCACACCTCTTTATCATTTGAGCTCGACTCATAGAAGCAAAGCGCTTCAGATGTTACCAGTAATCTCTACAAGAACAAGAACCATCTCTGAAATGGTGAAATCGACTACGATCCCTCACAACAATCTCCCGGTCATAAACCTTGGATATGAGTTTAATTGCAAGATGACAGTCTGCACAAACTCTCAAATTCTTCCAAATCCTAATTGGGATCCCTGGTGCAGTATTTAGGATCATAAAGGCAATTGCAATTTTTTCACTATGGTAGGACAATGCATTTTCTTTTTCCTCCTCCTCTATGTCTGCAAGAACATTTTCTGTATGAGGCACATACCCTTTCGGTTTCAACAGATTTGTGATCTCTGCTAGCATTGTGTATATCTTTTCACTTTGGGGATGAGATCTATCACCCATAGTAAACTCATAAATACAATTCCTCAACTCAACAATGCTATACCCTGGAGTTTTCGTCACCCCATCACTAAGCATTGTCCTCCTCACCTTTTGCACATCTGACCAACGACGCTCAGATGCATAAAGATTGGAGAGGAGCACATAATCTCCACTATGTCCAGGCTCTAACTCTCGAATGTGGGCTCTTGCAGTCTCTCCAATAGCCAAGTGCCCGTGTATTGTGCATGCTCCTAACAAGGTCCTCCAGATAACAGCGTTGGGCTGCATGGGCATGTTGTTAATGTATTCATATGCTTCTTGCACTAAGCCAGCCCTACCTAACAAATCAATCATGCAACCATAATGTTCTATTCTGGGCACAATTCCATACTCTTCTTTCATCATTCTAAAGTAATTGAACCCTTCATCAACCATCCCGCAATGACTACAGGCATACAAGACCCCAACAAAAGTGATCTCAGTAGGCATCAATCCCTCTCTCTTCAACTCCTTGAAAAGCTCAAGTGCTTCCTTACCAAACCCATTAACAGCCAACCCAACAACTAAAGCAGTCCACGAAACCACACTCCTTTCGTCCATCGTTTTGAACACCTTCTGTGCCTCTCTGATGCTTCCACACTTTGCATAAAGGTCCAGAAGAGCATTAGTAGCATGCGAATTCCCGGTCAAGCCCACCTTCAGCATATACACATGGATCCTCGTACCCAAAGCCAAAGTTCCAAGCTCAGCACAAGCAGACAACAAGCTAACCATGGTGAACCCATCTGGCTGAACACCCTCCAAACTCATATCCCTGAAAATAGTAAAAGCCTCATTGGGCCTCCCGTTCAAAGCAAACCCATTAATCACAGAATTCCAAGCCACAAGGTCTCTCTCAGACATTGACTCAAACACCCTGTGTGCACTCTCAACTTGCCCACAACATGCGTACATGTGAAGCAAGGTGTTCTTAACAAAGACCAATGACTCAAACCCATTTCTCAGAGCAATGGAATGTATCTTCTCACCCTCTCTAACATTCATCAACTTAGCCACAGCCTTTAGAAGAAAAGGGTAAGTGTGTGTATCAGGTTCCACAGAATTCACATGCATTTGGTGGTAAAGTTGAAGAACAGGAGTTGGGTTCTCACTCTCAGCATATCCTCTAATCATGGTGTTCCATGTGAAGACATTAGGGCTTCTGATTTGGGAAAATATCTGGTGGGCATAGGGCATAGGGGCTTTGAGAGACACAGTGGTGAAAATGAGGTGTTTGCCCATGTCTGGGTTGCTGAGTGAAACACCATGCCTTACAGAGAAGGCATGGATTTGCTGCAGCTTCAACTTGGAGGATGCACAGCATTGCAAGAGAGCAATGCACTTTTGGAGAATATGTGGTATTGGGTTTTGTGGGGAAGTTGGTGAGAGAGCTGAAAGTGAAGAGAAGAGGGTTTTGGGGTTGTGAGTTAAGGTTGTTGCTGAGAATGCACGTGGAAAAGATGGGTGGAGGAGTGAGGGCGGTTTTGGGAGCATTAGATCATGTTCCAATTGTTAGCTGCAAATATGCATGAGTTGATTATAGTAGATAGATAGTATACTCACATGTAAGAGTTAATTTGGGCTTTGGGTTTGTTGAGTGGGGCTGCTTCAAAGTATTTAACATTTTATTTTATAAACTTTTTCTTATCTAACTTCGTTTAAGTGAAATATTACAAATACAAAATGTTTAGGTGAAGCTGTTGATTAGAATGTGAATTGAAACTGTTGATTTGGTGACATTTTATTAGAATGTGAACAACATGAAAAGATTCGTAATTTTTTCTCTTTATTTGAAAGTTTGAACCGAGAATCTATAATCTCACACGATTCATTTCATGTCACTTAAACGGGTCATGTGCCCAAAAAGATTAGTACTTTGAACTTTGATCTTTTTAAGTTATAAAAGAGCCACATTATCTTCTCTCTGCTTTAGATTAAACAGCGCGCCTTCATGAGGAAAGCGTCCACAGAAATCTGTTAAAATATTAGCAAAGCGCTGTGGTAAAACCGCATTTGTCTAACTATATATCATAACCAACACTTATTGGCAAAGTTCATGGAGGAAGAGCTATAAGTACAGGTAGCTCACTGTGCTCCTCTCCAGCTAATTACATAACACGAATGAGCAAAGAAAACAAAAAAAGGTGGCGGTGATCATAAAAGATCAATCAAAAATTTCCCATTGGGGTGTGGTTGGAGGGGGTTCAAATGTCTCCCACTTGGTCGTCACAACAACAGGCTTTACATTTGCATTTGATATCTTCAGCACATCCAAACTTTCAACACATTTCTGCACCCTCTTGCCCTGGAAAAAAGCAACTTCCAAAATTAGCCTTCTCATTGCACTAAAATTAGCTCAAAACCTTAATATATATACACAAATTCTCCTATACGGACGTCTGAACGTAATTACTGTGCCGACGCTATGTATTTTTCACTACTCCTCCCTCATTTCCTCTATGTTTACAATGGGTACGTCTGAATGAGATAATAACTATATATATATGTATGTATATTACCTGCAAAGTTTTTTGAGCAACAGCATCTCCTTCTGCAGAAATGTTGTCCAGCTTGATGGCTTGCCTCATGAGCATCTCAATCAGTGTTGTGATCTGAACTTCTGCTACTTTGACTCCATTTGAGATGGATTTTTCAATTGCAGAGACCTATGAAAGAAAGAGGAAATTACTAAATAAGTATTAGGTGACCAAAAAGAATCAAAAGATAGGTAAGCGATGGCTGAAAAAGGACAATGCATTACATAAATATTTCATTTAGATTCCCATACTCTAGTGCAACTTTAAAATGTAGAAAACAACATCCATATTATTGTTCTAGGTTTGGAATATCTACCAAACATCTCTTTTAATAGAAAAAAAATAAAAAAAATTGAAGAATCTAAGCTGCTCGATACCATTCGTATGCATAATTGTATCGATGGGAGATAGACGTCAAGATCAAAACTTTATGATTATAAGAAGTTTATACACCAAAATAGTTGGCTTAATCTATATATAATTTATAGTTTCAATATAATTTGTACATAACTATACTTTCTAGTTTCAATATAATTTGTGTTTATGCATGCAAAATTTCCACCCATTCTAACAAACAATCTCATGATGTACATCGAACCAAGCAATTATTCAACCACCACTAACTGGGCTCTCACAAATTTATTTATTTGAAAAGAAACTGGGCTTTCATAAAATCACTATGTTGGCCCCTGGAAAGCCCCCAGCTCATGATTAAGTTTTACAAGAAAGATGATCCACTGTGTAAAACGAAAGTCCTGAGTCAATTCAATCCAAAAGGACCCCACTAAAACCCAACTTAAAGGTCAAGATTCAACATCCCAAGCCCAGCTGTCTCACCCACTTTTGATGCAAGCATTACACTCCCAATCGAACGGCTGACCTCACTCCAAATTTTTTTATCCAACTTAAAAACAAGCCAACATAAAATAAACATTGACAAAGTAAGGTCTGGGGTCTGCTTACCTGCTCCGCGAGCTTATCGACCTCCACGGACACGTCCGATATGGCGCGATGTGCGCTCTGGATCTTAGCATTTCGACGCATCTCATCGGCCCTTCTCTCGATGCTCGCTGGGTCCTCGATCAGTATGACTTTTGACCGGTCTTTGACCCCGCACATGTCCAAGTACTCAACGTTTTCTCGCTCTTTTCCTCTGAATATTAGCCTCTGCTCGCCAGGCTGTAACCCTGTCTCTACCATCAGAACCTTCTTCAACTCCCCTGCACAGTACATTTTGGTTCCAGTCCAGTCAACTCCCCATTATAATTTACCATTTTACCCTCACATTTCACCACCACTCACTCACTCAGAACCACCAACATTGCACTCTCTAATTGGATGACAACATAGTCAATTCAATTTTAAAGCAAAAACAGTAATCTAATGATTTTTTCCCTCCAAATTACTGATAATTACTGTTTTGTTTGGTTACCGAGAAAATGTGATTAATATATATTCTCGGGAGCCAAACAGAAAGCAAAGAATGACGTGTCAAAATACAGAATGCGAAAGGTTAAATCAAGCAAATTAATTACCGAAGGTGGATCGAGAAGCTGCCGAGATCTCGTACCGCATAGCACCGAAAGCAATCCGAAGCCGTAAATTCGGAGCCGGAGCGTCCGAGTTCTCACCTCTTTTCTGAACCAGCATTCCTCCGGGTCTCATTTCCCACGCAACTTCCTCGTCCCTTGACGTCGAAGACGGCGGCGTATTGGAGCTATCCCTGGCTCTGCCGTACGAATTGGACCTTCGCTTCAACATTTTCCTGTTTTTGAAATTCGGCGGAATTTTCCGGGAAAATATCCTGGGGTTTTATGTTTGAATCTGTTTTTTCGGGAAAATATATCTCCGCGGCATGAATGAATGCGCTGTTTTCTGCCGACACAAATAGAGTGTCATTTGGGGGGGTTTTTTATAGTGTGGGTTTGGTTTCGAATACATGAGGGAAATAACAAGGGATATGTTTTGACCACTGGAAGAGTGACACGTGTCGGGGTGCGTCAGGATTAGTGTCGAGTGACAGCTAAGCGGAGAGAGATCGCCGACAGTCGAAGGAAGGAAGCATTCAACTTTCAAGCATCCAAAGAGTAATTTGGTTGACACGTGGAAAACAGTAATTGGGTTTTACTGTGTGGGGTCCTGCTTGGTTTCGTTTTCATTGGACGAAAATGTTTGCACGTGAAGTTATGTGGCACCTACGAATTGACGCGTGTAGCTTTCAGATGGAAAATAAATTGTGGGTGAGGAAAGGGAGGTATTTGGCGTGATGATATCATCAGAGTCGTAGTATGGAGTTTAAGTCATTTGATCCAAGGGTGGAGAGTGATGTATGGATAAATTTCAATGTGACAGAGATTTTTGCTTAGAGTTTTACTAATTTTGTTGTTAAGGGATAATTAAGGCGTAACAACTTATGGTTAGTGTGTGATATAATCAAAAGTGATTAAGCCCTTGACGAAGCCTAATGTCTTTTTTTGTGATTAGCAATTCGACTATGGTTCAAGAGCATATGATGATGTAGTAGCTGTGTTGTTTGAATTGTATGATCAAAACATAATTATTATCATATTATGTTTAATTCTTAATCTAAGTGTCGAGCATTATTGATTACCCACTTTTTAAGTTTATTTTCATAGGCCATGTTAGATGGACTAGTCATGATAGGATTGTGACCAGTTCTAATCCGAATAATTGTCCATTGTAGCACTAGTAAGTAAAGTCCCACTTTTATTAAGAACACCGAACACCGAACGTGAAACATAACAATTGTCTATTTTAATTGAAATAGTCTTTTACGATCAAAGCTTACCAAACCACCTTTATAGACCGTATAACTTCAAAATCCTTCTACCAACAAATGTAACCTTAAACACTGTATTCATATAGATCAATAGTGTGGCAAATGACAAATGAATGATTTTTCGGGGGGTAAATTAAACGAAGGCTGTATTTTTATTACCAAGAAAAGCTTAGGCAGTCGAATGATTGAATTGCCAGACATTGATGGGTCTAGGGGTGGGCATCAATCCGGCCGAATTGATGAAACCGCTTGATTTAAATCGTAATTATCGATTTGATTTGATTTTAATTAATAAAAAGTCAAACGGTTTAAAAATCAAACCGGATCATATATGGTTTGATTTTGAGTTTTTATAAACCAACTCAAACCAAATTGGATTGTTTATGTATATATTTATTTATTTATATTATAGTTTACATGTATAATACTCTAATTAGGTAAAAACTATATATGAATATTTGAATTGAGTTATATTAGTAATTGAAATTTGAAGTTTTATGGCATGTTGAACTTTAGGATGGTTTCATACTCTAGAAAACAATTTAAAGCAACTGTGAACTTGTTGATTGTAATTGGGCTAGCAGTGTTGAAAAATGTAAAAGGAAAGAGAATTGGGCTTAGGCCCAAACCGGCCGAACCAGTCTATCTTAAATTGGGTTGGTTTCTTTTATGACTTTTGTCAAAATAAAACCAAATCGAATCGTTATATTGTAATTTGTTATAACCATGATTTTAAAGTAAAATCATTCTAATCCGGACTTAGATGAGTCACCTTTTCTAGATGAAAAAGACAAACCGGCACCAACTGTTTGAGTTGCTAGAAGTGACATATCGTACCAAACCTCATCAAAGACTTATCCGATCAAACACTGTTGGTGTTGTTGGGGTTGGTTGCAGAATTGTCTAGACTTTTTTCACCCTTTAAACCTTTCAATTAGACTGTTAATGGTCCTAAAGACTTCACACTTTCGTAACATTGTTTTTACTTTCTAATTTTTTACTACAATAATATTATAATTTGAAGACCAAACCAAAAAAGCTTTGAAGTTTAAAGACCAGAGTGCCAAGGTCAAAATCATCTTTACAATATTTTAATTTTTGGGCCAGATGAGTTTTGAGCATTCCTTACGAGACTCAAAAGTAAAGATGAAAGAATCAAGGTGGTTAGTGTGAGTGGTTCGGCACTCTCATTCCTTAAGAAAGGTCAGGGGTTCGATCCATGCTCTCGTACGGAGTCACCACTTTGGCCAACACTTTACCCCTTACGGGCCGACTCGGTGTGAGTGGGGATTAGTCTGGGTTGTGGTTAAGGCTTAAAGGTGCCACCCATAATTGGGGCCCATCCAGGACCACCTCATGGTTCAGACAAAAAAAAACAGAAAGTAAAGATGAAAGAAAGAAAGAAATAAGTTTATATTTGATGCTCATATTATCATATACCCAAAATCCTTTGTGTATTTAGCATAAGGAAATGCAAGCAAAATGAGTTATCACTTCATCTAAAGAATCTTCCATTTTATACCATGAAAAAACTAGAAACTAGCGGTTATCCCTACACACCAGATTTCCAATCGCCATATTCCAATATCGCTTGTATTAAAAAAAAAAAAAAAAAAAACCTATAATTAGAGCCGCTCCAATTGCAATTTATTTATTCCATCTATCTTTTCCTTTAAAAGCCCAACAAGAGATGGTTTTGGGGAAAATTACATGAACCAAAAGCCCATGTATACCCAGTAGCCCAATAGAACTAAAAGCCCATTACAGTCGGTGACTGCTAGTTTTAGGTTTTCCTTGGTACTAAAAACTCAAACCTAAAGTTTCCCTCTATATCCAAAATTAACAATTACCGGCGATTCTGCCGCCAACAGCCAATCTCCGACGTTCAATTATCAATCTACCTCTTCCTATTTTCTCTACGGCGTGTCGTTTTCAGGTCTCTCGCTCTCTTCTTCTCTCTGCTGGAAAGCTTCGATTTTGGATTGACGTAGTATTTCACTAGAATATATTCAACTCGAAGCATATTAGATGAATATGGAACATGGTTTTTTGTTTTGAAGCTTTGATTTGATCCTAGAAATTTTGTTCTGTTTTGTTTATCTGTGTTTTTTAATGGGTCTCTGATAATATATGTAATGAGTCATTGGGATGGTGCTCTGGTCATGCTCTAGTTTCATCTGAGATATTAGGTTTCTGATGTTATTTGACTTGGGCTTGCATTGGTTTCATGTTTCCTCTAGGCTGAAAAGGTTGCTAAATTTACTCCTTTATTTGTTATTTAAAATTTATAAAAATTTATTTGAATTCAATTGATAGAGGAAGTTGACTGGGAACTTTAATGTGTCACTAAACAGATGGATCTTGAAGCCAAAAGGTTTGGAAGGGGTAAGTAAGAAGCTTTAGATGATGAGAGGCTTGTTTTGTTTTTTTGCTTTCTCATGTGTTTGATTGCTATTAAAAGTTCATGTAATTGAGGCATGGTATCTCATTTTCAAACAAAGATTCTAGTTTTCTTTGCGTATTTTGTAATTCCTTGTAGATAAGTGTTTCTGGATTCACTGTTTATTAGAGCTTCACGTCTGGAGTAGTACGTGAGGATTAAACGCAGTGATATATCAATTAGAGCTTTACTTAACCCTTTTGATCGTGAAATGGTCACTTGGAAGAGTCCTGAGAAGGTTACCACTCAAACATATGAAAACTTTATGCTAAATTTTTTCCGGAGACTTCTATTTGAGAATTTGTATACATAGATTTTCTCTCCCGAGCAGGTGAGATATGGATAGGAAATTCAGTAATAAGAAACGACAGTTAACCTTGTTTCGCTCTTGTTAATTTTCGTGTGCTGTTATTAATCTATTCTTAGTCTCTCCTTATGCAAAGTGAATCACTGTAACAGTTAAGGTGCTTTCTTGAACCTGAAATTATTATCAGGTCCGAGGGAACTTGGTGGTGCTGGTGATCTCATAAATCTATATAAGCTTTGGCCTCATCATGAGTTCTTCTGCAAGAGATCACTGCCTTTGTCAATATCAGAGACTCATTATTTACATAATGTGGTGGGAGATAGATTAATCAGGAAAGGGGAAGGGATGGAATTGGATCAGCTCTTTCAAAGCAACCTTTATATGAGAGAAAAAAATGCACACATACATCCCTTTGATTTGGATGTACTTTGTGAAGCTTTTCCAATAAGGGAAACAACTCCTGTTAAACTGCCTTCTGTAAGACATTTTCTACACCTTTGTTTGCTTAGTTTGGTCAGTCCTCCTTTTCGGGGGTGGGTGGAGGGTTTCCTTTGTCTTGTGAATTCTGTGACATAAAGTCGTTTTTGTATGGTGTTAACAGGCAGAGAAGGGGATCCGTACCTCAGTGGTGAAGTCAAAGAGTGAATTAGAAAACAAGGAGAGGAAGCATAAGAAGCACAATGACAAGGATAAAGATCATAAGAAGCACAAAAACCGTCACAAGGACAACAGTGGTGATGCTGTTAAGAACATAAATGTTGATTACGGCTTGAAAACTGAGCAGTTGAAGGAACACCAAGATATGGTAAGAACATGACTCTTTTTATTGCCCATGTAGGGATTGCATGGTTCAATTGTTTACCCTTCTCTAATATGAACATAACTAGGCATAGAAGAATAATAGATTACAGCACCTGATATGGGTGGCCATCTACCAGTACTTTGTGTGTGTCTCCATTGTTTGAGTGTAGGATGTTTCAGAAACAGTTGACAAATGCTGTGCCACTTGTATCTTTCTAGCTTTGAAAGTACACTTTAGTTAGTGCTGCTGTAATCAGTCAATTATTGGTAGTGATAAGTGGTAAATGGTGTCACAGTTGATTTAATTTAAATCAAGAGATAGGGAGGGATTGAATGATCTTCATCTACTCACTTTTGTGATGGCGATGTTTGTCTCAAATGTAAAGGGTTGCTATGATGTGGGACTCTATGAGAGTGCATTATAACATGACTTTACTCGAAAGTAAAATAAATTACTGCCTTTAGGGTTCCGACCTTGTATGAGCTGTGTTAATTTGCCGTTTCGAATTTGAGTGGAGTACCAGATTCTGTTTTTGTAACATGAAATTGTGCCAATAAAAAAGAGGAAAAAATGTAAGATATCGAATTTTACATCTCCTCTGGATCTTCATGTGCGATCCCTATTCTTTTTATCTCTTTACAGTTCATTCAGAAGAGGAGGCTCGATGGTTTTGAAGATCCTTCTGTCTTTGGACATAAAAAAGCCAGGTAATGGAGGCAAAAGTTAGAATGGTCTTTGAGAAGGATATTCTGGGTTTTCATTGTTTTGTTATTTGCTTTTCTACTTTTGTTTTAGCAAGTTTGTGTTTGTGTTTTTTGTTTCTTTTCCTTTCCATTTGCTTAATTCTGACTAGTGTTCCTGCCAACTTTGTCATGATCAGAATCCAAAGATAACTGAGACTGGCAAGCTAGAGGTGACCGCCGACTGGTTTAAAACAACATTGCCTCGGTTTCTCTGGATTTTGTAACTCCCAAAAGTCCTCAGTTAAGCTAGCAGTCAATTCATCAAAAGAAAAGGGACAAGGCAAACTATGAAGTATTTTAGACAATATAAACCTAGGATCCTGTTTATCATTGAACACCTGTCACATGGTTTATATGTTAAAATGACAGTAATGTAAAACAATCTGCTTTTGTTTTATTGTTCCAATCTATCTTCTTCCATCTTGCATTGTGTAATTTCACATCCATGTTTCTTGATGAATACCTGTTTTTCTTAACGTAGATTGAGGACAGGAGAAATTTGAGGTGGACGGATAAAAATGCCGGTATCCGTATCTGTAGAATCATCAGTGTTAGGACTTATGAAATATTGATAGCGTTTTATTAGTAAAATTATGAAAAGGATATAAAATCTACTTGACAACGTAGACACTTTGGATGAAATTTTAAGTGTGCTTCTCTTCTCACCTCTATATTTCAGATCCCATTCTCGCTTCATGAAATTATTAATTACTAATTTTCCCCTTTACGAAATTGTTAAATTTAACACGAATGAGTAATTTTTTTTTAAAAAAGGGTGATTGCAGTCGTCAGTGTCCTGCAATCATTGACAATGACACCGATCTTAGGATCGACTATTTAACAAATTGGATTCGAGATATGACCAGCAATGGAAGTTTATAATCCATTTTTCTAAAAGCCTCGGTCTAAAAAATCTAAAATCTTAAAAGTTCAGAACAAAGGGATTTGAACATATTGGTAAAGGGATTTGAACTTTGGCCTTTTAAGGCAGGGCAAATGCTTCCTCTCCTAGTAGCTGCATGCCTAT
The DNA here is from genome assembly GCF_965620075.1 of Prunus avium. NCBI lineage: Eukaryota > Viridiplantae > Streptophyta > Magnoliopsida > Rosales > Rosaceae > Prunus > Prunus avium. The sequence goes on from NC_142287.1 coordinate 32,706,995, forward strand.
GGAATTGGCCTGAAATCAAGCCCGAGTCTTGTAATTTGGGCACTATGTGGAGGAATTCGGGTGCGTGTCAATGAGAGACATGTGAAGAGAGATAGGAAGGGAGAGACAATGAAATCAACGTCCGATGTGGAGAGTTAGGTTGAGAGATAGGAAGGGAGAGACAATGAAATCAACGTCCGATGTGGAGAGTTAGGTTTTCCCTAAGAAAATTGGACCTCTCAACAACCTATGAAAGCTTAGAGTTAAATACCATTATGACTTGTGACGGTGGATTTAACTACTGCTTAAGCACACTAGTTGCGGGCCATAATCTTGGTATTTAACTTATCGAACTTCTGAGCTAAATATAGAGTAATGAACCATCAACGTTTGCATCAATCGTGGAGTTACTGGTCGGTATCCAATTTAATATGACAAAGGACAGACAACAAGAAAACAACTGATGATTGGTACATCACCAGATCAGATTGATTGAAATTTTTAGAATAGTGGTAAATTTACATCCCGGTTTGAATCTTGCATCAACGGCGAAAAAGGTCATAGACGACCAATTTTCACTGTCGTTTGGATTGAAAATTGAAGGATTCACTATTATGCCTAAGAAAGGGGCCTAAATTATTAAAAAAATTACATGAAATGGACTTTAAAAACACACCCAAAGCTCATTTACAACATAACAAAGAGGCTTCGAACTTTCTATAAATTACAAAATTGCCATCGATTTCTTAAAACGAGCCCAACCCCAAAACCTTATAAAAAAAAACCTAAAACACTCAAGATGTCATCAAAGTAATTTAATAATCAAAATTAAATTCAACATGACCAGTTATCATTTTTTGGGTTTGTTTATAGAAATTAAATGGTGTATGATTTATTTATATCGCTAATGCCAAGAAAGAGTATATAACTAATTTAGGGACGGACCCAGGATTTTAAAATGGGGTGGGCTAAATTTAGGCACTAAGTAGATAGAAAACTCAACAATATCATGTGATTTCATTGATAACAAAAAAAAAAAGAAAAAAGAAAAAAGCAAGAACAATAAAATCAATTACAAATCCTATTTGATAATTCATAACTCATAAACTGAAACTGATGCCCCAATTGCAAATCCTAATTGATACTTCATAAACTCCAAAAAAAATCCTCAAATTAAAGCATCAAGAAATTGAGAGAAGCTTACATGACGAATATAGGAACTTGGTTCACTTGAATTAAGTCTTGAAGGTGAGTGCAGCAGCAACAATAGCGTTTTTTTTTACTCTACATGTGAGGGTAGGGTGGTGCTTCTTTTTTTTTCTTTTTCTTTTTTTCTACATACTATGTGTGAGTTACTTTTTAAGATATTTAGTCATATACCCATTCTTAGCACTAATAATATAGATAAACCCTACATCATTGAATTTCTATAAACAAACCCAAAAAATGATAGCTGACCCTATTAAATTACTTTGATACCCTATTGAGTATTTTGGGTTTTTTTTTAATGAGGTTTTGGGGTTGGGCTTGTTTTAAGAAAGTTTTGTAATTTATAAGAAGTTAAAAACCTCTTTGTTATGTTGTAAATGGGCTTTGGGTGTGTTTCTAAAGTCCATTTCATATATGGTATTTTTATAATTTGGGCTCCTATATTGAGTATAATAGTAAATCTCCCTTAATTTTTTTTAATCTTTTTTATCTTTTGCTATGCTGTGTGTGAGGTTTCCCCCCTCTTTTTATTGACTACGTGCTGTGCAAAGAGGAGAACTAGATGAGGTTAGGTTATTTAAATTGGGTGAGCTAGGATTTTATTTTTTTGGTTGGAAAAAAGAAGCCACCTGGGCTATAGCTAGGTTTGCCAAACTAAAGGTTCATCCCAACTAAATATATATTGAAGAGATATGCTACCGTCGTCTAGTGGTGCCACAAGACACCAGTAGGCATTAATACCACACCAAACCACCACAGGAATTCCACACAACACTCGTGTATAAAACCTCAATTCCAAGTGGAAAACTCAACTCATCAACAACCATTTTCAATTTCAGTACTCTTCTAGTTCCTCTCCTAGTTGACTAGTTTCTTCATCCATGTGATGGGTAGCCTCAAATTCGAGCATCCACAAGAAAACAATTCTGCCCACATGACCTCTAGCCCTCTAGACCCTGAGGAATTCAGAAGGCAAGGCCACATGGTCATAGACTTCATTGCAGATTATTACAAAACAATTGAAAAATACCCAGTTCTTAGCCAAGTCCAACCGGGCTATCTCAAAAAACACTTGCCAGAATCTGCCCCATACGACCCTGAACCCATTGAAACCATCCTCCAAGATGTTCAGGATCACATTGTCCCTGGCCTAACACATTGGCAAAGCCCTAACCACTTTGCCTACTTCCCTGCTGCTTTCAGCACCGCAGCGTTCCTTGGCGAAATGCTCTCCACTGGTTTCAATGTTGTGGGGTTCAATTGGATGGCATCCCCAGCTGCAACTGAGCTTGAAACCATTGTCATGGATTGGCTTGGAGATATGCTCAAACTTCCCAAGTCTTTCCTTTTCTCTGGCAACGGCGGCGGTGTATTGCAAGGCACTACTTGTGAGGCCATTGTTTGTACCATGGCAGCTGCCAGGGATCAAATGCTAAGCCAAATTGGTAGAGAGAATATTGGGAAGCTAGTTGTGTATGGATCAGACCAAACACATAGCGCGCTTCAAAAAGCTTCTCAAATTGTTGGTATTCACCCAAAGAATTTCAGGGCCATAGAGACCACAACATCAACATCATTTGCACTATCACCTGAGGTGCTAAAATCGACTATTTGTTCAGACATAGAAGCTGGGCTTGTCCCATTGTTTCTATGTGCCACAGTGGGAACAACCGCAATAACAGCCGTTGATCCATTGGGGCCACTCTGTGAGGTTGCAAAAGAACATGACATGTGGGTTCATGTGGACGCTGCATATGCTGGAAGTGCTTGCATTTGTCCAGAGTTTCAATACTTTATCGATGGCGTTGAGGGTGCAGATTCATTCAGTCTCAATGCACATAAATGGTTCTTCACAACCCTCGACTGTTGTTGCCTCTGGGTTAAGAATTCGAGTGCTTTGGTGAGCTCACTTTCGACGAATCCGGAGTTTCTGAGGAACAAGGCCACGGATTCGAAGCAAGTGGTAGACTACAAGGACTGGCAAATAGCCTTGAGCAGGAGGTTCAGGGCCATGAAATTATGGCTTGTGCTTAGAAGCTATGGTGTGGGCAACCTTAGGAACTTTCTTAGGAGCCATGTGAAAATGGCCAAGATTTTTGAAGGGCTTGTGGGGATGGACAAAAGGTTTGAGATTGTGGCCCCTAGGCATTTCTCTTTGGTCTGTTTTAGGGTTTCTCCATCAGCAATTAGCAAGGCTAATCCAAGCCTAAGTGATCATGATAATGGTAAGCTTAAGGCACATAATTATGAGTTGTTAAATGGTGTAAAATGTGTAGTTAACGAGGTGAATAGCAAGTTGCTGGAGGCGATTAACGGGTCGGGTCTGGTGTATATGAGCCATGCTGTGGTTGGAGGGATGTATGTGTTACGTTGCGCCATTGGAGCAAGTCTCACTGAGGAAAAGCACGTAGCCATGGCTTGGAAGGTGGTGCAAGAGCATGCAGATGCCATCCTTGGAACTAAGATTATTGTGGATCAAACTTAGATATAATTTGTCTAGTTTTTATTAATTGTTTATATATCAGTGCAATTGTCATTTGTGGTTTTTGTTTTCCGAAATAGATTGTCCTGGTGTTATATGTATTAAATATCATTATCTATAGAAGTATCTGAATTCTTTGTTTTCTGAAATAGATTGTCCTGGTGTTATGTATTAACTTTGCAGAAGAAATAAATAAATAAAAATCACTACTACAAAAAAAAGGACAATAGCCACAACAAACCACCAATGTCTATTTTGTGGTAAGTTGAGGGCACGTAGCAGAGAAGGAAGGTGGCGGTGGCGAAGTGGTGATGAAGCAGGTAGAGGTTGTCGGGGAGTTGGTTTAGTTGGACCGGGGTGGGGCCATGAACCCAGTCCATGTAGAGCATTTATACAGAGGATGAGATGAGAAACGTGAGGGGGTTTTGGGTGTGTAGTGCATGCATGAGTTACAAGTTTTGATATTATATTTCGTCCATGTCTGCAGTTGGACTAGCTTCATCAACTGTGTGTGTATAAAGATACTAATTAACGTAGATGTCTTAAGAATTTTTTCGTGGAGAAATTTTAAAAAGTTCAGAATAACTTTGTGTTTGTAGATAATCAAAGGATTAATCTATTACAATTAATTCGTAATATCAATATTCGTTTTACTATTTGATAAAACAAAACTCTTACTCGCAGCTAGTATCTACCGTAAAAAACACACATACACAAGTTAGTGACAAGAACTACTAATCCAAAAGAAAAATAAGAAGAAACATCCTAAAACAAATTCGAGGTGTGGCCGATCTGGGTCTGATTCAGGGTCTTGCTATGATTCTATGTTAAATTCAGAGAGACGGGTCAACGGCTCATTATTAGCAACACCGATATTGTCCCCAACTTGACCACCTACAAACCCCAGAAGGTATGAGGTTTTATCACAAAAGGCCTCAATGATATTAGGAGTGGAACCACTTATTATAAATTGTAATTTATTTAATCAAGTTTCCAATGTAGGACTTTATATTCTTCAACAGGACCCACCGCAAATTTGGCCACAAATTAGTTATGCTGTGGAAAAACACATTGGCAACACCATGTGTAAGGGACACCATGACAGGATTTGTGGCCAATCCGTGGCTTACACTAGCATTGGCCATGGTGTATCCGTGGCTAAAATTGAGCTTTTCTAGCAGTGAATGCAAAGGAAATTGGAAGAAAAAGGGTAGAAACGATATTATCTAATTTACACTATTCTTAGATTGGCCTCGAGGTCTGTTCTCGTATATGCTTATATTTGCCATTTGGTTGGGGCCCGAAGCTTGTTGCAGCTTAGGACGATGATGTTTTGGTACGTGGCAGCATACCAATGGTCGAATAGCATGTTGGAAATTTTTGCATGTTCTCGGTATATCAAAAAAGACAACAACTATTCGACCTTTAAAGTTTGCCTGAAATCAAGCTTGAGTCCTGTAATTTGCACACTATGTGGAGGAATTCACGTGAACGTCGTTAAGAGACACGTGAGAAGAGAGATAGAAAGGGAGTGACAATAATAAAAAGGGAGAGACAATGAAATCAGGATATGAAAGTTCCTTCATGTCCGACACAGATAGTTAGGTTTTCCCAAAGAAAATTGGACATCTCAACTCTATAAATCTATGAAAGCTTGGAGTTAAATACTATGAGGACTTGTGATGGTTTATTTAATTAACTACTGCTTAAGCACATTAGTTGCTGTTCATGATCTTGTTTAACTTAAATGATCGAACTTCTGAGTTAAGTATAAAGTAATGAGCCATGAACGTTTGCAAAAATCATGCATTTACTGGTCGGTATCCATTGATACGATTTTGCATAATGGCTAGCAGCGAAGCAAAATAATTAGTGCAATTCCATATATTTATGGCTTGTGATATTCAAAAGCAACATTGAAAAAGTTATAACCAAAAAAAAAAAAAAAAAAGGAAAAAACTTGACTCCTTAAAATTGAGGAGGAACTTCTATTTTGACATGTGACAAATTTTTGTTGTTGTTGAAACTTTGTCAATGTTCATGGAATTTTACAAGTGTCAAAACTTCATTGGTTTTAAGGAGGAGTTCCTCAATTTTAAGGAGCCAAGCCATGCTCTTTTAAATAGTCCTTGCTAAATCGGTAAGGAAAAAAGCTTGGCTCCTTAAAATTGAGAAGAAGCTCATCCTAAAAAAAAAAGGAGTTTTGAAACTTATCAATTCCTTAAAATTGGATTTAAGTTGCGAAAAGCAATAGATGGATGTTTATAATAAGTTTTTATCAAAAATAGCAAAATCCACCTATATGGACTTAAATGCCCTCAAAACTAAAACCCACATAAAACTGCTACTATTTGATTTTAGATATTTTTTTCAGGATGAATTTGGTAAACATTAGGAAAAGGAAATCGCACTAGTGGGTTCGATCTTCTAACTTTCCATTCCATTCCTCCTCTCCTCCGTCCCAGATGCAGCCCTCTCCTCCATCTCCATACAGAGCACTAATCACATACAATTAATACACACTTTTATATTCAAGTCAAAGTAGCCAACATAACAAAACAAGTCAAAGTAACTTTTTTCTGGATCCCACATCAATCTTTCTAAGTCCAATGAATAATAAGGGTTGGTTTGGTTTGGAAATGCCTCTCTCACAACAAATTTTTCAAGTCTGTTTAAGTCCAATTGAATAATAAGACTTTGCTTGATGTGTCGTACTCCTTCCTACAAGCGTTAGAGAGTAGTCAAAATATTTACATATTGCTTTCTTGTCGCTTAACTCTGCTAGTTTGGCCAAACAAGAGGAGGTTCTTGCGGTGCTTTATCGAGGTGTCATTCATGAGGTATTATGAGTTCATATTTGCGTTGATGATTTCCCAAGTCCATCTTAATTGTGGTTTTTAGGTTTATGTGGGTTTTAGTTTTAAGGATATTTAAGTCTTTTTAGATATATTTTCGGCTATTTTTGTAAGTTTTTATAAAAACTGACATTTATAAAAATATGGGGTAAATTTTGGCTATTTTTGATAAAAACTCGTTTATAATCCTTTTTCAAGAAAGCCTTGGCATTAAAAAAAACTCAAATTTTAAAGTGAAAAAATAATTTTTTGAAGACACTAAATAAATTAGTGTGAGTGAAATACACTTAGCACAAAAGGAATGGAGAAGGCAAGAAGGGAAAGGTATACCTTTCCTTTTGTGCCACAGATATTCAATGCACCAACTAGAGAATTCGTGTACCAGAAACACCAGATTCATTGAAATATATATATAGTGTCATTTCCAAATCTAGAGATTAGTATTTACTCCATCCTAACACATACGTTACTCTCAATCTATATAAACATTTCTGCCCAGAACTGCCGCAGCCCATCAACAAACCATTTTCAATTTCAGTACTCTTCCCAGTTAACTAGTTTCATCCAAATGGGAAGCCTCAAATTCGAGCTTCCACAAGAAAACATTTCTCCCGATATGTCTGGGCCTCTGGACCTTGTGGAGTTCAGAAGACAAGGCCACATGATGGTAGATTTCATTGCTGATTATTACCAAAACATAGAGAAACACCCAGTTCTAAGCCAAGTCCAACCTGGCTATCTCAAAGAACGCTTGCCAGAATCTGCCCCATACAACCCTGAACCCATTGAAACCATCCTCAAAGATGTTCAAGACCACATTGTCCCTGGCCTAACACATTGGCAAAGCCCTAACCACTTTGCCTACTTCCCTGCAACTATCAGCACCGCAGGGTTCCTCGGCGAAATGCTCACCACCGGTTTCAATGTTGTGGGGTTCAATTGGATTGCATCCCCAGCTGCAACTGAGCTCGAAACCATTGTCATGGATTGGCTTGGAGATATGCTCAAACTTCCCAACGCTTTCCTCTTCTCCGGCAACGGGGGCGGTGTGTTACAAGGCACTACTTGTGAGGCCATTGTTTGTACCATGGCAGCCGCCAGGGATCAAATGCTAAGCCAAATTGGTAGAGAGAATATTGGGAAGCTAGTTGTGTATGGATCAGACCAAACACATAGCACGCTTCAAAAAGCCTCCCAAATTGTTGGGATTCACCCAAAGAATTTCAAGGCCATAGAGACCACAAAATCAACATCATTTGCACTTTCACCCGAGGTGCTAAAGTCGACTGTTTGTTCAGACATAGAAGCTGGGCTTGTCCCATTGTTTCTTTGTGCCACAATTGGAACAACTGCAGTAACAGCCGTTGATCCATTGGGGCCACTCTGCGACGTGGCAAAAGAACACGGCATGTGGGTTCATGTGGACGCTGCATATGCTGGAAGTGCCTGCATTTGTCCTGAGTTTCGACCTTTTATCAATGGCGTTGAGGGTGCAGATTCATTCAGCCTCAATCCGCACAAATGGCTCTTCGCAAACCTCGACTGTTGTTGCCTCTGGGTTAAGAATCCAAGTGCTTTGGTGAGCTCACTTTCGACGAATCCAGAGTATCTGAGGAACAAGGCCACCGATTCGAAGCAAGTGGTGGACTACAAGGACTGGCAAATAGCCTTGAGCAGGAGGTTCAGGGCCATCAAACTATGGCTTGTGCTTAGAAGCTATGGGGTGAACAACCTTAGGAACTTCATTAGGAGCGATGTGAAAATGGCTAAGTTTTTTGAAGGGCTTGTGGAGATGGACAAAAGGTTTGAGGTTGTGGTGCCTAGGAAGTTCTCTTTGGTGTGTTTTAGGGTTTCGCCATCAGCAATTAGTAAGGCTAATTATCCAACTGCAAATTATGAAAAATGTGTAAACGAAGTGAATTGCAAGTTGCTGGAGGAGATCAATGGGTCGGGTCGGGTGTTCATGACCCATGCTGTGGTTGGAGGCATCTATGTGTTGCGGTGTGCAATTGGAACAACTCTGACTGAGGAAAAGCACGTAGCCATGGCTTGGAAGGTGGTGCAAGAGTATGCAGATGCCATTCTCCATCCACCATGTATTAATTAATTGATGCCAATTCCATGTCAAGTAATGTCTTTGGCGACAAAATTGGGTTGCCGTTTTGGTTGAAGAGATTGTTGGAGATGCTCTAACTCTATTTTCAGTTCCATAAAGTAACTTTTTAAATAGGAGCATCTTGAACGAGATTGTGGTTCAAACTTAGATTATTTAACTAGTTTTTAGTTTATGTTTTGGTCCAATAAGTGCATCAACTCTGTTGAGTTTGATGCGTGGTTGTGGTTTCTCTTTGAGAGAATTTGGGTTTGTAAGTTGCGTTATGAGTGATGTACTTGGTTTTTGCATATTTGAGGCGATTAAGTCCAATTGTCTGTGGCCTTGTGTGGCTTTAAGTAGAGGTGTACCATATAAGTTTGATGCTGTGATTAGATCCCTCCGTGTTTGGTGTAGCCATTCGGAGGCGTTTGTTCTAGTCCTTGAGGCTTTTGTATTTGTACTGCGCTTAAGGCATAATTTATAAATGCAATCTCCCTAGCGTTTGGCAAACAAAAAAAAAAACAAACTAGTTTTTAATTGTTTATCAGTACTATTGTCATTTTTCTTGTGGTGGTTTTAATTTTCCGAAATAAATTGTTCTGCTGTTATGTATTAAACAAAATATTCTAGAAATTGAGATTTATTAATTATCTATAGAGGGTTGGTAAATGTTTCTTTACCCTTAGAGCAAGTCCAGCAGTGGGGTTTGGACTGAGGCTAGGGGGGTTTGGGAGAAAAAGGGCCTCCAGCAGCAAGGTTTGGCCCGAGTTGGCTGTGGGGGCCACGAAGTCGGGCTGGCCCGAGGGCAGGGTCAGCCCTAGATCCAAAACGAGGGGTGCTGAGGTTAGCAACAAAAAAAAATTAAAAAAAATCGAAAGAAATCGAAAAAAAAAAAAAATTCAGATTTTTTTAAAATAAATACTTAGTCATATTTTTCACTTCCCACACCAAAAATCTTTTAAAAAATTTTTGTCCAAATTAATTGTTTAGGTAAACAAATTTGTAAAAAAAAACAAAAAAAATGAATAGTATTTGCCCTAAACTAGGTCAACTGCTGGAAACCAACATTGCTTTTTGCAAGGGCAGCCACTATTCATGTGAATAGTGGCTGCCCTAGCCCTCCCCCTTGCCATGGCTAAGGGCAACTGGTGGAATTGCTCTTATCACGCCATGCTTGAAGAGAAAGGAGAAGGGAGAGGGTCTGAGATGAGAGAGAAACAAAGGGTTTCTTTAGGGTTTAGAGAGCTTTTCTTTACTTTGGCGTATTAATTTGTCTAGCTGACTAGATTAGTACAAACCACCTATTTAATTTAGTTTAATTAGCCAAGATCATAAATCGATTCGAAATCAAATTACAAAAGAATGGATGACAATGCTCGAGTTATTAAGAGTGGTTAAGGTTTTGTTTAATCTCACTACTACAAAAAACACTTTGCGCGACGAAATAAGTTTGTTGCGCAAAGATCGCTTTTGGTCGCGCAAAGATCGTTAAGAAAGGGTGTGCGCGACAAAAAATATTTTTTGTCGTGCAAAGCCACTTTGCGCGACGAATGATAAGACTTTGCGCGACGAATATTAACGTCGCTCAAAGATACTTTGCGCGATGAATCTTAACCACTTTGCGCGACGAATTCTAACTACTTTGCGCGACGAATACTAACCACTTTGCGCAACGAATATTAACTACTTTGCGTGACGAATATTATTTACTTTGCGCGACGAATATTATCTACTTTGCGCGACGAATAATATAACTTTGCGAGACGAATCCAAGTGTCGCGCAAATCTTTGCGCGACGAATTCTATTGTCACGCAAATCTTTGCGCGACGAAATATTCACTTTTTTCAAATTTTTACTTTTAAAATTTAATTTTATTGTATGATTTTATTTTTTTTAATTATTTTAATTTAAATTGACATATTCAAAATAAAATTACATATGAAAAATAGTGGTCAAATTATCCAATATATATAATATTCAAAATGTACACATAAATTAACAAAGTACAATAATAAAATCTACAAGCCTATTGTGGTGGTAGTGGCGGAGGATTCCCAAATTATCCTCAACTTTAGCCGTAAAAGTCTCGACGATTTCCTACCCAAAAAAAAAAAATATTGTCAAATAACATAAAAATAACATAAAATAATAACAAAAAATTGGCATAAACTCAAAACTAACTCCAAAAACACATATTAATGAAAAAAATTTAAAATTTGGAGAGAATATACCTTTTGGCAAGATTTTGAGTGAGTGAGAATGAGAGAGAGAGATGAAAGAGTGAGTGAGAGTGAGAGATGATGAAAAGAGAGATAAGAGAGTGAGTGAGAGTGAGAGATAGTGAAGAGAGAGATGAGAGATTAAGTGAGAGGAGTGAGTGTGAGAGAAAGGGTAGGATTTGAGGAGAGGGAAAGAGAGAGGAGAGGTAAGAGTAGAAGACATTAAGAAAATGGTGGAGGAGTTATTTTGGTTTTAAAAGCCATATCACTTTGCGCGACGAAATAATATATTGGTCGCGCAAAGTCTCGAAAAAAATTTAAAAAAATTTTTCCCATTTTTGGTGCGCGCCCAAATTTTTAGGGTTTTGCGCGACAAATTTTTGGTCGCTCAACGTTTTGCGCGACCAAAATATTCCCGCATCCCTTTTTTGGTGCCCGCCCAAAATTTTAGAGTATACTTTGCGCGACGAAACCTTATATATTGGTCGCGCAAAGTCATATTTTTTTTATAAAAAATTTCCCATTTTTGGTAGCCGCCCAAATTTTTAGAGTATACTTTGCGTGACGAAACCTCATATTGGTCGCGCAAAGTCGTAATTTTTTTTTTTTAAAATTTCCCGTTTTTGGTACCCGCCCAAATTTTTAGAGTATACGTTGCGAGACGAAACCTTATATTGGTCGCGCAAAGTCGTAATTTTTTTTATTTTTAATTTCCCATTTTTGGTACTCGCCCAAATTTTTAGAGTATACTTTGCACGACGAAACCTTATATATTGGTCGCGCAAAGTCGTAATTTTTTATATATTTAAATTTCCCATTTTTGGTACCCGCCCAAATTTTTAGAGTATACTTTGCGCGACGAAACACTATATATTGGTCGCGCAAAGTCGTAATTTTTTTTTTTTAAATTCCCATTTTTTGTACCTGCCCAAATTTTTAGAGTATACTTTGTGCGACGAAATACTATATATTGGTCGCGCAAAGTCTTAAAAAAATTTAAAGCTACTAATAAATATATATACTATTCAATTTCTTAAGTGTTATACGTACAAAATAAACAAATTTAAAGCTACTCAACGATCCAATCGTCAAACTTGTTTGTTTATACTTCGAGATCATATACGCCAAAATTCAGAAAAAATAAACATTAAGAGATCAATTAATGGGACAAAATATTTCGACAGTTATAAAAGAAAAATCAAGATTTAACGGTTATTTCAACTCTGATTTTGATGATTTTTTACAGCTACACTCCTTGACCCTATATGAATACAATGACTGCATTCGATCGTCAATTTAAAATATTTACACTAGTAGATACCACAAAATCTTATGTTATATTTAATAAAAGTATAAATAAACTCTTAATTGTTAGTGAATATATTGTTTTCATGGCATATGTATTCTATGAAACTAGTTTCAACGATCTAACCGTCAAATTTGTTTGTTTATACTTCGAGATCGTATACCCCAAAAATCAGAAAAAATAAACATTCAGAGATCATGTAATGGGACAAAACTTTTCGATGGTTATAAACAAAAATCACGATTTAACGGTTATTTTAACTCCGATTTTGATGATTTTTTACAGCTACACTCCTTGACCCTATATGAATACAATGACTCAATTTGATCTTCAATTTAAAATATTTACACTAGTGGATACAACAAAATCTTATGTTGTATTTAAAGAAAGTATAAATAAACTCTTAATTGTTAGTGAATATATTGTTTTGATGGCATACGCATTCTAAGAAACTAATTTCAACGATCCAACCGTTAAACTTGTTTGTTTACACTTCGAGATCATATACGCCAAAAATCGGAAAAAATAAACATTAAGAGATTAAGTAATAGGACAAAACTTTTCGACGATTATATACGAAAAATCATGATTTAACGGTTATTTCAACTCTGATTTTGATGATTTTTTACAGCTACACTCCTTGACCCTATATGAATACAATGACTCAATTTGATCTTCAATTTAAAATATTTGCACTAGTGGATACCACAAAATCTTATGTTATATTTAACAAAAGTATAAATAAACTCTTAATTGTTAGTGAATATATTGTTTTGATGGCATATGTATTCTATGAAACTAGTTTCAATGATCCAACCGTCAAATTTGTTTGTTTATACTTCGAGATCGTATACCCCAAAAATCAGAAAAAATAAACATTCAGAGATCACGTAATGGGACAAAACGTTTCGATGGTTATAAACAAAAATCACGATTTAACGGTTATTTTAACTCCGATTTTGATGATTTTTTACAGCTACACTCCTTGGCCCTATATGAATACAATGACTCAATTTGATCTTCAATTTAAAATATTTACACTAGTGGATACCACAAAATCTTATGTTGTATTTAATGAAAGTATAAATAAACTCTTAATTGTTAGTGAATATATTGTTTTGATGGCATACGCATTCTACGAAACTAGTTTCAACGATCCAACCGTCAAACTTGTTTGTTTATACTTCGAGATCATATACGCCAAAAATCGGAAAAAATAAACATTCAGAGATCAAGTAATAGGACAAAACTTTTCGACGGTTATAAACGAAAAATCACGATTTAACGGTTATTTCAATTTCGATTTTGATAATTTTTTACAGCTACACTCCTTGACCCTATATGAATACAATGAACCAGTTCGATCGTCAATTTAAAATATATATTTTCTAACAAAAACCCAATCCGAACTACAATAATATATTTTATTTATTTTTGTAAAGACTTTGCGAGACGAATATTATTATTTCGTCGCGCAAAGTCATCCAAAAAATTTTAAAAATAAATTTTTATTTTATTTATTTTTGTAAACACTTTGCGAGACGAAGATTATGATTTCGTCGCGCAAAGTCATCCAAAAATTTTTAAAAATAATTTTTTATTTTATTTATTTTTGTAAAGACTTTGCGAGACGAATATTATTATTTCGTCGCTCAAAGTCATCCAAAAAATTTTTAAAATAATTTTTTATTTTATTTATTTTTGTAAACACTTTGCGAGACGAAGATTATGATTTCGTCGCGCAAAGTCATCCAAAAATTTTTAAAAATAATTTTTTATTTTATTTATTTTTGTAAAGACTTTGCGAGACGAATATTATTATTTCGTTGCTCAAAGTCATCCAAAAAATTTTAAAAATAATTTTTTATTTTATTTATTTTTGTAAACACTTTGCGAGACGAAGATTATGATTTCGTCGCGCAAAGTCATCCAAGAATTTGTGCACCGAATTTTTGTCTTTCGTCGCGCAAAGTCATGCATAGATGTTTTTAAATTTTTTTTTTAAATTTATTTTTGAAAAGACTTTACGAGACGAACCACACTTCGTCGCGCAAGACTTTGTGCACCGAATTTAAGTGTTTCGTCGCGCAAAGTTACTTTTCGCCACGATGCTTTGTCGTCGCGCAAAGTGACTTTGTGCGACGATTTGGGGTTTAGTTGCGCAAAATTTAGTCGCGTAATATTTTGTGCGACGAAGTTTAATTTTCGTCGCGCAAAGTCACTTTGTGCGACGAATTGTGTTTGGTCGCGCAAGGGTTTTTTTTTACTAGTGTCTGTTGTTACGACTATTAGATTTGTTAATCTTTCTGTTAGAGTTTGTTAATTTACTTCTGTGGTTTAATAATGAACAGAAAAACACATATCTTACTTATGTGCATCGCGATTATCCGTTAGTATTAATATGCTTAATGCCACTATTTTCCTATTTTTAATATTCATCCAACAACTTAGAATGATGATAAGTACCTTCGTAAACATCCAATAAAATACCAACTGATAGTTGTATTAAAATTCATTTCTATCTCTGTGTATACATAATTTATGGAATTTTACATGCATTAAGTTGCTATTTTGTTTATTGAAATAGTTTCTTAAATAGTTATGTCTTTTTCTTGCGAGACATGTAACCTATCATCGTACTCCAAAACGCATTTTATGAAATCGAAAAGAGAAACATCCTTTTCACTTATATTCTACCCACCTTGGACGTTTTAATAACGCGAACATACTATAATCTATGTACTTTTTTCATTAGCGCAACTTTAATCTAAATACTTGAATAAATGCAAAGGGAGAGACGATTTAAACTTAGACTTTGGGTTACCTTATTAAGTATGCTATGATATCGTCGACTTCGGCTTATATATGGTATAATGCCTCATATATTAATATACCATACATTGCACACCTACATACTTCCTATATATATATATATAGACTGAGATAATTAGCCATGTTTATTTTCACAGTTATACAGCAAAAAGTAAATAATTAAGTAAATAAAACACACACACACTCTCTCTCTCTCTCTCTCGCCTCTCTTCCCCTCTTCACTCTCTTTAAACACTCCCTTCTAATATAATTTGCTGTTATTTTCCTCTCATCCAAAGACCAACCAGACCAACACGGCAAAGCGAGTTTCAAATGGTGGACACACTGACCTTCTGATCGCTTCGCCCATCTATCTACTATAGGGTATTTATTAATTCCTCTCTGCTTCTTCATAGCTAGGGTTAGGGTTTTCTCAAATTAACTCTCAGAATTTCTCTCTAGGGTTCTACACTATTTTCATCATTCGGTAAAGAATGACGGATCAAGAAATGGATCAAATTCAGGGTTAATTAGGTTTTGATTAATTCTCTTGTATTTTCCATTTTATCTTTTCTGTGGTAAATTCTTGAACAACGATAACTCATTTTTGTTCCTGTTTTAATTTATCATGGCAGTTTGTCGTGAAAAATTAAGGACCAACAAAAAAAATGTCATCAAACACTCACTCACCTTGTGCTGCGTGCAAGTTTCTACGGCGAAAATGCACGCAAGAATGCGTGTTCGCGCCTTATTTCCCACCCGACCAGCCTCAGAAATTCGCAAATGTCCACCGGGTTTATGGCGCGAGCAACGTCGCCAAGATCCTGAATGAACTCAACGCAGCCCACCGTGAAGACGCTGTTACTTCACTGGCCTATGAGGCGGAGGCCCGCCTCAGGGACCCAGTGTACGGTTGTGTGGGTTTCATCTCAATTCTCCAGGGCAAGCTCAAGCAAATCCAGACTGATCTCTACAATGCCAAGAAGGACTTATCTGCCTACATTGGCCCTCAGGCATTGATGATACCAGTTTTTCATCCTTCCCAACAAACAGACGTAAATGGGTCTGTGCCCATGTTGGGGATTTCCAATTGTCCTCCGCCCCAACATGGTTGCAGCGGAGGACAGCTAATGCAGCAACAACAACAACAACAACAACAATTGTTCGAGGCTCATCAGCAAGAGCTTGTGAGGTTTAATGTGAATGGGATGGATGCGGCAGCGGCCAATTCAGTTACTGGAAATGGGTTTAATCAGATGCATGCAGCTGCTGGTACTAATGGTGTGGTGTCAACTGGTTCTTTGGGTTTGGGTGGTGGCTTTGACAATAACCCTTATAACCACCAGATTCAACCACAGCAAACAGCTGCTGCTACACATCATCAGCATTCTCTTGACTATCAGCTTCAGGCTCAACTCATGCTCCAGCCACACCAGGCCCAGCAATCACAGCTGAAATCGGAAGGGGAGGAGAGTTGAGCATCTCTTGCCTGCCTTCTTCAATAAAAGAGTTCCCATCCTTGGTATGTAGAACACTAGTTTCTAACTTATTTTATTAATTGAATGTGTGTTTATATTTTCCCTTTTTGATGTTTCTGAGAGAAGAGTCTCTCTTTCTTGGAATTATTGTGGTCTAAAGTTAGTTTCTGAACTCACAAATTATATTGCTGAATTCGGTGTTTTGAATTTGTCAATGAATAAAGTTGTAATTTGGTTTTTTTCATTTTGTGAATATATAAATTAGCAGTCTCTGATATATGTTATGAAAAGGAAACACAAAACCAATCATGATAACTTATCAGATCTAATTTGTGTCATGATCTAGATGCTCTCAACTTTCTCTCAAACATTCATAATCAGGAAAGCCCATACTCTTGGTCAAGTTTCTCAAACATTCACTAATATTTTGATGTCTCTATTTATACTCTTGCACCCTTTTGATGCTGGCCCCCCTTCTTCGACATTAACAGTCTCTCTTGTTACATTTGGTGCATCTAGTTTTATTCTTATGGCATACGCGATTAGAGGAATAATTAAAGAAGAAAAAAATATGGCCTTTGGGAAAATTGGAGCTCTATGTAACTGATTGCATGAAACTATATGAATTTGCTATACAGAACTTAACGCTATCGCAACCAATTTAACGAATTTTTCCCATGTTTCCTCCTTTCTATGCAGTTTAATTTGTACGTCTAGTACACGGATGAAGATACATAATGAAAGAGAGAAATCCATGTATGAGATTTAATGAAGATGTGAGAGTGTAGGCTTTCGAGTTAAAAGAAAGACTACTCTATCTCTGGTGATGTGATTGAAAAGTAAAGTTCATGCTAATCGTTGAGCAAACACTTTCTCTTCCTTTTGTCTCCTCTTTCATTTTCGTACAGCCATATTTAAGATTACTCGAGACCTGGGAACTCTTTAGAGCCTTATGTGTCTCAATAGGCTCTTTTTTGTTTTCCAATTTATATATTTTCGTTGTTGTTATAATTTATTGGAATCTATTGTGGATAGAGCTTTGGCCATCTTCAAAGCAAAATGTTCCAAGGAACGTTATCGCCTACTAATAATTTGAATCCCATAATTCAAAATCTTTGAAAATTTTTGAAGGATTTTGAACGTTATCTCCCTCACTATGTACAAATGTCATCCTCTCCCTCATCATGTATTAATACATGGTGAGGGAGAGGATGGCATCTACATGTTCTTGCACCACCTTCCAAGCCATTGCTACGTGCTTTTCCTCAGTGAGACTTGCTCCAATGGCGCAACGCAACACATACATCCCTCCAACCACAGCATGAGACATGTACACCCGACCCGACCCATTGATCGCCTCCAGCAACTTGCAATTCAGTTCGTTTACACATTTCTCATCACTTGGAGTTGGATTAGCCTTACTAATTGCGGAAGGTGAAATCCTAAAACACACCAAAGCAAAATTCCTAGGCACCACAACCTCAAACCTTTCGTCCGTCCTCACAAGCCCTTCGAAACGCTTCGCCATTTTCACATGGCTTCTGAGGAAGTTCCTAAGATTAGCCACCCCGTAGCTCCTGAGCACAAGCCATAGCTTGATGGCCCGGAACCTCCGAGTTAGGGCTATTTGCCAGTCTTTGAAGTCCACCACTCGCTTCGACTCGCTGGCCTTGTTCCTCAACACCTCAAGATCTGTTGACATTGATTTTGTCAACGCGCTCGGATTCTTAACCCAAAGGCAACAACAGTCCAGAGCTGTAAAGAACCATTTCTGCGCATTAAGGCTGAACGAATTTGCACCCTCAATGCCATCGATATACTGCCGAAACTCGGGGCAAATGCAAGCACTTCCGGCATATGCAGCGTCCACATGAACCCACATGCCGTAATCTTTTGCCACGTCGCAGAGTGGCCCCAGTGGATCGACGGCTGTGGTTGCGGTTGTTCCCACGGTGGCGCATAGATAGAATGGAACCAACCCAGCTTCCATGTCTGAACAAACAGTCAACCGTAGGGTTTCAGGGGACAGTGTAAAGGATGATGATATTGTGGTCTCGATGGCCCGGAAGTTCTTTGATGGGATCCCAACAATTTGGGACACTTTTTGAATGACGCTATGTGTTTGATCAGAGCCGTACACCACAAGTTTCCCTATATTCTCTTCACCAATTCGGCTCAGGATTTGGTCCCTGGCAGCTGCCATGGTGCAAACGACAGACTCATGAGTACTTCCATGCAACACACCGCCACCGGTGCCGGAGAAGAGGAAAGAGTTGGGAAGTTTGAGCATATCTCCAAGCCAATCCATGACAATGGTTTCGAGCTCAGTTGCAGCTGGGGATGCCATCCAGTTGAACCCCACAACATTGAAGCAAGTGGTGAGCATTTCGCCGAGAAACCCTGCGGTGCTGATAGTTGCAGGGAAGTAGGCAAAGTGGTTAGGGCTTTGCCAATGTGTTAGGCCAGGGACAATGTGATCCTGCACGTCTCGGAGGATGGTTTCAATGGGTTCAGGGTTGTATGGGGCAGATTCTGGCAAGCGTTGTTTGAGATAGCCTGGTTGGACTTGGCTAAGAACTGGGTGTTTCTCTATGTTTTGGTAATAATCAGCAATGAAATCTATCATCATGTGGCCTTGTCTTCTCAACTCCACAAGGTCCAGAGGGCCAGACATGTGGGCAGAGTTGTTTTTTTGTGGATGGTCGAAATTTAGGCTACCCATTTGGATGTAATATTGGAATGAGAAACACACAGCAAGGGCTGGGATTGGAATTTGGAAGAGTGAAATAAGAGTACTATTGAGTTCCTTCCACTTAGTGAAATCAGAATGGTTATATATATACATATAGGGGTTTTGTAGCTCTAAGCCTTATATTTAGATTAAAGGAGATCTGCAACTTCTCTATTTATTGCCAACTAAGTTTAGGTTGAATGCCCTAACTTTAGCATGGTATCATAGCAGACAATTTATCCGCGTGTAGAACCCAGTTTGGCTAAATCCCTTATTGCTAATTGGTTTTGAGTTGAATGTTAGGAGTATCGGATTTTGTCCTTTTGTCTTAGGGTTGGGGTATTTTGCCCAAATTAGTTGTTATGTAGTCCAATTCTCTGAAGGGTCTTAGTGGACATTTGTTTGTTTATAGCACAATTCCCATCCATTCATTTTAATTGATGCGATCTCACAACAACACCAAACAACATTTGAGTTCTTGTATATGCCTGCTCTCTATGTTGTGGTTTTGTTTAATTTGGTTTGAAATTGGCAGTTAGGTGATCTTTATCTATTTTTAATTTTAAGTCTAAATAGGTTTTAATTGAGTCTCTTTCTTATACATTGAATTTTTATTTTTATGCTTGAGGTGGAATCATGAAACAAAAAATTGAAACTCTTCGATTTCATGCATCGATCTTTTCTTTTGCACAGTTATAGTTATTTTTTTTTTTTTTGAGTATCTTTCTATATGAATTTGCAGAGGGTCCAAAAGACCTTCCCAATCATTTGAGCCATGAAAACTATATATATATGAATTTGCTATACAGAAAGTTTACAACTATGTGTATTGTAATTGAAAATGAAAGAAAAATCCGTGTATGAGATTTGATGAAGATGTGGGAGCGTGCGTAGGCTTTCGAGTTAAAGAAAGACTACTCTAAACTCTGGAAATCTGATTGAAAGTTAAAGTTTATGCTAATTAATCGTCGAGCTAACACTTTTCTATTTGCTTGTATCATCTTTCATTTTCTTACAAACCATATCTAAGATTACGCAAGACAAGACCTGGGAACAATTTAGAGCCTTGTGTGTTAGGCTCCTTCTTTTCCAATTTATTTTCGTTGTTGTTGCGGGGGTTCGCCTTGACATTTATACCTTGGTTACTAATAAGCAAGCAGTAATTAATTATTTCAGCTGTAGTGATAAGAAAATATATATTTTCATACAACATTCTCCGTAAACAATCTGGGTATCCATCATCGATCGCGTCTTCGACCCTCATGGAATGAAGTGATTGAGGAGCTAATAATATTATATTAACTCTTCTGAAAACACAAAATATTTGAAATTTAAGAAAACCCTGGTCCAAGTTTATTATTGTAAAATTTGAGAACATGTTCTAATTTATTGGAATATATTGTGGATAGAGCTTGCCATCTGCAAAACAAATTGTTCCAAGGAACGTTACCTACTATCTATATGTGTATACTATATATAGTTTGAACCCCATGATTCAAATTGCTTTGCCTACAAGTATTCTCATGACCTCATGGCCATGGTGGCGAGGATGGCATCTGCATGTTCTTGCACCACCTTCCAAGCCATGGCTATATGCTCTTCCTCAGTGAGACTTGCTCCAATTGCGCAACGTAACACATACATCCCTCCAACCCTAGCATGGCTCATGTGCACCCGATCCGACCCATTAATCGCCTCCAACAACTTGCAATTCACCTCGTTAACTACACATTTTCCACCATTTAACAACTCATCATGATCACTTGGGCTTGGATTAGCCTTACTAATTGCTGATGGTGAAACCCTAAAACACACCAAAGAGAACTTCCTAGGGACCACAACCTCAAACCTTTTGTCCATCCCCACAAGCCCTTCAAACAACTTAGTTAATTTCACATCGCTCCTGATGAAGTTCCTAAGGTTGTTCACCCTATATAGCTTATAAGCACAAGCCAAAGTTTGATGGCCCGGAACCTCCGGCTCAAACCTATCATCCGAAACACGTAATTGGACTTTAGGAACGTCTCGTTTCTCGTACACTTACTTGAAACCCAGGAAACTAGGATTTTAATTTAAAGTTCTCATTCAAAGCGTTTTATATTAATTTCGTACTCGTATTATGAAATAAGTACTACCTCTCAAGGTCAAGCAGCATGGGACTACTTGTGAGTGGACATTGTTTTCAAATGATAACATTATTTTTAAGACGAAAAATTAAGCATGATGATTTAATGGTTTATTGAGTTTATTATCTCATTAATTGTTGGAACATGATATTTCTATTTATTTTTGAAATATATTTGGGTTTTGGCATATTGCAAGTATCTTGAGTTGATATATAATATTTTCGAGAATTCCTATCTATGATTGGTTATGTGTTGGGTACGTGTGGTGTTGGTTTGAGATTGTGAAAGAGAGTGGATTATAGTTATGTCAGTTTGAAGTGTTATAAGCATCATCCTATGTACCTCCTCGGATTTGGAACTTTGGTGTTTGAATGATGAGATACTTGGATATATTGGAACCCTGGCACCCTTGACGGGGTGTTTCGTAGACCCTTAGTGGGATAATCTGCGCGCGTAGGACTTGTCACATGCGTACAAGTATTGAGGATTCTGCTATACGTGTTAGTGAGCTTAGTCTCAGTTGGACGGCTTGTTCCCTAGCCACATGATCAATTGAGGATTCTTCCATGTGGACTAGTCAAACAATCCCCCGGTTGGGTTGTTTCCTCGGTACAAACTTCTTGGTGTGATACTTATATATATATATATATATATATATTCACTTGTTCTTGTTTATCGGTGAGGATACTTCCTCGCTCACCGTGCCAATAGGCACGCTTTTCGAGAGATTAGTTTGGGTATAATAAGGAAAAGTTCGGATGAGGTTGATTAATAAAGTTTCATTATGGGAGTTCGGATTTCATAATGATTTTAAAAGAGTAACATAGAATAGGACAATAGCTTGATATGGAATAGATAACTTTTTAAAAGAGTAACATGGTAACTTTATTTTATTTGATTGAAGGAGGAAATTAGTTACAAAGCTTTAGAGACTTGAGTTTGATGATTGCATGAATTGGACAGCTGTAGTTTTTCAGCTTTTTTTGCTTAAATACATAAGTGGGTTGATAGCTTATATATCTGGGTGGTGCTAGAGGCACCAACTTTGGGCACCAACTTGCTCACCAACTCTCTAATAGAGGTGGAGCCCGCCAATACAACGGGTCCCACGCTCTATTAGAGAGTTGGTGAGCAAGTTGGTGCCCAAAGTTGGTGCCTCTAGCATTTTCCTATATATCTATGCTAATGGCTTTGGACAAGTTGGTTGCACAGTAATCGACTTTTCCAAAGTCATTTTCAGCCACTAGTTGTACAATAAATCTAGAATTATCTAGTTACAATACATTATATAATTAGTAGGATGTTTCGAATGACTTTAACTTGTCAACTTCTCTCAATTTATCTATATTTTTCTAGATTATTCAACATTTTTCTTTATTATTCAAGGTACAAGTGTACATTACTTTTTAACCTGATAGTACCTAATATTAGCATGGTATCATAGCAGACAATTTATCAGCGTGTAGAACCCAGTTCGGCTAAATGCGTTAGGGTTCGGGTACTTTGCATAAATTAGTGTCAGCCATAACAGTTAATCCCAACTCATATCTAGTTGTTACGTAGTCCAATTCTCTCCAGGGTCAGGTTGAAGGCAGATACATAGTACATAGTAGGCAAACTACAGGTTGAAGTCAGATACATAGACCAGATGCGTATCAACTTTGGTGGCTAGAAATTGGCTGTTAGGTGGTATTTATTTATTTTCAATTTTAAGTCTAAATAGGTTTTAATTGAGTCTTTCTTATACAACCGACCCACAAGTTGCAATAAGGACATACAATAGTTTTTACTCTTAAGACTCTAAGACTGTACCCATTAGTTGATGTATAATTGTGATTTTAAATTATATGAAATTATGTCTATTTAAAAAAAATGATTAATTTTGCAAAGATTTCTTTTGGCAGATGTTCTAATTGGCATCAGCAACTTGTGTTTTGGGTGTTTGTTGATGCTGCATGATAAACTAGATTATAATAAGTTCATCATATTTCTTAAACCTTGTGAGAGATCCATGATGAAAGAGCCAAGAAATGGTCACAAAATGCGGAGACATTTCAAGTTTTTAACTGTCAAAATTTACAATTTTAAAAACAAAGTGCATAATCTGATTCCATCATCTCTACTTGAAGAGCATGTGCTTGTGCTTGTGCTTCTCTTGTAGGTGAAGGTATGTCTTCAGGGTCTCTTTTGGGTTTTACCCATCTCCCATGAGCATTACAAACTAGTCCCTTATGTGGCAATTGGTACCAACATTGTGGGATTCTAAGATCATCCACCAACATGTCACATCCCTTGTTCACCAAGGCAACATCCCTCCTAGCATTTGACCTAAAAGTAGTTTCTGTGCTTAGAAAACCATCCACAAGATGAAGGTAGGTCTCAAGGCTATGAAATCCCGGCAAATTGAACCCGCCATGCTTGAGGTAAGGCGACGAACCAACATCAAGCTTCAGCTCAGCTCCAACATGTGTGTAAACCCAATCCAGTGTGCCTGTTATGTCATCAAATTTCTGCAGACCCTCATTCAAAACAAGCCCTGGCATTTTATGCACCATGTCCTGCTTCACCACAACCCTCAAGGTTTTAACCCCCATTTGGTTGAGCTCATCTTTGAAGGCAATATTGCCAACTCTAGGTGCACCAAAGGAAACCACACTGATGGGAAGGCCAGGAATTGTTTCTGCGGCTTCATAAGCATTGAGCAAAGCCAAGGCACCACCCAAGCTGTGCCCTGTAATTGTAAGGCTCACTTCTTCACCTTGTGCTCTATAAAATTCCACCAGCCTTGTCACTTCTTTCATGACTTGCTCTGAGGCACTGGACTTGTTGTACCTTGTAGTCTCACACTTGGCTGTGTAAATGCCATGGAACCCATGTTCAACTTTGGCTTCTCCATGCCCAATTGGCTCCAGTTTCCTCTGAAAATCCTCATACCACTCAGATGGCGCCACCGTCCCGCGCCAAGCCACCACAATATCCCTCCTTCCAATCCTTCTTGTCTCCAAATCGTCACTGACAGCAACAAATCCCATCCAGTTTGAGTGTTTGCTCCAGGTTTCAGCCAAATGCGACCTCTCCAGCCAACGCGGCATGTCGATGTGAGACATTGCATAAATATATTTGCTCACTGTGTAGCCATTTTTGCTTAGACCCAACACATCAAAAAGCTTCTTGTGGTTGTACCTGCAGCTCCCACAGTACTCTGAGAATGAATCGAAATCGAAAGCATCATATGTTGCTTGGGCAAATTCACCATATTTGACAATCTCTCTTCTTAGCCAAGGGTGCAGAGGGTCCAAAAGACCCTCCCAATCATTTGAGCCATGAATTTCACGCCATTTTTCTGATATGCTTTCCTTTGGGGAAGTTGTGGGAGTTGAAATTTTCTCTTCAGTAAACAAATTCCAATTAGTAGAGTGAGTGTTGGTTCTTGGAGGGGTATCGATATGAAGGTGAAGGAGATGGGCTAGTGATTCAGCTAGACGATTGGCTTTGTTTGATGTCTTTGTTTGCTGGTGATCAAGAACAGCTTCTTGATGATGACTAGAACGGATTAAGGAAAACCGGGTTGCGCCGGAGGCAGCTTTAGTGACCGGAAGAAGGGTGTACATCATACTTGAAAGTGCCATGGTTGACTTTGTTGATGCTGCTCAAATTTCAAAGCACACAGGCCGGAAAATTAGGACTCGAACTCTTGTGGTGGATGTAGAGATTAAGTGCTCTACCCCTTGAGTTACGAGCTCCTATGGATTGAAAATTAAGCTTAGAAGATGAAGGAACTGAGAGGTTTGAAATGAGAGAATGGGGAACAAAGGGATCAATTTATATACAAAGGGAAGGATAGAAGACTCAACAATCATGTCAAGAAAATGGGAATTAAATAATGAATGTGTCACGCGTGGGTTGAAAGACTCAAGATATAGAAATATTTGTATGTTGATTGACCATTTTTATTTAATTTGGACTTGTTCCGGTTGTAGACATGGTCACATATGTAAATCCCAATCTACCCAGCCTAACAACCCAAGCTCTCAAAGGTTGACCCTGATCATAGAGGAAATTACCAAGACTGCCACTTAGAAAAGCTATATAATGGCATTGATAATATTTTAAAACAATGAGGGCAATGCATAGGCAGACAAACCATGGCAACTTCAAGGCAAAGGGGCAACATATAGAACAAAGAAAAGATAAACACGCATGAGAAAAAGTACCAACCAAATGACTTTTTGACTTTCAACACGTAGTCATGGAATCCATTCCCTTCTTTTCACACCACACTCACTAGCCTCTTTACACATGATTCCACGACAGACTTTTTTTTAAAAAAATTAAATTTATTTTAAAATTAAAAAAGATAATGGGTAATCGTATTCCATAAAAATAGGATCTATTATCTGATTTTTCTTTTATTTTTAATTTTTTTAATATGAAAAAGTGTGAATTTATCATATTATTTTCATTTAATTAATAATTTCAATTCTTAATATTTGCATTAACCAAAGGCATTTTCTGGTATTTTGAATGTTTTACCATTCTCTGCATTTTGCTTTATATATACTAGCCTCTCTACATGCACTTCCGCGCTTGCAAGAGGCCTTTTTTTTTAATTTTAAAATTTATTTTAGAATTAAAAAAAGATAATGGGTAGTTGTGTTCCATAAAAAGAGGATCCATTATCTGATTTTTCTTTTAATTTTAAATTTTTTTAATTTGAAAAAGTGTGAATTTACCATATTATCCTCATTTAATTAATAATTTCAATTCTTAATGTTTGCATTAACCAAGGGTATTTTATGGTATTTTGAATGTTTCACCATTCTCCGCCTTTTGCTTTATATATATAGATAAATATAGAGATATTTAGTCATATACCCATTCTTATTACTAATAACATAGATAAATCCTACACAATTTAATTTTTATAAACAAACCCAAAAAATGACAGTTGGTCCTATTGAATTTAATTTTGATTATTAAATTACTTTAATGCCCTATTGAGTGTTTTGGGCTTTTTTTATGAGGTTTTGAGGTTGGGTTTGTTTTAAGAAATCAACGGCAGTTTTGTAATTTAAAAGAAGTTAAAAGCTTTTTTGTTTTGTTGTAAATAGGCTTTGGGTATGTTTCTAAAATCCATTTCATATAGGGTGCTTTTATAATTTGAGCTCCTATATTGGGTATAATAGTGAATCTCCCATAAATTTAATCACGTTCTTCCATGTATAATTACAGTTTAATTAGAAACATAAGCTTCAAATTGCGACTTATGGGGTCGTTTGGTACGGCGGACTATCATGGACTTGACTAAATCCTAGGACTGTCTTGGATCAGTTCGGATTGGCCTAAGCTGGATTAAGTACTGAGCTACATTTGGTGTTGCGTCAGACTAAGAGCATCCACAGTGGGGGGTGTATAAGGAGGTGTATGTTAAATATACACCCATTGTGATCGGAATCACCCGCAATGGGGGGGTGTATATGAATGTATAATAACATCACCACCTTGGAGATATATATTTAGATGCAATTGTACATCTTTTTTTACATCTCTTGCAGGTGGGACCCAACTGCAAAAAGGTGAGGGAAAATGGAGAAAAGTGGCTTTACACCCCCGAAAATACACCCTCTCATTGGAGCACAAACCGTATTTACACCCCACGGAGGTGTAAAGAAGATGTAAAAGTGGCTTTACACCCCCGAAAATACACCCCCCCCCCCCACTGTGGATGCTCTAAGGAGCTGGATTGTAAAAATAGTGAAGACCTATGTTTAGTGCTGTGTCGAACTAAAAAGTAATTATTTTATTAATTTCTCTCTTTTTCTGTTTTTGTTTTTTTTTTCTAGCGTTTTCTTCTTCTTTTCTTTCTCTCTTTTACTTATTCTTCTCACTCCCTCTCTTTTCTTTTTGTTATCATTTTCTTCTTCTTATTTTTTCCTATTTCATTCAAAAACAATTTTTTTTCTTCTGTCTCGAAACCTCCTACCTACCTTTCTTTTTCCACTCTGACAAAAAAAAAACGCTTTTTTTTCTTTATCTCTCGAAACCACCCTATTTCTCCAGACTAACCCAAAACCTTCATCTCCCTGCGGCGGAAAAAATAAGGAAGCTTGCTTCCCTAGCCTCCCTAGTTTTGATTTAGGGCCTTTCAACTGGCCTATGGGCTAGCTAGATCTGCTTCCCCATCCCCTTCTACTATTGCAGGTCTTTATTGGCAGAGACTTGCTAGATGACAGAGCCAACTCATTGATTTGAGCTCTTTCTATGTCTCTTGAACGCCACTAAGAAAGCTCTTCTTCCTTCCCTTTCAGTATTGGATATTGAACTTTTTGGTTTTGTTGGTTTCCTGAGTTTGTCTATATATCAATCTGCCTTTTGACTAGCCCAAGCCAACTTGGAGCGTCAACTAGAGTTAATTGAGAGACTCATCAGCAAGTTTCGATTGGGTCTGTGGTGGTGGGGTTTTGATTCAAGCCAAGGGTCAGACTCGCGTGTTCAAAATAGCGCTCTCACTATTTTGCGAACCACATTTCAGCATCGCTATATTAGACAAGCGAGTCAAGGATTTCAAGTATTATGTAACATTGTCCAGTCCAATGAGGCATAGTGAGGCATACCAAACATGGCCTATAAGTGCAATTTTATACTCAAATAATAACAATAATAAAATGAAGGTCACTAACAATATACTTAATCAAAGTTGACCCACAAAAAGCCTCAATCCATGGCAACAGAGGCAACAGGGAAGCTCTAGGCGCATACCTAACCTAGCCTAACCTTTTTGTTCTGGTTCTTCCACCCACACATATATCACCAAAAACAAGCAACCAAAACAAGAAATGAAAAAAAGTGTTTCAATTGACAATACTTCATTCAGTTGTTAACCATAGTTTGAGTAAAGCAAAATTAATTCGAACCCGGCTATAACACAAAGAAAACAGGGTGGGAAAAACCTTTGATTTCGGTATAACAGTTGATGCAAGTGCCTTCTATCAACCATACAGCTTAATTCATAGGATCCATTTGGTTTTACTTTGTAATAAATATGATGTTATCTCCTTCAGCTTTCCACCCACCACTCACTTAGGTTAAGAAACAAAACCAGCTCTTCATATGTATGCCGCCCCAAGTCCAATGATTCAATAGGCAAGAAGAGGTTTGAATCCCAGGAAATTGACAAGCAATTAGCTAGTTCGAAAGTCCAGGAAAAGATGCAATTTCTGCACGAGATGCTCGCGTTCTCCAAAAGGAGGCTTGTCACTGATGATCCAATCCTTCTCAAGAAGACCCTTTTTAGCACTGCTCGCCATCTGATCATGGAAAGTAGACACAACATGGTAGATTGAGTTCCTCAGAACATCAGCAATGGCATATGCTTTTGAATGAAGGGGGCCAGCTCTCTTTTTACCCATGCCAATATTCCCCGTACTCGAGGTTCTCAATTTAAAACCTGTCGACCCCATAAAATGCTGTGCAGATTGCAAATTGGTCTTCTTCCCCATGTATGTTTCAATAGCAAGAAGACAAGAAATCAGTGTTGAGATCACAGCAGCATTACTGCCAGAAAGCTGGGCAACCCCAAATCTGTCCTCTCTGTGTGAGCATGTAGTCAGTGAGGCAGCCGTCCAGGCACACCACGCATATAGCTGCATAAGAGGACAAAATTAAATAACTATTAGACTTTTTAGTTGATGAGAAATCAAAGATATTGTCGATTTAGTTTACCCATTTCTTTTCCCACTTTTTCTATAGAAAATCATCAACATATCATCAAGAATCTCTATGCATATTCATTTCAGTAATATTGTGCCTAGAGGCTCATATATCTCCAGACATGGACCAACTAATACCTAGCAAAAACAATTGACGATATTTTTAATATTCAATAACACTATTTAAAGCCTCATGATAAAGAATGCTGAAGATTGGACCATTGTTCTTCACATGCATTAACTCCAAGTTATTGCGACCAGCCAATGAGAATAATGACTATCCTTTTGTGAGGAATTGGCTCCTACTAATAATAATTAACAATGCCCTGAAGGAAAGGAGGGAAAGTACCTGTACCATGTTGTTTTATCATAAAATATGTACGGATAACTCCATGCATGATGTTAGTTCACAGTTCGAGTAAATGAAGTATGACATACACCGGAAAAATAATAATAATAATGCACACACTTGTAGGCATGTATCCACAAGTGTAATCAAGAAAGTATCTGTTTACCTGGAAGTTGTTCAATGGCTCAGAGTATTTTGGGTCTAGTCGCTGGTCAGTTGGTGACAGTAACTGATTGGATATTTGGGAGCTTTTTTCAACAGAACTTTCCAAGCCTTCGCCCAACTTTGATGCAAGCTGCTCCAGAGGCCGCAAGCATACAGATATAACTCTTTTGTAAGTTTCACCACTTTCTTCAAAAAATGCAGCTCGCCGCCAAGTATCAACATTATTCTCACAAACCATATAGAGATCAAGATATGCAAGATACTGGAGAAGAGAATTAGGACTGCTTTCTTCCAGAGCTGCAAGAAGATGCTCACTTGGATTTGTTTCTGCTGCTGCTGATCCTTTAGGTGGTGCAAATACGAACCTCTTTGTATGAAGCACCTAGATTCCAACACAATTTCAAAAAATATAGATTGATACTAGAAGACAGCCATGGTTTACTATCAAAGGAAGGGCAGTATATAACATGAACAGGAAAACTGCTGATTCAATTAATCCAGACCATTTGTAATAGCAGACGTAATAGCACCCATGTACACAAATTCTTTAACCAAAAAAGAATAAAAAGTATAAGAGATCAAACTGCATGATTTATAAAGTTTCCCATATAGCATGTATATGAACGAGATACAAGTTTTCTAGTGTCATTTGGCAGCTAAGTTCACATCCTAGAAAAGTAGCTAAGTTCATATAAAAATTCCATCAAAAACTACTGACACCAAACACTTGATTTAGCTTAGGTTCAAATTATAAATGATGTTTCTTTGACGGGTTCTAACATTAGGAAGAAACTAGGAAATACGTATTAAACTGAATTATACAGGGCATATAAGAACATTTCTTAAATTTGCACCAAAGGAAATTTTACATAAGTAACATAGCTGTGAAGCATGGACACAGAAATAGGGCACAGGCATTTAGGAGTTAAGATCATTACGAAGTATTAGTGAATGAAAGAAGAAACATCTCAGAATTGTCAAATACATGTCCAAGGAGAATGAAGTCTGAAGGTTCAAGGCCAACACCATACCCACAAGGACCCTATTGCAATCATATGAGATGCAGTCATTTTAAAGTAGCACAGCATTGAGATAATTCTCGATAGCACTTAATTTAAGAATCCAAATTGGCAACAAGAAAAGGCTTAAAATATTGTTTATCCACCAATATGAAAAGCCATAAAAAGGCATAGAAGAAGAAACCAGTCAATTATTTACTTGACAATGTAAAAAATAGCTTAATTCCATAATATGATCAGAAAGACAAAATTGAAATATAAAATATAAGAAAGAAACAAAAATAAACAACCAATTGAACAGGTCTATGCTGCATGAAGCTCCAGTTTATTGCACTCATGACTTCTGTTACATTTATGTCACATTCATTTTTATAATTGTACGGGGATGTGAACTAATGAAGAGCATTGGAAGGGGGTAATACAACACGCAAGAAATTTTCATATACCCTGGTACTTCTATATTCAAAGAATCATACACCTAGGCTCATACAAACCATTTATGAACAGAAGTGGGTATTTGAAAAAACAAGAACTTGCAGCAGAACAAACATCAAAATATATATTTTAGTTGATCTGCTACAGCAATGCTTTTGTCAACCATGTGCAGTAGTATTGACATGAATGAAAATTAGCAACCATGTTAAAATGTTTGAAGAACCAAACCTGATGTAAATGGTGACTTATTTCCCAGCAGAGAAACACTAAGAAACTCCCAACGTAAAATATAATCTGCTCAGCAATGACCTTTCCGATTGTAGCTTGGTTATGAAGCTGGTGGGGCAGAAACACCACCAGAAAAGCTGAAAATAGAGATGCCAGGCAGGATAGCTTCAAGGATCGTGTGATAGCCGAAGGGAGTCCCATCTTGAAGCTGAAAAAAGGAGGACGCTGTTGACATAAGCAATTAGAGTAAGAGCCATGACTTGTGTGAGGAGAAAGCAAAAGGCAACATGCGGATATTGAAACAGACTAACAATTAATTAAGACTGAAAACTTAGTAAATCTGAGTGCGACTAAAACAGTCTCAACTCTCAACCAGTAAATTTAACATTTTTCTACATCCAATACGTATTGCAAGCTCATAAACAAGAAAAGTAAAAATATCTAAAAAAGAGGAATTCCATACTCCAACATATACACTATAAATGGGAAAACCCTTAATTACTCAGAGAACCCAATGATAGATAGCATCTCATCATATTTAACATGATTTGGCAATTTATAGCAAAACTTGGATTGTTTCTTTCTTTTGCTCCCCCCTCCTTTTGAGCTCTACATCTCAAAACATCAAACTACCTTAATCATCCTAGATATCTAAGGTATGAATGCAATTTATCGAAATATGATTAGTTGTGTGTGCATCTAGAAACTGCACTTTCAATCAATTGACCAGGGTCTTTGAGCATCTAATCATAGTAATCTACCAGGGTCTTTACTCCACTAAAACCAACACAGAATGATACATTATTTTACACATCCTGCACAATTTGAACCAGCCATGCATTTTACTTCTGCTACTTCCAGGTTTCCCAGCAACCAAAGCTATAGCACCAGAAACTATAACACACTATAGCAGCAAAAAGTATAACATAATTTTTCTTTTAGGACAAAGAAGAAGACGGAGACAGATTCAAAAGATGTACATAAGTAGCTGAGAGCTGACCTGAATAATGGGAAACTCGAAGACCCATCTGCGGTAATAGACATAATACAAGCCATAAAGCAAACCCATCACAAAACCCCTAAACCCCACTGCCCCAATCACCCCAACCCCATCACCAAATTTCACACACACCGAAACCACCGCAACGAACCCCGAAACCGCTGCCGCTGCCAAAAACAGCAGGAACCCGACCGATAACTTAGCCCGAACCCGAGACTCGGGAGACTCCGATAAATCGGAGCCACCGGGAACGAAAAGGAAGCGTATGAGGCCGAGAGCGAGGTGAAGAGGAGAGGCTAGGCGGTGGGGGTGGGGTGAGGAGATGAGGGAGAGTGAGAAGGAGAAGAGAAGCTGTGAAAGGTGGAAGGTCAAGAATGTAACAAAGGCAAAAACAGACGGGGCAAATGGGAATGGGGGTTTGGCGGTGGAGTGAGAAGTGGAAGAGATGGTTGATGAGAGGGTTTTGAAGATGAAGAAGATGACAGTGGAGGGGATAGATTGCCATATGAGGAACCCTAAGAAGCGGTTGTGGACCACCATGCCTGGTGGCGAAGATGAAGCCATTGGTTTTCAAAGGGTTTTGTGTGGGTTTTTGGAGGTTCAGACAAATGGGTTTTGTGTTGTGGCTTTGAAATCTTCCATGGAGAGTTTTATGGTGGCGTTTGAGGTTTTTGGTCCTGCTGAGAGGCGCCAACTATGAGTCTAGCTTGGTCTAATTGATGGATTTATTTTTCTATAAAAAAAAAAGAGTTATATTTATTACTATTTTCTTTTTTAATTATATAAATTATTTTAAATTAATCTAATCTAGCTAACGAATTCGAACTTGAGTGCAAGAAAGAACGCTATGCTTTTTTTTTCTCTCTTTTTTAATAAGAATCAAGATTGCTTTAATCAACAGGAACATAATTTGCAAATTGTAAATCAGAGGAAACAAGAAAGTAACAAACTAAATCATGAAATCTAAAGGACGAGATGAATCATCTGTAATGCAGACATAATTCCTGGTAGAGACCCATATTCACATCAAACATGACTCTAAAAGAAATTCCACCAGACAAACATTACAAGGAATATATCCAAGATGCTACAAACAACGCAATGCTGAGGGGTTCCTAATCACATGTTATAAACAACTGACAAATCATCCAAATCCAAACCAGTTTCAGTAAAATCAAACTAAATCACTTCTAAACTACACGACTGAATATTATACACTAGGCAAATGATCCTCCTCTCGAAACATGAGATTGAGCATCTTCGAATTGATCATCATCTATCTTCTCGGATCCCAGGCTTGGTGGGATGTAAGCTCTGTAAACTTGCTCCATGTTAGGAAGTTCCTTTAGTTCATGAGCAGCAACTTCAAGAGCAGTGTCTTGGAAAGCCCGGTAGAATTTCTTCCTGCAGATGAAACCAAAGAGCAAGGACAGGATGGGAAGTACGATTAGGATTGGTGCAAAGACGAATTCTTTCACACCAAAGTAACCAAGCATGGTAACTTGGTACAATATCAGAGATGCAAGAACTCGAACGTGCATGTGAGGCCACATCCTTCCATAGCTTTCGTATGCAGGAACATAAACTTTGAGTGCCTGCTCAATCAAAGAACAAACTTTAGTTTTCGATTGCATATATCATAGGCTGTGCCTAAACTAATAGACAAATGATGAAGAGTTTTTCAACTGAAAACTGGAAACTGGCAATCCATAGAAGACAGAAGTATACCTGATTCCGAAGGACAAGCCATCCAATGCCAAAGTACAGAACACCAAATGGAAGAATCAGTGGGGCAATAACAGAGTAGCAGAGGACAATTGTAATGATGAGCATATCACCAGGCACTCTAGTCCCATAACCAAGATCACTGGGAAGCCACGCTGCTTTCAACTCGGCTTCAGTCTTACAAAGATACTTCCTCTTTATATGGAAAATGATTAGAGGAACTATTCGGGACAGTTCAAGACCATAGCCAATGAAAAACCTGTCATCAATGGAAATTATGAAAATCACTTCACTATTAAAGGCATGATTGTTGTGGACAAGTAAGAATGAAAGCTCCTTTATATTCACCCCAAATAGCAGTTAAAAGAAGCGTTAGTGTCCAACAATAAGATACTTTGCAATCTCGTTTCAGTTTCTGATACTGAAAAAGAATAGCTAGAAGGTGTAAACTGTTACTTACTTCAGAGCCACAAAGGTGAGGAAGTAAGTTGCACTGCTGGGTAGGCTAGTTGCTAGTAAGGTGACAATAGAGTTGGGATCCTTCTCAATGGTCTTGAATGTTTTGAATAAGGTTCCCCCTATTGTAATTCCAAGAAAAACATTGAAGATAGTGAAATAAAAATATTTCCCAGAAGCAGCCCTTATAGCATGGCTCTGAGAAGGGATTCCCTCAGCCTTAGACAAAAAGAAAAGGAACTTTGGCAACAAAGCTAGAAAGATTATAAGTGCAATTTGAGGTAGATAAGCCTCTAGCACTGTCTTAATCGCAGCTTGATTCACAACTGGCTTTAGAAATGGGAGAAATTTCTTCAGATTGTCCAATGTTGTGAATGCAGAGATAAATGTAATTGGAATCATATAAAACACAACGGTCAGAGCCACGACGATGTACACAACATACTGCCGTACTTGCCTCTGGAAATACTTAATTTTAAGATTAGGCCAAAGGACTTGACGAGGCTCAGGAGCATCAGTGACTGTCCATGTGTCAACAATTTGGGCATGTAGAGTCTGAGCTGCAGAAGCTGCAGTCACCCTATTGGTGAAAAAAACTAGAGCAGCATTTTCCTGCTTCTCTCGGAGAGTAGCTTTTTGTTCAGTCTCCAGTTTTGGGATTAATTCATTGATCTTCTCAGTGTAGTAATCTATACTGTCCACCTTATTCCCACAAAGACCAAGGAAGCCAGTTTTGTTAGTGGGTCTTTTTCCTTCTGCATTGCCAGTATTTTTTGATGCTGCATAAATTGATTCAGCACGTGCAAGCTTCTTCTTATACTTTTCTAACTCTTCCCAGATTTTGTTGACCTATATAAGAATAAAATTAGCATGAATGGAACTAAAATGGGAAGCACACCATCAGCAGTCATATTGAAAAAGGATAATCATCTGATCAACTGTACTTTCTCTAGGCATCTTGAATTTTTACATGCTCCAAATAAAATTGGAATTTATCTGACCCAAAAAAAGATTCCAGACGCCCAAATAGATAATAAATTTTAATGTTAAGGAAAAAATATCAATTGTGATAAAAGTCCTATCCTAACAGGAACCTGGAATAGCCAAACCCAATCAGAGATGTTCACACCCATAACAGAGAACAAAGGCACAAAATGCTTAGGAAAAGGCAAATCGAGAACCATACCTCTTTATTATTTGTGACCACCAATGATCTGTAAAATGTATCGGGGTAGACAGTCTTAAAATAAGAATCGACCTGTTCCTTTCTAAGTTGACCTGCAGGAGCAGCAGGTATGTCTCTAACAAGAATTGCAAATTGTTCAGGCTTCACTTGAGGAGACATTAAAGCATTGGCTCTAAGGGCGGAGACATGTTTATATGCCTTCCACAACAAGAAATATGTAACAAAAGAAACCCAGTAGACGCCTATCAGAAATGCCCACATCCTAGGACTCTTCTTCTGTACAACCAAAAAGACATACATAAACAAAGTTAGTATGAGTTCATGTTCATCATGTTAGCACTAACATGAACAGCTAAAAAACTAAAAGCTCCCAACTCTGGAACCCGAATGATATCATTCGAAAAGATTATAAGAAAACCCAGAGCTGCCACAATTAAAAATGGTTGTTTGATCCCATGGGAAAAGAAGAAAAAGGCCGAGAGATTCATGAAAATTTGTATAGCTTACCTGGAGATGTCCCATGGCTAACTTGTCAAGGTCACTAAAAGTGCCATTGCTTGTGGCATTGATGGATAACTTGTCTCCAACGTCAGTGGCAGCAACTGGCAGAAGGACTGGTAGCAGAATAAGGCTGGATAAAACCAATATTCCCAACACTGGCGCATCAATAGGAAAGTTAGAACTTCAAAATTTTGCACTTTATAAACAAAAAAATATTAACATGTTTAGGTCAAGCATTGCATACAGTTTTTACCCAAACACGGAAACAAAATAACCACATTGCATACAGCTTCTCCTGTAACAACTACTGTGTTCAAGTTCACCCATGACATATATATCTTGTTCACCTTGCAAGGCACAGTATCCCAACATAAAATTCCATTCATTTTTACACAAATCCATAGTTTTAAAAGTAAAGGCCGACTGGAAACACGCTACTCATGCATTAATGCAAAAGGAGGTGAACAGGGCTACAAGAAATAGACTTGACCCTTAAAATAAGTAGTGTTTTGGGTATAAACAAGCTGATAGAACACTACTCATTGATGAGCTAGTTTATGAAATGCAGAAAAGAGGAGAAGAGGAGAAGAGGGCTACAAGAAACAGGCTTAACCCTTAACTATTCACATAAATAGCAACAATAGAAATCTGAGAGTAGCCTTCAAATTAGTCCATCCAACCAAATCAACAACAAAGCTCTAATAATTTCAGGCTTTCAGCAAATGAACAAAACCCAGAAAGTGTCAGGTACAAACAAAAGAGAAACAGTAATTTTTAAACTTGTCAAACAGACAAGAGGCAGAGACAAACCAGTGCTCAAGAACACAAAGTACACAGCAGTGTCAACCCCTGACATGGAGATAACTTCCTGTTCTGTGGAAGTTAGAGCCTCTTTGATCCAAGCAAACGGGTTTCGGGTCTTGGACCCGCCCTCCCATGGATCCAAGCCTCTTAAGATCCGATTGGGATAGTAAATCACAGTGTTCCCAGGCTTCCTTGAAAGCCAATTGAAGAGAAACATCAAAATGACGAAAATGGCAAAAGACGTTCCTAAGGACGTCAAGAACGAAGTGAGATCCATCTGGGTTTCTCTCTAAACACCAAAAGACTCAAACTTTCTCTTCCTCTACGCACTTTTGGAATGACAGTTCAGGTGACCATATATGTATATGCACAAAAACACTTGAAAATAAGATAAGAAAGGAAATGAAATAAGAGAAAGAGAGAGAAACAGAGCCGTTATAGCGGCATTGAAATTGAATTGACGGAAGGGAAAGTAACCGTTGGGAAAGAAGAGGAAAGGCTGAGGAGGTTGATAGCTTTAGGTGGTTGTGATGTTACAGTCCATAAAAGGCAATGCCATAGCCAAAATGAATGAGCAAACGAAAATATCTCGAGTGTGAATAGCTTGTTGTGGCCCCTGTTGGGTTGGCAATTTTATTTTTGGGGGACAAGAAGTGGGAGTGCTTAGTTAAAAGGACAAAAATAGGCTGCCCTGCCTCCTCACAGTCATTGCGTAAAAAATCCCAAAAAACAAAAACGAAAAATAAAATTTATTGCCAACGGAGTCTAGTCCAGTGAAAAACATCTTATCTTGCAAACTAGTGGCTTCATTTCAAACTTTCATGACACTTTGGTCTCGAGTTCTAAACTATAATATTTGTATTTTATAAAAAAATTATAATCTGTTGTGGCTCAATCCTCAATATGAATGTTAAAAAATGTCAAATTTAATGTTTTTTTAAAGGTGTAAAATAATGTTTCATAATTTGAGAACCGTTATTCCCAAAGATGAAAAGTTGCTTGCAGAAAACATAAATGTGTAAAAATAAAAAATTTCACAAGTAATCCCTTTAAATATGATAAATTTGACAGTTATGTGTTTATTTATATGGACGTTTTGTAACGTTGGGGAGTTTAAAGCGTCCATTGAAGGAAGCAAATGAACAATAATTTACAGTTACAAAACTCTGTGTGTCAACTTGCAACTTGGCATGCCTTGAATCGTCATTTTAAGCTTTAGGGCAACTTTTGATTTCATAGCTTTACGTGAAAGAGATTATAGATGCGATGGCGTTTGGTGAGTGGCTTCTATCAAGTGCTTTCGACTTAAAAAACAATCTTATGTGATTCTGTATGGCCATTAAGAATTATACTTTGTGATTTATTTTAATCGAAGTTTGCTATTTTAAGACACTCACACTAAAGAAAAGAAATAAATAAATTGTGGCCTTATCACTACTACCATACATTTATGCGATTAAATTAAGTAAAACAGCTATGTTTTGGTTTTTAGAGGGATTTGGTCAGCAGCTTGGAGTTATGGCTAAAACCAATTTTAGAGCATTCTGCTATGGAACTCTTAGCTCAGAATAATCTGAATAAAAGAATATAACATGTAAGAAGAGAATCAAGGCAAGAAAAGCATGGAATTTGCAAAGACTTGTACAGAACTATTTAAGACAAGTATAATTGTGTCCTCTCTCTCAACAAAAAAACAAAAAAAAAATTGCACAATTGTTTGTGCTCTAATCTACCTTACCAAATTCAGTATGGGGTGTTATCTACACTCCTTAAACATCTCTTACCCTCCTTTCTGAAGAAAATGCGAAAATAATGTGATCGTCAAATTGTCACGTAGGACGACATTATTGGTATGTGATTGACCTTATTTATAACACGGATATATCTATAATATTTTTTTAGTATAAGCGATAATTTAAGTTACAATAAAAGATGAGTTTTTTCCACATACACTATTAATGTGCTACGAGAATTCAAATCTGAAATCATATATACAAATCAAAACTGACACCGTTATATAAATAATATTTGACAGATTTGTACTATTTAGGTCCTCGAAAGCTGCGGTTCACACTTGGGCCCCGAAAGGTTAATTCTGTCTTGTTGCGAAAGTTACGGCTTATAGGTGGTTGGGTCCCTTCCCTTCACAAATGGGCTGATCAGATTTTCACACGCTCTCCACCCGGAAACGACACGTCCGCCCAAATTCCGTCGTACGACGTCGCATCGGGAGCTTATAAATCGAGTCAGACTAACTTCACCAACTCGAGCGAGTGGAGATGCCTAGCCACTTTGCCAGCTTAAAAGGGCAAAACACTGATAGCATCGGACACGTGGCAGCATCGTGTGCTGCCGACAGATATCAGGGTACGTGCTCTTTTGACCGTTTGCGCGATTAATCTGAAAAGCAGTCCAAATCGGGACCCACTTTCCGATAAGAGTTAGCCCTTTATTTTTAGGTGGGGCCGGGCCGCTGGCCGCTGCTGCGAGTCAGTGTTGTTTTCGCGTATTGGCTTGTCCTATTGGAGAGCTTGTGATTGGGTGGCACGTGGTACAGGGGAAGACTCGTGGGCCAGGACACGTGGGGGCAGCCTGGAGGTTGGGAATGGCAGTTGCGTGAGAAGGACTGGACTGAATCGGTGCGACCCACATGGCGCTGCCACATGTGCCCATTTGATCTTATCGATACCAAAAGAAGCTGTGGATAAATTTCAAAATGACAAATGGGTACCCAATTCTTCCTGATCCTGATAAAGGAGATAAAAGAGTGCGCTTGCGTGGCCCAAAAAAATGCGTTTCAAATTTTTTGACATTTAATCGATAATATTTTTAGAGCCCGTTTGAAACTGTTTTTATAAAAAAATATTTCTGTTTATAAGTGATTTTTTAGGATGGAAAAACACTTGTATGAATATTGATATTCTCGATCAATCACGGTATGTCATACGTAAACAGTCCTTTGATATTGATTTATTGTATGGTGAGATTCAATAAGAACAATGAGTAGTGCTTCCTTGAGTGATGAGCAAACAGAATATAGCTTTCCAATTATTATTCTGACAAAAATCAATGAACAGTGGTTTTATCGATGATTGCTTCATATCTTTCTCTCAGTAATGCTCAAATGACATACCAGGAAAGTGACCAATCACAAAGAGTTAAACTAAATACATAAATGTAATAGTGTGGTACGCCAGCAACCAAGACGAGGGTTTAGGTACAACCAGTGAAATCTTCAAATGGTACTTACTTGCCATTCGAATCGAATCAATATGACCACGGCGATTAAGATTACTAGAGTATTATGGTGAAGATGATGAGAAATGATATAGACTTTTATAAAAAAACTGTGGAAAGGAAAATACTTTCCTCGTAAGTAGAAATTCTTACGTTTCTGACAATGGTAGTACGTTATGTGTGTATAAGTTTTTCTATTTGTATTTTTTGTGAATGTATCTCCTCTCAGAGAAGGAGACAAGTCCCAGTGGAAAACACAAATTTGTTTTTATACTTTTCGTTTTTAACTAGGGAGAAGAAAAAAAAATCTATGGGTCTCTTTGCAAATTTAAGGAAATGAGAAAAATATGTAGGATCATAATGTTATACTATTAATCTCATGCTTCTTCTATCTTGAGAAACTCCAAAACATAAATCCCATATGAGATTGGAAAAATTTTAGTTTCGACAAAACCTACATGTTTTGCTAAGTTAGCAAACTCAGTTGTTGTTCGTTCCTTACCGCCAGGGCATGCCATCATTGAGATGTCCAACGTTACTATGTTCAACACTGCTTTTGTCTTCTCCATTTCTTCAGGTATTGCAAATTCCACAACTATCACCTTCCCACTTTTTGGCAATGCCTCCCAACAATTTCTCAATACTTTCTTGCATT
Organism: Prunus avium; assembly: GCF_965620075.1. Lineage (NCBI taxonomy): Eukaryota > Viridiplantae > Streptophyta > Magnoliopsida > Rosales > Rosaceae > Prunus > Prunus avium. The sequence continues at coordinate 32,747,756 of NC_142287.1, forward strand.
GATCATCTCCCCAGTTATGGAGCACCCACTGCAAGCCATGTAGATTTAGTTAGCTACGTTTGTTTGTGGGGTCATGACTCGTGCATAGATTAATGGCCGATATTCAGTCACGCGCTCACGAACAACTGATGCTAGCATTTTTAAGGGACATAAATAATTAAGAACTAAGCAAACTAACCTTCAACATAATTGATTGTGCATTTGGTATCGTCTCAAACATATTTCCACCAACATGATTCACACCTGCATGTAATAGGTTTACATGTTGGTTAAGATTAATATAACCAAACAATGGGTCAAATTCATAAGAAAAGAAGAAAAAAAAGTGTACATGAGATGTGACCAAAATTGGATTCGAATTCTCTGCTTATCTTGACTTTTAATTTGTCTTCAAATTTTGATGATACTAAGTTACTAACCTTGGTATGTAGGAGCTTGGGCAACAACGTTGGGCAAATCAAAGTTAATTCCATGGATGTGGGGATACATAGAAACTACTTTTGACACGGAAGTTCCAATGCCACCCCCTACATCCATCAACTCCTTCACCTCTTCAAACCCTTTGTAAACCATTAACACCTCACTAAAATTTAGGTTAGAACTTTCAGCCATAGACTTGTTAAACAATTGGCTCATCTCAGGTTTCTTGGACATGTACTCATAAATGGTAATTCCATGGGCCTTGCGGAAGGGCAAGCAGTCTGGTTCAAGAACTGTGTCCTTGAGCATGTACAAGCTCTTCACAATCTCAAGTTCAGAGTTCAAAATTATCAATGGGGCCAATGAAACTCCATTTTCATCTGGAACCAAGCAGAGTGTCTCATTTGTGAGGCCATAAGCCCTTTCTTGCAATGTCTCATCATTTGGGCATGGTTTTAGGGTTGTGGATAGGAGGGAATGGGCAGCCAGCAGTCTCAGAATTCTCTCCAAATTCCCAGCTGCATTTGGATTTGAAGTTGGAATTTGTGAGGCAATTTCTTTTGCTGTGAGATGAGATGCAGGCCCTGACTTGGCTATGATGCTGAAGACATTTAGCTCAATCGCAGCTTTTAGGGTCATTTGGATGGGAATGAAATTTATCAAACTCCTAGCTGAGATAATATTTTCAAGACTTCTCTGGTTTTCCATGTTTCTGGTTTTGGGTTCTTGTTGTAGCTAGCTTTGCTTAACTTGGATCTTGGGCACCATTTATAAGAACTGTTGAGCTTCTTGCATAACTCCAGCCAAGATTGAAGGAAAGGTTAATTCCTTTGTGTAACTGATAGATAAGGCAATACTTTCTCCCGTGGTGGACATTAATTTCCGGACCAAAACGAAAGCTGGACCTAGTTAATCCCTTTGATTAATGCTCTCTTATATCCCTGAATTTGAAGATAAATAACCAAATTCACAAGTTGATTTAATTAACATAAATAACTTTAAAGCCATCAAGCAATTTTACTGAAAAGTTTGATAAAAAAAATCTCTTCACAACAAAGCCAAACGCTGCATGTTAGTATTGATGATGCTATCAATTGCTGGATGTTAAATCATGACCATAATATACAATGTAGTGGGGTGAACCTGTCGAGCAGCCCCATTTTACAACACAATCTACATTTGGAAGCCTTGGATGATTCATTTTGACAAAACCATTTCTCACAATGTCAGGAGTTTTTACTTTTAATCCAAACTAAATCGGCTTGAGTCGGTGGCTTCCAGAAAGAGAGGGTGAGGAGTTCTGCACAGTGCTCGGTGTCATCTGAAGTTACAGCACTGCACTCGACCACGACCCAACTTGTCCCAAAGACAGATCATTTGCCTTGGGGATTGGTAATGTGCAGTGTAATAGTTCTCCATGCATCCATACTGACAAAACTTCCAGTTATGGGAGTACTGGACGGTCGCCATGGAACTGTTGAACTGCTCAACCCACATTCCCATGCTCACATCCTCCATCTTGAAAAGCTGCAACAAAACACTCATTATCTTTAGTAACAATACGACGAGACTCGACAGAACTTGGCAGGAGGCTACAAACGTACCTCGCATGTATTACTTTCTTTTTCTTTTGGCCAACATGTTACTTTCAAAATTTGCAACACACAAAGATGGAAAAAGAAGGAAATCATCTTCAGAGAGGAAATAAGTCGGACAATTAGTAACTAACCCTTAGGCTTCGACTCCCATGCTGAGAAATGACAAACTTAGCAATATCAATGGAAATTATATATCCAGGGCCATTGGCATATGGAGGATAAACTTCTTCTGGCCACTCCTGTCACAATAGACAATAATCCTTCAGATATATAGAGGGGGAAAAAAGAGAAAGAAAGTAAATGAGAAAACCACACACAGAAAGGGAACTTAACATGCATCCTCTTTGAAAATTTTCAGTCCACTAAACGAATTAAATTTAGATAACAGAAATAACAAAAGGGAACTTAGGATGCCGTATACAGGGAAATTATTTTCTTGTCCATTCATATTATTCTCCTGGTACCATGGAGTAAAACCTGTGTGCATTTACTTGCTAGCAATCCATTCCACCATTCACTATATTCAATTTCAGAATATCTGATTAAGAAAAGTAGCTTCTACTAAACAGATAGGTCAAGACATTCCGAAAACCCACAAGACAACTCATCAAATACAACTATTGAACAAATGCAGATAAATGGATGACTTAACCAAGTAGAGATTCACCCCAACTTGCATACCTCATAGGTTACAGCCCATTTTCCACTTCTGAGAGGGCGATGCAAGAGGTTAAGATTGCCCATATAAAGGGATTTTTTAGAAGAGATGCCTTCAATTTCCTTTAATACAGTGTCCACTCTAACAAATGTGTCATCGTCACATTTCATGATGTATGCAGCTGTCACATTCTGGACCTGCATCAAGGTGTTGAAGCTGTTAAAAAACACAAACTCAGGAGAAAGGCCCAGTTGAATGGTTTTCCAAACAACAGACACAAATATGAACATCTGATTGAACAATATACATATATGTGGCACTATGTTTTTGACACAAGTTTTGACACAAATCTCACACCTTTAGATTAACCCACTATCAATGGATGAGATTAAATCTAAACTAATTCTTTCATTTTTAAATTATTATAAACTGAAATTAATTTTAATTAAATTCACCATTCTATTTTCTCTCTCTTCATTTATATTTTCACATTCTCCTATAAGAAAATTGCAATTGTGAGGTGAAAAAATCATTTATGTCCCACTGTGCCTTTACAGGGAAATTTTTTCCTTTCCCGATTCTCCTTATCCTCCTCTTTCATCTGCAACCCAAACTTGAAACTATCCACCAAAAAATACTCAAACTTGCAACATAAGGAAAGTACGACAAAGTTTTGATAAGGAAGAGTGTTCGTGAAGGTTTCTATGGTTCATATCATTTTTCTTAGAGAAATGATTAAGAGAAGCCCACTTTTAGGCTTAGTTTGGTATTGCTGTGCTTTTAAAAAAAACTGCTTCTGCTGTGCTGTGAAAATAAACAGCTATGAAGTGAAGCAGCAAAGTGTTTGGTAATCTATATTTGTAAAAGTGCTGTGAGTATAAAAAGCAGTCTTATAATGTTTGGTAAACTTTTTTATAGAAGTGCTGTGAGAGTGTATAATGACAATAAAGGGCACCATGATGAATTTTGTTTAAAAACCTAAAATTATCATAAGAAATAAAAAATGTATACTTTTTTCTCCCTTTTGTTTCCTCCTTTCTTCTTCCTTTCCAGGCCCCATTCCCTTTTTTTTTCTTTCTCCCTCGTCTGCTTTCTCTTTTCTTCTTCCTTCAGGGGCCCCAATTTTTTTTTTCCTCTCCCTCTTCTCTCCTTCCTCCTTTCTTCTTCCTCTGTTTTTTTCTTTCGTCATCTTCCTCATCCAAAATCTTCAAGACAAAACTTGTTTTTGTTGTGATTTCATACAAATTCTTGTTATAAAGACACCCGTCCCAGTTTTTTTCTTTTCTTCCTCTTTTCCTCTTCCTTCCCAGGCCCCCCATCTCTCAACCTTTTTACCTTTCCTCTTCTCCTCCTTTCTCTTTTCTTCTTCCTTCCAAGACTTCTTCCCTTCCCATGTTTTTTTTTTATTTCTTCCTCTTTACTTCTACCTTCCCAGCAACCCCCGCCCTCTTTTTTTTTAATTTTATAAATTTCTTCGTCTTTTCTTCTACATGCCCACCTCTTGGGGATTTGATTTTCTTTTGCTGAATGAGATAATTGGTTGGTAATCTGGGTGTTGAATTTTTTGTTGCCGTAGAGATAATTGGTTGGTAATCTGGGTGCTGAAGGAGATCTTCTAGGTTTGTAAAATAGGAAGCTGGGTTGGTGGGGTTTTGGGTTGAGTTGGTAGCTTTGAGGGATTGAGGAAGGGAAAAAGTTGTAGAGAGAGGATGATATTCTGGGTCTGTAAAATAGGGAGGTGGGTTGGTGAGGTTTTGGGTTGAGATGGTAGCTTTGACGGATTGAGGAAGGGGAGCAAGTTGCAGAGAGAGGAGAGGATGAGGCGAGCAATCCAGAAAATAAAAAAGGAACGACACTTGGGAGGTTCGAACTCGGGATGATGAGGATATAACATGTAATTGTGTGAAACAAATAAGGGCAATATGGGCAATTTGAAATTTTCATTTAAACCTCCGCATGCTTCTCCTCGCAGCAGTTTTCAGAAGCAGCTCCCCACCTGCTTCTGTTTTTCAGCTTTGAATGACAGCAACTTATTAAATAAGCAGCTTATTTTTGTTTTACCAAACACCCAAATCTCCAAAACTTTTTTTTTAAGCTGCTTATTTTTTAAGTTAAGCAATACCAAACTAAGCCTTACAAAACTAAAATGCTATGTGAATCTTTTTAATTTGTACAACTTAGATTATAGGTTTCCCATTAGACATCACTGCGATTGGGGATGAGATTTTGGCGAATAGATACAACATAAAGAGGAAATCATAGCAAAAACAAAACAAAGATGATGATGATTATTTTTATACCAGTCCAAACAGAGGATAATTGAATAAAATATTAGAGCCCCAGCCAAAGAAATCGAAGGAAAAAGCTGAAGAAAAAGGGAACCTCATAAACCCATTCATGGCCACCAATACAAAGCATATGTCTTTAGACTTTATATTGCTTGTTCTCAAGCAATTGAGAACGAAACATGACAAAGCTTATAAACCCACCGTCGGTGCTCCAAGACTTTCCATGTGATAGATAGATCTGAGTTTTCTTTTTTGTTCTTGTTTTTTGATTGAATTAAGTTGGATTGTTTCTGAGAAGAAAGAGATTAATTATTGTTTATTGCGAATTTTATTGAGGAGAGAGTATTTTTATTGGCACATTAAAGTTACCTAGAAACTTGACCCCAAAAAAAAAAAAAAAGTTACCTAGAAAAGTGGGGAATTTGACCCCAAAAAAAATAGAAAAGTGGGGTTAATATTTTATTATTCATTAATTTGTAAATTAAATAGTCAATTCACATGTAATCTTAACCATTGAAAGTGCATGCATCCAAAGGTTATAAAATTATGTCAAAACTTATGTCAAAAACATAGTGCCACGGATCCGCCTCATATATATATATGTAAACTCACACACCTAGATATGTAAACTCAATGAAGGAATACAGGAGGATAAACTGAACTTACCCCAAACTCACAAATAGAGATGGTTTTCAGAACGACAAGCTCATAGCGATCCATAAAGGGCAAAATCACAATATCACCGAAGTAAGCAGCCTCTTTCTTTAACACTGCATTTACCTCCTTCCTCGGATTCTGCAGAACTTAATAATTAGTACCAATTATTGAAGGAAAGCATGAATATGGAACAGTTTGATTCAATATAAGCTTTGGCCTCACATCCCAATAACTCCATTTTCTGTAGCAACCTCAATCATCTACAAGTCCTTGTGTTATATTATTCAAGTTCTTTTCTTTTTATTGCGAGAAAGATTTCAAAGGTTATGACCCTAAAGGCACAATTCAGTTATTTGATGACAGATATTGCGAAATGATCCAAGAATAGAATTTGAACTTAAACCAAGTCATTCCTACAAGTTGGAATCCATTTACAGAGGGTACTTTTTTATTTCATCAAAACAATTTGAACAAGTGCATTCCATATTACATAAATGAACCCCATACAATTCAAAAACCATATCTACATCAGTTTCCAGGCAATGAAATTCAAACATCAATCTGGCCTGTCTGACATGTTAAAACAGATGTAATGCAGCTTTCCCCTTTCAGTTAAAGATTCATCTAACACAAACAAAAGCCAAAACTTCAAAATAGATAACAAACAAAAACTTGAAAGACTGAACTGCACGCTCAACCAGTTAGAGACACACTTATATTTACACTGCATGATGAGATGTAACTACTCAAGGACAATATTCATTTAAAGAGAAAAAGACCAATGTAATATTTGTTCTCCAGCCTTATAAATGGTTACCAACACCAAATGATCATGAGATCTGACTACTCAACTCTTAATATCAGATCAATTATTCAGAAGATAAATGCAAGAAACTTACCAATGCAACAAAGAAACGGACTACTACGTTTGAGGACTTGATTACGGATGATTGCATCCAAGTTTTTCTCACTGCCATGCGCTCTGCAAAGTGATTTGTAGCAGAAAGAACGCCAATAAATAGCCTAATAGGACTCTTAGGTAAAGGACGAGCTTTCCACTTCTCTGACATCTCCAGTACTCTTTGAGGTGAGAAACTTGGATGAGAAGTGGGAAGAGAAGTAGCATAAACAGAATGTACATCAACATCTCCTTTAATTGCTAATCCGGTTGCATCTTCAAGTGTAAAACCCTAAAGTTAAAGCATAAAAATAATTAGAAAAACGTACATTCCATTAATGATAGGGAAAACATGGGAAACAGACAATGAATAAAACTGAAATGATATAACCAGACCAGACAGCTCAAAACACATATAATCATTAATCATAATTATGGCCTTGGCATATTCGCGCAATTTCTCTAAATCACACAAAGAAAAAAAGTAACTAAACACATAATGTTAAATGGAATTCAGAAAGTGGGTGGAGACAACGGGGAAAGGAAACCAACGACAAAATCTGAGAGGATATGTCAAATCACTTTAAAATGCAAACGATTGAACAGGATTTCTTTTCCCAACAACAAGAGCTGTACGGCAGAACTAGCAGCACTATTTGCACCAAATTGGCGATTTTGCACCATGCAAATCTCAGAGGCAAACATAAGCAATGTAGGTAAGTTACTCAGTTATGCAACATACCGTCCGATATGGAAATGAAGTCACATGCCTGCCCCCAACACTAACATGGAATCCATCCACACCAGCACGTATGGTCAGGATAAACAGTCTACCCTCTGTAAAGGGAAATGGCCAGGTAACTTCTGGCTTCTGCTCACGCCCTATGAATCGCTTAAACCAGGAGGTAGTCTTGGTCTTGGACTCCTTTGAGTCTACCATATCATTCCGCATCCACTTTTCACACCTCCCATATCCATCAACTGCCACATAAAGTCATGTTACAACCCACATGGCTTATAACAATCTATATATATAATCTACATAATGAACAGCTAGACAATAGAAAGAAGGTGGATATTGGAGTCTACATTCTGAGAAGCATAAAAGAAGTTCCCCATCCTTTGAAATAACAGCGTGACTGTAGGATGGTCAGGATTGTTAAGGAGGAACCAGCAAGAATAAGCAACCCACATGGTATACAGCTCAGTCGAATGCTTTATATATATATAATCTACATAATGAACAGCTACACGATAGAAAGAAGGGGGAAATGGTTTTTACAATCTGAAACGCAAACAAATGTTCGACATCCTTTATCCTCATATAATCTTAATATTTCATGCTATATTCAAACTTTTTCTTTTTAAGGGACATATCCTCATAAAAAGCATTAACTCCATTCATACACAGGTATACTCATGTTTTTTTAAAAAAACATTTGTGTTTGCTTATGAATCTTTATGCCCATTTACAAATACCATGGCTTGTGATACAGAAACACAAGGAAAGAACTTATCTTCTAAATCAATGAAACATTGTTACCTAGCATGTCTTCATTGTTCTTGGATGGTAAACCATCACACCTTTGAGCTGATCCCCATTGCATCCTATAACAGGTGTTGTGCTCAATGACTGGCCGCTGACTCCAATCTCCCTTTAATCGTGGATTCAAGTGCAATATCTTCGGTGGGTCCTCCCCATCCACTGACTTCAATCCTTGCAACTCAACCATGAATTGCGAGACCAAAACTGTTCCATCACCCCTCCTCAACTTTGCCAGCTGGGGCACATACTCCTGATGAGCATAATGGGATGTTCCCACCACCGTAACAGAAGAGCCTGCAGCAAGCCCACAAGGAAGGAACATCAACTTATCTCCCATTGCCAATTCTTGCCCACTCATCGATAGCCATGAAGGACATGACTCAGGTTTTCCCTCAACTATAGAACCCTCTCCTGTCTCCTTCCCATCATGTTTATCCACTTCTTCCCAAGCATTTAACCCTAATGTCCAAGCCTCATCTGCCATCCTCTCAAGCACTGAAAGTTCATTAGTTCTATTCATTTGCCTCAGAATCTCACCAGTTATCCGACCATATCGATGCTGTAGTGGCCTTATAGGCTTAGACTCACTTTTCTTCTCTTCCAAAGGTTCCTTGCTAGGCCTCACAGGCGCATCTTGGCTCTGGTCTTCCAATTTCCTGTGAAATGTATCCTTATAAACGGAACTAAATAATGGTTTACTCAAATCCCCATCTTGAGAGTCCTGTACTTTGGCCAGGTCCAATCCAACATAGCCATCATCACCACTCATCGCCTTTGCTATCTCTAGAAACTGGGGAAACTTAACGGATATGAAGACCAAGTACAATGCCGCTAAAGCAAACAATAAATGCTGCAATTTGAACCTCCTAGCAACAGAAGGTTCAATTTTCGGCCTCTTCATCTCTATTAAACTAAAACACAGACTACAGTATACTCTACAACAACCAAAAAGTTCCGATGCCCATTTCTTCGATGACCAAAGAGAAACCCAATACAAGCTCCAACTCTAAACCCAAGAAAAACACGCAAAGTAAAGCTTTCCCAAATCCTCAAGACAAACCCCTATCCAATATTCAATACCGAATCAATAGTGGCAAGAAACGCAAGCATACACTGAGAGAACTCGAACCCCGTAATGGGTTCAGAGGGATCGAGTTCAAGAATCAAGCAATGTCAACAATTCAGCATCACAATGCAAGAAAACGCATCAACAAAATTCAACACAGCAAAGCTTAAAATCATCAAGGCCTCACCGGCATTCTGCACACAGTTTGATCTCGACCCAGAAGAGACCGTACAGTGAAAATGCAGATGGGATTAGATTGAGGAGGGAGAAGTAGGGGAATGTTGGTACAAAAAGGAGGAAAATTTATTCTGAGATAAAAGGAAGATATTTTACTCAACGAGAGAATAACTGATGCTAAGTAGATTTCATTCCCATTCTTTTTGGGTTTTTTTATATTTTCTTTTGCCCCCCATTTCGTAAAGAAGGGTCAGGTGCCTGCACCTAAAATATATTTTTCTTTTCTTTCTTTTTCCTTTTTCTTCTTTAATTTGATGAAATTGGACTTAGCAAGGAAGTTTTGGTTTTTTCAATCAGTTAGATTTGTTTACAATCTTACAACAACAACAAAAAAAAGATTTTTTTACTTGTAGTTTGTATATTGAGGACTTAGGAAGAAAGTTTTGGTTTTTTCAATCAGTTAGATTTGTTTACAATCTTACCAAAAAATTAAAAAAAAGATTTGTTTACTTGTAGTTTGTATATTGAGGTGCATTGTATCTATATTTGAGGTTTGCAAGCTTGTAATTTATATGTCGGAATTTCTTTGACTATTTATGACTATATTTGAAGGTACACTTATGCGTCTGATGTTACGGTGAAGATACACTTTTGCATTTCATTACTCCTAAATAATGAAGATTCGCTTAAGTTCTCACAATTCATGAATTTCTAATTTTTATATGTTTTTTGGTTAAACTCTTTTTTATACTTTAACATAGTTTAATAATGTTATTACCGGCCTGGCTTTCAATTTTTCATGTTTTTTTTTTCCTTAATTTAATTTTAGGCTTTTTATCACAAATGGTCCTTGACGTTTACCAAATTATCACGAATGGTCCTTGAGGTTTTTTTGTGACACTAATAGTCCTTAACGTTTGGGCTTTTTATCACAAATGGTCCCTGCCATTAGAAATTCTGTTAAGTGTCTTATGTGGAAGATAAGTGGAGCCTACATGTCCAATCACATCATGACATGTGGATTAAATAAATAAATAATTTTTTTTTGGATAAAAATCCATTAAAAAACATTTAGCCTCTCTCTCTCTCTCTCTCTCTATATATATGCTTTCCCTCTCCCTCTGTTTTTTTTCTTGCCTCTACAACCCAACCACCCCATGCGGCCATGCCCATCCTATATACAACCATACGAAAGCACAGGCCACGGCTAAAGAACTTCTTGCTTCAATTTTAGATGCTGTTCGGATTTGATGTGAGTTACTTTCTGATTGTTAATGTGTTCTTATTTCTAGTTTTTAGGTTTTTATTTATGTACATAAAGTAAAGCCTATAGTTTTAACGTTGAAACTAAATTCCCTTGCATAATTCTTCAGAGAGAGAACCATGCTGTTGTCGGGGAGCTTTTGGAATCAAAGTCTTGTTTTTAAATGGACATGAGCACACCAAAATCAATGCCAACAGATGTAAATTGGAATCCACAGGGAGGAGAGAGAGAGAGAGAGAGAGGCTAAATGGTTTTTAATGGATTTTCATTAAAAAAAATATTTCTTTATTTATTTAATCCACATGTCATAATGTGATTGGACATGTGGGCTCCACTTATCTTCCACATAAGACACTTAACAGAATTTCTAACAGTAGGGACCATTTGTGATAAAAAAGCTCAAACGTTAAGGACTATTAGTGTCACAAAAAAACCTCAAGGACCATTCGTGATAATTTGGTAAACGTTAAGGACCATTTGTGATAAAAAGCCTTAATTTTATGAGCAAGTTGGACTATTTTAAAGGGAAAAAAAATGCAAAGCCCTTATCCAATTTTCCAAAACCCTGAGCTCCCCCTCACTTCCCCTCTCGGGTCTTACTTACACAGCGGGTTGAGCCAAAGAGCTCCAAACTTTAAATTCCCAGCAACGATTCATACCTTCATCTATACCCAGAATTCAGCAGCTGAACCAGCTCAATAACTCCCTTTTCAAATCTTGCCATATAGCGGTACGTTTTATGCCTTCAAACTCCAGTTCTGTTCTTTTCCCACATTACAGTTCTTTGGGTTACAAATTGAATTGCAGTGCAAGATTAAAACTTCCAGTTTCTTTGTTATTAGATACTCTCTGCGAGTGCCCAAATAGAATTAAAATAGTTAGTAATATATATTCACTTGGTACCCAAATCGTTTTCTTTTTTCTTTAAATAAAGTTTGGTTCGGTTTTCCAGATTTTGGTGATATTTATGCTGCGGTTAAAGTGAAATGGCATCTATATCAGGAACTTGGCTGTATCAAGGTGTGAATATTTGGTCTTATTATCTTATTTAATGCTGAAGATAATTTCATATACAAGTTTTCTTTTCTTTTCTTTTTCCAAGCTTTTGGTGTGCTTCTGGCAGATAGAGGATTGAAAGGTGCAGTCTTAGCACAGAACCATGCTACTGGGAACCCATGTTTCAATCATTTCAAGGTTTGTATTCTCTCCAATAAATTCACTCTTACACACACACACACACACACACACACACATATGCATGTTTGTATGACTCTCTCTCTCTCTCTGCATAACATATGCATATTGGTCACTGTGGAATTTCTTCTGTTTTTTACTCGTGTTGCTTTAGTTTTTAGGCTTCCTTTATTCAAGTCTCCATTTCCTTGTGAAATGATTTCTTTAGTAATTAACATGGGCGATTTCTTTGGTTGAAGTTTTGTTTAATTATGCTAAACAATGCCAGGACTAAACTGCCCATCTGGCTAAGTTGAGATTAGTACTTTTAGTTGGGGAATTTTGTAAACTTGTTTTGCAAATGCTACTTGGGAGCATAACTTTTTCGTTGCATGAGGAAAGTGTTTGAGCTTGGACTGATTTTGTTTGAACCCATGCATTAAAGCTTGCCTTGTAGGCTTGTAATCTTCCAGAATCAATTGCCTCCCTGCACGCACAGAACCATGCTACTGGGAACCGATGTCTTTATGTCATTTTAGTGCTTGTATTTTTTGTATTACTCTATATGTTGACCTAATTTCTAATGTCTGGCTCTGGTAAGATATTTGAAATGGTAGGTTCCAAAATACATATTTTTCTTCGTCACCTTTCTTTTTCTTTTTTTAAACCGTTTACTGTTGTGCTAATTTTATGTGAATAGCACAGGCATCAACTGTAAGTTCATTTCCAGTTGGATTATTCCAAGTTAGAGTTGGCTTGAATATATCACCAAAGAGGGCACCTTTACTTCCTTCTATAAAGTGTGAGAAGAAGGATGATTCCTCCAAAGATTTCTCTATTGAACGTCCACCCTATGATAGCTATATGGACTCAACATCTGGGCAGCTTGAACCTGCATCAGGTGCTCGTGCCAGCATTCCAGGGCAGGATTATTGGCCTGAAGGAACTGCAAGTCGAGTTAGGGCTGCCAGGGCTCCTGAGCCCACTGGTAAATCAGTTGGATCTCCATCTTATGGTAGAAATCCTGGAAGTAGGAGGAGGAAGAATAAAACATCTGTTGCTGCTGGTGAATCTTCTGAACCAAGTGTAGAATCAAGTGGTACAGTGGCAGTGGAACTGGAACCAGAGACTTCAGAGGACACACTAGAGGATCCTAAAGATTTCCCATCTGAATATGTTGTCTATCAGACTGAACCTGAAAAAGAAGAAGAAACAGGATTTGAACTAGACAAGAAACTTGGACGTCCTCATCCCTTTATTGATCCAGAAACAAAGAAGCCACTAGAGGAGCCACTTACGAGTGATGAACTATGGTGGAACTGGAAAAAACCAGACAAGGAACAATGGTCCAGATGGCAAAGGAGACGACCAGATCTTGAAACGGTTAGTGCATATTTAATAGAGACAAAATGACAATGCTGTATGTAATTTTGGGATTGTGATGCAAGGCTCACAGAACGTATAAGCCAAGGGATCTATAAACCAATTTTTTGAATGTCTAGGTGATTTGAACCATGTGACTTTTTAAATATTACAAAATTAAAAGCTTTGTTGTCAAGAATTACTAATCATATTTGGTTTTGGAGTGAAAGACCGTGTCGGAATATATTCACGGGTCCACCCTACTCCGTTTTTTTTGGAATTGCAACATTTTGGGTCTTGTTTACATGGGGTTCTCACAAATAAGCAATGCCACTTATATTACATGTATTAATGAAATCAATATAAGCTCACTTCTTGTTAGAGCGCCCATGTAATCAATCCATAAACTAACAGGAACATCAGAAGGAAAATGGTCTCCTACTTTGACTTGGATATTGTCTTTCAACTTCTTTAGGTTTTTCTCAAAGCAATGGCAGAGACTGGGCAAGTAAAGCTTTATGGTGAACATCCAACATTGACTGAAACTTCACTTTACAGAGCAAGACGACATCTTTTCAAGGAAGAGAGGTATAATTGATGATTAATTTTGTAATCTTCAGTACATATATAATATATTGGAAGACATACGTATGTAGTTTAGAATTATGTATGACATTACTAAGAATTTATACAAGGATGTGGTGAAAATTGATGGTTGGTTTTGTCATTCTGTCGGTACTAAGGAGAGTGATAACAATAAAGAAACATTGCTGCAGCACCCTTTAAACAAATTAAAGGAGATGAAAGGATTGTCCCAGTGCTCAACTCTTGATTTTGGATTTGTTTGCTTATGGAAGTCTCTCTTGGGACTTTGCATTGTCAACTTAGAATGATTTGTGTCTTAGTTTAGGTTTTATTTAGGCTAGGCTTTTTTCCTTGCACCTGCTTCTCTATTTCTTATTTTGTTTGCAAGTAATGATTGCCTTGCAACCTCAAAATATTGATTAAGAACTTCTATGGAGTTTTGTTTTTATGTGGAATTTTCAAGTAACTGCTGATTTTGTAGGCTTCAAGCAGAACAAGAGAAGCTGGATAGAATAGGTCCACTTGCATACTATTCAGAATGGGTTAAAGCGTGGAAAAGAGACACTTCTCGAGAAGCTGTTCAGAAACATTTTGAAGAGACTGGTGAAAATGAAACAACCCAACTAATTGAAATGTTTTCTCAACAAACTGATCGAGAGTATCGCATAATGATGGGGACTGATATCCGTATACGTAGGGACCCCTTAGCGATGCGTATGCGAGAGGATCAAATAAAGCAAAGTACTCACTCCAAAGCTGATAATTTTGTGCGTTATTTTCATGTCTTTCATTCTTCATATCATTATTTAATCATTTCAACCACTGAAACAGTTCAGTTCATTTAGAAAAGGTTTTCAAGTCAGTTTATTTTGATTGGATAAGTGATGCATTCTTGTACAGTTGTAGTTGGTCAAAACAATGATTGCATATTCCTTTATTGACCCAATATATTAATCTTTTCCAACCTCCAAGAAAAGAGGGGGAAGATGGATTAATACTTCCATATTTCTGGACTTATGTTTATGTGTACATGTGTGCCACTTTCTTTCTTTCTTTCTTTCTTTCTTTCTTTTGAGCTTTTGTGTTGCTGCTAGTAAGCCATAAGTCATTATTAAGAACATTCACTTTCATGGCATCTTATGGGCTCTATTGCAAATTATGTATTCACAATATCGGGAAATATTTTATCAACATATTCCAACATTATGCCTTTCATCTATTAATCACGGCAGTACTTTAGATTGTCACCTGTTATTCACTAGGCATCCAATAGTTTCATTAAACATGTTTAATGATCTTGATTAAATAACATCAATCTGAATCTCATTTTTTCCCTTTTATAACTGTAGGATCTTGAATATGTGTTGATGTTGTTTTTGTAAGGCAAGAAGTCCATTTTAGTTTGTTGACTAATTTATTTGGCCTTTGCAGTATGGGGCGGAGATCCTGTTTACCCAACTGTGAACTATATTCAAGATCCAGATGAAGTGATTGATTACAGAGGCCCAGATTTTCATGAACCGACACCAAATATGCTGTCTTTTCTGAAGGAGGTCAGTACATTTCAAATCCCCCTACCTTTTTCTTTTCTGGAACATTATGAAGAGTTTTATGGTCAGGTTAAGTCATTGTTCTTCATTGTTTACTCATCCACAGTTATCGTGAATTTTTTCATCTCACATGCTAAATTTAACACCTTTTTTTTCTTTATTTATTATTTGACTTGCTGGATTTTTTTCTAGCATCCGCTGTGTCATTTTTTTACTGAAGTTTTTACTTCCCTGCTCTCTGATCAGCATGGAAAAATCATATCAAGGGAGGAGATTGAGAAAATTCTGTCAAAAGAGAAGACCGAAGAGCTTGAGGTAATCAATTGAAAATGTTAACTTTAATTAGTTGGATGGATTATCTTGTCTATGTATATAATGCCTGGACAGCAAGCTCCCAGGAAAGGGCTGTCCAAGAATTCCAAATGCGGAGTGTACCAGACAAACAAAGGCTCAAGCACACATTCATAAAAAATAAATTCTGAGGCTCTTAGGCACATTCTTGGATGGAATTAAAAGTTTAGCATCCATATTATATACCTATCCTGAGTCCTAATCATGCTTTTCCTGATTAGTGTCAACCACTATAGTATCTAACCCCTATAGGGAAAAGAACAGCTTATCTATGGAACTCTGTCAAATTATTCATTACAGAGATGCTGCATATTATGGTTTCAAAGTTACAACCCTAAATAAAATGTACAAAACTGTATGTGTTGTGGTGGGTGCATTTGAATCATGACAGAATGTTTGGGAACAAAGCATCTAATCTAGCTGTTCCTTGTTTTATAATTCTATGAAAGCAGGCACCTGATATGGATGAAGCAATGGCACAAGCTGTTGACATTGGTGAAGATGTAAGTTGGATTGCTTCACATACATTAGTTCCATAATTGTATGTTCTTACGCCAACAATGATGTGCCTTGGATGCAGTTGTCCAGCATACTGCTAATCCACTTAGAATTGCTATGTATGAAATCTTATTTGGCACTGTTTATAATAGGATGAAGGAGAAGATAGTGAGGCCGAGGTTGATGAACAAGGAGAGAAAATCACACGCAATTGGAGTGTTTTGAAAACTACTCCTGGGCTTACCAAGTCAAAGGTGATTCTCATTTCTCAGTTTTGCGGCATGTCTTCATTCGTAACATTCGATTGTTTCATATATCCTCATTTATGGACATGAAAAGAAAAAAATCCATCGCAATTAAAAACCTGTATATGGCACACTAATATCTAAACGTCGCAGTATATCTAAATCTTCATTATTAAAAAAGTTGTATTTGTTCATAGTTAAAACTGCTTCACCTATAATGTCCACATGCTTACCATTTCTTATCCATTTTAAGCACTACATTTTAATGTATTTTTCTCCAAATCTTGCAGGGTAAACCCAAAAAGGACGCCTTGTCTTTGGAAGAGGCTGTAGACGATTCAGAGAACTTGACAGATTTTCTGATGGACTTTGAGGAAGAAGTGTAAATATATTCTTTGGAAGATTTTTGGTTTGTTGAGATTCACAAAGAAATAGGCGATGAAGTAGGGGCATGCATTATTATGTAATACAGCAGTAAAACTGTAACTTATTTACATGAATGAAACAGAAGGTAAAGTTATTGACCTGACTTAGTCATCTTTTAACAACATTAATCTGCATGGCATTATGGCCGTCTTTTTTTTTTTAATACAAGCGATATTGGCGTGCGAGAACACCATAGTCACCATGTTTGTTTGACAACTGAAAATTGCTTGCCAGGGAAAATTGCTTTCTTAGACCAAATGTAAAGGTGGGCCTTGGAAGATCTAACGGCCCACGTTCAAGTGGACCTTCCTAAATCAGTTTCTCTCTTTTTGGTCAATCCCAGAATCAGTATAGAAATTTGATACCTTGAAAGGTGGTAAGAAAAACCAAAAAAAATCTTCAACAATCCCATGCAATAATAAACAAGGAGAAAAATGATGAGAGCAAAAGCTTTTTGGGGTTTTTTGGCCTCAAGTAAGATTCTCTTATGTAAGCAAATTTTCCCACTTTTTGAAAATTTTGAAAAATCTGCAGACTTTCTTTTTGGAGCTTAGTGACTTCCAGGGCACATTAAGTATTTGCTAATTAAGATGCTCAGGTGCTTACCAAACCTTAATTTATTTTTCTCTCTCTCTCCTGGCCTACACTATCTATCTGATGCCTCTGCAAGATCTTAAATCAAAAGTGCTTTTGTTTATATTATCCTGTTCCTGCTTCAGATTAGCATTCATACTATACTTAAGCTGTCATTATACCTTAATATAATAATCATTTTGAGACCATTATTCTGTTTTAGGTTCAGCCACCAATATTAAAAGCCGAAATTAAAGCTTTAAAATAGATTAATTAGTACAAATCATGCTTTTTAGGGGCCAAATTTGATGGATTTATGAAGTGGACCCATTTAAAATTGCATTATAAAATAAAACAATGTGGTCCATAATTCAATTGAGTATGAACCAAACACCCTTTTGTGCAGACATTTATCCCTAAAAAGAAGACACATTATCATTTGGGGTTTTCTAATTGGGACAAATTTTGATTACTGTGGATGATAGAGAGTTTGACTTGAAATTAAACAAATTAATTATTGGCCGGCTAATGCCGATGATACAGAAATGATTAGAGATGTTGGCAGCAAAACATCACAACTAATCACAACAAAATTTTACTAATGAAGGATTTTGGTTGTGCTGTCACCCAAAACATGGTCAAGAAAAAATCTAAGCAATGCTGGCTTGCTTTCTTGCCTTGCCCCCTCTCCCCCCCTTCTCTCTCACCACCATTTTTATTTTCTTTTCGGGTTTGAAGAATCACATATAACAGCCGAGGTAGAAACATCTGGTCAACTATGTTTGATTCTGTGTTTGTGCCTTTCCAGCATTGTATGCTCTTTGGATGTGGCTCATTTTGAGAAGGGGGGGTCACATTAGTGGCTAATCTTTTTAATTATGTTAATCGTCATCATTAATTTAAGTGCCCTTTCGACCTTTCATTTTCGTCAATTAGTCGTGTTTAAGCAACCCACAATCATGATTAACAAATGGGCTCCATGCTAATCATCTATCATTAGTCTTGCCTGTCCATTTGGTGTCATTAGGGACTTTCCACATTCTACATCTGTTTAGTTGATTATGCATGTAAGTTCAATTGTGTCTTGTCTTGTTTCCATTGCGCCCAATTAGAGGCGTACATGCCTCTACATGTTGATTAGAGTGTTATAAATTTCAAAAATCACGGCTCGAACTCAATAGGACTTGATTTAGTGGAATAATATTGACCAGCACTTGATGTGAACTTATAAATGATATGACATTTCGACACAAATAATAAATACGTAACATGATATTAGTTATGACAGTTGGTTAGATAGTGCGCATGCTCTTTACACTCAAGTTCAATTCCCGCTCTCTTGTTATAATAGTTTAAACTATCGTTTGTTTTTTTGTTGTTGCCGAAGTTAAACTCATCTCACCAATCCCCTTGTAGCTTGTGCAAGCACAACAAATGTTTGGGCTTGAAGTTGAGCCATCTCATCTCATAGCTTTTCTTAGAGCAATGGGTCTCCTCAGTCAAGACCCATTTTCAAGTTTTAAAGTTGCATGCACACAAAAAGTGTATGATACTAATAATTTTGAATGGCGTACAAGAAATGTGAGATTAAATTTTACCTTCAATTCTCCTCCCCTAATAACTAATATCATAAAAGAAAAAGAAAAAAAAAAACCTAATTTCTACATATTTTGGAGAATTTAATAAGGTAGGGAAGGGAAGGGAAGGGCAAATAGATAGATAACAGATTATGATGAATCATGATGAATTATTATGAGAAAGTGTACACACGCGCAAGTGGACAGCGCGTGGGAAGGAGGAGCCCATTCCAATCACGTCGCGTCAAAAAGGGAAAACGAGGAAATCTAGAGAGAGAAATTGCGTGGGACCCACAAATCTAAGAGGTGAGCTGTTGCTTTACTTGACACCTATCGCTTTTCTCCCTTTCCCTTTCCCTTCCCCTTCGCCTTCCCCACCACCATCTCTCTCTCCTCTCTCTCTCTCTCTCTCTCTTCTCCTGCTGAGAGTGAGAGGAGAGAGAAAGCCCATAGATTTGGATTATGAAAGGAAAATAAGAGAAGAGAATATCATTCAACTCAAAACCCCCCAAGCTGTTGTTGTTGTTGTTGGCATGCTGCTCTTTCACTCAAAATTTAATTAAATTTCAATAAAAATAATTTAATTTAATTTTAGTTATATGGGAAGGGGGAGGTATGTGACAATATCTATCTTTCACCCACCCCACCACCACCCTTCTTATTTATTTTTTTTGAGTCTTATTTTTAATTTTCTACTTATGCTTTGCCCTCTTTGGATATGGAAAATAACGTCTTTGCCACAGTCGGTGTTAATTATTTCATGGAGTTATTTACTCAAATTTATACTCGAGTTGTATTTTGGTCCTCAAGTAAATTATTCATTCAAACAGTCCATCAACTCTATATTAATCGGCGAATTGATCCTACCGTTACATTATGTCAATATTTCCATCAAATATAGGAATAAAACAGTCCAGTTAAATAAAATACTAAATAAATTTAAAACTAAAAATCAAAAGAAAAAAACCACGAATTGAGTGCGCACTTGATTATGTGCCTTCTTGGTGGTATGGTGATGGAGTTACATGCCGGAAACTACCCACTCAAAGACCTGCAAAGAGGACTAAGAGGTTGTTGTAGACCCACAATTTCAAGATTTCATCGGGTCGACTGGCTATGGTGGTTTTCCCAGTGATGGTTTTGATGGAGATGTTGACTAGAAATTCTCTATTTAGGAAACTGAAGGCATAGGGTAGAGCGAGGAAGATAAGAGGTTGGGAGATAGAGGAAGATAAGAGGTTGTCAAAAGTCTTATTTACTCCCACAAATGTAGTATGTGCTGCTCACATGACTAAATTTAACAAAAAATGTAACTGTATGACCAATTCGTCGATTAATAAAGAGTTCGTTGACCATTTGAACGAATAATTTAGTTGAGGGACCAAAATGCAACTCGGGTATAAGTTTAAGAACCATTTGAGTAAATAACCCTTATTTTATAGGACGTGTGTATTTCCTTTGAAATGAGAAGGAAAAGAAAAAGATCTCAGCCGGCTTTCTAGATGTTCTTCTACATTTCACCAAGTTAAGTTATGGTAACTACCACAAATAGGAGAATAACTTACATGTAATGGGATACCAACTTTCTGATATGGCAATATGTGATAGATTTGGATACTGACTGCCATAGTATTACATGTAAGTTTTTCTCCCCAAGTATAGATATTTTCCTTTAAATTTTCATTCAACCAATGTCATTCTTATTTAATCACAACATAATTCAATTAATTGTAGTGAAATCGTCAATTTAATTTTTACAACCGGGTAAATTTACAATTATAATGAACTCATCAATTTTTCAACCACGTAATTTTACATTAAATATAGTTTCGTACCGTTAACAAATTTCGATTAATATAGCACTACTCTAATCATGGTTTTAATTTTTTCTTCAAAATCCAAATGAGTTGGATCCTCATCCATTCGAGCTTCCAACGCAATCTTTTTGAAGAAATTTTATTCCTAGCTAGAATACACATAAATATATTCCCAAACTAGGCATTGAATTTAAAAAGAACCAGCTGAGGCCCCAGCTCTTATTACCAAATATATACTGTAGTTATTTATTTTATATAAGAAATTCTGGAACTGTATTCATAATTTAGTTAAAAAAGCCACTAATTACAAAGGGCCAATACAAACTAGTCAAAAAAAACCATTACAATAACAGAACAATCTAATATCAAAATTAAGACAATTTAGTACACTGTAATTAGATTATTTAGAAAAGAATCCATGTATAATGTATTTGAAATTCTTCAATCAAACTGTTAATGTGTTCACGTGCACACAGAAATGGATTCAAATCAATTGACTTATGAAGTTTTTAAAAAAATAATTTAAAAAAAAGGTAATTTTATCATCAATTAACTCAAGCAGAATAAAATCGTAGAAAATGCCTTTGATGTGTTAATTTTTCTCATCAATTAATTCAGGACCTACCAATTGTCGGGGTCTGATCTACTTGCGAGACACCTTCATTAATTTTGGAATTCTGGCCATACAAGAGGTCCTTAATAATTCGGCTAACTCAAGCAAGGGACCCTACTCTCACTGAAATCCCATATCGTCCTCAATATCCTCTCAATAAAAAATACTGTATTTATTTCAACGGTGTTTAACTCAATAGAAAATGACGTTCACTTATATATTAGTGATCGCATATTCGAACTTCCACAGCACCTTGATAGTGTGTGTTAGAAATCTCATTCCTCTTATAAGATTATCGCTTGTATTTAAATATATATAAAAATATGTATTTTTGTCTATAATTACAATACATCATATATTTCAAGTTTATACATAAGGCACTTGAGTCGGTGGTGCTTCTCTTGTCCAAGTTTTATTTTATTTTATTTTATTTTATTTTTAATTTCTCGTACTCATGATGTGATGGTTTGGAGGTGGGTAGGTTTAGGCTTTCAACTTGATAGCAACTAGATGCTTTTTTTTCAAATGCCACGCAATAATAGAATCCATAAATTGATGCTAAATTATTGACATATACTTGTACAAATAGTGGATAAATAATATGATACCATACTTACATTTTATTTATTTATTAATTCCACACTTATATTTGATTTTGGGCTCGTTTGGAAGTGATTTTGGATAGACCAATAATCAATTCTATAGAGAATCATTTCTCCATATAATAAATGGTTTTAAGTGATTTTATGAAGAAGCATATGGGAGGTGCTTCTTCCCAAAATCAATTAGGGCTCGTTTTGGGTTGTATCTCTAGGAAGTACTTTTACTCATAATCGCTTCTAACAATTGCACTTTTCTTATAAAAATCTTGAATTTTAATAAAAAAAATCCAAGTCATATGCTTCTTCAGGAAGCACTTCTAAACTTTTCTACCGAACACTATCGAAAATGCTTTTAGTTACCATAAAGCACTTTTAGTCATTGTAGAAGTACTCCCAAACAGGCCCTTAAAGTGATTATATAGAGAAGCACGGGGTAGGTAGTTCTCCCAATAAATGATTATGATCCTCCCAAAATCACTCCCAAATTATTCGCTTTTGTTACAAAATAACAAAAATGATTTTGCACCTATGTAGGTATAATCCGAGAGTTTATGCATGTAATAATCTTGTGAAATAAAGGTGAATTAGTTTATTTATTTATAAATAAATCATATTTTATATTTGTCACATCTTGGGCTTCATTGGACATATATAGGGAACATATACTTTTTGAATATTCGGATGAAATTAGAAAATTTTCAAGAACAAACTCTCTCCGCAAAGGAAAAAGTTGCTTAATTTTCTTTTTGCTCATAATTTGAGAGGATGAAACAAAAAGAAAAACTTGGGCACCTTGGTTTTCTTTATTAAATTGCGTGCTTCATTGGATATCAAAAGCTAAACATGATTTGATTAGGAATATGATTACAACTTGACAGGGACGGGATTATTCTCCACTTCAGCTACAATTCAAATCCATATCATTTTGAAAGAGTATATATGTTATGTTAGTGTGATTTGGTCTAAACCTTTTGCATTTACAGCTACTCGGCAGTACCATCTCTTTTAAGCAAAATGCCACCCTTTTGTGATTTTTTATTATAATAATTTCCCGCTTCTAATCACAAATAATAATGAAACTATATATATATATATATTTTGTATAATGAAATTAAAGTGAATGATATCGCGAGAATCCTCCAATACCACATAAATGCATCAGGTAAAGACAAGGCAAAACGAACTAGTCTATGAGCGCCTAATTCGCCTCTCGAAAAACAAAACCAATAGATGTACCATTCATTTGAAATATTTTTGTAGTTAGCTCTCACTCTCACATGGGGCAAGTGGAGCAGTTTAGGTATGTATACTTATCATGAGAGACTAACTTAATGGCGAATGGTCAAATTTGCGTTATGTTGGGTGGAAGATGAACATGTATATAGATTTTGACATTCTCTCAGATATTTCAAGCTGCAGTAACGCATTAATTGAACACCGTTTGATATTGTTTTGTTTTTCAAAGGTGTCGGTTGTGTGTCAAGGGTTAAACTTTTGCTAGCTGCTTCTTGGCTGGCTCCTAATCTCCTGGAAGTATATGTATATATAGATATGCATGGCCCATTGCATGCATCCAAAGCTCGTACACTCTCCCTCTCAAGTTTTGTACTTTTTCCAGATGAAATCGGATTAGATATATAATGGACCTGTTTATATGCCAAACTGAAAATGATGGGAATTTAATTGAAAATCTGAGGTGCCGACTTTCTGACGCTATATGAAAACCTATTTCTATTTTTTTATTATATATTTCTCAAGAGAAGAGATGAAAGGTTTTAATTTCAGATTCAGATTTTTTTTCCAGAAATAAAATCACGTTTTATGCATGCAATTGGAAATTTACATGGAACAATGAGTTTGAATGCGTGAATAAAACCAACATCCTTTCAAATCATACAAGAGAAAGAAGACATGCCATGTTCCTTGAACACAAAGGTCTCCCTCTTCTGCCAAAATCTGCATATATAGATGGCCTTGGCTTTGGTTTCTTTGCCAAAATTAGAACAATGGTGGCTTGAGTTGTAAGTGAAAATGAAAGATTTAAAGGGCACATCTTATCCTTCCATGAAGCTACAAATGCTCACATGTATACTAAAGAATCTGTAGTTTTTTGAAGGCGATGTTTTAACGTATCCTATGTACAGCAAAACATCACTTATTTTGTAATTCAAATGGTTAATAACAGTTATTTATGTATTCGAAGTTTCGTATTTAATTCTTCATCTCCAATATCGTTTGTTTTTAGTGATTTATGATGTGGCCAGTTTCTGTTCAATTTTTTTTGTTAGTGGAACTTTCTGTTCAAATTGATATCATTCTTTTTACGTATTGACTTTTCTTTTGACAAATGGAGTCATCAAATTAACACTAGGGAAAAAAAAATTCCTATTTTACAGGTATTATTGCCGTGTGAAATACCATGATATTGATATATCCTTAATACATGGGATGTGGGGTCAGTGGATTCGGGTCGGGTCAAACTGGTGTGCCGGACTCATAGGTTAATATCCGATGTATATGTTTTGGCATAATATAACAAATACAAGCAAGCAAGTCTAAAGTGTTCTATAGATGCAGGAGTTTCATCCTCTTTTTATCGAATATGAGTCCTCACTAGAGAGTAGAGAGGTAGGTCACGCTCTAAATTATCGAATATGAGTCCTCACTGGAGTGACTGGATCGAGTCGAATGTTAGCTGAATTTTTATCGAGTCTCGAGTTAAAATGCCAAATCATAAGCTCTAACTAGAAAGATCCAAAGATCTTACACGCGCATATAAAATGTATACAATATGATGATAAATTTATAAAGGCCTTCATAAGGCTAATATTTTGACATTGTTTTTTTGAGTCATATGCACTTTAAATTGAATATTTTATAATTTGTATGCACTCACATAAGGAGTGTACGAATTTAAAAAAGAACGAGTTACGCATTTTAATTAATTAAGAAATTTTATTTATTTATTTATTTAGTAGTATTTAATGGGTTTATCCTTTGAAATCTGAAATTATAAATTTGGAGATGAAAAGGAAGACAATGTCGACCAAAAATAAAAGAAATAAAAACGAAAGGAAGACAAGGCAATGATAGATTTATCCTATTCTGTGACAACCATTTCATAGCGAAGATCGATTTTACAATTTTGCCACTAACGTCTCCTGTAGCTGTAGTAGTAATAATGTAATAACGTGTGGGGTAAGTTATTGTCTGTGGTAGAGTTCACGGTACGGATGACAGTGACCAATAGGAAACGCAATAGTTTTTCCGTCACGTCTCATCATAATCCCACTGGACCCATTTTCTGCCCAGTGAAAGGTTAGGATTCGTCCTTTTCCCTTCTGTTTATGTACGCGATTCCCTCAGTTATCCGTACGATCATCAGATTCCGTTAAACACCCCCAAAATGGATCGGAATTACGAAGCTGAACCAAGGCACGTGAGTCATGCATGCATGCTCTTTAATAATTACCTTTTTTTTAAAATACCCTTTTTGTTGTTCAGAAATTATAACAAAAATTAATTTAAGGATGAACTACACTTTGCACCCATATGATTTAAGGCTTAAAGAGTTTAGTCTTTGATTCCACCAAAATAAATAAATAGAGTTTAGCTCCCGTATGTCAAAGCTATAAACGCTCATTCGTTTGACTTTCGACGTAACACTTGTGTATAATATGATCATATTAAAACTTATTATCAACCACGTTAAAAGAAGGGATTTGCCAACGAGGTCTATAGTTTAGTAGAAAACGATCTTATGTTCTCTTATTTATCTTTTCAGTGCTTTCGTGTAATTTTTTTCTCTTTTTTAATTAACATTTTTTGTCTTATAGCCGAGCCCATAGAATTAGAATGGGAGTGAGATTAAAGTCAAAGACGAAGACCATGAATGAGGAAGCGCCAAACATTCCCTTCTTGTAAATTCTAAACCAACATCTCCTCTAGCCTTGTAGACCTTATTTTAAAGAGAGTCACAAACGATCATAGATACCTGCCCACTCCACTTGGTCCACTATAGTTCGAGACGTAATCTCCCATTGTTATGATTTTCTTACTAAACATCTCTCGTATATTTCCTAAAAGCCTTTAGGAATTTTTCATAATCACATTATATGTAAGGCGAATAAAAGCACAATACATAATAAGATCGTCTATACAAGTACAATACATAATAAGATCTATCTATTTACGTCGTCGTCGCTTAATAAGATCGTCTATACAAGTACAATACATAATAAGATCTATCTATTTACGTTGTCGTCGCTTAATGTCGCACTCTATAATGGCGGTAGATGCCATATTCACTGTTTTCCAACAGGAATAATTTTTTTTTTATCGAAGAGTAAGATGTCATGAAATGCATGGACTTTCACATACTAGGGCTAGGCCTATAATTGCAATTTTTTGTTATTGCATTCACTTTGCAGCCAAAGTCGAAGTTTGGTCGTAGACATAATATGGGCACAAATTAAATTAAGCACTTAAAAATATAATGTGAAGATGGAATCCGTGTTGGCCCATCTCGACCAACTTGCAAGTTGAAAAGCCACAGCTATCAGCTATGAGCCTATCACCATACTTTAAGTGTATAGTGCTATCTAATCAATCCATGCAAGTTAAAACAATTTCAAACTGTTTTCTCCATGCTTCAACATTTTCCACTCTCTCTGCTTTTCAAGGGTATTTCTGCAAAAACCATCACCATCGTGCCCATTTTTATTTCATTGCATAAATCACCGCTAGCTGGGAAAAATAAAAATAAAAGAAAGGGTAACCCACCATCAATCAAAAGGAACAAAGAAAAATTTGCAAAACCTTCTCTCTCAAAAAATCTGACACTTTCTCTCTCATACTGTCTCTAAAGTCTTTCTTTAATTACTTGTTCCCATGGTATAAAAAAGACAGCCAAAAATAATGGCGGTTGTGCTTTGATTGATTGGGGCAGAGCTGAGAGAGAAAAGAGAGAGAGGTAAAGCAATAGTGGCAAAGCCAGCAAGCACTAGTAGTGTACTAGAACAATCACCACCACCGCATACCAGACCGAGAAACCTTGTGTTTCCATCCATTACTGGAAAACTGGAAACCAAACCCAACTTTCGGATTCTATTATATGCATATATTCTTTCTTGAAGAGTATCTGTTTCTGTTATCTGGTAGGCTGTTTATGCAGAGTGATCATCACGTAGCTTTCAATTTGCTCTCAGAATAATGCATAGGCTGTGTGCTTGTGTCTTACTTTCTTTTGGGTTCCTTATGGTCTGAGATCTGGTCCTTTCTGGTTTTCATTGGTGGCACAAGCTTTGGTGTTCTGAGGCTGAGATCTGGTGCTTCTGTTAGCACTATTGGGTCTTTAGGCTCGTGGTTTTTGTTGGGTTGTTGCTGTAAATGCTTGGTTTTTGAGATTGAGCTATCTAGGGAGTGTAAAGCTTTGACTATGAAGCTTTGTGCTAGAGGTGGGAGTAAGTGAGTCTCAAATGTTGAGGTTGGTTTGTTAAAAGATTGTGGCATGAAGACTTTAATTAAAGATTGGACATTTTGGGGGGTGTGGTTGAGGTTGACCAAGTGCGAATGAGGCTGAAATTGATTGTGTTTTGTAGTGAAACCGGTTTCGGTTGAAGTTACAGAAGTGGGGGTATTGAGGGTTCTTATGGTTATCTTTGCATGAATATGAAGCTTCATGCTTTAGTAGTTTCCTGACAAATTTGTGCATGAAGTTTGTTTCTTTTGGGGGTTTGAAGGGATTTTGGCTGGTGAAGATATGATTTTGTGCAGTAAAAAGAAGGGAGCTGAAGAAAACGACTGTCCAGCACTTTGGGTGAATTTTGGTGTTAAATTATTGTGATTGAGAGTGGGCTTGAATCGTTATTTGTGCGCTCAAATTTGAGGCTTTCGACGTTTTTGAATCTCTGCATAGATGAGGCTCTCATCTGCTGGTTTTAGTCCTCAATCCCAGGAAGGTATGTTGAATGTTGCTTGCAGAATTCTTCTGTGTGTATTTTTCTTCTCTTTTGTCAGGATGTTAAAATGAGTTATATGGTTAATATGTTGTATGAATTAGGATTTGGGATGTTGATAACCCAAATTAGCCAGATAATTCCAGTTAGTTGTGTTAAGCTATCATCTCTCTCTCTCTCTCTCTCTCTCTCTCTCCCCCTCTCTCTCTTCTACTTCTCCTTTGCTCCTGGAGACCAAAATTTCATCAAGCTTAATATATACTGTTCCGTATCTTCTCTTTCCTCCATTTTCTCAGCTGGCAGTGGCTTAATTTGGATTACTTTATCAGTTTCTGTCTTTTTCTTATGCTTGGGGTTTAATTTATATCATGTCACAATCATCATAAACTTAAAAAATTAGTGTGAAATTTGGTCGTTTACCATGAGTTCCAGAAGGTCGTACTGATGAAAAATTTATTTCCCTCTTGGTGAGGCCCTTGAATGCCATTTAAACATTCTTTAGATTCTCTATTTTGGTGGCTTTATAATCATATTCTGAAACCAAGTCTTGTTCTTTATGGGTATTTATATTGCTGAATTGAATTTTGCAGGGGAGAAGAGAGTTTTGAATTCTGAACTTTGGCATGCTTGTGCGGGTCCTCTTGTTTCTTTACCGGCTGTTGGGAGCCGTGTAGTTTATTTTCCCCAAGGTCACAGTGAACAGGTTTGTGTAATAATTTCGTCTGTTCTGCTTTGCAATAACAGGTTGAAGCAGATTTATTTACATATCGCCAATTTACCTTAGCGAAAGGATGAATTTGTTTGTCCAATTTTTTGGCAACAAATGTCATATTTTGTGAGATCAGTCTTCTGTAAATGTAATATATTTTTTTGTTCTTTTTCCTCCTATGCAAACTGAAGTGCTTCATAATGTAGGTTGCTGCATCAACCAACAAGGAAGTGGATGCCCATATCCCCAACTACCCAAGCTTACCTCCACAACTTATCTGTCAACTCCACAATGTGACAATGCATGTAAGGCTTGCTTATAATTTGGTTTTGAAAATTCCTATATGCAGGTTTCTAAAGGTTAAATATTGTTAACTTCAGGCCGATGTTGAAACTGATGAAGTATATGCACAGATGACCTTGCAACCGCTAAGTCTGGTATGCCACTTTGCCTTAACTGGCTTTTGGAGTTATTGGTCTTGTTGATTGCTCTCATTGTAAATAACCTTCATCTCTGCAGCAAGAGCAAAAGGATGGGTACCTCCCAGCAGGGTTGGGCAACCCAAACAAACAGCCAACAAATTATTTTTGTAAAACCTTGACAGCCAGTGACACAAGTACCCATGGTGGTTTCTCTGTTCCTCGTCGGGCAGCTGAAAAAGTTTTTCCTCCTTTGGTAAATTCTCTAATTACTACGTGGATTATGGCCATCAATTTTAAGCTAATTGCTGTAGTTTGTGCAATAGTTCTGGCACTTGGTTCCTGTCTACACATTATAGAATTTTCCCTGGTTTTATTATCTCCTTTTTGTTTCTGAGTTCATGAACTTTGACATGCAGGATTTCGCCCAACAACCGCCAGCGCAAGAGTTAATTGCGAGGGATCTTCATGATAATGAATGGAAGTTTAGACACATTTTTCGTGGTGAGTATTCTAAGTATTTTTCATTAAAAATGAAGAAAGTTTTCAATTTCCCTTCAAAATCTTGAATGAGTGAAGTAGACAGTGAGAATCAAGTTTGATTTGAGATGAGTATGAGTTTACACCTCATTAAACATTTGTTGATGCTCTCCAGCCATTCTGCTGGTTTTCCAACTTGAATAATGGAACTACCATGTTGACAGGGCTTTCATTCTATAATATGCATATTGGAACGGTTGTTGACTTTTTTATATTTCAGGCCAGCCCAAAAGGCACCTCCTTACAACAGGGTGGAGTGTGTTTGTGAGTGCTAAAAGACTTGTTGCTGGAGATTCAGTTCTTTTCATCTGGTAGGCTGTTCACTTATTCTCTGCTGTATATCTTTCTCGGCTGGCACGATCCAGTGTTCTGCTTTTGTCTAGGCATTTTTGAGTTATTAGATTTTTTCTTCTCTGTGTTTCTCCCTCTACTCAAACTATCTTGCTGCAATGGATGGTATTTCTATGACATGAAAAACCTTAACTTTTTATCTTGGCTTGTCATATTTAGCTGAGCATATGATTCACCTTAAGTTATGTGATGTTTTGCCATGCTCATTGTACTTGTTTTTTGCCTGCTTCAGGAATGAAAAGAATCAACTACTCCTTGGTATCCGGAGAGCTAACCGACCACAAACTGTGATGCCTTCATCAGTTTTATCAAGTGACAGCATGCACTTGGGACTTCTTGCTGCCGCAGCTCATGCAGCTGCAACAAATAGTCGTTTCACCATATTTTATAATCCAAGGTATGAGTCTGTGCAGACTGATGATATCAAATCTTTTGGGTTCATTGCTTCCCTTAATATTTACAGCACCTTTCATGTAGGGCTAGCCCATCAGAGTTCGTTATTCCCCTGACCAAGTACATCAAAGCAGTCTATCATACTTGCATTTCTGTTGGGATGCGTTTTCGAATGTTGTTCGAAACAGAAGAATCAAGTGTCCGCCGGTAGGGAATTATCTATATAATCTATATAAATAGAATAATTCAAAATAACAAGATGGGATTTCAATATATTAAAGACTGCTGTCATCCTTGATATGAATTTCATTGTAGAAGTTATAAATGTTATTTATTGATAGCTGATGATTCTATGTTATCAGCTACATGGGAACAATAACTGGCATAAGTGACCTAGATCCTCGGTGGCCTAATTCACATTGGCGCTCAGTCAAGGTTTGTTGAGATTAATTTCATATCTATGTATAACTTTGCTAGATAGATTAACTGTAAAGTGACTATTTAGTTTGATAGATGTAGTTCTTTTCAGGATATTACCTAATATCTTTTATAACTTTGCTGGAAATTTATGATTTTTTTCACTCAATTCAGGTGGGTTGGGATGAATCCACGGCTGGGGAGAGGCAGCCAAGAGTTTCACTGTGGGAGATTGAGCCATTAACAACATTCCCCATGTATCCATCTCCGTTCCCCCTTAGGCTTAAGCGACCATGGCCTCCTGGACTACCCTCTTTCCATGGTATGCTCATTTGCTGCTACATCTAGGGCTAGTTTCAGCTCCTCTAGTTTATACCTACTTGCATTGAGGCACTACGAAAATCTTTTAATAATGTATTTTCCTCTCTACTTGCCTCCTTTGTTCTCTCAGGTATCAGGGATGATGATCTTGGCATGAATTCTCAACTTATGTGGCTTCGAGGAGATAATGGGGACCGCGGAATCCAATCTCTGAACTTTCCTGGCATTGGGGTCACACCATATATGCAGCCAAGGCTTGATGCCTCCATGATTGGCTTGCAAACAGACATGTACCAAGCTATGGCTGCTGCTGCACTTCAAGAGATGAGGGCAGTGGATCCTTCCAGACCGCTTCCTACATCCCTTCTGCAGTTCCAGCAAACCCAAAACCTACCTAGCAGGTCTACTGCCTTGATGCATCCCCATATGGTGCAAGAATCTCAATCTCAACAAGCCTTTCTCCAAAGTGTTCAGGAAAACCATCGTCAGTCACAGCCCCAGACTCAAACTCAGTCACACCTTCTTCAGCAGCAACTGCAGCATCAGAATTCTTTCAGTAACCAACAGCAGCTAGTTGATCATCAGCAGATTCCAAGTGCTGTCTCTGCCATGACTCAGTTTTCTTCTGCCTCTCAATCCCAGTCACCGTCTTTGCAAGTCGCCACCTCACTATGCCAGCAACAGAGTTTTTCTGATTCTAATGGGAACCCTGCAACCAGCACCATTTTATCTCCCTTGCACAGTCTCATGGGTTCATTTCCACAGGATGAACCATCCCACCTTCTCAACCTGCCTAGAACCAATCAATTAATATCATCTGGCGCATGGCCATCTAAGCGGGCTGCAATTGAACCTCTTCTTTCTTCTGGAGTTTCTCAATGTGTTCTGCCCCATGTGGAACAGTTGGGACCTCCCCAGACTACTATATCTCAGAATTCTATTTCGTTGCCGCCGTTTCCTGGGAGAGAGTGCTCAATAGACCAAGAAGGGAGCACTGATCCTCAAAGCCATCTTTTATTTGGTGTCAATATAGAGTCCTCATCTCTTCTAATGCAGAATGGGATGTCAAACCTTAGAGGAGTTGGCAGCGATAGTGACTCTACAACCATGCATTTTCCTCCAAATTACTTGAGTACTACAGGCACTGATTTTTCACTTAATCCAGCAGTTACGCCTTCCAGTTGCATTGATGAATCAGGTTTCCTGCAGTCTCCAGAAAATGTGGGCCATGGAAACCCACTGAACAATAATTTTGTTAAGGTAAGTTGCAGTGGTCTTTTTAAGTTTTGTCTCTTTGATATCTTTTGGTTTATTTAGTTTTGTGAGGAGTTTTTCAATTATAAGTGATCTGATAGTGGCCTTAAGCAGTCTGTCTTCATTATCGTCCTTTAAACAAACTCCATAATTATTTGCAGGTTTACAAGTCAGGGTCTTTCGGGAGGTCACTGGATATTACCAAGTTCAGCAGCTACCATGAGCTGCGCGGTGAGCTTGCTCATATGTTTGGCCTTGAAGGCGAGTTGGAGGACCCTGTGAGATCAGGCTGGCAGCTTGTATTTGTTGACCGGGAGAATGATGTTCTTCTCCTCGGGGATGACCCCTGGCCGTGAGTTCCCACTTCTATTACTATTTTTTGGTTGAAAACTTGGGCATATTCTCCTAGCTATGAATTGTAGGATGCTTGTCTTAAAATTGGTGATCTAGTCTGAACTTTGAAAGACTTAATACAAGAGTTTGTATTGCTATAAGTTGTGAAGAGTTAAGACTAAGGGTTGTAGAGAAAACTTTTTAGTATTTGTCTTTGTTTTATTATTCTGCTAAGAAAGAAAGACTTATTTCCGTGTTGCTTGGCATTTGCAAATACGACACTCCCCACAAGACCACAGTTAGCTTTCACGTTATCTAGGACTGTGTAGCCAATGACTTGCATCTACTTAGGCTCGATTGAAACATTGACCACTTGACAGTGAAACTTTCTGGCACATCATAAAAAACCCAAATTGTTTGTCTTTATTTTGGAATTTGCAATTTAATTCGGTTATTAGCTGTCTCTTGATTCATTGTTTTTATGCTGATACCAGGGAGTTTGTAAATAGTGTGTGGTGTATCAAAATACTCTCACCACATGAAGTGCAGCAAATGGGAAAACGAGGCCTAGACCTTCTAAAGTCAGTCCCAACTCAGAGGCTCTCAAACAATAGCTGTGACGACTATGGAAGCCGGCAGGACTCAAGAAATTTGAGTGGGATAACATCCGTGGGGTCACTCGAGTATTGAACTTCTTAACCGGTTAATATACCGTTCTCTCTTATGTAATATTTGCATCTCCTCCAACCCTTTTTAGAGTGGGAAGGGATGCCTAATACTTAGCTCAAAACCTTAGTTTATATATAAGCTAATACTGTAATTAAGTGATACATATATATTTTTTGTTATTTCCTTCTGTCGAAATACTACAATACATATATGTATCAGGTTATTAATGTTTGCGAAAATAGCCTTAACAAGCATATTGCAGTATGTTTCAGATAAAGTCTACATAATTTTGAGACGTGAAGTACTGGAAAATGTTATAGTTTACTTTGACCCTTTCTTGATTCTGACAGTACTTCTAAGACTTAAATGCCATGTGAGGGTCTATATTACCAGCTAGGCGTGGAAAGCAACTCTCTTTGCTTCCATTAATTTGACAGCCTTGTTGGGTTCGAAAGTTATGTGGAAGACAAACGTATGAAGCCCCACGTTTGCTTTCAATTACTCATCTTTTTTTCCTTTTTTTTTTCTTTGAATGTCCCTCTCTGATTGTATGTGAGCCGTGAAAAGTACCATGTCTGCATGTTTAAGTTTGCTTCATTTTGTTGTAACTTCTTCCTCATGTTCGTATCTACACATGATCCATCCACATGTGCATTCAAAAATCGAATATCATGACTACTTTTCGTAATGTTTTCTTTTTCTCCACAATTATTTGAGGACCCATGTGATGTCGGTATTGCATGTTGTCCTAGAGTGTTGTTTTTCTAAATTTTTTTTATTTTTATGCACATTGTTCTTACTTGAGTTAAAAGTCCCTTGCAAACTCTTTGCTTTCTCAAATCTTACAAATTGGGATGGAGTATCATTTCCAATTCTTTAATCACGTTGGGTGAGGAAGAGCAGAATAACTTGCGTGAAAAGCTATGCCCAGTCAATTATGATGTCAGGTCAAAAATTGTCATGCGTGATATATCGTGATTGACCGAAAATAACAAAACAGTGCTATTTCCGTTCTACGCAAGTGTTTCTCGAAAAAGAGAGGCAAAGTCATAGTTGAGCACTCTCTTTTTTTCAGTGCGGGACTGGACTGGATGGTCAGTGGTCACTGTGTAAAGGTAAAATAGATATGAAAGGTTTGGGCTTTTTGATGCATGTTGTGGGGTTGTCTGTGTGTAGTGTGCAGAGACGGGATTTCTTGAGGGATGGAATGGTGACAAAGGTAGGGCACACCATCAACAATAATGGGAGAGGACCAATAAAAGGTAGGTTGGTTGGCAATGTAGACAAGCCCCTACAATTCAAACTCACTTTATATTATGGGGCAGGGACTTTTTTCTTGATCTGACATTGTAATAATTTGTATGACTACTCTTTTTACATGACCCCATGCTCTGTCATCCACAGTATGACCAAATCAAAGTCCCCATCTTCTTCAACACAGACAAGATGAGCTCCACTTTTCTTGTGTCGACCTGAATTGAACCTCAGTCCAACTTGTGGAGGAAGAAATTAATACCAATACTTCTATGCACTATGATTTGAATATCTTTTATAGGAGTTTTTTTTTATCTCTTCTAATATTATGGTAATGCCAAGTTTTCATAGAGGCATGATCCTGATAGTTTCATGATCACAGGGAGACTGTTTGTTATTGGTGCCTAATTCATGATTATGGATACATTATTGTGTGACGGAAACACCACATGATAGTATGTCGATATGATGTTACAATACAAGTCTACCCAAATGACATAATATATACAATTATTAAAACAATATACTTGGTTAGGGTTCATATCTTAATTCATAACACTGCGTAAAGTACGCGCCAACGTGTTACTGTGAAACAAAATTTCCCTTTTATAATTTGTAGGGATTATCCTCTCATGGAATTGGGCATCCCTTGGTCCACATGGTGGTATGAACTGAAAGCCAATTTTTGCTCCTGCAAACATAAACAGAACTCACAAAAAGTAAGTTTCTGCCGTTAATACCAAATTTGTAATTTCCGATTCAAAATCAATAATGTAGGTGGGTTTTGTAGACCCACAGTTTATGCAGGGAAGTATTCTTAAATTTAGTTGAAAACATGTTTCAAAAAGTGAATGCTTACTGGATGTTTGGCATGTTTGCAGCATGCCTAGAGGTGTCTAGGTTATGTGGCCTGGCCTGGGCCATTGGGGGTGACAAATATAAAAAGAGGTCTTTCAAGTTAAGGTACCCAATTTAAAAAGAGCTCCAACACTAGGGGTGTGCACAAGCATGTGGAGTTTAATTAAATATTACACAAAGGTAAACCCTATGTCATATGAGGTGGGAATAATTATTGCATATAAAGTCGGATTAACAAGAATCAGAAGAAACAGTGTGAGAAAAAAGAAAGAGATGTGCATGAATGAATTTCAAGTGGAAATGGGCACCAAAGGGCTTAGGACTTGCAAGATCAAGAATACTTTTTTTATTTTTGGGCTGCCTTTCAATGCTCTTTATGTCCAGAGACTAACCCAATCTGATGGTGGTGGGCTGAACATGAGCTAAACTAACCTTGAAGAATTCAAAGCTACAAACACACTAGCCAATCTAGTGACAAAAACAATCATTCCCAGAAATGGTGATGATAAATTTAGGGCACTGTTGATATTGATAACCATTTCAATTTTAGTTTTTATTTTTTGTGTTAAGAGTATAGAGGAAAAAGAAGAAGAATGGAAGTGAGAATGAGAGTGAAGATGAGATTGAGAGAGAAGATGAAAGGGGAGGGATGAGAGGAAGGATGAAGGAGTGACAAATTGAAAACAAAAACTAAAAACTGAAATTCATTTGAAATTATTTTCACTTTTGTTCCTCCTCCCTCCCCTCTTCCCCTCTCATCCTCACTCCCATTCTCACTCTTATTTTCCTCTATACTCTAGCACAAAAA
Source organism: Prunus avium (assembly GCF_965620075.1). Taxonomy (NCBI): domain Eukaryota; kingdom Viridiplantae; phylum Streptophyta; class Magnoliopsida; order Rosales; family Rosaceae; genus Prunus; species Prunus avium. The sequence goes on from NC_142287.1 coordinate 32,783,983, forward strand.
ATTGAAATTGAAATAATTATCAAACGGGCTTAACTTCATGTTGGTTTCTCTCTCTCAACTCTTTGATCACTCTCCTGTTTCTCCTTTGTCTCCTCTTTCTCTTCGTATTAAAGAAAAAAACATATTTAACCGAATCCACATATCAAATTATAGGCTAAAATTTTCATTGCAAGTATTGTCATTCACTCAACTTATACTATTTATTATCTTCTCCCCAACACAAACCACCCCCCCCCCCCCCCCCCCAAAAAAAAAATCTCTGTCAGAAAGTAGGGAAGAGAGCTTAGAAGGCGTGCAAACAATGATGGAAGATATATGCATCTTTTGAAAAATTCACTTCATGTAACAAGTAACACACTGTGGTTGCTCTGTAGATACAAATTTGATTAGCATACACAACAGCACTCCTTGAAGCATGGTGTGTCCCGAACACATACAAGAGGTCACTTCCGTTGCATGAAAAAGCAATGTCTTCTGCTCTGTATGTTCTCTGGTTTATGACAACCAACCACAACAAATGTAATGAGATGATGGCATTCGTCCAGTCTGGCGGATGTATTCTGCTTGAGCCGCGGTTTTTTCTGCGTTTTGATTTTTCTTGGCTTCAGCTGCTGCTCGTTTCTCTTCGGATCTTTGCCTAGCTAATGCTATCTTCTTTACCATCTTGGATTGAGCTTGTGATCTCATTTGTTCAACTTGGGCCTAACAAGAGGTCCTCTTAAATTAGTTATGACATATAAAAGTTTCCATCTACACAACCCTCCATATTATAAAAACATATCTTTGGAAAGTATGAAACACAATTAACAGAGAGGTCAAGCAAGAATAATTTACAAGACTGTTCCAATCGCCGGATAAAGAATTAATAAGTGGAGCTCACTGCACCAGTTACATTACACAATTAAACAGGAACAATGGTAAAGGTTCCAGAGTTAAAGATAGAACAATTGTGCTGAGTAAAGATGCAATACCTCTATTCTCTGCATCTCTGCTTCTAGTTTTGCCTTCTGCTGAGATTCCCATGCTTGGATTTTGATTTCATCACGCTTATATCTGAGAAATATTAGCATTCTCTAGTTATGTTAGGATGGTAGAACATATGTACATGGTTTATACTTATAGTACAAAATCAAAACAGTTCTCTATTAGGAAGAAAAGGAAAAAGTGATCCAATCGAATTTCTCAAAGTATGTGGGTTATTGGGTTAAAGAAGAAACCTTGCAGTATGTCTAGATTTCTCAACTTCCTCCCATGCAGCTGCACGTTTTTCAAATTCAACCCGCTCAAGTTTCGCCATATCAATTTTTTCGGCAGCAGATTTTTTCTCCTGCTCATCTTTACTTGCCCATGCAGCAATGTTCATCTTACCAAGCTGAACACCTAGTTCTACAATCTCCCTCCTTGTCTTGAGCTTTAATTCTTCTTCTGACAATTGTTTCTTGTTGTTTTCAACTTGTGGTTGTGCTTCCCCATCAGTGGTAGGTGTGGGAGCTGGTGCACCACTTCGAGGAGTTGACGGGATTGAAGAAGTTGGACTGCGGAGCGGGGTTGTTGCCCCTTCAGGAGTAGCAGTCCTTGAAGGCTCTTGACTTGGGATAGGTGTCATTTCTGTTCCCATATCTCTCATTGAGACTGATCTTATGGCAGCAGTGCCTGCATAAACAGAAAAACAAAAGGTTAAATTCCTGTGTCTCTGCTTGCACATTGAACATGTTATTGTAAATTTCCCATGAATCCTTCACCCTGTAACTCTGCTAAAGAAAGACAAATCTTATATCAAATAACAAAGTAACAATGTGAAGTTATTAAAGCGAATGAAAGTGAACCTGTATTATTTTCGACAGTACTCTTCGAACAGGGAAAATTCCTGTGGCCCACTTCCATTAAATCTTTACTTTGTGAGGACGCATCAATCAAAGCATTCCCACAAGCTTGACCTGAACTCGATTGAGGCACAGAAGGAACAAAAGAGAATTTATCGAATCCAATATGTGATGCAGGCTGACAGAAATCGACCCGCTTTGTGTCTGCTACTCTTCCATTTAGCTTATAATCATAATTAGCAGACTCGGGAGCCACCCTCACCATATTTGTCACAGGCAACCGAATTGTTTGGTTTTGTAAAGCACTCTTTCTAGGAAAATTAGCTTGTACAATTTGCTTATTCATTATCCATTTCTCAGCATCATTCCACTTAGACGGCATAGTTCTTGAGAGTGCTCTTGAAATGTGCTTATGTACTGACTTCTCCCCTTTATGAAATTCAAAACTGGATGAACTAGCATTACTATCATAGTCAAGATTTTCATCTTCCATTACTCTCATGGGATGAATAGCACTCGAACTACCACTGTCACCCTTTGTACATTGTTGCAATCTAACACGAACGGCATCACCATTTTCTCGTGGCAATGACTCCTTCATTTGGCAAGAAGTTTGATCACTTTCTCTCAGGTCCAATGCCGGTTCACTAGACAAATTTGTAGACAGAACTTCTAAACTGGAAGATGCAACTGGACAGCATAACACTTAATGAGTAAACAGTTTAGACAACATACGCCTGAGAAATGCACATAAAACCTATTCAACAGATGCTCTAGGGTTCTGATGGCAAACAAAGTTAATTACTATCAAAACAAATAAGAAGAGAGACCGACCTTCCTCGTCTCCATTCATGGGGTCTAACAAGCTGTTTTTGAAAAACTCGGAATCATCAAGCTTGGAAGGAGAAGTTCTTGAGGAGTTACTGTTTGATCCATCCTTCTTTCTATGATGGTGAGGCCCCATGAGCTTCATCCTCAGCTTACTAGGGGAAATAATACCAGTCTGGAAAGGAAAAGAAAAAGGAGACAGAAAACATTATTACCCTTCAGCCCACTACTAAAAATAGATGGTAAAAGTTACAATCTTTGTGAAAGAATCAACTGATAAAGCAAACTCTATTAATCATATCACTTCATTCATTCTAAATCATCTCAATTTCGAACCAAACATCAAAATGGTATCATGATTTTGAGTTTTTCTTTTTCTTTCTAAAATCAACAATCTCTGAAAACAGTATAAAGGCCATAATCAAGTCTGATAAACATTTCACAATCTATTCTTCAAATCACCCTAATTCTTAATGTCAAGTTCTTTTCTGTTCCCGCTAGATTCATACTGTCAAGTTAAACCTCTCTGAACACAATAAACACAGGAAAAACAAAAACAAAAATATCTAATTAATAAATGATAGAAATAGAATTACCTACTAATTAAATATTTTAATGAAGAAGCAAAGGGGAAACCAAATTTAAGTAAGGACAGTGGAGGATGAAACCAGTCAAAATTCATGGTTTTTGTGTGCATTTTCTCATTTCCCCACCACCCCATTTTTAGAAACAACCACCACACCCAAAAAAAAATCATTCAGGAAAAAAAAAAAAAACAACCACCCCATAACCAAAGAGAAAACAGAACATGAAATAAAAAAGGGGAGCATGGGTCTTTGTTTTTCTTTCATGCACAAAAGTTAGCAACTAACCTGAACTTTGTGTATCCTCTCGTACTCCATTAGATCTCTCCCTAACTCTGTCTCTCTCTGTTTCTCTCTCTGCCTCTGTGTCTGTCTGTCTGTCTCTCTCTAAGAAGTTTCTTTTTTTCTCTACAATATTATCATATTGAGAGGAGTAACAAGAAGGAAAGCGAGACCTTTAAAATGGGTGGAAACATGAGTCTCAGTCTTCTCTCTCTCTCTCTCTCTCTCTCTCTCTCTCGCTGTGTGTATTTTGACTGTTTTTGTAGGCAGACAAAGACAGGCGAGTTTCACAGTTCCTTCTTATTAACTTGGATGATCTTTTGTTTAGTTGAGCTCCCCTGCAACACAAGCCGTGCTGTACTTATTTCTGATCTTGGCACGTCATCACTGGGACCCACGTATGGTGGGCCTCATATGACGTGGCAAAATCTGCAGCGGGTAACTTCCATTCTTTGCCGACCTCTTTAAATGGTGGTTAGCGGGCTTTTCCACCGGACCAAAACGAGTAATTGCCGATTTTGCCCTTTTTGTTTTTTTTACTCTCTAAAATAATTTAAATTTTTGTGTTCTATTTTTTCTTTGATTGTTTTTTACCAAGAGGACAAAGGTAAGCATGGAAATGATTAAAGGCAGAGAGGGTTTTGAACAGTGGCAATGATGAAAAGTAGAATTTCAATTTTCTCCACATAGTTACTGTGGAAAGCAAATGGGCCAGACTCAATCAATCACAAAAAATTACCATTATGTTTAGTGGCCAATCTAATCACCTAATTAGTGGCCCCCTAATTTTGCTTTAGTTTATCATAAATCAAGCTTTCCCTTAATGGATTATCACCTTGATATTTGGACTGATTGTCTATTTGAACTTTCGATGGTCCCCACCTTCCTCCCAATTATTCCACCTCTGAAGTTTGAACAAAACCAAATTATATTAATAATGCATTTGCAAATCAATTCTCCCAATTGCTCTGTTTCATTTCATGCGAAATTTGAAATTGGTTGATGAACCTAACCAAGGGCAGGCAGCCAATTAAACAAGTTGGTGATTTGAATCTAGAGGCAAATTGTGTAACTAAACTCAGTCTAAGTCAAAATAGTAAGTATGATTTTCTTTTAAAAAAGGGTGGAATCTTTGCAAGAACAAACTTACGTAATCGTAATAGACTATAGATTGTTTATAATCAAGTATTAAACTCATTACAAAAGATATTATTCAATTAAATAAAGACGACTACCACTAAACCAATTGCTAGATTATAAAACAATGGGTATCATCGGTTTTGCATAATGTGCTAAAAATCAATCACGGTTTATGTTATCCTAAACAAAATCACATAATTAAGTTAGGAACTAGTTACTTCTTACATTAATTTTCAGTAACCCTTTGGAAAGCTTCATGGGACACTCTACTAATATGGTGAAAGGTTACGTTTTTTCTTATTGAATGATCATGTGAACAATCTCTGCGCGTTGTCTTTTTCTTTAGCCCAAAAAGGATCTTAAGTTCATATTTGTGTGTGTTCTTCCCCTTGATATATACCAAATAAAAAAGGAAATTATCAATTAATAATCACGGGAATATATTTTGGATGGTTGTTTGTTGCTTCCTTCTTCTTCTTCCTCCTTCCATCAAGATCATGTGTGTATTTAGCAGAAGATTTTCTGCACATATGATGTGAGACTCTGCCACTTTTCTTAAAATCATATCATACATCATTAATATTATAGATAAATAAATAAATAAATAAATAAACTTGTATCTTTTATTTATAAATAAATACCTAATTGGTGGGAAATAAAAAAAGAAATGGCTCCCCCCATAACAGCGGCATAATACCAGTGGACATAGTTGATATAAAAAGAAATGAAAGAAGAAGAATGCCAAAGGGCGATTAGTTGAAGAGATGTGATTGGAGGAACATGAAAAATGAATTTGTGTAAGAAAAAGAATGAACATTATTCCTGAGGGTGAAGGTGAGGTCAGCAGTCAAAGTGTCAAAGATACTTTTGGCAAACACATGCTCCAGTCTAATGCAGACTCATTTTTATATATTAATGTGAATGTGAGTGATTGCGCATTGAATAGTGTCCAGTCGGAGTCAGATGGGTCATTGCATTGGGGGTTGTCTTGTGGGGTTCAGAATTCTATAAGCTTGTCTTATAAATTAATGGTGATAATGACTACCCTTTATTTTGCCTTCACCCTCCTAAGAGCATCTCCAACCGATATGTCAAAAGTGCCACATAGATATTTAACGGCTAGAAATAACATCTCACATCACTCCAACCAAATTGTCAAAGCTGATGTGGAATGAAGGTTGGAGGTTCAGCTGTTATTTTTGACAGCCCAAAAGCAAGATGTCAAATGAATATTTTATTATTTTTTAAAGACAACTGGCTGTAACTTTCATTTATTATTTTCCTTTCTTATTTTTTTTCCTTTTTCCTCTTTCCAATTTATTTCCTACGATGAACAATTGTTTTTAAACACACAACCATTTCCTCCTATCGTACATGTAATTTTTGTTTATCACCTCCTTCGTTTCATTTTCTTCAAAAAGCTATATATATATATATATACATAAATAAAAGAACTTGTGCTCAAACACAGTTCTTCTTTTATACCAAAAAAAATTCTTTTCCTTTACAGACTACAGTGAATTGTGAAGAACCCCAACATGTCTCATCATTTTTCCAATTCATCTTCTGATTCGACAGATGAGCATTTTTGGAATCTTGTTGATTCAGAGTCTGATGAAGAACTAGAAATGTTGGAAGTGGTTCCTTTGCAAAAGGAACAAGAGAATTAGTCTCACAGTATTATGTTATTTCAAGTTTTAGTTGCATATGTATTGTTTTAAATTTTAGTTTATTAAATCAGAAGTGTATTTGGTTTTAATTTGGACTCTGAGAAAACGTTGGTCCATATCCATTTGTTTGTTCTTGTTGTGATCAGATCATTGCTCTATCATATACAACATTAAGAGTTTGTTTCATTTACGTTTGATTAGTCTCGACTCATCTCAGTCCATATTAAAATCTAATTTCTTTAAAAAAACAATATAATACAAAACAAAACAAATTATAAAATATTACCGTTGCATATCACTTTGAATCGTTTCATTTATGCTTGCACAAGTGAACTAATTTGTTGCTATTTTTATTTTCTTTCAAGGTCATGCATGCATTGTTTCAATACAGATGCATTGTTTATTTTCTTTTCTTTTTAATTAAAAATATAAAAATTATATTCTAAGAAGTAGTAAATAAATCAACATTGAAATGTAATAAAATAATAATTTAATTTGACATATCGGGTGGAGTGTAAAACTATATAAGATGTCAAATTGCCACATCAGCCATCAAATTTAAATTTGATGTTTGGTATTTGACATCTCCCTTGGAGATGCTCTAAAGGAGCGAGCGAGACTTTCATGTAATGGGAATATCGCTTTTTGCTATCTCAGTTAATAGCGCAATGATATCACCGGAAAAAGTAAAATAGTGTTATTCCCGTTACAAGAAAGTTTTTTCCTACCCTTAAACCCTATTCCTTGGGCCATTAATTTACCTAATTCTTGACTTTACCTACACATACATAACAAATCACTTAAAAGAGACTGGTTTGAAACCCTCCTCTGATCGATTAGAGTAATTTCTACAATTGCTTGTATACAAAAATATTTAAACAACATATTTATTAACTAAAAAATTATACTAATATCTATGTAAATAGGACTTCGAATCCCAACACTCTTGGTTTTCCCCCTCACTATATATAACCCTACTACTCCATCAACAAAATACATTAACATTATCCCCTAGGAGGCAAAGTAAGGGGGTCCCCCCCCATCTTTTGTTTTTGTTTCTATAATCCTTGTGGTCCTACACTTACGATTCTTCAATTTATTAAGAAAAGAATTTGAGCCCCAAAAACATTCTTCAAGCAGAACTTGAAATGTGGATGTGTGAATTTACATTTGCAATGGATCCATTGGATTGTGACTTGTAGCCCTACTCATCACATGCTGTGTTTTCCTTGTCAAATGGTCCAAATGCATAATCAATCCATGGATGAAATGTGAGCACTTGGCTCTTCCAAATGTTTGAAAAATTGACTGAAATGTTGCTTCATTAGCCTACTTCTCTGACCACATTCTCCACATGGCAGAGATAAGAGAAGTCGGCTAACCACCCCGTTTTGCTCTTTTTTTCTTGTGTTCATCATGTTTGTTTACGCCTCATTCGTTGGGTGGCAAATCATGGGAGTATTTGTGCTTTTAATATTTCATTAAAACGTGTTTACCTTCAACTCTTTTTTTATATATTTATATATATTTTTATTTGTAGTAATATGTACATGTATTTTCTTATGTTGATTGTTTATGATTTCCCTTCTTATGATATGTGATGCTTATATTGGATGAGATTCTCTAAAATTTACATGAATTGTGATTGTTGATGCATCGTGAGTTTTATAATTTTCATAATACACAAACAGCTGACAATCACTCATGCACGTATAGATAATTATCACTTCAATTTACACTCAAACGGATGACGGATTGTAGGATCATAGGGTGAACCCACAATTAGGCCTAGGAAACACAACTCGCTATCAATGCACTGATGAGAGGTTTTGTTCTGTAAAAGCTTAGGATCAATGGTATAGGTAGAGGACCTAGCAAAAGTAAATTATATTCCATATTGTATAGGCAAAAAGACTGAAGTAGTAGTCAATTTTAAATTGTGCCCTAGTTTCCTTTCCTTTAGTCACATAATTCAAACTTTTACCAACTTTTGGCTGTAGAACTTGTAGACCAGGGTAAAGACCTAGCAAAAGCACCCACATGGCTGTCCACGGAAAACTACATCAGCATCAATACTTGCACATATTGCGGCATCAAAAGAGATTTAAATACAACAAAAAGAAGAACAAACTAGGCAGAGGGAGAGGGAGTGTGTTAGGCCTTTTGGGGCAGAGGATACTAAGTTTGTTTTGACCCTATATGAAATGAATCAAAAGGGCACAATGACCTTTTGCCTTTCTGATTTATGGGTCCCTTAAGCTTGCCGCTTTGCCTCTAATCTTTGAAATTTTTAATAGCTTTTGTTTTCATGTGAAGCACTTTTTTTAAAAGCTAATTCTTATTCGATCCCCTTATTATTATTTTTTTTTTCCCTCAACACAAGGATAAGGTTGGTTTAGCTTTGATTTTCAGTCATTAGTTTATGGTTTACAACTTGTTTTAAGGAACTTAAAGTTGGATGCATTTCATTGCAGGCCATTAGTTTCTTAAAGAGAGATAGAGATAGAGATAGAGATAGAGAAAGCAAAGGGATATATACCTAACAAAGGTGATTTGTCTTGGAAAGTTTGACAATTTGTTTGGTTATAATTTTCTTCGAGAGATTTTAAGCCAATAGGGTCATAAAATCATTGAAAAGTCATGCAATATTGGCCTGCACTTTTGACTATCCCAAACTGTAAGGGGCATCAAATGTTAAAATATGACACAAGCAATATGCATGCCGGCATCAAACCAAGCTTTAGTTTAGTGGATGCCTTTAGATTGGCTGGCTAGCTACCCACTACTTAATTGGGTCCTTAAAACAATTTCCATATTGATGTCGAATTGTCTGCAAAACAATGCAGAATTTGCTGGCAAATTTTTTGTTTTTTGTTTTTTTTTCATACCGGCGATATTAGAGAGGAGGGTTCGAACACAAGGCCAAAGTTTTCCCTTGTTTATATTCTAATCTTAACGAATCAATGCATTCACAAACTTTGTCATATTTTTATTACTTGCCTTGCAAGTTAAAGAAAAAAGATTTTGTAACAATGGTATATATTATTTATAAATATGGGAGATTCACTATTATACCCAATATAGGAGCCCGAATTATAAAAATACCCTATATGAAATAGACTTTAGAAACACACACAAAGTCCATTTACAACATAACAAAAAGGCTTTTAACTTCTTTTAAATTACAAAACTGCCATTGATTTCTTAAAACAAACCCAACCCCAAAACCTCATCATAAAAAAACCCAAAACACTCAATAAGGCATCAAAGTAATTTAATAATCAAAATTAAATTCAATAGGCCAGTTGTCATTTTTTGGGTTTGTTTATAGAAATTAAATGGTGTAGGGTTTGTCTATATTATTAGTGCTAAGAATGGGTATATGACTAAATATCTTTATAAATAAATATCGATGGGTTTACAAAAAAACTATGATATGATCAGTGGCCAGCTAGTACTCAAATTAATTAATTAAGTACGATCATAATATGGAAGTGCTTTGCATGAGCTGCCCTTCTTCTTTGCTTTCTCCTCCAGCTGTTTGTTCCAACATTTGATGAGGAGGATAGAAGAACTGAAACTTGAGATCATTGTCACCACTAACATACACCACTCGAAAGATGTCGTACTTCATCTCAATTGACACGCTTTCGAGATAGGGCAGCATTGCTTTTCTCTGGTCTGAATTTAGAATCCATGAGTAACAATGTTGCAGAGACTTCCACACAAAAAGAGAAGCAATTCTTGGCTTGGTTTGGCATTTCAAGCAAACACCGGCAGCCACGCCTTCCATCTTCTGGAAACCGGACTTGAACATCGCTAAGCATGCGTAAGAGACGTTTTTCATGTTGCCGCCATTGACAACCGCTGTGCTCATTGACACTGTGTCGCCTCTGCAAAATTTTGCAGCACAAGACCCGTCTCTTGATTCTCCGGCGTACGCGTCAAAGAAGGAGTGTTCGAGTAAGATAGCCATGCCCGACATGGTCGTTAACATTGAGAGCTGAATGGGAAGAAAAATCACTGGCTATGAGAAACATGGGGGAAAAAAGTTATTTGCAATGAATGGTTTTGATGACTTTCAAAATTGTGACATGATCAAAAGCGTTTCGTAGCTTGTTGGATTTCAACAACGCACTCGTTGGCAATCCAGCAGGCATGAAGAAATGTGCACACAAATGCACACACATTACTTTATATGCATATTAAGAGGGAACAATTTTATAGAGGAATGCAAGATAGAAGCACTAAAATCCTAACCCTAATTTCTGGCTATTAGATATTTTAAACTTTGTTCTTGATGGAACTGACTTTGGATTAATTCCTCAAGTTCAATTAGTAAGTCCAAGTTTAATAAAACAAGTTTTTGGAGTAAAATCCATTGATTGCTTAGTTGGTTTGCTCCATCTCCAAGTAATATGCATATGTCAAGATTAAAACGACACCGTAATGGCATACACATATGACACATCATACATATACATGGAGCAGAGCAAGCAAGCTACCTTTTTTGTCTTGAAAAAAAAGAAAAAAAAAAGAACTGGAAAAGAATTTATAAGAGCAAGATATGAGTAGCTAGTAACTGGACTTACAAGGCTTGCAGTCAATGAGTCCTTGTTTTCACAAGATCTCTTCAGCCATGCTCCAAACCATATGATCTGAATATCAAGGGGAAACCAACCAGATTAGTTTCAAATTATTGAGATGAAATTAATTTTAAAAAAATTGTTTTAAACATACCATATTTCCATGGATGCTCTGCAAGATGGAGCTTTGTACACAGCCAAGAGACTCAGTGCACAAAGAGAATTGTTTGAGGGCATTAAGAAGGTCATCAACCAGCACAACAGTTGGTCTGAACACAAAGATACTTATGTCCAAATTCCTGTTGTTGAAAGGCACAAAGCATGCCATAAATTAATCTCTCTCTTTTTTTTTTTCTCCTCTAACTTTCTCTGTGTGTATGTGTGTTTGGTTGGCAAGAAAATAATCAAAAGCAGAAAACTAGAAACTTCGACGAGAAAGTGTGGGAAAGTTACGGGCCTTATTAAGTAAAGGGTGGTTGGAAAGCTTGAAAAATGAAACTTGATCGACGGGTCATTGCAGTTTGCCTGGTCTTCTTCTTTTGGCTTGTGTTGAAGCAGTGAAAGGGAGACATCAAAGAAAACAAAATATAAAAGACTTGGAATTTGGTCTTGTGCATGCTTTGACTCTTTCTAGATGGGTGGAGTTGTTGAATTTACGTTCTAAATTTAACTATAAAAACATTAAAAAATGCATGGAATATGTTTTCGAATTCTCTTTTTATATCAAGTATTATTGAGAAATATAATTAGAAATGGGTGTTGTCGGGTCAAGACTTTCCAGGACCTTGTAGTTGGAAAAACTAGTGAGCTGCTTATGTTCTTTGACCAATATTTTTTATGGATACAAGCAAGCGATATTATATTTTAAGAAACTTAATAAAACCTATATTTCATGAAATTTTTTAAATTAATGTTCTTTAACATATTACACACAGGTGGCACGTTCTGATTGGACAATGAAAATGAGTCATGATGGCAATGTCAGCACTGAAATCCGAAGAAATTTGATTACTTCGAGAATTTTGGCAGTCACAAAAACAATGGGTTTGACTGGTCAACCAGAAGGATGCCTTCTAAAAAGGGACAAGTCTCTGTCTAATCTCTCTACCGTCCCAGAGATTCCTGAAATTTCGTCATCAAAGCGCCATGCTTCCACAGCTCCAACGAAGTCTACTTCGCATGGCATGTTTTGGCTTTTACTCATGGGCATAGAATGGCCATATAATGATGGTTAATAGAAGCTTTTGCCTAAAACATAATTATAATTTGGCTCAAGCTTCGAAACCTTATACTAATAGTGTTCAATTATTGTTCCTCGTGAGGCTTACCAAATCCGTTTATCAAATTTATACACCGCAATTATCACATCATTCAAATTATTACCAATTAGCTCTTAATTTACCAATTAGCTCTTAATTTAGTGCGACGTTTTATTCCATCGATGAAAGATGTCATACATTCAAATTCCTCTCCCTCCATTGTTGTTACAAAGAAGAAGTAACTACAGAATTCCAGGGATTGAACACTTAACTGAGTGGAAAAAAAAGAAAAGAAATATTTAATGCAAGTGTTTCCAAGAGCTCCACTTGCTCTAACATAGCTTTAAATTTTGAGGTGCCTCCAAATTTATATCCATTCTCTTCAATAACTATGATTCATCAATCACCGGGTAAGAAAATTACAATGCTCACCATCATAATTCTAGTGTTTCGAGCATAAATTTCCTAATCCTTGTAAAATTATTTTACCTCTTCAGTCACTGCAACGATAAGGTGAGCTTCAAGAATATTGCATCTGCTTCCTCCCATCAACATGGGATGGAAACTGTATATAGTACATAATATATATCATTTTAAAACACACCTACATTAACCTGCATGTATAACATCGAAAAACATGAGCAGTTTTGTTTATCTTACAACTCTATTGATATTTGCAAAGATAACACGAGACACAAATATTATTTTAATTCATTAGTTCAAACGACTTTAATGCTGTTCAATTCGAATCCCACTGTTATGACTTCTCATTTCACATCACTTCAAAACTCAAAGATGCATGTGGTCTCAGTTGGAGGGAGGTTGAGGAAAGGATTCAACGAGGAACATCACTCCATCGATGAAAATGGATGTACAATTTTGCTAGGTTAAGAGGGAGCAGATATACAGAAAGGAGAACAGAAAAGAAAGAACAAAATAAAGGAAACAAATGAAACGAAATTGTCATATTATATGCTTTAAATAAGTTATAATGAGAACCAGATGTTTCATTGTCCATTTAATTAAGTTCTCAGTATTCTTTGCAGTTCAAATTTGTACTTGCATTAATACCAAAATTCACAAATTGCCCGACTAATTGAAAGAGTTCTAAGAATGAAAGCAAACCTTATCAAAGGTCTATGGGGATTCTCAAACCATCATGCGCAAGCTGCACTGGTATCCCTTCCCTATATTCAAACAACAGAAATGCTGAAAGCATAAGTTTCTTAAGTCGTGATATTTCTCACCTATACAGAAAGTGCATTACAAAAGTAGTACCATTGTTCAATTTAGTCCTAACTCTAAACTAAAGCTAGAAGATCAATGCCACAGAACACTGGGACCGCTATCCAATTGAATAAAGGAAAGTGATCATAATTCTTACTTCTCAGACCATTCTGTAAGAAATTTATTGTCCTTGTGATGATCAAATTGATGAGTCATTCCAATTAACAAGGCTTGTTTTGGACAAATCCTCTTCACAGCTTCAAGAGTCTGCAAACATTACAGTTCACAAACATGAACATTTGGCTATAAGAAATGCAGATGTTTTTTAGTGCAAAAAACAAACCTGCGGGAGGCAAAGGTGAACATTATGGGATCCAGTCTGCAATGAAACAAAAGGCAAAGCAGATTATGAAGAATATGCCTTGAGAATAATAGGAAATGCAAGACGAGCTAAGCTCCAAAAATGAAAGGACGAACATGAGTTAGCAGAGTTTGAAATCACAATTTCCGCTAACATGCATGAATGCAGATTGATGTGTGAATAAAAATATACAATTATATTTTAGAATGACACTGTACGAAATTACCTAAAAGGTCAACATAAATGGAAAAACATCAATTGGGGGATGCCATGGCAGGATCCTTGACTTAGGGGCTGCCCAAATAGAGAAAGCAAGATGGTGGGGTTGGTGGCGGAAGGAGTGAGTGGATGAAAAGCAGGAGAGTTGCAATGGATAAGTAACAGAGTGAAATGAAAGATATAGTTTTCCCAATAAAATTTCCAAAAGAGAATGTAGAACTGACTGACAAAAAAAAAATCTGACTAGAACCAAGCACTGTGAGTTTGTGCACATGTGTCTATGCTTGTGCTCAGGAGAGTTGCGATGGATAAGTAACAGAATGAAATGAAAGATATAGTTTTCCCTATAAAATTTCCAAAAGAGAATGTAGAACTGACTGACAAAAAAAAAAATCTGACTAGAACCAAGCACTGTGAGTTTGTGCACATGTGTCTATGCTTGCGCTTGTACATTTGCATCTGTTGAGAGACATTATTTTACTTGCATGGCATGCATATTATCCCAAATGCAATCTCCATGCCTACAAGGGTCAGTATAACTGTACAAATGACGGTGTGTGAAAACAGACTTTCTACTGACCTTGTATAGAGTGTCCAAGATAAGAAGATCCAACTGCCCAGCTCCATCTTTTGAAATAACTGCAAAATTAGGCCAGAATATAAATTCAAATGTATGTTTTTTTTTTCTTCAAATAAACACAGAGAATGCCGTGAAAATGACAGAGCACATCAATATTTACACGTGAGAAAAACAATGGTGAACTACATAGGGTGTTCACACCACGAGATGTTTTGGGAAGACCTTTTATGTCAAAAACTGATTGTCCCTACTACAGGCTGAGAAAGTTTCTACGAAATGCTTCTCCATAAGGAACAATCCCCGTAGCCAATGAACTGATTCACTTAATAAAACATTTTTATTATTAAAGGTGATAGATATACCTGTCATCATTATCTCTGCATAAATTAATGGATTCATCGCAAAAGTACAAACTAAAATGGAAGGGATAAAATGACCCAGAATATTCATACTCTCCTTTGTAAAGGGTTTCTCCCAGTGCTTTATTGGTGAAGTTGGGAGTAGAAAGGGCAAAACCAACTCAGATAATAGGACGATGTTCTAAGGGATCCTAAACATCTTATCTTCAAATACTCTAACAGAGTTCAGATTTCTCTTAATCATGATTGAGATGATTAAGGGTACATAACTAATTAAGGTATAAACTTCGATGTGCACTGATAGTATAAGGAATATCCCTAAAGTACAAGGAACTAATCAACACTCACCATGTTCTGTGCTTGCAGGAAAGCGAGAAACATCAGATATGTAAGCTATTCTACATCTTTCACCAAACAGAAAACCCAAACAGACATAATCTTCCCCGTGCATCACCTACATTTGAGGAATAGCAATAAGAAACTAGAAGATAAACAAGGAATAGGATATTCATGTCTGACTATAAAGGGTTTGGCGAGAATAACTGGCAAAGGAATAAATTGTAGGCCAGATGCAACAAACGATGTTTCACAGTTCTCCTCAATTATCCTCCAGTCAAGCTGTGCTACTCGTCTCAGTTCTTTTCCTTCCTCAACTTTTTTCTTCACCAAGTAAGAAAATTTCTCTGAAATGCTATTCAAGGTACAACAAGCATAATAAGGTGAACTGCAATTTAGACATAAAAACTGAATGACAAAAAAAAAAAATCAGATAAAATGCCTAGAGTAGTCTTCTCATGAGTAACATCTAAAATTTTCATTTTATGATGTGAATCCTAAGTTTTGAGTCTGCATTCATGTAAGCAGACTAAGGCTCATGTTGCCATGACCAATCTATAATGGTGGAAAATTTTACATTCATACATCCAAAAAAATTGGTTCTAGGAACTATTTCCATGAAAACAGATGGAGCAACAAGATACCAAGAGCACATCAAAGAATCATATGGTCATAAGTATCACAATTATATCTAAATAAAACAAAAAAGCAAACGGAGTTGACGTTGGTCAAAACGATTGAACAGAACAATATCCAAGTTCACCCAAAGTACCTCTCCAGTGCATACTGAGTTAGGTAGATGGGAGTAGGGTCAATGTCATTTGTGGGACTAAATGGTTGAACGGCACGTATATCATCCAGACCAAGAACTGCATCAGCGTGTTCATGAGTCAAAATAATCTGCAGTTGATACAAAAATTAGTTCTTATACAGTCCCAGCATTAACAAGCTTTCAAATACAAAACGAAACGTATGATGTTGATAAAAAAGTGGGAACTCTTTTACAACTATCCAATCCATAAAATAAACATGCATTCGTCAAAAACATTGAAGCCCAAACGTTCTGAAAATAATAACTAGCCATACACGCGAGAGACAAAAATGTGCATAAAGAAAACTCACAGAATCAATTCTAGGAATCTTATAGCGAGTGAACCATCGAATCACTTGCTCCCTGAACGTCTTTCCAACATCAATCAATATATAACTGTGCTTTCCATCACTTGAGCAATAATCAATCAAAAGCGATGTATTGCACCTGCAAACACAAATCACTCAAATGTTCATTTTCCTCAACATTCTCGGCAAACAAACAAGTACACAATGACAGATCTGAACTTCAATTACCGGTAATTAGGGTTTTGGTCCGGGGGGATGGTGAGCGCCTGAGGGCATACGTCGCAGGGATTGGAGGGCTGGATCAGGCACATTGCGTTGGGGACGGCGCTCGAGCACCCAGTCCCGAGGAAGATCAGCGCCGATCGACCGCCATTGTGGTCCTCGGCCGCCATTGGAGAGTCTAAGTCGGAAGAAGAGGGTTTCAGTTTTTCAGAGAGAGAGGAGAGAGGTGGCGCAAAGGAAGGGGAATATTTGGTCTGCACATGCCCGGGAAATGTAACGGTTTTATCGGTTGGGCATCTATCTACCTGGCGTAGAATTATTAGCTTTTAGGCATAGGGACGGATCGGTTCAGAATTTTAAAGGGCTCTCTGTTAACCAAACCAAAAATTTCAGTAGACTATTTTCTCTTCCGTTAATCAAACTAAAGACTTCGATTGACTTTGGATCGGTTAACTTAATATTCGGTTCGGATTGATTCGGTACGCCAATAGTACCGTGATAAAAACATACTAATAAAAATACAATTTATAATACTTTCACCTAACATAAGTTCTTGAACAAATACACCAAATTATCCTTGTAAAATATAAAAATCCAATAGTCTAATTAATCTAAGTACGAAATCAAATAACTTAGTCAATATATCATTTATTATGTACTCAAGATGTACTGAAAGCCACTTGCTCTTTCATTTGGGAATCTACTTCTACACTATTAAACAGATTATAAAAATAGAAAAGGGAACACAAATGAATGCAAAAGATCATGCGTCTTGAGCCACTACAATTAGAGTGTTCTTATGTAACCGATTTTGACATTTGGTACATGTTGGGTTCTTTAGTTTTTAATGTTGAATCCAATCATATAAAGAATATAAAATTTGGATTAACAGTTGGAAAGCTACAAGTCAAAAATGGGACAAAGGTCGAAATTGGAAAACAAAGGAAGTTCATAAATTCTTCTCTGAACTAAAAGTGCTACAGTACCGGGTGATAAAGAAGCGATACAATGGTGATAAAGTAGTGATACAAAGGTGATACATGAGTGATACAAAATGCTGATTGTGTTTACCTTTGATTTCTTATTTTGTATTTAAATAATAAAATAAGTATAAATATTGGATCAGTACAGGTTTCAATCGAATTAGGGATATTGTTACTCGTTAACTAAACCAAACATTTCAGTACGAATCGGATTAGAATAATTAAAATTAAAAAATAATTATTTAACTAAACCGTCCATACGGTACGATCAATATACGGATAATTTGGATGAGATGCCCACCCCTAATTGGCAGAACTTGACTGAAGAATCTTATTAAGCTTTAATAAATAAATAGGCTTTCTAATTTCTACGTTTTTCCATTTTTGTTCTTAATTTTCTGCTAATGATTGTTCTTCATGCTCTCAAATTATTCCTTACAATTCAAAATTTCGCACTGAACTTTACTTCATGTCCTATTTTACCATTTCCCGTCTACTCTATTTACAAAATCGTTAAGTTGATGACGTAATAAATTAAAGAATTTGAGTTAAGTGCGAAGATTTGAGTTGCAAATAATAAATTGAGACCGATATTCGAGCCCATTGAAAAACAGTAATCAAGCCTATAAAAAAATAGGGACCATAATCAAGAGGAAAAAAAAAAAAGGCCCGAAAGAACATGGCTGACATTGTTGTGGACCGGCTTGGCTTGGGACTGTTATGCATCGCGAGCCCGCGCCTTTTTATACTTTCAGCCCGTAACGTATGAATACGTCGTCGTTTCGTACCTGCTCGCCGTTTTCCTGTTTCATTTCTTTTCTCCTCTTCTTCACAGTTCCTACCTAGTTCGTACAAACATTTTCTAGTCACATTCGCTGGTGGAATTGTTCATCTCAGATTGGTTTTCTTTATTCATCTTTTGTTTGGAATAGTAACTGCAATGTTCTTTGGTCGTAGTTGTTACCTTAGAATCGGAAAAGCAATTGCCTTTGAACCCACCAGCCATCTTTTTGAGCACCCATTAACCTGTGTGGAGCTTGCTGCATTTTTCTCATCATTTTCTTCAACAAGCTCTGACCCCAGTTCTGATTTTGACTCTAAAATCAAAGCTCGTTCTGTTGAAAGTGATGATTTTGATGCTACCAGTAATGGGTATGATGGAGTTGGGAAATTGGGTGCTCCAGATTTGGGGGACTGGAGTTTCTTAGGAAGTACGAAGAATGATTGCGAAGATGATCAAAGCTCTAAATTTGATATCTTTGATGACATTGAAGAGCCTGATGGTGAAGAAGAAAAGGATAGTGATGACGACGACGACGATTTAATGGTGTTGGGTTCGTCGAATAGGGTTAATGAACAAAAGGAAAATTTTGTTAGAGTTGAAGGAGATGAAGATGAGTTTAGGCACCCATTGGTGAGAGAGGTTTGCAGGTTACTTGAGCTTAGGTCAGGCTGGAACCCAAAGCTTGAAGGACAATTAAGGAACTTGTTAAGAAGCCTGAAGGCAAGGCAAGTTTGTGCTGTGTTGAGGTCTCAGGCTGATGAGAGAGTTGCTCTGGAATTTTTCTATTGGGCTGATAGGCAGTGGAGGTATAAACATTACCCAGTTGTGTACCATGCAATGCTTGAGGTGCTTAGCAAGACTAAGTTGTGCCAAGGGGCTAAGAGGGTTCTTCGGCTCATGGCCCGCAGGGGAATTGAGCGTAGCCCTGAAGCTTTTGGCTATGTGATGGTTTCGTATAGCCGGGCCAGCAAGTTGAGGCATGCCATGCGTGTGTTGACGTTGATGCAGAAAGCTGGGGTTGAGCTTAATGTGTCAATATGTAACACTGCAATTCACGCATTGGTGATGGGGAATAAGTTGGAGAAGGCGTTGAGGGTCTTGGAAAGGATGCAACTTGTTGGAATTGCACCAAATGTTGTCACTTATAATTGTTTGATAAAGGGGTATTGTGAGGTGCATCGTGTTGAAGATGCATTGGAGCTGATTGATGAAATGCCAAGCAGAGGGTGCCCTCCGGATAAAGTTAGTTACTATACTGTGATGGGTTTCCTTTGTAAGGAGAAGAGGGTCAAAGAAGTGAGGGAATTGGTTGAGAAGATGACCAAGGATGGTGGATTATTACCAGACCAGGTTACTTATAATAATCTTGTCCATATGCTTTCTAAGCATGGTTATGGAGATGAGGCTGTTGAGTTTTTAAGGGAAGCTGAAGAGAAGGGATTTCGGTTCGATAAGGTTGGGTATAGTGCAATAGTACATTCGTTCTGTAAGGATGGTAGGATTGACATGGCAAAAGAAATTGTGAATGAAATGTTCTCAAAAGGTTGCACACCAGATGTTGTAACATATACTGCTGTTCTCAATGGGTATTGCCGGCTTGGGAAGGTGGATCAAGCTAAAAAGATGCTTCAGCACATGTACAAGCATGGTTGCAAGCCAAATACCGTATCATATACGGCCTTATTAAACGGGCTTTGTCGTAGTCAGAACTCATTAGAGGCAAGAGAGATGATGAACATGAGCGAGGAAGAATGGTGGACACCAAATGCCATCACTTATAGTGTGCTGATGCATGGACTCCGTAGGGAAGGGAAACTGGTTGAGGCCTGTTATATGGTCAGAGAAATGGTTAATAAGGGTTTTCTCCCTAACCCAGTTGAAATTAATTTACTAATTCAGTCTCTCTGCCGAGAAGGGAAGATAAATGAGGCTAAACGTTTCATGGAGGAGTGTCTAAACAAGGGGTGTGCTGTTAATGTTGTCAATTTTACAACTGTTATTCATGGATATTGTCAAAAGGATGACTTGGAAACTGCTTTGTCATTGCTTGATGACATGTATCTCAGCAACAAACATCCAGACGCAATCACTTATACGACAGTGATCAATGCGTTGGGAAAGAAAGGTAGAATACAAGAGGCAACCAAACTTATGATTGAGATGCTGGGTAAGGGATTGGATCCTACTCCAGTCACATACAGGACAGTCATCCACTGGTATTGTCAAACGGGTAGGGTGGACGATTTAGTAAAATTATTGGAGAAGATGTTCTTAAGGCAAAATTGCAAAACAGCATATAATCAAGTGATTGAGAAGCTTTGTAGTTTTGGGAAGCTTGAGGAGGCTGATAAACTACTGGGTAAGGTGTTGAGAACAGCTTCAAGAGTTGATGCTAAGACATGCCATGTTCTTATGGATAGTTATTTGAGAAAAGGGACTCCTCTATCAGCATACAAAGTGGCTTCTCGAATGTTCAATCGGAATCTGATTCCTGATTTGAAGTTATGTGAGAAGGTGACCAAGAGACTGATGTCAGAAGGAAACTCCAAAGAGGCAGACAACCTTATGTTACGGTTTGTTGAGC
This sequence comes from Prunus avium, assembly GCF_965620075.1. Taxonomy (NCBI): domain Eukaryota; kingdom Viridiplantae; phylum Streptophyta; class Magnoliopsida; order Rosales; family Rosaceae; genus Prunus; species Prunus avium. Next base: position 32,804,929 of record NC_142287.1, read on the forward strand.
GTGGATGCCTATCACACCAACATCAGGAACATTTGCAAAGCTAACAAGAACTGTTCTGAGCTCAGACTGCAAAGAGTATCATTTTTCTCCACTCAGCATTCTCTGCTGTTGAGATTCTGTCTTCCAGGGCTTTAATATGGTAAGGCCTTATTCTTCTTTATTGATTTCCCCTTTATATTTTTTCTTTGTGTTTTCCTAGCTTTCTGCTCTATTCGGAGAATGTATTTATCTGTTAGTTGTAGATTCAGAAAATGCACATCTGATAGATTTGGTATTTGTCTACAGATGAGGAGGTAACATTTACAACGTCGGATCTTCACCTGAATATTTGTTTAGACGGGAACATTTACCTAGTAAGATTTCTTCAGTTTCTATAAAGTTTCCTTTAAATAAAGAAATTTCATTTTGTAAGCATATGGTAGAAAGTGGTTCAAATCCAGGCAAAGGTGGATTAGGGGTTTAAGGACATGATAGTTCTTCTCTACCCTGTGTTGTGTGTAGTCCAGCTATTCGACCCAAAAGGAAAATGTAAATGATTTCTTTACAGAAAACAACAGAAGAAAAAACCGGAAAAAAGAGTGATGTTAAAGAACAAGTGATAGAGACTAAGGGCTCAGATAGGGAATCATGTACTTGACCCCTACTGCGTTAACTTCCATGCCAAGGGTGAGGTAGAGGTGATTGTTTCCGGTAAGCTGAACCCTCAAATTTGTCCGTTGTAAGTACGTTGAAAGCATATTGATTCCCTTTCTGCATTTAGAATTGAGAAGACCGACATGAATGCATGGTTGAGAGGGTGTTTTCAGCTGCAAGGAGTCACAGAGGGTCAGGTTACAGTCCAGAGTTTCCAATCTGTAGTTAATTCCTTAGGTCATATGAAATGCAAAGAACAGCAATCCGATATTTTCCTTCGCTTCATAACTCTTTAGTTTTTCTATTAACATCAAGTATGCAATTCCTTTTTTTGTGTGCAGGCGATGCGCATATACTTCGTAGTGGAACCCGACAGTGGAATAAGAGACTTGGTACTGCAATTACATCATTATGCACATGTTCGGGAGCGCACGTTTGACAACAGCAGCTGTGCCATCATATAGAGGAATCTGTTTCTGGTTATCTCAGAGGCTTGCTTTCGAAGATCCCGCTTTTTTGAGCTTTCAGTTCATGGTTTCAGGAGACTGTTTCGTTAACTCGTAAGTTCGTAACAGATTCCAGCACCTAGTTAGATAGCAATTGGAAGAGTTTTGGTCCTAGTCTTTCCAATGTGTACATGATAATCCTAACCCCCACCACTCTTTCTTCAGTATGTAAAAGGAAACAAATAATTGTCAGCCAAAATGTTGTTGAGTGGCCTTCCTAATTTCGTTTCTGCTCATTTGTTGCTTAGTGGAATTATCATCAATTCTACAAAAAAGAAGAAGACAGAAAGCATGGTTTTTCTGCAAATTGTTGAAGGTCCCCTCTACACGTGATCCACTTGACAACTTTAATATTGTCTCCTCCATTATTGATCATATCTCATATGCAAACCAAAATGTATAGTACTTTAAAATATTTATCTGAGAGTTAATCATGGAACCAAAAATAGGGTTTGCTCATCGAGGCCTGGCCATCTCATAATTGAATATCCACATTCAACACAGGTTGGAAAGATGAAAAGGTGGAAGCAATCTTCGTGTAGGAATATATATGCTGTGGGGGGCTTTACTTTTGCATTGAGGAGATAAAAAGGGCGTCTTTATGTTGAGAGCCACACCACACCACACCACACCACACATGGAACTTCCTAGCATGTCTGCTTCATGGCCAACCTATCCCACTGCCAAATATTCTACTGTTGTGGGGGTTGGGTCAGTTGGCCAATGTCTAATGTAGTTTAGAATATCGCATTGTAAAAAATAAAAAAATCTATTGTTGCATGCATATTTGCTGCTTAATATCAACGTTCATATTAATCTGTCACTAATCTTAGCTTAATATCATCATTCATATTAACTTGTGACTAATCTTTGTTTACCCAAGTTAAATTAGTGTTTGAAGCACCTGATGAATCTTGTGTGGAACTAAAACACCAGCTCTGCATTTAGTTCCTTCTTGTTGGAAGCATATGCTCGATCTCGTCTTTTGGATCTTTCACAAATGCAAGAACTTGAATTTGATTAATGAAAAGGCCATATATTACATGCCCAAAAAGGGTTGAAATAGTATTAGCATCAGTGTAGCATTTGTTCTTTTCAATCTTTACTGAGGCAACATTAATCATTTAACTGGTTTGGCTTAATTCACAGCCTGAACTTAGATTGAAGCTGCCTTGGATAGGAGAAGACAATGTGGTCAAACCAAAAAGCTGCTTTAATGCTAAAATAAATAGCCCAAAGAAGTGATGCATGCAGAACTTAGAGACACCAAACAGCAAGACCAGCGTGTGTGATCAATCAAGCTGATACATATGGAAAGCTCCATTTACACTTCGTCTCTGGGTTATGTTTTTGGACCACATCACAAAAACAGCAGGCAAAGTCTGTGAGGAATTATATTTGATTATGTTTATTATTATTGAAAAGTCTCAAGTTGCCACTAGCAATATGGGATTTGCTCTCTTTATTGGCACCGCCAGGTTCTGCTTTCTCGTGGCATCAATTATTATGCCTCTCTCTCTCTCTCTCTCTCTCTGCACTGAGGTTTAGCTTTGCTTGAAAGAATGATGATTATTAGCAGCACAAGTGTTGTAAAGTAGAGAGGTGTAGGCATAAAGCCTTTTCTTATCAATCAACTTGTGCCAAGCAATGTCCCCTTTTGAGGTATCAGCCATCCTTTCCCTCACCTACCCTCCTAACACTTTGTCAGTAAATTGTTAAATTACTGTTCCACCATACCATCTAAACAGTACCATATACAGAACAGAAGCAATCATGATATATGTATATATAATAACCATTTAATTGAGTAGTCAAATGGTTTCGGATTCAAGTATCTAATTGAGAGGTCAATGATTTCGGATTCAAGTGATTTTTTGCGAAAATAATCTTTGAAGGAATATCTAAAAACTAAACGATTTAGATCATTGAAATACAATGCACGGTTCAAGACATCCCTTACCTTTGCTTGGGAAACCTTTAATAAGAAATTTAAGAGAAAAAAATTGCATGTATGAAAAGCTCAGACAGACATTTTATAAGCTTGTCAGAAATAGTTGGAGACAAAAGCTTTTCCCCAATTTATTTTTGATAGCTGACTTTTCCTCAGATATTATACAATATTTGGCTTTGTCTGGTTTTCTTCGTTATGATTATCTTAATAAAGTAAATTAAAAGATAGGTTACTACATATAGTTAATCTGTTCTTAATTATATAGTATTTCAGGTAACTAATATGCCTCTGCTTCCTCAAACACAACATGTAAAACAGACAAAACTTACAATATTATTTGAAATGGTAAACCAGAGAGTAAAATGAATGTGGGATGTATCTGATAAATCTTAGAGTACAATATTCCAAGAGATAACAAAAATACAAATGAAACAGCACCAAATAACTTCTGATCTAAATGATTTTTTACACGGAACTTATGAAGGATAACTTAAATTATAGACGATTCTGATCGTTGAAATATATTGTTAAATAGTTCTAAAGAGGAAGTGTGCACTTTTCTTACCATAGAACACGCTTAACATAAAAAAAAAAACCCTCACTTTCAAAGATATATATATTAAATGTTTTAATTCTTTTCAAAATTACCAAACAAAATTCATGTATGAGGCCAAAAGTCTCATATCAGAAAGATTCTCAAGCTAATGAAATCAATTCGCAGGAAATGTACACCATCAATCAAACGAACCAAAGATATATTAATTTGAAGTGCTATGCAAAAAGGTGCTATGCAAAAAGGGGAAAGAGGTAAAAGAAACATGAAAGTGCTTTTCATGATTTGCTTTCCCTCAATTATTCCCTTCCACTGTGACTGATATTTTTTTAAATCAAACATGACAACAAATCTTTGATGTTGAACAAATTTCATTAACACTATAAATTCGATCAACTTTATCCAAGACAACAAATCCTAGATGTTGAACAAATACATACTCACCCACACTTTCTGCTTTAATTTTCTGTTTGAATACATTTCTCCTTCCCTTCCCCTACTGAGTGGTAAATAGCATCAACCTTTTTTCTAGGAAAACAATAGTCTTTAGGGTTCTTTTTTGGCTGATAAAATCTGATATGATTGGATTTGTTCACTCTTCTCACACCGAATTGAGACTTTCAAAATGTACTTTTGGGACTTCGGCGCATGATCTACAATATGGCATGTTTATTTTCAAGTTTGTGCTTTTGACTCAAAAGTAAATATTGTCTTCGGGGGGAGATTCTCTGATAAGTATTTAAGTTAATGATTGGATCACATCTAAGAGACTACCAAAACATTTGATGAATGCAATCCAACGGCCAAGAATAGAAATATGTAACCAATTATTAACATAAAATACTTATTGGAGAATCCCCGTCTGGAGGAAGCCCATTTTTCTGATATGTAAATAAATTTTTGTTACATGATTTGAGCAAAGATAATTCATTTGATACCAATTAGAGGGTAGAGAAAGAACAAAAATAGTGATCCAACAAACCCAAAATCATCCAAATCCAAAAAGAAAGGTTGGTGCGCAAGCAGTAAAAGATGATCTAGCATGATATTTGTGGGGACAAAGGAATGAAACAAAACCCCATCATACAACGTATTAACCAACTAAACCCATCTTTTCCAGGTAACAAAGTCTTCACCTTTCACACATTACATTCCATCCATCATCAACATTTCAATCATCCTAAAACCCCAATAATCAATAAAGAAGTTAAGAGGGGCCAAGCCAACCCCCATTACAGAGAAAAAAAAAACAGAGAAAAAAAGTCGATAGCTTTCTGTCAAAGTTCCTTTTGTTCATATGATCCCTTCTTCTTCTATATATAATTAAACAACACTTTAAACTACACTCTCTTAGTTTCTTTCACTGTGTAATTAAAATTCTCCGGTTGGTTGGCTGCAAATATGGATGAGTCGTGGCGCATGCGCATGGGATTAATGCCGGCCCTCCCGCGGCGGCGCTCTGCCGAGCACGTCTCTACGCGTTCGGTATTTGCTGCCGCGGATGACTGCCAGACGCTCGATCCGGAAGATTTTGCTGACGTTTTTGGGGGACCGCCGCGGAGCGTCCTCCCGCGCGAATTCTCCGGCCGCACAACTTCCTTCTACGAGGAGATTTTCCGGCCGCCGGAGTTTGGTTTACCGGCGGATAAGAGCGGCCGGAGCTTGCCGGCTTTCAGGATTCCGGGGAGGAGCGAGGGGTTCTATAGCGATATCTTTGGATCGGACGACGACGGCGGCCAGCGGAGGTCGAGAGAGCGATCCAGGCCGAACTCGAAGGCGAAATCCAACTCGTCGTCGGTGCTGAGCTCGGAGGAGCTTAGCCCTCTCCGCCCGATCATCGGAGATGACGTGGCATTGTCCTCCTTCGCTTCAAAGCTCAGGTAGTGTGACTTGATCATTTCGCGGTATGCCCAACCGTTTTTTTACAGCAGTTAATTTTCTTAACGATTTTACCCTTGTCGTTGCTTTATATTTGCTTCTATTCTGCCTTGGATTGGCTTAAGTTCTGGGTATAGTGAGGGAAAACTGATGGTGGGTGTCTGTTTTCGTTCTTGTCCGTGATAGGGGTATAGCGGGAACTTTAAAAAAATCGTTTTATTCTTTTCTATTTTTCTGTTTTTTTCCTCCATAGATTTCATTCTAATATTTTGAAAAACTAGTTTTTTTTTGGGATTTATTGAGTTCTTTTATGCTTCGGATTTATTGGGTTGACACTAAAATAATTTGATCAGATAAATCCGTGCGAATATAGTCTTGTTTTTTAAAATTAATTAGTTAGTATTCAAATTCGAAATCTCTTCCAACATATAAGTTAAATTATGTTCATAACACTAGTGTGTTGAAATGAAGATGAGTTGGGTTCTTATTTATTTGGAGTTGACAGCCTGGATCTAACCAAAAGGCCAAAACTTTATCCAATTGGTTTGAAAAATTTAGCAAACCAACTATTATGAGTTCCTCAAGTCAACACATTCTTGATTGCTACAGACCACTAAATGTACCATGTAGATGGAACTCATCGACTATGCTGCCTACCAAACAAGAAAATTCGAAGAAACAAGGCACAGCTCTGCATTGCAATCGCACGTCTTTCACTGAAAACCAAGTTATGGAAAATGCACATGATGAAAGTTTTAGAAGCTCCTATTTTGGGTTTACAAGAAAGGTCTTGTCCCCAGAAACCATTAGTCTCGAACCCAATTCGTATCGAAGCGTCAAGCTATCTGTGGATGATCTAGAGCTCAATTCCCCATCCTCAGCAGTCTCTTCACTCTGTCAAGAACATGAGGCCAAATTTGGGATTCGGGATCGTGTTTTTGATTATGAAAAAGAAGTAATGCGAGCAGTAGAACGAGAAGAAGACGATGAAGTGATGAGCTCTTATGTGATTGAGATAAATTCTGAGCATAGGGAGGGTACATGTGAAGCAGGTGGTATTGAAGAAGCAATTGCTTGGGCCAAAGAGAAGTTTCAAACACACAGTAATTCTGAGAAAGAAGGGAGCTTGACCCAACGGGAGAATGAGCAGTCTGTTGAAATGGATCAAGAAGGTGATCATTTGTTACTTTCTAAACTGAAACTTCATGAAGATAAACATAAGAGTAGATGTAATTTGTGTGTTTGATATGATTCAGGTAGGCCTAATAATGTGGATGAATACTCAGATCATCAGCAGAGAGATGAACTTCATGAAATGACTCAATCTCCAGAGGTAAAGTATTTATGGTTTATTTTGAAGGGGCATGTAGCAACATTAAGTGTTAACAAGGTCAAGGGTTCAATGACATCTCACTTCCAATCTACATGTTTTGCAGGAAGAAGAAGAAGAAGAAGAAGAAGAAGAAAGAACGTGGGTTGCTGAAGATGAAAACCAACATTCAGAAAAAGAGGTAAGTCCTTTTACAATCGATTCTGCATAAATGTGTCATGTTAGTTCAAGTACATCAGTCTAAATAATCAACATTAACTTTATACTTCTCTGAAATATTTGAGCTACTATACGAGCAAACGAATTCTTCCCTTCTTCATAAGATGTGGATTGAGGAACAAAAATTTGATCAATATGCTGTGTCTAAAATGCCAGATTGAAATGGAGCTTTTGGATGAAGACATAAGGCTATGGTCAACTGGCAGAGAATCCAACATTCGTTTGCTGCTTTCAACACTACATCATGTAATTAAGATCTTGGGATTTAAGTAGTTTTTCCTCTTTCAATACTATTTTTCAAATCTCCAAAGTCAAATTAATGTTAATTACATGGTGGTGTGTTTGTTTGGTGTTGACTTAATCAGATTCTATGGGCTGATAGTGGATGGTATGCAATTCCTTTGACAAGCCTAATAGAAAGTTCACAGGTCAAGAAAGCCTACCAGAAAGCAAGGCTCTGTCTCCACCCAGACAAACTGCAACAAAGAGGAGCAACACTTTCTCAAAAGCACCTTGCTGAAAAGGCCTTCTCCATCCTCCAGGTAAATATATACATATATAGTTAACCTTTATAAGAACTTAAAGAAGAAATTATAAAGAATTAAAACAAAAATAACTCCAAGAAATGATGATGATGAGTAATGAAGTGATGCTATGTGATTGTAGGATGCATGGGCTCTGTTCATCTCCCAAGATGTGTTCATTATTTAGTGGATCATCTGAACTCCCTTGGAACTCAGTTTTGGCTTGAAGGTTGCAATTGAAGAACCAGCAAGTTTTAAGTATGCAAAATGTTCAAACTTTGCAATATTCATGAAGAATCTCTGCACCATGGACATGGGTGAAATGTAAATTAGTGCATGTCTTCATGAAGAATGTACATTTTTCGATTAACTGCGCTTGGTATTTTATCTGTATATTTTTGTTGGGAGTGTTTAAACAAAAATTTTGGTATTTATTTGTTAATACAAGTAAGCTCAAATAAGACTCGAGAAAGCATCCCAACACAGCCTTTCAGAGACGAAATTTACTGCTAGCTTCATTCTTAAAGCAGAGTAAATGCGATCCCAGGCACATCATTTTATCAGAATCTGGGAGAATTATGTGTGATATCCTTACTCTCCACAGAGTTTAATTTACATAACGAGGGATAAAGGAAAATTTTACAGAAAAAAGAATTGCAAAATGTAGTCCTCTAAAAAAATTTTGAAAAACAAAAATAGGGGAAGAATTGAAAGAATACGATGAAAACAACGGAATATTGTCCCTCATCCTTAATAGGGACAATGACCAATTAATTGAGCTTCAACACATTATTATGTCATTATGGTGCATATCTTCTCCATCACTTGGTTCTTGTAATGACCATGTGGGTGAGATCTAGGAGCGCCCTCCTTGACCTTCTGACATCTTCGTCTTCACTCTCGGGCAGAGATTCGATTGCTGATGCGGCAAGGTTTGCATGTTTTGTGGCTAGCTCCCTTGTCCTATGTATCCCATTGCTCCTACCAAGGTAGTCAAGAGCCTGTGTTTCCCAGAAATATATCATGAACTCAACAATAAGAATTGAATTTAATAAAATTAAGGCGCAAGTATACAACTTGGGAATTTCAAATATAAGGTAGTAGGCCATTGGCAGAAGGAAAGATTATTTAAAAGAAAAGCCAGACTTTCAGGACTTGCCAGTGGATTACACAAACTTACAAGTTCAATATTTGCAGGGTTGTCAAAGCCCTGTTTGACAACTGCACGCAACTGAGGAAACTCTTCCATGGCAAACAATATTGGAGCGGTTATGATGCCCTACAAAATCATTATATAGTTTCACATAATTATGACAAAACCAGGTATCTGAAACATGAAAGCTCAAAACAAAGCAGCATGGAAAATGATAGTTGACAACTTCTCTCATTTTGCTATGAATAAAAAAGTGGAAGTTTACTTCAACACGCTAAACGAAAAAATGCTTGCCCTGAAATATAAATTTTCTTAAGGTCAAGCATACCATACATTCTGACAGAAAAAAGCAAGCTTGTTGAGCATTCCAAAATTGAAAAGAAAAAGAATGAAAACCAATACTGTTTTCACTAATTAGCACAACTCAAACCATTCTTAAGGCTGACAGACACAGCAACAATTTCAAGCTAAGCTAGCAAACTTAGCCATTAGAGGCACCTAGTAGCTCAGTAACGAGTAAGAAAGCGAGATAGATAGACAAATCTCATTTGTTCAAACAAGGAAATCTCACACAACCAATCAAATACTTACATGACGGATGTCAGATAAAGAGCCCTTTCCAAGAGAAGCTGATGTACCCGTGAAATCAAGAACATCATCAATCAATTGAAATGCCAATCCCTGAGGGGCAAAAAAAGAGTCAGCTTGACATGCATACGCAAACAAACACAAATCGACCCATCCATCCATCCATACATATTTTCTGATGGTTATTATGCCCATGCATGCACCATCAGAAAATATCCTTGATTTGAGCTCTAGAAGGAAACTTTGATCTAGTTTTGATTATTTTTAGTATTTCTCCATGTATGCTTCTGTTTGGAGGAACTGGCCAGTAAACTCATAAAAGATCTTAGATCTTAGAACTTAGCTTGCTCCTCAAGAAAATAAATTGGGAAAGGAGTTTCAAAGGTTCACAAACCAGATTTTTTCCATACTCAAAAGCCAACATTGCAACTTCTGCTGTATGCCCAGCAAGAATGGCAATTGCCTTGCAACTGTTTGAAATCAATGATGCAGTCTTGAAATACGACTTTTGTATATAATATTCCATGCTGCAGTCAATATCAAATTTTATCATTATTAGCAACGTCTAAATCTTAATGAAACATAAATCAAGAAACATCATCAGAAAATATATATATATATATATAACATGAACAAGGATAAATTGAAACTACGTGTATGCTTAATTGCTTGCACTCATAGATAATGGAACATTGAGTACTTTGGTAATGGAAAATTGTTTCTCACTCTTCAGCTCTCCCTACACAGCACACCTCGTTGTAATAACCCCCCCCCCAACTTTCTTTTCTTCTCTTCATAACCCCAATTGTCTACCCTTTTCTTACCCAATGAAAATCATAAAACCCCACATACTACCAACACCCCTACGTCGTCAAATGGTCCTCCAGAACAGGCTGAAAGTCCCTAAATTAAAGCTGTTGCAAGAAAATTCAAACAACATGAAATTATCATACCAACCCCCCTCTCCTTTCTTTTTCCTTGAGAATTAAGTATTAATTGAAAAAGAAAAAGAGGGGCACACAAATTAGAGTGCCCCATGGCATTTTTCAACAAATTTCTTAACGTTAAAAAAAAGGTCTAAAGAAGCAGTCTACAAGATATAGCAAGCCAACTCCAAACCTTATGAACGCCTACAGATATACTTTTACGAACCAGTAGTTTAATAATTCAAAAGCAAATTATGAGCGGAATAGGATTGTAACTGACAATGGAAAAAAGGGAACAAAGATCAAGAAGTCAATGCATCATAATCACTACTTGGTCTAAACATCTACTCACATCACCTACCGAGCAAATAGCGAAAAGCAAACAAAATGTATTTATATGATAGAAGCAGCAGAGCAGTGTACCTACAACGTTGATCGGATGTAGTAGTCATTTGCATGGTTTCACCTGTCACAAGATGCTCTACAACTGTTGAAAGTAATGATACAACCTGCAAATGCACAAAAAATATGCAGATAATATTTTAAAAAACTAATGTGAACACACATCCCTGTATCTGTGTTGCTTGGACTAGGCACTTTGGTCCATACCCATCTCGATACAACCCAATATAATAATGGATAGGCATCCTCGTCTTTGAATTGCCAGACTAATTTTTATGAAAAGTAATAAGATGGGCTCTGAGGTGGACCAGGTACATTATGGACCCTGGCAATCTACCATTTGACTGTGAGCTCCATATCTCTGTCATTTAGGTACTTACAAACTTCCCCTCGCAGCCCCACCCCACCCACCAGAAAAACTTTGTAGCTGTAGGTTAATAAGCATCAAGATCCTGGCTTAAAGTTAATTGACATTCTTTACGACATGGGGATGAAATACAACTACTCTAAGAATGGAGTGCCAGCACAGCATATCGAATTTTTTGACCATTTGTGGCAGAGTTCCCTATACAAGAAACAAGACGAGCCAGAGTCCATGTAATATAGCCCCGCGTGTTATTGCTCATTTCAGTGCATTAGTACATAATAATACAGCGTACCTCTGTGTTCCTTAGAGAGGCAAGTGCGACACAAGCTCGGGAAAGCAGGAAATCCCCTGCTAAAACAGCTAACTGCATTCAATGATGGAAAGAAGAGCAACTATCATATCATGCAAAACCTTTCCATAACTGTGTAATTCCCAGCACAGAATCATTAATAAGAAGGGAAACAAAAAGAAAGAGATATCATGATATATTGTAGCACTCAATCGCATATGGAATATTAAAATGTCCAATACTTCGCAAGAATTAATACTAGATGTCATTTAGCAGGAAAGGGGATCATCAGCAGCCATATACAGGCCACAAACTAAACTCTAATAGAAACAGAGATATCAGTTGACTAGCAGTGTAAAAGACAAGGGCATGGTAAGAGTCCCAGGATTACACACTTCTGCCAAGGTCAAGTATTTATCAAACTGAGGAAGGTGCATATCATGGTCTAAGTCGTTGGACTAAAATCTAACCGTTAATAAGAAACATGATACTTTCCCTATGTAAATACTTAATGTTATGCATGTGGACGCTCTTACATGTATATATAATTATAACAATATAAACTCTCCAATACTCCAGTAAACACCTCCATCCCTATACTTATAATCAAAATTTTGAAGAGAGAAGAATAGAGGCATTACAATAAATTATGTTCTTATAAGTGAAAAACAGGAAACTTGATCAATTTTAGTGAACCAAAAGTACACCTTATTTCCCATTACACAATTTAATGAACCAACACCTCTTCTTGTATCTGCATCATCCAATACATCATCATGTAGAAGACTTGCCACCTGACAAATGAAACTAATTACATTAGAAGCTTTTTTAGGCTTGAAGTCTTAAGAGCACTATCATATCCTCATTGTGCACAACTTACTCTTGAAGCATTATAATACATACTGCATTCCTATTAAGGTAACTAGAAACTTCATAGATATAGGAGTTGAGTTATATTATTGTAGATAAGTTGGAGGGATGAAAAGGTTAGATGATAAATTTATAATTAGAGCACTAGCTTTGGGGGAAAAAGTCTTGTTATTTGTGCACGTCCACCTCAATGTGGGGCTTAGAACAAGCCATTAGAAAACAGTTTTGGAAGGACACAAATGAATTGGCCTCTTATTAGTGCATTGCAGAGATATTATTCCAGTTTTATGTAGCATATATCAAAATAAAAGCAACAGTAGTAGGATCATCAGCAAAGATAATACTAACATGAATCATCTCTGTGACTTCTGCGATACACTGCTGTCTTGCACGCAGTTCCGTTGACAAAGCCTCTCTCAACTGTGTAGGAGGTTCAGGTACTGTGACATTCAGAGCTGTTGACATTAGCAATAGGACCTGCATATAGCATAAAATTGTTGAGTAACTTTTAGACTTTATGGCAATCATTATTCTGGAAAACCTAAGGTAGGGATTAAGTGTTTGCATGTTAGACACAGAGATAGTAGTAACTAAGTGCATAGGGTATCAGCCCTATGTTTAAGTAAAGTAACTTTAAAATTTAAAAAAATAACTGAACAGAGATTAGTAGTATTTAAGTGCATAAAGTTTTAGCCTAATGTTTAAGTATTAGATAGACCATTGGCACATGTTGATTCTTTGACTTGCAGTCAAAGTTACAACAATAATATATAAATGTAAATAAGATTTTGGGTTAAAGGTTTACGGTTTGGACGTGTTTCAGGGTAAATTTTAGAAACACCCCTGTGGCCAGGCCTAATTATATTGAACCCCAAGTGGTTTTTTTATTTTTCTTTTGTTAACACTTACACACACCTTGCAGTTTGCTTCATATTTAACATGTTAATTTTAAGGAAAACCATTACTTGCACACTAAATATTTGCCCCTTCTCCTTAGAATATAAGATTTTACTCAGCCAAAAAAAAAAATCAAGAAAAAACGACGTTGGATCAAAATACTTTATGTATCCTAATCATTCTTCAAAACTTTTACCTAATTTTGAGCAAAAGACAACTTCCCTCTCCTAATCCTTCTTCAAAATTTTGAACAAATGTGAGCAAACACATCTCCTACAAGGTCATGATTGAAACTGTACCTGTACCATCAAACAGATTCCCTTGTTTTCCTCTTGAATGGCGCTATTGCCACCCTCAAACTACTCACCCCACCCACCTTTTAAGATAAATTTTAATTACAATTTTATCCTCCTGCAAATTACCTAAAAGGACATGTTTGAGATTCTAAATAATAACAATAATGATTGTGCTTCATAGTAGCTGCCATCGGTGCAACACCCTCTGCCTGCATGTAGGGGTGCTGCCATGGACAATAGCAACCATGGCTGCATGGTTGCTGCCATCAAAAGCTAGCAAACGACGAGACAGAGCATTAGGATTAAGGGTACTTTAGTAATATTGGTGAAGTAGGATGAATAAAAACAATTTTCCTCAAACTGTTGTGAGGGGTGGGAAAAGCAAGGGAGTGGCTGAACATAGGCTTCACTTTTCCCGCTTTATTAAACTACAGGGGATACAAGCATAACAAAAGAAAAACTAGAGGTAACCATGTATATAGGTCTAGCCAGAAGGGGTGTGTAAGGTAAGTAAGAGATAACCTTTCAACTTGAGGCGTGAGCCTCAAGTCACTTACGGCTAGATAGAGCAATGAACTCAAGAGTTTAAAAAGATTTGTGATAGTATTACATATAAAACCAAGGACACTGCATATAAAAATAAGCCATATATCTGTTCAACCGGTATTTCGTAACAATAGGTGACATGAACTTAGAGACAGAAGATAAATTGCATCCAGGTATAGAACATCTTGATATTCAGTGAAACAGAGAAAGTCAAACAATTGATTAGTACTAGTGCTATTACCGTGGGACGAAACCTCTTTCCCTCCACCCCCATTTTAAAGAAGTACTCAGCAGCAGAGGCAAGCTTAGGGACCTGAAAAGAAAGAAGATCAGTTATGATCTATGATATTAAATTTGAATCTTATGAAACCATTAATATCAACTTTCCCTTTCAAACATATACATCCTTAGCGTAATATTAATTAAAGCCAAAGGAGAAAGAAATTACATATACCTCAGCAACTACCATGTCCCGCAACCTGTCAGCAATAAGTGATAGCTCATCGGAAACAAGGGAGAATGGGTCAAGTGGTTCCTGTAAGGCAGTTTCTAAGCATCTTAATTGAATGTACAAAACAAAGATCTTTTACAAAAAAACAAAAACACAAAAACAAAACTCTCTAAGAGAAAGGGGCATAAGCCAATTTAGCATCGAAAAGTTAAAATTAATCTTCTTTGTAATTGTACCACAAACAACAATACATCATTCATACATTCCATCCAGACGCTGATCACATACCCTAACTACTTAAACTTTTGCATAATCAACCAGGAATCAAGGAAAAAAATGTTTCTTTTGAACACTTGGGAACTCATAGCTTTCACACTTGGCATTGAACGAACAAATGGGTATGTAGCAACCAAAAGAAAAGTAAAAATATTAATACCCAACACCTCACCTCAACTATGGAGCTGCTTTGATGGTGAATTTGGTGCCTATAGCCATGGAAAACAGGCGGCAATCCCCAAGAAAAGAAATCTCTGCAACCCAAAATCTACTAACATACACTAATTAAAGCAGTGAAATATATATAGCACTTAAACAATAAATCTAAAGCTTTATGGATCCAAATTACCTTCTGGGTCGATTCACTTAGAGACTGAGAATAAATGCTGGAGACAAATAATTGATGTGCGTCCATACGACGAGAGAGCAAACACCGACACAACCCATTGAAGCTGTTTCTTCCAATCCGAGAAAATCCCCGAGAAAATAACATTTTTTTGCTTCCCCAATGAAATTATAAACGATTCAAAAGGACGAGTTGCCGATAGCGAGAGAGCAAGAGAGAGATTACAGTGTGTGTGTTGAGGGGTTTTGGGGAGAGGTCGGTCAAAGTGGAAGAACGTAATCGACTTTGAGTTTATGTGTAAGCGCCACAACCATGTGACAACGGCCAAACAGAGCCATGTAATAAAACGCGCACTCTCACTTTCTAATTTCTATTAAGGGTTAGTTTAGATTTGCTAATTCGACGCTCCCATTTTTATTTATTTATTTATTTCAATCATTGAGTTTTCTGAAGGTTTAGCTGCTAATACAGGAGAAATTTGCAATCTTTTTCAAAGGGTTGTTTGGGTTTCATATCCATATAATAAGAAACAAATAGTTAAGACATTTTCCTTTGAACTTTCCTTTGAACTCTGAAACTTTAATTTAGACAGTTTCTTGGCCCTGTCAATATTTTTATATTTTTTTTATTGAATTTATTGTTGGATATTGACTTTTATTCTTTTTTGTTTTTTTAATTATTTACATTTTGATAGACTATTATTTTACGTATAACTAGGGTTTAAGGACTCATTGGTGTAGTGGTTTGGAGTAATTGCTCCTCAAGCAAGGTCCTAGGTTCAAATTCTAGTGTCCATATTGTGTGTGTGAGTTTAGTATATTATCGCCCCTCCCTCTCACTAAGAAAGGTTTAAAAAACCCAAAAAAGCTCAAGTAAACTAGCAAAATGAAATAGCCACTTGGAACCTTTGGCCAACAAAATTATTCACAGACAGCTTTAAAAATTATCCAAACTGTGCAAATACACAATCTAAGATGACCTTGTAAAACAAAATAAAAAAGTAGACAGTCAGAAGATTTGCAAGGAGAGAAAAAAGAGAGCACAAATTGGCAGAGCTGGCTCATCTCATCCACCCCCAAATTCCCCCAGCAACTCCCTGAACTCATCATCAGTGCTCTTGAGCATCAATGGCAGAGGCACTTCCACTCCCCTCTGCACAACCTCCATGTGCCTTGGCTTTATCCTCTTCTCCAGGCTGAAAGCAAAGTACTGAGGAAATTGCTTCAGCTCCTCCAACTTCTTCCCCATGTCCACAGAAAAGTATTCAAACTTTGGCTTGAAGTTATTCTCAATGCTGAAAGTTAGCAGTCCAGGACACCTCAGCACCATCCCAACAGCCTCATCTCTTGGGAAACCTAAGCTCTGCAAAAACTCCAGTTTGGGGATTAGGGTTTTCTCCACACTTGAAACCAGTAGCACAGAGTCATGGTAAGCCAGGGCATCCAGGTTCTTGAACCCAAGTCTCTGAAGATAAAACAGAGCTGGCTTGAGCTGGTCTATTACACTGCAAGCAAGCAATCTGGGGCACTTGTTGATGACCTTTCTGAAGCTGTGTTCTGGGACTTTGAGGTCTTCTGAGAGGAAGATGAAAACTGGGTTGAGGTCACTTTTGATGCTGGAGGTGAGAATGTTGGGGCACATTCCAAAGATCTTGGGCAGGTCCTTTTGGTGGATGCCTTTGGATTGGAGGAAGGAGATTATGGAGTGGATGGAGTGAAGAGAGGCTGTGTGGAGAGAAGGGTTTTGGGAGAGTGCCTTGCCTGCATCAACTCCCATGATTTCAAGGCATAGGATTTTCTCTTTGAATTGGAGGGAGAGTTTGGTGTGGGTGGGTGTGTAGAGAGGGTGCTTTTGGAGGAGGCTTTTGGGTTTTGCAGGCAATTGGGTGTTTGTGCTTGTGTTTAATGCCTGGGAATTGGAGGCAGTAGATGATGATGATGGAGGATTATGAGAAGAGAAGCACAGAGATGACTGCAAAGCTGCTGCTGCTAATGGCATGGTTTTTGGAGGGGAGAGAGAGAAGGGAGGAGATGGCCTTCTTTTGGAAATATCATCATCTGAGTGGTTTTAAAGGTATGGGACAGTGAGGCACACCTGGCAATTTGCTTGAATATGATTGGTTGAGTTTGGATTTCATAGATTGTTTGGGATTAAATCCAGACCAAAGCAATTTATGCTGCATCCAGTAAACTTACAAATTTGCCTTTCCCTTTCAAAAGTCACAATATCAGTGGAAACAATACTCGGGGCCTTGGATTTAAGAATAGCTTTTCATTGCAGATCATGTTCTTCCTTCCCCTTGCTTCTTTTTATATGTCATCTTTTCTATTAGGAGGGAGCTAATATGAAGCTTGTATAGCAACAAATTTTTTAATTACCGCTAGTTTTAAACAGAAAAATACATGTTAAATTTGTGATGACATATGTACATAAATCTAATTCCCCGTAGAGAGAATGGTTATTAAAAGTACAAGATTTGCAAAATAATAATAATTTTTTGAACTTAAATGAACACATTAGGACAAAGAGGGAACAAATATTTAGTCTGTCAAGCAGAAACCCATATTTGCAGTCTAAGATGATATAACATTAAAGCAAGTTGCGGGGGATTACAATTGTTCAAACATGTCCAGATCCGATTGGTCCATCACATCACTAATTTTCTAAGTAATAGTAAACCAAAAAAAAAAAAAAATTCTTGAACAAAAATACAGACAAGGAAGTTAACTCTGCATGAAAATGCGTCTAAAGTTTCATACCAAAAAATGCATCTAAGATTCCTGCTTTTATATAAATTACACCACCATAAGGAGGGGCAAAGGGGGTGCGGCTCCAGTTGCAACTAGTGAAACTTGCTCTTCAAGTTCCTTACGACTTTGAGCGAGGTTTCTGATCCTACGAAGAATGCATAAATGAGTATCATTAAAATAAATAGCGCCACGCCATCGAAAAAGATTGTTTGCTTCCCATGATGATATATACAAGGTGCACAACAGACAGTTTAACTGGGACTCTGTAATGCATCAGTAAAAGTCAGACAAGGCATGGCTGATGCTCATGGAACTGTAATTGCTTTATATTATAGAAGCTGAAATCCAACTGCTAAAATGATGACATCAAATGGCTTGGTTTCAAACAAGAGAAAGACAACGTGGCCCAAATAAGTTTAGCTAGTCTTCTTGTACCCAATGGACATGTTATTGATAACTGAAATACGTTTGATTTCAAAGAGATAAAATAATGTCCTACTACCAATGTATATCCAATCATGTAACTACCAAGACTGAAAATTGCAAAATTATCATACTTAGCAATTAGCAACAACAGAAGTTGAGTTTCCTACCCATCATATTCACACGGAGCATAAACAATCTAGAGCTTCTCGTGGGTGCATGTGCATATGTATGTGTGTGGGTGGGTGGTAGTCTTAATCATTTGATTGAACTGTAACTTCTTGACAGAAGATAAAACCAGGTGTTTCCTAATCATCAGTCTTTTCAAGAGTATTAAAAGAGCTTCATTCTAGTGAAACACTTACATGTAATTGGAAGTACCTTCACTGCTCATCTCAATGTTGCCCCTGGCTTCGACTCATAGAGTGGTGTCGAAGGAGCTTCTGGCCAGGGTTTTGGTGTTCATCCTGTAAGTAGAAATGCAATCAATGCATATGGTGCAACAAGAAGATATTGTTCAAATGGTAAGGGGAAAAGAGAAGCTGGTTAAACTATAAATGTTGGATCAGAGGATGCACACACTTAAGTATAAATGTTGGATCTACAACACCAAACCAAAGTATAAATGTGGGATCTACAACACCAAAGTATAAATATAAAAGAAATAAACCTTGTATAAAGATGCTGCTGACTCGGACTGTCCTGTCTGAATTGCAGCCTGCCCCAGAGAACGCAAAGCATCAAGCGCATCTAAGGTCAGCTGCCAGCCACAAAGTGCAACAACATCAGCACTGGTACCAGGGCCACATCCACTACTGCCAGCAGCAGCAACATTCCCATTGACCCAGGGGCAGAACTGGTTGTGATGGCCAATTGGATCAAATTCCATAGGTTCTTCATAATTGCTCTCACCTTTTGGAGGTCCTGAATAACCAAATAGAGTTAACATAACACCAATCAAAAAGCATAAAAATATATATAAATGACTAAATCCTTTTTAACATATATTTAAGATGTTAAACTGTCTGTCACAAATATCTTAAGCAGTAAGCATCACTTTTCAACTTCAATAACAAAAGTCAATGAAGAAAAGGTATTGCTCTAAAAATCTTAATCATTCACCACCCCTAAAAGTAAACATAAGAAAGAATAGAAGAAACTGTCTTCATATTCATACAAAGTTTCTTTAGAAGAATTGGGAGGTGAGATATGATACAGGAACATAACTGCCCAAAATATAGATTTTTACCTATCCCATTGGCAACTGCATATTCTGATTCTTGGTACACACAATTGTTCGTAAATGAAGATTTGCCAGCATTTTTGACCTCCTTTTTGGTTGTTCTATAATTGGAGTAAACGTTAGCATTGCATGAAAGAGAAGGGCGGGCATTGTTCTCTAACTTGCAGCTTCGACTAATCTTTTCACCACTTTCCACAGATTCAGCCTTAGTAGACCCATCAACCTTTGAGCCACTATCAGCCCTCCCTACAGATCGAGATAGCATCTCCTGGCTATCACCGTGTGGATCTTCCCTATTTATTTCATCAGGAACAATTTCATCCATCAGTCCAGGATCTGGGGCAGATTCGCCTGTCTGGCCCTGATTTTCAGCATCTTCTGTTCTGGGCTCCACATCACCAACTACACTATCTGCTCTATGGACAGATACATCAGCCCCATGAATCTCAGCTTCATGACTAGCACACATTCCAACACTTCCTCCACTAATCCCGAAACTAAACCCATCCCGCGCCTGAGCAGTCACGGTTTCTGTGTTGAAAATTTCTTCCCCATCATTTGTACTACTAACACCCATTTCCCCAGGAATCACATCAGCAACAGGTTGGAAACCAATGCTCTGCTGAGCTTGATTACTATTATTCAATTCTGATGTATCATTCATGTCCAGATTTCCATATGTACTAGAAGTGGGGAAATGAGCATCATAATGAACATCATCAACATCTCCCGGGTAATTTTCAACACTTTCCATAGAGTCATCATCCGTACCGTGACAGATTGTATCCATTGCAATAACTGACGACGCACGTGCTGAATCCCTATTCGAATGGATTCCTGCAAATTGATCACTACCTTGCTGAAACGAAGCAACTCTATTACCATCAGCATAAATTTCAAGACCCATTGAATAACTCGGACCAGCACCAGATGAACAATGTGTATCGAAAATATCTGAATCACGAGCACGTTTTGAAGGCCCAGCTGAATATTGTCCACCATCAGTAACTTCATCACCATCACGATCAATGACAGTTCCTTCAACACTATCAGCCTGCTGCGTCCTTAAATGTGGCCTATCAACAGAGCTGCCACCTTTTTCCAAACTCCGTTTACGAGAGCTGGGACCCCTTGATTCATATGAAGCTGCACGGTCACCAACCTCACTGCCTGCAGGTTGCCCAATCATCAGATCCCTTCCCATATCTACATCGTGAATGTTTCCGGACATTTCTGTTCTGCCGAATTGGTTAAAAGTGAAACCACCTCCCATTGTGAGATTCAAATCAACATCTGATTTTGGAATCAAACTCCCCCCAGTTGTTGTTGCTACCTCATCACGGTCTTCAGTCTGTTCTTTCTCTGCATCATCAGCAGCAACCCAACCACTAATCCCGCTGGCTGCACTTGCCCCACGTGTCAATCCCATTTTCTTGCTTGTGTCAGGAATATCAATGTTGTTGGGAGTAAATCGTGCAGGGCGAGGAATGGTTAAGAAATCCAAAATTCTAACTGTAGCACCACATAAGCTGCAATCTAGTAAAGGTGACCTGAGATCACCTCTAGATTCCTTAACTAACACTTTACTCTTTCCAGCATCCTTTCTAGCAGAAGCAGAAACTGCTTTCCTGCTTGATCCAGGTTCCTGAGAAAGATGGACCTGGGCATAAGCAGGCCCAATAGAATATCCATTTCTAGCTGATTGGGCTGAATGTTCTTCACAGTCCTGAATATTCAAAAGCCATCTCGGTTCCCATCCACAAAGACTTATAAGCCTCTGAGCCTGATAAAGGAAAGGAACTGGGTTAGAAGAACATATAATTGAGTAGTACGTAATTGACCAAGTCAACAAATCACAAGCAGGAAGTTCATAAATAAATCTTACACGAGAATATAAATAGATTGCTCCATCTCGGGAGCTTTCCAGTTCTGGTATACTTTCTGGTTTAAAATCTACTTCCCCTCCCATAAGATTCTGTGACTGGGACAGAAAGCGATCAACCTGTGGACCCCGAGAAACCCACATTTGCTCAACTGCAGATGCAGCTACTTTAGGTAGAGAGTGGAATTGCAAAAGTCCATCACATCTATCCTTATATCCCCCAATTAAGGCAGACTGAGGGGTAGGAGGGAATTGCACCAGGCTTTCTGGGCAGCTGTTTCCTCTCCAAGGACAAGCAACTTTGTGACCAGAATCCAGCTGCTTGACAAAGACTTCTGCTGCCTTTTGAACTTCACATTGAAATGAAAAGGAAAGAACAAAAAAAAGATTAAAAAACAGGAACAGACAAAGTTATTGTATTCTTAACTAATTTTTTTATCAGAAGGAAAATAGGAAGGCAAATAACTTATTCTAAAACTGAAGATTTGCATTATTAAAATATATTTTATAAGAAACAATAATTCTATTATCAAGTGAAAAGAGAAGTACATAGCATGGTGGGCAAGAAGTCCAACAGGAAAACCCAACTAAAAATAGACAAGACCACACTAATCCAAACAACACTTAGCCCCAAACAGCATACATTGGATCAAACCACAGGGGACATCCTTCAAACGCTTAGACAAGGTCACAGGGAAGCCAAACTTGAAGCAAGGAATTCAACTCTGTCCCACAGTTTGGACTACAGCAACTTCCAGTTAGATGGTAATTTTGCAACCATCAAATATAGATATCGTAGTAGAATAAACAACCACTTGAAACCAAAATAACATAATGCATTAACAATATAAGAAGTCGCATTCTTAGCGGAATGTTTCAATTTTTTCTTACAATAAATGCAGAGCATGTAGGTTTATAAACATATACTTTAAACGACAATGCTTTAAAATCAAATAACTAGAAAGCCCTTAAGACAGCAGTAGCTAACCTTCATCAAGAGTCCAAGATGGCAATAAAGAAAAACCCATGGATGCACTGCATGATTCGCATGCAATCTTATCAACATCAACATTCACCCAACCTCTCCGAGCACATGCCAATGAACTGATGACCTGCAGGCAATGACAAAAGCAACAGTTAGATGCTTTGAAACATATAAAATGTCAAAAAGCTTCATTTGAGTAACATTATAAAAGAAACTCATAATTTGAGCTACAAATCACAATAACCTGTTGAATATAAAAATATCACCATGCATTTCATCTTTCTATATAAATCCCTTGATAAGACAATCCTATTGCAAAAAAAAAAAAACACAAAAACAAAAGAAAAGGTATTTCATTTCGATAACATATAGCTAAAATATAAAAAAAGTACAGAATCATTATATATTCATACAATAGGTATATGTTTATGTGTATGTATGCATGCACGCATTTATGCATCTAAATGACTTTATAATGGAAGCATCAGTGTTGCAAAGTTTACCATTACAACTCAAATAAGTACAGAAAGACTTCAGATTTAAAATGTTTGTTTATGGAAATAAAAGCTAAAGTGAAAACCTTGGGCTTTGCAAACCAATTTGAAGGCTTAAAGGTAGCTAAGCGACGCAGTAAGTCCCCTCTTTCCCAAGGTCTACATGACAGTCTTGATGATCCAAAAACAGAACTACCCCCACCACCACCACCAGCAGCACTCGTGCTCAAAGACGTCATTGGGGGTTGTGAACCAACACAAGATATAGATGCTCCTTTGGAGCCTTGTCCATGAATAGACCCATCTACACTCCCCACATTTGCCGGAACAGTCGGTGAAGATGCCCCCGCCGAACTAATAAACGCAGAAATGAAACATATATAAGGAAAATCGAATTAACAATAATACATGTAATAAATTGTAACTGAGTAGAGTGTAATTCTTTCACCTAGAAAAGAACAAAAGCTTAATCTAAATTAAGCTGAAAAAACATGTAACACTTGGTAATTTAGCTGAAATTCATGCACTCCACTTTCACAGCAACCAAACAGAAGCGTAAATTGACCAATTCACCACAGAAATAACCAAAACCCTAACACTAACAACACAAATTGGTACACCACACTCACAGCTCGAACCAACAGCAAGCAAATGCAAAACCCTAATTAGATCAGCAAGAGAAATCGAAAGAAAACGAAGACCGAAAAGCCTTGTGAACAGGGAGATAGAGAGAGAAGAGAGCAAGGGGAGGGATAGGGTACCTGGCAGCAGGAGTAGGATCAATGGTCCCTCCGGAGCTGATGACCTCCTCTCTCATGGTCGTTGATTTTCCCCACAATTTTTTTCGAAAGCAGAGAATGGGAGAGTGCGTACTGGCAGCTAGTTTTATAGCGAGTACAGAATGCGTGGCGCGTAAATAATACTCACTATGTTTTTTTTTCTCTGGGCAAATCTGGGTTGGGTTTTACGGGTCCGACTGATATGTATGTTGGGCGGGGCGGGTTCGGTTTGAAATTTCGTTGGTTGGACCTCACTACTGGACAATGGGACTAGACGAGCCTGGTTGGCCTTGGACAATTATTTTATATAAAACTTGTATATTGATTTATTAGTATCTTACCTAAAACTTGACAATATGATTTTTATTGATATTTTTTATACAAGAGAATTTTTAATATATATATATATGTTTGCATTGCATTCAACGGTTGAATTTGGAATTTACCAACAAAGCAAATCATGCGACTTGATGGGATTTAATGCTTCCCAAATTACTGGACAAAAAATAAATGTTGAAATCACCAAAACCATTCTGAAAATTTTGAATCTCAAGTGATGTGTGTATATCTTTTTTTCTTTGTGTTTTGGTGTTGATGTGTTTATATTTCACTTTGTAAGATAACTATTTTGAAGTGCCAATAACAGCTCCATACTCCTTTATCGATCACAAGATATTACGAAAACATACCCTAAAACATAAGTCGACTACTCTTTATTTTGCACCCCAAGTTGAAACCAAAAGTAAATACAACTTGCATGTATTATTATACAGATGTAATAAACATAGAAAGAGGGGGACAGAGAGAGGATGAACATCTGTTTGATTACATATTTTCCCTGTGGAATGTGTTTGTATTTGTAGAGAGAAATTAGATTTCACGTTTTATTTTGTTCTCTCTCAAAGGATACAACAACAACTAACAAGTATACATTCAATTCCCAACCCAAACTGCACCAAGTATCTAACAAATGACTTCTGAATGACAGGTTCACTCAAAGCAAATACCCCAAGTACTTTTTATAGATAATTCTGCAAGCCATACTATCTGTATTCATTTAACAACTGACATCTGATGAGGTTCACTCAAAAATTTTGAATGAAAAAACAGAACATTGCGACGAAACCCATCAGTATGTTCTGTCAAGGAAGCCAATCATCAAGATGGCAGAGCACGGGCACTGGCACCTGCAGGAGAAAAGGTGTCTGAGGGTCTTGCTTTCAAAGTGGTTATTAGGAAAGTAGAGCAAGACACTCTGATTAATCCTTTGAGTTTCTACAGATTAGGAAGTGAGACTTACCATCTTCTGCTTCCTTCCTTGAATCATCTCCTGATTTCCAAACAATATCTTTCAGCCCCGTCGACAGGTTCTTGTAGAACTGTAAATTCAAGAAAGTCGAGTGAAAACATGCAAATGAAAAAAATTGACAACAGAAAACAATAATAAAAAGGATTTGTTCATGCTCTGTTGTAATTGGAGTTTTAAACGTTGTGTAAGCAGCAGCTAGATGGGCAATAAACCTAACGTGGTAGGGGACTAATAATACATGTCCGATACTTGAGCGGCGCTCTACATCTTCTTACTTTTACTTGAAAAATCAAAGAAAAGAAAAAACATGCATGGCCAAACATGATAAGTCTGGCCTGTCTGGCTCAACCTGGTAAAACTCAATCTGGTGACTTTCTAGGCCGATGGGTATACCAAACTCAGATTGAAAATAACTCTCACCTCTATATCCAGCCCACATCATGTGGCCATATGAGGATTAATCCTCTTATTTAAATCAGCATAAGATTCCCTTGCCATTTGCTGCTTGCTATGTAATAAAGCAAGCAGGGTGCCGACCCAGCTTTAGCCCACCAACTGCTAGCAATTAAATTTTGCAAGCAACAGGTGTAGCCCAGAGGCTATTATTTGTGAAGAGCCCATAATCGCTCCTAATTAGATGAATATACAATACTTATTAGATGCCATGATTGCATCAACATTGCAATAACATACATTGTGAAATTCCAGAGTGTCTCCCCCAGACTTGCGGAGCTCAACCATGTAGAGTGACGGGGCCACCTCAAAAATCTGGAAAAGAAAGTTAGTTTGTATCCCATTTGTCAAAAGGGGCGTCAACTCAACAGGAAAAAAAGTGAAAGGTCTGAAAATGAAAGAGGCATACCTCTGTTGCAACAGATAAATGACCCTTACGTCCAGTTTTTTCACCTTGAAGCTTCAACTGAGATGGATAAAATGAAATGAGGTTGTGTTACATATAGATGCATTTTCCTCGGCTTTAAATTATGTTACCAGGAAAAGATAAAAAGGAAAAGAGAAACGGAAACTCATATCACATCATGCAGAGAGAGAGAGGGAGAGAGAGAGAGCAGTCATTGTACCTTGAAGTTATTTTTCTTTACACCAAAACCCAAAGGCCCTGCAGCTTCCTCAATTTTCGAAATTATCTCATTAGCAGGACGTTTGGATGTGAATCTTGTTTCTCTTTTAACAAGTTCCTGGTTAGTTAAGGAAATGTCAGCTGTCTTCTTAAACTTTACGCAAGCAGAACCAAAGAGGAAAAGATAAGACTTGCTAATAATGCAAACAGAGAAACTACAATGTGAAATATAACAATTACAATTTTACTTTTTTTTATTAAAAAAAATGGACCATACCATTTTTTTCTCAAAAAGACTATTGAGATTCAGGCCCTGGGATGTAGAGATAAGCTCAAAGGCATTCATCGTGACAGGCGCCACATTTCGTTCTTCTCGCCTCTCCACTACAAGGTTTTGAGATTCCTGTGCTTGGGAAGAATATAGTAGATAGTCAAGCCCTGGTATCATAAATCAAAGTAAATCATAATACATAATGTCTCACTCTTACCCCTGATTCATTGAATATAGAATCCACATCATCAAGACTGACATCAACTTGTTCAAAACTAGGTGGCTTATATCCTTTCTTAAACCACTCATTCTCAATGACCTCAGCAATTGTAATTCTCTGTTTCACGAAATTAGCTTGTATAGTAAGTGTAACATATAAATAATAGTACAAAAAACAAATTGAAACACCTGGAAACAGGAAAATTCTATATTATAAGGGAAAAGGTCATACTGCCAAGGGGTTAGGATCCAATATTCTCTTAATTAGCTTCTTTGCATTTGAGGAGAACCATGGAGGACATGTGAAGTCGGCCTTGAATATCTGGTGGTCACATAAAAACCATAGATGTAAAACAAGGATAACAGTGCCAGAGGATGACAAAGCAAAGTAAATTTAAAGAGGAAGAATTAATAGGTGGGAGAGAAGAGAGAGATTCACCTTTTTGTATAATGCCATGAGGTTGGAATCTTCAAAAGGCAAATAGCCAGCCATTAAGACAAAAAGAATCACACCACAAGACCATAAATCGGCTTTTGCTCCATCATACCCTTTGTTGTTTATCACCTAGAAAAAGAGTGTCATTAAGTGGAACAGGGTAATAAGAGAAAGAAATAACTGATTAAGCTAACATACCTCAGGGGCAACGTAATTTGGTGTCCCACATGTTGTGTGAAGCAATCCATCTTCCTAAATGAAAGGGATAAGATAATCACTCACATATTCTGTAACAAATAAATGCAAAACTGCCTAATTATTCACCACGGTATATTATGACTATAATTTCGTCCAAAAAAAAAAGTATATTATGACTATAAGTGTGAGATAGGTATTGTCAAAACAGAATAAGATTCAGGAAGCCATCCAGTCCTCACTATCAAATTTTGAAGGGATTTAAAGAGTTTACTTTTGCTTAAGGCATTAAGTCATAATACTCACTCGAACTTGCTGAGGTAGTGCACTCAGTCCAAAATCTGAAACTTTCAGAATCCCATTAACATCCAGCAGCAAATTCTCAGGCTGTAATTTACAACCACAACAGTTTAGTCTTACATGGTAGAATAGCTCATCACACACACACACACACACACACATATATATATATATATATATATATATATATATATCAAAGGGGGAAATCATAATTCCTACCTTTAGGTCTCTATGAAAAACACCTCTGCTATGACAGTAATCCACAGCATTTATAAGCTGCTGAAAATAATTTCTTGCTTCATCTTCTTTCAATCTTCCTTTACTTGCCTGGCAATTGAAAATAGCACAAAGATTCTCATTATATATAATATATCATCAGACGTAAATAGAAAGTCCAGAAAGAATTGAAATAAGCACTGTCTTACAATTTTGTCAAACAGTTCTCCACCAGTCACAAATTCCAAAACGATGTATATTTTTGTCTTGCTAGCCATCACCTATACCATAAATACAGCAGGAAGTCACTTCCAAAGACCAAATAAAACAGAAGAGAGAGAGAGAGAGAGAGAGAGAGAGAGAGAGAGAGAGAGATAAATGGGACAATAAAGAAACACTAGATTATAAATATAATGGTTTAAAACAAATCCCAGTTTTAAAACTCTGCATGGGAAAAACTGCACCACCTCCTCGTACATGTTTGTTTTGATAATGATTAAAAACATGTACAAGTATATGCCGAACATGTATTTTATCCCAGATAGTGATTAAGAAAACAACAAACTTCTAAACTATTTTCTAAGAATACAAATAGAAAACATTAGGAATCCAAAAGCAATATAAGATGAGCTTTGTCTAACCTCATACATACGGATGACATTCGGATGTCTTATTAATTTCATCGTTGATATTTCTCGTTTGATCTGCAAAAGGAGAGGACATAACAACAATTAATACTCATTCAATTTTATAAATCAAAATGAGAACAAAAATGACCATGAAAATAATATTATTACTTTTGTTTCTTAAATTAGCTTTATAAGTATAGATGTTAAAGATATCAAAAAGGCAAGGTGAGGGTAACAAAAGCATATCTGTCAAGTCAGACCATGTGATTGGCTTGTTTCTTATTGGTTGGAATTAATCTCAACTAAACCTTTATTCCAAAAATCATTGGAGTTGGTACATCTACTAACAGGGTATGCTGATAGCAAACTGACATCGATTCAATTTCAGATGTTAGTCAAGTTTAGCTGGGTTTTCCAACATCCCACAAACTAAGAACCTCCAAAGGCAACTCACATGATAGTTGCAATGAAATGCTCACATTCCATTTCTTCTTCCTTTATTTTTCCACAAGTATATGCTTTACGAAATATCTAATATAAAACAACTGCAGTAGAGGTTATATTAAGTAAATTGTGGAACTTAAATATGTTTAAGAAAAATCATAATCTCCCTAATTCAACTTTGATTGTGAATCTTTAAATCTCTCTTCGTTTCTCATAAGTTAACTTGGAAATTAGAAATAGAGAACTTTTTTAAAACTATATAAAATTCTTCAGTGTCAAGAAAGTCAATAAATTTCTTCTAAATACACAAATTTCTCCAAAGTCAAAGAGTCAATAAAACAGTTATAATCAAACAGTAACATGATTCGGGTCAGAAAACGACAAACTCAATCCAGTCGTGCATGTCAATCTTTCCGAAGTTGACTCTTTTTTTTCCTCACTTCTTCTCCTTTTTTTTTGTCATAAGTTCATAACCCTCACTTCTTCTCCTTGTTATTAACATAGCAAATAAAACTAAATAATAAAAAATTCATTTTCCCTTGATTCTTCCTCCATTTTCTCACCAACCAAACAGCGGATTATCCAACATTACAATCTCCAGATCATTAAATTAACAGGAAACACAAAGGGAAATTAGTAAAAATGATTAAAAAAAAATTTAACCTGGCCGATCATCTTGTGCTTGAGGACCTTTTCCTTGTCGAGTATTTTAATGGCGAAGTTCTCACTAGTCTCGACGTTGCGAGCGAACTTGACCTTGGCGAAATTGCCCTCCCCAAGGGTCCGACCCAACTCGTACCTCCCGACCCGGGTCCTGCTGCCGGTCGCCGACCTCGACGCCATCTCCAATCTCTTTCACTCTTTCTCCCCCCTCTATCTCTAGAATCTTCCAAATCGTTCCTCTCAAACTTTCCTTTCCAAATTTTAATACAGCGTTCCCTCTACCTCTTCTTCTTGCAAGGCTGCCAAACCTGACACTTCGTCACTCTCATTCTTCCTTTTTATGTTTTGATCCAAAAAAAACAAACACAAAGCCCTAATTCTCTGAGCCAATCAATCCCCAAATCGAGGTTCAAACTGGGAAAGAAGAAGCCTTTAAGCCAACACCGAAGCACGAGGTTGAAGAATCGTTGACCGTTCGATCCGACAAGAACCCCATCAATTCGGATCCCTAATTATGAATCAAACGGATGCTGATGATGATGGCGGTGATGCATGCACAAAACTGAAAACTTGGTTTTGGAGCGAAAATCAGAAATGGGTTGATTGGGCAGCGACCCGATGGAGAGATTGAATCAGGGCCGTCGATCTGATCTCTGATCTTTGCGTTTGTTGTTTTTGGTAAGAAATGGGGAACAATGGCAGGCTTCAAATTGAATGTATCGAATATTTTGGGCGATGATTGGGGGGATGGAGAGGTGATGGGCTTGGATTTTGTATTGGTTTCTTCGTGTCTATACGAGGAAGGCTCTATCTGAGGAAATTTTATAATTTACTTTTTGGAGGTTCGGGAGGCTGAGAAGTTGGAATTCCCTGCTTTGCAGCCCAAATGTTCTCTACTTCATCTCTCTTTGGTCTTATAAAGTATCGGCTGTGATGTGCCATATAGCATGCGTGGTCTCACTTTTTTTTTCCTTTTTTTTTTCCAAATAAAAAAACACAATAGATTGCATTTATAATTTAAGCACAAATATATTGCATTTATAATTTAAGCACAAAATCCATCAGTCACAAGAGCCACTGCAAATACATAGCGTAGTAATCACGAAAGGTTAATCCAAATAAACAAAATTCCACCGACTCCACAAATAGCCATAAAGAGCCAATCATGTGTGGTCTCAATTTTTTAAATTAGTTTGTTCAATCATGCGTACCAATCTCACTATTTTAATTCAATTTGTTCAATTATATATCAACACTAATTATGGTAGCAATTAAATTTTATTTTTTTTCCCTCATCTTTCTTCTTATCCACTTCTTTTTTTATTATGTTATTTGTTAATTGTCGTTTGTTCAATGAATAAGTAAACATATCAAGATTTTAATATTACTTTTATGTGAATTATTGATTGATCATTATTTTTTATTCATCACTTCCCTTTTTGCACACGCTTCCGCGCCTTCTAGAGGCTTTTAAAAAAAAATATATATATTATTTTAAAATTAAAAAGATGATGGGTAGTTGTGTTCCATAAAAATAGGATCCATTATCTAATTTTTCTTTCAATTTAAATTTTTTAAATATGAAAAAGTATGAATTTACCATATTATCCTCATTTAATTAATAATTTCAATTATTAATGTTTGCATTAACCAATGGTATTTCTGGTATTTTAAATGTTTCACCATTCTCTGCATTTTGCTTTATATATACTAGCCTCTACGCGCTTGCGAGAGGCTTTTTTTAAAAATAAAAATATATATTTTTTAGAATTAAAAAATATAATGGGTAGTTGTGTTCCATAAAAAGAGGATTCATTATCTGATTTTTCTTTTCATTTTAAATTTTTTTAATATGAAAAAGTGTGAATTTACCATATTATCCTCATTTAATTAATAATTTCAATTCTTAATGTTTGCATTAACCAAGGGTATTCTTTGGTATTTTGAATATTTCACCATTATCTGCATTTTGGTTTATATATATAGATTTAATTAATAATTTTAATTCTTAATATTTGCAATAACCAAGGGTATTTTCTGGTATTTTGAATGTTTCACCATTCTCTGTCTTTTGCTTTATATATATAGAAGATGACACAAGCGTTATTTTTATGTGAATTTTCGATTGATCATTATATTTAATGCATCATAACGCAAGCATGAAACAAACATGGCACAACACAACGCAAAATGAGATCAAACTAGAAACAACCTATTATGCATTATGCGACAATGTCCGTTTTTGGGCTTCCTTTTCGGCATTGAGTTTCCCTTTAGTCCCTTACTTCCGTTTTATTCTCTCTTTTGTTATCAACTAGTTCTTAGTTTAGTGATAATTTTTATTTCCGATATTGGACGAGATCGAATCCTTCCCGTTGATGAAGACAAGAAACCAATTGGGTTATGAATTTTGGGCTGGCTGAAAGCCTGAAAAACTACTACCTCAACCTTTTGTTTTTAGTCAAACCCAAACTTTTAACATTGCGTTTCTGGTCCAGGCCTCTAATGCATTGGGCTTCGTTCAAGTTCAAATGTAAATTCCCATTCTAGTCCCTACCTCACATTTTTTTGGCCAACTAGTCCCTGTCTCTGAAACTTGTTTCTAAAACCCTAGTGGGAGCCATTGATGAAAGGGTTTTAGTTCAGGCAAAGAAAACTAAAACCCTGAAGCTGGTTCTTAAAAATTTGAAGCAAGCATCAAAAGCTGTTCATAATTGTTAAAAATGGCTGCAGAAGAAGATAAACAAAAGAGCATACCAGTTCTGCCATGGATGCGAAGCCCAATTGATGTCAGTTCCTTTGACGAATGCCCTCTTACTCTCCTTCCTTGCCTTGACCCCAGGTAACCAAACCAATCCAGTTTAACAAAATTAGCTTTGTGAAAATTACCCAATTGGCAAAATGTTCCATTTCATATTCTACTTTGTGTTATAGAAATACTCACTTCATTTTACTGTGGATTAGGCTGAAGGTGGCTTTGGAGAACATGGAAATCTCTTCACTTTTCCCAGTTCAGCTTGCAGTTTGGCAAGAGACTATTGGCCCTGGATCTTTTGAGCGTGATTTATGTATTAATTCTCCAACTGGAAGTGGGAAGACTTTAGCTTATGCTTTGCCCATTGTACAAATGTTGTCAACTCGCTCTGTTAAATGTCTACGCGCTCTGGTGGTGTTGCCTACTCGTGATTTAGCCTTGCAGGTTTCATGACTTCTTATAAAAACTAATGTTATGAAAGCTTTGTATGGGCCTTTGGGTGTGATATTAACTAAATCAATGATTTTCATGTGTTATTGGATTAGGTTAAAGAAGTTTTTTCTGCAATTGCACCTGCTGTAGGATTATCTGTTGGTCTTGCAGTTGGTCAATCTTCTATAGCTGATGAAATTTCAGAACTTATCAATAGACCTAAGCTTCAGTTGGGTGTCTCTTTTGACCCAGAAGATTTTTTACCTGAGTTACAAAGCTCGGTGGATATATTGGTGGCTACCCCTGGAAGGCTAATGGACCATATCAATAACACTAAAGGATTTACGCTTGAGCATCTCTGTTATCTTGTAAGTAGGAGATTATGGTACTGCAATTTTCATTCATATGTTGTGACACTGGAATTACAGATATTTCTTATGCTACAGTATATCTTTTTCCAAACTGAAACCTTTGATGAGGCCTGTTATATTTAAAAAATGGTTTCCGAATATGTATATGTTTGATGTGAGTTGAAACAACTTTTTCATAATCTCTTATAAGGCAAAGCATATGATGGTTTATAGGTTGTTGATGAAACAGATCGATTGCTCAGGGAGGCATACCAGTCTTGGCTACCCACTGTGCTTCAAATCACTCGTGCTAAAGATGAAAGTTTCCTTCCTTGTGCTCAAACTTTTCTACCGTCCCCATTTTCCTTGAAAACCATAAGGAGATCGTGAGTTCTATGTGCATTTTCTCTTCCCTTGGAAATGTTTATGTTACAGAACTGCATCTTTGTCTTGTGGCTTGTGACAAGCATGGTTTCATACTGACAGTACTGACACATAATTGAGCAATGGTACTGCTCTTTCATAAATGAAACTATAGTTATGACATTTGCCATGTTTTTTAATGTTATCTCAAATTTGTTGCAGTGGTCTTGAGAGGGGGTTTAAGGGTAAACCTTACCCCAGGCTTGTGAAAATGGTTCTTTCTGCCACACTAACCCAGGATCCAAGCAAGCTTTCTCAGCTTGATCTGCATCATCCTTTATTCTTGACGACTGGTCAAAAGCGTTATCAGCTTCCAGAAAAACTACAATCCTATAAACTGGTATTTCATCATAACTCTATTGGCAAACACGAGTCCTTGTGAGAATGGCACTGTTTCGGTTATGCACGGAAGTAATAATGCTTTTTACCTATTTAGTATTTAGGATAAATAGATTAGTGACCTATTTGATGGGATGACAAATGTCTAAGCCTCTATCTAAAATGGTACTTTGCAAACCCTAGTTGTGTTTTCCTTGCAAGTGTGGGATGATGGCAAGGGTAAGAATATCTTTCTATATGGTAGTTGAGTTCTGATTTTACACTAGATTGATTTAGTTTCTTTCGGTAGCGTAACTAAAATAGAAAATCTAGGCATTAAATTTTTATAAATTCTAAAATACATGTCTAAATAGAACTCAGTGCCCTCTCCTAATTTTATATTCCATTTCTTGTCTACAGTTTTGCGAATCAAAATACAAACCACTGTATTTGGTTGCGCTCTTGCAAAGCTTAGGAGAAGAGAAGTGCATCGTTTTCACATCATCTGTGGAGTCAACTCATCGTCTATGCACCTTATTGAACTCTTTTGATAATTTGCCTTTCAAGATCAAGGAGTATTCAGGCCTTCAACGGCAATCTGTACGAAGGTAATTTCTGGGCTTTCACTTGTCGTATGTATGTAAATTTAAGGGATACGATAAACAGCAGTCTCTGTCTCTCTACAAATTAGGAGTGTCCTGATGTAGTTAGGTTGTGTTCTCTACAAATAACACAAAGATGTGGACACACATCTAAAGTTGGGATAAATCTGATAAACGGCATTCTGGAATCTGTTTGGGTGTAGTGTCTGTGTTTGTTTATACAAACATGATATTACTATATTTTTAAGAGTGTTGATTTAGACTGTGATAGAAACAAACTTTAGGGTCAGTTCAATCCATGGTTTGTGTGGCACAAGCTACTGTCCTGAATGTCAAATCACCTTCCATGAAGAAATTTACTTGAGCCTCAAGGAGGAGACTACTCTTTTTTCATGCCGACTCTCATAGGCCAAGAGCCTAAGGCTAGTTCTCCTTGCTAAGTATTGCTATCCATATAAACATTTCTTATCTGCATCTAAGAAACATGTCCTAGCTTTGATATTTTCATTCCCAGTAGATGGCTGTAACTTGTCACAGCATATGGTTATTAGGTTATTTATAAACTGTTGACAAGATTGTGACAATGACCTTTCTCACGGCAGCAAGACACTGAAGGCATTCCGGAAAGGAGATATTCAAGTACTTGTTTCATCTGATGCAATGACTCGTGGAATGGATGTTGAAGGAGTGAGGAATGTCATTAATTATGATATGCCTGCATACATAAAGACATATATACATCGAGCAGGTCGGACAGCAAGAGCAGGCCAAACTGGTTGTTGCTTCACATTGTTGCGTGAAGACGAGGTATGTGTTGTCTTCTTAGCCTCCAGACCAACGCACATTCTAGGTGACCCATATGCATCTTTGTTTTTTTTTCTTTTCTCTTAATTTAGTATTTCCTTCAAATTTTCTATGTCCAAGGGTGCAACTTGGATGGGCCACATGGTCATTGTCAATTAGCTGTGAGCTTGTCGTATAAAGTAGATATTTGGTTTGAGTTTGGGACAACTTTATCTCATCCTACTTCAGCTGAGTTCTATTCATAAACTGGAATTGTATTTACTTAATTTGTCCCACATAATTGTCAATTTTCGGATGTACAAATATATTTTACCTATCAATTTGATGCAGGTTTGAGCTCAAAGGAAAAATGAAATTTAGGTGTTAATCATCATTAAGAATTGGAATGAAAGTCATTTAGATGTTGGAGTGAAAGTCATTAGGTGTTTTTTTCTTGCCAGAACAAAGTCATTAGGTGTTAATCATGTTAAGAATTGGAAAAAGGAAAAAAACAATAGAAGAAAAGATTGAAGAAAAAAGAATATGCTCTGTTCAGATTAAGCTTAAATGTCATTAATTTGAACTCACTCATAAATTATTGGGATACTTGTAATTTTCTGTTTTATGCCAGGTTAAGCGATTCAACAAGCTGTTACGCAAAGCTGAGAATAACTCTTGCTCCAAGTACTCTGTTCCTTCCAGTTACATTGAACCGCTCCACTCTGTCTATGAATCTGGTAATTGCTTGGCTTATTTATATGTCTAATCATAGGTTAATTACACTTTGTGGTTTTTGGTAAAAAAAAACACACTGATTTTGGTGAATTTACATTTTGATCCTTGATTTGTAAATGTTTGCCGTCCATGAAATTTACCCGTTGTTTGAGCCTCGTCAGCTAGACCAATTGGAATGACTTTAGATGCTTCAGTAGCACTGGCTCTGGTTTTTTTTTCTTTCCCTTTTTTATATTTTTTTTCCCTCAATGTGACAGCACTGGAGAAATTGAAGGAGACGGTTGAAATGGAAACCTCCAGGAAGAGAAAAACTGGCTTCAAGTCTTCCTTGAGTGGTGAAAGGAAATGAAACACGGCGGCCTCCAAAAGAAAATGATTAGTGAAGCAAGTTTTGTGGGCACTGCCTGAGAGTTCGAATTTGTGGTTAATGAAAAGCAAGTTCGAGTGGCTAAAAGTAATGACGTTAGAGTTGGTGCAAACTGAAGGAAGTCCTGGAATTTAAGATTTTTTGTTATTAATGGAAGTCCTGGAATATAAGATGAGGGAATGCTTTGTAAGCTTTAGTATATCCAATATACACAGAATTTTACGTCCACCTTCTTGTGATCTTTTCTTTATGTGGGTTTCTAGTTTTGTACTGCATAACCAACAATAGCTAACAAGAATCGACAATAACCTGGAATTGGAGTGAAAACGTAGCGTCACGAAAATCAAGATCTATCAAGAGGCCCATGGGTTTGCTTCTTTGGAGGAGTCAAAGAGGCAAGTGAGGTGGGCACGAAGGGGGGCATTCTGGGGATGTCTTTCATCAGCCAGCACCTTCAACAGCCAGTGATCCCAAATACTTAGTCATATTCAAGAATTTAAAAGAAGCTTTAGAAGGTGTAGTGCATTAACATGAACCTAAGA
This sequence comes from Prunus avium, assembly GCF_965620075.1. Lineage (NCBI taxonomy): Eukaryota > Viridiplantae > Streptophyta > Magnoliopsida > Rosales > Rosaceae > Prunus > Prunus avium. Next base: position 32,841,553 of record NC_142287.1, read on the forward strand.
ATTACAGTTTGATTTAAAAGACACAGGTGGTTTTGGAAATGTCACAAAGGCTAGCTTGTCAAATCAAGGATGATGAAGCCGATGGATCCTAGACGGATGAAAAAATTGTTTACACCTTCAATCATAAATGAAGCTTCTATAAGAAAGGCTTTGTATAAATAAAATTCATACTATTGTTCTTATTATTAATTACTAAGAATTTGAACAAAAAAACAAATCCATTAGATATAAATGATAGAAAAATCATTAGTTACATAAATTGATTATTTATTGAATTTAATCAATGAATTGGCTGTAAAATCAACATCAAATTTCAAAGACTTTTTGTACTTCTAGAACACGAATATGACAGACTTCATTCAAAGGATCAATTAACAAATTTAAGATTTTTATTCGATACAGTTAGAACTATTCCAAACAATAAAACAATAAATAAAAAATCCTTTGGAATAAAAGAAATTAATTTAAAAAAAAGGTCTTTGGAAACATGGAGGAAAAGGAGGCCTTTAAGGAGAATAACGTTGAAGATTTGACAAATCTTCAAGAACATACTCCAGGAGTTGGACATTAATTATGGTGAATCATAAGAGTTTACCGTCTGAAGCAAGCTTAAAAACATATATTAAAAATAACAGTATCTAAATATTGCGTCTTTCTTTTAGTTTTCTCCAATGTCTTAATTTCGTATAAACGCAAGATTTCTTTACCTAGATAGAGTTTTTTTTTCAGATGCCTTCACGTCGGCGGTTCTCCAATATAATATCTTGAATATATATCTAAATTATTCATACACTAAAATATAAAATATAAAAAATAAGTTTATTATGACAGACTTATTGACGATCACTTGACATTTCACATTTTAAAGTGACGATGAATAATATTGCACAACATTATTTGACTTATAGGCGCAGGTAATGGCCACTCAAAGATGTTGGATAATAATTAAGATTTGCCAAAGCATATATATATATATATTGATCCTCAATTCCAGAAGTAAGTAATAAGAGGAGCATATTAATATGAACTATATAATATTTTGTGACTTTACAGCATAAAGTTACATAATGCATGTCTCATATTTCATATCTCATCAGCTCAGCTGGTTTGGTCATCTCACTAATTCTTCATGGCCATGTTAGTTGAACCAAAACAAGAAAATGACAGAATATAAACAGGGCCTCAAAAAGGTGGCTGCAACTCAAATATATATATGTCGCAAAATAACGCCTTCAAGGCTATAGAGCAAGCTTTCGGCTTTTATTTGCTTGATCATCTCTTCGAGGCTCAGTTTCAGTGACTGAGCATCGAAAAAGCCCGATGAACCTCCTTGAGAAAGTATTTGGACTCAGCACCAGCAGCTGCAGCACCAGAAGCAGCAGAAGCAAAGCTAGGTGGTGATGATGTGGAACAAGCACGGCTCTTGAATGATGATGAACTGATGAGAGAATCATTTGAGGTATTAGCATATTCCCTCTCCTCCTCATTGATTGTATCCAGCACCTTTGAGGTTCTGTGCCTCATGACACTCACAAATTGTGGTGGTGCCACCTCTGTAATGAACCTTGCTAGCCGTGAATTTGCCATCATTCCAAGGAAAAACTAAATAAATTTAGAACTTTAGAAGTGAAAAAGTAGCTAAGAGATGAAAACCCAAGAGAGAAATGAAGCTTGTAGATAATGGTTTGCTTGTCAAATTTGAACGCATGAACACAGCTTATTTATAGATAAAAATTCAGAACCCAAATTTATTAGCTAGGCTTAAACTCAGCCACTAGTCACAGTCCAAGAATGTTAAATCATGTTTTAATATCTAGTGCCGCCTCTTGCTTTTGACATTAATTGGGGTGGCCTGCCGTGGGACCCGCGCAATGGTAGGTGTCAATGCTTGGATGGAGATCAGATATCTCTTGCAGATTTGCTTTGTGTTGGGGACGATGGCTTCCAAAATTGCACTTTTACCAGCTGAACTGGGAGTAGCCATTGGCCTTGCCACGTGTTAGTTCATGAAGCTACTTATCGGCAGATTGATGCTGACAAAAACTTTCTTGGGGACCTTTCTTTGATCCGAGAAAATATGGTCCTCCATTTGGTTGGCTCAAATTGAATTAGGATGAAATGTTAGGAAAATATCCTAATCATGGTTTTACTAGTACGCATGTACGTACCGTGTTTTTCAGGCTGACAATGACTTTGATAATCAGTTTAGTTAGCCCATCAAATTATGTGATTGCAATTAAGCTTAACGATTAATTAGTCTATAGTTGTGTTAAAAGTTTGAACCCGGCTATTACAACTGCGACGGCATTTGTAATTAATCGGCTTTGTTTGTTGGTGAGGCTGCATCTAGATGGATTATTTGTCAAATAATCAGCTTTGAAATTATGTTTGTTTCGAGAAGCATTAATTGGCAAAAGAATGTAGAAATTCTTGTACACAGCTTATTGTCGGAATGTGGGACCCATATGTGAGCTCTTACATATGAGTCTCAAGTTCATGATAAGGGTAAAATATTCGGTATAGTCTTCTTACTCAAAACTTGCTCGACAAAATGACCTAATTTGTTTGCTAGCACTTGAGTGATTTCAAACTATTGATAAAGTATTCGGCTCATATTAGAAATCGCCAATATGAGTCTGCATCTCGAATTTTTGTTCAAACAGTGAGCGATTCACCCTAGCACAACTCCCGATTACTTTTATTGCAAGTGAACATTTTGGATGGGTTATATATCATTGGGCATGTAATGAATAGAAGCTTGATTATCACCTTGGCTAGACTTCCCAGCTACCCAATGATCCAAAATTAAATGCTAACCTATCCCAATGATCCTAAAGTGAGTTGCAAAATAAAAGAGAGGCATACAGATCAATTTATATATGGTCCTACAAATCACATGCTAGAAAGTGTAATTAGGAAGAAATTGAAATTTCAAAGGATATGGATGCCAAAACATTTGGCCCCATCATCATCATCTTCATTCAGCTGGTTTTGTCTTAGTCAACATAACTACATTTGTCTGCTTTTGCTTTCTTCCTGGGTGAATTAATTGCTTCTTATCCGAGGCATGAACAGTCAAGCTTGGAGAAAAGTGTTAATGGTCCAAATTCACCCTAATTTCCACGCGCTATCCTTTTTCGTCTACATCAGACATTCCCATATTCAGGGGTCTTTTCTTTCTGGTTCCTTCCACCTATTTTCTCCAGACTTGGCATTTGCCAAAGAGATCATGATAAAACAGAGAATTGATGACCTAAGAATACATGAATTACATCGTAAAATATAGAAAGAAATAGAGGGAAAAAAAGGATTAGTATTGTTCCAATCTGCCTTAATACGGATCAACTTTGAGAAGCCATCATTGATTTGTTAATTATGATAACGGATCTTGTTAGCATCCAGTTATATGAAATGGATTAGCTTAGCAAACCACATAATGTGATACATTATGTGTTAACTACCAACTGATGATCATAATAATGGTTGTAATAAGTTGATAGATCGATATCTTATCTATCATATAATGTTTTTAAAATGTGATATCCATCCGTGCAAGAGAGAAGAGCTTCTCTGCACTTGGGATATCGATGCCAGTTTCACATCGCAAAATGACTATTGCTACGTCACACACATGGCTAGCCGCCATCATCCAAGAATGCAATTGCTCATCACGTACGTTTCTGCCGTATGAAGTAGGGCACCAATAAATGCAAAAAGCTATAGTAAGTTCAAGAAAATTTTCTTTTCCAGTGACAATGAGTTGAAGAAACTTGTAAGTAATGCATATGTTGGTCTATAGTAAAGTCTGTTTCACCCCAAGAAAAAGTCTGTTTGAGACCCAAATTCCAAAACCACGGAAAGAAAAGGGCAACAATCTGTCATGGTCCACCTTACCCAATTGTCAAATGAGACCCCAAATATTTGGATAAAAAGAGACCCAATTGAGTAGCTCCAAGATTTGCATTTAATTCATAAAGTAGTATAGTATTCACAGGTTCATCTCCTTGTCAACAAGGTTCTGGCAGCAATGCCTCTGTTTTTCCATCATTTACATGGAAAATTCCCAAAATGATATTTTGACAAGACAGAAAAAGAAAATAAAAGAAACATACAGGAACATGCATGCATGCATACGCCTGCAGAATTAATTAATTTTCTTATTCTGGAATTAGAAAATTATTTCTTCAAATAAAGTTGTAGTTGAAGCTGCCCTCAGTCATACGGGGCGGCAGAAAGATAATGATATATAGGTCCCTACCAGCACGACCTTTATCTAAAAAGTTCACATACCCAAAAACCCAACTCATATTTCCTGATATTTTGCTACATTCATTCTCATATTTTTCATACTCTCAGACCCTCTATATAAATCGACCACAGCATACCAAATTCCTCACATATAGCTGCCTTTCCTCATCACCCAAAATGGCTAACTCTACAGAAACAGCTTTGGAAGGCCTCCCACGGCTTCCAATCATCAGCCAAGCTTCCAAGGCTGAAACCTCCCCACTGACCCCGTTGTCTGCAGTTGCACCCTCTCGCTTTCTTCCACTACTTAAACATTCTAGGGTGCAAGTTCATATGCCTTTGGACACAATCCATGAGGAAGAACCAGCGGACGATGTTAATATTATTGTTGAGAATAATCCTGAGATATACTATTCTCTCCCTCAGGCTTCTTCACCGGCATCATCGCTCTTGTCGTCGCCGTCGGCATACTTCCTGCAAGTGATGAACAAACCTTTGTCGTCGTACAATCGCACTAGTTCAATTGCATGCCATGGCCAGTACTGTGCTTCGGGAAGAAATCAATATAGACCCATAATTAGCTAATTAATGCTTCCTTTTTATGAAGTGTTTAATTAGGTTTGTTAATGTTAAATATGCTTTCCATATTTATGCATGGAAGCCAAAGTGTATGCTTTCCATGTTTATCATTTTGGTACCTCGCTAGAAGCCTTTTTCTCATTGTAAACTGGTAGTTCTAGTTGTATAATGTATATTACAAATTAAGTCCCGTTTGATAACCATTTCAATTTTAGTTTTTCATTTTTATTTTTCATTTTTTGTGCTAGAATATAGAGAAAAAAGAGGGAGAATGAAAGTGAGAATGAGGGTGAAGATGAGATTGAGAAGGAAAATGAGAGGGGGGATAGGAGGAAAGAGTAACAAAAGTGAAAACAAAAACTAAAAACTGAAATCTATTTGAAATTGTTTTCACTTTCAAATTTTTGTTTTTACTTTTGTTACTCATCTCTCGCATCCTCCCCATCTAATCCTCTCTCTCAATCTCGTCCTCACTCCTCTATACTATAGCATAAAAAGTGAAAATTAAAAATTAAAAATGAAATGGTTATCAAACGGGCATCAATTTATAATTTGTAATATTTCCTAAAGAATATTTTAAAATCTAGAAACTCGTTGAACCAAAATCTAGGATATCATGCACCAGCCACTTTGTGACCGCAAAACCTAAACACGCGGTTTTGTGTTACGCTGTTTTACCAAGTTGGTAATTACAGGCTTAGCTGTTGTGCGTTGTAACGTGCTTTTGCCATTTTGGGTTTCACTCCGCGTAAAACTGTAAAAATTCAAATCTATCCCTTCCTACATTCTCTCCAAACGTTGCTCATCCCATGACGTGGCCTCATCTCCACCGCTGATTAGCTGTAGCAAGGCCAGCCCACCACCCTATTTTTGCACCTCTAGTTCCATCTCAACCTTCACTCACTTCATCTATATATACAAGGCATCACAAACCCTTCTCTTCAACCCAATACCATTCATAATCATACAGTAATTTATAAATGATCAAGCACATCCATCTCTGATTTTATTTTTCCACATTGAGAGTTGATTTAGTGAGATATTCATTATGGGTTTGATGGCAAAGGAATTGAGGTACATGCACAATTGGGGCGAGGTGGCCCCAGCACTTGTTATACCTCACGAGAAGCCCTCCAATAATGTTTCGAAATTGGAGACCATTGCCGAAGAAGGATCCGAGAGCTTTGAGATTATGCCAAATCGAGTGGTGTTTCTCTTTCCAGTGTTTCTTTCCTTTATGACTTATTACTTCATGTTGTATAGACAGATTGTTTGATTTGTTCATGGGACGTTGATCTCATGAAAGACGCAAAATTGTATGTCGAGTAGATTGTATTTTGTAGACTAGAGTTGAGATGTTTTCTCCTCTACAAATACAATTGTACATTTTGCACATTATAAACCATTATTTCATTATTGTGGAAAATTTTCATATCTCCATTGCTCAATTCTTGCCGGCTGTGATTGAGAGTTATTCAATGAATTTGATGTGTTTTAACTTCAAGAGGGCCAAGCATAGCTCGGCTTGAATTAGAGAAAATTATCTAAGATTATTATGATCAAGATACATGATTAATTAAACATCTCGAGTTAAGAATTCTTCTTTCTTTAATATTTCTTTTATGCAATAAATATTAGAGTAAAGAAGAATTGAAATCAAGACCTCCTGTCTATGAATATAAATACTCTTAAACACTTCAGTTATACGACTCTTGTTTTAATAATTTATATTATTCCAAATTGTAAGCTTAAAAATGTGAAAACCTTTTGGTTTTGCCTGGTACATCCAGTTAGCTAATTGACTCACGTATATAATAATTTCAGTACTTTTCCGAGTTTCCTTTCTATTCTGTTTGGGCTTATTTTTCAAACGATAAAGAGAAAATACTAAAATCAAAGAAAAAAATGTCATGAAAGCCCTTTTTTTTTCGTTTTTGTTGAGAACCTAATTGTGTTTGTTTTCATTAAGTAAAATTGAGAACTTTGAATTTTGAACGTCGGCTATATATAAATATATGCGCTCTTTTTTTCAGCTATATTCTTTTTATTTTAAAAATATAAATAGTATAGCCGCGCGGCTATACTATTTATATTAAAAAAAGAATTATTCGCAGAAATTGTCCCTCAACTATACCCCAAGTTACATTTTGGTCACTCAACTCAAATATTAGTTGCAGAGGTCACTTAATTAGGTGTTTTGTTGCACCGCTAGTCCTACCGTCAAGTCTCTCTAATGGTAGGGACTAATGGTGCAACACAACACCTAATTGAGTAACCAAAATGTAACTCCAAGTATAGTTGATGGATCATTGCTACAAATAATCTTAATTGAAAAGTCACATTTTCCCATCAATAATCTAAGAGATGCTTGCCACGTCATCATTTTAAACAGAAAAAGTAACAGACTTGAAGGTAGGACTAACGGTGCAACAAAACACCTAATTGAGTGACCTCTGCAACTAATATTTGAGTTGAGTGACCAAAGTGTAACTTGGGGTATAGTTAAGGGACCATTGCTGCGAATAACCCGTAAAAAAATGAGGACCCGCCTAGCGCCTAGCGCCATTTCGCAACGTGTTAAAAGTAGTAGATCCGGTCGGCTATACTATTTTTTATAATAAAAACCGTTGTATAGCCGAGCGGCTGTACGCTTTTTATTTTTAAAAAACTCCGAGTATAGCCGGGCGGTGGTACTATTTATAATAAAAAAAAGGACCACCCGCTTGCCAACCCCTAGCGCCCGCTTTGCCACGTGTCAAACAAATACAGCATCACGGCTATACTCTGTAAGTATATCATATTTAATAGGCGTATAGCCGCATGGCGATACTATTTTTATTATTAAAAAAGCCTGGTATAGCCGCCCGGCTATACTATTTATATAAAAAAGGACCGCCAGCGCCAATTCGCCACGTGTAAAAATAGTATAGCCGCCCGGCGGTACGATTCATAATAAAAAAGGACCACCGCCTGGTTCTCAGCTCACGATTTGACACGTGTCAAAAATAGTATAGCCGCACGGCTATACGATTTTTTTAGAAATAAAAAACCCCGAGTATAGCCGCGCGGCCATACGACAAGTTTTTGCAGTTGCAAATGCTCTCTGGGATGCTTCCAGTCAAAGAATTATCACCTAAATCTATTTGTTGAAGATTTCTAAGGTTGCCTAGTTCTCACGGAATTGGACCCGAAGGAGCATTTTCATACAAGATAAGTTCAGAAAGTTGGGTGCAAAGTCCCAGATCAACTGGAATATGTCCAGTGAATGAATTCAAAGTTAAGTCAAGAACCTGGAGGCAAATGTTTCCAAGGAAGGGTGATATCTGGCCTTTGAGCTGCTTATCAACCAGAGGAATTGAAATGACATGATTTGTGGAAGGGTCACAGACAACACCAGACCAGTTGCAGTGATGTTTTGAATCTGATGTCCAATCTGCAAGTGTTCCATAAGGGTCACTGGTGATGGATTTCTTGAATGCCTTAGCCTCAACTTCAAGTTCAAAGCTTGGCTGAGCTGATAGAACAGTAAATAGAGCAGAAAAGACTAGGATTATGACCAAACTGAATCTTTGAGACAACATTTGTAATAGATAACGCCTTTTGTATAACTGAGGATGAAGCCTTTATATACAAAGCTTTAAGTTTAATTGATTAATGGACTCATTAATCATCAAATCCAATCTTCAAACAATGATGAAAGGAAGTTCTTTGCAGTATAATTTGACTTTGAACTCAACCCAACATCCACCAAGTATAAATATCCAGAAAAGCTAGTTGCTTGCCCACCCACCATGATGGCATTATATCAAAGAAAAATCTCAGAGATCTCAACTCAAATCAAAATTAAGTTGATAATATTCCTTTTCATTCTGCCACTTAAATACAGAGACTCTTGCTAGGCTTGTGATTGGGGACTGTACTGGCTGTAGGGAGTGTGAATTCTCCCTTCTCAACTCTGTAAAGTGTGCTATTCTGGTTTTTTGTGGTTAGTGGCCAAACGCGGTTTCAACCATACAGTGTGCCCATTATGCACAACTTGCAAATAAAAAACCAGAGTAATGAGTTGGCTTATCTTTGAAGTTGTTTTTGGTGTGCTGAAAAGATGAGCACAACAAGTAGAGTGTACAGAGAGTGGATTGAACATGGCAGAAAATGACATTGAATTGAAGATTGAGATTCTCTAAAGTCAAGCACGGCAGTCACAGCTTTGTCCTTTGGGGTCTTGTTGATAAGGAGGGTGTTGGGTTTTAGGATGAAAAGGTGAACAATAAAGTGATTTTATTTATTCCACAATAGATGGGTACAAGGCTTTATACAAGACTAGGCTTATTGGCCTTCAACAACTAGAAATTTTTACTAGGCTTATTGGCCTTTTTCACTCTTTGGTGGCTATTTGGCCTTTTCTCTCTCTTTCTTGCTTTTGTACAAAAGACATCATCTATTTATAGACTCAAGTTGCCGCCATTGTCCAAGTCGGTGGCTTGGCTTCTTCTCATAGCCACTACATTATAATATTATTACTTTATTACAAGATTTTTATTAAGAATTTTCTAGGAGCTTACAACAATTATTAAAGCTTAACTTTGGTAAACTTTTCTTGAGTTTTCTAATTTTTTCTAGATTTTTCTATATTCTTCAAGTGTGTATTAATTTTAACAGAGGGTAAGCATGCATGTTGCAAAATGTGCTGGTTTTTATTATATATATAATGCGTGCGGCTATACTCAGTTTTCCTCTATTTTTTTTTCAAAAATAGTATAGCCGTGAGGATATGCTCGTTTTAAAATTTTGTTTAAAAATTAGTACAGCCGCACGGCTTTACCTGTTTGACACGTAGCGCATGAGCGCTGGGTGGGTTTCTCTGTGTGTATAAATAGTATATACTATCGTTTTTTCCTAATTTTTTTAAAAACAGTATAGCCAACCGACTTTACGTTTGTGACACGTGGCACCTAGACGATGGGCGCGTCCTTTATATATATATATATAAATAATATAGCCGTACGACTATACTGTTTAAAAGGAATATTAAAATCCGGGAAATTTCGCCGGCATAAACTTGTGCCGACAAAATGTCGTCGGGAGAGGTTTTAAAAATAAAATAAAAATTCTTTACGTTTTTTTTTTCTCCTACTTATTTAATTTAATATGTGTAATTAAGTAATATCTTAGCTTTTTAAAATTAATTTAATTAGTAATTATATTTTAATTATTATTTAATATATAAAAATTAAAGAAAAAGTCTACAAAATAATTCATTTTTGTTTATTAAGTCTTTTTGTGAAATCCTTTGCGCATGTCTTAATTAAATTTCTCCACAGCCCAAGAGCCCTATTCATTACTATCAAGCCATTAATTGAGTCTCTATTTCCCACTTTTTATTTCTTACATTTCCAGATTTATTATCCATATAAAGATTTTAGCACTTTCACTTTTAATAATGTATTATACTCGTATGTACGTATTTCTCATGTTTAATAAACATGTTTTTTACAAAAAGTTCAATAAGACACACAAAATTCCCACATATTATTGAATAAAAATAATACATATTTTTTTCAAAGCGGTATTGCCGCACGGCTATACTAGTTTTTTCTTGTTTTTTCTGAACTGTTTAATTATAGCCGCAAGGCTTTACCTTTAAATATTTTTGTTTTGCAATGTCTTCTAGATTTATTTTTCAGCGATTTTTCCTGTGCACCGAGCACTTGTCAAATTCCAAATGGCTTTGAGAGTTCACACGCGGTTTCCCAAACATGTGGTTTTGTTGAAACTTACGACGTTGGAACACGTGAAATTTGCCAAATTTAGAAATTTCCATAGACTTCTTCAAACTCCATGCATTATGTGTCACCCCACGATTGATGCACCATGGTCATTTGCCAGCTACCACCTCATATAATCTCGCATTCGTCACCATTATATATACAGAACACTTCACCAATCTCTTCTCACAAACCAAAAATCTCCAACTAAGATCGTTCATATTTGTGTTAATTACAATTAGCTGAGTAATTAGAGCAGTAATATTATTATCTGATTAGAGAGATAATGATGGTGAAGGAGGTAAGCTACATGCACAACTGGGGGGAAGTTGCACCAACTCTGCTCATAACTCACCAGAAATCTTCAAAGTGTCCAAAGCTGGAAACCATTGTTGAAGAAGGACCAGGAAATATTATTGGGTCTCAAATTAGCATTGAAGTTGCACCGATTTCGAAGAGGGCCTTGTTTCTTCTTCCTGTGTTTGTTTCTTTTGTTTCTTATTTCTTGTTGTACAGACAATAGGCCAATTATCAGATGTAGGCGAATTGGAAAGGATACTGTACATGAAATAGTTTGAAAGATCGAGGGTAGATTCGTCTCTAAAGATATATATATGAACAGTGTATATGCTCATGGTATTCTTATTGGAAAATCAATGGCAGGTTCTTCGAATGTCTATTGACCTTTTGCATAGTTATTTTAAGTTCAGAGTTTCACTGGTATTCATACGTTGAAAACTCTGGGCCTGTTTAACAATATACGTTTCTTTGTTTTTTTTTTAATACAAACGATTTTCTACTTTAATCTAATCTAAACTACGAGGAAGGGAATTCGAACTCAAATGCATAGTGGGAAGCATATCTGCTGGCAACTTGGCTAAGCCCGTGTCTTCTTTGTATTTGGTTGTTGGTTTTTTTGTTTTCTGAATTATAGGTGGTGGAGAAGGAAAATATAATTTATAAATGAGAATGGAGGTGAGAGATATGAAAGGAATGGTTTTTGTTTTCATCAATCACCTGTTCTGGTTAATATGTGATGTTGCTCTAGTTACTAAATTCGAATTCATATCAAATCAAGCATTTTGTAAAAGCCTTGCTGAAATCAGAACTAGCTTCATCCTTTCCATCACAACTTCTTTTCTCTTTTCTTTTCATTTCTCCCCACCAAATCATAAGAACTTCGGGTAACCATGGAAATGGGAAATAGGAAAACCTCAGTTCTCCACAATTTTCTTCAACTTCAACCCCATTTAGGTTATAAAATGGTCATTTACAGATTCAACGTTAGGTTTCAAATATGAAAGCCTAAAATTTGTTACTTAAAATCAATCAAAGCGATTAACCAATTCAAGATTATAAATTTCGAGCGCGCTCTGAAACCATGCAATAAATGGGATCAAATTTGAAAAATATTGAGTGAAAATGTGTTCTCTCAACGCGTCATGTCTTAGAATAAATGTTCATCTAATATATCTGTTCTCTTTATTTATTCACCTAATTCCATATCCTTCTTGCGAGAATGGATTGTATTGTGAATTGCATGTAATGAGCATGGAGCTTAATTTGTGTCTCGGGTTTATTTGTCCCTTCATATATATAATTTCCCATTTGTGGTGGACTTTGGCAAATTAGTCTAGCTATGGTTTATATGCCTAGAGGGATCGATCAAGGGAAATTTATAATTTGTTTTTAGCATAATTTTTTCAACATCTATGTACCAAGTCTATTGGTATAAGAACCTCACCACGGCCGTTCATGATCGGACACCAGAAATATTTTGAAGGATCATATAATTTCGTTATGCATGTAGAGAGAGAAGAGAAGAGAAGATATGGTACCTTGTGAAAAGCCAATTAATTATATCAATTAATGGCACTAGTACAAAAAGTTCATAGGCTACAAATTCCACCTCACATTGTAACATTGTTTTTAGGTTTTCTTCCTAACACACACATTGATTACCTTGAGGTAACAAATGACATGAGCCATTCAAATTCTCCACATGCCTCTCTCATGCACCATGTCAAGCCACATCTATGTACAACATGATGTACATAAACCCAGTGAGGAGCAAAGGAAGAACATACAAAGACATCCCCTTTTGCCCACCTTCAAAGCTGCTTTCTGACCCCTCTTCAATTATGGTCTCTAGTTTTGTCAAAACCCTAGAAGATTTTCTCGAAAGGGATGCAGGTGCAACCTCTCCCCAATTTTGCATGCTTTTGAAACTCTTCCCCATTATCTCTCCAAAAAGAATGCTTGTGAAGATCCTTGCTAGTTCCTTCTTCTTCTTGATTCTAGGAGGAGGAGGAGGATGCAAGAAAGGGGAAGGAACTAGCAATCCAATGGTGTAGGGGCCCTTTGCTTTTAACTACGAAAGCTATGGGCTAGAGGCATAAGTTTTATAGGGCTCAAAGATGATAGGGTCCGAAAAATAGGGTAAGGAGGAAAGGCATTGGAAAGCTTGGTTAGGAATGTACACCAATCAGTTATGCAAAGTAAACCCATATTTGAACATGTCTCAAAACTAAATTTTGCATGAAGGTTGTTTTTAGCTGAAAGGATGCAAAATCCTCATAAAAATAGGATAAAAATTTCATCTTACATGCTGCTTTATATATCCTACTCCTATTTTATATATATATATATATATATATATATATATATATAAATAGACATCAGCATAATTGTGCATGGATCAGATAAGATAAGACATTAAGAATTGAATTGAGTCCCAAGATAGTAAAAGAAAAAAAAAGAGAAAAAAAATCCAGACCTAAACCCAATCTCATCCTAGCTAGTGACTGGGACTGATTTAGGAGGCCTACAGCTCAAACTGACTGTGATTGAAATTTATCAAGCACAAAGATTGCTTTAGATTATTGAAAATAGAAACCAAGCTCCATTCACCCCCATTTGAATACAAAGTTTCATCCAAACTAATTTTTCATCTTATAGTACAAGAATACAGAGAAAACCAGTCATCAATGACTGAACAAATTCTGTAGCATGTACAACATGTAACTAGCTCGAATGCTGTTTTTCTTCTATATTACACAAAAAAGAACCCCTTTCTCTTTTGCAAGTACATTTTGAAATCGCTCGACATTTTGATAATTCACGTGTAGGTGTTGAAGTTACATTAAATCCACACGATTCAAACTATTCATAAAGTATCATCACATCTTCTGCTGGAAACGCTCTGCTTGTTCCAAGGCAGATAAGGTCTTTCCCTATTGGGCCTGCAAACATAAACAAATCAAATAATGCAACAGACAAAGACAGCATAAAGTCTAAGAAACAGATTTGAAGATCTAGCCATTTAGCTTATCGGGGAAAGAATTAAGGCATGAAAAACAAATATGAATGAGGAACTAACCAAATCAGTATTGCAACCAGTGGCAGGGAAAATTTGAGAAGGCAACCCAGTTACGGCAATTAAAGAGTTCTAGAAAACAAAGCACTTTGTCAGCAAAATCTAAGACTGAAGTCAGTAATATTTGGAGGTAATTGACCCAAAAATAAAAACAATCTAGTACTATATGGGGTTTACATGTCAGATGTAGCAACAATGAAAATACACAGAAGATGGAGAAGTCAAGCATGATATATCACATTTACCTTGGATTTTTCATATGTAGCAACAAGAAGACAATAGAGATGAATATGGAAGTCGAACCAACAAAAGTATAGGCAAGCCCAAGGAAGTCATTCTTTCCTCCTAACCAGCTTGATGTTGAAAGGACAATCTTCTTTTTCCCACCAAAACTGTAAGTATTGTAGTTGTTCGTTAGATTGACTACTAGAACATCATCTGCATCCAAATCCTCTTCAATTCTACCATACAGCTTCCGGAAACTGGGGAGCGCAGCTGTCCGCATCCATACAATAAGATCTTCTTGATCGCTTAGCTAATTAAATAAAGAAAAATTACAGTTCATGAAAACTCCAGAAATATTGTACTTTCATAAGAACTTAGTTTTACTCCAAGGAAATTATAGAAAATTTGTAGCGGTAGACAAGGGAGGTTTTTTATTTTTATTTTAACAGCATCCTTTGCAAATGGCCCAGTTGGCCAGGTGAGACCCACCAGGAAGTAGAGCCTGATAAAAACTTTAGATATATTTCTAAAAACATATGCATATATATCACATATTATGTTGGTATAGGCACTGATTTTTGGGACTGGAAACATGGTATAACTTCTTTGACTTTGGTTATAGACGCAAAAATGGAGGCATTCTAATGTGTTTTGATATGCAACCATTTATTATCATTTTAATATCTCAAGTAAATAACGAAAAATGAAAGGTATATTTTTGACTAGACAGTACAAATCTTGGGCGACAACTTCAGGTGGAGTACTTGCATAAAGGTACCATGAACTATAAATGGTGGCATCATATCCAAAGGTGTAGTTGCACAGAGAGCAAATTAATAGATTGTTATACAGCTCTAATACTTACAGGAATTCTTGGATCTAGCTTTCCACCACCGATCAAGGTCCCATTCTGGAAATTAAAGGGATATACATGCTTCCCAAATTTGTGATCACGGTCACTCTTCCATGCTATGTTCTTCCTGTTGACTTTTAATTCAGTTCTTCCACGAATAAAAGTATAGGTATCATTAAACAAACTCCACGCTATCAAGCCACAAGGAACAGTTGGAAGACCATTCTTGGACTCCTCAGGTTTACAGGAGCTTGTGTCATTGAAACCCAATCCATGTAAAAGCTGCTGATCACTTCTACTTTTGACATACCTGAAAAATTGGGAATCAGCTTAGTAAAACTGTAAGGCTGGAGATCAAAACAAGTAACATCAAAGTTAACTTTTCTTGATTAATAGAATAAGGAACAATACTTGGTAAACATTTGGATTTACAGAATTTTCATGACAAACAAAAATAAAAAGAAAAAAGAAGAGAAAGGATCTTCAGGTATAAATCTTGTTATTTCAAAATCTGCACAACAAAGACACTATTGACCTTCTCCAAGTTTCCCTTTGAAATTTTCACCAAAAAACAAGAAAAAGAAAACTGAGACAGGTATTAAAGAAAAGGAAATTTTTGAACAAAAAATTTCTCCAAAATAATTTCCATTGGATTAGCAAAATATTCAATCTTGTCAATTATACCTATAATACTAACGATCCATATAGATCAGTAAATTTGAACATATTATTACAACGGTTCAAGGAGAGTGTAAGGTTTTACACCTAAATTTCTTTTTCCCCCACTGTGATATATCTTCAGGAAAGATTTTTCATAACGGTAAAGACGGAGCCAAAGGGATCTACAAAATAAAGATGTATGATGACTAAAGTATGAAGGCCAGGTAAACTACATATTATCCTGCAGTAGTTGTTTGAAAGAATTCAAAGCACTATAAGCTTATCATGAAGAATCTCATAGAAGAAGGCAACTGTTGGAAATATAGAAACCAAGTCATTTCAGAATAATGGAATAAAGAAAAACGTGAAGGAAAAAAAAGGCAGGAAGAAAGATAGATCAGAACAAGTGATGGATTCCTTGCTATGCCAAAAATAAAAACACAAGAGTTCTCACCGTCGGTGGTTTTGATAGTAGTTATCAAGCTGATAGTAGATATAAATTGGAGCTTTCATATGCTTGTAAACCTTCAAAAAGAGACGAATATGTAAAAAAATTGAAAAACAACATGATTGAATAAAAACAACACAGTCAAACCAATGCATGATAAGTTTCAAATAAAAAGTATTTAATAAAGAAATGTTCCTAAAGTGAATACATACACAGACCAATCTGTGGAAGCTTTTGGTTTATTGGAAACTACACAAACTACTGGAATCAGAGCCTCTGAATTTAGGAAAATATTTGGGAAGGCATGTGCCAAGACCTCAGGGAATAGCTTATAAAACTGTGCAATAATTCCAATTTATTATGGAAGAATTCAAAGTCAACACAATTGAATAAGTAGCCGTGGGTTTTGCAGCATATTAAGATTTAACCAATCTTAAAAGAAACTTGAATAATGAAACTACAACAGCTTAGCAGAAATGCATCAGTTTCTTACATCACGGGATATTGGATAATAAACAAAAGAAAAAAAGTTTGTCCACTCACCGGGTAGCAAGCAATTATTGCATTAATTCTCTCCTTTCCTAGATTTGATTTCTTAAAAATGCCTACCACCAGCTCCTCATCTACGGTTCTACTACACAATGTTATTTTATGGCCTTGCCTCTTAAAACAACCCTAACAGATCAAGCTCCGTAGAATCAATTATTGACGATGATGATGAACATTATCTAGATTAATGGACAATATGTAGTTTCATATTCTGTGACAACCTTAAATGAAGCAGACAAGAAATCCAATCAACAAGTCGCAAGGAATGTCATAGTTAAAGGTCTAGACAAGAACAAAGAAAAGATTACCTTCAAGTACCGAGAACAGTTTTTGGAGATTAAGTTATCTTTGATGTAGGCCACCTTATTGCTCTTGTATGCCTCCGGGACACACTCTGTATCATATTGGTCCACAATTTCTACAACCTATGAATCCAATGTCAAACAAATGGTTACACACAGATTCATGTTCCACTATAAGTACGGGTGCAGCTGAAAACAAGAACCAATGAACAACAGAGACAAGATATTACGTTCTGGGAGGCATGAAGTGTAATAAGCCCAACAGGTATGAAAATGGCACCAACCAATAAAAATGTAGTAATCACCTGCAGAGAAGATAGTCCATATCACAAAGCACATATACAAAGTGAATAACATACTACAGAAGAAGTTGCTTATGATATTTAATAACTCACCCATGCTGGTGTGAGGACAGGTTTACAAGCGGGGAGGCTCTGCTGTGCAAACTGATAGAAAGCTATAAAACCACCATAAACATAACCATTTTGTGTGAACAAGAATAAAGTGCAAAGTCTTCTTTCTTTTCAAATAAGACTCATGCTAAAAGCAAATTAAGAATTGGCGGATTGTATGGCTCCATGCCATTAACGTTGAACAATTGTTCCAAATGTCAAAAAGGTCAAAGAAGGCATGCATAGATAAAATTAGATGAGTCACGCATTTGCTTAAAGCATATGCATATGTGCAACCAGACTTTAAGGCCTTTTCAGGTTAGCCTCTTCCCAAAAGCCATGACAACAATTTGATCTTAAACTGCATTCTACTTTCTCCTTCCCTACTTTCAATGATCATGCCTTTTCAAGCTTTTGAGTTAATTTCTCCTTCTTCATGTGGAATTTGATAACATATTCTTAGATTTAACTCTTGTTGACAAAAGTACAAAGTCTTATCTTTTATGAACCTTTTCCCTGGAAAAAAAAAATCATCCGAGGCATTAGCCTCCAGCTGAACTGCTAGATATAGTTGACAAAAGTACAATGTCTTATCTCTTAAGATATCACAAATCAATAAATCAATGTATTTGTGACTCGATTAGAGGGAACATGGTTAATGACCACTCACGCCAATTTTTTAACAATCTGTGCTACAGAACCACATGAAAAGAACCTAAATAAAGTTTCAGAGCAGCATCTAAGGCAACCAAGTCATGACTAGGAATGGGAAGGACCAGAAAAACATACCTCTCTGCCGCCTGGATTGTAGTGGAATTGATTGAGCACCCCTAGAAACTGTTGAGGCACTTCCATCCACTTCCATCAAATTCAATCTTCAACACTACACCTCCAACAACGCACTAACTTTAACCAGCACTATGTTCCAAGGATAAACCGCCAGAAGTGAAACCTTTATTTTGTTATATGTATATGTCCCCGTCGAGAACGAGCCTCAACTTCCCATTGTATATATCAAATTAATCTTTTAATTAAGCAACTGAATTGCCAACCGCACTAACCAAAGCAATTAGTTAGCTAACCAATCTAAATAGCAGGATGAAGCTCAATTGCTTTAAGGGTTTTAGTTTTCCCCTGTTTCCTACATGAAGAAAAAATATTATGCATCAATTTCTGCTCTTTTATTTTCCAACATTTTCTCAGCAACCAAACACCCGATATGTTCAATCAAGAATCAAATTGGGAACATAAAATTAAAATGAAGCAGAAGAGATTGTTGCAGAAAAATGGTGGAATCTAAAGGAACATGGAAGAAGACGAAGAAAAGCAAATAATAATTGAGAGAAGGGAGATCTGGAATTACCTGTAGAATTTGAAGTGAAAAATTGAGTGTTGGGTTTACTGGGAATTGAGAGAAATACGAGGGAAGACGAAAGAGATTGCTTGGCGCTGAGACAAGCTCAAATCTTTCATCGGTGTTGTCCAATATGCTTAGCTTTAGAGGACAGCAACTCCAGAAATAACGGAAAGTTCTGTTTAGCTCTCCCTCCTCTATTTCGACACTGAAATAAATTCTCTCTCTCTCTCTCTCTGTTTGGTTTACCCTTGAAAAAGTGATTTTTCTTGGTTTCAAAAGGAAAAAAAGTGTCTGGAAAAAAGAAAAAAAAAAGTGATTTTTCTATTCTACTATGCCAGCAATGATGCCTCCACTAAACAACTAAAGCCCCAATTTTTATGTGAACTCGTCACCAAGATGTTGATTGGGGTCACTTCTGCCTAACATGCTTCCCTCCCAACGGTCAAGACATGTTCTCCACAACCCCTTCCTTCTCAAATTTCTACACTTTCCCGCGACCCAAACAAGACCATTGAACACAATCTCTTCCCTCTTGAACCTCTGCAACGATCCCAAAAAACTCCAGCAAATCCACGCCAGGTTCGTCCTTTATGGTCTGCACCAAAACCCAACACTCTCATCCAAACTCATCGACTGCTATGCCAACCTTGGCGCCCTCAGTCTTTCCCAACAAGTCTTCAACTCTATCAGTGACCGAAGTTCCCTTCTGTATAATACAATCCTAAGAAAGTTGTCAGAGTTTGGTGAATTTGAGAGAGCCCTTTTGGTTTACAATGAAATGGTCATGAAATCAATGTACCCAGAGGGAAATACTTACCCTTTTGTTTTGAAGTCATGTTCTTGCTGTTCAGATGCTAGAAATGGGGCAAAGATTCACGGGCATGTGGTGAAATTGGGTTTTGATTCATATGATCTGGTGGGTGCTGCTTTGGTTGATATGTATAGAAGCTATGGTAATTTTGAAAATGAGGGAAAGCAATGGAATTCTCTGACTTCTGAGGGTTCACAAAGCGGAAAAGCAATGGAGAAATTTGAACCTGATTCAGTTACTGTGATTAACTTGCTGAGGTCAAGCGTGGATTTGAACTCATTGCAGGTGGGAAAGGCTGTTCATTGTTTGGTTGTTGTGAGCAATTTGTGTGTGGATTTGTCTGTGAATACTGCATTGTTGTCTATGTATGCCAAGTTAGGTGATTTAGAATATGCCAAATTGGTATTTGAAGAAATGCCTGAGAAGGACTCTGTTGTTTGGAATATAATGATATCAGCTTATTCTCGAATTGGGTACCCTAAGGAATCACTGGAGCTACTAAGATGCATGGGAAGTTCTGGCATTAGAGCTGATTTATTTACTGCAATCCCAGCAATTTCTTCAATTACACAGTTAAGAGCTACTGATTGGGGCAAACAAATGCATGCTCATGTGATAAGAAATGGTTCAGATTATCAAGTGTCCGTTCATAATTCTCTGATTGACATGTACTGTGGATGTGATTGTCTGAATTCGGCTCGAAAGGTTTTTGATGTTGTGACAAACAAGACTGTTGTTTCATGGAGTGCAATGATTAAAGGATATGTCAATCATGATCAATCACTTGATGCTCTTTCTCTCTTCTCCAAGATGAAATCTGAGGGAATCAGTGTCGATTTCATTACAGTTATTAACATCTTGCCTGCTTGTGTGAATCTAGGGGCACTAGAGAACGTAAAATACCTTCATGGGTACTCGGTGAAACTTAGCCTCAACTCACTTTCATCTGTTAATACGGCATTTCTAGTCAGCTATGCAAAATGTGGATGCATAGAGATGGCCTGGAAGCTTTTTGATGAAGAGAATATCAATGATAAAGATCAAGTCACATGGAACTCTATGATTGGTGCGTATGCTAAGCATGGAGACTGGTGTCGATCTTTTGAGTTGTACAACCAAATGAAGGAACTGAGATTGAAACCAGATCAAGTAACCTTTCTTGGAGTACTGACAGCCTGCGTAAACGCAGGTCTTGTTCAAGAAGGGAAGGTGTGTTTCAAGGAGATGGTTGAAACATATAATTGTCGACCAAGCCAGGAACACTATGCTTGCATGGTGGATCTACTAGGGCGTGCTGGGCATGTCAATGAAGCCAGAGAACTTGTAAAATCTATGCCTTTCAAACCTGATGCTCGGGTTTGGGGCCCTTTGTTAAGTGCTTGTAAGTTGCATTCAGAGCCTGGGGTTGCAGAGTTTGCTGCTGAGAAGCTTATAACCATGGAACCGAAAAATGCTGGAAATTACATATTGCTTGCCAACATATATGCTGCAGCTGGAAAGTGGGATGGAGTTGCTAAGATGAGGAGTTTCCTCAGGGATAGAGGACTAAAGAAAACTCCCGGCTGTAGCTGGGTAGAGATAAATGGATGTCTACATGAGTTCCGAGTAGCGGATCGATCTAATCCAAGATCAGATGGTATATATGCCATATTAAGAAACCTGCAGTGGGAAATCAAGGATGCAAGAGACAGAGATGGAGTATAGAAATACTGTTTCATTTTTGACAATTTTATTCATTGAACATATTGATTTTTTTTTTATTTTTTTTGTGTAAATGGATTTCCAAGAGCCACATATTAGCCCTGAACCCAGAAGAGTAACAAAAGGTCAAAAGAGAAAAACCAGTTTATAGAGCATTTGATTAACGACTACCTAGGACTAAAAAACTTCACCCGGTATGAGAACTACGATTTTAGAGAGGAAAATAAAAGGAAAGCAAAAGATGCATTTGGGAAGGTATAGTAACGCATTAATGCGCTAATGTTTCGCTTTGCATGCAACTGCATCTTGAACAAATTGAAGTTTTAAGGAAGATCTACATTCACTTCCATTATTCCATACAATTTACTCAAAAATATTGGATTATCTTTGGAAATGTGTGCGACTACATTTGAACACATTGAAGTTTCGAAGGGAGATCTGCATTCGCTTTCATACAATTTACTCAAAACTCTGGATTACACAAGGGAATCTCTTTACCAGAAAATTTGAAAAGAATCCAGAGATACAAAGAGGCCCAGAATTAACCAATACTTAACTAACATTGATACAAACAAGTTCTACGACAAAATTGATAAGTTGGAAGTTCCCTTTACTGTTTATCAGCAATTGAAGAATCTCTCAGGCACACACATATAAAGCCTTTACAAAGACTGTGAAGCCAATTTTTGTTGGGTCAGACATTTTGATTTGGTTATAACTTATACGCCTTCTGTTGCTGCATCATGCTCCTCTTTGTTATCGCTTCTTCCAATCTGTGGCCGTTTGAAAGCTGTACAAGAAGGAAAAAGAAAACAATAAGACAACTAACGATCAGTTGACACAAGAATTACAGAACATTCCTATAGTCATAATTGCATGTTCATATGGCAGCATCAGGACAGGTATATTGGAACATCAAGATAGGTACTACAGCTCACCAACACAATATAAAGCTGATCTTGAGATTGTACAAAAATAAGACCAATAGTTTCTTTTAGTTTTGAACTTTTAACATGCAAATCCAACAGGCCTAGTGTCATCATAATAGATTCCTATCAGAGTGTTAGAATTGGATATTCATATTTTACCTTTAGCATTTATCAGGTAAAGGGTTGGAGCACATACTAAGGCTAGGCTAAAGGCAACATGTATAGTAGGACCATATAGATGGAGTGTATATAAGAGTCAAATTTTGGCTATAGTCAGATCCTTCTTTATACCTTCAATCAACACACCAAGTCAACAACAAAAAGTCAAAGCCATTCATCCAGAAATTCCACTGGTTAAGTGTGTAGAATTCGTATGGCATAACATATTTACTGCCAAGTTATATGATAATCTTATCCTACAAGATTCATGCCAATACAAGCTTATAGCGACAACGACTAATGAAATGATGGGAGAAAAAGAAAACTCTAGAACAAGACTACTTACAATTCATTAAGGGGAAAACATGCTATCCAACAACAAAAAATCAAGCCATCACACACTGGTAAATCTTACATTTAAGAGATGATCCAGCCAGACAAGTAAGCCTTGATTTTGTATTAGCCTCGGCCAATGGATTTGGCTTCTCCTTAACAGCCCTGCGAACATCCCAAAGGCGTATAACTCCATCTGATGAGGCAGATGCTACAAGATATGGGTCATCATCGGCTACAGCACCAGCTTTGCTTGTAAGCACAACAATTCCTTTCACACGAGCAGGGTGTGCATCCTCAATGCGATATGCAACCTTCCCACTGTTTGTGTCCCATGCTGTAATACAGCGGTCCTCACCACCAGTATATAAAACTCCGTTCTATCAAAAATTAAAATGTAATATTTAGGGAAACTTGAATAACCTTTCTAACAAACTGCTTTAGTATGAGACAAGAAAGATTGTGAATTGCATAGTCAGAAAGATTTTAGCAAAAAGAGAACTGTGAATTGCCAGTAGAGCTATCACAAAAAATGCAAATGGAGAAATGCCTTTTATCAATGGTTTAATATTCCCCCCAACACAAGTAACCTCAGATATATGGCAGACATATATAGCTTTGTGCAGTGTAAATAATTACAGATAGATGTAAAGAAGGCAATATTGGGATTCTTACACACAACTAAAGTAAATAAGTGTAAGACAATGTACTCACATGATGATGTGCAGACTGAAAAATGCAAAAAGGAGGCAAAATGGAAAGAAAAAAAAAACCAATACAGACAGAATGCCCAAGAAACTAACCTCGCCGGGCTCGACGCATAGAACTCGCTTTGAATTCTCCAACTCGCAAAGCAACCGAGCATCCTCAGCCTCATGAACCATAACCTTGTCTTCCATAGCCATATAGAACTTATCCCCAGAACCATCGTAGGTCACCAAGCTAGCCTCCTTCCCCAACCTGCAATAGAAGCTCCTCCTACCCCTCACCAAGTTGATCATCGACAAGCACTCGTCTTTTCCAACGGTCAAAGCCAACTTCCCAGAAGGGTGCAACGACACGTCGTTGATGGCCTTCCTGTGGGGCTTAAGGCTCTTGAGGAGGACAAAGGGGTCGGCCTCGTAGATGCAAAACGACCCGTCGGCGGCGGCGGAGACGAGGTTGAGAGGAAATGAGAGATGGGGAGGGGTGAAGAAGGAGAGGGAGGTGACGGTGGCGGAGTGGTCGTGGAGAGAGCCCAGGGAGGTGGCGGACGACATGTCGTAGAGGTGGATGGTGTCATCGGAGCCACCGGAGGCCGCGGCAGAGCCAGCGGTGGCAACTGTGGTGATGGAGGAGAGGTGGGAGGGGTAGGAGAAGAGTGGGGTTAGGGTTAGGGATTGAGAATCAGGGTTGGGTTTTAGGGATTTGAGCTTGAAGCCCCATATGAATTTCTCGTATGAGCCTGCTATTAGACTCATGGTGATGGTGGTGGCGTTGCGATTGCTTGCTGTGTCTGTGAGGGTTTTAGGCAAACAAGAAGGGTTTTTACATTGAACTATAATTTCCCTTTTTTCTTTTTTTTTTCTTTTAGTAACAATTGAATTATCAAATTTGTAAATGACCAAAAAGCCATTCTTTTGAATTTTTATTTTATTTTTTATAACTCATAATAAAGTCCAAGAATTGGTATGTCATGAACAAAATGTTATATGTGATACTCCAATTGTTATCATATTTAATACATGAAGACTATAATGAGGGATTATAGTAAGGTTGCCGACTCTTTTCGGATTGTTCTTGTCACTCAACATCGTCATGTGATAAAAACTACTCTACTGTAGTGGCATGTTTACTAATCCGCAATTGGATTATGAGGAATTGAATTGAGGATTAATTGAATTGAGGAGGAGTTGAATTGAGGAGAATTAAATTCTAGATTCCTAATGAAGTTGTTTACTAAACCATATGGATTAAGGGGAGTTAGATTCTGGATTCCTATTGAAGTTGTTTACTAAACCATATGGAATTGAGTTATGAGTGGTACTAATTACTAAAATGTCCTCATTGTTAGGTTAAAGTAGATGGCAGATTTGGAATTTTGAAAATTGTGTGAGGATATAATGGGTAAAAAAGATGAATTCCTAATGGGTGAATTTTTCAGGAATTAGAATACCACATCCCACCAAAGAATTGAATTCATAATTTTGTGTGGGCCCCACTTACTTTTCAATTCCATGATGTGAAGTAAACGCAGGAATTCTCCATAAGTGGAATTCAATTTCTGATGAGAATTCTAATTCCTAATTAGTAAACATACCATAGGAGTGGAGTGGCCAACAGAGGGAGACCGGGCTAGGTTGGGAGTTGATTTTTTTTCCATTTTTTATTTCTATTTCAAATATTTAGTTCATTATTTAAGATAAAAATAATTTAAAGGAACTATAATCTGAAAAAGATTGTGGGTGTCCAGAGATGTTGTACAATCTTCAATAATTGGGACATGCCTAGGCAAATGGGTTGCTCAAACACAGTCAACCGAAACTAGCAAAAAGCCCAAAGGACACAGAGCCTAAACGAAAACCAGAGCACGACTAAAGCTGAGCACAGGCCCAACCAAACACAATTACATCGACTTCAGCGGGAAGAAGGAAGGCAAGAGGAAAGCGTAAACCGTAACACATGTACAGGAAAATATACAAAATTCCCCAAAACACTTGTTCATGGTGTGAAGTGGTAGAGGGTGGTTCCTTTGCCGTACAATGTTGTCGAGTTGTTCCTAAGTCACAGAAGTTATATATACTCGGGTAAGAGCTAATCAAAACAATTGCTGATTAGTGATTTCCCCTCAGAGGATTCTGGGAGTTCCGAGAAACAACCTCAATGGATCAAGAAGAACAAGAACAACAAGAGGGAGAACAAGTTGAAGCTCCTCCTTCTGATGCGACCCCTCAGCAACCCTCCTCCTCTCAGGCCGACCCTCCTGCTCCCCCATTCGATCCCAGTCGAAGTACTTATCTCTATCTCTCTCTCGCTCTTGTATTTTTCTTGTTTGGGGTTTTTTTTTCTTTCTGAAATTGCAAGTGTGATTAGGTTTTTAAGATTCTTTTTATGTTTCAATTTGTATTTTTCCCATCTGGGTTTATTGAAAGATGTGGAATTTCACAATTGAAGTTGATTTTCTAAGGAAAGTGCTTGACTTTTTAATTGGGAAGTTGTCACATTGTTAAAATCTAAGGCTTAGATATTTGGTGTCTGTTAAATTTTCTCTCGGGCTCAAATTCTTGTTCCTTTTTTCTTGATACATCGGCTCAGTGATTGCAAATCCTGTGTAACTACATGCGGGTAAAAGTAATCTATTCTCTGTCGGAAGTAGGAAACAAAAGATAAATTCTTGTTTTCTTTTTCATATTTCACTTGAATTTATGGCTGATAACAATTGGATTTATTATAGTGAACCTCTGCCATGACTCTAACCTTTTGTCATATTCTTTTTTGAAGTGATTGGCATCATTAAAAGAAAGGCCTTGATAAAGGAGTTAGCTGCTGTATACCATGCGGAATGCCTTGCATACTGTCAAGAGCTCTTGGAACTTCAAAGAAAATGTGATGAGGTCAGATATGGTGCCCTCTTGTTTCTCATACTAATTTGATCAAGTGTTGTTTCCCATTCACATGACTTGGTGGATCTCTTAGGTCTTAGCGTTGATAAAGCACAAACGTTGTTATGCCCTTGAAAAAATTTATTAGTCTTTGTCAATCTTCTGGTTCATAATTTTTAAACAACTGTGAGCAGGAGTGACCTATATCTGAAGGTCCAGAATCTAAAAGGTTATTTGGCTTGAAA
Organism: Prunus avium; assembly: GCF_965620075.1. Classification (NCBI taxonomy): domain Eukaryota; kingdom Viridiplantae; phylum Streptophyta; class Magnoliopsida; order Rosales; family Rosaceae; genus Prunus; species Prunus avium. The sequence goes on from NC_142287.1 coordinate 32,868,066, forward strand.
ATTAGACTGGATGGTCATAAGGTCTGGTTCTGGCTGGTCATTCGCATTGTTACTTTTATTGTACTTATGAAAATAAAATGCCGTCATATGGTTTAGTTGGATAATATGGTTGAAAGGCACCCACTTTAGTTTTTCTTGTCAATTGAAAAAATTCATGGTTGTATGCCGTGAATCCATGATTAAGCACTTGCACTGCTGTATATGATGATTGCTGGTTTTAAGTTCTACAGAATGATGACATGCCTTTTGATTGGTTCTCACCATTGGTGGATTTTAAATATGCTTGCAGCCATTTATTGACTTGAAACCTCCAGAGGACTTGAAGAAGGAGACAATGCGACCCCCCAAGCGGCTAAAGAAAACCCGCTAGCTGCTGATACTGTTGCGTGCAGCTTACAGTCGAATCTGCACAGAAAACTCCCTTGGAGTGTACTTGCTATGTAGTTCCTGACTTTCAACTTGTTTGAGCACAACACAACATACCCACATTTTCCTCATCAATATGATATATTATGTAAATTTTGAATGATGCACAAAGTGCCCGGTTATTGCGGTTCACTATGGTTGCACAACTAGTAGTTTGTAAAAATTGGTAACCGAAAGGGAGCTTCCTTTGCCTAATTATGTAGCTTTGCTTCATTTGTGGGTTTACTAGCTGATCAGTGGTATTGACAATATGTTTAGCCCCTTCTATAATCGTATATCTTGAGAGTTATTGCCAAAGCACCTATCAGACCCCTAGCAAGTAGCATAAAATAGGCAGACAGATCCGTTGGGTAGCAAGAAATGTGTTTTAGTGATCTACCTTGTACGATCGTATTTAATCAGTGCAACCACCATGAATTCAGATTTAACAAAATACTATCTGTCAAAATGCATCCTATTTGTGCAAATTAGGTTGCATTGTTGGCTGAAGAAAGATAGGGCATCAATAGTGGTTTGCTTGCTGGATACAAAAAAGGCTGACAGATCATGTCATAGCAGATTGAACAATTTTAAACACACATTACTTTACCCATGGAAACAAAAAGAACTAAATTCAGCTGGCGCTACTGGCGCTATTGGCCCTTGATCATATAGAAAATCTTACATCACAAGGTTTTCAATGAATGATGCATAAAACAATTTCATTACCCTCACAAGAAAGAAGAGCCAAGTGAAACAAGAAAGATTGGATTGGACTTCGACAAACTCATTCTGCTACAAGTGAAGTCGAAGTCCTTGGCCACCAAATTTTACTATAAACTTTCAGCAAACCTTTTGTGAAACGACAAAAGTGTCGTGCTAATGTTATATGAAAAGTTCAAAATTCAATGAAGTACAAAATTTACAATGTTCGCATCTGTTGAGGTTCTTGTACGCATCTCTGTATCTAGCCATCTACTTGTTACATGCCTCTGTCCTTCCATGGGTCAATCTTTTGAAAACCCAAACTGGGTTTCTTAAGTTATTTTTAGAAGTGTGCTGTTTTGAGGTATCACCGATTAGTTCTCCTTACCTGCAAGTGAGGTAATCAGCTTAATAACAGCAATAATCAAAGTGCTACAGCAGAAGAGAGATTAAACATATTAACAGCAAGTTGCATACCTAGGTTTTAAAGATGCCCACATCCTTTGTATGGGGCAACTAGGGGCGGTGGGTGGAGAAATCTGCCCTTCTACTAGCCTTTCAGTTGAGGGTCCCATTTCATTAACAAACTTGAGAGATTCTGAGAGTCGATTGAGTAGGTTCATCAAGGCAATCACTTCATTCCGTTGCAAGTGCAGCTGAAGAGCAATACAATATAGACTTCAGTCGAAATAAAAGGTATGTCGGACACTCAATTACACCTACAAATGATGTAATCACAAATGACAAAGAACATATGGATGTGCATGCATGACTCACAGAGTAAAGATCAGACTGTCCATTCCAAAAAAAATAAAAAACTATTGATGGGAAGTTTGTACATGCTATGTCATTTAACAAAGTAGGAAATGATGTCGACATTGCTTGCAGAGAGTTCCATAATTAGTTTCATAATTAGAACCTTTTACCATATGCAATAACTAACAATTGTTCAAAATCTTTGTCAGAAAAATATTTAGATACATATGTATATATATATATTTGTTCAAAATCTTTGTCAAAATAGTTCAAAATTTTGGTATCTACTTTTGTCTGTTATTATCTTAAGTACATGTCTCTAAATCAAAGATAAAGAAGGGTCCATAAGCAATTTTTTGAGACCTGACTAAATAACATTGCAAAACGTGTTTCTTCACCTGAAAGCCATATAAAATTAGCTTTTAAAGAGATGCTTACAGTCTGATCAGTGTTTTGTTGACCATCAACAGAGAAGAGGATCTTAAGTGCTGTGCCAAGACCAAGGACCTGAAGCTTCCCCCAAAGTCGACATTTCTCACATCCGACACAATCCATCAGTGCACTACAATGACAATGCAAACAGTTAAATCATAGTCACATAAAAATGATACTTATGAACCATTATTAATATCAAGACACTAAGCCCAAAAAATAACCTTATGTTTCTAAACTGATTTTGTATTTTCTGCTTCAGTTCAGGTCCACGTTGTCCTTTCCACAACTTAGCTTCGTCAAATGGGACTGGGCATGCAGCTTGTAGATTGGGATTATAGAGTAGCTGTCGGACCAAGGATTGCGTCTTCAGATCCTCATTAAGATTACCAGTGTCATATTCAGCATGTTCCAAGTAATCTGCAGCCTAAATACATTTGAACAAGATTGATATTATTATCTCAGCAAGATAAACAATATCAAAAGTAACAATATACAAAAAGTGAAAACTACCGTTAGTATGCTCAGTATGCCTACAAGTAAGCAAAACATAATGCTTTGAAAAGAATTTAAGCTTATTAGACTCACCTTTGTCACAGCTCGGAGAACGAAGAGAAACGTGAAGTACAAGTTTCTGACACGATCTGGGTATCTTAGGACCCGATCATACATCAATGGGAGATTTGAACCCCACTGAAAAAGAAATTTTAGAAAGAAGAAAATAAAGTTAGATCTTAAAGTAAAGGCATGTAAATGATAAGTCTAGTGAAAGACTATGGTTGCCTTCATGATGCATCTAATAACGAAACAGCCAAGATTGCCAACTTTTTATTTAAAGAAATTCATTGCTGAGATAATGGCAGTGATGGTTAGCACTATAGACTTATTTAAATTCTGAACAGCTGACCTAATATAAAAGAAAGTCACATATGCTAACAAAGTTCCAGGCATCATAAAGAGGGATTTTCCATTGATATTTCTTATCAAGATCCACGGGTATAAAATATATGGGGCATGGGTACAGTATGAAATCTTTCAGAAATCAGGGAAACTGTCTGTTTTCTGTGTAAAATACAAGTCTTAAAGGAAATGATGAATCAGAACATGTACCATTTGTGTAGTTTCATCAAGGAGATAATCAGAAGCTATGTGGACTGAAATAGAGGAATGAAGACCAGATATCAACTTGTACAGAATTCTTTCTTCAGCGCATAACTCTTCAGATGGATCTGGAGAAGAAGTTGAAAGTGAACACAACATTCACATAATAAGGACTAGTAATTCAGGTGGAATCTTGTCTTAGATACAATGAAACATGCAGTGTAACTGCCCCAAAAATTTGTAAGAAGAAGTGTTTATACTGAAAGATTTCTCAAAGGAGGAATTGCTAACTTGTACTTTTCAAATTAAGCACACGAGTCAATTGAGGAAAATATGCAACCATTTTCACTAGCATTGGGGCACAGAGAGAGTAAAAGCTTACATTTGGGACAGTTCTCTGCGTAGACAGCATCCCATATCCTTCTAGCTGATGGACCAGTGTAGCCAGTATACCGTTCAGGATTCAGTTGAAGATTCACATATGTCATCTCAGCTGCAAATATAAATGTGCTACCAATCATTGCAAGTTCAATAAACTATTCTAATCATTCAAATCGTGAATCATCAAGTGTGTTCTTTACACCAAAGTAATTCAAATTGCATTATACAAACTAAAATTTTCAAAGAAAATACAACTGGCAGGAGGCTTTCAACTGCAAACATAACTTATCATATAAGAACCGGAACTGGTAAGCTGAGAAGGAAAAGCAAGGATACGTACCATTGTCTGTCTCATCGTCATTCGTCCAGGGATTGTCTGTTTCTGTCCAGCCTCTGAATGCCTTTTTATCCAGTGTACGGTCAACAGCTGCTTCAGGCTTTCCCTCTTGACAAACAAGATCATCCAATGGAAGGCCATGATGGGGCTTCTTGAATGATTCTGGGAACTCACTATCTGGGCATTCACATACACTACAATCTCGCAGACGGCACATACCATCATCAGGCCAGAAAGGGCAGTCGCACCATAACTTAACCTAAAACAAATTTTATCAACCATGCTTCAGAAAAATCAGATGCACTGCAGAACAACAGAGTAGTAAAATAATAATACATTTCAAGAATGACATACAGCAGCAAAGTTCACAACAGATTAAAACATCATTTATCAGTCTGATTCACATATGTCCCTAACTAATTAATCATAATAAAATTAGAATAGTATATTTCATTCTTTCTTAACAAGCATACAAATCTAGCCAACTTATAGAAATCATCTAACCTTGAAATACCGAAAGAACGGAGTTTTAACGAGCTCTTGGAGTGATGGATGCAAAACTTCCTTGTTAATATGGTCCACGGTCTCATAATCACAACAACAATCCTCCACTATCCCACTATACTTATGTGTTTCCTGCACAGTTTATGAGGGGGGAAATCAAGCAGCAGAAAAATCATAATCCCAATTACAAAAAGAAAAAAAAATTAAAAGTCTTTCTAATATCCAGTCCCATTTTACATAATTCAAACAATACATCATTTCCATTTCATGAATTAAGAAGCTTCGCATTCGTCTGAATAATGCAAAGCAGGATTTCAATTTAACACAATTCCAATTATCCCAAATTCAACAATGTGCCATCTTAGTCACAATGACCTGAAATTGAAAGTTCAAAAATTCCATACCATAAATAAACACACGATCAAGTTTCAAAATTTAAACCTCCCGTGTTCCACAGGACGTCATTTCTCTACTTTCTCGGTAACCAAACAGAACATCCAAGAAAGCGTACCTGAGTGCAGTTACAAGGCTTAATAGAGCGTCCGAAGAATGAGATTTTAGGAGCAGTTCTCGATGTCATGGCCACGGCAACAAAGACAGCGATCAGCGCTCCGACGGCCCAACCCCATCGCTTTGTTTTACCCTTTTGCCCAGCCATTACTGCAACAAATGGTACACAAAAACCTTAAAACTCTCGAAAACCCACCCTGCTTGGTTCCGGAGAAAATGAGAAGGAAAAGTCTGAGTCTTGTGATCTCTGTAACTTAGCTGGTAAGGAAATGTATTTATACAGGAGGTAAATTACAGTGGATTTAGTTTTAATTGGAAAGATCAAAGAGGTAATTAAAAGTTTTAGGCGTTGTTTTGTGGGGTTTGATGGTTTTTGCGTGAGAATTGGTTTGATTTGCAGCGTAACGATGGGCGAAAGGAAAATTCCGAGAAAATCAACGGCCGACTATGGGCAGGTGGGAAAAGTCATAGAAAATCCGCGGCATTGGTAAATGGGCTCAGTATTTTGGGCTCTATGAGATGGGCCGGTCAGCTGAAATTGAGCCCAATATTCGGCTGAGCTGGTTCAAAAGCCCAAATTTGCATATATGCCTGGTTACCATTTCAAGTTGGAGATGAGCTCTTTTTAGGTTTTTGTTGGTTCAGGGAAATTAGGGGAGGGAGGGAGGACTGAACTCTTCTTGTAAATGTGGAGTAAAGTGTTCTACCACTAGAGTTATGAGCGTTGATGTTCAGTTGGTTTAAGCCCACACAACCCACTCCAAATCCCACCGCCAGCCCGCCCCTCCAACTCTAGTCTTGAGCCCTTCAAGGTCCAGCCCATTCCATTTGAATATAAAAGATGTATGTGATGAGTAATGCTACACACACCAACTATTTTCTCAATTCTCTCACATAAATCAAGCCCTATATGGATAGTGTATGATCTTATCATCTCGTGAGTTTCACGTAATGTGAGAGAGACAATTGGGAAATTCGTTAGTTCCTCGAACATTTTCCTTTGAAACTTTAAGATGTATTGTTTTCCTTTCTGTTTTTACTTGAAATTAAACAAGAAAGTGCAATAGGGTGTTTCAATGGAGTAAATTAATGTTCTTGGAAATGTTTCAACTTTCAGAGAATGAAAATGAAAAGTACATTATCTGTGAATGAAAGTAGATAGTCATATAGTAGGTAGTGGCTAGTCAAAGAGTCAAATGAGAAGAAGATCAGTTCTGAAAGTGGTCAATCCCAATGGATATGAAGGTCAGGAAAACAAAAATGTTGGGGATTCTTGAGGCCTCACATGTACTCTGTTTCAGGAAATGGCAACACATCATGGTCAAAATTTTCATATCTTCTGATTTCCTTTCCACAACCAACCATTTTCATTTCACATAAAACAAAATTAAACAAAATAATTCAACAAAATAAAACAAAACATTGAAAGCTCGCTCTCTCTCTCTCTCTCTCTCTCTCTCTCTCTCATCACATTTGCGGCAGAGCCACTTTCTTTCTCTCTCTTACTCATATTGTCTGCTCTTTTCTGAGATAGAATAAACCATTATTAAACCATAGTAAAAGCACATGCTTTTTATTCAACCAGAAAAACAAAAACAAACAAAAAAACCTCTTATTTATTTATTTATTTAACTATTTACTTTTGGTAAATGAAAAAGAAAGTAATTGAAGAAAATAGAAAGAAAAAGAAAAAGCAGAGTTTGGGTCAAATGCTTATGATTTTCTTTCAAAGATACCGTTAGCAAATATGTAAGCCTGAGAGAGAACTGCAGGCAGTTGCAGTATTCGCATGGCATGCATGCCCTCTCCAGTATTTCAGTACGGCTAAGTCCGGTGGGTCCAGCTGACGTTTCACCCCCTTTGAATTTATTCCATATATCGTCGATCGATATACCATATTTCCGGCGACATGCAGTTCAGGTACTATCTTATATATGTACATGTTTTTCCTCTCCAGAACATAACAATATCATAAAATTAATTAAACACAAATATAAAAATAAAAAATTTGTGCGTATGTAACATCAATTTATTATAACAAGAAATTATAAGGAAAGAGGTTGTAGCTCGAATTCCTCGTTCTCTAATATGGCGTGTATTAAAAAACAAGAAATTAATATAGAGAGAAATATTATTGCAACATATATAATCTTGGTTGTAATACTAATTAACTGTCAGATATTGATATTAAGTTGCTCGGCTACATATAGTCTGTACAACCACCGTACTGCTCAGACTATATATGTAATAAGCCTAGAAATTAATAAAACCTAATAATTAAATACTTTTAAGATGATGACATGACGATCATGGCGGTGATGATGATGATGATGATGATGATGATGTTGATGATCAGAGCCAGAGAGCACCGGAGTCTTTGAGGAGTGGGACGAGAGTGCCATTGATGTGGCAACCCATGAGCCCTTGCACGCCACCTAAGAACTTCCCTCCCACGAACACGGCCGGTATCGGCTGCTGGCCGTCTGCCGCCAGCTCGTACAGGACGGCCTGTATGTCGGCCCCCGCCAAGTGCTCGTCAAGCTCGATGATGGAGGGGCCGACCCCAAGGCTGAAGAGGAGGCGTTTGGCCACGGTGCACATGCAGCAGCCGCTCATGCTGAACACCACCACCGCGTTGCACGCCCCCAGCTGCCTCACCATCTCGTAAGGGCTCATCATCGCCCCCATGATATTGTTCTCCGCCAGCTTCCCCGCTCCTGACTCAGCAGCCATGGTGATGGGGTCCATTGGAATCCCTGCTGATTTCTTTGCCACCTGCATTGCTGGTATGATATTTTTTTTTTCTTTTCCTTGAGAGAGAAGGAAAAAGATAGGGCCTGAGAAGCAAGAAAACAAAGTAAAAGGCAGAAACTTTAGAAATGTGTGGTAAGAAGTTAGAACAAAAAAGATGAGAAAGAGCTGTGTATTATTATGTTGCACCTTGGAAAACGAGGAAAAATAAGAGGGCGTAGTAATAATTTTAAGCTGTACTAATTTCTTCTTCTTCCTCTTCCTCTTCCTCTTCAAGTGTACGTTTCCACCTTAAAATTTAAAAGGTTTTAAGGGCAGGGCTGCAGCTAGCAGGGCACTTGATCCCAATAAAACACAGAGAGAGAGAGAGAGAGAGAGAGAGAGAGAGAGAGAGAGAGAGAGAGAGGGATTTGGGCAAAATGGAAGGGTGGGTTTTAAAGGGTTTTACATACCAATGCCATGCATGATTGATCATCCACCGTACACGCGTCCAGTCAAACAAAACCCACAAGGCGTATGCATTTCGATGATCATTTTCTTATAAACTGTATGTTACAGGGTGGGGGGGCCACTGAGAGAAACAGAAGAAAGAGAGAAAGGAAAAATATCCCAACAGAAATTAAAAGTTTGCTTGGTCACACAAAAATACTTTGGGTTGGGAGGAGGCAAGCTGCACAGAGAGAAAGAGAGAGACTGAGAGACTGAGAGACTGAGAGAGCAAAGAAAAGAGAAGAAAAGTGACCAAATTAATTGTAATTGTAATTGTAAATGTAAATGTAAAAGGCATGGGATTTGGATGGGGGGGGGGGGGGGGGGGGGGACAAAGAGCAGAAGGAGGATATATAGAGTAGGAGCATTGCTGCATTTTGCTTACTCACACTCTGTTTGTCATGTCTTTAAAGTTTGAACGCGTGAGCCTCGTACGGCTTTTTCAACGTCGACTAGTTTTTGTAGCCTTTGAAGCTATTTATAAATTCAATAAAACAAGATAATTATTGTGCTTGCTTATATCCATTGGCTGTCAGATTCAATTATGAATTCCATAAAGCCTGTCAATGTCCAAATTGTGCTAAACAGGGGAGTTAATTGATCATAAATTTGCCTATCAAAAAGGCATGCGTAGGATAGGAGTGTTGAATAAGTATACTTCATAATTACAGAGCTTGCATGTGATTAATAATAAGTCCTCTGCGCATCTAAAGAGAAAAGCCTAATCATGAGTTAAGAAGATTGCTTCAGAAGGACTAGGCCATGGTGTCCTTATATGAGACCCAATATCTGCTTCACCAGGGCCGAGATGACAGAGAGACTGCAACGAGGGGCTTACAATGAGAGGGTGAGTTGGGCGGCCGAATTGAACCGCTCAACAATAGGCCCCTCATTAGACCAAACATCATGTGACAGGGTTGGAGAAAATGTAGCCCTCCTGCCCAGCTCTGGCTCTCGACTCACAAGCCCAGATGAAGGCCATGAGCAACAAATTAGCTCAATTATGGTGACATCACCATGAATGAATGGGTTAGCAGAAGATTAAATATATACTTTTATCATAAATTATAGACAACTATTTACGCATAATTTACATTATGTACCTCAGAAATTATAATACAAACCCAACATTGTGTTACATACAAATGGAACTGAAAGCCTATAAATTTAAGGACAAAACCCAAAAGAAAATAAACCCATCTTGGAGAAGAGAAACATTCACCCTATATATATTAGCTTCAAGATATTGGAATGTTGATCAATGTGGTCCTCACATTCCCAACCATGCAAGCTAAAAACTGCAAAATAGGCCTGAAACAAGCTTCTATTGGGCTCCTAACATAAGCGTACCAGCGTGAACCTGATGTCACATTGCCCCTAAGCCTCCCCCAGAAGCTCACAATGAAGTTTTGGTTTCGACTGCTGGCCAGTATTGCAGCTGACTGCACATATGCTGAGGCTGCACGCTTCACCAGCTGGTTTCGAATCGTGATGTTCGAAGGGTCGAATTCAAAGTCACTCTCCTCCGGGATTGTGGTGCTGTGTTGTGGCGAGTTCAATATGATATCCTTCAAGCTTGTGTATCGATGTTCATCTTCGATTTCGGGGTCAGGCCTGCAGTTTGATGATGAATTTCTGCGCAGTATTAATGCAGGTAGGTTTTTTATGAGTTGGAGTTCTGTATCCATTATAATTACAAGGCATGAGAGTTTGATGATGGTGTTTTGTGTGTAACAAATGTGAGCATTTTGGATAAAAGCCCAATGAAAGTACTTAAAATCATGTGACTAGAAGGAGGTTTTTAGGTTAATTGGTTTTGGTTGCTAGCTGTTGTGATGGAGGGAAAATGCAACAGTTCGTATTTTTGTTCATTGGTTATAATCTGAGAGAGAAGAGAGAGGAAGTTTTTGGATTGGTAGATTTTAGGAGCTCCATTTTATACGGCTTTCCCTTGATATATAAAGATTGGTTTTATTTAACTTGCAGACGGTTTGTAATCGATGGTGCTAAATTTATGTTTCTTGCAAGTTTGTCATCTTTGTGAAAGAACACACACTCTCTCTCTCTCTCTCTATATATATATATAAGATTTGGACAGATAATATCCTCAACTTGTTGTAATTTGGGATGCATGGGATAGATTTAGAGCACACATTTCATTATTGGAGACTTGGACAAATTTCTAACATGAATTTAATTCGACACTCCACATATGATGAATAAAAATTATATTTTGCTTGGAATTTGGGAGTGTTTTCGGAAGGGTTAAAGGCGTTTTTTGATGCATTTAGTAGAAAAATTTTAAAGTGTTTATGCGTCATAAAAACACTTTATGGAGAAGTATATGCTAATTTCTTATGAATATTTAAAGGTTTTTATAATAAAGCACTTTTGCTAGAATTGCATATGAGCATAAGTGCATCCTAGAAAAGCAATCCCGAACATAATAACAACTTAGTGCATAACAACATTCATATACTTGGACAAGCATATTGGAGTTGTACTTATTAATTTGGGCTTGAATTTCACCTTTGGATTCTCAATCAACAAATGCCTACGGCCTTGTCTTCACAGTTCTCTTCACTTGGGTTTTTGGGCCACTTTCCGTTGATCAATAGGATAAGGGTTACAATGAGGGAGTTCAATCCAACAGTCTAATAATAACTATGCACTAAATCAGACGACTATTAAAAATCCCCTCGTCACTATAACCCATCCTTCTAAGTTCTAACCTCCATGATAAGGTAAGTAAGGTAAGTAGTACAATTTACAATTCGATCTAATTCAATCTAATCGTGTGGAACAAAATGAGGCCAAATTAGGATAAATGAATTTAAAATAATAAAAAATGGGACAAGTGGAAAAGACTATTTTTGTGCTTGTTTACAGCTATCTTATCCTCAAAGTATTTCATATTAGAATTCATGATAATCGTTCATATTAAACAATTGACAGTATGATTAGTTAATCAATCACATGAGTTCATGCATGAAAAAGAGATTAAGAAACAAACAAACAACAGCTTTGCCAAGCTGAAAATACCAAATGGGGAACAGGTTGTGACACGAAAGCTAACAATTTTTAATTTCGTAGCCATGACTGTGTTAGGATGTTCAAATTTTGAACATAATCTAAACAAAAAGCATGCTCACTCTTTTGCCAAGCAGTAGCAGAGAGAGATATTTAAGTAAAAAGAGACTCGAGTGGAGTGAGGAAAAGCTAGCTGGAAGTCTCAATCTGTGTGTTGCTATAAAAATTCCTACTCATCGTATTGCAGAGAGTCCTCTTGTTTTGGTGTTGGTGTGACGTACACGTATACTGATCAAATATTCGATATGCATCAAAAAATTATGCGTCGTAGTCAATCTTGTAGAATTTTCTTATGAGGATGAGTAGCACTGAACTTTCAACTCTTAAATTTTCGTAAAAATAGAGTGCATGATAACATTTTTGAAGTGTCAATAACAGCTCCATGAAACACACAATCAAGTGATATAAAATGTATATGTTTCGTATGCTAATTGGGCACCTATTGATTAGTCTGATCTCATGCTAAAGAAACCCTTTCAAAACAGGCAAAGTGGCAATAGTTTGTTGCATTGCATGCATGTCAGTCGGTTCAGAGGAGTTGAGAGCCTATCCATTTTGGCGTTCCACTTGTCAATGACTTGATGTTGCATGCACTTTGATAACTTGGCAAGTTTTTTTTAATATATTTTTTGCATCTTTTTAAGGGGGACAACCCTTTAGGACAACACGAATTTAATGAATTTTATGAGTGTACAGTACCTAATACTCACCAAAAATATGAGACTCTATTAGCACTTACAATCAATCTCTCAGAAAAAAATATATTTAAAAAAATGTATGGGATCAATGTTAGAAGGTATATTGGTGTATAAAGAAAATTCCTTTTTTTTTTCTTGATGTGTTTGACATTGTATGAATTTTGTTGAGTTAAAATGGGTTTTTTTTGTTTTTTCTCCTTTCATGAACAGATTTCAAATTCAAATTCTCCCTTATTTATAATTAATTGGGTAATTTTATCCATCCATCTCTCTCTCTCTCTCTGTCCAACAGAAAAACAAACATAAATTCACTGCCTTTCGCTGCCTCACTCCCTCCTCAGTTTTCTCTCCTAGCTTCCATCTTCTTGGAAAACCCAAACTTAGTTTTTTCTTTCACTTTCTCTCAAACCAATCAGCCAGCCCTTCTATGGCTACCTAGTACACCTCTCTCTCATAGAAAAGGAGAGAAAGGTTAAGTCTTTGGCTCTGTGTTTTCTTTTTCTTGTAAAGAAATGGAAGGAGTACATGTAGAGTCAGATGCATCAGCCTTCAGAGACTGTTTCTCTTTGGCTTGGAAAAACCCGTATGTACTTCGTCTAGCTTTCTCTGCTGGAATTGGTGGCCTTCTCTTTGGCTATGACACAGGTCAAAACTCAAATACTCAAATGCTCAAATGCTCTGCTCTGCTCTCTCTCTCTCTCTCTCTCTCTCTCTCTCTCTCTCTCTCTCTCTCTCATATGCCATTATGTTGTGTCTCAGTGACTCACTGTGAATTAACTGTGGGTAAATTGGTGAACATATGCAGGGGTGATATCAGGAGCTCTTCTTTACATCAGAGATGACTTCAAATCTGTGGATAGAAAGACTGTCTTGCAGGTGAGGTGAAAGTGAAACACACACAGCACATAATCCAAGCTTTCTTTCTTGTGTTGTGTTCCTTATCTTCTTCTTCTTCCCACTTCAATCATCTGTTGTTCTCCTTGTAATTTTCTTGTGCTGGTCGACAAAAATAATACACCTCAGCACAGATTGAATAAATTATTATGTTTAATCCATTTTAAATGTGTAAGTTTGTAACAGTCCAAAAGATGCTTCAGCCTGACACATGCTGGCTTGAGCTTCAATTTGACCAACAAACAAAAACCCAATTGGTTCCACCGCTACAATTAAGTACATAAAGCCAAAGATGGGCCCAACAAACCTTGGGCAATCCACAAAAATTTAAAAAAAGACTAATAAATTTCATCTGAAAATTAGCTACCTTGTTAACTGTTAATAAGATGTGTGAAAATTTAGCCAACTTGTTAAGAGCAAATGGGATTTGTTCATGTTTCTATGTCATTCTTTCAATGTAACCATGCCACTAAGTTGCAGAAACCAACTTTCAATTTAAAGTAGTAAAGATGTTCATTCAATATGCATGGTGTTGTCAAATAAATAGGAGAGTATAGTGAGCATGGCGGTGGCTGGAGCCATCATTGGTGCTGCAATAGGGGGATGGTTGAATGACAGGTTTGGAAGAAGAACTGCAATTCTTATAGCAGATTTCTTATTCTTCATTGGTGCTGTGGTCATGGCCTCTGCTCCTAACCCAGCCCTTCTCATTGTTGGTCGGGTTTTCGTTGGACTTGGTGTTGGCATGGCATCAATGACAGCTCCTCTGTACATCTCAGAAGCTTCTCCTGCGAAAATCCGAGGTGCCCTTGTTAGTACCAACGGGTTTCTCATTACTGGCGGCCAGTTCCTGTCTTACCTCATCAACTTGGCCTTCACCAAGGTAAGCAAGGGTGTTATTCTTCATGCTTAATTGGTTTATTCAGTGGCTTCTTAGCACTTAAACTTTAAATTGTGGATGTTTTTTGTTTAGGCCCCCGGGACATGGCGGTGGATGCTTGGTGTTGCAGGAATTCCAGCTTTGCTTCAGTTCATCCTAATGCTGCTTCTTCCAGAATCTCCTCGTTGGCTGTTCCGCAAGGTTCTATTTTTGCACTATAAGCCTAGTAATTTTAGTCTTTTGTGTTTCCCTGAAATAGTTACTTAAGAATACGTATATGTAGCAGAGTTTCCATTGATCTTAATCATTAAGTGTTAAGATTATGCATATATAAGCACTCCATATCAAGTATATCAAAAGGTTACACACATGTTCTTAAGACAATGAAGACTTGATGATAAGGGCTTGAACACTTACATATTTATATATTTATACACACATTTGGTTTAGGTTTATCGTATTGAACACTTGTCTTTCTTACTAACAGGGGAGGGAAGAAGAAGCCAAAACCATACTGAGGAGAATATACTCAGCTGATGAGGTTGAAGCAGAGATCCAAGCTTTAAAGGAGTCCGTAGAAACTGAGATCCGAGAAATAGGTTCTTCAAACAAAATTAGCATTATCGAACTCCTCAGAACGAAAACAGCGAGAAGAGGACTTATTGCTGGTGTTGGCCTTCAGGTCTTCCAGCAGTTTGTGGGCATAAATACAGTAATGTATTACAGTCCCACTATAGTTCAGTTGGCAGGGATTGCATCCAATCAAACTGCATTGCTTCTCTCACTTGTAACTGCTGGTCTCAATACCTTGGGCTCCATTGTGAGCATATACTTCATTGACAGGACTGGCAGAAAGAAGCTTCTCATCGTCAGTTTATGTGGAGTTATTATCTCACTTGGCCTTTTATCAGCGGTTTTCCATGAGACTACTTCCCATTCTCCTCTTGTTAGCCCAATCGAAACGTCTCACTTCACAAACTACACCTGCCCGGATTATAGTTCAGCCAGAAACTCTGCAGCTTGGGACTGCATGAAGTGTTTGAAGTCTTCCTCTCCAGATTGCGGATTTTGTGCTTCAAAAGCTGACAAGGTAATTCACATTTTCCCTATACATTGGTCGTTTTCCAGGATTTTTTCTTTCGTTGTTTTATCTTGCTATGGTCACACACATCATCTTCATCGTTATCGTTGATATCTTGCAGCTACTTCCTGGAGCTTGTCTGATCTCAAATGACACAACAAAGGATACCTGCCATGCAGAACACAGGTTGTGGTACACAAGAGGATGTCCAAGCAAATACGGTTGGCTTGCACTAACTGGCTTGGCACTTTACATCATATTTTTCTCTCCTGGCATGGGCACCGTCCCGTGGATTGTCAATTCTGAGATCTATCCTTTAAGGTATCGCGGAGTTTGCGGAGGGATAGCAGCTACTGCAAACTGGATCTCAAACCTCATTGTTGCTCAGTCCTTCCTGTCTCTAACCCAGGCAATTGGAACTTCTTGGACATTCCTGATATTCGGGCTCATTTCTGTTTTAGCCTTGATCTTTGTCCTCATTTATGTACCAGAAACAAAGGGGCTTCCAATTGAAGAGGTTGAGAAGATGCTGGAACTTAGAGCTTTGCACTTCAAGTTCTGGGAGAAAAGGCCTAAGACGTTAGAAAAAAGCCAAGCTTTGTGAAAATAGAAACTTGTGCATTAAATAGGGAAGCATGGAAATTGGGCAATAGAATCTCCAAGAGAGCAAACTAAATTATAACCTGTATTGAGTTCAAACAACCAAAAGAAACTCCAGCTTTGATGGAAGAAGGCTATGCCTAAATTTACTTGTTCTCATTGAATCTGGATTTGGACTCGTTTAAATTCTGACTTGTTCTCATCATACAGAGGCATCAATGATAAGAAACTATCAGAATAGTCTGCTTCATTGGAATCTCCTATGATACTGTTGTGCTTGGAGTCAGTAATGTATTAAGTCCGGAGACCCAAGCTTCCATTATGAATGAACAATGTACTAGTTGGACGATGTGAAATGGCGTTATGCACCGAACAAAAACCGACGCCTATACTATGTTAATGTCTAAGCACCTTTAATAACCAATCCTCATGTTAAACTTTTCAGTTCAGCTTGTCCTGAACCTCTTATAGAGGAAGAACACTAAAACGTTGATTTATTTCCAAATCACATATTTGCTAAGTTTGCAGCTATTTTCCTAACACTGAAAATAGTCTTGATCCGTCTCAACTAACACTAAGCAGCTATATTGACAAAAAAAAAAACACTAAACAGCTATGCGAACGCAGTCTATCCTGGTGGAAAAGGGCCTTGATTTATAGACATGTGATCTCAAGTTCGAACCCCCATGGCACCTTGGTAGTGTGTTTGAAAACCCCTAGCCTTTTGTAGTTTAGACTATTGCTTATATATATATATATTTATATTTATAAAAAAAACTAAACAGCTAGACAAAAAGATTAATGTTGGGTGTTCACCAAAAAGGTGATCCTTTCTACCAAAATATCCGATTTGGGCGGTTCCTGCCCAACCTGACTAATAACCCCAATAAGACTGAAAAATAAAAGAGATAAGGGGCCCAATTTGGGTTCACTTTGGCGCCAAAATTTCACAATCCGATTATGGTAAAATATAATATAATCACGAAGTTTTGGTGGTTCGTCCAACAATTTGTTGTAATCATGAGGTTGGTGAATTTGTTGATAACTAATTGATTATCTCTAGCCTTTTAAGTGGGAGCTTAACCTACGGAAAAGGATGGTTACCTATTTCAAACGTATTTTTTAATTGCTATTATTGCATGCAATGAAAATAATGTATATAACTAAGAAAATATTATCTCATGAGACAATCAGACATATTATGTTTGTTAATCGAATCGAACTGTCAATCATAAGAATTTTGTGAACGTAATTAAACAATTAATAAAAGTTAAAATATTGAGATTTAAAAACAGAATTCATAAAAATAAGAAACAAAAAAATAGGTGGACATAAAAGGGTAAGGATTGGGGTCAGATTTTGTATGAGCAGAAAATCTTAACGAATTATGGAAATCTAACCCGCCATTTTCCACAACAAGAGAGAAAACACAACGTGGAAGTAAAAATGTGAAGAGTCAACCTGTACTTTTTAGGTCAGATTGAACTAGAGCTTGTTAGCTTGCCTGAAAAGGATTGTTTACAGCCAACAAGAGTTGGTTGAGTTGGTAAAGTCCTTCGACTGTGTGTAGTTCCCGTTGTCACTAATCCTCATTGGTGCACAATATGTAATTTCCTACATAAATTCATATTGATGGTAGGTAGACGTTGGATGCCATGCGTAAGTTTTTTCGACTCGAGGTTGTGAGTTTGCTTTGGCTGGCGATGATGGTGAGAGTAGCCAATCTCTCCCTAAATTTTTTTTATAAAAAAAAAAAAAAAAAATTGTATATAAAAAGGATTGTTTTACAGCTATACGCTACCTCAGTTGAATATGATTTATGCATCTCTGTCATTTGAGTGTTTGACTTGTCATGGGTCATGATTTTGAAAGCAAAGGAAACCAAGTTCTAATCAGGCAGGCAGCCAAATGCATGGTCCATTTTTGACCGCACGAAAGCAGAAAAAAAAAAAACCCCTGAGCCTGTGGAAAAAATAGTCAAACTTCTAGGCTTGGATTTCATATCTCTCTATCAAACTCAAAATATCTAGCTAGAGAGATGTAATATTTATTTATTTATTTCTAGCTTGCTATAAGAGTAAACCGACCACTTGTAGCTTTCACTTGCTAATCACATCTCTTTCTGTATTTGGAAACCCCTTCTGGAATTTCAATTTCATTATAAAATATATGTTTTTCTTTTTCTTCTCGTGCTGTCAACAAGTTCGATTCATCTGGTCACATGTAAGGAGACGTGTTAAGAATATAATGATCAAAATATCGCCTTGTTAGTCCTAAACGGAAAGTGCATGTAAATTACGGTAGCTTTTGATCAATTGCTCTCAAAGGAAAACAAGATTAAATTGAGATATGATATTTAATCTGCCATAAAAAGAAGCACATCCAGTACGATGGCCAGAGGGGATATAATTAGGATTTAGAGGAGTGAGAATATAAATATAATGTTAAATTAATGAGTGAGCTTGTGCGTGTACATCATTGAGCATGTTTGTTAAGACTGAGATTAGCAGATAATCCATCCAAGCTTGGCGCATGCCCCATCAAAACTAAAAGAAGCTTTTTTGTTTTCTTTTTCTCGGGGCTTCGGATTGGCCGATGAGCCCTCTAGTGCAGCACAAGCAAACATGGCTGTTTATTTATTTATCCAGTGAAATTATTATAATTACAAAAGGAGTTTATTAATTCGAGAAATATGCCGATTTGAAAATGATATATCGAGAAACCAACATTAATCCAATATATATGATTTCAGAAGTATATTCAATGAAATGTCCGTTTGAACTTTGACCCCTAATTTTTCATTAATTAGTTGCCTTGAGTGTTGCTGACACAAGATTCTCTTTTTTCCTTTTTCATGTTTGTAGTATATCATTAACAATATTGGAATATTGGATTGATCCGGACTTTTTGGTGTGCTCTGAAATGGTCATGTGTTTGTGAGTTTTCCTCTCTCCTCCTTCTTAACTTTGGCAATAACAGAAATGATGTTACTAAATAAATAATACTACAGTCACTCGCAATGCATGTTTGGCTTAATTCTAAATGAATAATGCTATAGTTACTCATTACTCGCCGACGCATGTTTTATTAACATACTAATAATTGTCCCCCCAAAAAAAATCTAAATGAATAGTGCTACAGTTACTCGTTCACGCATATTGAAGTAAATTATAATTGTTAATCTGCTACCGGTTCGAAATTACCCACCCGCGTACGGACATGAATCTCAATAATTTAGATTATAAGAGAATGATATCATGAAGAACGGGTCAGAAATTATATTGTGAGATTATGTTATCATGCTATTGATTTGAAAGGAGGAGTTTTCTTTTCTGCTATCACAAATAATTGATATTCCGAACAGAAAAAAGTGAAGAAAAAAAAAGAGGCTACGAAACAAATGGAGTAAAGGTAAAACAAGTACAAGGAAAGAAAGAAAAGAAAAACAGAAGTTGAAGGAAGGAAAGGATGGATGTGCTGTGCTTCACGAAGACCGTGACACGTGCTCTGGTCTCTGTTCCTCATCCACTCATCGATAACTCACCCAACGCATTGATGCATTACACACTTCCCTCTTCCCTCTCCTTTCCCTTCCCTTTAAACCACGACACGTGCCCCTGCCTCCTCCCTCTCTCGAGCGTGTCACAAAGTCTCTGTCACACACACACACAACACAAACCAACTTGGCTTTTAAGCTTCACATCTGCCTTGATCAACTCAAAATTAACCCACTTTTCTGCATCTCCCACTCACTACCTTATACCTTTTAACTAATTAATTACTTAATTAACATTATTAACTAATAGTACATGTAATTGGTTTTTGTTTAGTGATTAGTACTAAATAAATTGCGTGTTTCTTACTTTGTTCTTTTTATAAAAGCGATACTGGAAAAGTGTGAGTTCTAACTCAGGATTTCATATGCAAAGATAACGGTTCTTAACCAGTCGAGCTACAAGTTTGTTGCTCTTTGTCCTTTTATTATATGTCTTTTATGTTATTATTATAGTCTTATTCATAAACGATAAAGGAATTGTTTTGTACTGCAGAAAGTGGGTTCTTTTCTTTCTTTGGGGGAAGATTAAACAAATGTTGGCTTCTTTTTACCCGGCAAGTGATTTAGCATGGAACTTCGAGAACACGCCCTTTTAATTAATCAAGCTTTTCTGCAGTTAATTAATCTAAACATGTACATCTAATTTCGTTTTTTGGTAATTACTGTCGGAGACTATGCATACTGCTCTGATTTTTTTTGGATAACCAACAAAACCTACCATTTTCCCTTATTATTATTATAATTTTCCTTCATGTTTTTAATTTGTAAAGCTGTCTGACGTTAACAAAAGAATATGATTCCGTTTTAATCTCATGGGAAATTAATTAAAGAAATAGTTTTGTTGCTTAGTTCATTTTTCTCTACACTACTGCCACTACTAGCTACGATGGCAATGCCACGAATTATGATTTTCCATACATTACACTGTACCCCTCCGCTTATTTAGTAACATTAATTTGGAATTAAACTTTTTGTTATTTTTTTAAAAAAGGTTGTAAATGTTACATATGCGCCATGGATGTCCGTGACTATTGCTCGCATAGATATTGCAAGCTAGGTTATTCATAGCAATATGCTATCGGAGCATTACATATGTGATCTTTAAAATGTTTTTTTTTTCTTTTTCCAAAAGTGTTCATGTAATGTCATGAAAATGAAAATTTGTATTTACTGATTACATTGTTAATCACATTTTCAATAGATCTGTTCGTATTTCACACATGTGAATGGATCCGGCCTAGTTAGGGATTGCAAGGGCAAAAGATTTACTTCAGCTAACACACACAAAAAAAAAACCACAAACACATTGTGTTTATGTAAAAGACTCAACCTTGTAGTGCCATGAAAATGAAATATTATATATATATATATATAACTGTAATATGGGTTTAATAAAAAACATGGCCACCATACAAATCCAGTGTGGTATCTTTCTTATCCTTACTTACCAATACGAAATGTGGCATGCTTAAATATAGTCAAGTTATATAAGTCCAGAGAAAGGGACAGTTTTGACTTTAACTTTGAAAGATAAATCCACAGGTCAAAATCAAGAGAGATGTTCTCTTATGCTTATAATAATGAATCCAATTTATACAAATCCAAGTATTCTGGTTTTCAAATTTCAATATAAAGATCAAGCCATACAAGACACTACGTAATACAAAACTTACTCAAATTTTTATTTAACAAAATCACACACACTAATAGAAAAAGGCCCTCCTTATCTCTTCCAATTTTGGCGCACGTTGCCTTGAGCGTTGCTCTCATTATCTAAATTAAACCAGCATTTATGCAACAGTATTATAACAAGAACTCTAATCACGCTCTGGCACTTACAATTTACATCGCGATACTGACATCGCGATAAACGCATAAAAGATGATGACACATATAATACAATATTTATAATCTTCCACATAAATTAGTGGCCTACAAGGGATTTGTACTATATTAGTACTTATGTCATCAATTCCCTTGTTACACCAAAATACATGTAACTAAATTATAATATGGTATATTCTTTTTATTTAATGCCCCTGAGGTGCACCATAAATCAATTCATAAAGGGAGTGAACAAATAATTGCTTTCTCCTGTTTTGCGACAATTTTTTATTTTTTATTTTTTATTTTCCAGCAAAGTGATCATGCATTACATAGTGGGGTTTTCAGTTGTTGCTGCTGCTGCTGCATCCATGGCCCATCAAATGCTGCCACCTTTGTATATAATTACATTATACAATATTGTATTATATATTGAGGAAAGAGACACATCATGACATGACCCGTACGGAGCAATAAGTTTCATCCCATTAATTAAATCTTAAATCCTTGCTTGAACATAATAATAAAATATAAACCACCCCCACAAAACACTCTTTTTCTTAAAGTCTGATTGAGAAGTTGGGTCGGGAGGAGGAGGATGAGTAGAGTGAGTTCTCAACTCGACATTTGCACATTTGGGTGGTGACAAACTCCTTTATTTCTTTTTCACATCATTAGTTTTGGGGAGACTTTGCTTTACGGTGGCTCTCCTTTTTGTCATCCTTGCCATTAACCCTCTTGCTTAACTTACAATTACAAAGTTTACCATTTCCTAATCAATTCCGGTTCCTTTTACTGTGTGTTGCTCATTCAGTCACCACTACTGTGCTGCTGTGATTCAAGGTAGGTTAGCTGTTGTCAAATTATGCAGATCACAGTCACACAGTGCATATCTAAGAAAGTAGCTGGGTAAGAGACAACAAATCAATCCACAATTCATCAAATATATCAACGGCAGATCTTTTTTGTGGACATTATTTAGTTGAGCAGGCAGACTTGCTTTGCTTCTAATTAGATGACAGCTAATGTCAGTGGTAGCTGAAAACTAAGGCAGTACATATATTTATATATATATATATATATATAAGTATAAAGCAGTGGTATCTGATTTAGGGGTCAGAAAACCATCTAGATTTTCTTGCTTTATTTAATTAGGGGGGATCTAAAGTAGTCTGATTTCACTTGATGGGTTTTCAGCTTTTTTGGTAGAATAGATCTTTGCAGCCTAAATTTGTACAGTTTACTCCTAACATGGGCTGCACTTCAATAATGGGAACCCATGTTCTCTTCCCCGGACATTATTAACGTGTGAATGCTATGTATTTTTCATTATTCCTTCTTATTTTTCTACCTGTTTACAGTAGTATCTTGTAAAACTACGTGTTTGCAAGATACATTTTGCTCCTTTATAAATTAGTTATCAAACACATACTTTTTTATTCATTTGTTCCTTTACCTAACTTCATGTCATGTTTATTTTTCTCTATTTCCCACTAATTAAATTCCATATTTCGACTAATTAATCGAATTATTCGCAAGCATTTCGGCTGTTGAAGTTATTCAACATCAAGCTCAATGAAATATGTAGCAAAAGGAAAAAAATAAAAAAACTAAAAGCTTGATGGAAATATCGATGTTCTGAGAAATACGAAAATATTAATACAAATGGTTATGTAGGGTGGAAGGGAACATTTGACCTAAATTAGTTCAAAGCTCCTCATTCCTCTAAATGATGGAAATTACAAATTTTATATTTAGTAGCCCTTTTCTAGTTTTCTTGTCGGAATTAAGATATGGTCGACCAAGAAAATCAAGTAAATTAACAATTGAATAAAGGTCAAGGGCAATAGAGTAAAAACGAAGAGAACGAGGGGCAAAAAGGAGATAAGAGAGTATATCTATAAAGTGGAGAGAACGGCGCTGTGTGCTGTCCTTTCCCGATAAGCCCGGTAATTTGCTCAAATGGGGAAGATAGCAAACCAACTCTCTCTCTCTCTTTCTCTCTCCTCCTTCACTTCTTCCTCTTCACTGTTCATCACTTCAACTACTTAACCCTTTAAAAACCCAACTTTTCTTTTTTCAGTTTTCAGTTTTTGAACCTCTCCCTCCACTCCGCATCAATTTCCCACTTTCCATTTCCCAATTTTTTTTTTTTTCTGGTTATTTTCTTACCCGCCAAACACACCAACAACCCTAACACCCTCCCTCCCTCCTCCCAACCCATCTCCAATTCTAAGCTCACAAGCACACGTGTAGCTTCTGTGAGTCTTTTTGTCACTCAATTTTTCATCTTTATGCAAAACAAATCTCAAAATTTTCAACTTTTTTGTTTATGGGTTCTTTGTTTAGGTTAGTTAAGGGTGCTTTCTGATCTTTACCGGAAGCCAGGAGTTGTGTGTAAAAAAAAAGCCTGGTTCTTTGTTTAGGTTGAATTTTACAGCTTTAATTCTAGTTATTATTATGACCTATATTTGTAAATTTGTAAATTTGTAATTAGCATGGGGGGGTTGGGAGATTTTGGAGGTTGGGGAAGGGGAGGCAATGGGAAGGGTTTTGTTTTAATTGATGTTTTTGCAGCAAAGGAACTGATCCCATCAAAGTTTTAATGCGCAGATCTGTGAGCTTTGGATGGTCAAATCTCAAATGCTTATGAATCTGCAGACAAAAGAATCACACTGCTCTACGTTTGTTTGGCTGTACTTGTAAGTTGTAACAATCAGAGCTTTTGACACCTGTACCAAATCAAAACCCACACAACATTGTTCAAGGTTTGAATTTTTTCCCCATATTTTAAACCAACACTGTTGCTGTTGGTGTGTTATTGCTTAATATATATAGAGTGGAGCACGAATATGTCCTGGCATATATAGGGAGGAAGCAGAAGCTGTTTACTGCTTCTGCTTTTGTGCTTCAGCTTGAATCTGAAGCAGAAAAGAGCTCACATACATCAGAGGTTTATGGGGGAGAGGGAAGGGGGAGGATAGGTCTTTTTTTCTCTTCTTTTTTCTGTTTCTACTTTGGTTATATTTAAAGCTCATCTTCTTTAAAACCCTTTTGTTAGGTTTAGGCATTGAGCTCTGAGTCTGTGACTCTGTTTTTGTTGTACAATTAAAAAGGGCTTTTACTTCTGTATTTTATGATATATATATATATATATTAGGTACTTATCTTCTTTGTTGTCATTTTTAAATTAAGAAGAAAAAAATGGGAAAGGAAATTTGACTGTTTTGCTTTGTTGGGTTTGCAGGGCTGAGAGGCTGAGACTCTGAAGACTAAATTGTGCAGGCTTTGGTTTGCTGCTTTTTTTTTTTTTGGACGAATTGGTTTGCTGCTTGCTTTTGAAAGCACTCTGCAAAACTGCAAAAAGCTTTAGACGAGAGAGAGAGAGAGAGAGCCCCCTGACTTGGACCGTGATATATCACCAGCGTAAAAAAGGCCTTTTTATCACAACACAGCCAAAGTACCCTCTCTGAATTATCGTCATCAATGCATAGGACACAGCAGCCCCACCTGCACTACTCTCATCACACCACCACATCCTCTTTCTCTCTCTAAAATACTACTTACTCAGTCTCCCAAATTCAACCCCTCTTCTCTCTCTCTCTCTCTCTATAGATATTACTAGAGAGCAGCTGGTGGTTGCAAAGCAAAAAAAAAAAATACAAGAAAGTCCCCAAATTGAATGAGTCTTTGTTTGAGAAAGGCATGAAAGTACTGATATGGAGGTGGAGGAGATTCAAGCCCAAGCCTGTAAGTTCCCAAGAATTGGAAATGGCAGCAGCAGAGCCACTAACCCAGCTGCCGACGACGAAGATCAAGACCCATCGTGCCTAGACCTCAAGAGGGCTGCCACTGCGGACGCCGGCAACCGCCTCCGCGGGTGGCACCACTCCCGCATCATCCGCGTCTCGAGGGCCTCCGGCGGCAAAGATCGGCACAGCAAGGTGTGGACTTCAAAGGGGCTCAGAGACCGGAGGGTACGGTTGTCTGTAACCACAGCCATTCAGTTCTATGATCTTCAAGATCGGCTGGGTTACGACCAACCCAGCAAAGCAGTGGAGTGGCTGATCAAAGCTGCCGCTGACGCCATAGCTGAGCTTCCATCTCTCAACAATTCCTTCCCTGACACTCCCAAGCAGCTCAGCGATGAGAAGAGGGCGAGTTGCGAGCATGGGTTTGATTCAGCTGAGGTTGAGCTCGAGGGGCACGGCCATGGCGACCCCAATTATCATCAGAACCAGAACCAGACTCAGAACCACAGCCAGCACCTTTCTCTGTCCAAATCTGCTTGTTCTAGTAATTCCGAGACCAGCAAGGGATCCGGGCTGTCTCTCTCCCGGTCCGAGATCCGGGTCAAGGCCCGTGAGCGTGCCCGGGAGAGAACAGCCAAGGATAAGGAGAAGGAGAGCAACGAGTCAGCTTCACACATTGCTCACCACCACCAGCAAAACAGCAGCAACATGAACAACTCCATTTCTCAAAGCGCTTCGTTCACCGAGCTTCTCACTGGTGGCATCGGTACCAACAGCAGCAACAACAACAACAGTCCAACCGCAGCTGCTCATCAGCAGCAGAACCACGGCGGCGGCGGCGAGCCCATTTTGTTCCACAAGGCAGCAGCGGCAGGAGGAGGACCGATGGATTACTTCAGTTCCGGACTTCTCGGGCTGTCCTCGTCGACCCGAACCCACCACACGTCCGGGTTCTCGAGTCAAATCCATTTGGGGATAAACTCCATTCCGCAGACAATGTCGGTTGTGTCCCCGTTCAGCGTGTCCGGGGATCATCATCACAACCACAACCCGGAGCTTCAGCATTTCTCCTTTGTTCCCGACCACCTCATCCCCGTTACGACGTCGTCGCAGCCGGGCAATGGCGGTGACTACAATCTCAACTTTTCGATCTCTTCTTCCGGCGGCCTTGCTGGTTTCAATAGGGGGACCCTTCAGTCCAATTCTTCCTCATCACCGTCTCTTTTGCCTCACCACCTTCAGAGGTTTTCTCCCATAGACGGATCATCCAATGTACCCTTCTTCATCGGAGCCGCGGCGGCTCCAACCATGGAGAACCACCATCACCACCACCACCACCATCAGCAGCACCAACAGCAGTTCCCAGCTGGGTTTGATCGCCGCTTGCAACATCCCTATGGCGACGGAAGCCGGCATTCAGACCACAAGGGAAAAGCAAAGAACTGATCTTGATCATGATCAGTCATTGGCAGCCCATCTAAGCTTCTTTCTGGTAACCGTCAACAGTCGTAATTTTTTTTTTCTTCCCAATAATATAATATTTTCTTAGTTGCTGCATTGTTTGCTTCTCTGTTTCTGTGCTTGTATTGTTTGGTTTCATAAACTTTGCCTGATATTTGAGTAGCTAGGATACAGTCTAGAGGTATAACCTAGCCAGCACATATGTTAATTTGTTTTGTTTTTAATTTTTCTGATTGCCTTTTTGGATTTACGTGTTTTGCATTGAACCTTTGTTTTGCTTTCTTGGTAATCATAAACAAGTGAGGCCATTGGGCCAAGCGTTTTATGGGTGTTACCTATAATATATTGTATGCCTCTGCTTTTGATTCCTGCATGGATTGGAGTGAATGGGGATCGGCTGGTTGTCTCCTCGTTTGTTCTCTTGTTGGTTCCCTTCTCTCTTAGCATCTCCTAAGTAATGAGTCCATTGCTGACAGGTGTTGCCCTGCACTTGGCCGGGCCATGTGTTTTTCACTCAGAGCCCCTTTTTCTGGTTAGCTTTAGGATCCTTAATTAGTTTGTTCTTTTCTGCCCTTCCAAGCTGCACCACATGGCAACTGCTCGGCGCACTGTCGGCCGTTACTTGTATATATATGTTTGCCTGGAGCCTGGAGTTGTTGCTTTTGTTAATTATCATGGAGATTCGACAGCTAAACTTTCAGCACTTTTGTTTGCTTGCCATGAGACCTAGCTTTGGTTCCTTTCCTTTGTACAGCCCATGCACGTATGCAGGCGCTGGATTTCTGTTTTAGAAAATTTTGTTATGGGATTAGTAAAGTTGCTTTAATCTATATGTATGCATTCTCATCTGTACGAGAAATATAAAAATGTCTATATATATTATGAAAAGGGAAAACAAGTTCCTATTTATGAAAAGGGTAGCGATTTTCATACTCTTGTTTTATCGGTTTGCACTCACCCTCTTATTTTTATGCTTTGATTACTTTGTTTACACAATTAACAAAGTAGAAAAATAAGAGGGAGAAATGCAAATGTATAAAATAGGTGTGTAAAAATCATCACCGGAGAAAAAAAGACAGTAAGAAATGGAGAAGAAATATGATATGAATAAGTATGAGTAAAAGAACTAAAATATCTTTGATCGCAGATGTTAATTTAGTTTCAGTTTTATTCAGTCTCAGCCCTTTCTACTTCTCATATGGCTCTTCTCTATTTATCTTTTCTTCTATGTCGTTTCCTTTTTTGTTTGCTTGAGAAAAAACAAAAACCAAAAATGTTATCAAACGAATCCTAAAATATATGAGAAATAGATAATTTACATATATATGAAGGCTTGAGATCACAATTTTTGAAGTGATTAATTAACAGTTAACATGAACTTATATTTACGTATAGGGTAATGCTAGACTTACTGCATTTATATACCATATTGTGTTAACATCACGTAATATAGTTGACAATGGTTTTTGTAGTGTAAAATTTTGATATAATTGAAGCTCCTCAAATGCTATACATATATATATACATATACTTTGGGTAGAAATATCATTTTTCTCCTGTAAGTGGGGCATTAGGGGAAGAAAGTAATGGATACAAAACTGACATTATTCTTGGTAATATATGTATCTATATATATTATATATTTTGACTGAATTGGTGGATTCGAATTTAGGACATATTTCAACATGGATCTCGAGCCTATGCATTTTGCATTGGTGCATTTACATGCATTTAAAAGAATGCAAATCATTAAATTAATCTAATTATTTTAGTAAGTCCACATCAACAAGCTTGTATTAAACTAAAAACTAATCAATTGCACCACATTATTTCCCTAGCAATGCAACCCTCCCGTCTTCCTTCCTCCCTCCCTCCTTCTCTCCTCTCTCTCCCTCCCTTACTCCCTAACCCACACTGCCAGCCATGGCTGCCACCTCCGTCTCCCTCCTGCACTCCCTCCCTCCCTCGATGAGAGGTGGGTACGGAGGTGGTGGCCATGGCTGGCAGTGTGGGGTAGGGTGTGGTTGCGGTTTGTTGGGGAAATAGTAATGTGCAACTAATTAGTTTCTAGTTTAATACAAGTTTGCTGATGTGGACTTATTAAAATCATTAGATTAATTTAATGCGCATTCTTTTAAATGCGTGTAAATGCAGAGGGTCGGGATCCTTCTAACATTGGAAAGAGAGCTAGTTCATCATTCTCTAAAGAATATTTTGAATTTATTAGTAATATGTTTAAGGGGTCATATGCTTAAGAATTGAGATCCATACTTGTACTCGGCAAGCCAAGAATATCGGCATTATATTGTACAATGGCCCCATTATATTATTTCCATGGTTTTATCTCAAATTGAAGAGATTCCGTATTTGAAAAATGGTGGCAGATCTGAATAACTGCCATTAATAGGAAGTTTACATAACAAGTAAGCTTCATGTAATCATTTGAGTCTTATAATGATGTAAAATATGATCATCCTTTTAATACAAAGCTGGCTATATAGTGGTTCTATGTTAGTATGGTAGCAAAAGCAATATTACAGTACAAATAATGGTCTATTGTCAAAAGAATTTAACATATTAAAGTGTTCAACTATCAATTTGAACCGCACATTCGACAAGTACCTACTTGTCAATTGTTTAGATTGAGACTTTGACAAGAGATCGTATACCCTTCCTTCTTCGTTTTCCCAGCTCCAAGTTTTGCTTCCAGTTCTTGCAAATCACCTTTTCAATGCTTGCTTGGTTATGTCTCACTCTTTAGACTTCCTTGAAAGCTTTAGCTATTGTTTTCCAGTATTCTAAAGTAGTACCTTTTTTAACTAATTGATTTGAATGTTTTGCTTTGTATTGGTTAATGTTGCAAATTCTTGTTTGAGATTCTCATCCTACCATGTTCTCCGTTTTGTTGGGACATGCTTCTTGAGGATGGAATTATCAGAACCTCGGAGTCACTTGTGGTGCCACTTAAACGTACCATGTGAGAGAGACCATAATACCACAATTAAAATATCTTTGGTGATGTGTGTGTCCTGTGAAAATCTAAAAATATAATATGTGAATATGTGTGTAACTACAAAGAATCGAGATGCTTAGTCATAGGTACTGATCGGAGTTCCTAGATGTTATTCTATTCTTCTTGTGTTGAATTGATTACAAGAAGGTACCAGATGAATCACTATAACTTGGTTTGTTTCACTTCACCCGCATTCTCACACTGACATAAGAATAACAATGATAACAGTGTTTCTCACAAAACAAACCCTTCACACTAGGAAGCCTCATAAGATGGCAGTTGGAAGAAAGAGATGAAGCATGTGTCTTCTTCTTTACCTTTCCTGCATTTCTTTCTTTTAATACTTGTATTAGTTTGGCTAGTTGAGTAATACAGGCATGTCAATATGAGGCAAATATTGCAGTTGTTCATTGCTTAAAAGGAAGGAAACAAATTTGTGAAAAACAGGGACAGGGTGAAGGTTATTTCATCCCTCCGGATTGAAGGATTAGGGCACGAGCAAAACAAATAATAAAGGATATAGGCCTCAATAAATGTTATAATTTTTCATATGGAACTGGTTATTCCTGAGTATATATGTAGTATGTCAGATGGTGAGATAAAAAAGACTTTAGACAAGTGCATGGGAGATTGTTGTATAGAATTGAACCGCAATTGAGGGTTTTGAGCCTTATATAAATAAGTACTTAATCCCTGGTTTAGTATTGTAGTAGATGCATGGCTTTCAGAGATAAGGGTAGGGGTAAAAGAAGCTTTGCATTGTTTGTGATATTTTTGAGGAAGTTAAACAGATTGTTCAAAGGTATGCTAGTGACACTGGTTTAAGTAGATCGAACAAGCTAAGCACAAATTTTACTATGGAGTTTACTATGATTTTTGTTTTTTGCATGGAAAAGAAACTCATGTGACCGAAGAAACTTGAACCCAAAAACTCACCCTCTAACCCATACTTGTGGGGAGAGGAAATGCGTGCCATCAGGCTTAAGGTGAAGTCAAGTTCATCAATAGGATTGAAGCTAGTCCTCCCACCCATATGCATTCTACATTGGTTTTTTCAGTCTCATTAAATTAGTGTTGTTTTAATGTCTAATGTCAAGTAGTTACAAGATTCTGCTTTTGCCATGGGAAGAGAGAGGATAAATTCATGCTGTCGATTTTGTGAACTCATAATACTGGGGATTAGACCAATGCTTGATATCTCTTAGGATTTTACTAGTGGCAGATCATGTTATTGGATACTTTGATCCTCTTAAGAGCTTCTCGGATACCTAGTCCAAGTGATCCTTGTATTGTTTGTGATTGCTGTATATGTTTGCCTTTAATAGTGTTGTGAACTTGTGAGATTTTAGGCCATGAAAGCTTCATATCAGTTGTGCAGCTTTTGATCTTTAAGTTTTCCAACCTATTGGAGTTGCTTGATGACAGTAAGATTGTAATAGCCTGCATAAAAATTCATCAACTTCTGTCAGGAAATTGTTTGAGTTAAAGGTGGCACCAACTTAACCTAGCTAGGGGAAGGGTCTCACTAAATCTCTAATGACAGTTATTTCTTGATGATTGCTTTTGTTAGTTAGACATGATATATAGGATGCTTATAGTATTTCCATGTTATAGCATGCAACATTCTCAAAAGAGTTTCTAAGTAACTGTGAATTAAGTGTCAATTTCCCTGTTATTTACACTGCTCAAATTAAGCATCATATCTGCCTGACTAACTTCTTCTGTCTATAAGGATCCTTATACCAAAAGTTATATGATGGAATTATGGAATATTGTATATTGTACAGGAAATGGAAATCCCTCATAATGATTGCTGTTATCATCATTAATATCAAAATCTTCATTCATTAACCAAGAAAACTTTATTGTTATGCGAAAACCTCCTTGTTCATTAGATTACTTCGTAATTGATCCATGTATCTCTTCTTCATTGTTGCAGGAAAGTGAAGCTAAAGAAGGAGTGGCAAGCTGTGAGTGAAGTGAATGCATGCATGCTTCCCCCGCATCGGATGATACTTATTATTACCCTTCTGAAATTGTTGGTATTTCTGCTTTAACCATTTTGATGTCATGCAGCTTCGATTTGCTATATTCGATCGGATATGTATTTATTTGTCTAGCTATGTGTGCAAAAGCATCGTCTCTGTTTTGAATGAAGATGTAACTGACAATTCGATTGCAGTTATTCTGTTCTCTTCTTTTGTTTCCTTTCTACAAGTGTTCTTTAATGTCTATCTATTCAATTATTTAAGTGGAGAGACCGTGTGACTCTATTTGGTTCCTGAAGCTGACATTTTGGACGGATAAGTTCGACTTGAAAGACCATGCTTGCATCTACCTGGCATGCTCATCTATATGTGCAAGCATATTCTTCGCAAATGTTTTTTTGTCCTTTCATACAAGCAATATTGGGGAGGGGGCAATTGAACCTAGAATCTCGGATACATGGATAAATGCTCTTAACCATTTGGGCTATAAGCCCCTTTCATTCTACGCCAATGCTGCCCAAAACATTATTCTTTTCATGGAGGTTTCTGAATTATCTTATTTCACACCTTAACCATTTTTAGTTAAAGGTTAAACATGGATATCTTGATTTTGTGAATTGGGGAAGACCGGATATGATCTAATTTCCACAACTTGTAGTTGGCCCTAAGTAATTTAATTGTAGGCGTTGTGGTATAACTAACTTTAAAATTTGAGAGTTTTTCCAACGAAGTTTTATGTTGGAACTTGAAACCCAAGTGAGAGTAGGCCCAAACGTTCCCGAGGCATGCAACTCAGGCTAAAAACATAATTATGGAAAACCTGTGAGTGAAAAGTATAGTTATTAGTTTATAGATATCCATATATGCAGTGCAGACCCAAAAAAGAAAAGAAAAGTTGACAGATTTTGTTGGATCTTTAAGAAAACAAAAAAGAAGATCCATTCCATATGTTAAGATTGGGAAGTTTTCAAGTTTCAACACCAGAAACATATCGAAATGCATTTTGTGCTTTTTCAGAAAGCTTCTTCAAAGTACTTTCCTTCTTTTGAGAGCATACATTCAAAGTAACTTTTGCTTTAATTCACACATACATACTAAAGTGCATGTCCAGAATGTGACCAAACGATAATGCCTAGATATATACGTATTATTCACACTTCATTTTGTAGCTTGTCAAAGAGCTCAAACTTCAAAATTCAAATTGCCCAAGAAGGCAAGAACCTCCTTAAAGAGAGTGCACCTGCGTATGGATTAGAATCGATTCGATCCATAAGCATGTAGAGCATCTCGAATGGGCTCTCTAAATGAGTTTATTAGTTAAAATTTAGACTAGAATTGAAAAACTATCAACTCCAACCATGCTTCCTATCCAACTCCTAAAACCGGGATACCTCTAGGCTCTAAATCTCTTTAGCAAAAATTAAACTTAAAAAAGGGTCATAATCAGAGACAACAAATAGAATGAATGAATGAATGTCAATCATTAAAATGAACAAACTCCCAACTGTTAACTGCACAAATCAAGGAACATGTGAAATGTCCCAAATTGGGGGAGTCATGGGCAATAATTGAAAATGAGGTTTGGGTTTTCTCCTCATTTTTATTATCCAACACTGCACCTCTTCTCCATGAATCACCTCTACAGTTTAAAATTTAATTGGTGACATACACAAATGGATGGCTTTCAATTAAAAAAAACCAAACAAAATAATCATTGCTAAAAAGAATTAAAATAATAGATCACATAGAACAAAGATGGAAGCTTCAAGCTCAAAGTCAATAGAGGGGGTTGATGGAGGCTTCAAGATTATAATAGATGAGCATGCAGCAGAGCTGCAGCAGGAGCTGTGTAAGATTTGAGTCCCAGTCCAGGCTTTACTTCACTTCGATTGTGACTTTGTGAGTCTACGAAGTTTTGACATCTCATGTGACCAAACAG
Source organism: Prunus avium (assembly GCF_965620075.1). Classification (NCBI taxonomy): domain Eukaryota; kingdom Viridiplantae; phylum Streptophyta; class Magnoliopsida; order Rosales; family Rosaceae; genus Prunus; species Prunus avium. Next base: position 32,901,213 of record NC_142287.1, read on the forward strand.
ATAAAGGCGGAACCACAACCAGCTCATTACTTGATTATTAATTAATTTGGTTTGGCCATTCAGAAGGAGCCAAAGAAAAAACAAAAAAACAAATGAAGAAAAACCAATGTGACTAATAAATGTTACCTAGAAACAGCCTAAAAACTCATTATTCCCGATTAAATCTCCTTTAGGTGGGTTGTTCTAGAAATGGGAAACAAATAGTAACGTTTCAACTAGGGCAATTTCTGAGTATTGATGAGATGCGGTACCATATAAATCAATTACTTACTCGTACGTGGGCAAATAGAAAGATTAAGTGGATGTGCCTTGATGTGCCTTGTGACTCTGTTCATAAGCGAATGACAATTTATGACTATTGATGAGATGCGGTACCATATAAATCAATGATAAAAAGTTACTTACTCGTACATGGGCGGCGAATAGAAAGACTAATATTAAGTTGATGTGCCTTGACGTGCCTTGTTGTGACTCTGTTCATAAGCGAATGACCGTAACACAGCTGATGCAGAGAATTACTAGTCGCTTCTTGAGTTATCTTGTCACCTTCAAATACAAAACTATGCATTATCTGGTGATGTCCGATGTGATTGATAAAAGTATTGGGTGGAAGACCAAATCGACCACCTCCTTCGTGTTTCTTTCAACCAATTGTTTTAACAAATAATAATAATAAAATCTTATATAACCAAACTTTTAGATCAACTAATGTCTCGAACCATTTTTACAATCTTAACGTTATCTCCAACTCCCAGCCTCCAAGGTCATTAAAGATGCGATTGAATACGCCTAGAACTTGGAATATATACCCAACGAAAATACAAAATTAATTGAAAAGAATCATAAGCTATGTTGGCCAACTGCTAGTTTCAACGAATATAAGAAGGAAACGAAACCATCTTTGTCATGCTTGGTTTAGCCTAATGACACAAAATTCAACCACTTGGAACTATTAATTGTTAATTGTTTTGGTATGATGAAAAGTCAAGATACCCATTAGACGTAAAGAAGAATCGCATTAACAATTTGTATTAAACAAACAAACAATTGTGAAGCTTTGATTTGACTGTCCAATTTCAACATGGAAGCAAAAGGAACTCAAAACACCAAACTCCACCAAAGTTTGGTGCAATTGTTACATGATAAATAGTAGACTAATGTTATGACTATATTGGATTCAGAAAAACTTGGAATGAAACTTGTTGCTTGCTAACTAGAGTGCTGAAATGAACTTTTGACATTACATCACATAACCATAACACTGTTGTACTTGTACCTACAATATTCACATACATGGAACAAAGATAAAAAGTAGATCACTACAACCCCAAAATCTTTATAACAGCAATCTTAGGTTGCATGTGAGCACTCACTCTTACAAGCATATGCCTGAAACAACAGCAACCGCCGGATGCATTTCGATCACCAGCTCAGGCATAGGGGGGAAGGATCTGTGGTGTATAATCAACAGAGCATTGCTTTCTTCTGCGTCAGTCCAATCCAGATTCTTCAATCGAGAGGCACTGCAGTCAACATAGCCCGGCCACCAATGAGGCAAAATTGTTCTCTCCCTCTTCCTCTCCACTTTCAAACTCACGCAATCCGCAATTTCCCCCATTTCCCTCCAAGGACTGTGTTTTACCCTGATAATTCCATGTCAAACTAAATCAGTACCAAACCATGATTGAGTAATTGCTTTAGAAGTAGGGAGGCATCACTAAGATAACCATGATTGAGGCATCACATTAAGTACCAATCCAAGATTGAGTAATTACACTAGAAATAGGCATTCACAAAGATTACCAACACAGAATAAGACCTTTAAGAAAACAATAAAACATAGAAAGTGTAGAAAACTCAAAACTGATGTAAAACAAATGCATTCACATGTGGAGAACAATAACTAATACCAATTGGGTTTAGCCCATCTCCTCTCATTCAAATGGCGTACCCAAAAATACTACTCTATAATTCATTCATATCCTTAGACATCAGATACCCAATGCAAGTTCTGTTTTCTCATTCTCCAAAACCCTAAACATGCAAATCAACCCATTTCCCTATAATCCCATTAACGTTAAATTTAGAGCGACAAGGAAGAAATTTCAAGATATTATCATATAAAAGACTCATCATACGAATAAGAGATCATCTAATTGTGAATGCCTTCCGGTTCTAATGCATAATAAGACATCTTCCCCCAAAATTCAAAGTCAACAATCATTAAATTGAAGCGAAAAAGATGAAAGGCCAAGTAATCACTGAATTCAATCAGAACGATTCATACATGAACACAAAGTTGCAAAATTTACCTGAGACACCCGAAATTGAATCAGAAGGAGTTCATCTCAAGACAGTAAGTGCGCCTCTTGATCAGCATCTTGGCCGCCGTCCCATACGGCTCTTCAAAGGCAGTTGAAACCCAAGACAGATCAGAAGAGACCTCCTTCTTCGAGGTCGCAGATTGCTCGCTGGGCCTTATAGCAACCAAAGTTGCACCCTTTAACACAACCCCATCAGGCAATTCCAAGTGGGGCGCGTACCAAAGCCTCATATTCAGGGCAGGCACCAGCGTCCTCTTCGACGCCGAAGAGGCCGACAATGGCTTCACCCTCAGCTCCTCCAGCTGGTCCCTGTTCATGTACAACACCCCCTGCCCATCAGCATCGGTCAGCACCAAGCTATCAAGCGTTTTGTGCTCGGAAATGATGGGTTGAAGCAGGTAGTGCCTGGCCGAGGCAGCGATCAACGAGCTTATCGTCCAGACCACCCTCAGCTTCAGGCCTCCGTTGGTGTAAAACGAGTCGGGTATGCTTCCGTTGTCGTCCGAAACGGCGCCGTTGGTGTTGGCGCAAAACCCATCTGACCCATTGTCCTGAACATCGGAAATTTTGGTGGGTCCCGGGTGGATGACCGAGGAGGCTCCGAGGATGACGCAGTTGTCTAAGGTGGAGCCAAAATCGGCCCTCCATTTGAGCAAAACGCCGTCATCGATGCCGAGCTCGCCGCTGGGGAGCTCGATCCGGAGGAAGCGAATCTCATTGAAGTTCTTAAGGACTTGAGTCGGGGAGTGGTGTGTGACACCGGATTGGTCGAAGCTGCTGCTGTCAGCGGCGGATGAGTCGGGGTCGTCGACGGCGAGGGCGGAGTGGGACCCATTTGTGGATCGTCTTGAGGGGCCCAGGAACTGGCCGAGGGCCTGGAGAGGCTTGACAATGCCGCCGAGGACGAGGCGGAAGAGGGCGGAGAAGGGAGTCCGGGACTTGTCGGAGGAAGATGAGGAGGAGGCGGAGGAGGGGGAAGATTCGTCGTCGGAGATAACGCAGTCGACGCGGACGACGACGTTTTCGACTTGGGGGACGAGGGAGTGGAAGCGGCGCGAAACGACACAGCATCGGCCTAGGGCCTTGACGTCGCCGATCTTGTTGAAGACTAGGAGGAGGAGGGAGTCCGGGAGGCGATCGAAGAGGTCGTCGTCTATGTAAGAGGGCTCTGGGTAGACTCGGGAAGAGAAGGTCAGATCTGAGCGCAGAGACGACATCGTTTCGATTTGGGGACTAGTGGGTTTGTGGGTTTGAGATGGAGGAAGGAGAAGATCAGATTAGGGCTGAGGTGGGTAGATCTGAGAGGGGGAGAAATGGCATGGCAGAGTTCAGAGAGGGTCTCGAAGGGGAGAGAGAGAGAGAGATGAGATAGAGAGAGAAAGGGGAAATGGGAAATGGTTGGAGGAGGAGATATATCCACGCACGCTTATGGGTTATAGGCTTGTTGTTTCTGTCATTTTAGGATCCGCACAGAGACAGAGAGAGAGAGAGAGAGAGAGAGAGATTATATGAAATGGAAATGGAAATGGAAATGATAATTTGAGAGATTGACAGAGGTGGGCACAGCTCAATGTCTGCGTCTGTAAATTTTATTCTTACTTTTGTCTTCAACTTTGCTCTGCCTTTTTCTTTTTTTCATTCTAACTTGATTCTTTTCCTTGTTTGCTATTTCTATTTCAGCTTGGAAAATAAATTTTAAATGGAATCAATCTTTTTAGCTTTTTTTTTAAATTAAAATATTTACTTAGCCGTATATACGTCTTTTTCTCCAAGGTATTGTGGAGGCGTATCTCTCAAAATATTAAATTGAAATTTGATGACTTACGTGATAATTTAACGGCTCCTCGAAGATACTCTAATGCTCGTTTAGAAATTTAGAATAACAATAATAAATTCCAAGTTCCAATTTGTTTTTAAGGTGAGGAAAGTAAGATGGTGGTGGATAGGTAGGGCTATCTGCAAAATGTGGTCGGGTAAAGACGTAAAAAGCCGCAACAAAGGGCCGCAAAGTATTTAGGTCAAGTTGGGTTGGCTTCGGCTTAGCGCTCTCTGCCCCGATTTTATTTCCTTTTTCTTTTTTTATCTATCTTATTTTATGCTTTCAAATTGCTTTTACTTTCTTTTAAAACGAATTTAATTACTATTTTGTACCTGAAATGACGTTTTGGGCTGAACTATAATCCCAGAAAAGAAAGAGGATGATAAGTTTGATTCAGATGAAAGCAAAGTATGGAAACGGGACCCACCTCCTGTTCTTTCCCATTAATTTGGGGCCACATCGAAATTATTTTTTCTTTTAGTAAATATTAAGAGATGTTCCCACACTTGAAGAAGTGGGATTAATTCCCACTCGGAATTCGGCTTGTCTCTGACCACAAAGTATATTTATAGTCTTTAATTTGGCTAGTAAAATACAATATAGAGTATGTCGTACAAAGACGTTCCTCAAATAATCATACAAATTGAGGTTTTTTTTGGGATAATTAAGCGTATAATTTGAATGTGTATCAATGATTTTTTAGACTTGAGTTGAAGATCCACATAAGAATGAGTTAGGAAACAAAGAATACCAATAATGTGATCAAGTATAGCTGTTATTTGAAGGATAAAATGTCAGAAAATAATAAGTTGGTGATGATGACTAAATCGATGGACCTCAACAAAACAAATCAAATCCGAATCATGCATACAAATTTTTAAGATGAATAAAATCCAATTATATTACTCATAATTTCAGAATTACACACGTAATGCCAAAGCAAATACCTTATAATTAATTAATTAATTAATTAATTACTCGATCATTGCCTCGGAAGCCCAAATAAAATGCAGTTTGTATCCCATCCAGGTGTCACATAAGCATGTGCAATTAAATTTAAGCATAAAAATAAAATATAAAATAAAAAACATATATATCCAATAAAAGAAAATCACACGCACGTTGTGGGCCTTGTGACATGCCATGTGTTCTTAAAAACGTTTCCATAGTTTCAAGCAAGCATATGATGCCGTGGCGTCCGTACTAGTTTGATGGTACAAATTACAAACATAAAAATTTACCTAATTCATTTACCACCCCCCAATTCCATGTCAAATTCAATGTTTTGGTCAAATTCAAAATTTACCTAATTGATTTCGAATTGATAACGACTTGGATGGTTATGTTTGATGGTGATTTTATTTAAATACATAAGTTTTTTCAGTAGGCGTGCGTTTAATCCATAACGTCGAATATTTATGATGAAATCAAATTATTTCATTTTTGAATGGAGATGGTATTCTTATCTTAGCTATACTTAACCTATAATCTAAGTGGAAAATAAAAAATCCAGAGGACCATGAATGAACCTTTTGCTTTCTTGGTAAAAGTCACTATTTTATTTTGAATTTGGAAATGTAGTTTACAAATAGAAGTCACCTAAAATTCAAAAATCTTTAGAGCACATTTATTATATATATATTTCAAAATTTTATTTATTTATTTATATTTAACATGATGTAGGGTAGGGCAAGAAAATATTCCTTTTAATCATAGGGTTAATTTGTCATGTAGGAGGAAGCTAAGCAAAATAAGAGAGCTTTGAAAGCAACTTTGGAACTTCATAATGGAAAAGAGAGAAGCCAAAACCATATATCCTTCTCTTTGTCAATTGTAGCCCATGATATCAGAAGGAGACAAGCTGTCCTTTTAATGCCCTTCACACCACCCACTCATTAGAGCCATGAGATAAGAGAAAGAAGAGACTGTAAAAACATAGAGGCATGCAGATGGGCCTGGGAAATTGAATTAAATTCATGACACAAGCAAGCAGACAGTGTCTCTGTATGGTTGAGAGCAATAAATAAAAGTTGCAATCAAAGGCAAAGGCAAAAACTTGGCTAAAAGCATGGGAAGGAAGGAAAAATTATAAGATTTTGTGAGTGTGTGGCATCCAAGTCTGCCTCTGATCATATGTGCCCATGCTCTTAAGAGCATCTTCAGCAGAGTTGCTATATTCTGATTCTTAGCAATTTTGGCTAAAACGAGGGCAAAATGCAGCTCTGGCAGACTTGCTACTTGACTCTCTATTTTGGAGAACTCCCTATTTAAATTTGGTGACTCTCTACATTTAGAGAGGAGGAGAGAGAAATTGAGGGTTCTCAATTTCTTCCTCTCCTCTCTCTAGGCACACAACCCTCTCTCACCTCTTATTTTTTGATTTTTTAATGAACTTTTAATTTAGAGAGGATGAGAGAGAAATAATAAAATATTAGAGATTAGCCAAAGTATGACTTTCTTGCTATTTTAGCTAAAATTTGGAAGGGGAATGCTAGCAACCTTCTCTCTAACCTTCTCCTTTGGACCTTCTCCCTTTCCCTAATGACATGTGTCATTTTCTTTACACTTAAAACAATGCCACTAATACATCAAAAACCTACTTTTTATTTTCCATATGTACCCTTATTTGATGTATTGCCTTTACTTTAATTTATTAATTTTTTTTTATAGCTTTCTTAATACTTTGTAAAAAATTATTATATTAATTTATTAAATATTAAAAAAATAAAAATGAAAAACCCATCTCAAGTTTTCCCCACCTTCTTCCCCAAAGCCCAGCACCTCCATCTTCCCCACCATCTCCTTAGCGCCACCCATCTCCACCCCACCCTCTCCTCACCACCTCCCCATATTCTCTTCCTTCTCTCTCCCTCTTTTTCTCTCTTCCCCAATCTCTCTTCAAACAAAACCAAGCCCCTGCAAGTTTTGGCTACGGTAAGAACACCCTCAAGGCCATGGCAAGCATTGGCCATTATACTAAATTTGGGTTTGAGGACCATCACCAAGCACCAACAACAACAGCCCAATCCAAATTTAAAAATCTCACCTTAAAGTTGCAAACTTTAATATGAGAAATAAACAAAATGATTTTTATGGATTTTGATTTTGAATTTTTTTTTTTTGTGGGAGATGTCATGTTGTTTTGGGTGTGAAGGTCTGGCTCTCTCAAAATGATAAGAGGAAGGGTTGGATTTGGGGCTGCAAGTCTGATTATTCAAAGAGAGAAAAAGTTGTAAAAAAAAATTTGAATGGATTGAAGTAAACATTAAAGTCAATACATCAAATAAGGGTAAATATTGGAAACAAAAAGTAAGTTGTTTGATGTATTAGTGGCATTGTTTTAAGTGCATGTCATGAGGGAAAGGGAGAAGGTCTAAAGGAGAAGGTTGCTAGCATTCCCCAATTAAATTCTCTTGGAGATACTAATCATGTGGCCCCCCCTCCCTAACCTCTCTTGTTGTTATTCTTCATTTTTATTGGCCTCCAATTAATTTAAACAGGGCATTTAATGGAAATGAGAGCTTATCATACAACATGATTACCTTAAATTTGGTGATGGAGCACCCACCACACCGCTGGGTGTAATTTTCCATTTCCTATTATGAATCATTAGGTGTGTTTAATGATGTTTCATTGTAATGATAGTGACAATACTGGCAAACATGCATATCCCCCAACCCCACACACACACAAGAGAAGGTGCACATTTATGCTTCCCTCCAATCAATCCTTGAACTTGAGGTTTATCACTTTTGGGGATTAGTAACCTCATAAAAAAATCTTATGTTGTTTTGTCAAATTTCATTTCTAATGCAAATGTTTATGTTATCAGACAGTTCGACAAAAGATTATTTATGTGAATATGTATTTTTATGCGCCCTATAAATAAGTAGGCATGGGAATTGAAGAGTATGGATAATTTGACCCATAAAGCTATTATTAGGGAATCCTAAGAAGTGGTCCTCTGTTCTAAGTTCTCACATGTTGCCTATAGGAAAGGTTTGGCTTTGTGTGGATACTCTGCCGATCAATTTGAATAAATTATGTAAGAGTAATCTCTTTGTTTCAGAATGCTAGAGTCAGTTACGTGTTATGTAACGTGAATAATTTTCTAAACAGATAGATTATCTCAAGGTCTTTAGAGTAGGCATTGGTCCATAGAACGCCATTTATTTTGCTGCAGCCTTTGACCAACAATTCAAATTCTCATGTCAATTTTACCTTTTCTTGTCTTAAAGAAAAAATAATGTAAACCTTTTCACCCCTAGACTGATTTACTGCCTACAATAATTATAATGTATGCAATTACGAATACATACCTTTATCATTTGCTTCTTCTTTGTTGTCTCTTATGATATGAATAAAATTATAGCATTTCTGGAAGCCATGAATTGGAAACAAAACAAAGACATTTTTCCCACCAGCATCATTTCCTATACAGCCAGCCAGCATGCATGCTGGAGGATCCACATCAAGAATAGACAAGACTGTGGCCACAAACACCTAATATTTCCATCTTCTTTAGAGGCTTTTATAAACTAAACCTAATTGGGGCCCTGCTTTTGTAAACAAGTAGAGGAACTTGATCTACAAAAGAATGAGAAAGTAAAGGATTTCAAGTTTGACCCAACAGGGTAGATTAAACAATGGAAAGAGTTCCAGACATTAGAATTTGAAACTGTTGTCAATGGTTTTTTTTTTTTCTCTTAGTTTTGGTTTACATATAAGCTACGAGTTAGAACAGATGCCAGAAAATATGGTGTTTTGCCTAAATTTCCTTTTATAGTTTTTTTTTTTTGTTCTTTCCTTTGTGGGTGCAATTTAAGTATTTCTGGTGCAGGTTGTGGTGCATTCGGCCAGCCTGGCCCCTGCATCTATGAGACTATGAACACCATCATCATTTGACTATGATAGTTTTGGCAGCACTCGAGTGCTATTAATTGTGGATTGTTTAGGGCTGGACATATAAATGAATAAAGGATCATATAAGCTGACGAATGAAAGACACAGCTTTTCCAAATTCGAAATTCCATAATAAGGGAAGGACAATCTTTTAAGACAATTCATTGGCTCACCAACTCAACTGCCCAACTATACTTCTGACCCAGAAACAACATAGTTCATGGCCCCAAATTCCTGAAATGGGGATCGCAATAGCATCCCTTGTTTTGCTATCCCTGACTAATTATGGTATGCTACACGTTATAATTTTTCTACTTGGCATATTGTGATTGGCCGGAGATATCAAAACTATGCTATTCCCGTTTCACACAAATTTTTCTGCCTAAGGAGGCATGGTGTTTCACCTTGAAGAAAATCTCAACAAAAATGGTGACCACATGTTAGCTAAGCTTGATATCTCAATACCATTTTGAAATTGGGATTTGGATATTTAGGTGCACTTGGTATTTTGGGCACATCTGATTTATAGTGAATGTGCAGAGAAAATAGTCATTGCAATATGATAATGGGTTCCAAAACAGCTCAGCTTCTTCCTTCCTTCCTTCCAACTGGTCACAAAGAAGTAATGAAATCCAGCTAAGCTTCACACTGTGTCTAGCTAATAGAGTAGACTATGGCCAATTTTAATAAGCTCTCTCTCTCTCTCTCTCTCTCTCTCTCTCTCTCTCATGGGTTAACATGATCTGTTTGCATTATTTAATCTCACAAAGCTTAGAAGCTGTCTCTTGCCATATAATTACTTAACCACCAAAAGTTTTCCATTATTGTGTCTCTACCATGTCCCCCTTAATGAACAATACCAATAAAAACAAAAAATAAAGCCATAGTATTATATCACTTAATCAAACATTAGAACAACTAATTTTTTTTTGTAGGGTATTTACCACTGATTTTTAATTTTTAATTTTTTTAAAATTTCTGGATCATAGCATGCATCACAAATCTAAAATTAATTGGGGCCAATTCGTCTACCTCTCATTTCTTTTACATTAAAAAAGAAAAAGAAAAAAAAGTTTTTTTTTAAAAAAATTTATAGGGAAAATAAAGTTGAAGTAACTACTTGAGAGGGACATGAAGACAAAACTCATTTGGTATAAGAAATAAGTATAGATAGAATTCAAGAATTGTAAATTATGAATAATTATACTTTATATTAAATTATATACAATGATCCCTTGGTATAATGTAGAAGCAAACACGTGATATCTAACAGAGACATGCTCTCTCTCTCTCTCTCTCTCTCTCTCTCTCTCTCTCACATGTGGAAACCTACAATGTACATGCAAGTAAATTAGCAACCACACCAGACGAAAGAGAGAAGGGGACATAATTTTGAAATTATTTGAATACAAACTGTTCACAAAATACCAAAAATAAAAAATAGAAAGAAAGTTCACAGAAATTGCTAGAGCCAAATAGAAGGGCCAACTCAGAAGCCAATTCCAGCCATGCTCTTGAAGTGAAACCTTGACATTAACTAACAAGCACAAGACCGTTACCACCTAAGATTTTTGTACATTCCGTCCTCTGGTTCAAAATTCAAATGGTTTAAACAAAACATTGTTTGAATTTGTACATGGTACAAGACAAGATAGAAGAAGCTGACAGACAAGATGTTCATGTCCGCTTGGAGAAAAACTTGTATATCATGGGGATAGCAAAATGTGATTGGTTGGGGATAGCTAAACAGTGCTATTCTTGTGTTATTCAAGTTCTTCTCCTGCTTGAATGTGCAAATCAGAAAGTTACAGGAAAAAAAACATAACATTAAATTGACGACATTAAACTAAATGCATCTGTGTATCATAGTTTCTTGTGCATTTTAAAACTCAACTAGATAAAATAGAAAATAAAAACCAGAAACTCTAACAGTGAAGGTGATGAACTTAGACCTATGATATTTCCTTTACATTTATTCATCCATCCATATAGTGTAAGGTATTGGGACAAATAATAATTTATTGACACAGAGAATAAGTTTGAAAAGAAAAAAAATGGAAATTTCCCAGGGTTCACAAGGATATATGATTCAAAGATTGTTACTTATCCTACAAGTCTCGCCCACAACGGTCACATATGTTAGAAGCATCCAAAGATATTTTTTTGGGCTTTTCCATCTGCATCTTTGGTAGATCAAGTTCCAGAACATCAGAAAGTGCCTTTGATCCTTCTTGGAGCTCCTCCAAACTGAAAAATAGTGCATGAAGTTATATGATTGGAACATAATCATGTATTTAAACTGAAGGTAAATACTGACAAACCAAAAAATGAAGGTACACAAGTTGTCATTTATGTTGGCGCACGAAAGATATTACTCAACATATTGACTTGTAGATTATAAGAAAATAGAAATGACACAAACGAATAAAGAGGAAATGGAATTCTTGTTAGCATACATGAAATTTTATATAGTAAACTTGGGGGGTTACTTCAGGTTTCAATATCAGAAAATAGAAATGACAACTTGTGGATATAGAGTAATATATCAATCTAGTTGTAGGAATAAGTACTTGATGAAGCTGAATGTGCAATAGAACTTACTAAGGATGGTTCAACATAATTGTAGAATAATACTAAAAAGCCTACCTGGTTGATTTCAGCACTTTCCAACGCTAAATCTAGTTACCGGAGTAGTGTAGCTTGTAAACTACAGGTAATGAACTAGGGACTTATCTCTTAAGCAGACTACTTTAGGAATTGCAACTGAACTATTCACTCATTTAAGAAATACACGGCCGGTCGCCCGCCACTCACATTTTGCATGCGGACATGCACACACTTGATCTTTTTTGCACACACATAAATATAAATGTCGACCAAACATATAGATATATGTAAGAAAATATGATATAAATTTATTCTAGGATAACCTGTGTTCATCATAGAGCCTCCAAAACCCCCTATCATTAATCCCTTTTCCACTGATATAAAGGTAAACAGATTGCAGGAAAAGGTACCACCGGACCATAGTTATGCTTGTCAGGTTCTTAGTTTCAATGAGATTAAAACATGATTTATCATTTATCATCAACATCTGCATTTACCTCATGGAGAGTGGAGGAGTCAATCGAATAATAGTATCATGTGTTGGCTTGGCAAGAATTCCTCTCTCCTTCAACTTTAGGCAGATATCATACGCAGAAACAGGGAACAAATTCTTGCTATTGAGCTCCACAGCATTGAACAAACCTCTTCCTCGAACTTCCTTTATGTAGTTTGGGTATTGCTGCTGAATCTGGAGTAACTGATTCCTAAGCTCTTGTCCCATTTGGGCAGATCTGTCGGATAGTTGAACATGAAGAAACATAATTTCCATGACGATTATATAATGACGTCACAAAGGGAGGATAGTGAAAGGCTTTCTAAGTACTAGACTCATACACAGGTTATGTGTGTGTAAAGAAGACAATATATACACTTCGAGAAAAGCACGGAGGAAGAAAAAAATTGGGTATGGGGGAGATAGAGGAGGAATACGCATAACATCACCAAATTAATGTATGGACCTGTGTTATTTTAGGAAGTATTCTTATTATTTATCATATTAATTGCAGCTTGACTGCAAAATGATATTGTTTGCAGCCTGACTGCAAAATGATATTGTTTGCAGCCTGACTGCAATCTGAACATTAACGATTGATCATGATGCTAGGTTCTTCAAACTTGAGTTCAGAAAAGAAAAACTTAAAGCTACTGATGCATCAGATAACATTATGCATCACCTCTCAAAACATGACTGATGAAAAGCAATTTACCAAATCAATTTCTGTAGAAAATTTGATATAACTAGCGAGGATTGAATGCAGGATAATTGCATATTTATTCCTTAATCGGTCAACTGAATATAAATCCCCAAATATAAAATCTAGGAGTAGAGGATCGAAGAAACACCCTCAAGGATCACCACGGATCACTATCACATTCATAGATTGGCATGCCAAAATCTCTCTGCGAGCTTGAGCAACATATTTTGATTATATAAATAGATAATGCATTCTCCATATTTTAGTTCTCCACTACCTGATAATATACATGGCCAAAAATAAAATATTTCAGCAAGACTTCGTTAGTCACTTTCCAGCTTTTGTTTTCAGTTATCTCAATACTAAAAAACATCACGCTACAAATGTAATACCTTTCAGCAAGTCTCTCATCTCTGATTACATCTAGTGAGGCAACAGCAACTGCACTGGCCAACGGATTACCCCCAAAAGTACTGCAAATAATCCCAAATAATAGCAGGGTGAGCTCTATTATAATAAAACCAAAATGAAGGCAAGCAAGTGGAAAATAGACTATCAACATTTCACCATCCCTCTGACTGAGGTTAAGATGGAAGACCTCCCATAAACTGCAACGCTGAATACCCAAATAGGTGTAACGTCGTAAACTAGAAATCTTATACAAGTGAGGTTTTTCCTAAAAGTTTTTTACTCTTTTGAACCCTGTGGAACAAATGGACCAACTGAGGGGCATTCCTATTCCAACCATCTTCTGGACACAACCAAGGGCAGTAATTCTTTCTGTATCCATTTGAACCAGATACACTAGCACAGGGGGAATGGAAAGCTTCTGTTATGTCATATGTTTTTTTCTTTTTTAAAAGAATCTTACTGCATAACAATGGATATCATTAAAGATCAGGAGATCAGTCCTGGTAAATACCTTTCGAGTCAAAAAATTAGTGTCCAGAAATACATCTACAGAATTTAATATGGTAAGTGGATTAAGGAAATATCTATAAATGGAAACAGTTATAAAAGCAAACCTTCCATGCTCTCCAGGTTGGATACAAAGCATTACATCTTTGTCTGCGAGCACCGCACTTACAGGTATCACTCCACCACCCAATGCTTTTCCTAGTATCTGAATAAAACACATAAAGTCTTAGTAAGTATGAAACATATCTAGCATAATTATAAACCAGTGTCTTGCAGTGTGGAGAAAAACTGAACTACACGAAAAAAGAAGAAGAGGTATAATTATGAATCATGAAGACTAAATAGCTTCTGCATTTTAACGTATTGTCAAAGGTTTAGATAAAGAAGAAATATGTGTTTAGAGCTAGGCGACTTCAAAATAAAATATGAGAAATAATATTGGTATGTCTATATCAGCAGTCAAAAAAAATTATCAATACTTAAAGATACTCACCACTACATCTGGGCGAACTTCCTCCCAATCACAAGCCAGCATTTTCCCTGACCGTGCTAAACCAGATTGTATTTCATCAGCAATCATTAAAATATTATATTTTGAGCACAGCTCTCTTACAGATTTCAGATAACCGTCTGGAGGAATTATAACCTGTGATCACACAACAGACAATTTTCTCAAAACAATTGACTGAAGTTGGGAATAATTATGTAAAACAAATTGAACGACTCGGTCATTTCTTGAGTTTTATGCTTTAGAACACATGGTAGAATCCTGCATGCAACAAGTCTAAGTTGATGGCATTCCTCTGGAACATCCTAAATCAATCCAATATTGAAATTCCAGAAAAAAAATACCCCAGCCTCTCCTTGAATGGGTTCAAAGAGAAATCCAGCTATTCTATCTCCATACTCTGCACCCAAAAACAGAGAAATTTGTCAGTTCAATTTTAGTACACAAATCTGGTAGTGTTACGGCAATACAGATAGATATAAAAAAAGGTGCGAACCATATGATGATTTTACACAGATGTTATCTTGTTTAGTCGAAGGATGAAGTACATATAAAACAAGCACCAGAAACTATTAAACAGGAAAAAAATGTATCCAAACCTTCAAAAATCTTTTCAAGGCCAACTGCATCACCAAAATCAACTTTAAGATGTCCAGGCAATAAGGGTCCAAAACCTCGGGTTGCGTCGTTGTCACAGCTCATGGAGATGACTGCCAATGTACGACCATGGAAGCAGCCACAACACGATACAATAATAGCCTGTGTATGGCTCAGTTGAGTTAGGGACATATGTGAGACAATAACCTTAGTACCCTTATTCTTGTAATGTGCAGGTTACCAAACTAGAAAGGCATAGCTCTAAGAGAAACAATCAAGCCGGCTATAATATAAAGTGTTCTAACTTGAGGGTGATCTTAGTTCCCCAAATTAAGAAATTTGCCTGTAGTTATTTTCTCTACGGTGGGTGCAGGCAATAAGAACTACTCTGTTCAGTGAACCGACTTCAGGAAACATTTCTCTGTGCCTCCGTCTAGAAAAACTTGAAGATATAAAGGTAAGCCAAAACAAATAAAATCTATGTCAAAAGATAGATAGTCTCCTTGAATTCTACCTCATTTTTTGGAATTTTTTTCTTCTCATAACCCCATTTCCTCGCCAACTTTAAAGCTGTTTCCACCGCTTCAGCACCAGTGTTCATAGGCAGCACCATGTCATATCCCAGCATGCTGGTTAGATACTCAGCAAATAGTGGAAATCTATCATTATAGAAAGCTCGAGAACTAAGAGTGAGCCTTTCTGCCTGTTCTTGTAATGCCTTCATTATCTTTGGATGACAATGTCCCTACAGCAAGAAGCTCCATCAAATAATGGAAAAACATCTTAAAAATTGGAGTTTCTGATGTGAACAAGCTTCTTCACTGGCTTTACATTTACTCGGATTTAAAGAAAAAAGCCACTGTCAAATGAATATGTATGCAAAATGTATATGGTTCAGAAAGCAGTTCCACTCATAGGCTAGTTACAAATATGGATGCAAAGTGTATGTGTAAGTATGTGCACGCGGCAAGCATGAGTGTTGTAACATATTTACATACTTTCTATACCTGATTAACAGCAGAGTAAGCTGAAAGAAAGTCCAGATATCTGTTTCCCTCTGGATCCCATATAGATGACCCCCTTGCTTGAGAGAATACGACGGGAATTGGGTGGTAACTGCAAATTGCACCAGGAAACTTTGTCAAAACGATATCACTGAAACTCTGTTAATTACTCCAAGCGAAGAATTTAACACGTGTGTAAACCATCAAGGCAAAAACTTAGAAGGAGCAAGGGAGCTCCAGAACACCTTTTTCACGGAGGAGGCCTGACCTTGTCATAACCATCCCATACCAATATCCTCATTTTATATAGTTTTTCCGTGATTATCAGAATTAATGTTACTCCAGAAAAGAAAAAAAAGAAAATTTCACTCGGATCAATCAACAAAGGCTCCAAAAGTAGAAAACAGACAAAGACTTCAATCACACCGAGCTCAAGACAATAAGTAAAAACAAAAAAACCCATCAGGCACACATCCAAAATCCACAAAGAGGGAATTGGATGAAAACAATCAAAACCCAGATTGCAAAATGAAGAACAACTTAAGTAACAGCAAAAAAGAGAAATTTTTGAACGAGAACCGAAGATCAGGAGGAAAAAGAGAAAGAACTGACTTGTGAGCGCTGTGTTCATATTCAAAGCTGATGAGTTCCTGGGAAGACGAAGGAAGAGTAGCTTGAGGAACAGCACCGAAGCTCCTCCTTCCACTCCAGATCACTCTGTTCAAGCTCAAGCTGCTCAGCACACTCTGCAGAGGCCTCCTGCTCGCCATTGATGATGGATGGTTGAGATACTCTGGGCCTCTAGATTCTTGTGATTAGTTTCCTTAAATACCAAACTTTCCTGGATGTGATTTTGGAAGAACGAGATGTTCAACCCGCCCTTTTTTTCTGGGAAAATTTGCTACTTGTCCAAGTGGAAGACGATAATGACGCACATGTTTGTTCGTGTTTGGCATAACTGTCGCTATACGACGCAGTGATACGCCTTCCAAAGGATATCCATGATCCTAAATAATAGTGCCACGTCATATGTCAACCTATCTAATATTTTCATTTTCACATAGCTCAAGCGATTAAAAGTAGTAGTTTCAAACATAAAATTGAAAAAAAAAAAGAGTCTACAAAAGAATTAAGCACAAATATTTTAACCAAAAGGATTTGACAAAATTCACCAGAAATCACTATTATTTTTAGAACTAGTACCACATGTGATAATATGATAATTTCTTAACTGTTATGATTGCATAATGTTCTAAATGTGCCCAAACATATAATCAAGTGAAACATATTGCTTGAACGCGGATTTAATGCTCTCTAAGTTCACATAGAATGTTTGATTTGTGTTTTCTTATGGATAAGCAGAGGTATATGACGTAGGAGACCAATTTTTTCCTTTAAAAGGAAGTACGTACATTTAGACAACATGTCACTTAAGATGGGGTGAAGAATGAATTACTTTTTCATAGCTTTGTTTAGCATAACATTACTTTCGACGTGTCATTTGATAATTGCTTGGCTTATTTTTATAAGTTATCTAATCAAGTTGAGTACACGTATGAATCCATAGGATAAAGGTACCCTTTTGTAATTTAGGTCTCAATCAATGGGGATCGGAGTGTTAGTTGAATTGGCCCAGACTTTTGATGTGCTCCCAAGTGATCTTCGGTTTAAGCCCCTATAATATTATGTGTGTAAACTTCCCCACTTCTCTTCCCAACTCTGGCCCAAAAATATAAATAAAAAAATAAAAAATTATAGGTCTCAAATTCAATAAGAAAAATATAAGAGAAGTCGCGGCACTCAATGTTGTGGTATTGACGTCTTTGGCTGATTGCAAGTCAGTGTGATATGTTTTTCCACTCACGTTTTCCCTAATTTCTCTATCCCTGACCCTTTTTTTCTTTGAGTGCAATGGAGTTTTAATTTTCTTTCTTTTCTTCTTCTAATTCTGGATTAAGTTCCTGAGTTCTCTTTATCATATGTAAGCTAGCTGCAAAACAAAGCATCTTTCATAGAAAAGTCACAATCAATAATCAAGCCTCAATCTAGCACTTGCCAAAGTTGAAATTAAATACTTTGAAGACTCTTCATTAATAAAAAAAGGTCATAAACCTGCAGACTCGTTTTCTTAGTACATTACTTACAAAATCTTTCACAGTACAGACAAATATACAAGTTATTCAGTGTTGCCACATTTGGCATCCCCTTCCCAAACTGATCCCCCCCTTACAGTGGTTTCAGTTTCAAACAATCAATGGCCTGTAAAATGCGGCCACACGTACCGTATATACACGACTGATTCAACACAAACCCCCACCAACAGTGAAACACCATCTTAATTGGATTTCTTGACTTCCACTCTAAACACTAGAAATGCACTTGAAGTAAAAAATACAAGAGTACAAGGTCTGTTTGAGGAGAGTGGCTTGACAACAATCTTAAAGTCGAAATGGAGCTGAAGTAACTAGACCTTGAAAAAGACGGTCTTAAGTACCTATGAGCCAATATGAACACCCATATGAACTTTCCATTGGGACTAATATGAAGGAAAGAAATTGAATTTCAAGTGGCTTGTTGATACATCCTATTATCTCCGCAAACTACAAGCTTTTCGTTGTGATCGATATGAAGGGAATGAATTTGAGTTTCATGGGTATGGTGATACATCCTATTTATGGCTAGTGTAAAGGAACCAATCTAAAATTCTACAGTTCTGTACAACCTATATCTATCTATATCAGAAGCAAGAAGTTTCAGCACTGTAAACAAGTAGTGCCAAACCACTACAACAACTATCTAGACATGATCCGAATGGCATTATGTCAAAGAGCATGCAGGTTCTAGGGGAGCATCGAACTAGAATATGGTAACTCAATCTGCACCAGAACTAGAAGATGGCATCTCAATATGCTACCAGTTTGATCTATGAGGAGATAACATGGGTTGAGAGAATGCGCTGATATCATTAATGCAGATAATAAGTTTCTGGCAATTAGTAATATTGAATACCTAGCTTAGTTGAATTTGTGAAAAGAGAAACTCAGTAGCTCTGGAAGCACAGTGGTTCACTCATGGATTAGATTCAGATGGCAAAAACAAAATCCTATAGCTGCTCAAAACCATTGCGATCAAGAGGACAATATGATGTAACACTGTCAAAAAGACAGCTGCATAATTGTGAATATTGATTTATCCAATGATCTTATGAAGCAAAAGATTTCCATGTGCAGGGCACACTGATTAATGTTAGAGAAATGTTGAGAGATTTACTATATTTGTGGTGAGGATGGCGCCAAAACAAGCCAAGAGATCAATTAGTATTTCACATGTACAGTGATTTCGAAATTTTGATTCTGTGATGATGTTTCACATGCCCGAGATGAAGACAGAAGATAGAGAATAAAGAAGGAAAAAGATTCCCTTGGGTTTATCTAATTGCAGAAAGCGGTTCCTCTCCGTTTAAGCTGCAGTATGCATCTAAATTATGCAGAACAGCAAAAAGAAGAGATCATTACCAATAGCATTTCACTTGCACAATTGATTGAGAAGATGCCGAGAGCAAGACGCTGAGAGCAAGAGTTGAATGGCCAGAGAAATAACATGCATATATAATAAGATCGACAATCATGGTCATTACTGAAACTGGCAAGAACATCAAATTATAGAATATAGGGTGTGACAATGCCGAAAAATTAGATGAACTTTATATTAGCGAAGATAAGAACCAGATGAAGTGATGTGACAGGAAAGAAAGGAACTAATATTGTAGATTAAGAATAGATTCGGCGACAGACAGAAGGCTACATGCCTAAGCATAAACCCTGCAGTGAATCTCTGGCTCAGTCTCAATACCCGCTTTAGTGGGAAAATCAGGAAGAGTCAAGTTGAATAAGCCTAGAAAAGAAGCCTTCTCCAAAACCAAACCTAAAGGACTAGGATAGGATGAGAGAGAAATGCCCAAGATTCTCTGCTGTACGCACCAGACATATATTAGCTTAAGGGACTATTCACCTTTAAACAGCAAGAAGCACCCTAGGAAGTTAGGGGGCCATTATAAATGCCTGAATCAAGTTCTCTGCCGTACGCTTCTGTTCAGGTGTGCCAGATATATGAGCAATACGATCACCCCGGGAAGATTTGGAGTCAGAGATCTCTATCATTGCTCCTGATATCTGTAGGAGAAACAAATATACATGGGAATGACATCAAAGACGCAATCTGAATATGTTCAGGTAGAAACAACCTAGATTTTCCATGTTGATCCATCTCCAAACAATAAACAACCAGTAGATGTAGATCCTAAAATGGAAAGATTCTCTCACCTTCCGAATATTGGCTATATTTGCCCCTCCTTTGCCCAGCACCTTACCAACTGCATTAGCAGGAACTAACATCTCAAGTGTTGAAGGGGGTGGCAACCTGCATAGAGGCATGTTATTGAAAAGTAGTGTAAGGGTGCTAGAATAGAAACCAAAAAAGGCAAGCTTCACAACAAGATAGAAAAAAACTTAATATGCTGACCCTCCATATAACTTGGATGAATAAGAAGACATGGATCCATAGCCATTTTCTCCCATCTAAAATAGAAAAATCAAGCAAGTACTATCAGAGATTTATTTACGATATTTATTCAATTCCAAAATAAATGACTAAAATTGACATACCGACATAGATCCATATCCATAGAGGCTACCAGAAGAAAGCATGCCCAAGCCACTTCCACTTTCAGCCCTTTGATCATAACCCAATGAAGTAACTGGAGGGACAGAAGGCAGGACAGATGGCATTGAGAGTCCAGTGCCACCGGAGTACAGGGATTCAGCACCACCAGAGGGGTTATGACCACCATCTCTATCCTTTAAGACATCGTCCCGGAGCCTCAGAACAATCTGAATAAGTGCATCCCTCAAACTACTGGGTTCTCCTGCCACCTAAATTAGGAAAATTAATTATAATAATAATAAAGAGGTGATCAACAAGAAAAGAGTGAACCATAAAGCTCAAGGAAGAATGCTTCCAACCGAAGCCGACCATTGAACCTCCAAAAACAGGAACAGGTGCAAAATTAGGGTTCATTTCGTTTTGCAGGTACCAAGCAATCAATCAGAATCAAGAAAAAAAAAAATGGAAATAGTGGAGTTGGAGATACAAAAAATTTCTAGGTACGTGCAGAGCTGAGACGTATTTATTTAAAACCAACCTCAACAAGTTCGTCATTAGCATCAGCACATTTAGGCTTGTCAGCTTTTGAAATACGGACGTCAGCTTTTGTTCTCTTTCTGATTTCATTTATAATTGAACCACTTTTTCCAATAATACAACCAATAACTTTAGATGGAACAAGAAGTCGAATAGAAACAGAGTCATCATCTTCATCATTTATCTTCCCTTGCAGCAACAGAACAGCTTCAACTGCCATGGATTTCAGATCATCGGGCGACTGCCAGACAATAAACCCAACATGATCAACATGTACTAGAACATGAATACCAAGCACAGACATATGTGTGATCTATGGATAATGCTAGTCAAGATGATTCACAACTTAATCACCCAACACAATGTTGATCATGAAATTTTAGTGACAAATCCAGCATTAATGTTAAATGCAGAGGAATGGATAAGAATGAGTCTTTCTCAGAACCAAATCCATTTTTGACATCATAACAGTAAATAAACAAGAGCACATGCTCACAAAAAGATCTTGGCATTGCTAACATCTGCATAAACCCGCAGCTTAAGGAAGTAAAATATTGGATTTGATTGAACTTCCAGGACGAAAAGTAATTTTGTCCTAGGAAATACTATGCAAACGCATCAGTAGTACATCTAGCATAAGCAAAATACTGAATTTAGTGGCAAATGGATTTATACAGTACTCTCCCCAACTTTTGTACTTTATAAAGTCTACCAAAACATAAAGGATGAGTATACCCGTCCTTGTCATCATGCCATCATAGTCATACCTCTATTGCAATAATAGTAATAATACACTTGTCACAGTCATACCTCTGTTGCGGCAACAGTAATTATACACTCATCACGGTCCTTGGTATCATCAACCTCGACACGAGCGCCACTTGCCTGCCTAATGATTTTAATTGTGCCCCCACCCTTGCCAATTACACGACCAATTTTGTCAAAAGGACACAGTACTCGCACAACTAACTCCTCAGATCGGGAGGCAACACTGAAACCAGAAACTAAAGGAAGGGCAGATGAATATATAGGCCATGTATTCCCTGTATCCGCGTAACCCTGAAGATCTTGTACATGTGTAGCACCTATAATTGGAGGTACAGATCTAGAAGGGACGATAGGATCTGCACTTTGATATAGTCCACCTGATTGATAAATAGAGACATCTGATGGTATAATTATGCTTGGAGGGGCTTCTGGTACTGATGTCTCAAGAGGAATCTCTTCCCTCGGAGCAAACTTGTACATAATTGCAGAGACTGCAAACAATGCTCTTTTCACTGCTTCGGATTCTCCATTTATCTGTTTACAAAGGGAAAGGAAATCTTAACACAAAAACATTACCAAATAAGAAGTTAACTAAACAGGAAAGTGAAACCTCTGGAGAAAATTGACAACTATAAAATAACGAATCTATTGTGAGAATGTGAAGGTGACAATGTCCCACATTGGAAAGTTGAGGTTCCACCCCAAAACCAATTGGCAATGGGAGGAGTAGCCAACACCTTATAAGCCCTCGCTAGATTTCTCAACTTTCCAATGTGGGACATTGTCACCTTCACATTCTCACATCTATTACATTCTATGCACAAAGAAGGTCCATTTAACACAACTATTAAGGATCTTCAAAGTAAAATTTTCAAACAACTACACAATTTCTCTATATGTTGTAGAGTCCCTAGAGACTGTTCATTCTCCGGTATCCAATAAAAGTATTTCATGAACAAAAGAAAAAATTATCACGATTCGGGAAAAGAGCCATATCCAAGGCAAGAATCAACGATATGGCTCATAACTAAAGAGGTACTGTACCGACAACCCAACATTCGAATGGAAGTGCCAACTTTCAAAAGCAAAAGCAAAATTGTAAAAGCCACATTCCTAAATGTTTTTATGACCAAAATCAAAAGCAAAACTGAAACATGCAGGAATTATTCTTATTTAATAACACATACTAACCATAAGAAAATTGTCAAAGTCCATAGCGCATGAATGTGTTGGGTCAGTGGCATCTTTTGCAACAATCTTAATGTTGGTCCTCGTCTTGCTTCTCAGTTTCTTTATAGTTGAACCAGCCTTACCTATTATATTTGCAGACTGGCTAGAAGGAACAAGGATTTGACAGTCTTCCCTACTATCTCTCCGTTTCTTGTCAGAATCTCCAACAGACGCCAATGCATTTGAAATGGCAGTATGAACTCTAAGAAGAGCATCCTGGGCAGCACACAGAGGTTCCCTATCACTGAACTCATCATCAACTTCGACTTCTTCCTTATCCTTAACATAGCTGTATATATTTATAACCCTATCTTTAGCACCCGGAAATGGATCCACAACCTTGATTTTCGCTCTAGTATCTTGCCTTATTGTATTTATCACTTTCCCACTCTTACCAATAACACTTCCAATAACACCATCAGGGCATAGAATCCTATAAACAACCATTTCATCACTACCCTTTTCCTCTCTGTCATTAAAACGCCTCTTTTGGTTCTTGTTGCCCCCATCATGGTCTCTCTGAGAACGATAACGCTTACCCGTTTCACCCATTATTCCTCTCAATTGATTTTCCTCCTGAAACTACAACACAAAACAAACTTAAGCACTCTCCTATAATTAATTGAAGACCACTAATTACCATACAACAATAGTGGCAAGTCAAGTAAGAACAATATTGATTTTCATTCATTCGTGGGGGGTTTTCTAGCTGCAGTGGTTTATGTGAATTTATCCCACAACCAATGTCAGAGTGTGAATCTCCCAATCCCCTTTGGCCTTATGTGCACCATAAGGAAAAAAAAAAAATTGGGTCGTCTTCCATTTTTAAAGTAGGGGTATTTTTACAGAGAAAAAGGAAAAACCTTCCAAGAAAATCAGAAGTAGATGATGAAGCGGCTAATCCAATGGTAAACACAAACCCTAGTCGGAAAACGTACCTTATAATCAGATAAGTTTGCCCAAGACAGAGAGGTAGAGGCCTCTGAAGCCTTTTGGATTCTTGAAGCAGTCAAGTTTTAGATTCCTTAGGTTTTTGTTTTTGCTTTTTATTTTCTCTAATTAAATATTTGACGTAGGAATAGGAAAGGAACGGTTAGATGGTTCTGATGACGGAGTGCGTCATCTTTAGACGACTTTGCCATCAAGTTGCTCCTTTAAAATTCTCTTTTTGGTAATTATTAAAAAAATAATTCCCTTCAAATAATTTTTCTATTTTGAGCAAAAATAATTCTTTACTTAGAGATTCGTTTTTATAAAATAATTCCATAGAAGGAGATACTCCTCCTTGTTATAAATCACAATTTGATAAATGTATAAAAATAATTCTTCAAAAAAGCAAAAAGAAAAACTTCCATACACATATCATATCATACTCCTCGTAATTGCAAATGCAAATCAGAGTTTGACGAATGTACAAAAATAATTCATCAAAAACATAACCAAAAGAAAAACTTCTACGCACATTGATACTCTTATTGACAAATACATGTGTTTCTAGGAAGTCAGTATTTTCCAATCCAAAGACCAACCCCCACAGGGATTGCCAACATATGGGTACTTTAGTATTTTCAGTTCAACAGTAAGATTGTCTTTTATTTTTATTTCGAGTTTTATACTATTTGGGCACAAAACTAAAAAGTTCATCCATCTGGGCTTATTACGAATTTCATCAAGCATCTGCGAACTCAAACGCAAACGCAAACGCACTACGAACATGGAACAAGAAGCGGCGGAGACACTGGTTCAGGCGGCGAGCTCCGATGGGTCGAACCCGAAGGGGCCAGACGAGTCGGAGGCTGTGAACCGGGCAAGGAAATTGCTGTTTCGGCGGATGCTAGTGGGGATAAGAGATGGGCGGTTTTTCTTGGGAAATTTTCACTGCATTGACAAACAAGGAAACATTATTCTTCAAGATGCAGTGGAGTATCGTAGCACGCGGCGGTCTTCGCCTTCTCCGATGGAGCAGCGGTTCCTCGGTCTCATTCTTATCCCTTCTTCTTGCCGTGTCTCTTGTCATGTTGGTTGCTCTGTTGAAGAACAATTGTCTCTGCTTTCATTCTAGGAAGATAACAAGACATATTAGGGTCCTGTTGCTGTTGGGATATCTAGAACAAGTGTTTGATACTCATGTATGTTTGATTTTATGAATAATATTAAAGCTGTTTTGCAATCCTATGTTGTTTTTAGCTTTCATACAAGCTTCATTCATGTCAGATTGTTTGTGAGCATTGTGTGGCTACCCATGAATTCGATGTTTCTTTCGTAGATGTTCGTGCATCTAAGAATTCAGGTGGAGTTACTGGATCAATAGTTTGCCACATAGTGCTTTTATAATTCTTGACCAAATTGGCAGGCATTCTTCGAATTTGAGATATCTGCCACTAGTTGAGTGTTATGATTCTTGCTTGTCATCATAGTTAAATTCTGTGTTTAACACAATATGATGCTTTTGAACAATCATGAACAAAACTTTACAAGTGGGGGATGATATTATAGATTTAGAGACTTCTTTTCTTGTTCTGGTACAACTATGGTTAAAAGGTTTTCTGCATGATGTGGTGAAGTTCATATGGAAATGACATAGTTTTCTGTTAAAGCATGACAAAGGAAATTTTGGCAGCACCATGGTGCATTGGAAAAGTTAACCAGATCTTGTGTGAGGTTATCATGTATGTTTCTTCACAATCCATCAAAATCAATATTCATTTAGAAATTGGATAGGGTTCTATGAAATTTATACAGCTTTTTTTCCCAAGAGACATATCGGATATGAGGGATATGTTTTAGATACAATGGTAAATCGATCAAAACCTGTCACGGTACGGTGTTCCATACACAATAAGGTATGGTACAGTTCGCACAACAGTGTCAATTGGTATTGCAAAGTTAACACCAGATGATGCTCCTGTTCCTGCAAAATATGGAGAGAAAATATAAGCATTTAAAAGCCGTAAGTAAGTTAGCTTCCAGTGTTTTCATGAAAAGGTTTGAAGCTTTGACTACGTTTTATAGTTCGGATATGTTTTGCTGGTTAAAAATTTTGTTAGGTTCCAAGTTCCAGCCTTCTGAATAGGGTAATAGAACTTGGGATTCAAAATCTCTCTCCTGGGGTGGTGCTGCCAACTAGTTTAGAGCTCATTCGAGGAATATTTGATAATACAAATGAAAGAGCATGCTTTACCTTTGCGAGTGAAAGTTGCTGTGTTAATTCCAATAATATGACCATATGAATCAATCAACGGCCCACCTGAATTCCCTGCAGAAATTCTAACATATATGAGGCTGAAAACTTTGACATTATAAGAAAATGAGTGAAAGTTTATGCAAATTGAAAATGTTACCAGCGTTAATGGCAGCGTCTGTTTGAATAGCTCCTCTAATGGCCTTTCCATCTGGTGAGGGTATCTCCCTGCCTAATCCACTGACCACCTGCAATATCCAAAGTACCCATCAGACCATAACACATTCGACAAAGAAACTAAGATATTTTTTTTAGTATTAGGAAAGGAAACTAGTTAAATGTAAACCATCTAATAGTTTGACATTTTGCTCCCTCTTGTTATTGACATAAGGAAATATCATTCGAAATTGATCAAAACATTAAAACACTCTAAAAATGAAGTGTAGGTAGTGATATTAGAAAGGTTACCCCCATTGTTAGAGTGTTCTCGTATCCATAAGGATTCCCAATGGCAAAGCAGCTCTGACCCACATGTAAACCATTAGATGTGCCAAGAACAACCGGTTTTAACTCATGTCCTTCAACATCAACCTGCACATGGTATTAGGCTAAGAATCTCCAACACTTCATAGCCAAAATAAAGACACTCACATGTACTTGATAGTTTAATGAATGCAGTAGGAGAGAAAACTGAAATTTTGCCTGGGAAGTTCCTTATTTCAAATTGCTCTTCTTTATGCAAATAATGAATGAATATGGACATGGTGCATTAGTTAACATGATTTTAAGAAATGAGATTGATATCAATACAATGATTTCTCAGTATCTTACGCATATTACGTGGTTCCAGTCATATACGAAAAGTCTTTGGTAGATTATGATACAGCGGCTGGAAGTTATCAGCATACAAGTTACAACAATAAGGAACTAAGAAGAGCAACGACCAAGAGAATAAATACCTTTAGAACAGCCAGATCATAGGCTGGATCCACACCAACAATCTTGCCTTCACTGTAAAAACCATTGCCTCTTGCATCTACTAGATAAACCTATAAAGAAGGACACGAAAGAAACTTTGAAAATTCAGACGAATGACTTGGGCTCCAAACTAAAAAATTCAATATCAGTCAAAACAAAAGTTTTAAAAAAAACTATTACAAGGCTTTTAAATCGAATAAAAAGGACAAAACCTTACAACGCTGTAATCCGGTTTGGTCTGTGGCCAATTTAGCCACAACGTGGTAATTTGTGACCTGGAGAGACAAAGGATTGACTAATTTCAGTACCGTGGATGTAAGGATTCATAAACTAAAATACTATAACTTGCTTGCACATAGAATCTAAAGTTAAGTTCGGATGGAGAAGCAGAAGATGGGTATGCTTACAATGTGACCGAACTTATCCCAAATGAAGCCTGAACCTGTTCCTTCAACTTTGGAATTTCCATCCTCACTTAGGAAGACGGCATCAGGAGAGGCCTTGAGGCTTTTGTCTATTTCAAGGTCTTTAATAAAAACAACTGATGGAGACGTTTCCTACGAACAAACACATTACCCACACATTATAGAAAAATGAATTTTGAGCAGCAGATTGATGCAAAAAGTATCAGATTAGGAAAAGGTAAAGAGATCAAGATCATATGAGTAACAAATAATGCAGGCCTCTCTGTGACCCAATTGCAATCTCTGCATAATATCAACAATTCTCCTAAAAAAGGAGCTCTCAATTTAGAGAAAACCATGAAAAATGTGTCAATTAGAGAGAGAGAGAGAGAGAGAGAGAGAGACCTGGAAGAGATGCACAGAGCGGTCCTCTTCTTGCTGAAGCTCATCTTCTTGTTGCTGCTGAGCAAGTGCAAGGTGAGATGAAGGTTGTGGGGAAATGGGGTTATTGAAATGGAGCAAAGAAGCCACCACAAAACTTGGACCAAGCACTGTGGCTCTTCTCCTTGTGAGAAGAAGACCCTTCTGTGAAGGGTTTGAGGAAGAAGAAGAAGAGTTGGTTCGTATTGGAGAAGGCTTGATTTGGCTAAGAGAACCCAACACCACCATCTCTCTCTCTCTCTCTCTCTCTCTCTCTCTCTCTTTCCCGGGTATTTTAACTGATTTTTTATTTTTGTTTTTTAATTTTGGGATAAATAAGGATGTCTATGTGCTTCACAACGAAACGTTTGCAGACAATTTTCATATTTGAGCTTATTTTCCTTTTGAAAAAGAAAAAAATATTAATTCAGAAAAATGTTTTTGTTCAATGGGCCGGGTTAGATCCATTTAAAGAAAGTCAAAGCTGAATTTGGGTCAAACGGGCTTTGGATGTATGATGATGGGTGTATTGATCAAATTCTTGAAACTACTTAGAAGATTTGGGCACTATGCTACGTGTCAATTCCTTCCATGGTGAACCTATAAAATGTATTTAAAAAAGGATAATTATTTTAAGCTTCTTTTTCGTTTGGGGAGCATTTTTGCTCACCACTCTAACCATAGGTGTATCCTCACCACCATCCTCAATGCTTGACACATATCCATAGACATAACCATAGTTAACTTTTGCTTTGTATTTATGGAATCATGATTATACCTATGGATACGTGTCAAGCATTGAGGATGGTGGTGAGGATACACCTATGGTTAAAGTGGTGAGCAAAAATGCCCCCTTTTGGTTTGTGGTTGTTTGTGGTTTAACGTGGCTTTGGGCCTTTATAGATTTTTGATTGATTTGTCGACCAAAGTTTAAAATTTTATATTTGCAATTATCACCCATGTTTGTGGCTTGTCTTCAATTATCTTTTATTTATATATATGTTTACTTATATTACGCTAATCAAAAAAGCTAAATGAAAATTACATCAGAGAAAAGGAAGTTCTTTATAGATTATGAAAGAATTGTGGAAGATGGTGTGAGTGGTTCGACACTCTCATTCCTTAAGAGAGGTTAGGAGTTTGATCTCCGCTCTCGTATAGAGTCACCACTTTGGCCAACACTTTACCCCTTATGGGCCGACCCGGTGTGAGCGGGGATTAGTCTGGGTTGTGGTTAAGGCTTAAAGGTGCCACCCATAATTGGGGCCCATCCAGGACTACCTCGTGGTTCAGACAAAAAAAAAAAAAAAAGAATTGTGGAAGATTGCAAAAGGAAGAGATCCCACTAAAATCACATCAGTGATTTTGGTGATGGCGAGTTTCTGTTCCATTCAATTTTAGCCTACAACTCATATTCTGGCAGCTCATTCATACTTTCATTCAACGGGGATACTAATTAATTTTTGTTATTCTCAATTATAGCGTAATAATATGTGTGACACGTGTCATTGTAATATTGATCATGAATAACAAAATAGTATTTACCTAACTAATTAAAATGCATCAAGACGACAGCATATTTAGAAGAAAAAAGGAGATTTCAGAATAAATTACACATTCATGCATACAAAAACTACTTTGATTGAAAATATTCATACTAAACATGAAGTCCAGAGTATTTACATATTTATTTGAGAGCTAAAACAAAAAAACAAAAACAAAAACAAAATTTTTGGAAGATGAACTCTCTTTCATATTCCATATATGCATGGAACATTAACTTCTAGAGACTTGGTGGAACTTTAATTTGTAGCTGCTGATTGACGCCTAATCTGCTTGTTAAACCTCTGAATAAATTCTTCAACTCTCCTGTTTAGTTCTTCATCTGACAAGACCGAAAATTCATTGTCTTCAACAGTATTTGGCTCGTACTTCTTCTCATCATCTGACCTCCTCAAAATATCCTTCTTCCTCTCATCGATCACAGCTCTCTTTGTCTTTGTTTTCTCAGACTTACTTCGCTGGTAAGTTTTTGCTGCAACATTTTCTCTGTCGCAACCTTTGTTCTGATCATCGCCTTTCGACACGTGGACGACACTCTTTTCTTGGACAACTTTATTTTGAGTGTCTGCCACTTCTTCATTCTTTGCTCTCATGTCGTCCACCTCCACCTCTGATTGCTTATTGGGACAGCTGCTTTTCTTGAAAGCTATTTCAGGGTATTGAGAAACAAATGAGGAAACACTTCGAGCTTGGCGGTGGATCATGTACTCTTGGGAAAGATGTTGGTCTTGTTTATTGTCTTTGGAGGAAGAGAAGGCGCCGTAGTCAGCTGCAATGATGAGGATGAGAGTGTTGGATATGGCAAACCAGAACTTGGTGTTGCGGAAGAGAGTGGAGAGAGAGAGGTTGAAGATGTAGAAGATGGAAATGTAAATACATATGGAGAAGAAAAAGGCCAAGAAGGACATGCCCTTGGCATTTTTAGGGTAATATTCTTTGGGTTTGTAGGGTTTCATTGAATCTTGCACAAGATTTGTTGATGCTAGTTTGGCCATGTTATTATGTGGAAGAGAAGAGATGCGAGTGGAAGAAGAAGGACTTGAGATATTGCTTGTGGCAGAGAAATGTGGTTTTTAAATTCGGTTGGTAGAAGAAGTTCCAAATGAAGGGGTTTTAAATACTTGTGAGATTTGGATATACTGCTGAATTAATAATTGAGCAATCACTTCAATTATTAGAGGTGTCACCTTTATTTAATTATGTGATTTACCATGTATGCCCCTCATCACTTTGTTTAGGTTCCAAAATGGGCTTCATGAAAGACCCAGAACAACCATTGGATAAATATCCTTAACTGAGAAGATTGGAAGCACTAAAAAGAAGTCATAATAATTCTCTGTGCTTTTGCGACAGCTCAAAATCCATGTCAGCATAGGAAGACAGCACAACGACACATGTCGCTTCTTCGTTTGATAGTTTTGTTTTGCTGTCCTTGAGTTTCTCGAGAATACACCTTGAATTGAAGTGGTGAACAAAAATACTTCCTTAAATCACTCACCTAATTAATCTCTCAGAATAAAGACATTAATTTGACGGCCAATATCATCTTGTACATATAAGATTGTGACAACATGCACGCATGGATGGTACCCAGTTATCTGAGATTACAGGCCGCATAATAAGAAGGTAGGAACACCAAAATTATAGAGAAGTGACCAAAAGTCTGCAAGTCTTAACATTCATGATTCATAGTAGTTGGATATCGAAATCAAAAAGATGAAGTTAAGGTTACTCATCTTTTCCAAAAGTCGTCTCGTCTGCAAACCATGCTATGTCGGGTGTGGGGCCGCCGTAACACCTCAGCTTCTTAATAAATTACTTACTTGACAATTAATCATGACAATGATTACCATACTGAAATTGTTGTGAGACATTTAGATGACTCGTACATAAGTACAATATAGTGTAAAAATTTAATTGTGCTTGTCCTTGTGACTTGCTTTGTATTTTAATTAAAATCTGGGGAACAAACACTCATGGGGACCCTGGTCTGTCACTTGCTGATTGGTTGCTTCAACATCTCTCTCTTTCGTAATCGTGGATGATATTATTTACCAAGTAATCATATTTTATATACGCAATTAGCCAGATTTTTGTGGTAACGGGGGGAACACTCCAAGAACAGAGGACCAAAAATGAGTTTGGTGAATCTGGTTTAAATATATATACTGCCTTGATCACGGAACAAAAAAGGTCATGATTTGCGGTGCATATGCATATCTTTTGATGCTCTGTGATCAAAGAAGTACGATTCGAGATCGAGAAGCTTAGGAAACTTAATTTTCATACTTTTTCATATTAAATTCTGCTTAAATTATGACCAATATTAAATTGATTGAAATATGATCAACGATACCACGCATGCATACGTAGGGTTTACTTTGGTGGTTCTTGTTGTTGTTTTAAGGCAAAGCAAATCATTAATGTGGAGAGATGAATGGACTTAATTAGCTAAGGTAACATAAGAATCCATATTTTCCCCCACAATCAACAAACTAATTAATATTGTACAACGAATGATTATCGAATTTCAGTCTATAAACAAGACAAATATAGTAGATGAAGTGGGCTTAGCTAAGTTGACTAGAGTGAATGTGCTCCTCACTCTACACCCGAATTCAAATCCCCCTCACCAATAGTTTAGATTAATTAGATTATCGCTTGTATAAAAAATAAAAATAAAATTGTTGCACTTACTATCTATTAAAAAAGAGAGTAGAATATCACTTGTATAATAATAAGAATAATAAGAATAATAATAAAGACAATTGTATGAGGGGTGAATTGAATTTTCAAGAAATTGACTCTGATGTAGTTTTATATGTAATAAGTCGATTGTCTGACGTTTATATGCTATAATGCTTTCAAATTCAATTCCACGTTTTCATTGCTTCTCTAACTTGAAAGTGAAACGTTTGGTTTAGTCTTTGAAGTGTCGGATTTGTTCACTGTTTGGGTTTCAAGCTTTAGTACTGTTGATGTGAGTTAACCTACTAAATCAAGGAGATTTATTTCCTAAGTTAATTAGGTGATTTACTTCCTTACTTTATATGGTTAACACATCCTTGTATAATTAGGAGATATTCTCCTAATTAGTTTCGGTATCTATTTCCTTATGAAGTACACTTGTAAATTCCTATATATACCTTATTGTGGGAAGAATACAATCTTAAATTTTGCCGCATATTGTTCGACTTTTCTTGCTTTGATAATCTTGGGTTTAGGGTAACATCAAATCTTTTTCAGTGGTCATGCCGTATCTTGTTCGTGAGAATCTATTCCTCGGCAACATCGGCGATGCAGCAGAGGTTATCCGAAATGGCAGCAAAGAGATCACACATATTCTCTGTGCAATTCCCACAAAGGAAAGCAAGAAGGTCTATGATGGCGGGTCTGTTGGTGGATCAGCTTATGTTGGTGATGGGTCGAAAAGTTGTTTGCTTTCCGATAAGCTTTCCTACTCGTTGGAACGTGCAGGCAAGGATTTGAAGCTGGTGAGGATGGGGGTTCCGCTAAGAGATATGGACGATGAGAATTTATTGGATTATTTGGATGTGTGTGTGGATTTTATTGATGAAAGTAGAAAAAAGGGTTCTGTTTTGGTGCATTGTTTTGCTGGTGTTTCCAGAAGTGCATCTATCATTACAGCATATCTGATGAGAACAGAACATTTATCACAAGAAGATGCACTAGGATCCCTGAGGCAAAGCTGTGACATTGTTTGCCCCAATGATGGTTTTCTAGATCAGCTCAAAATGTACGAGGAAATGGGCTTCAAGGTCGATCGTGCCAGCCCCATATATAAGTCTTTTCGCCTGAAAGTATTGGGTGAATCTTATCATCGTGGGGATAAAATAGACAGTTCTAAATTTGGGGCAGATCCTGAGTTCCCTAGTGAAGTTGCCTCTGGAGTAAAAACAACTCAAAATGGAGTCAAAACTGGTGCACCAGCATTCCGCTGCAAGAAATGCCGAAGAATTGTTTGCATTGCAGGACAATGTTGTGGATCACATTCAAGGCGGGGGTGAGAAATCGTTTGAGCGGCCATGGGCGGAAATACCTTAATGACTAAGGTGGGATGTAGCCTAGGGGAAGTTTTAGGGATTAACAAAATCAAACCTATATATTTGACTTGTTTTAAACATAGGCCAATATGTATTAACCTATTACTAGTCCAAAAAAAGTTCAATTCTTTATGAGTTTAGTTGCAAGATATCAATAAAAATACACATTAAATTAGGTACATTTTCAATTATGTTGTCTAGCCTATTTTTATTCTATAATATGTGCTTTTTGGTTTCATTAATATGCATTTGGCTTATGTTAAATCTTATTGGAAATTAGTATTTAGCCATGCACTAGAGGTCCTACGTCTGATTCCCCTCTCCACAAATATCGCTTGTATAAAAAGAAAAAAGCTTTTTGAAAATTAGTCAATAAAATTATGAATTAGTGTGATTTATATGATTTAATGTATACTTTTATTTCTAGAAAGACTACAGAAACTGGAAGTAAACAAAAATATCATTAGATTTTAAGGTAATAACTCTTTAGCTAGTCCATTCGTTGAAAAATTCATGTTCCGACTTGTCTGAGGATAATGTTCATCCATTTTTGTTGAGCCTCTAAGGTGGGTGACAGCAGTTGAAGAAGGAGTTGTGGGAGTTGGATCACCCCCGCCTTCAAGCTTCATAGAAGCCATGTGGACGTCAACATGTACACCTTTAATAAAATCATGTGGAGTAGAGGACCAACACAAAAGAAAATTGAGAAGAATTATCCCAACCCGCACCCTGCATGCATGCATCCGCTTCTTGTGATGAATTGAAGCGACACTTCTGGCATTTTCAACGCATCAACACCTGGCAGGCCTTGACTGCTTTTCCCCTTTCTTTCTAGAGAAGAACCCAAAAGTTCATGGAAAACTCAAATTTGTAAAAATATGTGGGTGCACACATATCTAGGGTTTGGCTTGCCTAAAATGGGTGATTGATCAGCCTATTGAGGGTAGGTCGTCAAGTTTTATTGTGGCACATCAAAATGACACATCACTGGACACTGATCGCTTCTGCTGCAATTATAAAGCAGGATGTTAAATAATTAGACTGTGGCTTGCATGAAACTAGAATTTCCAATTTACCATTAAAAAAAGAAAAAAGAAATGGTCAAGGTGAATTGAAAAACAAACAGAAGAAGAGTCAAGTGTTTGTAGTTTATGAAGATGGGCGTTTTGGTTTGTTTCATTTGAGTTCTCAAGCTCATTCAAAGAGCTACGTGAAATTAGGAGACATTTCAATTTTGTTGTGTTATTTCATATATAGGAAGGGATGGTTCTTCATTCATTTCATTGATAGAAGTCTAACTAGAAAAAAATATATCTCTATAACTTTCTAATGTATGAATATAATCACACCACACGGGTTTTATTGATTCACATGTTATAAACGACATAGTTGATAATATATTATTAACAAACATATACATGTATTATAATATAAGTGAATTAGTTATAGGTCGATCACTCACACTGAAAAATTAATCCAAATTTAAGTATCTTATTCAGCATACATGCATTATACATAACATAATTAATCACTAAATATGTCTAATTAGAATCTTCCCTGAAATGACAATATACTTGTACAACACACACACATCGATTCCCACGCATGCAAATTCCGAATGGTATAAGGAGAGAAGAAGAGAGAGACATCAGTCACATGTGTCACCTGTGTATATCTGTAAAGCATGAAAGGCCTTGATCTATCGGCTTCTTGCTGAGACATGAGATAGATAGATAGATTGATAGATGGCTGGATAGAGAAGAGCTCTTAAGTCCCATCAATGTTTTACAAATCCTTCTTTGAAAATACCCATCGATCACGACCCTTCTGACATCTTCTTCTACTTCTAGTGACTGCTTTCTCTTCCTACATCGCACTCTGTTTTCCATGCAAAACTAACACTGTCACCCTCACCCGCCCCTTGCACAATGTGGGAGGCAAAGGCGACAACTTTTTTTTATTTCACAGCAGCCTTGGCACTGGCAGGCACTGCCACTAAGATCATGACCCTGAATTGAGATAATTCGATGCCACACTTTACTTTCTGTCATCAATGCCATGGACCACGAAAAAGAGTAAAGCTACAGTCTCTGGGTTGGGTCTAATTAAAGCCACATTTTCCTTTGCTTTCTCTTGTTCACTTGTGGGGTTTGGCTTGTTTTGTTTCTACTTTGCTCTCCTCTCATGGCTTCTTTCCCTCTTTTCTTTGTTGGGTTCCTTGTTTTTGCAGGTGAGGTAGTGTCAGGACAGCAAAGCTCAGATGGGTTTCAAATAGAGATGGTGAAGGAGGAGCTTTTGGGGCTTTATGAAGTTTTGGGTGCCCTTCTAGAAGACTCCAGCTGGGCCCAAGAACACCCACAACCATGTGATGAGACTCCATGGCCTGGTGTTCAATGTGAGATTGGTGATGAAAACCCTCCAATGTTTCATGTCACAAAGATTCATATTGGCCCTGATTTTCTTTGTTGCAAATCCTCTGCTACCCTATCAGAGTCCCTGCTCAAACTACCTTACTTGAAAACACTTTCCATTTTCAATTGTTTTTTGACATCACCAGTCACTCTTTCTCGAACTCTACTTGGTGCACTGTCTTCCTTGGAACACCTAGCCCTTGTGTCCAATCCAGCCCTCTCAGGAGAACTTCCCCCAAGTTTAGCCAAAATTTCCAACTTAAGGGTCCTGAGCCTGTCACAGAACAATCTACTAGGCAAGATCCCTGGGAACATTGGTGGGATGGTCAGCTTACAGCAACTTGACCTAAGTTACAACAATTTCAGTGGTCAAATACCATTAGAAATTGGAGGGTTGAGGACTTTGAGCATTTTGGATTTAAGTTGGAATGCTCTAGAAGGCCAGGTGCCTGGCTCTGTTGGTCAGCTTCAGCTCATCCAAAAGATTGATTTAAGTTCAAATAGGTTTACAGGAAGCATGCCTCCAGATATAGGGAAGCTCAACAAGTTGGTGTTGCTTGATTTGAGCCATAACTTGATAAATGGGCCAATACCTGAAACCCTTTCAGGTTTGGAGCAATTACAGTACTTGGTAGCTGATAACAACCCAATCAACACAGAAATTCCTCAGTTTGTAGGGAAGCTCATGAAGCTCAAATCACTGAGCTTTTCAGGATGCGGTTTGACTGGTCCATTGCCCAACTCTCTATCTTCCTTGAAAAATCTCACTGCTCTTTCTCTGAACAACAATAGCCTTACTGGGACAGTTCCTCAAGATTTAGGGACTCTTCCAAGTTTAAATGAGCTAAATTTGAGCAACAATCAGCTAAGTGGAGATCTATCACTTCCAGAGGAGTTCATTGAGAGGCTTGGGAAGAGGTTGGATGTAAGAGGAAATAATGGTCTATGTACAACAAATCCACTTTACAAGAAGAAGAGCATTTCTACTAATTTGATAACCCCTCTTTGTTTGAATGCAAGTGGACCAAGAGATGGTAAAACCTTGGCTGGTGGACACCCAAATGAGTCTGATAGAATGAAGCCATGTAGTCAGTACCCTGTTCAGAAAAGTTCAGGTTCTTCATGGTCATATGAAAAACTGAATTCATGTAGTTTTGTTGTATGTTTCTTTTATCTCATGCTGTAAACGACACTTTTTTTTCTTTCCATTTGAAGGCAATTTGAGGAACTGATTTTCTTTTGAATTTCATGAGTCCATTCGGACATTTCGCATCAACAGAATTGAACCAAGTTTTTGAGTTTAATGATTAGCATTACATTAGAAACGGTTTAAATATTGATCCCTTGGGAAAGTTTAAAGGAAAGCTGAGACACCAGACGTTTTCAACTTACAAGATAATTTGAAGAAATTGAATAAGAACCAAGGTTTTGCAATGTAGGTTTGATGATCATAACATAATCAGTTGCTGAATTGGACTAGCAGTGTTGCAGTGTTTTATTTGTTAACCGAAAAAAAGTTTCAGTCTTTCAGAGACTTTGGCTTTTAATGGAGTTCTGGTAGTGGTATCTAGTATCAAAAGCTGATGATCAGTCTTAACTCTCAGGTCTTGTCGATGAGTGTGTTGTCTATATTTTTACAGCCTTTTTACAAGGGAAGCAAAGGCGTGGGATCTAGCAATGAAGGGCCTGCATGGTAAAGACAAAGAAAGAGATTCTAGTTTCAAATATTTTTCTTTTTTGAATTAAAGAAATCACAAACATCAGTTGATTCATCAACAGATTGTTCATAAGAAGTGAGCTTCATCAATTTGCAATCAGAAACACAAGTTGCTGAAACCTGAAAGAGCAGTTTGAACTTTATTCATGGAAATATTCAAATTAATTATTGTTATTTTAAAACTTTGTCCTATGGTTTTCTTTCATGCATGGCATCATCCAAATGTTTAATACTGTCCAAAAGCATATATTCCCTTATGTGGCTGGCTCCTTGTGTCTTATATATAGCAAGGCAACTTGCATACATGCACCTCATATGGGCCCACAAAAAAGTAAAATGGGATGTATTTAGAATGATTTTGAATTAAAGAATGTAAACCTCTAATTTAGTAACCTTAAAAGATAATATCATTAACACAGCAACAGTCCTTGTCATGAATTAAGGAATTATGTATTTCCATCCAAAAGAATTTTAAAAATCTAATATACATTTTTTTTTTTTTTTTGGAGCATTCACATCAAGGATGAAGATTCACATGTTCATGTGACCTATGCACTTTCAGAAGGTGATAGGGCAGTACAGCAGATCATTCACATTCACATGTTCACAGTTCATGTCACCTATTTCTGATTTTAAAGAAGAAAAAAAATATACTTGTGTTGTCTAAATTCTAATGTATATGTGGAATGAGCATGCAGCAATGATAGTCAACCAAATGGACTCAGCAAAAGTCTCACATTTCCAAGAAACAGATTGGTTTCAATTTGCTCACCTTTAAAAACCAAACCAATCCAATCCAATCCACTCACATTATTAATTTTTCTTATCTGATGATGCTTACCTCTTTTGTCTTCACCCATCATTCTTTAATACTTTTCTCCAATCACTGTCTTTGTTTGTTTGTAGAATTGTATCAGTATCACTGCGGGAGTTGTCATTCTCGCTTTTTTCTCTGCAATCAAGGTTATCTCCAGCTCCTCCCTGTTTCTTCCCTTCATTCTCTCTAAGTGGAGGAGAGCCAAAAGGTGTGCTCTTTGCTTCACAATTCATGCAGCTTTCATCTTCTTGAATTTGTCCTTACACAATTTGATTCTGTGTTTAGATTAAATGATTGAATTTGGACATGGGTTTGATCAAAATCATGTATGGTACTGTGAAAATGAAGTCTTGTTTTCTTCCTGTTATATCAAATCGGATACTTTTCTTTCTGTTTTGCTAGTCAAATTGGCATTTTTTTCCATTTCTTTCTTGCTTGAGTATTTTCAATCCCGTACTGTAATTTGTGTTTGTTTTCTTGGGTTATGATTAGATTTGTTCAAGCTTAATTCTGATATTATTAAGTGGGCCTAATTACACGTTTAATTTACATAAGTAGCCCATAACTCATGAGTTTGATCGTAAAAACTCAATTTAAGATGGCCAAATAAGGTATTGAGAGAGTAGGGCTCACATACCCTGCAGTCAAAATCAAAGAAAGTTGGAAACTTGGAAGACACCGCTTTCATGGTTGGACTCGTGTGAGACTTGAAAGCTCTTTTACATTGTTTGTTTGTTGCCTTCCGCATGAGTTTTGCAGAAACAACCAAATGAAGATGCATCCAAGTGTGTATCTAGGCCCAATTAGGCAGTGGGGCTTTTTCCTAATTCTCTTTTAGTACCAGTTTGCTTTTGCTGATTCATAGCTTCTTCTATTACTACGCACCTAGAACTTAGGATTGCGTTTTGGGCACAGAAACCATGTAAATCTTGATCAGAATTTTTATTCTCACTTATTTCACTGTCTCAATTAACATAACATAAGATTCACTTGATTTTCAAATTCCAATTACATATTTGAATTTGTTTCAGATTAGTGAGAGGATATCATAAGCATAAAGTTGCAGAAATGGAGATAACCAATGTTTCTGAGTATGAGGCAATTGCAAAGCAGAAATTGCCAAAGATGGTCTATGACTACTACGCATCTGGTGCAGAGGATCAGTGGACTCTCAAGGAGAACCAACATGCATTTTCCAGGATTTTGTAAGCTCTTCTCTTGCTAATTGATAATCATCTCAAAAAGTAGTTTTCTTTTCCTTGGTATTTTGGGCTAGATTTCATTGAAGCTCTTTGCTCAAGTTGTACTTTTGCTGTTTTGTTTCTGATGGAATAGGTTTCGGCCTCGTATTCTTATTGATGTAAGTAAGATAGACTTGAGAACAACTGTGTTGGGTTTCAATATTTCAATGCCCATCATGATTGCTCCTACAGCCATGCAGAAGATGGCTCATCCTGAAGGTATAAGCCCCTTTTATTTGTACTTTTCTGTGACATACTTCTTTATGTAAGTTGGATAAAAATATTGAACTTAAACAACAATTGGAATACATTCAAAGCTCTTTACAGTTTTTATTTGTCAAGTTTTTCCTATAAAGCAGAGATGGCTAAATGTAATTTTGTAATTCTCAATCAGGAGAGTATGCAACGGCAAGAGCAGCAGCCGCGGCTGACACAATTATGGTTTGGCTTGACACCATCTTGTTATATCATTTAATATTGAATTATGTTTTCCTATCACAGTTTGTTTAAGTGTTGCCTTTGAGATGCAAGCCAATTAGTGGATAGCTTTGTTCTGTGACTTTCATAATAGCTGTATCAGTAACTCATATATGCATATTGGTTGTTATAGACATTGTCTTCTTGGGCTACTTCTAGTGTTGAAGAGGTTGCATCAACAGGACCTGGCATTCGCTTTTTCCAACTCTATGTGAGTTTCAAATTCATCCCTCACTATTTTCTGTTACTTTCTTTCTTGTTCTTTCCTGTTTCTCTTTGGCTAAATTATATATTTCCTTTCAAGGTTCTCATTTGTTTTGTATTGTTAACTCTGTCCATGATTATTGTGCTTCTTGTTCAGGTGTACAAAGACAGGAGTGTGGTCACACAGCTTGTCAGAAGAGCTGAGAGGGCTGGTTTCAAGGCCATAGTTCTTACTGTGGACACTCCAAGGCTTGGGCGCAGGGAGGCTGATATCAAGAACAGGTGATCATTCATTCAAGGATATTATTTGGAAATAAAGAAAAACAGTTATTACAAAGATGTTAGGATGTTTCAAAACGCAGCAAAATCTAAGGCTTTTATGTATCTTTTATAAGTTCATTGTATGTAACAGATTTGTTTTGCCGCCACATTTGACATTGAAAAACTTTGAGGATTTGGATCTCGGAAAGATGGATAAGGTGGGTGACTTATATGACTTTCCATATCAGACAAATAACTTACTGTGTAGGTAACTTCATTTATCATCCATTCCTTGACCATTTTGGTGATGAAATTCTAGACCAATGATTCTGGACTTGCATCATATGTTGCTGGACAAACCGACCAGTCTCTCAGCTGGAAGGTAAAGGTGGTTGCTTCAATGTAAGATAATTCAAACAAGAAATCTGAATTAATAATTCAAATGATTCTCTTGGCCACATGCACAGGATGTAAAATGGCTTCAGACAATCACCAAATTACCAATTCTTGTAAAGGGTGTAATTACCGGTGAGGATGGTAAGTAACCATATCCCTGAGTCAACATTCCAACACAAAACTAACTTCCCTGCTTTATCTGTATCGAAAATTTATGGCCAACTCATGATATATCTGCTAACAATGCAGCACAACTAGCGGTACAATATGGAGCTGCAGGAATTATTGTCTCCAATCATGGAGCTCGCCAGCTTGATTATGTCCCTGCAACTATTATGGCTTTGGAAGAGGTACATTTGCTTCATTCCTAAATCTGATTTTATTGATTCGTTTAACACTTATATAAGTGTCCCGAAGTTGTAGAATGACTTATAAATGTTAACGGGGGAGTATTATCTTCTTCAACAGTTTATATTCGTGAAACTTTAGCCATTCTAAGTCCCAAGTAGTTCCCTTATATTTATTCTTTATTTTGCCCTTATTTGGAACACTTCTAGGACTATATCTTTGGTGTATTCTGAGATTATGACTTTGTTGAGATGGCTTATAGGTCGTCAAAGCTGCACAAGGCCGAATTCCTGTGTTTTTGGATGGTGGAGTGAGGAGAGGAACTGATGTTTTTAAGGCTCTGGCTCTTGGAGCATCTGGTGTATTTGTGAGTAAAACATGTCACTTAACACTTACATCAGAAATAGGATCCATTTTGTTGCCTGCCTATGATTTATATAGTAAAGCAATGAATTTGAAACAATGCCTACTGTTCCAATTTCAGATTGGTAGACCAGTGGTGTTCTCATTAGCTGCTGATGGTGAGGCTGGTGTAAGGAAAGTACTTCAAATGCTTCATGATGAGTTTGAGCTAACAATGGCGTTAAGTGGATGTCGTTCGCTGAAGGAGATCACCCGTGACCACATTGTGACTGAATGGGATCGTCCTCGGATTGCTCCCAGATTATAAGTGCATTGAACTGTCAAAAATTTCCTGTCTTGAACTCTCATGGTTCAGAAATTATATATTTGAGAACTCGACTTCTATATTCGGAATCAATGGTGTTCAATAAAGAGCTTTTACTTAGTTCACTTGAAGTGAAAATTGGCTTCACAGCCCTACTACAGTAATTAATTTGTTGCAGACAAAACAGCTTAACAGCATCAGCACTAAAAGCCTCATGTAGTAAAAAAAACAAAGCTAGTTCACCTCACTGTCCCTACAGTTAAAAAACATAGCTTATTGCAAAGATTCTTAACCACAGTTCGGCAGAACATAAAAAAGAGACTCCCCTTCTGCTGCTGCACCAAACGCCACTTTCTTGGACAGCCATGCTATTCCCGTTACAAGTAAGTATTTTACATTTGTATGGAATAAGAAAAGAAAGAGTAGGTAGGCTGCTGAAAGGTTTTATATAAGTTTGTCATGAGTGGAGCCAAAATATTGGACCAGAAAAGTTTTGGAAATTGAGGAAAGCATAAATGGGAGGTGGTGGAGAGAAATCCAATTTTCAATTTGTTGTGTCATATCACCT
Source organism: Prunus avium (assembly GCF_965620075.1). Classification (NCBI taxonomy): domain Eukaryota; kingdom Viridiplantae; phylum Streptophyta; class Magnoliopsida; order Rosales; family Rosaceae; genus Prunus; species Prunus avium. Next base: position 32,944,002 of record NC_142287.1, read on the forward strand.
CATTCTCATTAGCCGTTAACCATAAAAGATCAAGATCCAATAAAGACATTTAAAACGTTTCAGCGATCTCTTCAAAATCATGGGCAGAACAGCAAACTTGATTTGCACACACAAATTTTCAACAATTTGACGTGACAAGAAATTGCAACCACTTTTGTTCTCTTGCTTTAAAGTTTTCTCGGTCAAGAAAATTACAAACCCTTTTAAATTATGATGGGGCCATTTCCAGCTTTGTGATGGTAAATGATGGCGCCAGGTACAAATTTATTCCCTTTGCGGTTTCATATACTGTTTTTTGCAGAATTTTCATCCCCGTTGCCATTGCTGTTGCCATGTAACTTAAGGGAACCTTCCAATTTGTGTCCCACGAAGTGCAGTTTTCCAAACAGAAGTTGGAAAAGCAGACAACGTGGTTCTCATAATTGAGTCCTAACTTAGCTATGAGTGAAGACATAATATCTTTCCAGAAACTGCCATGCAATTTCGTATGACAGACACCTATTTCCAATAATTATAGCTCCAACACCATTTTCCAATTTTCCTTTGGCTTTAATTATAATTCAATTTAACCTTTATTGGTTAGTTTTATGTGAAAACCCAAGTCCCGATAAGTCTAAACACTTCACTAAGTCAAATCAAGGGATTTGACCTCAAGTGGTTGGCGGTATTTTCTTATTTACTTGAAGTCCTGTATTCGAATCTTCACAATTACAGTTAACTACATGTACGTATCTATATTATGATTAAATTAGCTGGGAAGGTTTTTTATTAAATCTCTTTTTGCCCAGTTATTAGGTCAGAGTGTCTAATACTTAAGTAATTGGCCACCTAGAGCATAAATATAGTGATATGAATTTCATATAAAAACTCCAAGGATACGTACCTAGCTAGACAATCCCATTCTCTTGAATCAAAAATTAGTTCGAGAAAGCTATGAATACAGAAAGATCCCAATCAGAAATTAATTCTCTTGAATCATGTTAATTACTTTGGCTAAATTTACTTATAGGAGAATCAAGGTATTGGAATCGGATTAACTACTCCTCCTAGTTGATCCCATTCTAGTTGATCCCATTCTCAATTTTGTGGGTATTCGATTACGGATTTTTAAGGTATAATTTACATAAATTTTTATTCCTTATGTGTTAGTAAACACGGGAAAGTCAATATTGGAATCATTCCAATACCCATTCCTGATAAGTAAACATGTTAGTAGAAGTTTTGCCTAGGATACAAGCTATTTACGCCTCCACAATTAACTTGCTAATTAACTTATGTGACTTGAACCGCATTTTGTTGAGAGTGTTTGCTGACCAAGTTTAATTAGCATTGATATTAATCACTGCTTCATGTAAATAAAAGAAGATTGTTTATTGCATTCTCAAATCATAAAGAATTTTCTGAGATCTGTTCATATAAGTTTGTACTCTTTTTTTTTTTTTGCCAAAATTTATGTAATTTTCATAGATCTGTTCATCAATCAAGACATAATATATCATAAGGATTTTTTTTGGCTTTACATATATAGATGATATATTCCCAACATGATTTGAAGCGATTAATATACAAGAAGAAGGCTAATATATCATCATTTCGCTAAGGATTCCTAGCTAGATGCTGTCTACAAATCTCTCTTATCGCTTCGATTAACAAACAAAAAAACAAAAAAATGCAACCAAATTCGCAATTAATCAATCGAAAAGTGCGTTTCTAGTCTAGTGATGGTATGGAGATTTGGCTTGAACCCTATGCTTCCTCTTCTGCAAAAACCTCTGGAGTGATCTCTTCATAGACATGCCAGCAACAGGGCTACACAGTGGAGACATCACAGTTGGTGAAGATGGTTCTGATCCACTTGGAGTAAATGGACTCTTTACCCTTTCCTCCATTTCTCTGTTTGCAAGAAAAAGGATGCTTCTAGCCTGCAAAACATTTAATTAGCATAATTAATTAGAGGATTAATGAGAAACTTTCAAATTAACGTTGCAACCTCCAACTAATTCAACTTTTAAAATGTACTAAAATTTAGGTTAGGTCAAATTTGTAGTTCTTGATATACAAATTTTTTTTTTAAAAAACGTGGAAATTGTTTTGGTCAAAACACAAGTACATGTATATTTTCAATTTCTATGATTCTAATGATGAATAAAATATCTTCCGTGAAATTTTGAGTCAACACAAGATATTGGCAGGCCACCTACTTGTCGGCATGAGGCAGCCGCACATCTCTACAGTTCTTCATCCCTACCATATCATTTAATCTATACTTAATTTCCCTAACATACGTGAATTAGGCCAATTAATCCGTCTGCTAAAATTTGTCCGCCGGACACGAAAACGAAAGAAAAAAGAAAACAAGAACAAAAACTCTTAAAAGAGATGAGATGACATACCTGAAGCTCTGTAACATCACGAACGCACATCACTCCATTATAAAAAATGGTCATCATCTGCTGCTGCCTTTGCTGCTGTTCTTCGTGTTGTTCTTGCTCTTGTTGTTTTTGACGGGTTTCATAAGAAGGATGAAGAAGCTGAAGCTCCAGGTTGCAGTTTCTCCTCATTTTGATTTCTTTATAAAAGATGATGAAGAAGATGGAGGAGCGAGTGAGTTTTTAGTGTTATCAAATGAGGACTTGTATTTATATATCTCGTGAGTGGCTTTGGGATAAAAAAGAAGTGTTTCAAGGGCCCCACGTAAATATGACTTCGGGACAAAACTAAACACCCATCGAACACGTAACGCACGCACGTTTAATTTAAAACCAAAAGGCAGGCCAGCTGCACTAGCGGCGGAAGAGAATGGATGAGGAGGAGCTAGCTACCCATTTTCATTTTAAGCACGTGAACAACGATTTTGTCAACTTCTTTCTATTTTAACGTTTATTTTTTCTTCATTTAATTATGCCCTCCAAAAACTGTACAGCATTCTATAGCTGCTGCTGCCTCCTTTATTTTCCTTGTGCCGTTCTTTCTTCTTCATTGTTTGGAATTTTCGACTGCTATCATATTCAGTCACGTGCCTTTTAGTCGGCAAGTACTTTCTTTATAGTTATAATTATATTTATGAATTGTTTTTGTATTTGGATTTGTGCGTCGGTATAAAACAAGGAATACGTGCGTCGGTAGAAAGAAAACAAATTAAATGTGTAAATACCAAAACTGGGGGGGGGGACGTTGAATTTGGTTTCTGTGGCTGCTTCTCGGCTTGGTCACGCTTATAAGTTGAACCACACACAAACTTTGTATCAATTTATTTATTTGTTTATGGATCAAGGAAGGGTTAGATGTATTGAACATGGTGCAAAAAGGAATTGTTGTGTTTGAGTCAGAATTTGGGTTTCTTTTCTTTATTATTTCTTTTTACCATAAACATGATTTCTTCTCATCATTAAATAATGCCTTACTTTAAAGGATTAGTACAATATCATAAACGATTGCCGAAAGGGTATAACTCAATGAAAAAGATTATTGACTTGTAAATCACTAGTTGTCTCAAGTTCGAAACCTCAAAGCCCCTTGAGAGTGTGCGTGTGTGAGAAACCTCTTTCACCCCACCCTTGTATTCGAAGACCTTAACTGGTGATGATATTATTTGCTTTGCACACCCGATAATTCTTTGCACACTTTTCAAAACCCTCCCACATCAAACCAAGTCCTAGAATCTCTGCAATTATTATGATACGGTGGTTGTGCCTCCGAATATCTGGACACAAATTAAGCCCATGATGCCCAAAATTTACTCCAACAAAAAAACAAGCACCTTTTTTTTCACTTTTTCTTCTTCTTCTTCTTCTCCTTTATTTCTGTTATTGATTAAAATAAAATAAAAACATTCTCTTCATCACCATAAAGATGAACGGTGAGGACGTGATTGGTGCTTAAGAAACTAATTAGATGAAAAAGCAAAACTGTGGTCACCACCAATTATTCGTACAAAGTTTTTCAGTTACTAAAATTCCTTTATAAATTGATACGACAACTAAAATAACAATTATATCATGTGTATCACACGATCCCACCACCTCACATCAATGGACACGACGTCTACGGCATATGATAGTTATCATCACTCATTACGATTTTACCATTACATTTCTCACATGATTCACCACATCAACATTTGTAAGCCAATTCTTTTCTTTAATAAAAACATTTTTTCCATTTTGAAGCATCCTTTCTTTTTTTCTTCCTTAAATCATGATAACGTTATCCAAAAACTTTCCTTTCAATATTGTGTGTCGATATTATCTTATTATTTCGATGACAGACATGATCGGATAGTCTTAATACCACAATCAAGAAATTATCAATATTATGTCGATATTGTACATGTACTATAGTAATAGCGTTATTTGAAAACTTTGTAACAAGAAGAGTGGTATTATGAGCATTGCTAGATACTACTCTCACCAAATTTATCTGTGTACCGCACATGTATTTATAACATGTAAATAACATAATGATACACAACAAACACATCTTTAATGAATAAACTAAATCACGTTTTCCATATGCATCTTCCCAAGTTGGAGATGTTTTTCCGTGAACCAGGCATGCCCATTGGGCAGTGGAGAGGAGCGGCGGTTCATACTTTCTATTAATTCGGTGGCCGCCAAACATTGAGTCCTTCCTCTAACTTCAAGTTGAAGTAACCTTGTTGTTTCTGGCCGCCTGACCTGAGAAAAAAGAGAAATCCAGAGAAATCCAGAGCGGCGGTTTATACTTTCTAACTTCATGCACGTGATCAATACCTCTCAAGAGAAATCCAGCGGTGCTGAGCCGTGACTCGCCAAAAGCGTCTTCGGCTGGTGGGTGGGTTTATTTATTGGTTGCCAACTTGCGGTGCGCCACCCGTTTACACCATAAAATTAACAGATTGCTGCTCTGCATCAAGTCAATCACGAGACATAGTGAGGCGTGGTATTGTTAGTCCACATATATATATATATATATATATATATCATATATGAGTGGATGACATAATTAATACGTAATGCACTTGGTTATCGTAATACACAAGTTATAGCATGAGTGAATTGTTAGATGCACGTAATAGTGTGATACCGACCCAATAAAATTTCCCGATGATGTGCACATTATTACATTAAGTTGTTGCAAGTGGATACCACACAGATTTCCCAAGAAAATTGTGGAAACTTTCTTTCATTCTTAATTTTATAAATTTGAATCGATTATATGGGGCAAGATATCTAAAATTACAATTATTTTTTTCTTAAAAATAACCATGGCCAATTATAGCACTTCCATCGGTGCTTTTTCTAGGGCAAAAGGCAGCTCGAGCTTGGAAGAAGCCCCCCAGCAAGGAAAGTCAGCCTGGGCAAGAATGGACCTCGGTTATTTGGGCAACCCAAAAGCAAGAATTATATGAACTGTTGTATGGGGCGCTGTCCTCATGCTGATGTCAACGTGACGTCAATGATCAATTTATATATATATATAAAATTGAAGAAAAAGAAGAAAAAAAATACCAAAAAAATTCATAATTTTGTTTTCTTTCTATAAATACATAACCATGCTCTTCACTTCTCACACCAAAACTCCATACAAATTCCTCTCCTCATATCTCACGTGAATGTTTGCCTTTATTTACCATGATAATGGATGGGAAAGCAAAAGCCTTTTTGTGAACTGCGTAATCATTTTTATTTTATTGGTGAACTGCCAAAGCTGGCCAACAACTGCGTAATCTTTTCAACTTATATGCTAATTCTGATTTTCCTCTACTTTCATGTGACTAGTATACTACTTGTATATTCTTTCTTCATTTGCGTGCTGAAAAAGCAGCCCAACAAACCTGAAAAATCAGAGGATCGAAATACAATGTTTCTTGCTGTTAACAATTGACAGATTGAAGTTTCATAAAACCTTAAATTCCCTTAAAAAATTATTAGTGGACACCACGATGTATCATTTTAAGCCAAACTATTTATTTAGTACAATCACACTAACTTATCCTACAAGTTGAATATCAGAGAAAAACTAAAGAGTTGTTAGCAGTCCATCAATATAGAAATCAAATTAAATTAAAAAAGAAAAATTGAGCCACATGATCATATACAGAAATAGTGTGAGTAGGTAGCTGCTCATAGTCAAGTGGGAGCTTGACTTATCCACATAGATAGATACATAATTTGTGCCCCAAAAAGAGACATAAACAAGATTGCAGTCTAAGCTTTGATCTTTTCCTAAAATCTGCTGCAGCCTAGGTTTATAGCTTGCATTATTATGTATTTTCATTTTCAATGGGCTTTTCTACTGCATAGTATACTACCAAAATACAAACTTTGGAGGGAACAAGAACAAATAGAACTACCCAAATCCAGTGCTGCTTCCCATGTTAACATAGAGGACAACACTAAGTCGTACCGTTCGGAGTTAAGACCAAGGCCACTTAGCATCTCTCCATGTACAAAAACGAGCCTCGCTTTTCCTGCTAGCCATACAGCCTTGACCACTTCCTTCAAATTGCAGATGCTGCTCATCTTTGTCCAATCTGGCAGCCCGACGGCACTGAAGTTTTTCATCGCGTTCCAAAGCTTCCTTCCTGTATGCAGGGTTGGTGTACCTTGGGTGTTGGACAAATGATACATTCTTCCACCAGAGTTTGAAGGCCTGGGAAAGAAATGGTAAAAGAAAAAGAACCGCACTTGATTCAATGTTGAAGCATAGACATATTCTCAACTTGGAAGAGTCGACTTAAATCTTGAATTAATCCAAAGTATAGTAAGTCCACATAGTGTAACTGATCCAACTATAAGTAGTTTCTAACCAAAGTTTTAATTTTCATTAAATTTATCAGATTCAGCTTATGGTAAGATCTAGAGTGCAGCAGAGACCAAATAAAGCAGCTATCCTACTATACTTACATGCCAATATATCCACACTGCAACCTTGTGCGGCATCAACCAGAAAAACAGTGCATGATCAAACACCAATGATGAGGATACCCTTTTGGCTTTTAGGGTAGCTGTGAAATAATTACCTAGCTCAGGGTGTTGAACTGAAATGGAAACAAATAGATCATCGTCAGGAGCATTTGCTCTGATACTCCAATCCCCCAACATATCCTGCAATTGTCATAAATGGTTTCTCAAAGTTGACATTTGCACAATGAGCAAGGCATACAAACCATAAGACATTTCAGTAAAACTTAGCAAATGGTTGATCACTACAGTTTTTACAATTCAACTGACCACAAGAAACACTTTCTTCCTACTGCTGAGAATGGAACAAGTGAAATGACTACAATTAGACAAAGTACAACATCTATCAGAAGCCAGAAATCACAACCACATGTTGAGGGCATTCCCCCCCCAAAACCGTCCTAGCTTCCCTTACCCATCCATCTACAAAATGCACATACCGCGCATTTTCCACTCTCTTAAGTCAGCACATAGAAAGATCTTAGTATAATGTACCCCTCAAAGTTTTTTCTTTCTTGTTTGCTACATGACAATGTGGTATGATATTCTGCAACAACCAATGCTTTTCTAAAATCTTATATGCTCCACTTCATCCATTGTGCATCTAAACTTAAGGAAACAGGACACTGTCCTTGTGATTGGTCAAAGCTACTACTAAATGAGTGAGATAACATTACAACAAAAGCTATAGATGAACTCATCAATTTCAAAACAGAGAAGTTCCTATCAACACCAAGAATTGTCAAATACGAATTGAGCACAGCAATTTACTACTGAAACATAGTAACATACCATAAAAGGACTGACATGCAATGGCTTTGCCACTAAATCAGAATTTGGGTTGAAAACAAATGTCACTCTTTCTCCCCATGGTGTGTTGGTTACCTAATAATGATATATATATATCAGCAGCAATAATCTTAAAAAAAAATACAACTTAATCAAGCAGCAAAGTGAAAAACAAACCTCGGCAATGCACTTTTGCAAAAGCTGGTCATCACTATCATAGCAGTAGTACAAGCTCAATGGGTTCTGCTCGTATCCCACACTTTGAGGTATTGTCAATAGCAAACTGTTCATCATCAACACCAAATTCACCAAAACACATGAATTATTAGCATGTAACTAACCAGTAATTAAGCAAAAGGAAAACCAAGTGATTAGCTAATCAGTGATTACGTCCGGCCATTGGTGCCGGCAATGCGGCGAGCTTCCTCGGCGGAGAGGTGGTCGGGGAGGCCTTGTGGCTGGTGGTCCAAGTCAATGAGCGCGTAGCGGACGTCATAGCGAAAAGAGTGGTGAACGGGGCGGCGACGCTCGTGCCAGACGGTGCCTCCGTAGAGGGAGACGGAGGAAGAAGAGGCGGCGCGTGAAGAGAAGCGGCGGAGGAGCGTGTTGAAGGGGAGGAGGAGGGAAAGAGTGAGGGAAGTGAGGAAGGTGGAGAGGATGGAGCATAAGAGATAGAAAAGCTCCATTGTCCACGCGCCTTTTCTTCTATTCCTCTTTGTTCTCTTTGTTTTCTCCCATTTCCCATTTTAGGTAAAGGGGATTGGTTTGTCTGAAAATATTATTTTCCTTTTTGTTTTTATTTGACGAAGATGACGATACCAATTAACGACCACAAATCATATGGGTTGACCTTATGGGCTAATGGGCCGACCCATTACATTTTGTTTCATAATTTGTAATAAATTTTTTTTATATCATAAAATTATAAGTAAATAAAGTATTTTAGATATCTCAAATATCAATATTGCGGTAGCAAATTGACAATATTAAAATATCAACAAATATTAATAATTTATCAATAGGCAATTTAAACAATCTTGACAATATATCGGGATGATATCGATATAATGAGACTATTTTCTATGATGATAGGCATACTTTTCCATACCATTACCAAACAAATTTTGTTATATATAAATAGTTGATTTCAATTGACAATCAAACAATATAACATGCATGTCTAAAATGAGGCTTTATGTTTTAGGGATCAGAGTAATTATAGAGTGACTTTATGAGACTCAGTTTCTCTTTAAACTCAATACTCTTGGACTGACGATAAAATAGAATCATGGGTCTCGAACAGTGAGTGATTCGGATTGATGACAAAGAAAGAGAATTCTTGGTTTAACTCTCCACCTTAACAACAGAAAAATTGATTGATCAAATTCTACTGAGTCTGACTCATAATGAACATTTATCAAAGAATGACTCTAGTTATCAAATGTTCGAACCCAAAATTTCGACTTAAACCGAGGTGGGCTTGCCAATTTAGAACCCAATAGTTTGGGCCTTTTGATTCTATCATGAATGGTATCACGTGAGCTGCACGTTGACATTAACGAGCTGCCTGTTTCGGTTGGTTAAGCTAGGCCACCAAATGGTGCCTCACACAAGAACAGCACCAACGGCAACTTTAATCCACACCGTATAACCTCCTCCACAGCACTCTACACCCCCACTCACAACCCTCCACGTAACCCCTTCTCAAACACACAGACCCAATCTCGTAATTTCCCCACCATTACTCCCCCACGTGGCTCGTTCTCCACTATTGTAGTGCAACACCCGCACGCAGGGGACGAGAACGCCAGATGGAGGCGATGAAAACTAAGCGGGACGCTCTGTGAATGCAAAGCCCTCTCAATTAAATCGCCAAACCCATTTCTCAATCCCTCCGCCCAAATCCTCATATAAACTTGCTCTCTCGCTCCAATTCTTCTTCATTAGCTTCATTTTTTATTCAATTGGTTTCTTGGAATTTCAATTTCTGCTCGAGAATTGAAATTCAATGGCTACCGTCTCTCAGTGTTTTGGAGCTACTTCGGCTGCTATATCGGTCTCCTCCAACTCAAGGAAGCTTCACCTCCCTTCACGCAGATCCCTCCCAGGTCTGCCCTGGTCCTCTTTAGCCTTTTCTTCAGCGCCATTGATTTATTTTTGTTTACTTATTTGCTCATTGATTTGATTCAGGGAGGAAAGCGAGCTTCTTTGTTGTCAGATCTGATGCTGGGTCTAAGTCGGCTCTGAATTCAAGAGCTCGTCGGGCCGATCAGCTAATTACCAATGCTGTTGCAGTTAATCATCTTTCTCTTCCTCCTTGAATTTTTTTTCTATTGATTTGAAAATTGTGTTGAATTTGTTATTCATAATGCGTGGAATTCTGATTTTACTTGTGGGTGTTTTTTTTCCTAGACAAAGGCTGATAGCGCTGCGGCTTCGACGGCATCGAAACCTGGGTATGTTTTTATATTGTTGGGATTGCAAAGTTTCAGTTTTTGCTTTTGCTTGCTTGTGAGCTTTTGTTTTTGGCTAAACTTGATTCTCATGCATCACAAGTTCACATTTTTGCACTTATCAAACGTGTGGTTTTTGCCTGTAATTCAGTGTTAAGATTCAATATCGGTATTGTAGGCTAGCATTAGCATGACATTTACACCTTGTCTGACTTTTTATTTCCAATTATTTGTTATCTTCAATTGTTTAAGAGTAAAACTTTAAGCAATTGTGAAACAGGGCCTGTACATGACAAGATGGGAATTACATTTTCTATTGTGCGTAGATGCGAAAATTTGCAATCTTTTACATTGGTGCTTGAGTCTCGACATGCCTGCAAAGGAAGTGTATTTGTTAGGTCCGCAATGAAGACATGCATTGTTTTTCACAATTTAGGATACTGTTTAGTATAAGAAGCTCATAATTTCCTTAATTAGATAAAAATATGAATAGTTGACAATCATGCTGGATGTGTCCTTGTAGGTTGACTTAGATTTTGAATTGAAATGTATTGAATTTACTTTCCTTTTTTTTCCCTTTCCACTGCATATGGTCCCCTATGCATAAGTGGGTGTATCTTTATCTTGTGAGTTGGCACAATATCGTGTGTGTGCTATACTCCCAGCACTTATCTTTGCTTCAAATTGATGGGTAGGTTATGAAGTGATATATATATGGCCATGAGAACTACATCTACAGGATCATAGTATAGTTGTGTTAGTTATTTGGTTCCTCTGTTACTCATTGAGTTGACAAGATAAGCATTCTTTCCTTAGGCACGAACTTCTGCTTTTTGAAGCCTTACGTGAAGGATTGGAAGAAGAGATGGCTAGGGATCCCACTGTATGTGTAATGGGTGAAGATGTGGGACACTATGGAGGATCGTACAAGGTGACCAAAGGCCTGGCTGATAAGTATGGAGATCTCAGGGTTCTTGATACTCCTATTGCTGAGAACTCCTTTACAGGTATGGGTATTGGAGCTGCCATGACTGGTCTGAGACCAATTATCGAGGGTATGAACATGGGATTTCTCCTTCTAGCCTTTAACCAGATCTCCAACAACTGTGGTATGCTCCACTACACTTCTGGGGGTCAGTTTAAAATTCCAGTAGTTATTCGTGGTCCTGGTGGAGTGGGAAGGCAACTTGGGGCTGAGCACTCACAACGTCTAGAGTCCTATTTTCAGTCGATTCCTGGAATCCAAATGGTAGCATGCTCAACCCCTTACAATGCCAAAGGTTTGATGAAAGCTGCCATTCGAAGTGATAACCCAGTGATTCTTTTTGAGCATGTGTTGCTATACAATCTCAAGGAGAGAATTCCAGATGAAGAATATGTGTGTTCTCTTGAGGAAGCTGAGATGGTTAGGCCTGGGGAGCATGTCACTATATTGACATACTCTCGGATGAGGTATCATGTGATGCAGGCTGCCAAAACTTTGGTGAATAAGGGTTATGATCCAGAAGTGATTGATATTAGGTCGTTGAAACCATTTGATCTTCACACAATAGGAAATTCAGTGAAGAAAACACACCGCGTGCTGATTGTCGAGGAGTGCATGCGGACGGGTGGAATTGGTGCTAGCTTGACTGCAGCAATCACTGAGAACTTCCATGATTATCTAGATGCCCCTATTATATGCCTGTCTTCACAGGATGTTCCCACTCCATATGCCGCAACATTGGAGGAAGTGACTGTTGTTCAACCTGCCCAGATTGTGACGGCAGTTGAGCAGCTCTGCCAGTAATTAGTGCAGCAGCATTAAGTTACGCCTCTTTCTAAGCAGCTTTTTCTAGCAATCTTAAGTTAATTTCAGATTTTGTTAGCAGTTTTGTGTTGTTCGAACTTGCAAATGTTCAAAGTGGTCCAGGGTACTTTGTTTTTATTAATTATAATGTCATGTAAGAAGATCGCGTTTATCTTGTAGAACGTTTTGAATTATGGATTGTTAATTGAAATTTACCCATGTAATACATAGGTCAAATTGAGAAATTGAGTGTGAGATGGTTATCAAAGACTTGTTGATTTTATCTTTTTAACTGCACTGATTGGAATATTCCGGTGAAACTCCAGGGAGGGTTGAATTGCACCCTCTCTAATTATACAGCAGCCCAAGCAAATAACTCTAGAAGGCGCCTTCTACACTAAACAAGCGAACGGTGTAGTTGCTGTTGCACATTCCAAAACTTTAGATCTAACGTAACATTATGTTATGAACCAAACATGATTTTTCATTTCTCATCTCCTGGGAAAAAGAAGACATGGCAATTCATTTCCTAGGAGTTCCTTTTTCACGAACCAAACGCCTCCTTACCAGACATGGTTATTAGCAGGGTGAAATACCTTGCTTCCTCTTGATTTCTCATTAAATTCTTTCTGTGAACTAAACGGGCCTTGAGGTCTTCTGTAGAACATTTTATCATTTATATAGAGTGAAATGCACCTAAGCTTTGAGGAAAGGAAACTGGCACTACTTAGTGAGCCTCCCTATTACCCCTTATTATAGTCGAGGCCCTATTTCTTAATCGTTACATCAAATTAATTAGCCGTTGGATCAAATTGATTAGCCTAATCCAACGGTTAAGAAGTAGGGTCTTATACTTATCTAAGGGCCATATATAAGGCCCTCACTATAGGATTTTTGCATTGTAGTCCCCTTGCTTAGTGAGTCTATGCCCGCCTTTGGGACTATAACTTGGGATTACTAGGCCCGACTGGGGTTCTCATTTCTTTTAGTGGGCTAAATGGGCCGACCAAAAGGCCTGCTGTGGCCTGGTGAGTCAATTGCACCCCATGTCTATACTCTCTGTCTCTGCAATTGTTGTAAAGTGTTTGCATGCAACCACGAAGATATCAGAATTATAACTTATATTAAAGTTATAAATCATTCTTTTGGTAAGTTGTAATTCTAACAAAAAGAAATGGAATTACATCGATAGATAGGTTTGAGTTAAACTTGTCAGTGATAATGTTTTTGCCCATGCATGATGCATGTATGTGAAGTTATTTCTTAGCATGCCAAATTGCCAAGTGGATTCTGCTTCTCATGTGAATATTCATGCCCAAAATCCAGGAAAGGGATCCTTCCACAAATTGTTTGTTATTTTATTGCTTTCTAAATCTGCAGCAAAATCTGCCCATGTGGAATGGTTGGAACAAAATCAGAGAGCTGCCTAGATTATTGCCATAATTATTATTATCACTCTTTTATAATTAATATATCCCATATTGCAATGCCTAACCTGTGGGGATTAGATTAATGATATTACTAGCTATTTGTTTGTTTGTGGTAGTTTACAGATACTTATAAAGATATGGTAGGTTTTCCTGTCTAATTAAAATCATCGATTAACGTTAATCTAATGTAATTAGTTGAACCAGACAGACAACTGACAAACCTCTCAACCCTAGCTACTATCAGGAGACAGACTTAAGGCAAAGAAATTAATGATGATTTTGATCCTCATAAAAGCATGTTTAAACATGTCCCCATGGAACACATGAACAGGGCCTAAGCCTATGCCTATGCCTAGCCACTAGTGCGATGTGATTCTTCTCTCTTATTAATTTCTTTGCCTGGCAGATCAAGGAAACAAATTAAAGAGCTTTAGGTTTCGAACCATATGCATGAACATATATATATACATCCACCATGCATTTTCTGGGTTTTGTCTCCTAGTTTTAAGGATGCCTGTTTTTTCAGACATGGCGCCGCCTAAACGTGCATTTAATTACGACCATGTGGACGGAGGAATCGGATTTGGAATGGGGTGAGTTGGCATTAGATTTTTGGATATGATATGTTCTTTGTGTGCCAAACTTTTGGCATTAATCTTGGACATGATATGTTGGATATGATATGTTCTTTGCCATATAGGCTTTGGCATTTTGCAGTCATTCATGTCTTAGTATACGTGGTTCTTCTTCTGCCTTAAGTCTGCAATGTTAAACAAGCGTAATTTTCCAGACATCATGTATGCTTTCCACCTTGTAAATGTCCTGCATTATTTCTTTGCAAGCTGCCCTTAATGATCAGCATATATATGCAAACCAGCAAGTTTTGACAATATTTGAAACTTGATGGTATTCGAAGTGAACAATTCTCGTTCATGAGATTTGAACTCGTAACTTCCTTCAACAAAGTAAAGACTATAGTAGATAAGCACTAATATATAAATATACGAGGTGGACTTTTGGATAGTCATGTTGTGAATGTTGGGTGCATGTGGCTCAGTGGATGAGGCACAATGTGGATATGGGGAACCAATGAAAACATGACACCTTGACCCTGTATGAAAATGACCCAAAATATCCATATGACATGCGCAATGGGGGCCATGCCATCGTTGTCCCTCTAGCTCCATCTCCAGCATTATTTTGTAAATAATATGTATAGATCATGACATAGTTAGCTTGGCCCAGATAGCAATCGGGATATAGATGGAGGCACTGACTGGCTGGAAAGCAATGTGATCCACTTTGTTTTGTGAGGTCTAATTCAAAGTGTCAACCTCCCTTAATTAATTTTTCTTTTGGGATTGGATATGGTATGGAATAAATCAGGGGCCCTAGTATGTGACAATTGAAATTTATGCTTGTGGGCGTGAGAGTAATTGGCACATCAAAATTGATCTTTTGGTAGCATTCACTTCCAGATAATTGCCGAAAATAACATTTATAGCAACTGACTAAGCTTCTCTTCTTCTTCTTCTTTTTTATGTGTTTGCTTTATGACTCTGTTTTCACTACTAGATCATAGTAGAGTCTATTTTTCAAGTGTTGTCGTCACAACTTCACGCAATGTTATAAATTTCACTCTTGTTATAACATGTTTATTTATTTATTAATTACTAGTACCTAATAAGGTCCTAAGTCCGATTCCCCCTTCCTTCAATATCTCTTGTATCAAAAATACTATATCCTAGGTCTAGAAATATATCAATCATATCATTCGCTCATATTAGAACGTATGTATACGATTAGTAACATTTATGAGAGTATGACACAATCACACTGAAAAATTGAGTCAAGGCTAATTGATTAGGCCATTATAATGATAGAATAAGCATGTTCACCTGCTTATGGTAAGTCTCTGGCAGCAGAATACCTACCTGAGCACAACGTGTAGAAAGGGTATGAGTCATAGCCTGTGAGCTCGTCCACAATGTTTAACTTGTATCCATTAATTCTTCATTCTTGTTAGGAACTTAGGATAGAGCCTGGTCTCAGATCATGGTGGTGACGATAAAAGTAATTACAACAAAATCTCATCTCACCTCACTCACCTCATCTGCTGCTTTAAAAGTCTCTCGTGCGCTTGAAGGGGCAAACCCGGATACTAGGAGACTTCAGAGAAGTTTATCTTTTTTTCTGTTTCCTTTGCAATGGCACCACGTATGCTTCGCTCTCCAAGTTACTAGGAGACTTCAGAGATTGTTTATCTTTTTTTATACTTTATTGTTATTATAATTGTTAATAATCTTGCTTTTCCTTCTTCTACGTATGTGTCTATACATATATACACACGCAATTTTGAATATATAAAGGGTTGGAAGTCCGCATTGCTAGGATCTGCATTCACTTTTTTCAACAAACCATACATATGTTTTCGTAGTTGTAACTTGTAATTGGTAATCACAGTGATGATGATGATGGTTGTGGTGAAAAGATAAAAACATTCACATTCATGTTTTTAATGGAACAAACTATAATAATAAAAGCATATACGTTCAATATGCTGTTTCACGTATCGGGAGACTTGGGGCCAAAGTTATCGATGTAGAGTATATATGACTGTTTAAAAACATTGGATTTCATCATCACTATGAAATCCAATGTTTTTAATCTGACCAAATTATGCACTTCATCAACTTCACCGTTTGATATTTATTTATTTTTTTGGGTTAAATTATTGACATGGCTAGTAGGATAGTCACTTTTATGATGATGTGTAAAAGAAATTTCTTTTATTGTTTCAATATGGTGTGCGTAATTTGATAACAATTTAACATAAAATCAAACAATGAAGTTGACGGAATGCGTAATTTGGTCAGGTTTTAAAAAGTTGGGTTTCATAATGATGAAATTGAAACCTCAGGACCAATTTTGATAATAACCCTAACCTGCAGGGAGTAATCCTTATAATCACTATTACTATTTATAAAAATTGTTATAAGTTGGACTATATGTATATGTATATACATGAGCATCCAAGATAAGATATGTGGTTGTGGATGTGGTAGAGATGGATGGATGATGATGGTGGTGACAGTGCTGCTCGTACGTGTGCACTTAATCATGCAATATTATATAATGCCACAGGCTTTTGTGATCTCATGCAAGTTCTATAAACTTATGGATGGATGGATGATGGTGGTGGTGACAGTGCTGCTCGTACGTTTCAATTGAAGCTTATTAGAATAACACTCACTGTCTCTTATCTTAGTATAATTAACTATATACATAGATATATATAGCTAGCTAGTGATCACTGCACAAGCAATACACACTTTGGTAATACTTTTTTGTTATTTAAATCGGTTTTTCTTGTCAATGGCGCCCATGACTTAAGGATATATGGACATGGAGCGGTTCATGGGATTAAGGTTTCTTTTTCTGTATGCTTATTATTTTGCCTTATCCTTTGAAACACATCACAAAAGTTGGGTAATGGAATTGAGTGATGAAGTAACAGTGGCCACTCCCCCACTTCTCTCGATCAGGTCCCCTCCTCTACTGTCAATAAATCATATTGCTACAATGCGGGTGATTTTATAACAAATTCACAATTTCAAATTTCAAATTGAACGTGTGTTCCCGTCACACACAAAAACTACTTACTCACTAGTTATCATATAATAAGTTTCAGTTGGAGTTATGGGTTCTAAACATTTCCCAAAGTAATGGTAGTAATTAATTAATAAAAAAGGTGGAGCTATAGGTATAATTGAACATGACATAGGAAAGAGAATTAATGTGCTTTCTTGTTAACTACAATTAAACACGACCACAAGAAAGCTTGATCATTATATTATATCATATGTTAACAGCATAGATTAATGATAAAGGTCCTTTTTAAAACATATTTAACTATGAAATAAAGTGTTTATATTATACAATATAATAGAAATATACATCACACAGTTCGTCATAGTCCACAACTCACGACTAATTTGTTCTTTGTTCCACTCCCACTTGGTTGAGTTGAGCTATCTGTCTACTTACGTTCGTGGGAAAGCAGGGACGTGTATGCTGCTGCTACACACACATACTTGAGAGAGAGAGAGAGAGAGAGAGAGAGAGAGAGAGAGAGAGAGAGAGAGAGATTCCAATTATATACTCAGATTTCGGCCTCATGTGAGGGAAAAGCAACACCTGCCTACGAATGGCGGCCATTGTCGGTATCATACAAGACCACTAGCGTACCGTCGTCTTCTTTCTCTTTTTATATTTAGAGGTTTTTCGATTTTCTTCTTCTTTTTATTTGTTTTTGCAAGTTTGACCCATATGCCTTATTTATTTTTGTGACTCTTTTCTTGGATGATTCTTCACTGGTTTTCGGCTTCTAGTCTTTGAATCACGTGGGTTTCACATGTTCTGCATGTGTGTAGAGGCCAGAAAACGTTCGTTCGAATTTGGTCACTTTCTCGAATTTGAATTCAATTGTCTTTTCTTTCATCAGGATTTAATTTGTATCTTTCTCTATACCGAATATACTAGTAGACTTAATAAATAATTAGTTTTCTAATTGTAAATCGAGGGTCATTAATCAAGAGCAGAGCTATCTTTGTGCTTCCAAGAGAAAAACCTTGATAAGATTTTGTTACTAAATCAAAATAGGTCTCAAGCTCGAATTCTCATCACATTACTCGTATTACATGGCGGAACTAAATAGAGGACTACAATGGGCTGTAGCCTAAGTAGCTCTTTGAAGAAAAAAAAACTATATATAGATAAAAATAAAACTATACAGGTACAACCCATCGATATATATATACAAATATACTTATATAGTCCATCAACTTGCCATTTCTAAATATCCAATGTCTTTTTAATTAGATTGGGTTCTCTTTGTTAATCTCTTATATGTGTATGCTTTTTCTAGGAAAAATCTAAAATGGTTTACCTTAAGAATAATGATTATTTTACTAAGGATGTACTTGTAGGATTATATTACGAACCTTAACATGTAAGATACACGATAATGATTTCTTCAATGAAATATTCTTTTTGCATGCATTTTGTGTTCGTCTAGAAAAAATATAGAAATTGTAAGTAAAAATAATAATAATTACATTTTACGCTTAAAAATTTAGTTAACCCACTTATAAAAAATTCATAGTTCCGCCTTGTCGTATTAATAATAAAACCTTGTCGCACTCTATTCATTTTCTGAACAATTTGATTCCATTTGTCATCTTATGTAGAGGCTTGAACTTTTGAGTCACATTTCAAGAAATTTTAAATTAGTTGTTTTTTTCCAAGGCTCTATTCCATTATATTAATAATATTGCAGGTAATAGTGGGGACCAGAGATCTAATAACCATTTCAAAGTATTCTTGAAGAGTAAACAATAATATAAAAAATAAATAGATGACAAAAAGGGACGTAATTCCCAGTAATTTATTACAAATATATACTTTGTTGTTGTTGTTGTTGGCTTCCAAATCCAAATCCAAATCCAAATCCTTTTTATTGTTGGCTTGGAAATGGGAAATGGCACACACACTTCCAGTGCACCACTTAAAAATCTTACGACTGACGACACAGCAAGCAGCTAGCTAGGGTTTTGCAGAAGAAGATGGTGATCACCTTCATTGCCGACAAAGAAGACAAAATATTCTCAAGTTTCAAAAGCTATAGCTAGCTAGCTTCCATATGTACCATACGACTGCTCTGCTGGCCTGGCCAGGACTGGCGACTATTACCAACAGACAGACAACGAGCATGTGTCTAAAGTGAAGCCAGTCATCTTTTTAAAAGTCCACCCATGCATAACACGACAATAGCAAATTAATTTATTCGGACATTTACCATAAATAAGATACTTATGTTTACAACCTTTAATCAAATAATTTTCCCTTGATTAAGACGTTTGATTAATGGACTAATTAAAAACGCATATAGTGGAAATCGGATTAGCATTAAATTAAATTAATGGTGTGTTTACTAATCAAAAGTTGGAATTAGAATCAAGAGCTGAATTCCAATTGTGGATGATTCCTGCGTTTACTTCACATTAAGGAATTAAAAATTCATCTTTTTTACTCATTATATCCTCACACAAGTTTAATAATTTCAAATTTGTCATACTTTAACTCAACAACAAGGACATTTTAGTAATTTGAACTACTCTAACCCAAATTCTATATGGTTTAGTAAATAACTTCAATAAGAATCCGAAATCTAATTCTCATCAATCTAACTCCTCCTCAATTCAATTCCTCCTAGTCCGACTATGGATTAATAAACATATCTTAAGTCTAATTAAGCAGATGGCCACAGCCTAGAGGGAACACAACAATTTTCTTTAACTAAATTAGAAAAATGGGGCAAGAAGAGTCATAATTAATGCCACAGTCCCACATCGAATTACAAAACAAAACATCTTTGACATTATAGGGGACTAGGGATGTTTAGAAAAACATAACATTTGAATAATGGCTAGCCACCCTCTGCCGCTCGTGTCCCCAATGTCTGTCTTTCATGAGTGTGATCGTGATAGAAGGGAGAGAGACATTGTGCATATAATATAAAATGGCTCATGTTTTTTGTGTGGGGATTATTAGTTTGTACAACGGTCGGTCGATTTTTCTTCATTAGGTGACAAAGTCTCCTCTGCAGCATCCATCATCCGTATTATTAATTTATTCACATGTACGGTAAATTTTCGAATAAATTGTTTGTTAGTCTGAATCGCATATTCATATAAAAATTAACTTTATCCAATTATTCAAATGTATTTATAATGCACCTCACCATTCACTCACTTATAGTATTTGGAAGTGCATGGATGCGTCATAACAGCACTTAGCTAGTAACACCATTTTCAGTTTCCTCGTAATAAGGTACTATTACTTGTGCGGACGTTATTATTGTCCGGACGTGATATATTTTATACTCCTCCTCTTTATTTTCTTGGCTGTTTATAATAGCATCCGTATGATAATAACGTGCGAACATCCGAAAAAGAGAATAACTATATATATATATAGAAGTAAAAGATGACCTTTCTTAGTCCATTTCCAGTAGTGATATATTTGGAAGCAAAGACAGGAACTTTTAGACAAAACCTCTCTATGATAAAGTTAAGTGGGACTTTTTGTTCCCCCACCCCCACTTTAATGTAACTTTCATTGCCCATCAACATCTTTTGCAAAGTTATGGCTCCCATTGATTCTCCGGCAAAATATGAATAAAATGCCTTTTGAAAAACAAAATGCATAATTTTTGTATTTAAATAAAGGAATTAATAGAGCTGCATGTGGGGTTTCACTATCACCACTTTGCACAGGAAAGCAAACATATGTGCAAAATACAGAAAGTATTCAATACGTATCCATGGAGGACCATGTTATCAACATCATGTGGTCATCATTCTTAGAATACAACAACAGTACAATTAAAAGGAAACAACAATACAAAATTGTTTTAACTTGGTAATAATGTGACATAAGACGTGGTTTATTGTATGTATCCATCACTAATTATTATCTATCGTGTACACATGCGTTGTCAACGACAATTCACGTTGTATGTTATCTTATCAGGTAAGATATTTTCTGTAATGTATCATTAGTTGTCTTGCAAACCTGATAATCATTGATCCATGTTAGTCATAGGAATCATGTTCGATTTGGTTTTTAGCCAATAATTAGATTATGTTGTGTGGACTGGATTGCAAGAGTTCTTCCATGAAAGCTAATTATGTTCCAATGTGATTAAGAGAAGCCATGCAGAAACTAGCAATTCAATAATTTCCTTTTTACCTCATCTCTCCTCTGCTCTTGCCCAAAGGTTAGGCGTTGATGTTGGCTTTGACCGTGGTTAATTGGTCGGGGAAAAAAGACAAAAAGGCTTCGTAACCGACCGTTGGGTAGGTGGGTATTTCGGGCTTTGCACTGGCAATTAATTCAAAAGTTCCCGGGCTGCCCAGTTCAACTCGGGTAAGGCAAACCCTAAAGTAAAAGTCATTGGAATTGCAAATGAAACATGAATAGTCAACAATTGGTCAACCTAATTAGTGTCGGTTGGATACAATTTGCAAAAGTAAGAATTGCAGGGGAGGAATATACATCCTCATGTACAAAACGCCAACCATGTTACGTAAAACTGTAAATTTCTTACTCATTTACAACAGAGCAAAAGCTGAGAGAGGAGAGAGAGAGAGAGATCTTCTCCATTAATATAATATTAAAGAAGAAGAAGAAGAAGAAGAAACATAAACTTCGACCAAAAAAAGAAACATAAACCAGCTGAGCTCGCAAAACCTACCTACAGTCCAAAAGCTACAAGCTGGTTCATGGCGATCAAAAAAAGTTACAGTTACCAATACAAAGAAGACTGTAAAAAAAACGTTACAAGCTAAGCAACAGCCTAACAAAAACAAAAAAGTTGTTAGGGTTTTAAATATTCCAGGAGAAATCCCGGGGACCCTGTCTGTCTCTCTACCATCCCTCTGGTAATTTTCACCCATCCTATTTTCACCGACGCCGCGACTGCCACCACCAACAGCAGCAAAACCACCGAGCACTATATATATATATTTAAACAGTCGCCTAGGCTATGCCTGATTTGCCAAGTCCTTTGATTCTATAAACGTCCCATGAAATCCGTACGGGACCCTTGATGGTAATTTCACCGTCGCTTCCAGTTTCAAATTTACCGCATTCACAATCTGGAGCTCCGACTTCCACGTTTTTTCATCGTGCACAAAAGTCATTATGTACCCGTCATCTTCCGATGAACGCGATTCCGCATTCGGGACAAAAAACGGCTCGCCGCCGTACTTTTTATCTCCGAAAATAAATTTTTTTACCTCCCCAGTAGAAAGATCCACCTTCGCGAAGCCCGACACTTTTGGCCACGGCTCCGCAATTGCGAGGTACGCGAACCGGGTTTTCCTTCCGAGCCGGTTCCGGTTCACCATTCCCGCCTCCAAATTTACATGCACCGATTCCGACAGAATCGCCCGCCGAGTCGACTCGCCGGTTTTCAAATTGAGCCGGATTTCGGACAGCACGCTCTTGAGGCTCTCATCACATTCGTTGAAGATGGAGTCCGGGGGCGTCATGCAGGACCCGATCACGACAACCTCGTCTGACTCAGGCTCCTCCCACGCGTTCCACAGGTGGAAGCAGAACGTGTCGGGGGAGTCCACCCACACCAGGTCGTCAGCGTTTTTGGCATTCTTCTTGAGAATTCCGAATCTCGACATCTTGTCCTTGTCATAGATCACGGGGGAGCCTCCCGTGATCATCTCCTGCAGCTTGAACACCACCTGCTGGTCCGGGATTACCACGTAGTTTTCTGTGATCGCAAAGTCGTGCAGCATGGTGGGCCCCGCTAGGGGGATTTCGACGTCTGGGGATTTTGCGCCGTCTGGAGAGACGTGGAAGTACTTGAGATACGGCTTCTGAACGACATCGTAGCTGAGGGCGAAGAGGGAGCCGGATTCCGGGTCTACCTTCGGGTGTGCGATCATTGTGGACCCCAGCTGGCTGTTGAAATCGTAACGACTGACCGTTTCGAGGTCGCCGGATTTCGTGACTCGCACCTGGTACGGCAAGTCGTCCTCCGACATGGCCAGCAGCCGGCCGTTGTGATAGACCAGACCGGCGTTCGCGACGCCAGTGCCGTGGTTTTTGTCGACGAGGCCTAAAACCCCACGTGCGTAAAATAAGAGGAGGCGGGCGATGCCGGAGTGGCCGTGGAGCTCGCCGATGGCCTTGGGGAAAACGGGTCGCCCAAACTCGCGTTCTTGGACGAGTCTCTGGGTTTCGGTGAACCGGCAGGCGTAACTGGCCGACCCGGAGTCTATGGTGACGGCGTGCACCATGCCGTCACCGTCGAACAAGTGGTGGCCGGCGACAGGCTCAAATAAAGGGTTGGCGCCGTTACGGACGTAGACGCCGTTAATGCATTCTGGGATGGTGCCGGTTATGGGTAGGGAGTGGCGGACGGGTTGCTCCGGCACCGGAGCGTAGTTTCCTGCGATTTGGACTCGTGGGTCAGAGGTTTTGGGAAGTGGGTTTTGGCGCTCGCGGGAGACCAAGGCGCCTTCGACCATGTCTATGGCCATGGCTGCCGCTTTCTGTAGTAAATTCCACTGTGGAGGTTGGTGATGATGGTGGGTGCTGTTGTTGGGTTTTGGAGAAGTGGCTTCCTTGGTAATAATTGGTTGATTATACGGTTGGTTTGGGAAGTTAAGAACTGAGGGAGATTGTAAAGCACAGTGAATGCTGGTGGTTCTGCGAGTTGCTGCTTTAGGGTGTGTTTTTCTCAAGGAGATGGACCTTTTTGGGAAGCCCATAGGATCCACTAGAGAAGAAGAGGAGGAAGAGAGGAGAGTGTGAGGCATTTGGGCTGTAGAGGTAGCCCAACTATTAGAGTTGGGTGCTTTTGGAAGAGCAGACATAGCTGTGTTGTGTATGTATGTATGCACGCAACGTGTTGTGTTTTGCTTCAGATAAAGATTTGCTCGCTCTGATTTGAATTTTGAAGAAGAAAAGAGAAGAGAGAGAGAGAGAAAGAGAGAGAGGCAGTGAGGTTTGGGGGAGAAAGGAAGAGGAAATGTGGAGTATAAATAGAGTTGTGGGGAGGGGTGAAAAGAAGAAGTGTTCGCTTGTGAGGTAGGGTCCAGTCCACCTCAGACATCTTGAGAGAAGACCACGTATGGTATTGGATTGGTGGAAAGGGCAATTGGGGATTGACATTCGAGAGAGGGTCCAATCCCAATTATTATTATTATTTTCCAAACAAAAAGAAAAATATTTTAAAAAAAATATTGTAATATAATAAATCATAACCATACGTTTAAATTGCAATAGAAGGGTAATTAAAAAAAAAGGGTTATAATTGGATGGGGTCCCACAATTAGGGACCAATAAAAAAATAAGAGCAAACATTATACATACATACCCACAAAAATAGAAAAAAATAGTGTGAAAAACACATAAATGGAGATAGCGAGCAGTCCAAGTGATGCCCTTTTTTTTATGCAACTCCGCGTCCCTTCCTCTTGAGGACGCATATGGTTAGTTGGGTTACCCTACCCCACGTGGCCGTTTTCTGCTCTCTTTCCACCACTAAAATCTTGGTCAAATCACTTGCCCCCGCACCTCTCCCCCACATCACACGCACAGATGTACATGTATATACGTTTCTTCTTCTTACATACCGACGTTTTAACGTTATCATCGTGTAGACGTCATCTATATATATAAAGCAAAAGGCAGAGAATGGTGAAACATTCAAAATACCAGAAAATGCCCTTGATTATTACAAATATTAAGAATTAAAATTATTAATTAAATGAGGATAATATGGTAAATTCACACTTTTTCATATTTAAAAAAATAAAAATAAAAATAAAAATCAGATAATGGATCCTATTTTTATGGAACACAACTATCCATTATCTTTTTTAATTATAAAATAAATTTAAATTTTTTTAAAAAAAACCTCTCGCAGGCGCGGAAGCGCATGCAGAGAGGCTAGTTGTAACATAAAGAAAAGTAGGTAGGGCAAGTAAAATATACATGGTGTCCACATGATAATAACACCTAGACAGTCCGCATAAAAGAAAATCTATACATATATATTATACTAACCCAAAAATAAAGTTAGCAATGCCACATTTTAGATTACATTAGTTAAAAAATATGACGTGATTGTTGATTGATTTTTAAGAAAGAATGCATGATGATAAGCGCTTTTGCTATAAGTACTTTTATTAATAAAATAACATAAACTTCATTAAAAAAATGTTAGTACTTCTCTATAAACATTTAAAAGTGTTTCTTAAAAAAGCACCATCCCCCCTAAAAAGTGATTTATTACTACTTCGAAAAATATTGCCAAACAAACCCCCAAAACATTTTTCACTACCCATTTGTTGATGAACATATTATGAATATGAGGGCTGTCATGGTCTATTTCATGCTCTCTATCAACATCCATGGCCCCCCCTATATATGTGACTAGTGCGTTCCGCAACCCATTTTCTTATTATTTATATCGTGCCCAACCGAATTGCCAACTTGGGTTGGTTCAGTTGGTAAAGTGCGAGCTGTGCATTTAGTCCCAAACGAGTTCGATACCCATTACCAGCAATCTCATGTTAGTAGATCATGTGTACACATCTACTAATTAATATGATTAACACCTTTTTTTTTAATTTATTAAAATATACTTCATTAATTTAATTGATGTGGCGTATGATATAGGTACATGTCACATGAGTGGTATAGAAATGTGGGCTGATGCAAGATAATGGCATTAATTGATGAAATGAAGGTGGGTAATTTGGTGGGTGATTTTGTATTTTAGGAAATATATACATTCTGGTTGCTGTCCAATATCTAAGCCACCAGAGGCACTGTCGAGGGCCACCGGACAAAGAAGGATGACAAAGATGGCTGATGGTACTTCACTTCACCCCTCCACTCTTCATTGGATTAATGTAAGCTACTTTAATCAGATTTGTTTTTTTCTTTTATTTTCTGCTCTTGGAGAAGACATATATATCAAACTTCAAACCTAACCTGGCTTGAGTGGGGACTGTCTTCTTTAATATTAATAATAGTCTTAACATAATTTCTTTTCTTTTTGACATAATTATAATTAATCATTGAAGCAATGTACATATAATTTCTAATGAAGCTTGAACTCTATTAGCTATTAAGGTATCCTAGGGGGCAATCATATAAATATGACCAAGACCAATAACTAAGTATATATATATATATATATATATAGTTAATTACTTGCTCGAGGGATCTAGACTAGTGGAAAATGATCTTCATTTGCAGTTCAGAGGTCTAAGATTCGAATCTCCCATGACACCTTGATATTGTGTGTGAGAAACCTCATTCTCGTAATTTAGACTATCACTTGTAATAAAAAAAATATAAATACAGTTAACTTTTTCTGAAATGGAAGTAAAATTAAGTTCGAATTTTTGGTGCAAAGATGCGCGGTTTAAAATTAGTACATCGATCCGTCCAAGAGAACATAAATCAAAGTGACTGGGACACATCTGAAGGACAAGATCAGATGGGGTCAGCGAAGCGACAAACACCATTGGTGAAATCAATGATGAAAATGGTGAGCAATTGCATGGCAATCCTCGTAAAGTCCAAAATACAAGTTGCAAAAAAGTTAAAAGTACAAGATCATTATTAATTTAATTATATATATTTTGTATTAAAACAAATAAAATCTTCCAAATTCATAGCGATTGCTAAATGTGCCAGTATATGCATTTGTTTATATATAAACGAATGGCTATTACTCGTTAAAACAAGTCGAAGCCAATGAAGGGAAATGTAGCGGTCTACTTGTGAAAAGCCATGACATTTGTTTGGCCATATATATAGGCGGCCTTGTCCCCAGCTAGCTCATATGGATCTGATTGGCTTTGACAATGACGAACCACCCAATTACTTGCTTCTCAAATCGGGGACAAATGGTACCACAGCACAGCTTGGAGAAGCAATTAATGGTTTCCATGTGATCGCTTGAAGTTGTAGCTTTGCAAACAGAAGATGGAAATGGAGTCATTAGGGTTTCACAAAATGAGTTAGTTCATTGAAAATAATGGTGTTTCGTAACAATCCGAATTTATATTTTAGACGTCGTAAGCTAGTGATGCTTTCGGCTACTGGACTCTGAGCGAAAAATCAATCTGATTTATTTCGTACCCTATGTATATTGGTTTTTAACTTGGGCAAACAACAACAAAATGGTTTTCACTCGTTCAAACAATGGAAAGCTAATGAAGGAAAATGTTGCAATCCACTTGTGAAACGACATGACATTTTAACCTCTTTGATTGGCCTTGATAATGACGAACCAGACCAATTGCTTCACAATACAAGGACAAAGGTCGTACTTCTACTACAGCACATGGTGATCACAGCTACCGACTTTGGAGGCAATGAATGGTTAAATTTAAACAAAGTGGACACTAACCCTGATTTTGGAAAGAGGAAGAGAAATTAATCCAACTCTTTGCTTTCGGTTTTATGCAGTAGTAGTGTGGATCAAATTATTTTTTAGTGATTGATTTGAGAAGCACCACCTTGGATAAGGCTTTACGCGTATGTTTAAAGATTAATTAGTTGAGTGGATTACCCATAATCACTAAAAGCTTAGGATAATTAAGTTTGCGATCCATAAAGCCGGACAAATCACATGTTATAGCACTCAAAAGTTTAATTAATTAAGCTTATTATAATTATAACGTGGGTCAATAATGAGTTAATGGTTGGGTTAAAGCTCAGAAACATGATTATTTCAAATCAAGAAGTTGGTTATTGTGGTAGTTAGCAGTTGGCACATGGAATGCACAATGATCACCAAGAATATCTTGCAAAGAACCAAGAATATGCAGCATTAATTCAGATTTAAGAAAGTGGTCTCAAATGATGACAAGTTAACAATATTATATAAGATGTGCAATGCAAATATGATTCCAAAGCAAGTAAGAAGGAAAGTTGAGAAATAAATAATTATATGCTTAGCTTTGCAAACATCGGCTTGCCCAAGATATAATTATATAGCTATCAAGAATTCGGTTGTTGTTGCTAGAAATATATGTGGTAGTTTACAATCTTTTTCGGGTAGCTTGAATTTAATTAAATGAAACTTGATGATAAGGAAATATACGATAATAATATATAACTAATGAGTTTGGTTTTTTTTTTTTTAATAAAAAAATATTAGGAAAAAAAAGCAATAAAAGTTTATTAGATCAAACAGACAAGGGAGCCATCACAATAGCAGTACGACGGATATGGACAAAACTTTTCCCAATCTGAATCAACCAACAAGCGAAAACGATACTCCAATAAAAAAAAGTGCATATAATTAAGTTTGGTTTAGATTGTATATATTAAGCATGCAAGAGTGTTTGGTTTCGTTACTCCCACGTGCACACATGGTTGCCCATGTGTACACCCACATTAGACATATGACCTCTAGCTAATTAGTTTAAAAATGTTCATAACTTAAGTGCGGTGTGACAGTCATACTAAGAATGTATTAAGTAATCAGTGACGTGGTAGATAACATGATTAACACTCTCCTACATTAATAAATGTGTCTAATCCTTTTGTTTCCTTTTCATTTGTAACCAACAATTAAGGAAGACTAAAATCTAATTGGCTATGGTGTTGAATGAAATGCGATGTTAATTATTGTATATATAAAGTGGGATAATGAAGATTGACTACTTTAAAAAGTTAATGTCGGCCTAACTACAAAGATTAACATTTATTAGTAAGTTTTATTAATATATTGGTAAGCAAGAAAAGTCCCTTGCCTTTTGACACAACCCCCTTTAGTTTCCCTAACTTCTTTTTCTAAATAGTTTGGCAGGTAGAGATTATGCAAATCAAAGTTTAGGTATGTGTGGAGAATACTTACCCTCTGCCTGCCTGCCAAACTCTCTTTTTCAAACCTTTTTTTTTATATATAAATTTCTTACACACAAAGCTCACTGAAGCACAGTGTATGCATATTGGGATGCAAATCATGTGGTCCTCTTGCTCTTTGTTTCAATATTGATAGAATATAACTGGTGATTGGCGATTGCAAGAAGATGGTCCACACATGGATGGTCCTCTATAAATAATTAACAGATTCCCCAACCGATCTGACTGACCGGAAATAAACTACCAACTGCCAAGACCTACCTAACTACACCACTCTCCATTAATTTATTAAGTAATTAACTAATATATAATTATTGCCATACCAGTAATCTTCCCTTTTACTCTCTCTGTCTCCCTCCTTTTGACCAAGGTGAGAGAGAGAGAGAGAGAGAGAGAGAGAGAGAGAGAGAGAGAGAGAGAGAGAGAGAGAGAGAGAGAGAGAGAGAGAGAGAGAGAGAGTATATTGAAGTTGGTAGCACATCACATGGGATGTATAATACATGGAATATGGAGGGAGAAGTGGTTAGACATTTGATGATCTGAATTAAGAAGAGCATCTTTAATTTGATGTGGGATAATTGAGTCTTTATCAAGAAAACTCTCATGTTGTTTTGCAAATTGTCAAATCTAATTAGTCTAATTAACTTTTCAAATTAATTATTATAGGAGGACTACTGATTGCAACACAAAATATTCCAACGATATATTTGCCAGATTCTCTGTCTGTAGGTGTGTTCAAGCAAATCACGTATTCTATATATATATTTCTAGAGTTTCGTACGTTATTCTTTAACCATATATATGTTACTTTTCCACCACCCTCTCTTCGTAAAAGTGCTTAGCCTTCTCGATCAGTTTGCTAAATTTCCACTCCAACCACTTTTCTTTTTCTTTCTTGCTTGTCTTGTGCATAACTAGTCTACTCAATTAGGTTTTTATTCGTCCTGGTGCATGAACCAGACCAGTGGTATCTGACTATCTGGGATTCTGGGAACCAAAAATCTTACACTGGGAGCTATTTTATTGCTCTCTTCAATTCAAAAGCATCCACCAATATTCAATGTATATATAGGCCAGTAGTCGTAATATATATCGATATTGATAATGCTTTATTTCGTATGACTTATATTACGAAACAAATGTTTATATTGTCAGACTGAACAATATGCATCCCGTGACAATACTAATGCATGCTTTGGGTCAAAATCCCATCTCATTTCCTAGAGTGAATCAGTCGGTGAAAATGGTGCAATTATTTAATATCCTGCATGGGGGGTTTATGCAATGAATTGACCAAAAGTTTCAGTAGAAAAGTGGTGATCATATAAGTTGTGTTATTGCCTCCCAAGTTGAATGGAAGTGTTGTTGGATGGTTTTCCATTTGCAATTGGACCCGAGGATTGTGGAGCAACCAAGTTGCGCATACGTTAAACAAATCCCACATCAACATCTTATGTGGCTTCGACCAAACAAAAAACATCTTATGTGGTGTGGCTACAGGCTACAGGCTACAGCTATATTATATTATAACTGGCAAAAACAGTGGCAAAGCCACACGCAACAAGGCCTAGGGGGCAGGCCAGCCACATATATAACCCTAAATTAAACTCTCATGTCACTTTTCTTGCTGTCACCACCCAGAATGAGATAGTCCTCTCTCCACTTGCACACCCTTTCCTCTAAACTCATCAATAATCCATGTCATATTTCCATTTTATACCTTCCGTGTCCATGTCGATTTTCCATTTTCTACAACAAGTTTTGGGAAAAATAATTCATTAATTACTTTGTCAACTCAAATGAAGTAATTATAAGCTTATAGCTACGTTAATTCAGCAGAACATTTCATTAGATGAGGGCTGACAATGGGTTGTGTCGTGTTAGGATCATATATGTGTCAAGAATGCTAAACTCAGATTCGACTTGTTTAATAAACGTGTCATGTCGGGTTGACCTACTAATTTCTCGTTCGGGTTATGAGTCGTGTATCGAGTTGACACGCTAAGTGGTAGGAACTAAAAGACATTAAAAAAAAAAAGAAAATTGAGGAATGAACAAAGAAACGTGCTAGCGGGTTGACTCTTCATGACCCGTTTTCTTAAATGAATTATATAGGTATTTTAGCGGGTTAGTGAGTTGATTTGAAACCCACCCGTTTATTAAACGGGTCATGATAAATTGACCTAAAAATTTAGTCGTGCGGGTTTTGAATCGTGTTGGAAATTGCCATGATTGCATTATATGAAAATTAAGGTCGTGGATACTTTATGAGGAAGAAAACAATGGACAAATTAATTGTGTCGACATTGGTTTCCATTGCATTGTCTTTTTCATCTTTTCACGTTGAAAACTGCGGTTAATATTGTGTGACATTTTAATTGCCATATGAAAGTCATGGCCTTGTGAGAGGCCATGCTCAAAATGCCAAAGGGATGTTTTTGCTTCTTTTTAATAAAGTAAAAGTGGAGTCGGTGTAGATTGTCCTACATGTATATCAGAAGAACATGTCCAGCTGAATTCATGTCTAGAGCTAGAGGTCATGCATGCATATGTATAACTTGTTGCATGGACTCTAGGTTTTGCATTTGCAAATAATAAGGTTAATGGGGGTGATACACTTAATTAGCATGCAAATTATTTGGAGCATAAAATTCCAAGTCCTGAAATCTTCACTTGCCAACAATGAAGGAGGAGGTATCTGCAAGAAAACACTTTGTCGCTCGAGTTAACAAGAATTCAAGAAGATTGTAGTAGAGTTTAGAATAATTTGTTTGTTGTTGAGTTAATTGGTCTTATGTAGACATTGAAATCTTGAGCTCAAAGTCTCATATTCATTGTTTCTCTCCCACGATCAACTATCATTCCATTATGTTTGTCTTTAGTCACGACGAGGCACAAGACATGTTTGCCGTGGTAGGCCTTGGCCATCAAGCCCCACTATAATCTCATGATTTTATTCACTTGCGATCATGAATAGAAAATGGAAAAACTATGTTGCTTGATTGTAATGTAGCTCCACTTTCCCAAATTTAGCCGTGCTAATGGCAACATTTCTTGAGGAGTAATTTTAGATCGCTCAAAATTAAACTTATATTTTAGGTCATTCATTTCATATATATATATATATAGTTGTATATAATGATCATTCAATGGGTTGATCAAGATGAGGAGGCACTAGTAATACCGAGTAGGAGAGCAGGAAAGGGCACATCATAGAAAGTGAGATTGACATCCATTTAGTAAGGGAAGTGACCATTTACCAGACATGTCACAATGTATCTGGCTAGAATCAGTTTATACAAACCCCAACTAATCTCTTTATACATCACATTACCTTTCAAACAAGTATATATATGTTCACTCAAGCATCGCAGAATATAATTGGTCACATTGAGTAGAAAGTTGAACTAAGTTTAGATTTTAACACAACTTATCATCTTTATCATGAAATTATATTGCCCCTACCGTACACTAACATTGCCTGCGAATTTCGGGCTCAAATTGATGCATCGATCGGTAAAAATCAAGTTTGAAAGGACGTTTTTTTGTATTAATTGTAAACATGATTTGAATGCAAAAGAAATATCCATATATGGTGTGGTGACAAATCACTTCTAAAGCCATGTCCAAGTTTTCAACCAGATTGTGATGCCTGGAAAACAAAATACAAACTCAAATGCGCCAGTGTTTGTGTGAAGAACAAACTTAGCTCTATCATGTGATCACCTTTATTAGGGCACTTGGCTGCTTTGATGGGCTCAACTCAAGTACCAACCAATGGCCAAACTTTGGCCCTAGTTTGGTCTTGGAGTAACTGAAACAAACAAACTATTGCTTTGATCGAACACCACATGACAAGAAGCACAAGCCACCAAGAAGCAACTTGTGCCCATGGGCCTACCCTAATTGGACAAACTTCAAGCACTTCGAACCACTGAAAAGACCCATTGGTCCTACACCCAAAACCCTTTTGCCCTTATGAATCCAATTCGAATGCATGATTGGCTTCATCTCTATGCAGGTTCATGTTAATCTCACTCTCACCAACAATATATGCTAATTGCAAATATGGTCTTAGTCAAGTTAGTTAAAATGGATATGTTTCCCATTCTGCACCCGAGTTCGAATCCCCCTTCTAATAATTTAGATTAGTAGTTTAAAGTAAATTATAGCTTGTATATATAAAAAACAATATATGCTAATTATTACAGGGCATGTTGCACATTTTTGGGTTGGTTTGTATGGGTCATGTTTTTGGTGATTTGAGAGGCTTTTTAGATACCTCGTGAAGCAAATATACAAGAAGCAACTAAAATACACATAAAAGTTGGTCTAAAGGTATTGTTTTCCCAACTTATTTTGGGATCAAATTGAGGTCGATTGAAGCACTTGGGGTTAGTCCAAGTGATGAGGAAGAATAGGGTAATGAGTTAGGTCCGATCCCCTCCAATGTAACCAACAAAACTGAGTTCGTATATATTAGTGAGAATGAGGGTGTGTTGAGTAATTTTATAAGTTCCCCCATATGGGCCCATTTCTTATGTATCTCCAAAGGGGCCCTCAGCAGACATAAATTTAAAAAATCAAGAGAAATTAATTTTCTCTTATAAAAATATTGAAATATAGTTTTTTTGTTGGTTGGATATTGAAATATAGTTTAGAAGTGATTAACGGGTCACCCAGACCCACAAACCGAGATTATAAGGCCCAATCTCCATTTCCGAACCCACTTACAGAACCCAGCAAGCCTTGGCGCCTTTTTTATTTTTTAGGATTATTCGCAGCAATGGTCCCTCAATTATACCCCAAGTTACACTTTGGTCACTCAACTCAAATATTAGTTGCAGAGGTCACTCAATTAGGGGTTCTGTTGCACCGTTAGTCCTACCGTCAAGTCTCTCTAACGGTATGGATTAATGGTGCAACATAACACCTAATTGAGTGACCAAAATGTAACTCCGAGTATAGTTAAGGGATCATTGCTACAAATAATCTTAACTGAAAAGTCACATTTGCCCATCAATAATCTAAGAGGGGTCGTTTGGTACGGCGGACTGTCATGGACTGGACTAAATCCTGGGACTGTCGTGAATTAGCTCGGATTGGACTAAGCTGGATTAAGTACTGATCTACGTTTGGTGCTGCGTCGGACTAAGAAACTGGATTGTAAAAATAATGAAGACCTATGTTTGGTGTTGTGTCAGACTAAAAATAATTATTTTAATATTTAATTTTAATTCATGAGAAATTAATAAAATTTTAATATTTAATTTTAATTAAGGCTTTCTTTTACCTAAAAATAAATAAAAAGAAAACAAATAAGTGAGTATGTGGTGGTTTATTATCTTATCTCTCTGGTCAAACAAATAATTAAGCCACACACTCCAAACGACCTTTTTATTTTTTTATTTTTTTTATTTTTCTCCTTTTCTTTTTACCTTCCTTCCTCTCCTCTCCATTGACTTTTCTTCTTCCTTTCCTTCTTGGCCGTTTCTTTCTTTTTTTCCTTTCTGCCTCCTTTCTTCTTCCTTCCCAAGCCTCCCCCATTTCTTTTCTTTCTTTCTTTCCAGGCCGTTCCATCTCTTTTCTTTCTTTCTTTCTTTCCTCCTGTTCTTTCCTTTCTCTTTTTTTCTTCCTTCCTTCCTTTTCACTCTCTCTTCATGCTGCACCCCAATTTTTAAGAGAGCCATATCCACTTCTGGGTATGTGGTGGCTGCAAACACCCACCCTCCTCTCTGTCTGATTCCACTAATTAAAGGTTGTGGTGGTTCAATTGGGTGGTGATGGCTGTTGAACTGAGTATGTGGTGGCTGGTTATGGGTGGTGATAATGCTTTGATTGACTGATTGGGTGGTGATGATGGTTCAATTGGGTCTGTGGTGGCTGGTTATGGGTTTGATGGTGGTGGTCTGAGGGTAGTGGAATCATGGTGGTGGTGGTCAAGGTCGTGTGTTTGATGGTGGTTGTGGTATCCAGGCGGACTCGCATGCTCAAAATAGTACCATCGCTATTTTGAGAACCACATTTTGGGCTCGCTATATTACCCGAGCGAGTCCCATGTTTTTTCCCCTTTTGGACTATACAATCCCATTTAAGTTAATCCCCTACTTTACCAAACATAGGTTTCAAGGACTATTTAACACAATCCAATCCAGTGAGGCATAGTGAGGCATGCCAAACATGCCCAATGAGGCATGCCAAACATGCCCAGAGATGCTTGCCACATCATCATTTTAAACAGAAAAAGTAACAGAGTTGACGGTAGGACTAACGGTGCAACAAAACACCTAATTGAGTGGCCTCTGCAACTAATATTCGAGTTGAGTGACCAAAGTGTAACTTGGGGTATAGTTGAGGGACCATTGCTGCGAATAACCCTATTTTTTATTTTGCCAACAAGCCTCGGCGCCTTTACTCAATGCTCGTCGTTAAACCGCTTCCTGCATACCCAAATCCCTATTAACGACGCCGTCAGCTCCGCCGCGGGCTTCACTACGACCCTAATCAGCATAAGTTTGTGGCTTTCGGCGTCGGTAAAAATTCTTACTCTTCCTTGATTTCAAGCTTTCATCTTGTTGGATGAAATTATGCAAATTGATTTGTTTTAGGGTTTCTGCCCCCTTCTGCACCAAAACAGATAAGATTTGGACGTGATAATTGAAATCGCTCATTGCCTAAATTGGTTTTTGATGATGTTTAAAAAGCAAAATGTAGGAGAAAGGGGTCGAGTAGCAGGGTTTTAGGGTTCCATTGGATTGGGCCTAAATCACAAGCTACATTCTTTCAATAACATAAGCTTTGCTTGCAACAGCTAGCCCATGATGAAGAACATATTCCAGTTGTAGCTAATGACAATCCAAGAGCTGGGTAGACCTTTTTTGTCCATAGATCAATGGCCGTAGGTTTTCTAATCAGTTGTAATTTTTTGTACCTTCATGCATTTGGTGTTGTATATTTATCTGTGTGCAACATTCTTATTCCAATTGGCAACTTGTTCATCCACCAATCATAGGTTGTCTAAGAGTGTGTTTTTCTCTATGTTAGTGAATGACTGTACTTGTTCTGTATTTGAGAAAATCTGCTGTGTATGGGCTTAGCCTAGCTGGGTCACTGACCTGTCTGATCCTGGTTCAGATTGATTTAAAAGCCTTTTACTTGCATTAGAACTTCCTTTAATAATTTAGTTGCCTGTCAAACCATAGAATTGTTAAATGTCTTATGAATGCTGCTAGATACCGTTTTGAGTACTTACTAGAAAGTAGAAACCATTTAGAGTAGTTCTCAAAAATGTGTTTTGCAACTATTTTGTTAATTTATTTTTTCTAATTGTTTTTGTCCCTAACTCTTAAGGATTGTTTATTTTCAGGAAGATGACTAAGTTGACAATTTTGATTAATTATGATGGGAAGTGGGTTAATTCTTTATATAAGGGTGGTAAAATGAAGGCATTAGTTGCTGAAAAAGTTACTTATGAGGATGTTCAGGATAGACTGCATGATATTGTCAGGGTAGATGCAAATGAGTAATGGAGTTATAATAATGGCTGTATATTGTGGAAAACTCTTACCTATCCCGTGCAGGTAGTAGATAATGGTGATGTGACTGCTTTGATTTGTTAGAGTCTTGCACGAGACTGGAAAATTCCATTGGTGCATTACTGTTGAACGTAGGGTATTAGTTTCTGGAAGTGGGAGTATTGAACGTGTTCCAATCTGCCTTACAACTCAAACTACCAAAAATCTCATTCATGAGGTCCGCACACTGAACTGAAGAACAAAATTCCATTGCAATCAATGCAGATCCAGTGCCAGTGGACTTCACTTCAGAGACTCAAGCAAATTCGGATTGTGGTGATGGATTGAGCCCTGATGATTCGGAAAATGATAAGCCGCATGATAATATAGAAGTTTATGTGGAACGTAACAACCTGCGACATGATGATGTGCCTCATGACAACCTGCAATTTGATGAGGTGCCTCGTGCCAGCTTGCAATTTGATAATGTGCTTCATGACAGCTTGCAATTTGTTGTGCCTTGTGACAATATGCAGCTTGATGATGTGTTTCTCAATCCTCCTAATTCTCCACCTTGTGCTCCATATTCACTTAAACTCACAGAAAAAGGGTTAATGCGATACTGAATGTGGAGGGAGATACAGAAGAAGTTAGGCCTTGCTGCGTTGGAAAAAAAAAAATTGAGTTCAAAGTGAAGAGGTCCACAAAAGAACTATTTGTAGTTGAATGTGTGAATGACAACTCTATGCATGCAAGTCTCCAGACTCTGAGAATTTTATGATAACAAGATATCATAGTCGCCACTCTTGTTCAGTAGATGCTATTCATCACAGTCTTCAACAAGCGAGCTGGTGGCTTATTGGTCAGTATTAAAGTCGAAGTACGAGGGTGTTCCATGCCAATACAAACCAAAAGATATCGTCGAGGATTTGCAGAAAGATCTTGGGGTGAATATAAGTTATAGGAAAGCTTGGATGGCTAGCCAATGTGCATTAGAAGATATCAGGGGATCACCAAAAGAATTTTCCTGTACACGGCGGTCATGCGAAGGGTACAAGAAGGAAGGAATTAAATCTCTTGGAGAAGAGCAGTCTACGCGGAAGTGTGGGAAATGTGGTGCAACTGGTCATTACTGTAAAACCTACAAGAACCGTATTACTCTTCATATCATTTCCAAAAGTGAGTGTGCTACCTAGAACTGAAATATGATTTAGCCTAAAGTTACTTTAGTAATTTATTATCTAAAGAAAATGCATTGTAATCTTTTCTAATGTTGTAATCATCTCATGCACTTTACTGACATTAATGTTGGAAACCAGCTCGAAATATCTTCAAGCAATGTGCCTGAAACAACGAATGCAAACATGGTTTTGAAGTACGTTAATCAAAGCTCTTTTGAGCCAGCTTGAAAGTGTTTCAAGTATAGAACCCGAAACCATTGTAACATTTGAAATGGCTTTGAAAAGGCTACTTGAAACAATTTGAATCCAACCCAAAAATGGTTTCAAGGTCAGTATTTTGAAACGTGTGTCTTTGTTTTGTTTGATGTCATCAATGATATTGACGAGAACTACTCAAACCCCAATTAATCAGGCTTGTTATGGTTTTGAGTAGTCTTTTGACATCCTCAGTACATCATTTCGGCGATAAAATGCCTGTTTTATTGCAGCAAAGTGATAGGTAAAGGCTTACCCTCAAAAGAAACAGTACATCAATTGGGTATGATGCTTACCATGTGCCACGTGAAAAAAATGTTATTTTGGCTTCCTGCTTGAGCAGTGAAGAATGGCGGTGTATGAAGGTATGTCTTGTCTCTCTATTCTATTTTTGTGTTTTTATGTTTTTTTTTTGTTTCAAGAGTATTTTGGTCACTTAAAGTCAACCCGGCTTTCCAAAAAAAAAACAAAAATGAAAAATGAAAAGAAAGAAGGAAACTGTAGGTAGATATAATTAGAAAAGCCAGATCTAAAATCTCCTTAAATTAGGAGAAAATGAATATTCCATATTTGAGGATTTTTATAATTGCTTAGACTTACTTAGGATGTTAGCAGTTTGATTATCAGTTGTGTCAATTTTGTTCTTATAGGTTTAATTTGAGTGTTTAGTTATTAAACGTCTTTCATATTGGGCAACAAGTTTTACTTTAGAAAATTTCTATTGTCTGCTGGTTTGTTAACAATTACAAAGTTTGATGAATGGCAATTCTCTATAGTTTTACTTGTACTTATATAGT
This sequence comes from Prunus avium, assembly GCF_965620075.1. Taxonomy (NCBI): domain Eukaryota; kingdom Viridiplantae; phylum Streptophyta; class Magnoliopsida; order Rosales; family Rosaceae; genus Prunus; species Prunus avium. The sequence goes on from NC_142287.1 coordinate 32,982,634, forward strand.
TATAATACCCTTATCATACCATTGACGTTATGATAAGGAGATTTAAGCAAAAAAAGAAGTAAGCCAAGAGTTGATTATGCACTCTATGATGTTAAGACCAATTCAGCTCTAATGATGCTTTTACACTGCAGCATCCTGTTGTATGTGAGCTTCTAAATGACTTAAGATATATGTGCACACACAGTACTTATGTATATATCTACATACACCAAAATAGGCCGTACCTGGTGTTGTTTCTGGCAAAGAAAGGTCCTAGGAACAGAAATCTAGATATGGAGGTCCTAAGCTTATTATGTGTGAAGCAAGGTACACATGATACAAGACAGCTGAAGTGGACTCAAACATATTCCTTTGCAAAATGTTATTTAAACACAAATTTACTACAGCGGACTAAGACAAGGTGATTATGGGCTGTCAGATATAGCCAAGCAAATACTATCAAAATTGATGACTTAATCAACTTCTGCTCTTAAGGGGTACTTGACTGCTATTGATCTCTGCATTTCTGGTGTCACATTATTAAACCTTGTCAGAGGCATATGAGTGACCACTCCCCTGTGTTTCTATTCACTATACATCCACATTCAAAACTGGAATGAGTTACTATCTGATATCCTTGGGAATTGCAGGCTATTAAAGAAAGAACTATGCCTGCATTTTACAAGTATTGAATATGACACTGAGGCACCTGTTTTCATTCTACGTTTCTTTGCGACTTGCAATTTCCAATATTATCCTCTAACAGATGCAAAAGGTGTTAGTGACAGGTTGTTTCATGACCTTGTTATAGCAGGTGTACTATCTGTAGTTCTATGACATTTGTTTTGCAAGGTGTTCATGCATTGTTGATTTTTTAAAGCATTAATGGCTCTTCTTCATTCAGATTCTTGCTGATAGGATTGCTTTAAAGTTTCTCCTGCATGAGCTTTTCGTGGCAACTTTTTTTTTTCCCGTTTGTATTCTTTGTGTTCTTTTCTCAAATGCGTTTTTATGAGAATTGTCATTTACCATTTATTATTCTTAACCACTATGTCCTGTAGCTTCCCTGCAAACTGATACAATAGAGGTAAGGAGCAAGGCACTCTTCCTCATCGCTTCATTGTTTGTGCTTCTGCTCCTGCTAGTTTTTATCTTCTTCTTCTTTTCCTTCTTCTGAAAGGCCTCATTAAGGGTCTCCGTGTTTGCTCCAACAATGAATTTCCTTTTGACCCCTAACAAAGGAAAGGAAGAGAAGCATATGGGTGTCCAATGCTTGTATTGCAAAAAGGTATTCAAAAATCACCAGGGTCTAGGGGGCCATCTTAGCGCTCATCAGGAAGAGATCAACTCAAAGAGGAGCTGGAATTATCCTAGCCATTTCAGCAACTCAGTAAGCATTACTAACAATAGTCCTCAACCTTTCAGCATGCGTCATCCTGAAATTTTTTCTGGAGGCCCTCTCTTCAGTGAGGTAACCCCTCCTTTGGATTTCTCCAGGAGACTCTACTCAAATGAAAATAGCTGGGTGAATATAAGCAGGTTCTATGAGAACAATATGAGCGCTATGCCTCCAAAATGTTCATCTAGTAGTGGTCATGCTGAAATCCAAAATTCTAAACCTTTATCCTTCATAGCACCTGCTCCCTCGGGTAGCATGGTACCAATTAGTGTTTCTTTGGATCCTCCATTCTGTTTGGTCTCAAATGGAGTTTGTCAGTTTAATACTGATCAATTTCGATCTTTTAGGGATGGTATGCCATCCTTTTCTGCAAATGCCATGCCATACTTTCAGGATCACAACTGTGGTATGATTCCATATCCTGTGAATGCTGTAACTGATCTTCATCCAGGTCTCAGCTCAAAACAGTCACTTTGCTTCAAGGAACCTATTACATTTGGTTCCTTGCCTCCACATCCCAGTGAATCTTCAGGCCAAGGTGAAATTGGTCGGTATAAGACACAAACTGTCTCAACCTCTAAAGGTCGCAAGAAGCACTGCTTAGGTGGAGCCGGAGGAAGTGCTGCTGAGATAATGAATCCATCAAAAAGGCCTAAGAAAAACTCTGAGTTGTTGATGGAAACAGATAAGCCTCCACATCCCAGTCAATCTTCAGACCAAGGTGAAATTGGTCAGTATGAGACACTAATTCTCTTAACCTCTAAAGGAGGTAAGAGGCACTGCTTAGGTGAAGCTGGAGGAAGTGCTGAGATGATGAATTGTCAATGGAAAAGGCCTAAGATCAACTCCGAGTTGTCAATGGAAACCGATAAGCCTCCAAAGAGAGAGCTTCTGCTTTTTAAAGATGTGGAGAACTGCTTTTCCAAGGCAGGAATATCTTCTAATGCGGAAGAAGAGGAAGGCCAAACGGATCTCGATCTCTCTCTACATCTGTAGCTTCATACTGGTCTTATTTATACAGAACTCCAAGTGACAATGGAAACAGATAAGCCTCGGAAGAGAGAGCTTAAATTTCTTTTAAGATGAGGAGAACTCCTTTCTGGGTCATGTATGTCATTTTATGCAAAAGAGGAAGGCCAAATAAATCTAGATCCATCTCTATATTTGTAGCCTTATAACTGCTTTGTTTATACAATGTGTTTTCTAGCAGTAAATATATTACATATACATGGGTTTGATAGAAGGAATGAACTCTCCCTCCTCTCTCTCTCTCTCTCTCTCTCTCTCTCTCTCTCTCTCTCTCTCTCTCAAAAGAAAAGAAAATTTTATTTATTTATTCATTAATGACTTCATATTTTTACTGAATCTATCGTTGCCTTTCTGTTCTTAAACAATGCCAATAATTTAATTCTGTACTCCTTTTTATCCTTGAAATTGCCATTAATTAACATTAAAGGTGTCAATTAAAGCAGGGAAGCATTGTTTTCAGTTATATTTCCTTGCAAATAGTTCTTATATTGAAATAAATGTTTTTTAGGCAAATAGACGGATATGGTTGTTGTGACTCTGCCTCTTTGGTTTATAACTAATTGTGCGCCTTGAATTTTGGTTTAATAATAATGGTTAAGTTATTGATCCAATTCAAACTTGGTTAGGCCTTAAGAGCGTCTTGGATTATTGTTGTCCAATACAGTTTAAGTCTGTATCCTACAAGGTTTTCAAGTATTGGGTTCCCTCTTTCTTTAATATATTCTATTATGCATAGAATTTTCTGATTTATCTTACATGAGTTGTATGCAACAAGTTCATTTCTGTTATCTCTAATAAGGTTATACAGTGGAGTAAAGTACCGCCGTATTGGTAACCTGTATATGTTCCTTGCTTTCTCAGAAATGCTTGTTATTGTTAATTCTTAAACCTTTTGCAGTCGCATGCCCACAGAGAATTCTATGGTATGGACGCTGTTGAGTTATTTTGTCAAGTTTGTATTCATCTCTCTTTCGTATCATTGTTCTTTTGACATAATGGTCTTATTTCCTCAGTTTTTGGGTCAGTGATAGCAACGGCTCCTTACTAGTTAAAAAGCAGCTTGCCCTGGAGAGGCATTTGGTACCAGCTTTAATTCGTTTACTCTTTCTTTTGGTTTTCTGTTTATTGTGCTTGAATATTTGAGCAGTAAAAAGTTCGACCACATTAAGCATTGTTAGCTGTGCTCAGACTATCAGAATTCTATTACTTGAGTATTTAATTAAAATGTGTGTTGCTGTTTCCATGTTTCATTTAAACGATCTTGTTAGGCTTACTAGCATTATTTTTATGGAACCATCACAGAAAACTTCTTGCTTCTTTTCTTTTCTTTCTTTCTTTGTCGATTGGAAATTGTTCTGTTTTTATGAAGATCATTCATGATCAAGGATATTTACGAGCAGTTGGAATCATTCGTCAAGGTAATGCCTCCTCTAGATTCTTATTGGAAATACATCCTTGTTTGTCCTATGTGGCCCAATACGGCAAGAATGTAATCAAGTTTTCACCAACCTTGTTATGGAATTGTAGAAGAGGATTTACATTCATTTGCCACCTCGTTTTGACAGGTGCATGCCTTTTGAGGTGGGAAGAAATAAGATTTAAGAAAATAACATAAGAAAATTCAGGTAGGAAATTTTACTCATCTGTTAATGGTCATAACTGTTCCAGATTTACTCATCTGTTAAAAATTCAGTTTGGTTTACATTTCTTTTTATGGTAATTGAATGAATTGTGTAACCACAAAAAAAAAAAAGGGCCAACCCCTATCAGCAAATTTATTACTGCACTGGTAAGTATATTTGGTTTTACTTTTTCTCTCAGCCTTCTTTCTTAGTTACTGCACTGGCAAGTAAATTTTGGCAGATTGGATCTTCCTCTGTCATCTTACTGAAATAAGCAGACAATCCCAAGTTACGTTTTCTTGAATTTCTGCAAACTTTGCATGTTTTGCCAAAACTTAGAGCTGAGAAACACAAAAGGGAAGATCCAATTCTAATACAACAAGAATAAGAATAGCACTATGATCTGTTGCAGGTGCGAAAATGACATGCCTACAAGCAGCAAATGCAGTGACGTAAATTGGTTGGACTTCAATGGGATTGGGGGGGTCAAAAAGCCATGCTCGTTTCATGGTCATCACCCCTCCATCCAATATCATTTGATTATTTGATTATTTGATTTGATTTGATTTGATTTGGACCAAACCAAACTCATTATAAGAGATCTTATTGGGATGATAGGATGAGGTACCGTGGAGGGGGTAGGTTTTGAGCAAGCAAATATTGTGTGGATTCGGTTTGATTCCCACTTGCCTTTCCTTCCTTTTCAATATCGTCGCTCTCTCTCTCTCTCTCTCTCTATTCTCTAAAGAGTAAATACTAAACGTATCTCTAAATTTAGACCACCAATCCATCTCTTTCTGGTTAATGAGATGAGACAGCCCTTTTCCCTTTTTTAAAAAAATACTTTTTTTTGTTAAACGAGAATAATGGTATCTTTCTTTTTTATCCGTCTGAATTACCTCCACTCCAAGGTTCAGTTTTCTAGATCAAAATTATTTTGTTCCTAGTAAAGGAGAATATATATATATGGGAATTTTATAAGATAGAAAGTTGAGATTTCATTCGATTTTACGCACATATTACTAGTTTAATACACAAGGTTGATTTGTTTCTCAACAACTCATACATTTTTCCGTTAATGATTGTCTAGTATAGTATCAGAACTTTGATTATAAGAGGAACATCATATTCACCGACCAGCGAAGAACCCAGGGACGGTCTATTAATGATAATCATGCCACCTCAAATCCAAAGACTCGTTCATCGCTCATCTAACAATACACTCAAGAAAAAGAAGATGAGACAAACTAATGAATTGAATTCTATTAGATTATTCCAGGACATCTCTGTAAAGTTCTCTCTAAAATGAAAAGTATTTCTATATTGTTGTTACTTTTTTAGTCTACTGCCAACTTCTTTATAAATATATATTATAAACAGTCTATTGCTAATTTTCCTTTAACTGGTAACCCTCTTCACACATAATCCCTTTTAAGTGAAAAAAGTTAAATAAATAAAAGAACGAATTGGTAAGCTGCAGTAGCTGTACCTTTATGTTCCACTCTCCGGGGTGTATATAAGGTAAATTTAGCCCACCTTATTTAAAAATCTTAGGACGAACTGAAAAAGACGTATGTGAAAATTCTATGTTACACATAGAAACAACCAAATTCTAGTTAAAATGTACAACAAAATGAAACCACATTAATAACGTTATAAATTAAGTAACTACGAAAAAAGAAGTATAGTTAAATTAACCGTGCAAGTGGTAACAACGTCTGGAGTTGAACTTGAACATAAAATAAAATTCTGGATTAAACATAACACTTTTCAGCTAAGAGGCTTGCCTAAGCCTAGAGTCAATCTTCCTTTTGAATCTTCCAAGTAAGAGTCACAACTTGCTACACCTTCATCAAGGTGCGTGCGAATCACCGTCCAGCTTCTGCTTCTTTGCTGAGCACTCTCTCCTCCTAAGACTCGCTCATGGCGCGTAGTTTTTGCTTAATCTAGAATCAAAGAACCATGTTTGCCACAAAATAAAAAAAATCTTATTTATGAGGAAGAATAGCCTGATGGGTGACCCTCTCTATTGGGATGCAATAACCAGACCTCTATAAATCTCATAAAGTCACCATCTTTAATAACAATATCTCAGCTTTTTCTGGTTGTAAGTTATTGTTGTTGCAAGTTTATTTCTCCTTCGTCTTGTCCCTGCTATGTTGGTTTTGTTAATAAGTTGTACAGCTTATTTACGTTCTGGGTTCAGTGTTTGATGGATATTCAAGCTGATAAGGCCAGAAAAAGTCCATTGATATGTGATTTTCGAACTGGGTTTTTGTCGGCGGTTGGATTTTTTCACGATAGAGGACAAAGAGCTTAGATTTTGCGCTGCTTCTGAGGTATTGTTTTATGAACTTGTGAATTTTGGGTGTTTTCTGTTCCTCTCACCAGTAGGAAGAAATTTCATAGCTTTAGATTTTGAATTTGCTGTCTTGATTGGCCAAGTGGTTATGGTGTATATAAAGTGAAGAAAAGCTTATTTTTTTCTGTTAATACATGTGAGTTAAGTTTGGATGTTTAGATGGTCGTTTATTTGTATGTTCGTTTTCTGATCCTGTAAAAGGTTTGGTGCTCTACTTTTATGTAAATTTGGATTTTGGGATTCCTTTTATATGCACAAAAACTGTGAAAGCTTACTTGAGGATTCGGAATTCTCTGGATTGGGATTGGATTATGTTAGTTTTCTTAGTAAAGACTATCACAGGCAATAAATTGCATTTGAAGTAAGGGCCTCCTCATTTTTTTTTGAAGTGCCTTGATATACTTTGCTCAAAAGGAGAAAGATGCAACGGGTTCGATTGTCCTCCCAGCAGGCACCCGTACACAAGCTAGGGGATTCTCAAATTACATTATCCCCAAAGTTTAGGTTAGCGGTTATCCAATCTTCTTTGTTGAATCCTTCCCCAGACTTAGAGTTATCTCATGGGGGAGAACCCCTCATTCCGGGCCTTCCTGATGATGTTGCACTTAACTGTCTCCTTCGGCTTCCAGTCCAGAGCCACAAAGCAAGCAAAGCTGTCTGCAAGCGTTGGCATCTACTGCTTGGTAGTAAAGAGCGGTTTTTCACTCGAAGAAAAGAATTAGGATTCAAAGACCCTTGGCTTTTTGTCTTTGCCTATCATAAGTGCACTGAAAAGATTCAGTGGCAGGTTCTTGATCTCACTAATTTCTCTTGGCACACTATCCCTGCCATGCCCTGCAGAGAAAAAGTCTGTCCCCATGGATTCAGATGTGTTTCAACCCCCCGTGATGGCACTCTCTTTGTTTGTGGTGGAACGGTCTCTGATGCGGATTGTCCACTTGACTTGGTCCTGAAATATGAAATGCAGAAGAATCGGTGGACTGTGGTGAATCAGATGATAAGTGCTAGGTCATTTTTTGCAAGTGGAGTTATTGATGGGATGATTTATGTGGCTGGAGGAAACAGCACAGATCTTTTTGAGCTTGACTCAGCTGAGGTTTTGGACCCTGTTGAAGGAACTTGGCATCCCATTGCGAGGATGGGAACAAATATGGCCTCTTATGATGCAGCAGTTCTCAATGGAAAGCTTCTTGTTACCGAAGGCTGGTTGTGGCCTTTCTATGTCTCTCCCAGGGGTCAGGTTTATGATCCAAGAACTAATAATTGGGAGAGTATGGCTGTTGGACTGAGAGAAGGCTGGACAGGTTCAAGTGTGGTGATTTATGGCCATTTGTTTGTGGTCTCAGAGCTTGAAAGGATGAAGCTTAAAGTTTATGATGCGGATACTGATAAGTGGGAAGCAATAGAAGGGCCCCCTTTGCCAGAGCAGATATGTAAACCATTTGCTGTGAATGCCTGTGATTGCAGGATATACGTTGTGGGTAGGAACCTTCATGTTGCTGAGGGTCACATCTCAAGGGTTAGCCGTAAAGGAACTTGTGAGAAGAAGTGGTGCTTTGGTGTTCGATGGAATGTGGTTGATTCCCCAGATTGTTTCTCTGACTTGACACCCTCAAGCTCACAGGTCCTGTTTGCTTAGCTTTTCATGTTTCGTCACTTTGTATGTCCTTAAATAAGTTTCTATATAAAATACTTAAGCTGTACTGAGCTATAATGGTTGTGTGTAAAAGGGTTTGGTGGTTATTGGAATGTATGAATTTAAGTATATGGTTGTTCATCGTTTGATTTTGCCTTCCTTTCTTGCCTTCATCCCTCAATGTGTTGCGTCTACTATTGAAAAGTAATTCAGATAGATTGCTCTGCTTCTTCTGCGTCATGAAGTAGCAGGTTTTGTTCTTTACAGTTGAGGTGGAGAAAAGATTTTTAGATCTCATTCCATGTTTTGAATATGAAACGTGGATGAGTGGTTTAGGTGCTAGAGCATCTGCATCAGATTTTTTAGTGCTTAACATTTATGGGGATTGACATGTAGAACAGATTGATCGCGAAGTTGTGAGCTTCAAAGAAAAGGGTGAACAAACAAATGAACAGAAAGCTTAGGTATACAGCTGTCCCTGAACCAAACTTTTTAAGTCCAGGGTTCAAATATTAATTGTTTCTAAGTGTTGCTGTATCAAAAGCTTAAATTAGGAAATAATGATTCATTTCTGGCATCTTTGGTTGAGAGAAGAGCTGAGTTTGGGGGTTAAAAATGACACCACATCAGAGAGAATGAAGCAAAGCAACAGCTGGTGCAACAGTGACAGACAGATACAATGTGGTCACCTTCAAATAGTAGATGACTAGTATCTTGGAGTTGAAGAAACCTTGTGAATTAAATGAGAATTCTTGTAAATTTATAGCTTGAGATCAGTATTGGAGCTGGCAATGTCAGCGGTCAAGAATGTCAAGGTCTGGTCTGGGGTGAGCTTGAAGGAGGACTTGGTGTGCTCGCCAAGTGCCAATTAGCCTATCTTTGGTTTCATTCATAGCTGCATGCATGATTAGCACAAGTGCCAATTAGATTTCTAACATAAACGTGTGAAAAACTTGTCTCCGATCTTTTGGTACGTGTAATTTGCAAATTTGGTTAATTTCTTGACCCATTCGACGTAAAGGTAAGAACTTTTGATCTATATATCTATATATGATTTAGGATTAGGGTGTTCCAATTGGATTAGGATTCTAGTCGGAATTGTTTGGTCATTCATCTATATATCTATATGATCCTTTATCTACTAATCCATTTAAATGCAAATAATTAAAAACAAAAAGAAAATAATTATCTTCTATGGATAAGGATAAAATAAAAGTTCGAACAAAGAAGCCCTATGTTTCCTTCCTTATTTCAAGTAGCAATAGAAACGAAGTAATAACATTATAGTTTGTCCAAGGATAAACAACACAAAAGGGTAATCAAGACAATAATTTTTCTTGTCCTTCTATTTCTTGATTATTCATGCGGACCCAACTCCACAACCACTATAAACACACCCCAAACTTGATCACCATACTCACAATCACGCTACAACAATTCACCATCTCACTTGCACATCAATAATTAGAAACCCTCATTACGAAAAGCAAGTATGCGTGGTTATTATCAAGTTCCAGTGGGCTACAAGATGGGGTTACAGAGGCTGAGCCGCAGAGGGGTCATTTGTCATCGTCCAGGTACGCTTTACATTTCATCACTCGGGGGTGAACGTTGGGCAGGGCCAGGCTACCTGAATTCGCCCCCACCACAAGCACTTCCAATGCCCCATTTCTTATCAACATCCCCATCCCCGTCCCCAGCTGGGGAGTGCCCTCCTCCCACACCAAACCACTCTGTTGAGTATGTGACAATGGAGCTGCGTCGCATACTCAACATTGAGGTTGGTAAGTAGTATCTATGTAAGGAGTCGACATCCCCGGCCTCAGCTAGAGACCATGGGTGTCCACCTAACATCGGTGGGCTGAGTTATGATATTTCTTTTACTGGTTATGGTCTTATTCAATGCCAAACATTTGATAGGTCTCTGACAATTACACAAATTCCTTTGTGAGGAGGTGTAAAAGACTACAGATTGACCAATGGAGTAAACCCTTCAAAGTCTTGTAAAAAGATAACTCTAGATTGACCACCAATGTTACATTTTAAGAAGGGTTTATGTATAGAGATGGCTGCATGTAGGGGACGTGTGAAGTTACCGTGGAGGTGGGTGCGCACTTAATCTCTAATGGAGAGAACTACCACCCTAATGGTGTGAAAGCTACCTATACAAAGTAGGTGTACACAATAAATTAGGAGAAGGCTACCTATTAGGGTTGAGTGAAAGCTAATGTTGAGGTAGGTAGGTGAATATGCTTCACTTCTAACATAGATGGCTACCACCCTAATAGAGTGAATGCTACCACATTAACGGCTTCCTATATTGTGAAACTAGTACACCATTTAGTAAACATGGAGAGGGCTACTCATAGGGACTGTGTGAAAGCTACCATTAGAGTAGGTGCGCACTTAATTTCTAATGGAGAGGGCTACCGCCCTTATAGTGCGAAAGCCGCTATACAAACGACATTTTAAAAAAGAAAAAAGAAAAAACTTTGTATTGAGTTAGAGTTCACTCTATTCGACTTCAAGTGCAGAGGCTTGAATAAGACCAAATAGTATTATATTATGTATATGTTGTCATTGATTTTGAACTACCCCACAAGTCTTAAAGAGGAGAATGGTCAGAGGGGTAAATGTCAACCTATTAATTTGGGTTTAGTTGCTTATAGATATGCAGGTGAAATATAGGTGCAGCAGATCATCAAGCTAGCGAGGAAACTGCCTACAGGTGAGGTGATACAGAAGACCCATGATTCCGAGGAGCATGAAGAACCACATAGCTTATAATGTGTGTTGTATTATAAAAGGGACCAAGTTTTGGTTGCATCTTCTGTAGGTAGTAGTAATTAGCATTTCTCTTTGTCAAGAAAGCTTATTATTAGTGGTCTTGTATTCTTGTTTGTATCCTTGTGCCCTTTTTACATATTCCCCGAGTCCTCACTATTCCACTGTGTAAACAATTAGCATCTATTAATCTTGATATATAACTTATCATAAAATTCATTTTTTCTATCTTAATATAAGAATGCCAAAACTTTCATCAATCCAATCTTTCAGAGTGAAAAATTTACTCTCTTATTTTTATGAGCGACAGAGAGACGCGCTTCATAATTTTTTTTTTATCCCATAATTCTTGTTTAATATTTGATTTGAATCTTTGTTTAAGTTTCACCATGAGATGAGATGTTCTCTCTGAAAATGGTTAAGATAAAATCTTCATGTTCAAGACTGCTCTGGTTCTTGTCTTTGAAAACCATTTTCAGGTTTGGGCTTTGTGAAATGGGCTTCCACGAGGGTTGGTTTGGTTTGGGTCAGTGTAACCCAACTAAATCCCAAGTAGCAGCACAGATGGAGTCGTCAGTTGATACTTGAGTGAAAGAAAGGCAACAGCAGAGAGACAAGAGAGAAGAAAATGGGAGCGATAACCAGCGCAGTGATAGCGATAGTGGGGGTGGTGCTGGGTTGGATAACCATCGAGATTGCCTGCAAGCCTTGCCTTGAGCAAGGCCGCCAAGCCATCGATCGCAATCTTAACCCGGACTACGATCCCGATGACGACGTCGTTTCCTCTGATATCCGCGCCCCTCTCAACCCTAACTCCAGCGCCACCAGCATCCATGTCGAGGTGGAGGAAGATCCCAAGGCCGCTGCTATCTCCACTTCTGCACATTCGGATGCGCTCAAGGCCGTCTGATATTGCCTCTTCCCATCACCATCGTACACTCAGTTTCCTTCTGTAAAAAGGAAAAAGAAAGAAAAATCAATTATGGATGAGTGAGAATGATGTGAAATTGAAATCGAATTGTGTGTTTGTATTGGAATTTGGATCTGTAATCTGTTTATGATGCTTTGTACTGCCGCTGCCTTCTTTCGTTGGAAAAGCTTCTTCCAATTGTTTTGTTATTGCAAATCAACCATGATCCGTCTGTCTTTACAACAACACTTATATTTTTTGGATGAATCAAATGTGTTTATGAGGAAGATCCCTAATGCTAATGCACATTCTAAAGAACACGGCAAATTGGCCTAACTCACGTCTGCCAAAATTGTTACGTGTTTACCAAAATAAAATTTCACGTCTGCCAAAATCATTGTGTTCACCAAAATAAAATTTTAGAAGAATGAGTTAAAAGTTCGTAGTTCATACGGGAAATAAAAAGCGTTTGCACATATACAACTTATGTTGATATTTGCATGGGGAATACGTAGCAAAACTCACAAGACACCCATAGGAGGATAATAAGAGAGATTTTTTTTATTTTTTTTTTGCTTTCTTTGTTTACATATAATATAACCCTATTTCAGAAATGGAAAACAGAAGAATAAAAAATATCTGCAATTGATTTCTTCAAGTACTGGACTCTTTCGCATGAATATAAATATGAAAGGGGAGACTAAAATGTTCTTTACAATCAGTATTGACCGCAACAAAAATTGAAAAAGAAGAAAAAAAAACTACCAAGGTCACTGTACATTGCAAAGACAGACGGGACTGGACTTCACATCCTGTGCCTCTTCCCTCTTCCCTCCTCTTCCTCTTGAAGATAGAAGAGATCTTCCCGTGTCATTTACATGGAGAAACTTCAAAATCTGCTGCAATTTTTTTCTTTTATTTTCTTATGCTAGGTAGTTGTAAATTTGAGGGTTGTTCTTGTCCCGTTCTAGGTACTCCCTGTCAATCAGGCTTTCAATCCTTTTCTTCAAATCTGCCGGCTTTATCGGAAATTTAAGCTGCTCACCAAAACACACACCAACACATAGTTTCGCTTAATTTAAACTCATTCCTTATTTTTAAAACATAAATACTTATTTCTAAAGTTGAATGAAATCAAATGCCTTTTTTTTACCTGTTGGAACAGTTCTGTTATCAGAAGAGTGTGGCTCAGCACCTTCCTAGTTTTCATTATCCGAACAATAGCAGCATCAACCTGCAATACATCAGGTAATGCAACATTTTCAATTGGAAAGACAGAACAATCTGTTTTGGAATTTGGGATGAAACCAGCATGTGTGTATAGGACAAATCTGGAACATACAAAAAAATGAAAAAGAAAAAAGGCCAACCTGATATTGGCGGTCTTGAAACACTCTTTCAGTGGTGCTCGTGTTCTCCTCCACTGTTTCCTTCATTTGGATTGCATTCACCTGCATCCATCAAATAAAAGCTTCATCATGTGAGTGGCAATCTAAAACAGAACTCCAAAATAAAATCATCCGGTAGCGAACATGAGAGTGATGTATTATAAAGTGAGGTGAAAATTGACAGTCTATGACGTTCAGACATAAAAATTCACTTTTGAAACTTCTCAGGCCTATAATAAGCTTTGTGCATATGCAAGATTGGTGCCTTCTGATAACCATTGTTAATTTGTTACAACTGGACATACAAACCAAAGTACCTTTATGCGGTAGAGAGGAGCAGTAAATCCGTCATTGAACGTAAATGTATCATCATCCTCCACATCTCTCCCTTTGGGAAACTGTAACAAAAATTTAAAAAGTGAGAAAACAAAAGGCAAGGATAAGAGCCGACATCTCCAATTATGTTACAGATAAATATTTTACATATGAATCTGGCAATGAAGGACCACCCGGCCACCCACCTTTTGCAGGACGCGAACTTTTCCACATGCAAGGGACTGCAGAGTTCTTCTCAGTTCCTTGTCCTCAATGCCAGTTGAATCCTTAATGTCTTGAAGGCTTAGCTTCTCAGCATCATTAAACAGCATCAACACAACAGTCTGGCAAACAAAACAACCATACTTAATCCACTTGACAGGTAGAATTTAAAGAATTCTCCAGGAAAACAAATAACTAATGCTGATAAACAGAAGCACAAGGGCCTAGACGCAACCAACCTGAAACAGAGAAACTGCAAGCTCCTTTTTGCCCTTGGGAAACTCTGCTTTCAACACACAGTGACCTAATGAATTTTGCCACATTAAACGCCTACCGCTGTACTTGCTTAAGTAAAACTCTTTGAAGATATCCTATAGCACAAAGAAAAATGAGAGTGAGAATATTGTACAAAGCACATTAATATTGCCAGCAACAAAAGCATCTGTTGTGTAGCATGTACTGAACCTGGTAGACATTCAATTCATGAGGAAGTCTAACATCCATGGGAGGATATGTTGGCCAGTACCTGTACCCAGCCACAAAAAAACCACTTAACCTCGTTGCGGACATAGAGAGATAAATAATGTAGATAAAATTAAGGCAAGATTTAAGTAAAGTTCTTTACAATGTTCACATATAAAAGTATACTTTCAATTAAAGATATATGAGCAAAAAAACAAACGCATTTAAACAATATATATCTTATTTAATAGATCAAAATGTGAAAGAAAATGGCATAATTAAACCAAAATTTCACCAAACTTTATGGACAGTTTAAAACTAAATAGATTCATTTTATTACAAGCTACACTTTTCAATTTCAATCATATTTTAAGTAAACATATTGAACACAATGTAAGGAACCAAACCAAAACTTTTCGCATGCCACATTATAAAACAAAAATGAAAACCAAAACTTTAAACATACCCAGTCGTAAGGACATGAACACTCATCTCAATCCCTGACGGGAGCTTTGTCCTAGCCTGGGATGATTGTTTGAAGGACTCGTTTATCTCTTTTGACAATTCAATATCCTGAAAAAGTGTACATGCAAAGCATATCATTAAACATTACGTAGAAAACTAGCCACAGAAGCTCATACAGTTAATCACAAATCCATCTCTACATAAAGTGAATAAGATTCTGAGAAGAAAGAAGAAAGAGGCTGATACATGACATGACCATGAATCCCAAACTAGCTACAGGAGCTCAAATACAAATGGACTTGTTACTAATATAGAAGGTCAACATAGTGCAATTATTTGTCTTTTTTCTTATGTTGCCCACCAAAGAAAAGAAAAGACACACAACACATAAGATGGGCAAGGTTGATCTCCACCAACACACTCCACCACATCCTTCTATTTTTCTTCATTTTGTAACAACCCTATATATCCTCCCTATTTTCCTTCCCCTTGTACTAAACATAGTAACTACATGAGCAAAATGGTTGACTTAAAAACCACGATTAGGGAAAAAATAATAATGACCCATATTCAATGCGCAGATTTTGATCAGCCAATGGGTATCACATTTCTTCAAGTAGAAACATACATTTCATGTATCCAAATAATGCTTGCATTGCTAATGAAATCTATGATCTGTGACAAAATCTCCCATGGTCAAGCCAAGAGTACCAGACAAAAAGAAAAACAGCCAGATAGTTAAGCCTGCAGAGTATCTCAATAATACTATTCTAACTACAGCATCTTCTAGCAAGTAACCGGGTATAGCTAAAATTAGCACAAGAACTCGTTCAAACATAACAGTTAAACAAGCCTGTAAAAGATCCTTTCATCATTAAGCATCCTATAGAGATAAGCAAACATTGGACCCACAATCAAAACCAGATGGTCTGGACCTCATTTTTCCAAACAAATTGCACTCTAAAAGTCAATCTGATGCATCTTGTCAGTCCAAAGAAAAATAGGTAAGAGGCTGGTCAGTTAGGCAAATTCTGCCATCCTAGTTTTGGCATGAGATACTGGGAGGCAATATTAACTAATCACTAATCTTGAACATATATTTCGTATGATTTAGAAAATAGCACACCTTAAACATTCCTTCGAGTTTGTTCGTAAACTGACTGCCACACTCAGTCTTCAGCTGTACAGAGATAAAACTTTGTTAGTACAATCAAGTGATGGTGAGTTCACTATGCATATAAGTTGTAGAAAAGAAAACTTCATCATTAACCTTGGAAATCATAGATTTCTCTGCATCGATAGAAGCACTCTTTCCCAAAAGTAGTCTTTTCGCAAGATCCTTCTTATAAAATGCTTCAAATACATCCTTGCCCTGGATTAGCAAGAAAAAATCTCTCATCAGTTTCATTTTGCAGACACACACAAGCAGTTACCAACAGTTTGCAAGTATCAATAAGAGAAAACATGTACAAAACAACTGTGAGTTCATACAGTGAGGAGGTCAACTTATTGAATTTGGTTATTAACACTTCAATCTTACCTGTATAAACCTGAATAAAACTAAGACTTTATCCAGCATTCCCTCCAATTCCTCTTCAGAAGTACCCTTATTCCCAGCACGAAGCTTCTCGTCCAAAAACTTTGCAATCAGCTCAGCAGGTCGGTTCTATCAGAGATTAAAAAAAAATCTTGATCAAATATGTCTATTGTCTACATAAATTAGCTATGATGAGCAGCACAATGAAATTGAATTCCAAACACACTGGAAAAAGTATGGAAGGGGGGAATGTACATGGAATCAAGCTAGTTAGATTCAACTGAGAGACAAAAAGATTTTATACATGGTTACTTATGATAGAAAGTTATAACCAAAAGCAAATTACGTGGTTATTTATGATAGGAATGTTATAACCAAAACATATCTGATTCCTCACCAAGTTAAACATACTTTCACATCCATGATCAGTTATTTGCTTAATTGTGCTATCCTACCTTGCAACACTTGAAACCACATCGTAGATGATGGGTTCATTTCCTCATTTTATTGTTAAAGAAAATAAACACATAAAACAAGGGGGAAAGTGAATTGGATGAAAAGCTACCTGACGGAGATTAATAAGATGCTCAAATGCATCCTTTATGGTGTTGCAAAATGCTTCATTCTTGAAAAAGCTTTCTTCCCATATAGTGTCAAGAGAAGCCTTAAATTCCAAAAGGGAAGAAACCATTTCTCTATCTTTTTCTTCATCCATGATCATGCCCTGCCCTGTCCTCCGAATGTATGTACTAAGTGCTTGCCTCAGTGATTCAAGGGCATTGACTCTAGAGAAAAGAGTGTACATCCTTTGAAGATCCTCAATTCGATTCCCATCCATCAGCAATGTAAATCCCTAGAATATATATATATAAGAGAAACTGTGATTACTTAAATTCAATGCATAGTGACAGAAAAAGTAAAACATAGAATCATAAAATTCATAACCAGACAAAAACCTTGTCGAGAATGGCAGGTATATGGCGTTCTAAAAGCTGCTTTTCGGCTGTTGCAACTAATGGCTTCCTTGTACTTGCATCCAGGTAGATTAAACATCTCTCATGTTCTTCATGCAACCTTGTCTGCAACATGTTATCCAAAAATCTCCAATGGTAGGCATAAGTCATCATAGTGCAAAGAGACAAGCTAGATAGGTGCAAAGTAATTGGAACAAGTCATTATGTTCAAAAAATACAGACATGAAGAAAAATGCTGCAATGGAAATCAAATAGACCAGAAAATTTAGAGAGAGAGAGAGAGAGAGAGAGAGAGAGAGAGAGAATATGCACCTCCACATGCTTCAAGTAATCTGGAACATCTGCTTGCTGCATGTATTTCATACCTTCAGCGGCATAAAATTCCGAAGTGCACTCAAGAAATGGCTTCTCAAAGCTTTCTGAGTAGATTCCTAAGGCTGTAAACATCTTCAAAAGATGGTTAAGCAGGGTCCTAGCCACCGCTTCACCCAATCTGAAAAACCAAAACCACAATATTGCAGGTTACTTTGTGCAAAAGTAAACCCAACAGTTAATAGAGAGGCTTGTAATACATTAGAGATCAATGTTCAACTCTCAGGTCTTGATTAACACTTGGGTGGAAAATCATATAAAGGATAGGCAAACAGGTTATGGTGAACACATATTGCATTGGGATGATGACAACTTTTATGGCTGATTTTTCAAAAACCGATAAACTTTAATGTTTTGGGGCGAGAAAAATGTTTCTTGTTTTTTTAAAACTTTTACTCTTTAATTTCCAATAAGCTGATTACTTTAGGGTATGGCTGCTTATATGATATGCCACACATAATAGTCATGGCCAACCCATAAATAAGCCAAACACGGCGCTGTCAATGGCAACCTTACAGACACAACATCATGTAATAGCCATCTTTTAACTTAATTTATTAAGTTCAAAAACCCATGAAGTTTAGTGTTTTGGTAGGAGAAAAACGTTTCCTTTTTCATTTTACTTTCCTACTTTCTAAAAAGCTTTTTACTTTGTGGTGTGGCTGCTTATATGGCATGCCACACATACTACTGATGACCAACCCATATATAAGACAAACATGGTGCTGCCTATGGCAACCCTTACCGACCCCACATCATGGAATGAAAAGTTGTATAAACATTACATTAGTGTATGCATTAAGTGGGTTTCTCAGTGAGATGATGAGTGGCACAATCTTGCCATATATTATTAACTTAAACATGACAAGTTTCTTTCGAAACTGAGAAGATCTAAATGCCTATAACATATAACATAACATCCCCGTGAACATTCATCCATCAAACCCTTGCCTAATTGCTTCCCAATCTAACCTACAACAAAAGAACCCTCACGCACCTTTAGAAATAGGAGAAATATGGGAAGGACATAAAATTTACAGTCTTGAAAGTTTACAATCATTGTTGAAAACTACTTTTCCCAAACCTACTTTTCCCAAGTCATATTGCCTGTCCTACAGCATATGATTTGCTTAAATTGATAGAATACGGCTAACCTTTCTTTCTCGATCAGTCTTAAGAGGCCCGTGACAGTTTTGTGCTCAACTTCTGGAGACAGAGAAAGATGTTTGCGGAAAAGCTGCAGTCCCATGTCCCACAATGAACGCACATTTGGTGTTTGTTTCACATAAGTTCTATCAAGATACAAGGCTATACCGCGAATCATCAACATCTGATCACAAAGATCTTGCCAGCATCTCTCAACAAGTGATAAAAAAACCACCAAGTCTGGGCTTTGGCCAACCAAAGATTGCAGTGCTGCAGCTATGTGTCTTTCACACTCCCTTTCAATTCGTTGATAAAGACTTCCTCCCATCTTGTGCAGGCAAAGATCATTAACGGCCTGAGGAGAACATAGTTTATTTTCTGTGAATTCCTTATGCATGACATATGTCCACATTGAAAAAAAAAATTGCATTTAATACGAAGAGAAATGTGGTTGTTCTACCTGATAAAGCTTCTCCGAGTCACAAGAATCAGGTTTCTTTAAAAATATAGCACAAATGGCTGACTTCAGCTTTGCCCATGTTTCCTCTTCAAAATTTGTGGGCAACGTGGGTTTAGCTTTATTGAGGCAAAAGGAAAAAACGAACATGAAATATGTCAGTAACCTTTTTCAGTATGTATTCTGCGGGAAAATGAACTTGGCATTGTAAAGACTATGGAACTTATGTCATCATTAATAGAAACACTGTAAATTCTATCAAGTTAATCAAGTGCTATGCACTGCTATTTTCGCTTATATATAACAGCTATATGTCATGCAAAACCCTCACTTCACTCATACGCCGAGTACTTCCTAAGCCTAGAGAATCTGGGAAAGCAATGCTGGGACCTAATTCCGATTATCATTAACAGAAATGGAACTTCCCAGTTCAATCACTGACCAGATAGTGGTCAAGCAGCCAAGTACAGTCACCCCAGGTGAAACATTTTTCATAAAAAACATGCAAATTGCATGGAACGCGCATGAAACTCAAGCACCAATGTTAAAAACATTAGCAGCTGAATTACCGTAGAAATGAAATTAAGGACAAGCATCTAAATCAAAAAGGTAAAAGGAATTCAGGGTTCCCGCCCTATTACGACACAAATTGCAATATTGGATAATACCCACATCAAATTTAAGCATCCATGTCGAAACCACCCTATCAATTCGACCTAATAGCAGAGCCAAAAGGCCCAAAGCCCAAAACCTAATTCAACAAATCGCCCTAGCCCCCAAACCCCGAAGCAAAATCAAAGATGTTATTCAATCCCACAAAACCTAGAAATCACTATCCGACTAGAGCATATCAAAATTATGGCTTTGGGATCAAGAAGGCGTACCTTTCAGGAGCTTGATGACTAGCTTCTTGGTAGGCTGAGGGGGCTGGGCCTTTTTGCGGGACAAATTGGCGGCGACGGCACGAGAAGAGGGGTCGTCGGACTTGAGATCTTCGTCGAGGGCCATGGTAGAGGGGTCGAATACGACGTCGTTATCGGGGTCCTGAGAAGGGTGAGTGTGGGGATGATGGTGGTGGTGGTGGTGGAGGCCATTCTTGCTGGGATCGAGGGAACAGGCGACGGCCTGAGACTTGGCCTTTTTCATGGGTGGGCCTGAAGAAGGGTTGAGAGAGGAGGAGGTGCTGCTGCTGGTGTTGTTGTTGATGGCTGAGGAGCGTTTGGTGGGGTGAGACATCAAACTCATTAACAGCGCATTGTAAGTGAAAGAGATAGAGGGAGAAAGAGAGAAGAGAGAGAAACCAAAGACAAAGCGAGACGAGGATTTGAGAAGCCAGCAGCTGATAGATAGCCCGATATGAGACAGAGATAGAGAGAGAAAAGAGAAACAGAGCAAGAGAGAGAGTGTGTGTGTGTGCGTTAATTGTCTTACAATTAATGACTAAAGATTTTTTTTTAAAACAAGAAATGACTACAGATTTTGTTTTATGGTTTTATAGTTTTCTTCTTATTATGTGATTCATGAGATTTCGTATAGTTTATACAATCTTTTTGGTTATAACCGTTGAAAATGGAAAAAAAAAAAAAAAAAAAAGGTTATAACTCTCGTAACTTCATACAAGAGTCGTGCTTTGATGATATATTTTAATCTTCTCAAAACGCCCAAATGTTTATATTTTCACTTAATTAATAATGTTTAGAAAGTTAGGGTTAGGGAGTTAGCCTGAAAGATTAAACCTTTGGTCCTAATCTCCAAATGAAATACAAAAACTATCTTTAAAAAATGTAAATTTCATTAAACTACAATGGTATAATTTCCTTTTTTTCTTTAATATAATTGATATTGGGAATTCGAACACAAGATTTCATGTGCATTGTAACACCCATAATTACGAACTATTTTTGATTGATTGACGTACAAAATGTTGAGTGATAATGGCAACTGCCCAAGTTTTTAATACTATACAAATGATATGGTGAAAAAATTGTTTTTGTTTTGTGTCCTACATGAGGACTTCAAGTAGTAAAATAGAAAGATAAAAAGAGTATCAAATTGGTTTGAAATTTAATGCATAAAATGAGCTTGAATAAATTATTAAATCGAAAGCCTAACAATAATTATATATTTGAAATAATCAATCAGCCCATGATCCATTCGTTTTCAAACTTGGGATGCTCCAACCAATTCTATTGGGTTTTTGATGAACCAGTCTTCGGCCACATACTATTGCAGCCCAAACCTGATCATAAGGGTGAACCCACTTAATTAAGAGTCGGCAGCTTAGTTTGCTTCTAACGAGCGTCTAATTTAAGCCCGACTAGTGTTCGACAGAATGACTCAATGAACAGCACGAGTGGCAAAAGCACATTTCTCTCTTTTTCTTTTTTCTTCTTTTGATGGATATGAATGGCAAAGATCTTGAAACTGAACCCAGAACAGTTTAGCCTTATCCAGTACATGGCCCCTACCAGTTCGCTCCTTCCATGCTACACATCTTAATTGCTCTTTTGAAGAAGAAAAAAAAACCGACATGCATTGCTACTAAAATTACTTAGTGCATCTAAAAGTTCCAGGTAGGTTTTTATCATGTACATATAGGTTAGGTTAAGAGAAAATGCTGAACTAAGCATTGCCTAATTTTCTAAACCAAAAACCAACTTTGATTTTGATATTTTGTTATATTCGTATGAGGGATTAAAAAATCTGTAATCTAATACCTAAAAAGCCAGGAAATACTGAAAAAACTAGAAATTAGATTGATTATGGAAGTAGTTGATCGCATTCACATTTCTCTATCTCATATTCCTAACTTTCTTGATTCATCACTCTCCCAATCCTAATAAATGCATCAACAAATTATTATTTGTTATTTATCAAGGCAAAAGAATTAACATTAGGTTTTCTTTAGAAAAAGCTTTTTGATCAAGGCTCTTTAACTTGAGTTAGGCAAGCAATTGATGTTTTCACTTTTTGGAAGATATACATCAGTGAATAGAAGGAGTGAGAATCAAACTCTGACTGAAAATAATATAAGGTTCAAGAGGATCTACAATTGGAGCCATGCACTCAAACCAAACAAAATAGCAAAAGGCCCTACATGATGAGGCATTTTCCTCTTTTGACTCTATTTTCAGGACTTGTTTGCAAGCGCCGACTATTGCATGATGACCAAAATATGCTACCATGCTAAGATGGGCAGCAGACTAGCTATACCTAAAAAGCAAAAGCTAAATTATAGCTGGAGGACGTTACCTTATCAAAAAATTCACAACTCTAAAAACAACAACAACTATAAGCAAGCCAATAACCATTCTTGCTTTTCAACTTTAAAGTTCAATTGGCTTATCACCAGAACATATGCTTTTTTGTTGCAAAATTTACTGTTCCCCTCCTAACAGGGTTTTCAACTTGCATGCATGCGTATGGCTAGGGCTAGCCATGACCCTTCAAATGCAAGGCTTGCCCTTGCTTATTGTTGCATTTTCCAACCAAGTTGGTGTAGAATGATAGGGCCCTTGAAAAGAAGCATGTCTTTGGGCAAACATATACATGTGGAGCTGTGTGTATTCGTTCATTCATGGCATGCATTTGCACCTCATAAACTTACTTTTGAGCGTACCTGCTTTTTTTCTTCTTCCATGATGCTTCCTCTTTAACAAAAGCATGCATGTTCTTTACAAAAACTTCTTTGGATTGGATTTCTCTCGATCCTCTCCTTTCGCATATAGACATATCCTTTTGGATCCATGGAAAAAGATAGCATTGACCAAGTGATAATTAACTGGGGACATAAACATACATGCATATTCTTGTTTTGATTCATCCACGGATCAAAAAAGGGAGAGAATATATATTGAATCAACGGATTTAGGGACTTGGACTTGAGATCTCTTACAACATTAAGAAGAGAAATACGACTAATTAAACCAAAAACTATATAGTTTTTTTATAATCAGTGCACTATTGGTATGTTTCTACTATGCATCCAAAAACCTAAATTTTGAAGATGGTCTAGTTCAAGAAAAATCCAATTGAATGTAGCAAGTATATTCATGATTTTTAAATTATATTCATCATATATATTGATGATGAACATATACGTGTGTATGTCGACAAATCAGAAAATAGAGAGAGAGAGAGAGAGAGAGAGAGAGAGAGAGAGAGAGAGAGAGAGAGAGAGAGAGAGAGAGAGAGATGATGAGCAAGGGATAAATGATGCATTCTTTTAGATCTTTACTAGCCATTGCCAAAGGTTTGATGACGATCGACTACTACAAGTGCTAGCTAGCTTTAATTTGAAGAAAATTAATAAAGGGCCTTTCACCTTTGAAATGTAAGACTTTCTTTTTATCTCTTTTAGCAGTAAGATCACGATTCACATGCCTGGCTGGGGGAGAGCCACTTTGTTTACAAATTGCTAAAAGAGAAACTTCACCGCAACTTGTCTCTCTTGCTCATCAATTTTTCACCTTTCAATCCGATAACGAGATGTCATCCTTCGAATCTTTAGAAACAAAATATATACATATAATATACAGTATCAGTCCCATTCTATTGAGGGATCCTTCAAATAATTTTATTTGAGGGACACCCTTTAGGGTCTCCTACAAATATTTTTTAAACTATCCAAACCATCTATTTTTTAAGTCTACATTCACATATCATCCTTACAAAAAATTAGACAAATCGAAAACCATTTCGATATATATATATAATGAATTTTATTTGATATCTCATGCATGCAATATATGTGTATATATACCTTACCAACCTACACAAAATTCACTGCCGCTGGCAAGCTCTGATTCTTTATTTCCTACCAGTTCCTTAATTAACTTGATCAAATTAAGCTTCGTCATATTGCTTTCCTAACAATTAATTAAGATCCGTTTAATCATTAATTAAAAAAAATTATCAATCCAGAGCCAAACTTGGACCCTATTTCTGCACGTGTTGTTATATACAGGAAGCTAAATTTGACGGAATAAAAGGGTGTATTTGAATGCAAGGCCACCTGGTAAAGTAGGCAAAGAAGAAAAAAACATAAGTACGTAGGACTACACTCATTCATTTGGTCCCTATCATTCCCACGTATTTTGATTCAACCCTTATCCGCATACAACACATTTCGGCTGCTAACCCCTTTTTTAAGAGGTCAATTTGGCCTAATCACGTAATTAACTTTTTGATTTTTTTCTTTGTTAAATATATACAAGACCGAATATTACATGTACATTTGTTTGTCCTCTTCTCAAGAGGAAAGGATTGATCTTAGGGCTCCTTTATATATTCTACTACTTGACCAACAATTCTACCATGCTTGCATGGTCAATGTTTTTTTTTGGGATGAATATTGCTAGATTATGATGCCACACAAACAAATTATAACATCTGGTCTCTTGGCACGTGTTCACGAGTGTACTAATTAATTTTTTCGTTTTAGAATTAAGAAAGATAAAATTAGATGTAAAATGTCGAATCATAAAAAAGGAACACGACAGAAGAAAAGAAAATTGGCCCTAATTAAGTAAAACATTTCTCTTGATTCTCGAATAAAAGAAAAGGTGAAACGTTTCTCTTTCAACTTTTTCTATGCATCTCTTAAGTAAAAGGATATGGGAAAGAAGACTCTCTTTCTCTGTCTCTTCTTTTACTCCCCTAATACGCTTAAGAACAAAATGTGCAAAGAAGTGGAAGCAAAGAAAAAGGTAAATATGATTCATGAGCCAATATATCTAGTGTTTGCCGGGGTGTAAAAGCTGCATGCACTCACTTGGGGTTGTTTGGATTTAAACTAACTTTACCCTAGGAGCCATTTACTTTTAACTTCAACTAGCTAGTGTAATTTGCCTCAAGTGTGGAAAAAGAAAAGAACATAAGATTCTTGAGCCAATATAGCTAAAAGCTTTAACGAATCTTTGGTTCGACAAACAATGTTGTTTGGACAAACTATTACATGCAGTTTTATGAAGTGCATCAAACTTATTCTCCATCCAAATTTTCAAGACGAATATACTATATGAAAAAGGAAATTTTGTTTAGGTGCCTTGTGTTTAAAGACTTTGCGAAAGTTTCCCCGTTTTTGTTATTTTAGGTTTTTCCTTTTTCGATTCGGTTCGCGTTTGATTTCCTTTTGTAAATTAGGAGTTAAGTTTTCTAGTTGAATTAGAAATTTCTCTCATCATTCAGACAAATGTCAGTTTGATTTCCTTTGTAAATTAGGAGTTAATTTTTATTGTTGGTTTAGAAATTTCACTCATCATTCAAACAAATTTCAGTTCAATTTCCTTTGTAAATTAGGAGTTAAATTTCCTAGTTGAATTAGAAATTTCTCTCATCATTCAAACAAATTTCAGTTTGATTTCCTTTGCAAATTAGGAGTTAAGTTTCCTAGTTGAATTAGAAATTTCTCTCATCATTCAGACAAATTTCAATTCTAGTTCCTGGTTATTGAGGCTTGTCCAAAACTCGTTTCTCATATTCTCTGGGATTGCCAAGTTGCTGTCGTCTCACATATTTAAGTTTAACCAACTTAGTGGGATTGCTCTTTGCCTTTATCGGAAGAAAGTGGCGAGGGTATTTTGGTCATATAAAGCCGGCCAGTCTAAAAGCAACCATCGAGACGAAGAAAATACAATCCACCCAAACCCAAGTCATTTAAAAGCAGTTGAGAGGTAAGAGCCAAACCAAAGACAACATTGCCAAGGCAAGCTATAAGCCTCAAACTCCCCAAAAATTATAGCCAAGAAAAGAAAGGAATTCTCAGCTTCTCCTTCTCCTTCTCCCTACACAAAACACAACTCTATATCTCCCTATCAAGTTTCTTCCCAATTCTTCAAACTCTCTCTCACATCTCTCTCACATCTCTCGCACATCTCTCTCTCTCTCTCTCTCTCTCTCTCTCTCTCTATGGCAAGTTTTTTTAGCAGAACCTCCATATTCAGGATTTTTCTTCTATGTTCACTCTGTTTCTCAGGTACCCTCTTTGTTTTTCTTCATTTTTGTCATGTTTTTGTTAATTTTCCCTTCAACTTCTAATGTACTTTCTCTGTTTTTGTTGCTGTATGTTTTTAACTTTTCTTTACAGATTTTGGTTTCCCGCAAGGAGTTTCATCACTTGGTATCAATTATGGCCAACTTGGCAACAATTTGCTGCCACCAGAGAAAGTCCTGGACCTCTTGAGCGCTCTTAGGATCACGAAAGCACGAATTTACGACACGAATCCTCAGGTGCTCACAGCATTTGCAAATTCTGGTGTTGAGCTAATGGTGACCATTGAGAATGCAATGCTAGGCCAATTAAGCAACCCCCAAGCAGCCTTCCAATGGGTTACCTCCCACATCAAGCCTTATGTTCCAGCCACAAAAATCACCAGCATTGCTGTGGGCAATGAGGTCTTCACAGATGATGACACAACAGTTCTACTATCCAATCTGGTTCCAGCCATGGTCAGCATTCAAGGGGCTCTAGCTCAGCTAGGCCTTGACCAATACATCAAACTCTCAACCCCTTGTTCTTTGGCTGTGCTTCAAGAATCTTATCCGCCTTCGGCCGGTAGCTTCAAAACTGAGGTCTCTGGGGTCATGTCACAATTGTTACAGTTCCTTCAGACCACAAAGGCACCTTTCTGGATCAATGCCTACCCATATTTTGCATACAAAGGTGACCCAAACAGAGTCTCTTTGGACTATGTGCTTTTCAATCCCAATCAAGGAATGGTTGATCCTTTTACCAAACTACGCTATGACAACATGTTGTATGCTCAAGTTGATGCAGCCATTTATGCCATGGCTAGGCTGGGATTCAATGGCATTGAGGTTAAGGTCTCCGAGACTGGCTGGCCATCCAACGGGGACGAAAATGAAATCGGTGCAACTTTGCAGAATGCTGCAATTTACAATAGAAATCTGTTGAGGAGGCAGCTGCAAAATGAAGGCACGCCTTTGAGGCCTAAACTGAGGCTGGAAGTATATGTCTTTGCTCTGTTCAATGAGAACATGAAGCCGGGGCCGAGTTCCGAAAGGAACTATGGCCTGTTTCACCCTGATGGCACCATGGCTTATAATGTTGGGTTGTCTTCCGTGTCAACTACTTCAGCCACAACTCCATCCACAACAACCTCATCAGTCTCTGATTTTAGTTCCTCTGCTACAAAGGTAAAATCATAGGTTCTTTCTCGCTTCCTCAAATTTCTTTTCCCTTTAACATGTGTAAATGTGCCAGAAAGGCAAAAGTGTAATAGAGATTTGTATATACTTAATACACATATCAATGCAACAAGAGCTATTTCTACATAATTAAATTCCACTCTATGTTGCACTGGCACAACCACATGATACATGACACGACACAACACGGGGACACTGCATACCCAAAATATTGGAGTGTCCGTGCAACATAGATTACAGATTTTTTGTTCCTCAAGTACTGCATGCGTAAAAAAACCAATTTCATAAGTATTGAGTGCTAAATTTGGATTAACTGTGGCCTAATTCTTTTGTTTTATTCCTAATAAAATGGAATATTTTTTGTGAAACAGGCAGCAACCATGGAATATCATCAAAGCTGGGTGTACTGGATGCTTGTATGTGTGCTGAGCTTCCAAGTTTATATGAGAAGACCATTTTAAGCAAATGGGAGTTGGTGTAAATATTTACTTTTTGATGGGTACAAAGATAATGAACTCTCTATTCTTCAGAAACAAGATTACTTCATTAGGCAATGACCTTCAAATCGACATGTCGAAGAATGAATTACACACCAGAAATTGATCATGCAGAAGCAGCTTACTCTTACTGTGACAAGTCCTACGTCAAGATCAAGTAGTTAAAACAATTTAATTTCAATGTCATTTTATTATACATTTTACCATGTTGTTGCTTAGAGAAAAAAAAAATAGAAACTAAATAGTGAGAGAATTCATATGGCTGTTTCTATTGGTTGCAAGGAAAAGCTGTTTCCTTTGGAACGTGGAATCCATAACAGTTCCCTGCATATATAATATTTCTCAAATTTGCTTTAAATTCATTTCTGTGGCTCTCCTCTCTCTCTCTCTCTTAGATCAAATGCTGCACAAAGTTCATGTATAAAAATGAGATAATGAAATCCTAAAGTGTAAAAAAGGGAAAGGCCTTGTTTGGTTCTTTTTATTATCTTGAAGAAGCAGACAATGGGCGGCCAAACTTTATTCTCCTCCCTGGCCTATAAAAACCGTCAGCATTGTTCATTGCCTTGCCAATGGCTTTATGCAAAGGAGCTTTTTTTCTTCTTCTAGCTTTTCTTTGTCTGTTATAAGAGCTGAGAGGCAGACAATGTAAGCTCAGCCTTAGTTCAACATGATGGGGATGGTCTTCCTATTGACATCATCCAACATGCTGCACATGCTCTCCAACAAATTCCCACACCCCCCACTAAGATTTCTCATCAATCTTCTTTAGAATTTTAAACAAAAGGGCAAAAATAAACCATTTTTTATTATTAATTTTTTTTTTCTAAATACAAACGATAGTTTAAACTACAAGGAGAATGGAGGTTTTTTCTCACACACACTATCGAGGTGTCATGAAGGCTCGAACCTAAGACTACTAGTCTGTAAGTTAAGGTCCTGTTCTACTAAATCATGTTTGCGAATGTAATTTTTATTGAGATAGAGATATCTCTTTGAAAAAAGAAAAAAAAATGTAGTTTTCTTTGACCCTTTTTACTGAAATTATTTAACAACAACTCTACTTCTGCGGAAAACTGGTGTAGGTCGGCGTTTTCTTTGGCTTTTTGGCTAAGACAAGTTAGATTAAAATTAAAATATACCTATATTTAAGCCAGAAGAATATATATGTAAGTGTCATATTCCATAATCTAAGCTAGGTGGCATGATTTGATGTGCTTCGATTTTCAAGTTTTCATAGGATTTTGATATGTGTCATATATCATTTGCTTATCTGTCAACATTTATTTGTGTCATTTCATGCTATCTTGTTAATTGTCTTCTTCTTCTTAATACCCTTAACCTTTTAGCTTTGTGAGGGCGGCATATGAATCCAATCACAGAGCTAGCTATATATATAATATGAAGAAGAAAAAAAACAAATTAAATATATGTTAATCTCACTGCTTAAGGCTTTTTCCTTGATTCACCACAATATTGCGTTGCATGGTTTGGAAAGGGCACATTTTTGATGGCTTTTTTAAAAATTATTTGGACATTTAAATGAGATTTGATGTCAGAGATTATTAGCTAAAAGAGATGCGTGCTGCTTTGGACCACCATAATTCTTAGAAAATTATTCTTTCGACACAATGATCTGACACAGAATATATGGTACTCCCTTTTGTGTATTATGTATGCCCACATTAGTTTTATTAATAATTTGTTTGTCACATTAGAATGATGATTATTATTCATGATTGTAATATTCCAAAAATGATTGATTGAAGTTGGAAAATTCCATATATTTGTGGGATTCAATTCCCGCAAACACATGATATGTATATATATCTCTCTCGCATATACAGGTTAGGCTAATTAATTAAGATAGTGTGCTCGCCCTTTTACACTAGAGTGCGATCCTCCTCCTTGTACATTAGAGTAGTTAGAATATCGTTCTGTAAAAAAAAACACATTATATATCACAAAGTAATTACTCAAAAAGAAAAAGGAAAGTAACTAGAAAGGTCCTACTCAAATGACATATATAATGTGAACCTGCATGCCTTTTACTCCTTATGAAATGCTAGGTAGTGCCGATAAAATGGCTTTCATATTTATATATGCAAAGAAACCCCTGCTTTTGTTTCCAAGGGTCAAAGGGAATTGTTCGATTGTGGAAGTTTATTTGTCGATAATTGTGATTTTAATAAGGGCACAATGATAGGTTGATTAGCCTCATATGCCATGTTTAGGGATCATGCATAATGGATTAGGCCTTAATTACTTGTTTAATGTTGCCTTTAATTGGTACATAATTGTGGAAGATGCTTTTATAAAGGCACCGTCCTCTTCCACATGGGAAGTTTTCAGTTTTCGGCAGTTGCTTAGTCAGATATACATTAATAGTAAACAATATGGAGAATTAAAGATTTTTTTTTTAAAAAAAGTACAAATTCTGTTCTATTATAGATCGGGAGCATTTTTGCTTGCCATCATTTTCAACACTTGACATGTGTCCATAAGTATAACTATGGAAACATAAATCAAAATAAAAGGTTAACCATGGTTAGGCTTATGGACACGTGTCATGTATTAAGAAGAGTAGTGAGCATACACCTTGAGTTAAAGTGGTGAGCAAAAATATTTACATTGTGAATCTGGGAACTTTGGACCCATTTCTCGAAATGGTAATTAATATTATATTATATTTATTTATCTAGCAATGCAAGTCAATATTGTTATTATTCTTTAATAATTATCTGTTTCTTTCTCACTAAGTCACTAACCTCTCACCATCTGCAATAGCTCTTCATGTGCAATATGCTCTTTCTGTGTCAACTGTATCAATATTATAAAAACCTTGTCAGCATTTGAAGAAAGTGAGCAGAAAATTAAGGACTAAACAGTTTTAAATTCTCTCAAAAAAGAAAAAAGAAAACAGTTTTATATTCAAAGTAGATTTTTTTTGGAGTAATTAGATTCAAAAGTGCTATTTCTCCTCATTGTTTACCTCATCATTAATATACTAATTAAGGTCGGTTGGTAAATAGTATAAGTTCGCACCAAATTGAGGGGAACACACTCCCTATAATGATATTAGTCATAGAAACTAGCTACCTAACTCCTTGCACCATGCACTTATTCTGAAAGATTATAAATTTTTTAAACTATTTGGAAAATCCACATAAACCCTAGACAAAAGCAACTCAGAACAAAGAGCTAATTTAATAATTACGATAATCACGGCGAGTGAGTCATACCTTATACACAATTCAAAATATTAAAATTTAATTAATTTAAGAGCGTGTTTACTTGTTAAGATTTGAGGAAGTCATGAATTGGGAAACATAGAAATAGGGGAATTGTACTTAACTCAATCTAGTGAGAATATTACGTAATGGATTTAATATGAAACCTACACAATTTTTTATCTTTAATGTATTAGTAAACGCAAAACAAGCCATGAATTAATAATGTATTAATAAACCAATAAATTAATAAAGTATTAGTAAACGCAAGAGAAATCATACTATAAGAGAAGTATTTCTTTATATATATATATATATATATATATATATATATATATATTGTATATAATAGAAGTATTCAAAACAATGTTTATATTACTAGTTACTAGTACTACTTGACAGGACCCGACCCAAATTCCACTTTGGAATCCGAGCCGAATCCTGTGCGTGTCCGACACCTGGCAAGTGCCGGGCACAAATGACCTACTTGCCCTTCTAGTCAAACAATTTCTAAAACAACTGGAGTTTGACTTCTGCCGAAAAACTCAGCAGAGTCTCCCTTGAAATGGACCAAACCCAAGATTACACCTGTCAAACATGCATATAAAAATATACACCAACTGCCAGTATACAAAGATTTTACATACTAACAGTTAGACAAGTGTTCTAGGGCAATATCAGAGCATTTATACAGAGTAGGTTACAAGTACAAAAATAAGTAAACAAAACCCTACTTTGTCAAGGAAGGCGGCGGAAAATGGACTCGGCCCGGTGGTGGCGCACTGACGCACGACTACTGCCTGGGGGCGCAAAACATTAAAAAGGTGAGTGGACCAAAAACAAAGTTTAGAAAGTAGCATAAGAACATACTAACCCCTCTGTAAAAACAGTTAAGAAACTATAACATTTCTTTATTCATAATTGTACTGAAATCAATGTAATCATATTTATATATATATATATATATATATATATCAATCATATACTTGGTCAATTATTAAGTCTTTGAAAACATTGAAAACACTTTAAATCTACCACCTAGGTGTACCCATTTAGTAATCCGTCAATTCCTTATAATCCGTCAATTCCTTTAATTTCCGTCAATTCCTTTATAATCCGTCAATTCCATTCTCATGCCACCGGAGTGACACGTCCTAGCAGACCTCGGGAAATACAAAGTCAACCCGAGCCGCAATCCTAGCAGAATTCAGGGGACACTTGGTCGGCCTGATCCGCATTCCTCACACCCACGGTTTGGGCGTCCCCG
Organism: Prunus avium; assembly: GCF_965620075.1. NCBI lineage: Eukaryota > Viridiplantae > Streptophyta > Magnoliopsida > Rosales > Rosaceae > Prunus > Prunus avium. The sequence goes on from NC_142287.1 coordinate 33,014,856, forward strand.
AAACTCGTGGGGCGGTGTCTAGCATGCTGACTTACCCGAAGGCAACTGGATGTCCGTCGACATCAATATAACCGAAGGCAACATAATTTTATTCCGAAGACAACTTTATTTCCGAGGCAACATTTATTATACTGAAAGCAACCTTGGGTACCTATGGTGGCTTAAAATAAATGTATATATATATATAATTCTTGAAAAAGATTAAAGTTTATAAAACTACTTATAAAACTATTCCTTAAATCCTGCTGCCATTTAATATGATAATACCTCAATTCTAACTTTCCAAATCCCTTTTTAAATGTTCCACTAGGCAGCACATAAATAAACAGAAATATTTAAATCTATCAAGTCATGCTAGGAAAGCCGTATTCAGTAAAACTTATTCAAGATCAAATAATGAAATTAAAATGCATAAGACGTTTATAAAACAAACAGTCCACTCACAGATACTCTGAGCTAGCTGGACCCTTTGAGGGTCCCTCCTGCGGGTCACCTGGTGCCCGGGTGCCTAATCCGTCCGATTTGGTGGCCGGAGGAGGGAGTTTGAGGGATTTGAAAATCGGAGAAAATCTGCCGCGATTTTCTGGGTTTTTCTGGCAGCTTCGTGGCAGCTGGACGGCGGAGCAGGCTGGCTGGGTTGCGGAGGTGGCGGCGGTGCTTCCTTGGCTGGTCCGGTGAGGTGTGGTGGCGGCTGGAGGTGGCTGCAAATTGGGGAGGGTGGCGGCTGAACAATCGAGAGGGAGAGAGAGAAGAGATGTGGGGAGAGAGAGAGTGAGGAGAGAGAGAAGAAATCTGGTTTTTTTTTAAAATCTGACTTTTTTTCCAAAATTTCAATTATGCCCTTTTTCATAATTTGATCGTATTATCTTCAATACGACTCGGAATTGAGCCCATTACGTGTCTACGGACTCGTTTTGTCGTGCTCTACGCAGTGGTACAAGTGGATTTTCCAAATTCTTTCTCGGTCAAAAAGTCAACTTAAAACCTAATAAATTATTCCGAGGGTAGTTTAGTCTTTTCCTTCATTAAATTAATAGTTAAATAATAATTAAGGTTTGGGTTGTTACACTACTAGCCCAATCATGTTTGCTAGAGCATTTTTAATTTTCTTCATTAATGCGAAAAAAAATAAAAATAAAGGAAGCCCACTATTTCTAACCAATCGCATTAGAGCACGTATTCTTCTAAGCTCCTCTATATATAATTCAAAATTCAAAATTTCGTTGACAGTTCAGAAACCACAATTTCTGAGCCTTCTCCTCTGCAGATTGCAATGGCGCTCTCCGCTGCGTTTCGGGAACGACTTGAGCACATGGAGCATACTCGTAACCAACGCCTCTCTCTCCTCCAGGTACCAAGCACAAACCCTAATCTCCTTCAATTCTGTTCAATTTTTCTAAGAATCAGAAATTTAGAATTGCTTATTTCGTCAAATTTCCTACGCTTTCTCTGCGGCCAAATTGGAGCAAAAATCTGATTAGTTCTGGCTTCGTTTGCAGGCAGAGAAAGAAGTGCAGGAGAACAAGTCTCAGGCGTTGGTTTTGAGGATCGCAAGCATGAGGGCCACGGAGCGGAGGTGCTTGGCGCTCGACCAAAAGATCGCATCGCAAAGCTTCAAGATTTGGACGCTGAGGTCGGAGATAGATCGCCTCGACGAGAAAAATCAAACCGATTCACATCAATTGAGGTATTAGTTTCATCTCAATTGATTAATTAGGATAAAATTAGAACTTAATCTCATATTGGAATTGGGAATGGAATGTTAGGGTTTTGAAGAGTGAGGTGGAGGAGCTTGAGGACTTGGAGAAGGAGAAGAACAGGTTTTATGAACTGAAGGGCTCTGAAATGAAGGAGTTCAAGGAAAATATGGAGAGGTTTGCTTTTGAATGCCAAATGCAAGTTCAAGATTTGAAGAAGGGCATCAATGAGGTAAAAAAAGAACCCAATCAAACCCCTACAGATCACAACTTTAATGATATGCAAAGCAAGATTTGGGAATTTCAAAATTCAAGGGCTTTTAAGGATGCAATTTAGATGTTTGATTGATGAAGATTCTTACAACTTTAACATGGTTTTTTTTTTTGGGTCTTTATCTCAGATTCAATCGAGCTTTGTCAAATTCCAAGGCAGTGACAGATGCACAAGTGATTCTGAGATAGCTGCGGCTGAAATGAGAAAGTCTGAGCTTTTAGCTATGAAAGAGGAGGTTGATAGAAAATTGGCTTCTAATTACCAAATTAGAGCCCAATTGCAAAAGCAGCTTCAAACCATTCTAACCAAACACAAACAAGACACAAGTTACAAATCCTGATCACCATAGTGTGCACATTAGCATATATCTGATTCTCATAAGACAATGCTAGTATTGCCACTCTTGCAAGTGCATCATTGTACATAATAATTGTAGAGACGTACATTGATACACAAATTCTGATAATTTGCAACGCAAATCATATTATGACTTTACCAAAAAGATGCTTTTATAGGATTTCGGGTAGCAACTAGCTCGTACCCGAGTAACGTTTTTGTTCTCAGTACTAAAAGAGGTCTCAAATTCAGCTCCCACTTTTTCCATTGACAAAAAATGAGAATAGGCTTTCGAGCTATGGGATCTGAGAATAACAGGCTGGTTGTTGAGTAGCAGCCAGCCGAGAACCAAGCCCAAATAATAAGCTCTAACAAACTTTCACGTGCATCGCGCCCACTATTTGCAACCGAAACGTCGAATCTAGAACCTTATTGTAACTGTAAATTCCCAATATACCCCTCTCATTTCCCTCGCTAAGCTTATAGCAATTTATGCGGCTTCTTGTCTTAACCCAAATATAAAAACCCATCTAAACCATCAAAGGCGCTCTGTTTCTTTTGAGAGCAATTACAAATTTACAATTAGCAAAGATAGTGTGAAGGAAAAGAAACCGAGCGTAGGGTGAAAGAAAGACGAAAATGGCAGACGAAGTGGCGCTAGATTTGGTGGAGCTCTACCACCTTAAGAGCATTGCTACACGACCCCATATCATCAACTTCATTTCCTCTGCGATTCGCACTCTGGAAAAGGTCCCATTTCTATATCTGTACTGTTTCATTTACAAGCCACTATTTTGTTCTCCTTACATATCTTAAGCATGGGTCGCAAAGTTTTTGCGGAAAATATGTATGATTGCTTGATAATGTACCCAGTTTATTGTATGAAAATGGGGTTTACAGTTATGGAAGAAAATGGGTATTGAGTTCTTTGAGTTCTTGAGTTCAAAATGATATGGGTTTACAAATTGTTCTTGAGTGCTTTTGCAATTTTTTGCTACTTCCTGTTAGCTGACGAGTGTATGAAAATGGGGTGGGTACAGTTTTGAAGAAAGTGGGTCTTGAGTTCTTGAGTTCAATATGATATGGATTCTTCGATTGTGGGTCAAAAATAAAACATCCTATTTGAGGCTGTTATCGTTCTTAGTTGCATAAACACGCTTCTTGGAATTTCAAAAGAAGGTGATTTCTCTTTTTCTTGGTATTATATGATTCTTGATAAGAAAAAACTCCCCAACCCTGTCCACTTTCCTGGTTAATGAAGGTGAATTCTTTCCGGCTATGCGAAGTAGTTATATCTACAACAAAGAAGGGTTTACAGATATGGAAGAAAATGTGTCTTTCATTTTTATCTTGTATGAATTGAGTTTTTGGGAGTTCAATATGATATGGGTACAATTTAGAAATGCTTTTCTGGGTGGTGAAAAACAGAGTGCTTTTGTAATTTTTGTTGTGTTGTTGTGACTTCCTCTTGTTAGCAGAAGAGGCCAAAACTTATAACTACCGATCATAATAACCAGGGATGGGTAGAGTTATGAATGACCTGAACCTGGTTTTGGGTTTGGTTGTGGATCAAAGTGATTTCTTTCCAGGCATGCATGCAAATGAGTGCCATCACACGGTTGTAGATGATTGTGGTGTCTTTAGTTGTTGTCTGATCAATGATGTCAAATATGTCTGTGGATTCTTTGACCTGTGTTGTTGAAGTTTGATTTGGCATTATTTAAACTCTACAAGTCCTCCACTATTTTTTTTTTCCAGAGAGAATGAGAAATTATTGTTCCACGTCAAGCCTATACATGAACTTTGCTTTCTTTGCTTATAATAGGCTTATAGCAGCTAATGTTGTTTGATCATTACAGATGCCACAAGGGGATGCTACTGCAGTTCCCACCCCTGCTCTGCTACATGACAAGCCTGTGCCATTCAACTGGGACCAAGATAATGATAACGTCAAGGTGAGGATGTATTTACCATGTGTATTTACCGTCTAGGATGAGATATTATTGACCCACCTCATCAAGCCTACACAGTAACTTTTCTATCTTTGCTTATACGCTTATAGAAGCTAATGTTGTTTGATTATTACAGTTATCACAAGGGGCTGCTACTTTGCCTACTCCAATTTTAGCTACAATTTGCACCCCTGCTCGGCATTATGAGATGCTTGGGTCATTCGGATGGGAGCAAAATAATATTGATGTCAAGGTGAGGATGTTTTTACCATGTGTTTTTACGTAGGATAAGCACGTCTAGGTTACTTGTCTCATTTACGTGTTCTGCAATGAGGCAACATCAAAGCAACAAAATGATTTATGCTATTGTTCTGCTTATAAGCAATGGTCATGTGTCTTCCAATTGCTAATTTTATGGTTTTTGGTGTTCCTCTTTCCTTCCTCCTGCAGGTATATATATATCTGAAGGGAGTTGATCAGGAGAGGATAGAGACTGGCTTCACACCTTCGTCCTTTTTCATCAAATTCCATGATGTCGAAGGAATGAATTACAAATTTGCTATACCTGCACTGCACAAGGAGATTGTCCCAGCGAACTGTAGGGTGATAACTAGGCCTGAAAAGGTTGTCATCAGTTTGGTTAAAGCTTCAAGGGATTACTGGTTGGATTTGAAGTTCAAGGAGGAAAGGGTACTTCATCATTTCTTTGGACCGCCCATTTTATGCTTTGGCAAAGGCAGAAATGGAACTAATTGTTTTATTGTTTGATCTTTTAGCCGATGCCGATGCCAAATTGGGATGAAGAGCCAGATCCTTTGGCAGGGGTCATGGGCATAATGAAGGTAAGGTTATCAAGCTTTGAGGTTGATAGCATGTACACATGTATATGCATGCAAATCCACATTTGAAAACAAACATGAAAATGTGAATGCAATCACATTGAATAAACGTACATGTACACTATATATCTGTTTGGTTAATTACTGCATGAAATGCAACTTGCAGAATATGTACGAAGAAGGGGATCCAGAGATGAAAAGAACAGTTGCCAAAGCATGGACTGAAGCAAAATTCGGGAGAAACCGCTGATTCATCATCGAAGAGGTGTTCAATCAATCTGGGGCTATAGAACATTGTTTTTTGAGTAGTTTTTTTTGCTTCTGGCAGGCTTTATGGTAGTTAGTCCTTTTGTTGCTGGACGGTTCTTTGTAATGTCATGGAAGTCTATTGAACATAGCTTTTTCTAAAGTCTTAGATGGTAGGCTATAACGCTTTCTGTTATCGTAGTAGCCTCTAATCGATGATCATTTGATGTGGATTTGGTATTGGAACTATCATATTTGTAGTTGAACTCATATTATATAACATGTCACAAACAGGAAAGGTTTCCATAACGAGTAGCATGAAATGTTGTTCAATATTGTGAAACAATTTCAACTCTGCTGCGAGTTGAAGAAATGGCAGATTGGGGAAATTTTTCTTTTTGTTTACAGGGAAGTTTGGTTTCGAAATGGACAGTAGATGGCCATGACAAGTGTTATTATCTGCTCTGGAGTTTAAATCTGAGGATTCCATATATACCATCTTCTGCTCTCGAGACTTGTTATGGCTTTCTAGTTAGCTAAAAGAACCCTAAACCCTATTAACTTTATTTCTATGATTAGCCAGAAGAAAATAAGCATGCAAGTGTCATTAGGAAATGCTTTGGTTTAAATTGAATAGTAAATTGAGCTTAGACCCATAAAATTCATTTGTAATCACCTACAATCCTTTCCTTTATTTGGCTTAAATTGAATAGTAAATGGTTTCAACGTGTTGCTTTTGATTCATTAAATCTGTACAATGTTGTGTAGCTTTATTGTGAAGACTTCCAACTTGTCCAACATGGTCCCTAAAATTCTCGGGTCCCTTCCTCCAATTTTTAAACCCTTTCTCAGTGAAGACATCGCTTCCAGCCTTTCCTTGTTTATCAAAGTCGCATTTAAAAAGATAACAATGAAGACAAAATGCAGCATCTTTCTCTTTACTATACTCCAACCAAACAAATGAATCAAACCATTTCACAAGAAAATGTCGATTACAAGGACCCATAAGTGTTTGAGGCATGTCATTTTGGCTTTTAGGCTGACAAGGACCCCTTTGCAGATAGGCTCTTCGGATTTGTTCTCGAAAATTGGGATTATAATAAGTCATTGGAGGTCTAAGTCCAGGGTCTGTAGGAAGATTAGCCAATATTTCATCCAACTCAGTGACCTCTGATCGTTTTGGACTACCCGAATTATTCAAGGGAGGATGTGAAGTAGGCAGATTATTTGAAGGTTGATTTGAACTAGCCGGATTATTTGAAGGAGGGTTGGAACTAGTCGGATTATTTGAAGGAGGATTTGAACTCTTTCTCTGAAAGTACCGTTCCATAACTGTATAGAGAGAGCTAAATAAGAAAAGAAAAAATTATTAAAAAAAGAATAAACAAAATTGGCTTTTGCTCAAGGAAAAAAAAATGCATTCGACATACTTTGGATTGGCGCACTCAAGAAGGAAAAAAAACGCAGGATTCTTGTGATGCACACACGCTTTGATGAAATTGTGATGCACAAACGCAGGATTCTAGAATAGAATAGAAGGGACTAATAGATAAGGACCAGCCAAGGTAACCGTTTGGGAGGATAATATGCTGAGCATATGTTGAGTCATATTTGGTCTTTGCTAGCTTGGTGCATGCTGGCATGTACGATTCAATCTTGAGGCTTCATTTGGAATGGTGCTTTGTGGCGCTGCATCAATGGTTGTGATGGATTGCTGTGTATTGTTATTACAAAGAACATCCAGTGAGAAGCAAATTTTCTCAAAACTAAACAGAGAAAGGAAAGAAGAAGAAAAAATAAGTACATTTATCTTTATCTTGAATAATCTGAGCTTTGGCTTCTTCGAGAAGAAGGGGTTCATAAGTAGAGATATAATCGTCAACATCTTTGTAGGTGTCTTTCACTTTTGCCATTACAAAACCATCTTTGCTATTCTGCTCCCCAAACAATTGAAATTTGCATCAATTTAATATAAAAATAATATACATATATAATATGTATGTACATGAGATAGTTGAAGGACAGAGAAACTACTGTTGATTTTTCACGGACGAAAAAGTCCCAACTAAGAACAATCTTGTAGAAGCGGGCAATGGAAGCGTCTTCTTCAAGCTTGTCTTTGTCCACAGCCATTGAGAGACACAGAGTGACTGAAACAGAGTTTTCAAATTCTCAGTGAGAAAGGGGTTAATGCACAAGATTTTTGGCCAAAGGTATTTAATTGATAACAACTGTCTCATCACACTTGTGTCTCTGGCTTTCATCCTCTCAGAGATTTGGTACGTATGTTCAACAACTTTTTAAGCCCTATTCAATCAAAGTCTATGGATCTTCTGGTCTCCATGGAATTTGTTTTTAAATATATATGTGGATTTTTGTGGCGCAGGACTTGGATTGCCACCTGGTGTGGTGGTGATTATGGATCAATCTCACTCAGTGCCAGTGGTGGTGAGTTCTGATATGTGAATTTTTGTCTTCGAGGAATCGAATATCTGAACCTGAATATCCTTCTGCAGCCTTTCCAGCAACAAATCGTAAGAAAACTTCTCCTAATCAGGCTCTACTGTCAGGAGCTCCTCAAACTTGGCATTTCTTTCTTCTGGTTCAGGCCGAGGCATAAGTTCTAATTTTTCATGGTCAATGGATGGAGAACACGATTAATCAACATACACAAGTGACATTAGTGAGGAGAATCAAACTTATGATCTTGGGTGCATAAATGAATGTTCTTAACCACTCGAGCTACAAGTTTTGCGGATGCTCAATATACTTGATCATGTAAAAAACTGCCTCATGCATTGATACATAGATAGATGAGAATGCAAACAAGGGCCAAAGTCCTTGTTCCATATCTATACCAAAGGATGGGTCAAAGTAAGTGTTGTGTATTTTCTGAGTGCTTCCCGTCCATTATCCCAAAACTAGTTATTGCGTTTATGGTATATTTTCATATGTGAGTTCTATCAAAATTTTGGCCTCTTCTTCGTTGATTGAATTGCTTCAAATGTTTAATCGTGAGGACAAGAAGATTGTGATCATCTGCGCCCCTTTACATCAACAAGATTTGGGAAAGGATTTATTAAATACTAAATTTCAACTTTGATGTGGCAAGAGACCAGACAATTTCATAATCTTAAGCCTTTGGGAAGGAACACAAGAGACCAGACAATTTCATCAAGCATTAAGATGATAAATGGAACACAAGATATAAAATACAAAAAAACAGAGCAAAGAACTAATTCCATGTTATTTTCCAATAACTGAAACATTGAAAAATATCAGCATTATATAGCAGCACCTGAGAGGACATTTGGATTCCATAGCACACCAGTTAATCAAAGCTAAACATCAAAACTAAGCCAACCACAAGCTACGACATGTATCTCTCTCTTGTTTATTTGCTCTCTTAAAACAAGGCACTACTACCCATAATACACAATATTTCCAAACTAAGCCTATGTCCTTTGACATCAAATTCCGTGATGTCCAAGGAAAGAATTACAAATGGGCTATACCTAAACTGCAAAAGGAGATTGTCCCAGAGAAGTGTAAGGTGATAGTTGACCCTAAAAGGGTTCTTATCAATTTGGCTAAATCTTGAAAGGATTACTGGTTGGATTTGAAGTTTAAGGAGGACAAGGTACTTCATCATATCATTGGACCACCCATTTTATGTAGAATTAGTTTGTTTTATTGTTTGATATTGCAGGCAAATCTGGATGAAGAGAGAGATCCCATCGCAGGAATCATAGGTAAAGGTTACCAAGCTTTGAGGTTGACATGTATATGCATGCACATCCACATTTGAAAATGTGAATGCAATCACATTGAATAAACATATATTTGCTTGCTTAATTACTGCTGTATTCAATGCAACTTGCAGAATATGTACAACAAAGGGGATATTGCTGACATGAAAGCAACAATTTCCAAAGCATGGACTGATGCAAAATTCGGGAGAAACGGCTGATTCATCATTGAAGGGGTTCAATCAATCTGGGGCTGGAACAGTGTTGTTTTGAGTAGTTTTTGTGCTTCTAGCATGCTTATGGACTAGTAAGTCCTTTTGTGGCTGGATGGTTCTTCGTACTTTCATTGAAGTCTATTGCACATAGCTTTTCTAAAGTCTTAGATGGTAGGCGGGAACGCTTTCTGTTTCACGTAGTATTTGGTATTGGATTGTCATATTTGTAGTGGATATCATAATGCATCTCGTGTGGTGTGGATATCATAATACAACAAACAGACCCTGCCATACCAAGTATGTAAGAAGCTTTGAATTTCTTTATGATGACTTGTTCCATCTATATATTATTGTATTTAAAATTCAAATACAATTACACAACCACATGAATTAAGACTCAAATTGAATCGAATCCAACCAAAGTGCATGAAAGAAATATATGTCATTGTCATAGGATCCATTAATTGAAGCGATGAGCAAGAGGACGGTTTAACACCACACCTCTTGCGGCGTCCCTGGAAAACTTCATCTTGATTTTATTGAGTGTGGCTACAGCTTCTTTCATATTCATCCTCTCTTCTGGTGATTCTGCACAGCAAGCAAGAGCTAATTGCATAATGGATGATAAGCAATCCCTCTTTCTCACATGATCATCATCTTCCTGCTCTGTCCCAATCCCAAGCAAATTGGCATCCACAACTTCATCTATCTTTGCATCTGGTAATACTAGTGAGTTTGCAACCCATTGCTTTATATTCATTTCCTCACCAAACATTTCATCTGTTGGCTTCCTTCTTGTGAATGTTTCCATCACTAGAATTCCAAAACTGTACACATCCCCACTTCTTGAAACTATTCCTTCCATTCCATACTCTGCAATATGAAATATATTTGAGTTGTTTTTGTATATGTGTGTGAATTGTATACACATGTATGATGAAAAGAAAATTATAAAGTTAAGTTCTTCATAATTAAGGACAACATGTATAGGATTAAAAGATATTAAACTAGCAACTACATCACCTGGAGCCATATACCCAACTGTGGCTAGGGTCATGGTTTGGGTCATAGAATCTCCTCCATCCAAGAGTTTTGCAATTCCAAAATCAGCAACATGTGCAACCATTTCATCATCTAGTAGTATATTGCTCGGCTTCAAATCACAATGGACTATAGGTATTGAATAACCTTGGTGTAGGTATTCCAATCCCGAAGCAACATCTATCATTATGTTCATCCTCTGTAAGATATGCAAAGAATATCCTCGATAGTACAACCAGTTCTCGAGGCTCCCATTTGGCATGTATTGCAATACCAGGGCTTTGAAATCAATTTCACTGCAACAACTGATGATTTTGACAAGGTTTCGATGACGAATATTGCTTAGGATTTCACATTCCCTATCAAAACTTTTGAATGCCCCTTCTAGCTGTAAACTGAAAACCTTTATTGCAACATCTATTCCATATGAAAGTGTCCCTTTATATACTGATCCAAAACTTCCACTTCCAAGTAAGTTGCTTTCGTGAAATCCATTCGTTACCCTTAGAAGTTCTAGGCGTGAAACTCTTCTCCAAAGAGGTTGAAGCAATGAGCTAGCCTCTATTGTAACTTCCACATTCCTTTTCCTGCGTAGTAGAAAGATAGATACGGAGGCCACTAGGAGAACTACTGATATGATCCCTGGGACGATATATTTAGCTTTCCTCCAATTTGGTTCGAGTGTACCCTTTTTGCATGGTGGAACATGAAGTCGGGGTGCACCACATAGTGCACTGTTTGAGACAAATGATTGAGCAGAGAAGTTTTGAAACGGGCCACCAGTTGGAATTTGTCCTTGGAGCCTGTTGAAAGACAAATCCAGATACTTGAGAAGTGACAGAGCTTCTAAAGACTGGGAAATCACTCCAGACAGATTGTTTCTGGATAAATCCAAGAGTTTCAGGCTTAGCAAGTCGTGAAATGAACTTGGAATAGGTCCTTCCAAATTATTACTTGCCAAGGAAAGAATAACCAGATCCCGAAGACCGCCAATGGTGCTTGGTATAACACCAGATAAATGGTTATTTGATAAATCTACATCTATCACAACTTTCAAGTTTCCAATATCTTGTGAGAGAGATCCAATTAGAGAATTGGATGACAAGTTGACATGCAAGATATGAACAAGATTCCAAAAAGTTGATGGTATTGTGGAACTCAACGAATTGGACTCCAGTGATAGAGTTCTTAGAGATGCGGCTAGATTACCCAAACAGGAAGGTATAGAACCAGAGAGCTTATTACCAAGCAAAACCAATTCAACTAGGTTATCTAGTTGACAAAGTTCATATGGGATGTACCCTTGCAATTTGTTGTAACTCAAGTACAAACCTTGGAGATTCCCTAGTCTTCCCAGTGAAGTTGGAATTGATCCACTCAATTGATTGCCATCCAGGGATAAAATTACCAAGCCGCTAATGTTGCTAATACCAATGGGAATGTTACCCCTCATGTTGCAATTGGATAATTTAATATATTGAAGCCGCGACAATGTAGAGCAATTCCGAAAGGAATCATCAAGTCTGACATTTAAAGGATTATATCCCAACCCCAGTGTTCTCAAATTTGCAAGATTAGCCAAACAAGAGAGAGTCGAAGTATCAATCGCCAAATTATTCCTTGATAACCTAAGCCCCTGAAGGTTTGTCAAGGCACAGAGCGTGCTTGGAATAAACCCTGTAAATGAGTTGTAGTTCAACTCTAGCTTCATGAGCATAGAAGCATTGGAGAGGTTGGGGATTACTCCGCTGAGGTCAGATCCTGATAGATAAAGGCCTTGTAGGTTTGGAGCCCCAAGGCCTATGTTTGCTGGGAGGCTACCTGATAGCATATTAAAACCAAGTCCGAGGTCTGTTATTGTGGAGATATTGAAGATTGAGGCTGGGATGAGGCCATGTAGATTGTTGAATTGGATTGATAAAGCCTCTAAATTTTGAAGATCACCGATCTCGTTTGGTATAGTGCCTGCCACAATTTCACAACATTGTAGCGCATTAGGTTACGTGAAAACAATATTGACTTCTATACAATGTTAACGTTTATTAGGCAATTCAATCTATATTTTATTCTATACAATTTGTAGCCCAAGAGAAGTGAACAGGGCTGAAGGGGTTTTCGTTCTCTTTTTTGTCTGTTGACCTTGTACAAAATAGTTAAATAATGATAAATGATGTTGTCGTCAAGAACATAATGAAATATCAATTACCTGTCAAATTGTTGTTGTCAAGATAAATCGTTGTTACTTGGGTTAAGTTGCCAATATATTTGGGTATGCTTCCACTGAAATTGTTTACGGACATTCTTAATGCAAGAAGATGTTTGCAATGCCACAATTTGGATGGAAGTGGACCATCAAACTGGTTGCGGCCAAAATTAGCTTTCTGAAGACTAGGAAGATGCTGGCATATATTATCTGGAAGACCACCACTCAAACTGTTTCCATATAGAGTCAAAATAGTCAAAGAGGACATGTTGAAGAGACTGGCAGGAACATGCCCTTTTAGGGCATTCACTTGAACGAACAAATGCTCCACCTGATCTAAAAAGCCGATCTCGTTTGGAATTTCTGAAAAATCAACAAGATATACATATATATATATATATATCAAACTATATAATTAGGCTATTTAATTTTATGCATACAATGAAATGCAACAATATACCGGTGAATTTGTTGTGGCTCAGGTATATCCGCTTCAGCATTGTTAAGTTCCCAATTTTCCTTGGTATCCCTCCTGCTATGCATGCCAAAGTCTCAGAAAACATTTAAAATAATCTAAACTAATTTCTTGCAAATCAAATAGTGCAGACACAAATTCATGTACTTACTACAACTGCAGCCCAAAAAAAAAACGAGCGAATCCCATGTAGGATTAATTTTTGGCCATGTATTACTCATTATTTACAATCTATGTCCATATCCGACACTCAATGAGTTTTAATTATTTATAGCCCAAATGTTGTCTCTAGTTTCATTTCATCAATGTAGTTTTTATGCTTAGGGAAGGTGGCTAGAGAGAGAAGTGAAGGAAAATAAAAAGCACCAAAGCTGGAATGAAACAACAGGTGCCGAAACAACAGGATGCGAGGTGCGATTGGGTGCAGAAGGCAATGGTTGCTTGAGGGGTGGCAGCTGTGGCTGTGGCTTCAAATATTTAAACATTTTTTAATTAAATTTTTTAAATAAATTTAATTTTAAGCAAATGCAGTTTTTCAAAAAATAAATTTAATGAATATATATGTCTTGTTAATTTCAATTTTAATTTTTTTAATAACTAAAATTACTAAAATGCACATGTCACGTCAACAAGTTAACAATTTTATTAAGAAAATTGATGCAATAAAGAATGTGGGACTCTAATTTTAAAAAATAGGAACATGGGACACGAAATTAGGGTGATGAAATGAACATTGACCCAAGTGCATATTTATGGGAAAATTTGAAATTCGAGGTAAAGAATAGAGGTCGAAATTATAAATAAGTTTAATTTTTATACAAACTTTCAAATACATAATCTATTCAAAATTAAAAATTAAAGACATAATCTATTCAAGGGAGTTATTTTTGCTATATGATGGGCTGTAAGTAAGAAAATCAAGTTTAATAGGACAAGCTTAAGTTTCTATTGAAAAAAGAAGAAACAAGGATAGTTTAGCTTATATTATAAATTAATAAAAATATGCTAAAACGTAATCATATCAACAGTAGATTCGTAGATAGGTTGTTGATACATATGCATGCGTACCTGATAGTTGGTTGTACTCTAGATCAATCTCTTGCAATGTAGATAAGTTGAAGATGGTCGTGGGTATAGAACCTGAAAATTGATTGCCCCACAAACTGAAGCTTTGAAGTTTAGGGAAGGACCCAAACCACAATGGAATGGATCCCATAAAATTGTTGAATGCGAAGCTAATCAACTTGAGGCGATGTAAATGAGACAATTCATGGGGCAAGGTGCCATGGAAACTGTTGTTTTTGAAAAGCAGCTCAATAAGAAATGAGAGGTTGCCGAGGTGCGGTGGAATGATGCCGGTGAGTCCCATATAAGAGAGGTTTAGGACTGAAACTCTCAAGTGGCGAGCACCACAAGTAACGCCAACCCAATTACAAACTGGGGTGATGGTTGACCAGTTGACCAAGATGTTGTCTGGGTCACTACTGATATGGGATTTCAGAGCAAGAAGAGCAGACTGGTCCGTGGTGATGTTGGTTTGTGCTGCTGCACCTACAGAAGTGTACCGCAGCAGCACCAGCAACAACGTCATTGACAAGAGGAAACGACTTAGACTTCTCCATGAGATGAGCACCGAAAACAGACTAGTTCCTTCCAACTTCATCAAAGTGTTATGGACAATTAATTGGGTGTTGTAAAGAAAGTGGTGGAGCCCACATAAAGAAAATAAGGAAATAATATTTAAAAAGCTAAATTATGATGTTGGAGCTTAATGATGAAGAAAAGTGTTGTAGCTCGACGCTTTGTTGGCCATTTTGGCTAAGACAAATTAAAATTAAAATATTCTATATTTTATCAAACAAATTAACTTTATTTCTATGATTAGCCAGAAGAAAATAAGCATGCAAGTGTCATTAGGAAATGAACTGGTTTTAATTTTATTTTAGCACAAACCACCACCTACACACACATGAAAACTAGTACCAATATTACATTAACCAGGTCACTTAGATAAATACCATCCTTTAACAAAACAAAAACATAAAATTCTGAAAATTAAATCTGCAAAGGAACGGACGCATAGCATAGATGGCACTTGACTGACTGGATGGCGTGTTAGTGTATAAATTAGTGAACTGATTGGTAGTTTGCTTTGTGGGTTGGGCCTCAGCTCATAGGCTGAGTTATAAATATTTGAATTGTATCGGTTTTTAATATTCACGACGCTACGTATTCCTACTTTATATTTTTTCCTTGCTAGTTTGTAGTAAATTGAGCTTAGACCCATAAAATTCATTTGTAATCATCTACAACCCTTTCCTTTATTTTTCTATTTAAAATACCCAATTTTTTCAAGTAAAACCCGCTGACTAGGATCCAAGTAAGCAAGTTACCTAATCTAGCTTAAAATCTGATTTATTATATTTTTCATATTCCAAAACTACCCCTATTTACAAGTTAACGTGTTATGTGGAGGTGTAACTGATCGATTCATAATTGTATATCATTTTGTACCCTTCTAACTTATGATTTGGTTATGTTTTTGAGTTAAACTTGTGCTTTTAATCCTTTTTGTGTTTATCTTTCAGTTAATTGACATTTAGGTAACAATGATGACTTTGGATAGGAAATGATTCAATCCATGCATGTTTGGGCTGATTGGGATAAGAGCAAGAGCTTAAAGACAAAACCAAAGTTGGGCCACACTTCTTGTCAGTCCAGTTTCGTAAGTCACCTTGCAGGTCTCATTTCAGCAATCTGCACAACTCGGATGAGGAGACATTCTTCATAGAAGTTGTTCAATTGGGTGTCTAGTATAACATATCCAAAATTCAGCCCAATTGAACATATGTGGAGTCCTTAGCCCGTCCAACACTGAACCATGCTCAGGAGGATTTGCAACTGCCAGCTTTGAGCCTTGTCTCCTCCTTTAAGCCATGTGCCTCACCCATGCTGCAATTGACTTTGGATCCAACATAATGAGTGAAGTGGGGAGGCATTCCAGCAATGAAATTCTAAAGGAGCAAGTTGGTACATAATGGAGCTATTAAAGAGAAAGCATGTGCATACATGTAAAGCATAAATGAAATGAAGTCAATTCCAGTCTCTGTTCGGCAGCCAAATTGCAAGGCCCAAAACGCACACTTCTACTGCTCCGATGGGAATACTTTCTTCATAGAAGTTGTTCCAATGGGTGTCTAGTATAACATATCCAAATTTGAGCCCCATTGGATACGTTGTGAAACCTCTGGCCTTCCTACACCAAGCCTGGTTCAGAAAACTCGTTTTTCAGCAACCAAAAGGCAACCACATGGGTTGGCAACCAAAAGGCAACCACATGGGTTGGTAGCAAAGGCAGCCACATCTGATCACCTTTGAACCCATGTGAAGATGCTTGAGGTGCAGCAGCAAAAGATGAAGGATGGTGTGGGAATCCATCATGATGTTCCTCCCTCTTAGCCCTATAAATAGAGAAGCCTTCAAGCTTCAAAACACACCCCAAGGGGGGGAGCTCTCAAACACTTCTCTAGAGCTCCCTTCCCTTCTCTCCCTCAAATTCTCTTAGTTTCCTTTCAAGTTGTCAATTGTTGTAACAAAATGAGTTTACTAAATTTTCCTTCAAGTTTTCTTAGTTCCACTTTACTTTTATTTGTAATGTACATTCTTTCTTAAGTATTCAAGTTTAATTAGTTTCCAAGTTTCAATTATGGTTTTTGTTCTTATTCATTATGCTTATAAGTTAATATGCTAGTTTGAATGATTGATCACCATTTAGGCTTGCATGTTAGCTATCTTGGTTTGAATTAAGAGTAGACACCATGTTTTAATTCGAATTGAACTATGGATAGGAAGAGTATGTATGGACATTCGACAACAGGGATTAGATACATACCTGGTTGTTTAAAATGTTCTTCTATGCTTAATGGGTTCCTAATGCTTAATTTTAGGTTAGACAACAAATGATCAAATTAGGGAATTAGGAACACAAGGTTTTGACCAAACACCATGGCTTAATCATACTTTAGCTAGAATCAATCCGTTAATCTAATTGAACTTGGGAACTTATTTGCTTGAGTTATTTCTTTTTTTTCTTGTTTCATTTATTTCCTTTTTCATTTCTATTTTGTGTAGGGGAAACAAATTGGATCATTCAATCACCAATCCTCGTGGGATCGACCTCGCACTTACATATGCTATACTACCAAACGGCTCGTGCACTTGCGAGTATCACAAGTTGAGGATGCAGTTGAATCTATTTTGGTGCAGCTGAATCGAAGCAACAGTAACTAATGACACATGTTGAATTTGGAAAGATTTTCAAATGGTTGTAATGAATGTAGAAATTAATTTAGAAACTTATTTGAAATTAAATATTAAATTCAACATTAACATATTAGTAACGTTTTGGTTTATTTTATGACCGAAAAAAAAAAACGTTTGGTTTATTTAATAATTTTTTTTTGTTGTTTTCCTTTTATGAATTATACTACTAGTAATCTATTTTATTATAGTTTTATGAATAATAGTGTACATTCTAATTATGTTGGAAAATATTTTGATAATCTATTTATTGTTTGTTTTATGAAAAACATTTTTTTTTTAAAATGAACCTATTTTTTCTCTAAATAATGTACCTATTTTTTTTTCTCTAAATTATGTACCCTTTTTTCTCTGAATAAAGTACCTATTATTTGTTTTATGAAAAATAATTTTTTTAAATGAACCTATTTTCTCTCTCCAAATAATGCACCTATTTTTTTCCTCTAATAATATACATAGTAAAACAATGTACATATTTTTTTTAAATGAACCTATTTTTCCTCTCCAAATAATGTACCTATACACATTTATAGGTATATTGTAAAATAATTTACCTATGGGTAAATAATGTACCTATATTTTCTATAAATTATTGTGTACCTATTTTTAATTTATGAAAAATGTAAGGAAATTTCAATTACAAAGTAACTGACTTAGTTTTTTTTTAATTAATTTTTTTGGTAAATAATATACCTATATTTTATTTAAATAATATATTTATATTTTATACGTATATATTTATATTTATATTTTTTATAGGTACATTATTGGATATGTAATTTACAGATTTTTTTTTTGGTTTGCAATTTTAGGGGGCGGTATGTGAGAGGGAATGACAACCAAAAGAAATGGGGTGATTGATATGCTATTAATAGGGAGTGTTAATTACAATTATGACAGTGAATGAAATGCTTGAAATAAATTATAAATAAAATATGATGTTTGGTGGCAACGATGTAAAAATATAAGAATACTACGACCTCTTATATCCTACTGGTCATTTAAATTTGAAATTGGGTTTTACACATAGATTTTTAGAGTGATGGGTATATGTCTAGGAAATAAAAAATGTAGGGATCTATATTGAACAAGCCCTTTGTTTTATCACATTTATTCTACTGTGCTTGTGATGTGAGAGAGTTGTTGGGTTTAATGATATCAAAGTTTCAAACTCACCTTTCTCCTTATTTTTAATGATACCCGAGTAGCATCAAATTTTCACAACCCCCTGACTAATGCACTAAACTCTGCTGCGAGTTGAAGAAATAGCAGATTGGGGATATTTTTTGGTTCAGGGGGAAATTAGGTTTTAAAATAGACGGTAGATGGTTTTGTGGTTGGAAATTTTGGTTTACTTTTCATGGTTATCAAACAGAGAGAGCAATCAAGCAGACAGCATGAACAAGCCCTAGTTATCAAAACTCACCACCATGGACTCCGAGTCAGATTGATCCATAATCAACACCAAGCAGCAAGCACACCAGGTAGTAGCAATCCAAGTCCTGTGCCACAAAAATCCACATATAAATTTAAAAACAAATTCCATGGAGAGTTTGCAATTTAAAAATCCAACACCAAGACTGGAAGATCCATAAGCTTTGATTGAATAGGGTTTAAAAAGTTGTTGAACATACTTACCAACTTTCTGAGAGGATTAAAGGCAGAGACCGAGAGAGTGATTAATGGGAGTGTTAGAGAGAGAGAGAGAGAGAGAACCTGAGGCTAGTTTTGAAGAAGAACCGCCAATGCCCCACGTAAAAGTGGAGAGAATCTAATCAATGCTCATCAATGCTTGACTAGGAAATCTTACAAAATTTTCAGTAAGACACACAAAATTCACGTATTATACAAATAATCGTCACATATTAGTGAATAAGAATAATATATGTTATAAAAATATATATTAAAATATTATATAATAGCCGATTAATATCTACTTTGGATATGTTGAAACTAGCAAATTAATATCTATAAAGAGTAACATCTCGATGAGAGAATAATTTTAGATGTGTATATAAAAGCAGTGACTCGACCTAACATTTAAACTTGGGATTACACTAATACATAAATAAATAAATCCTAAAAGCCCAATTCTCTCTATTAGTGTTGATGTGTTCAAATACTTGATACAATAATACCTCAAAGCTTATCCTACGATAAACACACACTTGACTTTATAATTATCTTGGTCCAAGCTGAATGACCCAAGCGTCTCATAATGCAGAGCAGGGGTGGAAACTGACATCAAGTCAAGCCTATGTATGTCTTTTATTGGCGAGGGACCCACTCGGGCAAAAGGGCCGGCTCCTGCGGGTGTTTGTCGTCATCTATACATTATTGATATTGAAATAATGTCGTCATCTTTTATGAAGTTTTAAATGATATATTCTTCTGTCAGCCTCCTGTACATAATCATGCTTGCTAGTGGGCTTCGTCGTTATCTATAGAAAGAGGATTGAATCCAAATGAGATATCCTGCATCTCAACAACCCAGATGAGATATTCTACGTCTGGACAAATAGATGCATATTACATGATTACATTCCACCGAACAAATTGATCTCGGAAGCTGCCCAAGCATAAAAGAAATATTTTGATCACCCCGAAAACCATGAGAAGAATTAGCCAAATTGATCTCGGAATTAGCCAATTATAAACAGAAAATAAATGTCAATCTAGTATATTAACCAATAGAACCCACCCGAAAACCAAGAGAAGAATTAGCCACCCTACCTGGCAACCATCAACAGTAGTACTCTCCACTAATTTCTCAAACTCCACACCGTAAGTACTTCTGAAACGTTGTTTCAGGCGTTCTACTTGCTCTCTGTATGGGGATATAATCGCCAACTGATCACTTGATTTAAGCTCTGGATATGTACTTACGAGCTTATGATGTAAGAGCATGACAAAGTTAACCTCATTACTTAAAAAAAAAGTGTTACCTTATAAGTGTAAAAGAACCTGTCTCGTTCACTACTAGAAGTTACCAAATACTTCATGTTTAACAGCCTTAAACGTGATTTAACTGCATATGGATTCGAATTTGTAACTTCTCCAGATACATTCTAATCCAAAAACCACTTAGTTGACGACTTTCTACCACCGCAAAAGCATAGATTGTTGGACTTGGAGTTTCCTTTTCATACTGCAATAAGAAATGCCATCAAAACAGTAAGTAACCCTACATAATATATAAATTATGTCATTCCTCTTACATGAGTCTTCTTTTGTGATTTTTTTTGGTTATTGAAACCTGTCATTTCCCAAGATTTACTTTTCCTTTATTTTCCCCAAAAACCAAAGACAAACACATTATTTTTCAGTCAAAAATTTTCCGCACTTGCTAAGTACCAGCTACCTTTCCTCTTACTTTTTTTCTTTTTACCTACCCCATTCATTTTGTGCCGCGTGTATTCCACTTATGCATGAATGAATCTATGTATTTAATGTAAAATACTAATATTTTGCTTGTAAAGTTAATATTTTGAACATAAAAGTGCCGTACATCTTGAGAGCACTATGAGATAAATGCAACACAGACAACATAGAAATAAACAGAATCAGTTGAATTTGATTACCTTTGTTTTGAAAGAAGCAAAATATCATTCTTGCGATACTGATTTCTTGTCATCCATGTCATTCGCAGAGGTAAGAACTGCTAAGTGAAACAGATCAACTTCAGTGCACTCCACAACACACCTTTCCGTGGCGTCTCCTACTGCACAAGTAAATGTACAAAGAACATCCAGTGAGAAGAAAATTTTCTCAAAACTAAACAGAGAAAGGAAAGAAGAAGAAAAAATAAGTACATTTATCTTTATCTTTATATTATATATGTATGTACATGAGATAGTTGAAGGACAGAGAAACTACTGTTGATTTTTCGCGGACGAAAAAGTCCCAACTAAGAACAATCTTGTAGAAGCGGGCAATGGAAGCGTCTTCTTCAAGCTTGTCTTTGTCCACAGCCATTGAGAGACACAGAGTGACTGAAACAGAGTTTCCAAATTCTCAGTGAGAAAGGGGTTAATGCACAAGATTTTTGGCCAAAGGTATTTAATTGATAACAACTGTCTCATCACACTTGTGGATGGGTCAAAGTAATGTTGTGTATTTTCTGAGTGCTTCCCGTCCATTATCCCAAAACTAGTTATTGGGTTTATGGTATATTTTTATATGTGAGTTCTATCAAAATTTCGGCCTCTTCTTCGTTGATTGAATAGGACAAGAAGATTGTGATCATCTGCGCTCCTTTACATCAACAAGACTTGGGAAAGGATTGATTAAATACTAAATTTCAACTTTGATGTAGCAAGAGACCAGACAATTTCATAATCTTAAGACTTTGGGAAGGAACACAAGATTTGGCATTAAGATTATAAATCGAACACAAGTTATATAATATACAAAAAAAAAAAACAGAGCAAAGAACTCAATTGGTATCACAATTCCATGTTATTTTCCAATAACTGAAACATTGAAAAATATCAGCATTATATAGCAGCACATGAGATTGGTCTACAGAGGACATTTGGATTCCATAGCACACCAGTTAATGAAACCTAAACATCAAAACTAAGCCAACCACAAGCTACGACATGTATCTCTCTCTTGTTTATTTGCTCTCTTAAAACAAGGCACTACTACCCATAATACACAATATTTCCAAACTAAGCCTATGTACTTTGACATCAATTCCATGATTTCCAAGGAAAGAATTACAAATGGGCTATACCTAAACTGCAAAAGGAGATTGTCCCAGAGAAGTGTAAGGTGATAGTTGACCCTAAAAGGGTTGTTATCAATTTGGCTAAATCTTGAAAGGATTACTGGTTGGATTTGAAGTTTAAGGAGGACAAGGTACTTCATCATATCATTGGCAAGGGCAGAAGTAGAATTAGTTTGTTTTATTGTTTGATATTGCAGGCAAATCTGGATGAAGAGAGAGATCCCATGGCAGGAATCATAGGTAAGGTTACCAAGCTTTGAGGTTGACATGTATATGCATGCACATCCACATCTGAAAATGTGAATGCAATCACATTGAATAAACATATATTTGATTGCTTAATTACTGCTGTATTCAATGCAACTTGCAGAATATGTACAACGAAGGGGATGCTGACATGAAAGCAACAATTGCCAAAGCATGGACTGATGCAAAATTCGGGAGAAACGGCTGATTCATCATTGAAGGGGTTCAATCAATCTGGGGCTGGAACATTGTTGTTTTGAGTAGTTTTTGTGCTTCTGGCATGCTTATGGACTAGGAAGTCCTTTTGTGGCTGGATGGTTCTTTGTACTTTCATCGAAGTCTATTGCACATAGCTTTTCTAAAGTCTTAGATGGTAGGCGGGAACGCTTTCTGTTTCGCGTAGTAGCCTCTCTAATCCATCATTTGTTGTTGTATTTGGTATTGGATTATCATATTTGTGGTGGATATCATAATACATCTCGTGTGGTGTGGATGTCATAATACAACAAAACAGACCCTGCAATACCAAGTATGTAAGAAGCTTTGAATTTCTTTATGATGAATTGTTCCATCTATATATTATTGTCTTTAAAATTCAAATACAATTATACAACCGCATGAATTAAGACTCAAATTGAATCGAATCCAACCAAAGTGCATGAAAGAAATATATGTCATTGTCATAGGATCCATTAATTGAAGCGCTGAGCAAGAGGACGGTTTAACACGACACTTCTTGTGGCGTCCCTGGAAAACTTCATCTTGATTTTATTGAGTGTATCTACAGCTTCTTTCATACTCATCCTCTCTTATGGTGATTCTGCACAGCAAGCAAGAGCTAATTGCATAATGGATGATAAGCAATCCCTCTTTCTCACGTGATCATCATCTTCCTGCTCTGTCCCAATCCCAAGCAAATTGGCATCCACAACTTCATCTATCTTTGCATCTGGTAATAATAGTGAGTTCGCAACCCATTGCTTTATATTCATTTCCTCAACAAACATCTCATCTGTTGGCTTCCTTCTGGTGAATGTTTCCATCACTAGAATTCCAAAACTGTACACATCCCCTCTTCTTGAAACTATTCCTTCCATTCCATACTCTGCAATATGAACTATATTTGAGTTGTTCTTGTATATGTGTGTGAATTGTATACATATGTATGATGAAAAGAAAATTATAAAGTTAAGTTCTTCATAATTAAGGACAACATGTATAGGATTAAAAGATATTAAACTAGCAACTACATCACCTGGAGCCATATACCCAACTGTGGCTAGGGTCATGGTTTGGGTCATAGAATCTCCTCCATCCAAGAGTTTTGCAATTCCAAAATCAGCAACATGCTCAACCATATCATCATCTAGTAGTATATTGCTCGGCTTCAAATCACAATGGACTATAGGTATTGAATAACCATGGTGAAGGTATTCCAATCCCGACGCAACGTCTATCATTATGTTCATCCTCTGTAAGATATGCAAAGAATAGTCTTGATAGTACAACCAGTTCTCGAGGCTCCCATTTGGCATGTATTGCAGTACTAGAGCTTTGAAATCAATTTCACTGCAACAACTGATGATTTTGACAAGGTTTCGATGACGAATATTGCTTAGGATTTCACATTCCCTATCAAAACTCTTGAATGCCCATTCTAGCTGTAAACTGAAAACCTTTACTGCAACATCTATTCCATATGAAAGTGTCCCTTTATATACTGATCCAAAACTTCCACTTCCAAGTAAGTTGCTTTCGTGAAATCCATTCGTTACCCTTAGAAGTTCTAGGCGTGAAACTCTTCTCCAAAGAGGTTGAAGCAATGAGCTAGCCTCTATTGTAACTTCCACATTCCTTTTCCTGCGTAGTAGAAAGATAGATACGGAGGCCACTAGGAGAACTACTGACATGATCCCTGGGACGATATATTTAGCTTTCCTCCAATTTGGTTCGAGTGTACCTTTTTTGCATGGTGGAACATGAAGTCGGGGTGCACCACATAGTGCACTGTTTGAGACAAATGATTGAGCATAGAAGTTTTGAAATGGGCCACCAGTTGGAATTTGTCCTTGGAGCCTGTTGAAAGACAAATCCAGATACTTGAGAAGTGACAAAGCTTCTAAAGACTCGGGAATCACTCCAGACAGATTGTTTCTGGATAAATCCAAGAGTTCCAGGCTTAGCAAGTTGTGAAATGAACTTGGAATAGGTCCTTCCAAATTATTACTTGCCAAGGATAGACTAACCAGTTCCCGAAGACCGCCAATGGTGCTTGGTATAACACCAGATAAATGGTTATTTGATAAATCTACATCTATCACAACTTTCAAGTTTCCAATATCTTGTGAGAGAGATCCAATTAGAGAATTGGATGACAAGTTGACATGCAAGGTATAAACAAGATTCCAAAAAGTTGATGGTATTGTGGAACTCAACGAATTGGACTCCAGTGATAGAGTTCTTAGAGATGCGGCTAGATTACCCAAACAGGAAGGTATAGAACCAGAGAGCTGATTACCACCCAAAAGCAATACAACTAGCTTATCTAGTTGACAAAGTTCATATGGGATGTACCCTTGCAATTTGTTGTTACTCAAGCGCAAACCTTGGAGATTCCCTAGTCTTCCCAGTGAAGTTGGAATTGATCCACTCAATTGATTGCCATCCAGGAATAAGCTTACCAAGCCGCTAATGTTGCTAATACCAATGGGAATGTTACCCCTCATGCTGCAATTGGATAAAAAAATATATTGAAGCCGCGACAATGTAGAGCAATTCCGAAAGGAATCATCAAGTCTGACATTTAAGGGATTATTTTGCAACTGTAGTCTTGTCAAATTTGCAAGATTAGCCAAACAAGAGAGAGTCGAAGTATCAATCGCCAAATTATTCGTTGATAACCTAAGCGTCTGAAGGTTTGTCAAGGCACAGAGCGTGCTTGGAATAAACCCTGTAAATGAGTTTTTGCCCAAATCTAGGTTCGTGAGCATAGAAGCATTGGAGAGGTTGGGGATTACTCCGCTGAGGTCAATTCCTGCTATATAAAGGTTTTGTTGACTATTGTCTCAAAAGCAAAGTTGCTTTCGGCCAAAAGTAGAATATATTATTTGGCATTGGCAGACAAAGTGGAATGGGAAGCTGCATGTGGGAGACAAAAGGCTAGCATTTATTGCTTTTGACTTTGTTGGCGCTAAATCTGAACAGATAGAGATGAGTGCAACTTACAAGAGATGTGGACGATCTAGGAGATCGATTGAGTTGTAAATGGAGATTCCTCCTGTCTTCAGATGCTGATCCTGAATAGAAGATAAGCGAAGCTCGTGA
Organism: Prunus avium; assembly: GCF_965620075.1. Lineage (NCBI taxonomy): Eukaryota > Viridiplantae > Streptophyta > Magnoliopsida > Rosales > Rosaceae > Prunus > Prunus avium. The sequence goes on from NC_142287.1 coordinate 33,040,505, forward strand.
GGTCTATGGAACCGGTGTGGAACCAGCCTAAGACCCTTCGATGCTCAAGTAAGATTGTTTTTAAGAGCTCTTGCTGTTGACCATATAGAAGTATAAAAGTCAAGCTGAAAAGTCTTACCCCTTTGTTGATGGTGAAGGGGTGTATTTATAGAGGGCATTTGGGATGCTTGTGGTGTTCATTTCCGATGTGGGACTCGTGGGAGGGCCCTGTGAGGTTGACACGAGTCCTTAGATATTTCGGGCGGGTGCTTCAAGGCTGATTATGTACAATCGGTATGGGGTGCCGATTGTAGACGAGCTGGGCCTGTATCGGTTGTTTGCAGCTTTGAGACAATGTCATCAGTAGCCTATGCCGATTGTTCGAGGCCTTGGGTACTTGGGTGAGCTTCTCTGATCCACGTGTCGTTGTATGAGTGGAGGGTCAGATATGGTACAAACAGTAGTCCCCCAAGTTACCGATTGAGAAGCTTCTCGGTTGGGGACTTGAATCTGTCTTCGGCATTCTGATCCGGACTCGATGGTCTCAATGCTGCCGATGGTGGTATGTAGTCCCCCAAGTGCCCGAGCGAGTGAGCTTGGAAAAGGAAACGGCACGAATGATGATAAGGTGCCGAAGGCATCGCTTCTGCCGAATGATGACAGGGTACCGAAGGCTCCACTCCTGCCAAATGCTGACGGGGTGCCGTAGGCAACGCTCGCGTCGTATGGCTATTGCCGATGGCCAATTGTCTTCAGCACATGGGTGCCCAACATGGTGGATTAGCGGAGCTTTGTGGTTGTTTGAGCATGGGTGGTGCCGAACGGCAGCTGGATTTGCTAATGATGATTTCATCCTTGACTTGGGTGCCGATCAGTAATTGTCATCTTCAATATGCATGTTGGGCTTGGGTGCCGTTTGGTTCCCTTTGAAAGATTTTCCAAGCAATGAGTGTAGAATGCAAAAAGACACGGTAGCAATCAAAAGCTTCCAAACGACAGATAAAGGGCCAAGTCCCCCAGTGGGTCGATAGGGAAAGGCTACCGAACGGTATGAAGGTGGTCTCTTTAAGCCTCTTGGGTGCCGTGAGCAATCTCATGGTTTGGCCAGTCAATTTGTTTGGAGGATGCGGTGCCGATGGCTACCTTGGAGTTTTCCATTCTGTGCTTTGCCATTCAGCCTTAGTGTGAGGCATGTGGGATTGCCGAACGGTTGGGTGTCTAGAGCAATTCATCGGCATGGTGTACACAGCCAGAGGCATTGATTCTGTACAAGTGCATGGACTTCGATAGCCATGGGAGATTTTATTGCTCCGGTGGGATGACTTGCCATAAGAAATTCAGTCAAGTTGAGTTGGTGCTGAACGACATGATGCCGATCCCTTGACTCATTGTCCACTGCATGGGTATTCCATTGAATTGCCGAATGGCAATTGACAGCTCATGGTGTGGTGGGGATGCACGTGGGCATCCGTTAGATTGGAATAGATTTCTGCTTCGTTTGCCATGCAACGTGACAGCCATATTTGGTTTGAACGGAAGCTGCTCCCACAGTCATGGAAGCCATGCGAAGCGAGGTGCCGAACGGTAAGGTCTTGCGATTTGAAGACGCACAGTGCACTTCGAGGGGTTGAATATTGACATGCGCTACAGGAGCTATTTATTTGCCGTTCAGAATCTTTGACCAAGTGGATGTCTTGAGAAAGCTATTGGCATGGCTACCGTTCGGTAGCTAGTTGGGGGGCATGTAGATGGTGGTTTCACTCTTGGTCACGCAAGCCGTGCAAGCCATGCAAATTGAGTCACTTTCTGATTGGCTTTTCCTATATAGCCAATAGGACAAAATAGTATTAAAATAAGAAGAATTGAAGGTGACTGGGTCACCGATTGAGCCCATGTTTTATGTCAGCCACCTGAATAATATATGGAATTATTGAATCCCATGCTTATAAATATATTAAAGTATAAGATAAGAAAATGTGTTTTTATCTCTTGGAAATAATGCACGTGGCTTTTCTTGACCCCAAGAATAATAAGTTTCTCCAATAATGCTTTCCAAGGAATATGCCGAACGGTAAGGCATGTCCAGAAAAGATAGGGTGGCCCATGTGTTTCTTCTTCTTCTTAATATTATATTGCAAGGATTTATCTTCTACATGTCGCTGCTTTAGCATTCATGGTTGCTCCAGCATGGTAAGGCTGGTGGCCGAAGGCTGATGCCGATGGCCGAAGGCTGATGGCGCCGTAATGGAGAAGTGTCTCTTGGAAGGTGCCGTTCGGCATGGCTGATGGCTGATGGCTGATGCCGAAGGTTGATGCCAATGGCCGAATGCTGAATCATTGAGGGGACGTGAAGACATCACACACGCCGAATGATGCAAGGGGTGCCGAAGGCCGATGGCAGATGCCGAATCATTGGGGGGATGTGAAGACATCGCACGCGCCGAATGATGCAGGGGCGCCGAAGGCCGAAGGCCGAAGGCAGATGCCGGATCATTGGGGGATGTGAAGACATCGCACGCGCCGAATGATGCAAGGGCGCTGTAGGCCGAAGGCAGATACCGAATCATTGGGGGGATGTGAAGACATCGCACGCGCCGAATGATGCAGGGGCGCCGAAGGCCGAAGGCAGATACCGAATCATTGGGGGGATGTGAAGACATCGCACGCGCCGAATGATGCAGGGGCGCCGAAGGCCGAAGGCAGATGCCAGATCATTGGGGGATGTGAAGACATCGCACGCGCCGAATGATGCAAGGGCGCCGAAGGCAGATACCGAATCATTGGGGGGATGTGAAGACATCGCACACGCCGAATGATGCAAGGGCGCCGTAGGCCGAAGGCAGATGCCGAATCATTGGGGGGATGTGAAGACATCGCACACGCCGAATGATGCAAGGGCGCCGTAGGCCGAAGGCAGATACCGAATCATTGGGGGGATGTGAAGACATCGCACACGCCGAATGATGCAAGGGCGCCGAAGGCAGATACCGAATCATTGGGGGGATGTGAAGACATCGCACACGCCGAATGATGCAAGGGCGCCGTAGGCCGAAGGCAGATGCCGAATCATTGGGGGGATGTGAAGACATCGCACACGCCGAATGATGCAAGGGCGCCGTAGGCCGAAGGCAGATACCGAATCATTGGGGGGATGTGAAGACATCGCACACGCCGAATGATGCAAGGGCGCCGTAGGCCGAAGGCAGATACCGAATCATTGGGGGATGTGAAGACATCGCACGCGCCGAATGATGCAGGGGCGCCGAAGGCCGAAGGCCGAAGGCAGATGCCGGATCATTGGGGGATGTGAAGACATCGCACGCGCCGAATGATGCAAGGGCGCCGAAGGCCGAAGGCCGAAGGCAGATGCCGGATCATTGGGGGATGTGAAGACATCGCACGCGCCGAATGATGCAAGGGCGCCGAAGGCCGAAGGCCGAAGGCAGATGCCGGATCATTGGGGGATGTGAAGACATCGCACGCGCCGAATGATGCAAGGGCGCCGAAGGCCGAAGGCCGATGCCGAATCATTGGGGGGATGTGAAGACATCGCACACGCCGAATGATGCAAGGGCGCCGAAGGCCGAAGGCCGAAGGCCGATTGTAGGAGGTGCCGAGGGCATGGCTCAAAAGGGTGCCGAGAGCACTCGTGAAGGAGAACGACATAGCGTTTTGTGTCGTTTCCCACAGACGGCGACAATCTGTTGGCGCTAAATCTGAACAGATAGAGATGAGTGCAACTTACAAGAGATGTGGACGATCTAGGAGATCGATTGAGTTGTAAATGGAGATTCCTCCTGTCTTCAGATGCTGATCCTGAATAGAAGATAAGCGAAGCTCGTGAGGTCTATGGAACCGGTGTGGAACCAGCCTAAGACCCTCCGACGCTCAAGTAAGATTGTTTTTAAGAGCTCTTGCTGTTGACCATATAGAAGTATAAAAGTCAAGCTGAAAAGTCTTACCCCTTTGTTGATGGTGAAGGGGTGTATTTATAGAGGGCATTTGGGATGCTTGTGGTGTTCATTTCCGATGTGGGACTCGTGGGAGGGCCCTGTGAGGTTGACACGAGTCCTTAGATATTTCGGGCGGGTGCTTCAAGGCTGATTATGTACAATCGGTATGGGGTGCCGATTGTAGACGAGCTGGGCCTGTATCGGTTGTTTGCAGCTTTGAGACAATGTCATCAGTAGCCTATGCCGATTGTTCGAGGCCTTGGGTACTTGGGTGAGCTTCTCTGATCCACGTGTCGTTGTATGAGTGGAGGGTCAGATATGGTACAAACAGACTTGATGGAAGGCCTTTGGCCGTTGGCTTCTTTGAGAAGCCACTTCCTTTGGCTTTAAAAGGAGAAGCAGCAGCAGCCCAGAGTAGGAGAGACAGAAGTTTGCAGAGAGAAAATTGAGAGAGGAAAAATAAGAGTTGGGCAGCAAAACAAATTGTTGCTGTCGTTGGTTATTTTTCCCTTTCTCTAAATTGTACTCAATTTGTATTCTCTTTATATTCTTGAGTGTGTGAGCTTGGGTATATTTGGGGCTTGGGTTTCTGAGTGTTAAACACTATTGTATTCTCTCATTGATTATAGTGGAATACTCCGTCGTCTCCAAACTGGATGTAGGCATTGTCGAACCAGTATAAATCTTGGTGTTCTTGTTAGTGTTGTTTTGTGTTCATTATTTTATCTCCTGCCAGTTGTTAATTTTTCACTCGAAATTGGTTGACGCTTCCGCACAACAGGTTTTGTAGGTTTGGAACCCCAAGGCCTATGTTTGCTGGGAGGCATATTCAAACCAAGTGCGAGGTCTGTTATCGTGGAGATATTGAAGATTGAGGCTGGGATGAGGCCATTTAGATTGTTAATTTGGATTGATAAAACCTCTAAATTCTGAAGATCACCGATCTCGTTTGGTATAGTGCCTGCCACAATTTCAAAACATTGTAGCGCATTAGGTTAGATGAAAACAATATTGACTTCTATACAATGTTAACGTTTATTATGCAATTCAATCTATTTTATTCTATACAATTTGTAGCCCAAGAGAAGTGAACAGGGCTGAAGGGGTTTTCGTTCTCTTTTTTATCTGTTGACCTTGTACAAAATAGTTAAATAATGATAAATGATGCCAAACAAAAAGATATAGTTGGAACAACATAATGAAATATCAATTACCTGTCAAATTGTTGTCTTCCAGATAAATCGTTGTTAATTGGGTTAAGTTGCCAATATATTTGGGTATGCTTCCACTGAAATTGTTTCTAGACAATGCTAATGAAAGAAGATGTTTGCAATGCCATAATTTGGATGGAAGTGGACCATCAAACTGGTTGCGGCCAAAATTAGCTTCCTGAAGATTAGGAAGATGCTGGCATATATTATCTGGAAGACCACCACTCAAACTGTTTTCATATAGAGTCTAAATAGTCAAAGAGGACATGTTGAAGACACTGGCAGGAACATGCCCTTTTAGGGCGTTCACCTGAACGAACAAATGCTCCACCTGATCTAAAAATCCGATCTCGTTTGGAATTTCTGAAAAATCAACAAGATATGCACATATATATCAAACTATATAATTAGGCTATTTAATTTTATTCATACAATGAAATGCAACAATATACCGGTGAATTTGTTGTAGCTCAGGTATATCTCCTCCAGCATTGTTAAGTTCCCAATTTTACTTGGTATATTTCCTGGTATGCATGCCAAAGTCTCAGAAAACATTTAAAATAATCTAAACTAATTTCTTGCAAATCAAATAGTGTAGACACAAATTCATGTACTTACTACAACTGCAGCCCAAAAAAAAATCGAGCGAATCCCATGTAGGATTAATTTTTGGCCATGTATTACTCATTATTTACAATCTATGTCCATATCCGACACTCAATGAGTTTTAATTATTTATAGCCCAAATGTTGTCTCTAGTTTCATTTCATCAATGTAGTTTTTATGCTTAGGGAAGGTGGCTAGAGAGAGAAGTGAAGGAAAATAAAAAGCACCAAAGCTGGAATGAAACAGCAGGTGCCGAAAGATAGTGAATATCCCAACAAATACAATCATCAAAATTATTTTGTGGTTGTGGGGTCACGGCTATAGGGTGGGGAGGAGGTTGGCTGGCTTGGGGAGAATGGATGCGAGGTGCGATTGGGTGCAGAAGGCAATGGTTGCTTGCGGGGTGGCAGCTGTGGCTGCGGCTTCAAATATTTAAACATTTTTTAATTAAAAATTTTAAATAAATTTAATTTTAAGCAAATGCAGTTTTTCAAAAAATAAATTTAATTAATATATATGTTTTGTTTAATTTTAATTTTAATTTTTTTAATTACTAAAATTACTAAAATGCACATGTCACGTCAACAAGTTAACAATTTTACTAAGAAAATTGATGCAATAAAGAATGTGGGACTCTGATTTTAAAAAATAGGAACATGGGACACGAAATTAGGGTGACGAAATGAACATTGACCTAACTGCATATTTATGGGAGAATTTGAAATTCGAGGTAAAGAATAGGGGTCGAAATTATAAATAAGTTTAATTTTTATACAAACTTTCAAATATAGAAGAAAAAGACTAACTAAACTCAAAATTAAAAATTAAAGACATAATCTATTCAAGAGAGGTTTTTTTGCTATATGATGGGCTGTAAGCAAGAAAATCAAGTTTAATAGGACAAGCTTAAGTTTCTATTGAAAAAAGAAGAAACAAGGATAGTTTAGCTTATATTATAAATTAATAGAAATATGCTAAAACGTAATCATATTATATTTATTCGTAGATAGGTTGTTGATACATATGCATGCGTACCTGATAGTTGGTTGTTGTCTAGATCAATCACTTGCAATGTAGATAAGTTGAAGATGGTCGTGGGTATAGAACCTGAAAATTGATTGCCCCACAAAATCAAGCTTTGAAGTTTAGGGAAGGACCCAAACCACAATGGAATCGATCCCATAAAATTGTTGAATGCGAAGCTAATAAACTTGAGGCGATGTAAATGAGACAATTCATGGGGCAAGGTGCCATGGAAACTGTTGTTTCTGAAAAGCAGCTCAATAAGAAATGAGAGGTTGCCGAGGTGCGGTGGAATGATGCCGGTGAGTCCCATATAAGAGAGGTTTAAGACTGAAACTCTCAAGTGGCGAGCACCACAAGTAACGCCAACCCAATTACAAACTGGGGTGATGGTTGACCAGTTGACCAAGATGTTGTCTGGGTCACTACTGATATGGGATTTCAGAGCAAGAAGAGCAGACTGGTCCGTGGTGATGTTGGTTTGTGCTGCTGCACCTACAGAAGTGTACCGCAGCAGCACCAGCAACAACGTCATTGACAAGAGGAAACGACTTAGACTTCTCCATGAGATGAGCACCGAAAACAGACAAGTTCCTTCCAACTTCATCCAAGTGTTTTTGCTTTTACACACTGAATATTTGTTGCAGGGCCAATTTAATATATGAAGGCAGAACAAGTTGTCAAAGAGTGCGGCACATCAGACATGACGAAATTCACAATTGACCAATGCAACTGCATCCTTGTCTCATCCGCATGACTCCGAGTCGTCTATGCAACGACTTAGACTTGTAAGAAAAGAAAAATATAATGGACAAATAATTGGGCATCTGTCTAAGTCTTCAGAAATTTATGTCTCTATATATTCCATCATTTCGATAGGGATGGTCAATCCAGTCTCCTTCGCATAATATATTTTAATTTATATGTTAATTATTGTTGTGTAAATTTTGCATTTTAAGCATCAAGTGTAGCTGAAATATTAACATATAGGGGTCGTTTGGTACGGCCAATTCACAATTGACCAATGCAACTGCATCCTTGTCTCATCCGCACGACTCCGAGTCGTCTATGCAACGACTCCGACTTGTAAGAAAAGAAAAATATAAAGGACAATTAATTGGGCATCTGTCTAAGTCTTCAGAAATTTATGTCTCTATATATTCTGTCAGTTCGATAGGGATGGTCAATCCAGTCTCCTTCGCATAATATATTTTAATTTATATGTTAATTATTGTTGTGTAAATTTTGCGTTTTAAGCAGCAAGTGAAGCTGAAATATTAACATATAGGGGTCTTTTGGTACGGCGGACTATCATGAACTGAACTAAATCCTAGGACCCGAGCTACAAGCCGCTCAATATACTTGATCATGTAAAAAACTGCATCATGCTTCGATACATTAGCTAGATGAGAATGCAAACAAGGGCCAAAGTCCTTGTTCCATATCTATAACCAAGGATGGGTCAAAGTAAGTGTTGTGTATTTTCTGAGTGCTTCCCGGCCAATATCCCAAAACTAGTTATTGCGTTTATGGTACATCTTTATATGTGAGTTCTATCAAAATTTCGGCCTCTTCTTCGTTGATTGAATTGCTTCAAATTTTTAGTCGTCAGGACAAAAAGATGTGATTATCAGCGCTCCTTTACATCAACAAGATTTGGGAAAGGATTATTAAGTACTAAATTTCAACTTTGATGCAGCAGCAATAAGCCATATTTATGCACCAGTTTTGCACGTTGAGACAAAAGTCTTTGTTGATCAATACCCAAGAGCTCAGGCAAGAAGGAGAGCAAAGGTTTGACACAGCAAGCAGGAATATTTGTTACTGTTCAAACAAAACCTACATAGAAGTTCCGAAAGATTCCACAAAGAAATCTCATCACAACAATCAAGTCTACGATGCTACTAATAAACTTAAAAAGTAATTAACAGTTGCTTGCAAGTAACCAAAACTTTGAAGTTCAAGCATCAACAAACGAGACCATCTCCGATCAACGCAACCTTCTAGCTTCCCTCTCAGACTCGAGCAAGGTAAGGATATCCCCCTCCCTCACTGGTCCCTTCACGTTCCTCATGATGAACCGATTCTGGTCATCCAAAAATTTGACTCTTACTTGAGTCACCTGCCCACGAGATCCAGTCCGACCCATAACTTTCACAACCACAGCATGCTTCACAGTGGAGTCCATTCTTCAAGCAAAAGTGAAAGTAAAATTAGATAGAGAACACCCTACTAGTACCCACCGGCCGGCACGAGGATGGTAAAATGGAAAGCAACAATGTCAAGCCATGCCAGACTTGGGAATAAAGAGACCAGACAATTTCAGCAAGCATTACGATTATCAATGGAACACAAGTTACAAAATACAAAAAACAGAGCAAAGAACTCAATTGGGTATCACAATTTCATGTTATTTTCCCAAAAAACAGAGCAAACAGGGCATTGCTACCAACCATAATAAACAATATTTCCAAAGTCTCAATATTTGATAGGAAGTCTCACAATTTTTTGTTGTGAAGTACATGAACACAAACAAAACCAAAAGTTACAACTTTTTATCTGTTCTGCATAAATCTCTCTGACCCATATAGCCATGAAAGCGATCAGAACCCTTTTCTTATCTTATATTTAAGGTCTAAAAACAACATATAATAGGTTGTGTTGAGTAAATCATCCAGCCAAAAACGCAAACAGAGATTGAAAGTCGCAGAGAATAAAACGTTCAACAAAAAATAAATGAAAATGCAAACAGAGATAGGAAACAAGACTTTTGAAGATTGAGTATTTAGAGAAGAGTGAGCATTCACCTTCGGTAGAGAGAGTCTCACAATCACAGCCTTCTTCAATGGAAGAGTGAGAGGGAAGGAGGAGATGGTAACGGCGGCTGCGTCGAGGAGGGGAGTAGGGTTCTGAAAGGTTTTTACTTTATAGTGATTCTTTTTTTCTTTCTTCTTATATTTTTATGGATCGCTTATTGAAAGCCCAAGACGACGACGTTTATTATTTTTACATCATCTCGTTTAAAACCTCTCTCAATTGAACTCAATAAGCCCAAAGACGACGTCGTTTAGTGCTTTTGTTGCATCATCTTCTCGTTCAAGACCTCTATCTCAAGCAATTGAATTCTGCACTGGACTTGTTGGTTGAATACTAATAATTGGTGCAATTGCAAATGAGGAAGAGCTGAATAACGTGGAATTATTACCTTAAAAATACAAAATAAGAATATATGTCATTATTGAAATTGTGTTTGTTAATTTCATTGAAATTCTGAATGAAATGAAATCAACTAAATAAATATAAAAAAATTGAGGGAGCACAAACGAGAGAGAGAGGGAGAGAGAGAGAGATAAAGCCAGTCCTGGCTAACCTGTTCTCTTCATACATCAAATCTGAATCGTTTAAATACAAAACAAATCAACCTATTTTCATCTGAAAACAGCCAACTTTTTATTCGGTTTCACACAAATTACACTTCTCAGAACAACCCTTGGATGTCCAATAGGCAATGGTAATCTAAGCGAAGTCCAGAACTAACAAATCTAACCATACAAGACAAGACAGGTTATGTGCCGTCATTGGAGTATTTGACTACCGTAATCCGCATTGAACTTCTCATAACGATGAGCTTGGAGATGAGCAGATGGCCTTGTGTTCTTCAAAGCTGCCTCAATATCTTCGTGTTTAATTGGTCCAACCTTAGGCAGTTCTGCAACCATAAATATCCTGGGATTAGCTGTGACTGAGTATGTCCTCTTATATTCTAAGCAAAGGACCCTTTGCACAAATTGCAGGATTTAAGAGACAAATATTAGAATTTATATCAACTTATATGCATGCAATTTTTGTTGAACACAGGGAGCAACAACTGAGTTGATTGAATAATAGAATGGGATGGATATCCTTGCTAAGACCCCAACACAAGATGGAGGTTATCTCGCTCGTGTATTTACCACCTAAGCAAAGCCTCAGAGCCCTAGATGAACCTATATGTTTCTCACCTTGTAACATTTTCCCGTTCGTGAGATGCAGTAAAATTTAATATTGTAAAAGTCTTCTCCCATCTTATGTTATAAGACACGTATAATTAGGAGTCACATACCATCCTCAGGAACTATTTCCTCTCTGTCTTCAAGGAATGACATTAACCGTCTCAAAGGCTGCATGGCAGCCTCCTTGCATACCAATCGAATATCTGAACCTGAATATCCTTCTGTCCTTTCAACCAACAAATCATAAGGAAGCTTCTCCTCATCAGGCTCCAGTGGCAGGAGCTCCTCAAACATGGATCTTCTTGCTTCTGCTTCAGGCAGAGGCACAAGAATCTAATTTTTCATGGTCAATGGAGAACCTGATAAATAAAACGACTGAATGCAAAATATACTTGATCATGTAAAAAGCTGCCTCATATTTTGATACCTAGCTAGAAGATAAACAAGGCCCAACAGATGAGAGTAGTTTAACCTTTCCCTGTTCTAGGGCCAATATCAAGTTTTCTAACTAACCACATAATGATCCTACATCTATTTAGACATCAAGATTATCCTGGCATCCTATGCAAAACACTGAACATAGCAATCTGTTTGCGAAACTATAACCATAAGCACTGCACTCAACTAACTAGTGCTCTGTTAACGATTGCAAACTATGTTTCTCAATCAAGTAACAGATTGGATTGTAATCATAATCCATTCACAGGCATAAAGGCCTTTGAAGTAGCCACAACTTGTATTATATAATATGCCAGCAATTATGACTTCCAAGGCTTCCATATAGTTGATTTAGAATACATGCCAAAAGCATTCGATTAGCGTAAATTCCAATTGACAGATATAATTGTTTTATTACCACATATCACTGAGCATAAATTTCACTTTTCAAAAGGATACTCGCTTCTCAAGACGCCGAAGCATGGCTGCATCCAGTTCCCAAGGAAGGTTTGTTGCAGCCAAAACAAAAACAAGTTCACTTGTCCTCGTCAAGCCATCCATCTGCAATCTAACACAAGTCATCAATTTTTGAACAAGCACAGTTGACATGTTCAGAATTGGAATATGCAACAGAGGTTTTGATGATCGGAACATATGATGAGCAAGAAAATACAGAAAGTAGCAGAAAACAACATCACCTGTATGAGTAGTTCCGTCTTCAAACGCCTACTCGCTTCATGCTCACTTCGTCCTTCACCACGTTGACTAATAATTGCATCAATTTCATCAATAAATATGGTTGATGGTGCATGGTGCCTAGCAAGCTCAAATAACACCTTCACTAACTTCTCTGAGTCGCCTGAAAAGTCATACAAACATTAAAATTGAAAAAGCCAGCATAAATTTACTAAAATAAAATAAAACTTTCCTAATTAAAAAAAAGTTTCGACTCAGGTACCAGGAGTTGTTTTAATTAAAATAATGAAGAACGGATACGAAGAAGAAGAAAAATTTCCGGTGCACAATTAGGTCATTATTATTAAGTTTCATCTGAGTTTCCAACAAGGTGGCAAATTTGGACCCTGCTAAACTTTCCCTATTGAGTAACCATTTTATAACAAACAAACAAACAGACAAACAAGATCTTCAGAAAATTGCTCAACTCCGACATACCACGCCATTTACTGACAACAGACGAGGCTGAAATGTTGAAAAATGTGGTCTTGCACTCTGTTGCAACGGCCTTTGCAAGCATTGTCTGCAACATCAGATGTTAACTTATTTTATTTCCAAAGTATCATTGTAAAACGTAATTGAAGTTATACAGGATCATTGCATGGAAGACCAATTTAGCATGTAATGTTTCTAGACAAGCTAAGAACTCCAAGTTGCAGGAAATCAGATTTTAATCAATAAAACATCAACTACCTAAAACCCCCCAACCTTTCTGGGGCACGGAAATGGAAAACCAAACACATAACCAAAGCAGGGAAATATAGAAAAGAGAAGATAAACAAACAACAGGAGGTGAAAAATTACAAACCTTTCCTGTCCCTGGAGGGCCAAAGAGGAGAATACCTTTCCACGGTGACAAAAGACCAGTAAAGTACCTAGGGGGAAAAGGAAAGATCAGGTCTGGGAATGATATTTCATCATTTTAAAGGCTTCACCATTTAGTAATTCAATCTGCTTGCCCTAAAATTTATCAAAACATGTAAAGTAGCTGCCAGAAACAATATGAAAAAATTCTTGCATATATGGATCAACATGAAGAAACCCAAGAAATTATTTCCAAAGATCTCAAGTTCTAGAATAGAGAAACCAAGGAACAACACTTTCTCTATTTATAATTCCACAAGTAGTTTGTTAAACTTTTTCAATACGGAAAATACAGGGAGACAGACAAATGTAAGAACAAGCATGTATAAATGTGGAGTACAAAATTGTGGCACATGAGGTGCTCATTAACTGGACCTACTTGGGATATTTAATTGGCATGACCACTGCTTCTTTAAGCAAACGTTTTGCATTCTCTAAGCCCTTGATGCTTTCCCACTTAACATCTGGATTACCACGAACTATATCCCTGCACAAGATGCGATACATGGTAATAAAAGTGACGAAGTTTTCAGGGTACAACCGAAATTATCCTTGGCCACCGGACAAAATGTATGCAATAACAGTTACATGTATTCCATTGTGTGAAGTCTTTTATGTTAAAAATACCTGGCTAAACTTTCTGCTAACGAACGCATTTCTGTTGATTCAAAAGCCGGCAACAGAGACTTCTGTCTGTGGAGTTCATAAAACATGTCAGTAGGTTCTTAAAGGAGGCATCCAAAAGCATTCTTCCATCAAGAGGAAAATAAGATGGGAAGTATCATAAGTACTTAGTAATCAGTTTAGTATACAGCCCTTGAAAGAATTCGTCCAATAGTCTAAATAAATTCAACTGTTATCATCAGAAACTTCTTAAGTCCAACACTTGAATTGTACTTCTAAGCATATTGGAAGCCTTATAAGTTGTCCATGCTAAAATCAGATCTCTTCCTTTGTCAGACTCTGAATAAGCATTTTACCTTGTGCATCTTTCCTTAAGTGAATATCTTAAAGGAATAAATAGCCAATAACATGACAAATGTGAAAATATTAAAGGATGAAGTTTAGTCACGCTTAGCCCCTTAAAATAGAATATGGGGGACTTGGCTACATAAGGCTCATCTTTTGTATTAATGCTTTCACATACTTAAGCGATACCATGAATATTAAATTAACGATGCATTAAGGACACATTTAGGCACCACACAGTAATGCAGTAACACATACAGCAGACCTCAACGCCTGACAAACTATAGTACTCCCACCCACATTTTAGCCTCTAAGTACCTAGTTAGTAGAACTTTGCTAAATATTATTTGTACCAAATTTTTTAGTCTGTCGAGTAGATATGAGACTATGTTTAGTTACTCACTCTAAGATTTCTTAACTAGAACTCATGCAGCCAAAAGGTAATAAAAACTAATACAATAAAATTAATATGAGAAACGGTGCGAAGCCATACGGTGTCTGATCATGCCTATCAGATAAGACTCCATTCGAGTGAGGTGCCGAGCTCCTATCCTAACAAACAGACAAAACCAAAGTACGAATCAATCTGACTATACAAAATCCATGCAATGATGTCAACACCAATTGAGCACATGATAAGACACAATGCAATACCTACCTGGTTTTGAAATTGCTCGTAGATGGCCAAGTCAGCTGTGTTTTTAACATGACCATTCCCATTCGCAGTCACCCCCGAACTACTCCCATTACTCACAGCTTTATCAGTGGACTGCCCGTTTTGCGGCTCTGCCACTTTCTTTCTACCAAACTTGGCATCATAAAACAATTTAAAATCCTAGAAATACACATAATTTTAGCTGAGATAAACCCACGAATTCTTGATTCAATCCTATCCATCAGATCAAGAATCGCAACTACTAAATTACCTCAACAAGCAAAATTTAAACCAAATCTACTTGAATTCTAGCATATAAGTAACCGTAAGAGTAAAAGTACATATTCAAGAACACTAAGCTTGTGTTTGGTAGCCGAGCAAACAGAAGCAACCCAAAACAAGAACAAATATAGAAATTGGATTCCTTCAGTTTCAAGTTCAAGCTCAGAAAAAGCTTACAGCTACTCTACTCATAGATTCTGTCAAGCACCAACATTTTCTCAGAAATCAAACAGAAAATGATAGAGAAGTAATGAGTACCTGGAAGGACCAGCGAGTGGGTGCAGGCTCCTCGGCCATTGCTCAAACAAATCTGGAGCAGAGGAGAATGAAAAGTTGAAAAGAGAAGAGCAAAAGAGAGATTGGTTAGATTCCCCTCTCTCTCTCTCTCTCTCTCTCTCTCTCTCTGAGCGCTCTTGTTTGCTGTCAATGAGCTCATAGAAATATGTAGAACGAACAAGAAGCATGTGTAATTTCTGTATTTTATTATTAAATCGAAAAAATTCTCCAAAAAAAATTTAAAAAAAGTTATAATTGGAAAATCATTTGGGCCCCGGCCGAGCAAGAAAATACTTGACGACCATTATTATTACTGAACCAACAATGCCCACTCTATATGTTACCAGAAAAGAAGAAAAAGAAAAAGAAAAAGAAATGGCCACTCTACAGTCTCTAGACTCTAGCTAATTATACTTTTTTTATTTAAAAAATTAAAACTAATAATACCTTTGCAACTTAATTCATCCATCAATAATTGAAAATACATTTTACTCTCATTTTCTTCCTAAAACATACCTTCATTTTAATTACGTAATACGGTTGTTTGCAGAGGCTAAAACCAATTAAGGTTGGCCTCTCTATCAACAATTTCTATCCACGACCTCATAATCAAGCAATGCCATTAATGTTAAGAAATCTCAAAACCAAAAGAAAATTCCAATTATGTTCAATGACAATTTTTCCAATCTTGGTTAGTTTACCAATTTCCTCTCCTAATTCTTTCTTATTTTTGGTTTTATTCCATTACAAACATGATTTTGCTCCATTCCAACATAACATTATCAATATCCTCATTTCCAAAACCAGCAAAAAAACCATAGAAGTTTGTTTTCGGAATTCAGACAATAAGCCGACTCATCAACTTTTTTTTTTTTTTAATAAAAAGATTTGAAATATAACAGCAAGATAACCGTAACTCTTTTTTTATTAATTTTCTTTAATATTTTTTTTTTTGGGCCAAAATATTCTTTAATAATTCATAGTGGGAAAAAAGTGAGATTCAAGTGCATTAGACTATCGGTAAAAACTAATGGGCTAGAGTCAAGTCCATGATATATTATGGGTGCAAAATTTATAGCGAGGATCTTATATATGGTCTTTAAGGAACTGTTGAATCAAATTGGTTAGTCTAATTCAATAGTTAAAAGATAAGATCTCACATAAGGGCCATATATAAAGTCCTCACTATAGAATGACTCCATTATGAGCTAGGAAGATGATAATTGGGCCAGTAATATTTCTTATTGAGCCACAACATAGCCCAACTACAAGCAGATTCTTGACCCAAGACAAAATAAGCCCACCCCACAAGACCCAACAAAAAAAAAAAAGAAACTCAATAAAACCACCTAGAAGTAATTTAAATTATAATCACCATATCACTAATTGACCTAAAAAAAAAATTATATCTCTAATGGGCTGTCACTTGAATGAAACAAGTATTTTAGTGGTACAAATCTAGAAAGTTAATTATTTTTACAAAGACATTACAAAGTGTTTTTTTTTTTTTTGTTATTTGCTAGGGAAGGTGAGGGGGGAGTATTATATTGGGTTGTCTCAAGATTATCTCCTACGTAAATTGAGTCCGGTTGCACACTTGTGGAGGGGAAGAGGGAGAGTTTGGCCAACTTTCCCACTGTGGTGCTTGCCACCCCATGTGCATTAAAAATGAATTATTTTTACAAAGAAATTAGTTAGAAAGATTGTGTGCGTGTTCAATGAACTTGGGGAACCAAAAGAAACAACCAAATTTAATTGAGTGACACCCAATATAAACCAAAAGTGGCCAATCTAAACTTATCATTTTTTTTTTCTCACGGCTGATTATTAAGTTCACCATAAACTTAAAATTCATAGAAATGGACCAAAAAGATGGACGAGTGCCAAGTAACCTAACCCAATGAAGAAAGTCAATAAGTTGAATAAAGTCTTAGGGCTCTTTTGAGAGTGACTTTGAATAAGCTATAGTCACTTTTGGGTAGAAACATCTAGAAAACATCTAAAATTACTCTCCCAAAGCCTTTAGACTTTGAAAAAAGCACTTTCTAAATAAAATCTACTTCTAGAAAACCTTAATGCGAAGAAGCTATTTGTACCTGATTTTTAATTTTGGTCAACAGAAGCTTGGCCGCAAAAATTTTGCATGCCTGCGAAAATAAGCACCGTCCATTAAAGTAGTTAAAAAGAAGCCAAAGCGTAAGAACCAACTCAAAAAATGGTGCAAAGCTTTTAAGCACCAAATGGCAACCTGCTGAAGGCAATACGATGTATCTGTTGTTTTGGAAGCTCCTAAGTCCTGCGTTATGTGAATATAACATGGGTATCGATCAGCTGTGGTCATTGTGTCGGTAGAAGAAAATGACATTTCTAATGTGGGGCTTGCATTATTCTCCAACATCAACTCCTTCCTTACTCATGATGCATATGTTTGTATAGACTTACTTTTTGATTCTTAAAGGTGTGTGTATATGTGTGTGTGATGTGAGCCCGCTTTCGTCGGCCTAGGGAATTGCGTTCTATTGGGAGTCACTATTTCTCCACTCTCGCAAGAAAGAATTAGCTGTCAATATAAACCCTCTTATAGATATAGAATCTCACAATATAAATAAATATCTGAATGCTCTTTTACCAAATTATCTGTCGGCTCAAGTTGATTTTGTCCATAATATATAATTTAGATTTACTTGTCGCAGTATAACTACTTTTTTAGATATACAAGTCTGACAAGATAACACTATCCTGGATAATCGTCGGTACAAATTAGCCCGCTCAGAAGCAAGTAACCCTCAAATCTTAGCAATACCTGATTTCATTCAAGCTTACAGGTCAGCGTGGCGATTTGCTTCTTGACAGATATATGTAGTTTTCATTCCTTTCCATGCAAATTGTTTTACAATTGCTTCGTTCCTGCGTCAATGAAGGTATTATTTTCTCAGGCAAGGATGGGCCTCCGGAGTGCCAAGAGAGACACAGAGATATAGCAGTGACGGATAGATATTATATCACAGAGAGAGAGAGAGAGAGAGAGAGGTGATCACACTCTTATTTTTCTGTTTTAAGTAACTTCAATTATTGTTCTAGTCGCGTGGTGATCACATTCTTCTTTTTTACCACATCAGGAAATTTTTCTGTACATAAAAATCTTGAATTCTCTTTCACATTATCAATCTCTACATATGCAACCAAACAAACTTCAACACAGTAGGCAAAATTTGTGGCAGATATTCATGTACATCTAGGTCATCATTTTGAAGGAGATATCAGACTTGGAGCACAACTCTCTAGGCTCCAACTGACTGTTGCAAATAATAAAGTCCTGTTTGATGGTTTTGCAGTGGGGTGCTGTTACTGTAATTTTGCACTAAAACAGAAGAAAAAAAATATTCAAACAGAGACAGACATGTTGATATGAACATGATATAAAGCATATAACCCTACCAGAAAAATATGTGTAGTTGCTAGAAAGGAGAGATCATTATTGTTGATGATTAAGTTTCGCAAACAGTAATTAATTAATTAAAGGTGTATTCATAAGGAGGAGAAACATTTACATGAAACGAGAATAGCACTAGTATTTTGCTACTCCGGCCAATCACAGTATGCCACACGTGTTAACTTTGCCCCCATACGAGTTTTTATGAGAAAGGAGAGATCATTATTGTTAATGATTAAGTTTAGCAAACAGTAATTAATTAATATTAAAGGTGTATTCAGAAGCTAGGGTTTATATGTACCTGCAAGGCTGCAATTCTGCAAGGAATATCCAACTATTGACGCATTATTGATGAAAAAAGCATACAAATTTAAAGGGTTGTCTAATTTAGGCAACAAAAAACTATTCTACTTTTAGTACTCAAAGCTGAATCACCACTAGATAATGCGTGGAGTTTACAGATCACACATATATCGATATAGAATACCATCAAAGTTTTCTTGACCCATCAAAAGTCTTGTCTACATAATTTTTCAGACCTTGCATTCGTCGCCAGATATTTTTATTTATTTTTGTTTTAATTTGCCATGACAGCAGTGGACTGTTGTGACCATATCTGCACTCCAAATATCCTGTGTATTTAGGCAATATATATACATATCACATACATAAACTGTATGTATACGTATTTTATATTGTAACGGCAGAAACGAAAATAAGTATATGTCGATCGGATGGATAAAATTATTACAGCAATGACGGCATTGTGACATGAAACAAAACCAAATTGTATCCCTTAAGTCAATGGTTATAGGGTTGTGAGCTAAGATTGATGCCATAATTTCTTATTAATATGTTTTTAGCAACCAAGATTAACCCCACATTTGCTAATCACACTAATTAAATATGCAGTGTACACAGTTATATTATAACTTCCAAATGTGTCGACCAAACATGTCGAAAGGTCATTTCAAACATTTTAAAACCTTTTCTTCGGTTAATTTTTTTTTCCCTGGGTCAAGTAGGTAATGCTGCATATCGTCATCGGTGATAAGACGCCAATGGATAGATTAATGGTGGGTCTTATTCTGTGTGAGGAGCATCGTATTTTGATCATTTCTTGAATCTTGAGTTTCTCCCGTGAGAGATATTTTCTTTCTGATATTTGTCTAACCAACCCAACTTTTTTATGTTGAGGGATAAGCTAGCTTTTTCAGTCTTTTTCTTTCACTTCATACCGTACGAAGCTTCTTTATAGTACTGGTGCATATGCTTTTATTTGTGGTGGATGTTGACTTGCTATACAAGCTAACAAATTATTGAACAAAAGGTACCATGGTTAATTCATACTTTGTTTGCGGATGATTGCACGTATCTGAAATATCGTGAAAATGTTGCCTTGGAACCAAGAAATATCTACCGAAGATGACAAATTAACAATGAGAAATGGAAGTGCCCAAATCACTAGCACTTGAGCAACCCTTTGGCTTCGGCTTCGGGCACATTTTGGTTGAGAACTCGAAATGATTGAAATGGCATTCTGAGAGAATAAAGGGTTCGATAGTGATGTATAATGAGATGCGCAGAGCTTGGCATTGTATGGCTTCATGGCCTTGGGGCCTTGTCATCACCTTGGTTAATTTGTAGGGTTTTGTAGCTGAGATGAGAGTGAGACTCTGAGAGTGACAAGGCTTTGTATATATCTGCAGTTACTGTGTAGACCACTTCCTTAGAGAATCTTTCTTATTTGTATGGAGAAGTGGGGACTCCAAAACCCATGAATTTATGTTTAAATCATTGCTATATATCCTTTTATGGGGCGTGCCTCTCCTTTTTCCTATAAATGGAAACAAAAGAGCACTAAGTTTCTTTTTCTACTTTTTCATGTTAAAAGAAAAGGTTTAGTCTGACCTCCCACTGTCAAACTCAAGCGTGAACGACTAATCAGTCCAAGTGTACGTGATGTTATCCATTCAAATAGTTTGCCATATTAATTTTTCCCCGAGGCTTATAGCTTCAGTGGTAGATAACTTATTCCCACATTCACTGTTGACTCACGGTATTCTTTATTCTCTAACGTATGTTAACAATATGCATGTTGTAGTAACAAACTCTAAGCTCTAAAGGCCAGTCGAAAAAAAAAACACACACACACAACAACCTTAGCATAAGTATTTGGGGTTTTAGTTTAAGGCCAAACCTATGTACCTATCAATCCCTGAACTTTCTCGTTTTTGCCCCAAATCGTGGAACAAGTGGATCTCTCAAGAAATAGTTATACACTGTTTTCGGCACAGTATGCATCGCATCAAGCGGTCAAATAATAGTGTCAATATCACGTTG
The DNA here is from genome assembly GCF_965620075.1 of Prunus avium. Taxonomy (NCBI): domain Eukaryota; kingdom Viridiplantae; phylum Streptophyta; class Magnoliopsida; order Rosales; family Rosaceae; genus Prunus; species Prunus avium. The sequence goes on from NC_142287.1 coordinate 33,061,264, forward strand.
ATAAGTTTTGGATGGGCTGTCAATGCATGATGAGACAGCGACGAGCAGTGAGTGACCACTACTTCTCTCGGTTTTTATTAATTAGCTTTGAAACTTGGTTTACGGATTCTTATTAGTCTTTCTATAAATTAATTTGCTTAAATAAATGATTGGGGTGGCCTCTCAGGCACAGCAAGGAACGGAGCTACGAGTATTGGCATAGACTATGGACAAATCAAAAACCTAATTTACAAATAGGAAAGCATTACTTTTGCTTCCAAATGACTAGATCCTAGTCACCACTTGCATAAAATTTTTAGTGTGAATAGGTCTCGAAATTAAATATTTCTTATTTTATAAAAAAATAATGTGTAGAAATAATATATATGCGTCAAATGGCTAAAATTTGATTTAATGAACTGAAAATGACATACAATCTCGGTTAAAGGCTCTCCAACAGAGTATTTGTAGACTTAAATTTGAAGAATATTGCACACGTGCAGCTCCTTGTTAATAGTATGTACCTTATGCCCTCCTTGCCGACCCAACTTCCTTCCTGTCTGTCTCTCTCAACACTTTCCTCAAAGGTTCACGGTTCACCAAGCTGTAGTTCATTCACTCACCTAAACACAAAAGAAAAAACAACTCCAAATCCCCACCATAACCTACTGTGTATTATTGACTTTCGCATATATATATATATATTAATAGTTTTAGACCATATGAATAGAATTCACATGCATAAACAGGTGCAGCACCATGATTTTATTATGTAAGGAGAGCCAAAAGTAAGACACAATGGGTGGAGGGACCACAGGGTTAGTTATGGATATCTCCCCTAAACTTGGCCATTTTTTTTGGCTTGTGAGTAGTTCCACTTCCACCTTTCGATATAAATGAATCTCATCATTATAATATAAGGATGTTCGGTTTCTCAACTATGATTTTAATAATCGGAATCGTTTGATTTTTAGTTTTTTTTAATGATATATTGTTTATGCAAAAGGTCAATTGAATGGGAAATTGTTTCAGTTTTATCTAATGAATTGCATTTCTTTTGCACATTAAAGTGACCAAACGACTTCAAATTTATATTATTTTTTGTAAAGATTACCTAAAATATAGACGGTTCAGTTGTTGAACTTCAAAGCGGAATAACTTTAGAAAAATGTGTGCATTGTTCTTAAAAAATAAGGACATCCTTAACATAGAAAACTCAATTTTTAAAGATGGTATATTTATTTTTATATGCAAACAAAATTGGAAACGGATGATTCGGACATTAAACCAGTAACTAATATTGGATAAAGTTGATTCATGTAAGTTCTAAGTTCTAACTAATGGCCATTTTGTTCCCCGTACTGCTAATGGAGTTTGCGGATTGCATTGCATGATTCAATCTTCACTAGGAGGGCTTTGTCTTTTGGTTAGATGATGGTACTTTTTCTTACCTTGTGGTTTTGATTATTAACTCTTTTGTAGTGTGTAGTATGTATGGTACTATTTCTTCCCATGGGATTTTGTCCCGCGTTGTTTTCCGTAGGAATATTTAAACGAGGCCACTGTTGACATGTTGGTTTTATCATGGATCCAGAGCCACAACATTTTTACATATGTGGAAATGGTTTATTCAGATTTAGAATATCTTTTATATAATATATATATTATCAAGACATACATGTAACACGACCAATTTCAGTTTATCTTAGGAAACTTGACAAAGTGCTTTCAACATAAAGACATGAAGATGACAAAAGATCGCATTTGCAGAAGGTGGTTCTTCTTGTTACATTGAAACCAAGAACAGAAGAAAAAGAAAGAAAGAAGAAACCAAGTCAAAAGAAAAGGGACAGAAGGAAAAATAAAAGAAAGAAGATGATCGATAACAACCTATTTGTTTGCCTTCTATGGCAAACTGAGCAGCTAGAGTCAACTTTTTCACAGCTATTCTGAGCTTTAAACAAAACCTAAAACATTTTTTTTCCTAAAATTGGGAATTTGACATCATTGGCACAGATTTCTCGAACAGCCCTAGCCTATAATCAGCCAGCCTTGACTTGTATGCGGACTTTTTGTATTCACACCACGTGAACTCTTTGTACAAGCTTTCTTCTCCTTCTGCCATAAGTGACGGCAGAGGTGCTATCTTTTCACTCAAAGGTGGCCCTCCAAAGAAGATCATTGAAATCCTTGAACTTGTAGTGTCTGCCAAAACCCTATGCCTCACGCTCTTGAACCTCCCATTGCTCATCACCTGCATCAAAGCCACTTCCAAAATTAGTAAACTCTCATTTTCCACGCAAAAAACAGTATAAAGGGCTCGTCACTTTCCATGTGTTTCTCTATAAAATCACTCAGAATCACTCCAAAACGAGCAAAAAAATTTACCCCAAAAGAAAATGGCGTCCAAGAACAGAAGAGGAAGTGATGTTTTGTTGGTGGCATGTTGTGAGAGAGTGTTTTGGAAGGAAGTAAAGTAAAGAGGCAAAATGCAAGTTGGCTGCTAGAAGTTAGGATTTGACCATAATTACCAAAGCAGAACAAATAATATGTATAAAAACAAAAAGTGAAGAAAAAAACAATAATTCCATTTATATTGGTACCTGCAAACAATCACCAACATTGATGAAAAAGGAGTTTTGATCAGGTGGGACAGAAACCCAAGTCCCATCCTTGAGACTGATTTGCAGGCCTGATGTGTTGTTTGATCTCAGGACAGAGATGATCTGTGGGTCTGTGTGCTCCCCAAACCCAATCAAGTTTCGTCCACTCAATGCCTGAAGCTCTGGGCATGGCGGATAGTAGTTTAGCCTGAAGCAACAGTCGCTCTTATCCTCTCTCAGAAGATTGCTCAGCACATTCCTTGGTTCAATCCCCAGCCCATCAACCATCAATTCCAATACCTCAAAGGTCATCTTCTTCACCGCGCAGATATAATCTAAGACTGCATCACTGTAACACGAAATGAAAGCAAAACCAATGGAACGAAAGTTAGATTACTTTGTATGCGTCTTTGTTTTGTTTCTTTGTAAAACAGAGGATTAAAACAGAGTGAGAAACAGAGTCCTCTGTTTTCCTGTTGAGAAAATTTTACCGGAAAATTTCTGGGTTTTCTTTGAAAATGGAGAGGGACTTGGGGGAGATGATATCAGGGTTGGTGTTGAGAAGGACGTATTCAATCCAACCCACGTCACCGTTTGGGCCAATTCTCTTGCTTCCGTAGCCGAATGGATTGGCGGGGCCTGCCTTCTCTTTCTCTGACTGAGGTAAGTTAAAGAATTTGAGAGCTTGGGCTTCAAGCGTGGTCATGAAGTCTAATGGCACTCCATGGTTGACCAGCTTGAACAAGCCGTAGTCTTGACAGGCCTTGACTATGTGGTGTTTTGCTTCAGGGTCTGAGAGGTCCACGACTGGAATTCCAGTGAACAAGCCGGTGGGCTTGCACGATTTGATCAGATCAGATAAATGGTCTAATGCAGCTGGTTGAGAAAGAACCACCATAGCTGGATGTTGCTGCACAAGAGATGTGTGTGTTTGTTTTTAGAAATGAGAGAGATGTGGGAAGAAGAAGAAGAAGAAGAAGAGGGGTTTTTTTATATAAAAAGTTTGGTTTGGTGAGAATGTTGAGAGAGGGAGAGGTGATGGGTTTATATGGGGAAACGGCTTTGCTTATTATGCATGATGAGTATTGAGGGGCAGAGGCGTTAGGAACTATAAGGAGGAGCCATCTGGCTCTGTGTTGTGTGTCTGCTTGGTGTGGTGTGTTTATGCTATCGAGGGAGAGAAATTGCTTTCCCCATTTCCAATTTCTGATTTCAGAAAACGGAAAACAGAAAATTATTAGGGAAACACAAAACCTATCTTTCATATATAATAATATTTACTACATAGAAAAGGACCGTCTGCATTATATATGGCCTATATAATATATACTTGCATGAATTGTTATTTTGAGTCAAGAAACAGATTCATTGTTACATATAATATGGTCTTGCATGAATTGTTAGTTTGAATTTCAGTATCCTTCGCAAATGGTATTTACTTTCTTACACGAACAGCACTAGTAGATTCCATTTACTCGTCCACGTGTTATAATATAAATAATTATTTATTAATTATATACCCTAAAAATTAAAAATATCAACTACATCCTCCATTTATATTGTGACAGGTCTTGTTATATTGAAGGTTTTTATATTATTTTATAATCCTTTTGGGTCTCAAAGCAATTAATCATGTGATGGTGAGCGTCTGCTTACATAGACACATTCATGTATATAATTAGTTGATGAAAAGAAAAGGTCTTGAGTTTGATACATTGGAGCGAGATTTGTGGCATGGGAACCTATTAGAAAAGAGATGCTGGAAGAATTGTACCAAAAAGATTCTGTAAGAAGGCTTGAAGAAACAACAACACATCTTAATCGTTAGGTGAAGTTATATCTTTTAATCGTTGAATCAGACGAACCAATTTGATCTAATGACTAATCAATTTGATTCAACAATTAAGAGATAGGACCTCACTTGAGAGCCATATATCGTATAAGTGGTGTTACACCATCATCATTCCCAAGTTAGGGTAAAGAGGAGCTAGCCTCAATTAACCGAAATTTTTGTTGTATTGCACGTAAAAATGATGTGGACTTCCATATGTTAAAGTTTCCATTGCATTGCCAATGGGTTCCCACCACAGTGGTGGTGGATTCCCCCTTCCCCCCGTGGCACCCAGGATCGAACCCCAGTGGGGTTTCTTTCCTCCAATGTAACCAAAAAAAAAAAAGTTTCCATTGCATTATATTAGTATTTTGGATGGGGAAGGCAAAAAGATGAAATGATAAACTTTGATATATGATTGCTTAAATGTGGCATCTTAAAAGGGGAAGGAGAGCCCCATATACTGCATCCAACATAGATTTCCAATATTATTACTGCTAAACACTAATTAATTATAAGTTAAAACCCTACCCCTTTCTCTATCTTTTTTTATAAAAAATAAAAATAAAAATAAAAATTAGTAGAGTGGTGGGGATGAGGTTTTTAACTGATAATGGGGAACTCATTAATTATTATTGGATGGGGCAAGTGCCCGAAAGATCCGAAAGCTATCCCTGTGACATGCATATAATTGAAAAAATATTATGCATGAAAGGGATGTAATTCTTTTTTACTTTTTTTCTTTTATTTCTTTGGAATGAAAGGGATATAGTTGACTTTAACAAATTGTTTTCTGCAAAGGTGCTTTGCATATCTTACTATCATATCTGTAATTGTTTTTACATATATATAATCAAATTAATGTTTTATGATGGTAACACGTATCTTGGCTTGGTATTATAAGTTGGATTCTAAACTGCCGAATAAGAGGTATATATATGCATGAATAAATTGGAAAATATATTGTCGTTGTTTTAGTTTTCATTTTTTCTTGTCCTATATTTCGCAAAATATGCCATGACAAATGTTCGACATGAAAAAAATGGGTCCGGTTTTGATTTGATATATTTCATATAGATTTTGTCAGATTTTGTAGAGTCCAATCGCGTGACTTTCTTCAATAAATCATACATGAAACTAATTAAATTCAGTTTCTTGAATTGACGAATAATTGTATGTTTTTGTTTCTTTTGTACAGGAAAAATAGAAGGTGTGAGAGTTGAACATCTAATGACCTGGGTATAAATAATTGCGTCTATGCCAAAGAAGGTTGGTTGAGTTGGTAAAGATCGTCCTCTGTCAAAGTCTAGACCCTGAGATGGCGTAGCCTATCCTCCTCCTAATAAACTTTTTGCCAACAAACAAATAATTGCGTTTGCTGATGTCTCTCATTGGAAAATTATTGGATATGCATCATGCAAGTGTGAAATATTACATAAAGTTCTGTAGGGTAAACCACATATAATTGATCAGTTAAAATTAGAATGAACATTACACAATTAGTAAAGCCAATTTTCTAAGTAAGGATCAAACTTGGAAAGAATGGTCCAGAAATTGTCACGTAGCATCACCAAAAACAAAGAGTGGTCAAAATGATTGCTACGTATACATTCCGAAATTCTCAAGACAAAGATTTTCACTTATCCACTCACATAGTTGAACAAGAAAAAACTTCTTAACTATTAGCTGGCTGGCTCCAATATTTTATATATATAGCTACCTACTTATAAGAAGATCAATTTTTGTTAAGAATAATCGACTAAAATTATTGTTAATATCACCCTTGCACATAGAAATTTGTGAAATTTATAGTTTGATTTGGGTAATTTTGTATGTTTCGGGTACACACTTTCGATCTGGAAAGAAAAAACTATTAAGTTCTTTACATATTGCCAAATAAATACAAATGCATCTGGTTGGTCAAAGAACACAAGAGACCCCTTTGAGTTGATGGAAGAAAAGCTATCGTACCGTTACAATCAAATATATTGAGGACAATGGAATAACTACAAACATAATTTAATGGTTGTTTTAATTTTGTTTTCGTAATCGTAAAGGTTCTGATTACAGCACTGATATTCTTTGCTTGTGTAGGCAAAAAGGATATTAGCGTGTGGAAGAACACCTTTTACTAATTCATGTTCAAAGTCAAAACTAAATTAAATAAAAAGTCATGGTCAAACTCCTTAATTTAGCCCTATAAAAAACCTGAAAATAGAGCTCCATATGTAAATTTTATCTAGGGTAGTAGGCACCCATTCCCGTCATTCAGGAATCTTCTTTTTTATTTTTTCTGAAACAATAATGCAAGGCAAGAAATGACGTGTCGTGAAGAAGGTGGAGACATGAGACATGAGACATGGAGAAAGAGATTAAACTGCCTGCATTATGCGTGTGGTTTATACAGACTTTTTCAAGTACTGACTGACTTGGAAATAGACCTATCTCTCCAGTCTCTGCAGAGACTTTTTATCTGCATGAGAGAGTGGGTGGTGGAACAGTCAAGGTCCCTAGTCGGGGCAATGGACGTTAACTCTTGAGAAAACATATCGAAAAATAGTGTAGATGCAATTAACCTGATCAACTCTCACTCCTCACTGCCAACAAATGAGAGAGAAAAAGATCTCTGAGCTATGAATCTAGACCCCATAACCTGATCCAACTACGACACTGCTCTTGGAGAAAAAGTTGGATTGTCTACCCTTTAGGTTTTCTATTTGTATCCAACTAGCCTTGAGACTTGGTTACGAAAATTAATTGTTAAATACTTATATTGTCAAACTACGAATTTAAACTGCATGTATAGCAATAACAAACAAGGCATGAATTGTTAAAATTTACGAAATAGATAATGTTTTCCGTGAGTTTAAAATACAATCGAGATGGACAAGGCATTTGAATTGTATGGTATAAGCTCTTACATTTCGAATGTGATTCCTCTTGGTTTCTTTTAGATATTGAATTGGTTTCATAGGGCATGTTTGAGAGTTTGAGTATGACTGTGTGACATTGACAAGCCGCTGGGGTTCCAGCTGCCTATGGCCCCCCTACTAGATTCCCTCTTCAATTGGCAAAAAACCATAAGCCCATACATCTCCCTTTTCTGCAAGTCCTTTTTCTAATACTTCTCTACCAAGATAAAGCTTATAGCTATGGTACTAGCTAGGGCATATATCCATCAGCAGTACACGTGGTACTATTTCGAAGCTTGATGATAAAACATACTTGGAGTGCTGCTGACACGTGGAGGACCAGGGTACGACTACGACTTGATTGTAGCTGTAATGGCCTCCAGCTTGGTCATCATCCGTCAGAGTCAGCATCTCCCATTAACAACGTACAACGTACACACACACATATACACTCTCCTCCCATATATTCCTCTATCTCTCCTTACCGTCCGTCTGTCTCTTTGAGCTGTAAATCAACAATAATGGGTGAACCTATCTATATGTGTGCCAGCTTCTAATATGGCGCCCATGCTTTCCTCAGCTCCCACGCTTACAATGAAATACATATGGTCTCTATCTATTTATGTTAGTTTTCGTGCTACTATACATTATTATGTCAGAACAACGTTAGGTTAGTCGTATATGCGTGTGAGTTTTGTGTTTATGTCTAAAATTATATCCTTAAAGCATTTAGAGTCCAAATTTCTAACATTTACATTGGAAAAAGGTAATTAAAGTGGTATTGCGATTAATAAGCATAATATCAAGGTTTCCTGAAAAATATATTAAGAAAGGACTCAAATGTTGTTTTGGGTTAGCAAACGTTGCTAAATGCCCAAAAAATCCCATACGTCATAACAAAGCAGTGAATTTGACTTGTGATGCCGTTCTCTTTAAAATAGCTTATCATGAGCTCAAATTAAAATAAAGCACCTCAATCGCCATCGCTAGCTGTTCGACATCATATCTTTATAGTGAAGGAGTAGTTACAACTTACGATGCCCACCACAAAATAAACAAAACCAAATTAATTACAAAAACAAGGAATCAACCTAGATCTGCCTCTAGGAAGACAAAATGGACTGAGACTATCGATTATAACATATAATTTATAGTAAATTAATGGCTTAGAATATCCCTCCAAGCTTAGGCAATTCCCACGTACAATGATGTGCAAGCTTACAAAATAATATTTAATAAAAACGTTTATTCGAAGACTAATTGATGGTAGTGGTTGATGATATAATACATATACTTAAACTTAGAGGCTTAGAGGAAATGACCAAAAAGACTGAAGAAACGATAGTCAAAATGTCTATTTGTCAGAGATAGCATAAATATTTGTGGTAAATTGGTCATTAACTTCATCTAAGAGACTCCAACTTGTGATCGATAATTCTCACCGGAAAAGTACGAAATTAACGCAGAATATATACTAATTAATTGCCGAAATATATGATTGATGTTGTCTCATAGATGGGAAAAAAAAGGTGCACATAGCTTTGTGCCACTGCCAGATTCTTTAATGATTTGGAATATTGCATGGTCAGTTGACACGTGGGAACTTGAAAGAACAAGGCGATTTTGGCATGGGAATCTTACGGTTCAATTTTATTAGACCACTTTCACCTATTGTACCGTAGCAATGGGTAAGAGCAACTAAGGGCAGACACGTGAATAGTGCTACTTTTTGGCTTTTCCACCCATTGCCATGACAAGAAAAGGCAAGTACTATTCACATGAGATATGAGGATAGAAATTTATATGGAGTTTTGGTTTGGGAAGTGAAGAACATGGCTAGATATTTATAGAATTTTTAAAAAAAAAAATCTGAATTTTAAAGTTCTTTTGGGTATTTAAATTGATCGCTGATGTCAACGCACCCAAGTGCCCAGGCAATTCTTACCTTTAGACTAGCCCGGGTAATTGGGGTCATTCTTGTCCAGGCCAGCCTTTGTTGTTGTGGACATTATTCCAAGACTGGCTGCCTTTTGCCTTAGCAAAAGACCCTTACTGGAAGTGCTCTTAGGAACCTAAGTATTATTGGACATAAATTTGAAAGTGACATGATCACTTACATTTCTGATAAATGAATTTGTGGTCTAATATGTGCAGTTTTGTTTCTTGGATTGATTAAATTATATTATGTGAAGTGTAAAGAGAAGTTTTCCATACAAATATAAGATATATTATGGGTATACAATATTCTCTCATCCGTACGTCCACGGACGTTATTGTAAACGGAGAGAAATTGAGGATTGAGGGAGGAGTAATAAAAAATATATGGCGTTCGTACAGTAAAACATTCAGACGTCTGCATAGGAGAATTTATGAATAGGTATATATAATTCTTTTCTGTTTATACAAAATATATCTGTTGGTAGTCAGATTCATTCATAAATAATGACTCAGTTTTTTTCTTTCCATTTTTGGTTGGAATCTAGATTTGTTTGTTGGGCTATTACCATAAATGGTATATAGAAAAACATATATAGTTTCCCCTCTTAAATCTCTGATTTCTCCAAGTGTAGATCTGGATTCGTGACAGGTGTTAGAATGGTTGAGAGTTGAAGACATAACCACTCACTGAAGAAAGAAAGATCTGCAATTTTGTAGAATAAGTGTCTGGGAGTTTCGCAGAATATGATATAAGCTCTTTGTTTCGATACCTCGTCACCCTATTATTTAAAAAACCCTAACCCTTTTGCCCTGACATTTAGACAAAGGAGACGTATACAAGGGCTAAGGCCATCACGTGTATTGGAGCAACTGTTGGATTTTGATTGGGCATTTGGCCGCTGCACCTCAGGGCTGCTGAGGCTCGACCTCATGCTCCTTTAACATTTTGTTCAACCCAAAGCCTGTCATCAGGCCCTGAAACTGAGCTGATCAGCTAAACTTCTCGACGTTTGTCCAAAAAAAAAAAAAAAAGCTAAACTTCTCAACAGTTATGTATTTTCCCACACATTCTGCAACACCAGAGAGGGAAGGAAACCAACTCATCACTTCCTTGACTTTTTCTCTGCCTTCTGCATCATCAGATGCATTTGATTCTGAAACAACATGATTTTCTGACAGTGTGGTTAGTGGTTACTAGAACTACACAAGGCCTTCCCCCTTGGATCCTCTTACATTACACAAAATATATATTAGACAAATATATCTTATATGTTTCTTGGTCAACAGACATGTATTTTATGTTACACAAAACAAAATCCTAAATTAGTCAGACACAGTTCTGAAAATATACCAGTATAATCTCCACCAAGGAAAAAATTTAACATATATCTGTATACATATGTACACAAGTATATTCTCCATCCAAAAGAAAACTATATATAGGGATACTCTTATTGAGCCCACTTTGCATTGTATTTCAATGATCCGAATTGTCTATTATTTATATATTTATTTAAAAATTATCCCTGTAAAAGATCATTTGAACCCAAACCATTTGATCACTCAATATAATGGTTATCTTTTTAATTTTTTGAAAGCACCGTATTTGTTTCCGATTTGTCTAATTTTTTTGCAAATATAATTTATGAAGTATGAATGAAGACCTGTGAAATAGACAGTTGAATAGTTGAAATGAAATTTATAGTGGACACCCCATAAGCAGAATTTGAAGAATCCCTCAATAGTTATTCCCATAAACTTTTGTGAAAATGCTATAATGAGGGGGTTGTGGGAGGGGTTCAATCCCACTATCCAATAAATATAATCTATGAAGTATTAATGAAGACTTGTGAAATAGATGGTCGAATCGTTGAAATGAAATTCGTAGTGGACACCATAAGCAGAATTTGAAGAATCCCTCAATAGTTATTCCCATAAACTCTTGTGAAAATGCTATAATGAGGGGTTCAATCCCACTATCCAATAAAGGAGAGAATATTGTACCTCAACCCCCTCACCAAAATCCCCCTCATTATAGCATCTCCCCCAACTCTTGATCTTGTATTTACCATGGGCACAACTAGCTATTTTCTCCCGTGGGTATAGCCGAGCCCATCTTTTGGTGAAAGAAAACATTGGTAACATTGCCCGTCCTATGCCTAAAGCCCACTCTACACGTATATTATTAAACCATGTTTCTTCTTGTATTAATTTTTTTATTATTTAAAACATGCTTCTTCATCTTCTTCTTTTTAATTTTTTATGTCAATGAGCATGTAAAAGACCCCAACGGCTTGCGATGTAACTGAAGTTATGTCAGCCATTCAACCTACCAAAATATTGACTTAGCACATTTTATCCAACTAACTCACAGTTTCATCCACTTAAATTCATGATTTTCAGGTTTGGATTGTGCCTTGACCATTCTAATTGTCCACTCTACTTTTTTTTCTTTTTTTTTTGATAGCCGAAGCAATTCAATTATGAGGAAGGGGTTACAACCAAATCATCATGGAGATGAGTCTCCAACCAAGAAGGAGCCTCCTCCTCCCAAATAGTAATATCGTTACACCTCAAAGCAAAACTAGAAAGAGTATATGCAACACGATTACAATCACGAGAGATCGATAGCAAAATCCCTCTTGAGGCAATCACATTTTGAAGCTTCTTGGTACTTTACCTGGATAAGTAGACATACATTTGCATTTGCATATGCTATAACCAAAAGTGTATTATTCAAGGAAGAATAAAAAAAAAGTTATGAAGTGGTTTGGAACTCAAGTATTATTTGGACATAAATTTGAAAGTGACGTGATCACTTACATTTCTAATAAATAAATTTGTGGTCTTAACACAACACACAATGACCTAAGCAATGAGCTTGTAGTTTAAGTGGTTAAGAGCATTTATCCATATACCTAAAGTCCGAGGTTCAATTTCTCCATCCCACAATATCGCTCGCTTTAAAAAAATATTATTATTATTATTACTATTTGTAGTTTAAGTAGTTTAAGTGATTGAGTTATATTATGTGAACTGTAAAGAGATTATTATTATTATTTTTTTGTTTGGTGAAAGTAGAGAGATAAGTTGGACATACAAATATAAGATAAGACGATAGATGATAGGTTTAGGTATGAATAGTACAAATTATTCATAAATAGTACGAATATCGTTTGGAGCAGTACGCACAGCAGTCTTGGGGCAGTACAAATAGTTCATAAATCTATGTATAATGATTGTGTTTTTTTCCATTATTGGCTACAAACTTAGAATCTATATCATTTGTTGGACTATTACCATAAATGGTATTATTTAAAAATAAAAAAACATATTTTCCCCCTTTTCTCTGACATTTATTTAAAATGCCCATACTGTTGGTTTTGGATTGGGCATTTTGTTAAACCCAAAGCTGTCATCAGGCCCTGAAACTGAGCAGACAATAAGCAAAGCTCCTAAATAGTTATGTCATCAGACCTTGATGCATAACAACATGATTTATGACAGTTGTTATCCCCACGATTTTCTGCCTCTCTCTTGCAACCTCTTACACACGATATATACATATAATACACAAATATCTTATATGTTTCTTGGTCGATTGAGGACATCAAAGACCTTATCAAAGATAAATCTGGTTTCTTTCATCGAAAAAAAGTTAAATATATGGTTTCTTATTCTCTTTTCTCGGTTGTCAGGCTAACGAGGTTGCGTACCGACTAGCTCGTTATGCTTTATTTAGTAAAAATAGAATTGAGTAGTTTGAGGAATCACTCGATTTTATCTTTGATATCTTACTTTTTTGTTATAATGATTCCTTGTAACAAACTGATAACGAGATGCAGAAATAAATAAATAATATATTCCTACCATTTAATCATCTCACAATTTTTACTTCTTTTTTTTTAAATATTACAAGTTATCTTCTGTTTATTTGCAGATATCTTTTGGGACAGTACCCAGCACAGCACTCTTGGAATTTATATAAGATTCTTTCATAAATCTATATATAATGACTCTGTTTTTTCCCATTTTTGGTTGGACTATTACCATAAATGGTCCCATCACGTTGGTTTTCTCCTTCAACATTTTGTTCAACCGAAAGTTGTCAATGAGCAGACAGCGAGGAAAACCAACACAAAACACTTCCTTGACTTGTCCTCTGCCTGCATCATCTCATGCATTTGATTCTTTCTGACAGTTGTTAGTGGTAGTTGCTATAACTACACAAGGCCTTTCCCCTTGGAACCTCTTACACATTACACATGATAATAGACAAATATCTTATATGTTTCTTCGTCAACAGACGTATATTTTATGTTATGCATAATGCATGCTCATTCATCAACTCTTGATCTTGTAAGTTGTATTTACCAAGGGCACAACCAGCTATTTTCTCCCATGGATATACCCAACCCATCTTTTAGCCCAACATTGTCCCAAAAAACGAAAGTAGAAATTTAGCTCATCCTTATTCCAAAAGCCCACTCCAACCCCGCACTTGTATTAAACTATGGTTTATAATGTCATACGTCTTAAAGAGGATAACACTAGTTTGTTATTCTCAACCAATAACATTATGACGCGCTTGATAACACTTTTACATGGCATAACATTATTGGATGAGGATAGGAAAACAGTGTTATCCCCGTTGCATGTCCTCAAGGGTATGCAAAAGACCCCAAAGGTTTGCCATATGTAGCTTATGTCAACCATTCAACTCAAGGAGGCCAATTTACCACCCAACTACATACTAAGAAAACTTAAACCCTAGCAAAATATTTGGACTTGCACATTCATTCCGTCATAGGAAAGATAATTCCTTTGAACAATTCATTCTATTGTTTAGGGGGGGGGGGGAGATTGAGTAACGAAATAATGGAGATCAATTGAATTGAGGTCTAGGCAATAGAGAAAACAATTTTGATGCATTTTGATCATCTCTCAATTAAAAACAAATATATATGAATAGCGCCTTTCATATCTTGAACCGACCGCTGTGCTGCTTTTGCTTAGACCCATGTGAAGGCGATGACAATGGATTTGGCAAACCCTCATTGTCAAGAAAGCCGATGAATGTTTCCCAGCATTCCTTGGCTTCTTTATTTTCTTCCAACATAGTATATATAATAGCCTGAAAATTTCAAAGTAACAATAATGAGATTCTGTTAGCTGTTTTTCTTTTTATTTACTAGGTATAATAGCTTGCAATTTGCAAAAGAGAAGTTTTTAGTGAAAAAGATTAAAAATTTACTGTAGAAACTATGTACGTGTACAGTACATTTGTTTGTATCTATAAAAGTAAACAGGTAAATGAGGTGAGGTGAAATAGTTTTGACCCTGTCCCTACCCTATTAGGGAACTAGGGTTAGCAATGGTTAGTTAAAGTAACAAGTGAATGAGGTCATATATGTGACTTAGACACACTTGTTTTTGTAATAAAACCGACAAAGTTGTCAATTTGAGCATTCAATGCGTTAAAGTTTTAAACCGAAGAAAAAACGACAAAATTGTCATTTTGGGTAAACTTGAAGCCGATAACGAAATGTTAAAAGTAAATGAATAAAGAGGGGTAAGTTTTTCTAGAGTGATCTATTCCTACCCTCTTTTTTACTAATCTCACCTCTTTACTCATTTTGTTAATTACAAGTTTACCCTTATGTAGAATTACCTTAAAGGACAAAAATATTACAACAAAAATAATCCGATGGAATAGAATGAATGAATGACCTTATATAGATGAACCCGACCATCCGATGGAATAGCGTGCTCCTTGTTGAGACAAACCCATTTCAAAGCTTCTTTGTACTTCCCCTGCATAAGCAGAAATACATTTGCATTAAATTTGCTTATATCCTAGCAAGAAATGTGAATATCGAAGAAGAAAAAGCATTGTCTTTGTTGATGACGTGCTACTATAAATCAAGTTCTTTCATACTGAATTGGGCTATGTATTTTAGTGTGTTGTCTTTGTAACTGCAATTTCACAAACCTGGAAAATGAGAATTGCTACCAGTGCCATCTGCACATTGTATGCAGGCTCCGTTTTTCCTCCCGTCACCATGTTATTGTATATATCTTGAAGTTGTCTTTCTGCTCTATCACTCTTTCCATCTTTGATCAGCGCTGCTGCTTGAATCTACAAGCAGTGCACTAAGTTAGCAGTAAGTACACTAAATAAATTCTAGCTAGGCTATGTGGAGACGTACGTTCTTTAATCGATATTACAGAAAATGTAATGATATAAAGGTGAAATATCTGATATCTTAAATTTACCAATTCATTTTGCTTGCTACTTAAATTAAATGGATGTGACCAATGTTTGGTTGGTGTTATTTATGGCACCTCCGCATAGATTTCTCATGAAATAAACAAACATACAAGGGTTCAATAACGTTAATTCTTCAAAAGAAAGGTAATTGTTCTAGCTGTGTGGCTTGACCTTGCCTGTGAGTAGACAAGCTCAAAAGATTAATGCCAGGAAAGGCAATTTTAGTTCGCATTTTTATGTTACTAGACTCTAAAATAAACTAATACAAACGTTTTAGTTCTATAATTGTAGTTGTTTACCCCAAATCTGACAGTACAAACTAATAACAGAGTGTGTATGGATGGAAGAGTATACCATAAGTTGTTCACAATCTTTCATGGAAGGCTCCGGAGGCGACTTGAGATTGTTAAAATTTGGGAGAACCGAATTTTTAGATGAGGCAACGTTCTGATTCACCATCAACAAGGATTGTAACACGTCCTTGGCGCTTTTTGGATACGATATGTCTTGCTTTACAGAAGAACGACTTGTCTGATATGGTGGGTCCCTAACACCTGCAATGGCTCTAGGGGTGAACTTGTAGTTGCAATTCATGATGCCAAGGACACAGGCCAAAACCACAGAGGCACCGCCTATGCCTCTCACAATGAACTTTTTATCATCTTTGTCATTTGCTGAAGGTGTTGAGGGCTTGTTAAGAGCAGAAATCACAGGGCTGAAGGCATACCCCGACACGGCACAGTGTGTGGAACACAGGGAAGATAGTGAAAGAGGAGAAGGGTTGTTGAAATTGGGAAGAAGCCTGGACACCCTAGTCACTCTCATGGGGGAAGGCACACATAGAGCACCATATTGGAGACACAGTGCAGAATCCATGAAATAATTTGTGCTGTTTTGAGGGTAGGTACTAGGTAGCAATTGTAGAGTTAGTTAACAATACTAGTATTTATTTGGTCATAATCTGAAATGGCAAGGACTGAGCATGTCACGGCCCACGCACCGGACCCAGGGTATGACAGAATATGAGTATGAGGGCATTTCAGGAGTGAAGTAAGGTATCACTTTGTTAGTCAAGGCAAGGCATCAACATCATGTCCTTTTGTAATACAGAATTTTTCTTTTGGCCAACCGTACTTTGTCTAAGTACTTTGGCAAAAAACAAAATGTGTTACACATTCTTGAGGTGTGAGTAAGATTTTTCAGAAAAGAATAGTTCTCTATATGTAGGCCAGGGTGACTCAGCAAGATGTAAGGAAATAGGGAGATTGAATGATAACCCTACAAGTAACACACGCCGGAATCCACTAGCAAACTGGAATCCGTACTTTGTCTAAGTACTTTGGCAAAAAACAAAATCTGCTACACATTCTTGAGGTGTGAGTAAGAATTTTCCAGAAAGAAACAACAGTACTAACTGCATTACATTGTGTCCCTCTAATCTTTTTGATACAGTTCCCTATATGTAGACCAGGGCCTTAACTAGATACTGGCAAAATGCTTTGCTTAGAAGATAAGAAATCCCAATAAAGCATTGGAATAAGTTATTGCTTCTCATCTAGGAGAAGAATGAACTTCTCTGACACCTTGCAAGACTGAAATCATTATCTTTTCCCAAGTATCAATTACAGCTTTTCTAAATAACTTGCCAATCACACGGCACCATCCTTTTTCCTCACATATTTCACAAATTTAAGGTAACAATACATAACATAATATAAACGAAAAATCTCACTAGAACAAACGTTAACATGGTGAATTTCTCCAAAACTTTCAGTGTTAGAACTAAATATGGAGCGATGGCAACCGTGGTCTTTGCCAGCATTTATGTTGTAGGGGCTTACATATCTCGCGCCCGAAAAATGAGCAAAGAAGAGGATCAAGGCCCTCAACTTACAAGGTCCATGTCCATAGCAGTCCTCCATGGAGGGCAGCTTGCCTTGCAGAGATTGTTCGAATATCACGAAGCTCGAGCAGACAAATCCGCAGTGGAGGTAGCTGAATGTGAGCTGAAGACTCACCTTGCAGAACAACACCCTGATTACAAGAAGCTGCAGGTTAGGCATCATCTCCAAATACGAATAGTCCACAATGGCATGATTAAATTTCAAGTTTATTAATAAAATGGTATTTTTTTTTTCTTCTCTTAATATCATATTAAGATGCTTGATTTTACTAGCTAGCTTTGTTTCTTTGCCTATGAAAGTCGGTTATTGGGAAGCTTGAAATGAGTGGGAAAGAAGCCCAAGCAGTTGAAATATTAAAGAATGCAACAGCAAAGGCACGCAATGAAGGAAGAAACCATGAAGCATATGAATACGAGATGTTACTAGTAGAAATGCTTATATACAAGGTAATTGTTACAACTAATTTTACTTATAACATTCCAATTCATAAAGAAAATTTTAGTTTTCTTGTTTGGTTTTGATGGTTGATGTGCCGTAGGGAGATTTTAAGGAGGCGCTCGGCCGTGAATGCTTGAAACATGTTGAGATTTCAGATGCACGGCGTCCGCTGTTCAAGGTATGAAAAGTTTATCTTGAACATTTCTTGGCAACCAATCAAACCCACATGAACTAACAATTAAGTTAACATGATTACAATTTTGTATTTCCATGTTTACAGGCTATCATTCACATCATATTAGAGTGCAACGAGAATGAAGGGACAAAATATTGGAGAGAATTTAACGATCTAAAAGAAGAATTCCAGAGTAGACCATGTAAAAAAGAAAGCATGGAAGAATGCCAACTCCATAAACTCAGTACAAATTTCAACGAGTTTAAGAAGGTCGTCCACATGCTCAAAAAGGACATAATAGAGGCGCAAGCAAAAAGAAACAAGAAATAAGAGATGAGCTTTTAGCTATTGACTTTTCCTTGACTCAAAAAAGAAAGTTGGAAAAGCACCGTATAATGGTTGTCTTTTTAATCATTTGAATCCAAACCATTTCATCACTCAATATAATAGTTGTCTTTTTAATTTCTTGAAAGCACCGTATTTGTTTATTTTGTCCGTCATTATGATTTAATGGTTTTTTATTTGTCTAATTTTTTTGCAAATATAATCCATGAAGTATGAATGAAGACCTGTGAAATAGACCGTCGAATCGTTGAATGAAATTCATAGTAGACACCCCATAAGCATAATTTGAAGAATCCCTCAATAATTATTCTCATCAACTCTTGTGGAAATGCTATAATGAGGGGCTGTGGAAGGGGTTCAATCCCACTATCCAATAAGGGAGAGAAAATATTGTACCTCAACCTCCTCACCAAAATCCCTCATTCAACCCCCTCACCAAAATCCCCTTATTGTAGCATCTTCCCCAACTCTATCTTGTATTTACCATGGGCACAACTAGGTATTTTCTCCCATGAGTATAGCCCAGGCCATCTTTTGGTGAAAGAAAACATTGGTAACATTGTCCCAAAAAAAGTGTAGAAATTTAGCCCATCCTATGCCTAAAGCTCACTCCACACGTATATTATTAAACCATGCTTCTTCTTGTATTAATTTTTTATTATTTAAAACATGCTTCTTCATCTTCTTCTTTTCAATTTTTTATGTCAATGAGCATGTAAAAGACCCCAATGGCTTGCGATGTAACTTAAGTTAAACTTTCTGTTAAGTTTAATGGCATTTCGGTCAATTTATTTTATAATTAAAAAATGTAGAATTTCTAAAAGTAATAGAGTTATAAATAGGCTTAATATCACAAAATGTCCATAAGGTTTACAAAACTATCAAATTGCATCCTTATTATTTATTTTTTTTGGGTATCATTCGTGGTTCTCAAGGTTAGTATGTGTACTTACAAATAGTCCATGCCGTTAGGTTTCATCAAAAACTCCTTTAGTTTGCTGACGTGGCACATATATATATATATATATATATCACAAAACATCCTTGAGGTTCACGCACCTATCACAAATGGTCCATGCGAAATTGTTTTGATTTTTTCATTTAAAATTCATAAAATTTTATAAATTTTAAATTATTTAAAAATATATATTGTATTTTAAACACACGTGACACAATATTATTGGAGATGTGGGCTCCACATATATGCCACATTAACAAACTAATGGAGTTTTTTTAAAAATAATTTAAAATTCATAAAATTTAAAAATGAAAAAACCAATATTTATTTTAAATTTTTTTAAAAAAATATATTGTATTTTAAATACATGTGGCACTATATCATTGGAGATGTGGGCTCCATATATATGCCACATGAGCAAACTAAGGGAGTTTTTAAAATTTAGAAATGAAAACCAAAATCTCAAATGAAAAAACCAAAATTTTAGGCACAAAGGTTTTTTCAGTTTTAAATTTTATAAATTTAAATGAAAAACTCAATTGTTTTCGTAGGGACCATTTGTGTAGGTGCGTTTCATATCTCCAAGGGTATATAAAAAAACCCCAAATATTTGCCTTTTGGACTTGGCACATTTGAATTCCCTGCCTAAATTTCATTCATTCGGTCGTAGGAAAGATAATTCCTTTGAACAAATTCGTTCTATTGTTAATTGAGGTCTAGGCAATAGAGAAAACAAATTTAATGCTTTTTTAATTGTAACATAAGCATTGCTTGTCCACTGGTGGTAAGGTTATTGCCTTTAACTTTAAAGGAGGAGGTTAGAGGTACGAATCTCTTTACCACCCATTTGAATATTGTTTGAATATTATATTATATATTTATTAATTTAAAAATAAACATATAAATATCGGGCCGGGTTCGGAGACAGGGATGGTACCTGTACCCGCCGATGGGAACCCGACCCGACTGGGATTTCTGCCATCCATAAATAGAGAAAACAAATTTAATGCATTTTGATAATCTCTCAATTAAAAAAACAAGATTTAAAAATATAAAAAAATAAAATAAAAAGTATGAATATCAGGCCGTCTAATTGGTGAAGGCACCTTTCATATCTTGATCCGATTGCTGTGCTACTTACGCTTAGACTTGTTAGGCTCTAGCGTCGACATTGGATTTGGCAAACCCTCATTGTCAAGAGAGCGGATGAATGTTTTCCAGCATTCCTTGGCTTCTTTATTTTTATCCAACATAGTACATATAATAGCCTGAAAAAAGTAACAATAATGAGATTCTGTTAGCTTGTTTTTCTTTTTAATTAGTAGGTATAATAGCTTGCAATTTGCAAAACAGAAGTTTTTAGTGAAAAAGATTAAAACTTTACTGTAGAAACTATATACATGAGGTGAGGTGAAATAGTTTTGACCCCGTCCCAAACCCTTAGGGAACTAGGGTTAGCAATTATTAGTTAAAGTAACAAGTGAATGAGGTCATATGTGACTTAGACACGCCTTTTTTGTTATAAAACTGATAAAATTGTCAATTTGAGCATTCAATGCGTTGAAATTTTAAACCAAAGAAAAACCGACAAAATTGTCATCAATCTATGCTTCCAATGGATTGAAGTTGCGAACAACAACCAAAGAAAAACCGACGAAGTTGTAATTTTGGGTAAACTTCAAACCGATAACGAAAAATGTTGAAGTACATGAATGAACAGAGGTGTAAATTTTTCCATTCCTACCCTCTTTTTTTACTAATCTCACCTCTTTACTCATTTTTTCAATTACAAGTTTACCCTTATGTAGAATTACCTAAAAGGACAAAAATATTACAACAAAAATAATCCGATGGAATAGAATGAATGACCTTGTATAGATGAACCCGACCATCCGATGTAATAGCCTGATCCTTGTTGTGACAAACCCAATTCAAAGCTTCTTGGTACTTCCCCTACATAAGCAGAAATACATTTGCAGTTGCTTACATCCTAGCAAGAAATGTGAATATCCAAGAAGAAATAGCGTTGTCTTTGTTGATGACGTGCTACTATAAATCAAGGTCTTTCATACTGAATTGGGCTATATATTTTAGTGTGTTGTCTTTGTAACTGCAATTTGACAAACCTGGAAAATGAGAATTGCTACCAGTGCCATCTGCACATGGTATGCAGACTCGCTTTTTTGTCCCGTCACCACGTCATTGTATATATTTTTTAGTTGTCTTTCTGCTTCATCACCCTTTCCAGCTTTGATCAGCCCTGCTGCTTGAACCTACAAGCAGTGCACTAAGTTAGCAGTAAGTACACTAAAGATTTAAGGGTGAAATACTCTAATATCTTAAAATTACCAATTCATTTTGCTACTTAAATTAAATGGATGTGAGCAGTGTTTAGTTGGTGACCAACTTTTAAATATGGCACCTCTGCATAATATCTCTTGAAACAAACCAACTTACAAGGCTTCAAGAACTTTAATTCTTCAAGGGGAAGGTAATTGTTCTAGCTGTGAGGCTTGAGCTTGCCTGTGAGTAGACAATCTCACAAGATGAATGCCGGGAAAGGCAATTTCAGTGCATATTTAGCCACTCATTTTTCCGTTCTTGCACTCTAAGATAAACTAATATACAAACCTTTAGTTCTATAATTGTAGTTTACAGTTCAAACTAATAGCAGAGTGTGTATGGATGGAACGTTACCTTAAGATGGTCACAATCTATTTTGGAAGGCTCTGGAGGCAGCTTGAGCTTCTTTGGGAAATACTTGTATTTAGATGAGGCAACGTTCTGATTTACCATTAACAAGGATTGTAACACGTCCTTGGCGCTTTCCGGATACACTATGCCTTGCTTTCCAGCATCTGCAAGGGCTCTGGGGGTGAACTTGTAGTTGCAACTCATGATGCCAAGGACACAGGCCAAAACCACAGAGGCACCCCCCATGCCTCTCACAATTAACTTTTTATCATCTTTGTCATTTGTTGAAGGTGTTGAGGGCTTGTTAAGAGCAGAAATCACAGGGCTGAAGGCATGCCCCGACACGGCACGGTGTGTGGAACACAAGGAAGAAAGTGAAAGAGAAGAACGGCTGTTGAAATTGGGAAGAAGCCTGGGCACCCTAGTCACATTCATGGTGGAAGGCCCGCATAGAGCACCATATTGGGGACAAAGTGCAGAATCCATGAAATAATTTGTGCAGTTTTGAGGGTATAAGGTACTAGGTAGCAATTGTAGAGTTAATTAACAATACTATTATTTATTTGGTCATAATCTGAAATGGCAAGGACTGTGCATGTCACGCCCCACGCACCGGACCCAGGGTATGACAGAATATGAGTATGAGGGTATTTCAGGAGTGAAGAAAGGTATCACTTTGTTAGTCAAGGCAAGGCATCAACATCATGTCCTTTTGTAATACAGAATTTTTCTTTTGGCCAACCGTACTTTGTCTAAGTACTTTGGCAAAAAACAAAATGTGTTACACATTCTTGAGGTGTGAGTACGAATTTTTCAGAAAAAAAAAAAAAAAAAGTTCTCTATATGTAGGCCAGGGTGACGCAGCGAGATATAAGGAAATAGGGAGATCGAACGATAACCCTACAAGTAACACGCTGGAATCCACCAGCAAACCGGAATCCATACTTTGTCTAAGTACTTTGGCCAAAAACAAAATGTGCTACACATTCTTGAGGTGTGAGTAAGAATTTTCCAGAAAGAAACAAGGGTAGTATCTATTAACTGCATTACATTGTGTCTCTCTAATCTTTTTGATATATAGTTCCCTATATTTAGGCCAGGGCCTTAACTAGATACTGGCAAAATGCTTTGCTTGGAAGATAAGAAATCCCAATAAAGCATTGGAATAAGTTATTGCTTCTCATCTAGGAGAAGAATGAACTTCTCTAATAGCTTGCAAAATCCCACCTTGCAAGACTGAAATCAGAATGACATAATATAAATAACATAATAATTTAGGGTAACTTATACAGAACATAATATAAACGAAAAATCTCACCAGAACAAACGTTAACATGGTGAATTTCTCCAAAAACTTCAGTGTTAGAACTAATTTCTCCCTAAACCCTCACCTTGCAGAAAAATTCCCTGATTACAAGAAGCTGCAGGTTTATTAAAATGGTATATAAAAAAATTCTCTTAATCTCAAATTAAGATGCTTGAGTTTACTAGCTAGCTTTGTTTCTTTGCCTATGAAAGTCGGTTATTGGGAAGCTTGAAATGAGTGGGAAAGAAGCCCAAGCAGTTGAAATATTAAAGAATGCAACAGCAAAGGCACGCAATGAAGGAAGAAATCATGAAGCATATGAATACGAGATGTTACTAGTAGAAATGCTTATATACAAGGTAATTGTTACAACTAATTTTACTTACAACATTCCAATTCATAAAGAAAATTTTAGTTTTCTTGTTTGGTTTTGATGGTTGATGTGCCGTAGGGAGATTTTAAGGAGGGGCTCGGCCGTGAATGCTTGAGACATGTTGAGATTTCAGATGCACAGCGTCCGCTATTCAAGGTATGAAAAGTTTATCTTGAACATTTCTTGACAACCAATCAAACCCACATGAACTAACAATAAATTAACATGATTACAATTTTGTATTTCCATGTTTTCAGGCTATCGTTCACATCATAGAGTGCAACAAGAATGAAGGGACAAAATATTGAAGAGAATTTAACGATCTAAATGAAGAATTCCACTGTACACCACGTAAAAAAGAAAGCATGGAAGAATGCCAACTCCATAAACTCAGTACAAATTTCAACGAGTTTGAGAAGGTCGTCCACATGCTCAAAAAGGACATAATAGAGGCGCAAGCAAAAAGAAACAAGAAATAAGAGATGAGCTTTTAGCTATTGACTTTTCCTTGACTCAGAAAAGAAAGTTGGAAAAGAAAAATCACACTCGCAAAAATATAGTTCATAGGGAATTGCTAATTCATGTTTGGTGTCGTAGTACCAAATAAGAATTCTATAGTGAGAGACCCTAGATGATATCCTATTTTTCAATCGTTGGATCAAATTCCTTATAGAATGACTTGAGTACTGAAGTTCATTCCAGATCTCCAATGAACAAAGCATTACTTTTTCAGGTTTGAAAATCTTTATTATTTAGAAACCCAAAGGTGAGCACAACAACTAGTACAAACGACACAGTATGGATAAGTTCTAGACATTATTGCTAAGGATAATTCTTTTGAAATCGCATCTCATAATATTCTAGGTTCAGATTTTCTCTGTCATGATCCTCCATATCAATCACTAATGGCAGGTCTAAAGAATGATGTGTTGACATTAGTTGGGGGTTAGGGTTTTTTTTATTTTTTATTTTTTATAATTAAGAGTAAATTGGGTTTTTGTTTGAAGAATGATATGTCTACTTTTAAGTCATTTAGATTAAATTTTAATGAGGTAGTATGTGGAAGACAAAAATCAAGTAGATCATGGCAGAGAAAATTAGAGCAGAGAATCTGAGTCCATTCCAATGTACAACGACCTCAACAACATATATTGAACATGATCTTCAGGTCCAATATTCCCAAGGCAAAGACCAGGCCCAAAATGCGAGCCCAAAAACTATTACAAACCCAACCAAACTAAAATATGATTAGACAAGATCAGGAAGGACCACAAACATTATTTTTTTAATTAAAAAAAACAAAGAAAAACATTTTTATAAGCTGCTATTGATAATTCGATAAATTAGAGTCCAAATCAGACCTGCCATTAGTGATTGATATGGAGGATCAAATCAACCCTACCTTGCAGGCATCAAAGAAACTTGATTAGTATTTTTCTTAAAGCGAAAGGCACTTCTAATGTTTTTGTGTGATGATGATGATTATCCTTCATCATCCCCCTCACAAGTCCTAAGTCTCAAAAGTCCAATGATGCAGCATTGAAAATGCTGTCCACTAAATTGGGAATGCAATCCCTTGTACATTACACATAATAAGCTTTTGAAGTTAGGCCACTTCATTAATTTTCCCCTCCTAGCAAAATTTAATAGGACTTTAAAGTTAGGCCACATTATTCTTAGTATGTGTAATGACATATTGCCACTTAATTCAAGAGTTAAGAGAACCCATTCCTTATGAAACCAAGTACATTAAGAAAAACAAAAATATTTGAGGTAAATAAACCTTGGCAAAGCCAACTGATCCGTAGCTCAATGGTAAGAGTATTTATGCGCAGATCAGGAGAGAAACTCTCATGTAATGGAGATAGAACTTTTTGCCATCCTCGACAAATAATGCAATGACACATATGATAACTTTTCTATATGTCATTGTATTATTGATCGGAGATTTACATGTAAATTTTTTTTGGCAAATCAGTGATCTCATGCTTGATCCCAATGACATCCCCCTTCCAAACTTCGAAGAAAAAAAAATCTTACCAAAAGCAAACGATTGTAACTGAAGCTCCCATACATCATCAAACTAGCTATTTCTTTGACCAGAAAAACAACCTAGCTTCTTCTTTGACTTCTCATATTCTAGGGGCAATTTGGGCAACTAGTTAGAAACTAGTCAACATGTGGGGATTATCTTATGTTTTTTTTTTAAATTTAATTAAATAATAATAAAGAATCTGTCAAAAAAGAAAGAACAATAGAATAATAGATAAATGAGGAATATAAATCAAGGCGATCAAACTTATGAATTTTATGGGGAAAGCAACGTCCACTCCTCTGCTCTTTCAATCAAAGCTGGTCTGTTTCTCTCTGCTCTACCTCTTCACCTCTCTGTTTCTAGCTATCTACACCTCTCTCTCCCAAACCAAATGCCTCTTCAGATCCTCCCCTTTCGACCCAATTCAGGCCCCTCTCTTCTCCTACCCTGCAACCTATGGAGAGCACAAGTATGCAATCCCAACCCACCGTACCACTTGCTCGTCCCCTGTCTTTTTCTCGGGTACCCTCCATTTTTTGAGCTCATTTTTCTTCAATTTTGGCATTTAATTATGTTGTTTGGAGATTTTCGTAAATGGGTTTTTGTTTTTGTGCTCAGATTATTGGATGGTCTTGAATGAGATCCAAAATTTCTGTAAGAATTCTTCATGGTCTTCATCGGGTTTGCGGTATATGCAGGGCAAGGCTGAGACTTTTGCAGGAAATTTAAGTACCCAAGACAGAATTCCCTATTTTGTTCATTATAATGATAGCATTGAATTCCCTTGTGGGTTTTTGAAGAAATTTCCAATTAGTAATTCTGGTTAGTTTGGTACCCAAGCAAGTTCGATAAAGTCTCAATTTTTATCTCCTTCCTTTTTAAATTCAGCTACATTTATGACTAACCCTGCTATTTTGTATGTAATTCAGATCGAACAGCTATGGAAAACTGCAACGGAGTTGTAGTGGTCTCTGCCATCTTCAATGACCATGATAAAATTCGACAGCCCCGAGGCCTCGGATCGAAAACCCTAGACAATGTATGTTTCTTTCTGTTTATAGATGATGTAACCCTCAAAGGACTTGTCTACCATAGAATAATTCCAAGCAAATCCAAAAACTATAAGATAGGAGCATGGAGGGTTGTCAAGGTTTTGAGCAAGGGTTTGTATGAGAATCCAGCAATGAATGGTGTCATACCAAAATATTTAGTCCATAGGCTCTTCCCAAACTCAAAATTCAGCATTTGGATTGACGCAAAGTTGCAGCTGATGGTTGATCCATTGCTGCTGATTCATTCACTTGTTGTATCTGAGAATGCAGACATGGCAATTTCAAAACATCCCTACTATATTCATACCATGGAAGAAGCAATGGCAACTGCAAGGTGGCAGAAATGGTGGGATGTTGATGGCTTGAAGAGGCAGATGGAGACTTATTGTGAGAATGGTTTGCTTCCTTGGAGTCCCAACAAGCTCCCCTATCCCACAGGTATACCACTTGCAGATAAGTTATTAGATTTCAGTTGTCACCTTCAACGTTTTTGGTGTTGTTTTCTTTTGAAAGCTTCCATCAGACGGTCATTTAATGATACAGCTATATTTCAACTGTACACATACTTTAGGAACTATAACCTGTGATGTCTGTACAAGAGGTTAATTAATGTTTCAGGTAAACCTCAACCATTAAATTACTGGTTTTGGTGTTTGAGAATAAGCTCGAATCTGGGGACGGTGAGAAGTTCTAGCCTTGAGATAGTATCTATCAAGTTTCATTTGTTAATTCTTGAAAAATAATGTGATGCTAACTGCTAAGATGCTCTTATGCCAAACAAGCATATTTTATTTCTTGTGGGAAGAAATGTTATAAATTTCTTCTCTTTTTTTCCTTGTTGTATCCAATTCATCTCGTAAAAACGAAGATATTTCCTGAGGTAGATGCACTTAAACTTGGTTAGCTATGTGCGTGGTCCAGAAAAATAAAAAAGTGTGATCCAATGTGGTTTTAATATTAAAATCAATGTGGTCCCAGCAAGCAACTTGCAAATCATGGCACCGTAACACAGTTCACAATGCATTGGAATGGGAGTTTCAAAGGCAGATTTTATTTCATTATGTCATTGGGTATTTGCGTATTTTCTTCTCTTGGGTTTACTTGAATTTTGGATGCATTGCATGCCGATCGATTAGATTATCTCATTCCTTTTCTGGGTCCATCAGCTAATGACTTTGGTATTGGTATTTGGCAGATGTACCAGACAGTGCTCTAATTCTGAGAAGACATGGATTGAGGAGCAATCTATTCTCCTGCCTGCTGTTCAATGAGTTGGAGGCTTTCAACCCAAGAGACCAGTTGGCTTTTGCATACGTGAGAGATCTCATGAGCCCAAGGCTGAAGCTGAACATGTTTGAAGTGGAAGTCTTTGAGCAGATTGTTGTTGAATACAGGCACAGCAAAAAGCGTGGAGGTGGGGCCAATGGCAGCCATGAGGTGGGGCCCAAAGGACCCAAAACCAAAAAGACCAAAAGGGCAGGCCCTGATTTGTTGTATGTTAATGGCAGCTGTTGCAGCAAGTGCCAGAAATATCTTTTGGAGATGTGGGGTGAATCCCAGAGTTGATTTTTTTTGTGTCTAGTTTGCAAGCCTGCATGCTCCACAGAGGAGAAGGGAGAAAAGAGACAAAGAAAGAAGACAGAGAACAAAACAAAGCCTAATCAATGATTAAAGCCAACAAACAATAACAGCTGGTCAGGGATTTTTTATTCTTTTGGTTGGTGTTGACAGATTCTTTAAGAGAAAGCATGCAATGGGGCCTCAAGAAAAATCTATGAAGTGCTAAAATTACAGGAATCAGTTGAGAAACCCAGCTATTTATCTGCCTTTTTTTTTCACTGTGAATATCAACAACTGCTCTCAGGCTTCAACACTAGTCGGATTGGAGGTTTGAGGCCATTAATTCTTTTTGGAGGATTCAATAAATTGTAAAACTATTTGTATCAAATTTATTAATATATCTCTTGGAACTTTACATATATAACACTCATGTCTTGAGATGGCTCCCTTTGCAATTTGTATCAGTTCTTTGTACTCTTTATTCTTATGATCTAATAAGATTGTATCGTCTTTGTATAAATAAATAAAACATTGATCTCTCAAACTTGGACAATTTGGGATGAGATTAATCTGGATGAAATTTATTATCTTCATTGTGAACTGTAACAATGATGACACTCACTTTAATAGTTATATAATTTAGATAGAGTACATTTGAATTTCTTCAAAAAATGTCACTAAATCAATCAATTGAAACAAGAGTGCTGCTAAACGAACCCTAAAATTAATTGAGTACACCGTACTATCAAACTATTTATTGAATTACTAATTTATCATAATATAAAATGACCAAAATGGATGTATTGAATTATGAAACAAATTATTTTAATAAGTACATCCTACTCACTATATTCAACCCTAATCAAACGCAAGCGAATGCTATGAAGTTGTTTGTCATTGGTGGTAGATAACAGTCTAGCGGATACATGCTCCATGGAGTCCACTCCGACAGGTTCTTTAAGGGGTTGTGGATGATTCATACGAGGAGGAAAAATAAATAAATAATTTATTGGATGAAAGTTGAGTCCTTCAAACTTAGAACATTCTCTTGGTTTCTTTTTTCTTTTTTTCTATTTATTATTTGGTTCTGGAACTACAAAAAGGAAGAAGGAAGAGTAATTAAAAATAGCGGCTTACGCAGATTTAGACGACCAGTATGAGCATTGACTGCTTATGTAGAACTTTCAAAGGGTAGTAGGTTAATTTTAAATTTATCCAGTAATAACTAGAGATCGGAAAACAAATCCAAAACAACTTACAATGGTTGTCATATTTTCAATAAAATCATCTCCAGCTGCAGAGGAGGCATTATGGTGTTGTGTGATAGAGTGTATAGGGGTATTTTTGGTAATTAAATACGATGTGCTTAGTTAATTTTATATTTTGATTTAAATATTAGGGTGTACTTAGATTATAGAGTGTACTAAGTTAATTTTAGGCTGCGTTTGGTTCATGGGAAAGGAATCTTGGGGATGGGAAACCAATTGCTTTCCCATGTTTGGTAAGTCAGACATGGGAAAGCGTTGCCTAGCACATGGGAAAGTAGGAGGGAAAGTGAATCATTCCTTCCTACTTGGGTTTCACTTTCCCTTCCCATGGGAAAGTAAGACTAACTTTTTTTTGACTAATTTGTCCTTACTAACAATTCATAATTACACTTTTTATCCAACAATTATTGGTATTTTTTTGTTACTTTAATAGGGATACAATTGGGAAACTAAACAAAATTTGTTTTCTATTCCTACTCAAAACAAACATGGGAAATGAATCACCATTTCCCATCCCTTGGGAAATGACATGGGAAATGATTTCCCATCAAATTCATTCCGTGAACCAAACGGGGCCTTAGGGTTCGTTTAGCAGCACTTTTGAAACAAATGGTGTTTCTAAAATATGTAAATCATTTATTTATAGTGTTTAGTATTGATTTGATTGAGTCAAAGATCCGAACAATTCACAGTATTTGATTGAGACTGTTAGAAAATAGATAGACCGTTAAAGAAAGAAATTTGACTTCTATCAGAGAAAAAAAAAAAGAAATTTGACACTTCATAAAGAAAAGAAAATTTTTATTTTTATAATATTACTTTTACTTAAAAAAGAATATCATTCCCCATGCATAACCAGAAACAGTAATCGATCGATCTCCACCACTTCCATTTCCATTCCTAACTTTTATATACAAA
Source organism: Prunus avium (assembly GCF_965620075.1). Classification (NCBI taxonomy): domain Eukaryota; kingdom Viridiplantae; phylum Streptophyta; class Magnoliopsida; order Rosales; family Rosaceae; genus Prunus; species Prunus avium. The sequence goes on from NC_142287.1 coordinate 33,091,824, forward strand.
CCCTTCCCCCCACCTCTCTCTCTCTCTCTCTCTCTCTGATTACACCCAAATGTCAGCCCAACAAATTGCGAGCCACAGAGAAGACGCCGAGATCTATCACGGCGAAGCCCTATGCAAGCAGAAGTCCCACGAGCTGCTCGACAAAATGAGCCTGCCGCGTGCCCTCCTGCCCTTAGAAGATGTCCTAGAGTTCGGTTACAACCACACCTCCGGATTTGTATGGCTCAAGCAGAAGAAGAAGAAAGAGCACCGGTTCCACGCCCTTGGCAAAATGGTGTCGTACGACACGGAGGTGACGGGCTTTGTGGAAGAGCATCGGATGAGGAGGCTCTCTGGGGTTAAAAGTAAGGAGCTTTTGATTTGGGTCTCGATTTCGGATATCTACGTGGACCCGAATTCGAATCCGGATAAGATCACGTTCGCCAACGGCACCGGGATCTCAAGGTCGTTCCCTGTCACAGCCTTTGGGCTTGAAGAAGATGAAAAGAATGCTGATGGGAAAAAATGAAAGCCTTTCTCTTTTTGGTCGAAGAAAAAAAAAATATATTGAATAACTTTTGTTTTGTTTTTTCGTTTTCAATTCATTCAATATGTGATTACGTCGTTACACTTTCATTTCATTTTCTTTATTATTTGTTTTGTATTGTATTGGGTGTTTTGGTGTTGAGCTAGGATGCCCTATGATGCAGAAGAAAAACAGAGGTGAGGTAGTCAATTGTTTTCTTTTTTGGATACAAAGGATATTGAAAAGAAGAATCCAATATAAGATTTCCGTGTATGGTTAAATGCTCTCAACCACTTGATAACCACTTGAGTTACAACCATCTTACATAAGTAAATTTTCTTTATATATCTTTATGAACAACTTTTTAAAATATAAAAGTTTTCTGAAAATTAAGCTTGTGATAGTCAACGGTTGTTCATTGTTAATCTTTACAAGGATTGGGGCACCGCCGAACCTCAGGCTTTGTGTGGCTGAAGCAGAAGAAGGAGCACAAGTTTAAGAGCACCGGCAGGACCATCGTCTAAGATGCTGAGCTCACAATGCTTGTTGAGAACGGTAGGATTAAGAAGCTCACTGGTTGTGCCAATAAGGAAATGTTCCACAGGATCGGCGTTTGCTAAATCTGCTTCAAAGATCTCTCTTCAAACAAGCTTACCCTTAAAAAACCCACCGGCCGGGTGGAACATTCCCAGCTTCAGCATTTGAGGACGAAGATCATAAGGATGGCGGTGATCAGAAAGACAAGCACTGAAGTCTTTGCTTTTACCACTCAGGGCTTCAGAAAAGTCTAAGCATTTAGCATAAATATAATGAGGGTCAGCATGAAAGATAAAACCACATAGCGTTGGTTCGTATAGAAAAACAGCATCAATTTACCACCATGCATGACAAATCTAAGCAGACTTCTATGCTTAGATGTTCATGGAACAAAATATCAACTATGCTCCACAATACCCCATTTGTGTTCCATATTTGACCATTGTTCTTCCCCAAGAATGCCAACCATCAACAGCAAAAGCTTGCTCCAACTTTCTTCATTTTCTGCTGAGGCTAGTTCATAAATATTCCTTTCTTGATCCATTTGATTTTATTATAAATACTAGTTCTACTGAGTCGGGCGTCCATAGAATCGTCCAAAGGAGCTTCACTTGAGTCTTTTATTTATGCCACTTCAAACCGGACAACTGGATTTAATTCCAGGAAACATTTCTTGCTCCACTTAAGGGCAGATCATTGGACAAAACATTATCCACATCAGTGTCCCAAATCACTATGCCCAAATTAAGTCCTTTTCTTGCTATTCTCACTGTCATATTCCAAATTTCAGTCACTCTAAATACATGGGCATGCGTATTCCCTCCCTCTTGATTAAGCAGTCCAGCAACAACTAAAACCAACGCATCAGAAAGTACCATAATGGTTAGTTGACAAACCTTTCATGAAAATTGACAATGCCCAAAAGAATTTCAAGCAGGTGTCCTACCCCGGTCAGCAATCGATGAAGTTCCATTTTCCATTCCACGATAGAATTCATCACGTGGCAGGCACTTCCAAGCAATCTTTCTTTGTTTCTTTTTCTTCCCTGTGCTTATAATTCCAAACCCCAAGGGTTTTGAAATCCCACAGAATTTCAGAGATCTCATCTTGAGGCAAACTCAAACCATCTCGTTTAATTGATCTATGCAAGTCACAGAAATATTTTGGGTCTTCAAGTCTGATGTAGTCACGTAAGAGCTGCTCATGATCTGGGATCCAATTTCTAGGAAATGGGGAGTAATCACAAGATGGAATCATAGACATGTGTGAGAACCGAACGCCTTCAATTGCATCAACAAGACCCACCCTCAATAGATCAGAATATTCAGGTGCAGAGTTGTTACTGCTCTCCCTCAGTGGACGACTGAGATCACGTGAAGCTATTCCATACACCTTGGCTCGTGATTTCAGCCTATACCTTGCAGCATACAGTTTAGCCAAAGAGCTACGAATCACATAGGCACAAAAACCAACAACTTTCTTGCGATTATCAGCATATTTGTACCAATCAGCCATGGTCTCCAACAACTTATTCATCTGGGAATTGGTATGAGCTTGACCAGAGTAAAGCATAGGAGTGCAGGGCAGTGGCTCAGGATCTTTATCACCCTTAACAAATGCAAGCCGCCTGAATTGGCGAATACATTGTTGTAAGCTAGCAGTAACAGAAAGCAGAGTCCCTACACCTTTTTGGCTCACCACATTACCTCCGGTCGCCGTGTACCTAAGTGTAGGGTGTATAACCCTGCGGCAAATTATATGGTCTAAGAACTGAATTCCCCTAGTTATGTGTTCAATATCCACCTTGGAGTTATCCAACCTTATTCCAAATCTTCTCTCACAAAACTCAATTATTTGCTTACGAATGTCAACTGCATCCTCTCTAGGCCCTCGGATCCCAATCAAGAAATGACCCCCATATCTAATATAATCCATTTTTCTAGTTTTCTCATTGCCACTAGAAGGAACAAACTCCGGCCAAGCAGGGTTATGACAGCCATCGTTTATCGAATTCTTCCAAATTGAATCAAGACTAGATGGCCTAAAAAACTCAACTATCTTATCTTCCATAAATTTATCCAATTCATTAAGACATACATTAGCAAGTAAAGGACTTAAAATTCCACAATGACCATAAGAAGGTACCTTAGCAGCCTCTTCAGGTGCAAAATTGAAGAACGTTCTCAACCAATACGGGTCTGGCTTCGGCTCCTTATCGTTCAAAATCTTCTTCTTCTTAGGCGCTTTCTTCTTCTTTCTGTTCTTTGGCCATTCTTCATAACCATCACTCTGTTTTCGATTCGGCGCTCTAACCGCGCATTGGATCAAACCCAGTATTTTCTTGTCCCTCACGGCCTGCTCTAAGCAATCCATCACCATATTCCTATCCACATTGTCAAAAATTTCACTGATATCGCCTCTCAGAAACCACAAGTAACCGGCGAAGTTGCTCCGAATAGTCCGAATAACCGTGTGGGCGTTCCTGCCAGGTCGAAAAGCGTGGGACTTGGGCGAGAACCGGGCCTCGAAAACAGGCTCCAGTATCATCAACAAGACCTCCTGAACGACCCGGTCCTGAAAGCAGGGCTCGTCGGACTCGAGCATAGCCTGGAGCTTACGCTTGGAGAGGAGCTCGATACTGGTCTTGTCGTTGGGGCTCCGAATGAATTGCTGGGTCTTCTTGTTCCAATAGAAATTGCCGCGAACGACGGCATTTCGGAGGGAGAGGAGGTCATGGAGGACGTGGGAGTGGATGGCGTTGCGGGGAGGGAACGTGCCGGTCACGTGAGCGCAGGAGCGTTGATAGGCCAGGACCCAGAGGTCGAATTTGGAGAGGAAGCCGGTGAGGTTGGGGAAGGCGAAGGTGGGTGGGGAGGAGAAGGCCTTGACCCACAGAGCTGAGCAAATTTCAATTGGGTCTTGTTTGAGGAGCGAGTATGGGTCTTGCTGGTCTTGCTTTGAAGGCGGTCGATTTGGCGACGTTGGTGTGGAGAGGGACCATGAGAGAGTGCGAGTGAGGGTTTTGAGGTAAGGGAAGTGGTGGTACTGAAGGTGTTTGATGGTTGTTCTCACTGACATTTTTGTTGGGTTGAAGACGAATGTTGAGGGGCAGAGAGTCCGCAACCCTCTTCTCCCCTTCGATTTTGGCTGGTTTTGGACCGTTGGTAGTTTTGCTATTGAGGCTTTGTCTTCGCGCTTTTTAGATTGGAGGGACTTGGTCTTGGGCTTGGGCTGGGCCTTGAACCTGAATTTTTAGGTTGGGTCAATGTCTGTCTTCAGACTGGCCTAGTCTTATAAAGGAGAAGAACTTCCATGCACCACCGGGGTGTCATTGTGGCAATATTCTAAGCTAATGACACACTGTCATGTGGAGAGTTCAAAGGCATGATGGTGTGAGATTGATTTGAGATACCACCACAATGGCATCTCCAATGTAAATAAGTTTTTCGTATAAATTATGTATGGCAAGCAAATAGAAAAACCTAAATGGTTCGTTTCCCCATCCTCCATAAGAGTTTAAAGCAAACCCTAAACCCTAAACCCTAAACTACTTGCAAGCACTAAAAGGAAAAAGCAGAGGGAGACAAGGCCAACATTTGAACCCAAATTACCATAAGATACATACAATAGGAAAGGCTAGTTATTTTATGCAATCTATGTATAGATTTGCACACACATCGCAAAGAGAGCCCATACTACCATTCCATGCATGGAGTGCACGCTACGGAAACTTGAATAACCCAAGAAAATAAGGGCAAGTGCAGTGCCCCCTCATATTATACAAGTAGAGTTTATATTATACATCATCACATGCCTCTCTTCCTATTTTCCGGCTTGAAATCACACCTACTAACACACTGACACACACATTGACTTTCTGTATGTATGAGGAGAAATGAAACATACCCAAATCTGAAAATGTCAAAGCATTAACACACATCTCATTAACATCATATCTCAACATGCACAACACAATTTAATTATTTAATTCATTACGAAAGAAAAAGAAAATACTGAAGCATTTCCCTAAATGGGTTTTGATATGTATGCATCGAAATAACATAAAAATACAGAGAGAAGCTATATTGAAACTTATCATCATCAAATGGGTTTTGATCATATCTATATATATATATATATATCTGTCCTTCATTACATGGCTAACAAATAGTGTTTACAGTTGATCATACGACCTAGAAGCTTCAAGAAAGGTGGGTGAAATGAAAGATCTGAAACAAAATTCACCAAGAAAGTACGAAAACAAAAAGAAAACAAAAAACATCGTAACCCATCGATCTTGATCATCTGTTTTCATTATCACGAGACGCGCACGGCCAAGAGAACAATGAGCATTTGGACTGAAGGATCCTTCTGGTGTAGGCTAGCTAGGGTTTTGCAGTGGTGGGGGTAAGGTCGCAGAAGAATACGACGGAGTTGGGGTAACCATTGTGGCAAGGGGAGGAGCCGGAAGGAGGGACAAAACCCTTGGGCAGCATTACGGAGAAAGGCCTGCTTTTGAAGTTGTTGTTGGTTTTCTTTCTCCTTTTCTTCTGCTTGTGCCTCATCTTTCTGTGCTTCTTGCTCAGTTGATCTTGTTTGTCCAAGGGAAACGGTGTCGTGTTCTTGATGTAGAACACTCGGTATTGGGCGGCGGTGGCGGTGGATGCGTCTGAGGGGGGTTTGTGTTGGATTTCATGGGATGATGAGGAGGAGGAGAAGGAGGAGATGAGAGCAGAAGAGGAGGGGCTGTGGAGGAGGAGGAGGAGGAGGATGAGGATGAGAAATGCACAGAGCATGAAACCCATTAGAGTTGAGAGGTTTTGGGTTGCTCTTGCATTTATATAAAAATGGAAAAAATGGAATTTTGAAGAACAAAAGTTGAAATGAAATTTGGAATTAATCAGATTATGGGATTTTGATCAGAATGTGAAACTATTTATTTAGGTATTTGGTGTATTGAGTAAATTCATCAACTTATCGTTGGGGTAAATAGTAATTTCCTAAAGTTTATTTAGACACCCCAAGTGTTGAATTGAATTTCATTGTTTGGTTTTGGTTTGCACAAAATCTAAACCCAATTGATTTGGGCCATTTTCGATTTGGACTCTAAAATTGATGTGAGGATTTTTTTTCTTTATTTTTTATTTTTGGAAAATAAAAGGCTCGTGGACTTCCTCCTGACCCAACTCTCTCATAATTTTCCGAACAAGTCCAAGGCCTTAAATGGAAATTCCGTCGTGTTTCTTCGTGTAGGTCTCGTCGTGACGTGTTTGTCGAATGGTCAACAAAAACTCTCACTCTCTAAAATTTACAGACAAAGAAATACAGGAGAAAGGAGTGAAGCTCCTGAACGATCGGTGGTATTGATCGACATTCAACGTACCTGTGAATCCAATTCCGCGCCCAAAACACACAAACCCAACCAAAATTTTCCATCACTTTCTCGGGAAAATCTCATCCAACTCGGCGCACGGTGCATCTCAGCCTCCGACTGTAGGGGCGGAGCTGAGCAGTCAGAGCGAAACCCTAAGGCGGCGGCGACGGTGATCGGATTGAGCATGTGGTCCAAGTCTCTACCGTACTCCAAGAAAGATGTCTACTACGACAACGCCAAGTTCCGCCATCGCTCCTTGGTCAAGGTCCTCCATTTCTTAGATCTCTCTCTCTCGTTTCTGCGCTTCTAGTTCTAGTCAGTTAAATTCATTGTTCAGATTGCGCTTAATTCTGAAAATTGATTAAATTTATTGTTTTTTTCATATAGCTGAATTTCAGTTTTCTTACATTTGTAGAGATTAATTAATTAGATGATGATGCTCTAGTAATTAATTATCATATTGTAAGATTTTATGGATAGGATAGATCAAAGATGTGATTTGAAAAATGTAATTTTTTTGCATCCTCATTAGTAGTTTTTCTCTATTAATTTGATTTAGCACCTTGTCTCATTTAAATGACATAAGTTTATGTCTTGTTTCCCAGATGATATCTCAGTCCTTACACACCAGTAACGTAAAGCATCACTGTATGAGTTGTAGCACAGGAAAGTTTCTATTTTTAATAATGATATTTGGTGTAGCATATCTTATGCTGACACGCACAAGTCCCACAAATTCTGTTACTGGCGGATTTGTGAAGGGTAGTAAGAACAATTCAGTTGAGCACATTACGGGCGGTGGCATTAGATTTGGAAATATTTTCAGAAAACCACCAAGACTTCCTCCTCAATTACCACCTGATGAAAAAGGTAGCAACGGTAACCTTGGTGATGAGCGTAGGAAGTTAAATTCTGACCCAAAATGGATAGCTAGGCAACAGGATGTTAAGAAGGCTTTTATTCATGCATGGTCTGGCTATAAAAAGTATGCAATGGGTTTTGATGAGTTGATGCCCGTGAGCAAGCATGGAGTTGATGGGTTAGGTGGTCTAGGTGCAACTGTTGTGGATGCCCTTGATACTGCCATGATAATGGGTGCTGATGAAGTTGTTTCTGAAGCAAGCTTATGGATTGAAACACACCTTTCAAATAGGATTAATCAGACGGGACAAGTTAATTTATTTGAAACTACAATACGTGTTTTGGGTGGTCTTTTAAGTGCATATCATCTTAGTTCTGTGGAAAATGGGATGGACTCAACACATAAAGGACCTAAACCAGTTGTTTATCTGGAAACTGCTAAAAACTTAGCTGATCGTCTACTATCTGGTTTTACTTCCAGTCCAACTGCTATTCCCTTTGGTGATGTTGTTCTTCGCGACCCTTCAGCGCATCCAGCTCCTGATGGTCGTAGTAGTACTTCAGAAGTTTCTTCTTTACAGCTTGAATTCAATTATCTAAGTTCAGTTTCTGGTGATCCAAAGTACAGTGTGGAAGCTATGAAGGTCTTGGAACACATGAAGACTCTACCAAAGGTGGAAGGACTGGTTCCTATCTTTATAAAGTATGAGCCTTACATCTCAATATTTTATTAATGCTTACATCATTATTCTTATCAACTTCTTAATTCTTGCTTATAAGTCTAGCATCATGTTGACATTTTCCTTGTACCTAGCAGCTCTCATTAGGTCTACATAAAATGACTTATACTAGTATGATTATGATTTGATTACATACATTATACTCCATTATGATATGTTGGGTCTTATAAATAAAAACATAGAGTTGGGAATATGAAAAGGGCCCCCTTGTGCTTATCTAAGAACAAAATATATGGGTTTGGGACCAAAAAAAGGTTTGCTCTCAATGGTGGGGGAGAATACCTCTTTGTTCTTCTATGAGAAATGTTCAACTCAACTGGTTGAATTCCATGTGGCCTTGATATAATTCCGCCATAATAATTTCCGTAGAAGAATTTCTTAAATAATCTCTTCTGTTTCCCTTTTTTCTTCAAGTCTATGTGTTAAACTCTTATAATACGAGTATTCTTATTGAGGGTGGTGCTGAAAGGTTCCTGATTCTAGGAGTTCCCTCCCTTGGTCTCTTGGATACAATTATTGGTGGTTATTTTGATCATTGCTCATTTCTAAAACTGCACTTGCACAAATGTATTTATTTGTTCTTGTGAGTGAGTGTGTTTGTGTTTATCTTTATGTTTCAATTTTTTTTTTAAATGTATTCAGTAGTCAGCGTCTCACATGTGCCTTTTTTATTTTCTCTTTGTTGATGTTGTCTATACTGTGTGCAGCCCTAGCACTGGTGAATTTAGTGGAGAAAATATAAGACTGGGATCTCGCGGTGACAGCTACTATGAGTACCTACTGAAAGTTTGGCTTCAGAAAAATCAAGAAAGTAATGTTACATACCTCTATGATATGTATGAGGAAGCAATGAAGGGTGTTAGGCACCTTCTTGTTCGGAAATCAATCCCAAATGGATTGGTTTTTGTAGGGGAATTGCCTTATGGATCCGAGGGTTCTTTTAGTCCCAAAATGGATCACCTGGTAAGTTACACTCCATAAAATCTTTGGCATTTCGATAACTTATAGGTTACTTGTCTATGCTATTGCTTGCTATAAGTTCTTCAAAGTCAGAAGGAAAAGGCCAACAGGTGGACATCATGTTGCTCCACATAGGGCGGTGAAGTGTAGGTGGCATTGGATATGCTTAATCAAAGTTTTAAAGTCTAGATTTATTAATTGGCTTGTATTTTGCACAACCACAATGTACATGTATGCTTAACTTTTTGTGGTATCCTTGATAAGATGTATTTACCTGTCACTGCGCCAAGCTCATACTTGCTCTTTTGGAAATGATTCTTAGTGTGACATTTTGAACTGCCTTTCGCAGGTATGTTTTTTGCCCGGTACTCTTGCACTTGGTGCCACGAAAGGCATTACCAAGAAAAAAGCAATGACAGATAGTGTGATTAACTTTGAGGACTTAAAAAATTTGAAACTTGCAGAAGATCTGGCTAAAACATGCTTTGAGATGTATTCAGTAACCTCTACCGGTCTTGCTCCAGAAATTGCTTACTTCCATACAGAGGTTAGTTTTGGATCTACATGAGCTATATTATTTGAGAAAAGATCTGCCAAATTTTCACAATGGTCATTAAAGTAACATTTTTTGTCATCATTCCGAACTCTCTATTGTCTATATTGTACCTGGTAACTTGACAATTTCTCTAATTGAAGCAGGAATTTTCTGAAGGAGGTCTTGATGGTGGTAACAAGAGTTCTGAATATGTGAATGACATAATCATCAAACCTGCTGATCGTCATAATCTCTTGCGTCCTGAAACTGTGGAATCATTGTTTGTCTTGTACCGCATCACAGAGAATCCAAAGTAAGCTTTTAATTTCCTCGTTATGTGTCCATCAGTTTTATTGCCCCATAAATACCACACGAGTAGAGGATAAGTCATATCCCCTTTTGGAGCACTTTCACTTATACTTGGTACTTGCAGATATCGTGAATGGGGTTGGCAGATTTTTGAAGCATTTGAGAAATATACAAGAATTGATACCGGTGGATACTGTTCTTTGGATGACGTAACTTCAGTTCCTCCTCATAAAAGAGACAAAATGGAGACGTTCTTTTTGGGCGAGACACTGAAGTATTTGTACTTGCTGTTTGGAGATAGTGGCGTCCTTCCATTGGATAAATTTGTTTTTAACACAGAAGCTCATCCTATTCCAGTAGAAGGCACTACCAAGAGGGGATAAAATTTTGTTGCACTAAAGCATCAATTCAAAGGAAAAGGAAGCAAAGCATGTATGGACAAATTATATGGTAGCAGATGTGAACTTGAATGCTCCTTCCGGACTTGCTCATACATATTTACAGAGTATATCTGATTCCAGAAGACAGTAAATACCCTGGCTGAAGTTAGAGGCGGCTTAATTTGTTTCTCTTCTTGTGCAATTCATTACGTGACAAACCTACCGGACGGAGAGTTTTTCCAGACACCCCTGTGTACTTGGGGGTGCACCAGATAATGACAAGATTGTAATATGTACTAATTGCTATTTTACAATTTTGATTCATTACCTAATGGGGTTTTGCCCATCAAAAGTATGAAAGTGCCATATTCGGTAATCGACTTTTTTCCACTTGTCCGGTAGTATTACTGGATTTGGGGAACCAAAATCTTCAACTGGTTTAGTCACATCGAAATTGCTGTTAACATCTTATTTTACATTGCCTAAAAGTTACAAGCTATCTTCACCTCTACGTAGTTGTATCTAAATAATATTAAGTCACATCAGAATTCATATTATCAGAGTCATGATGAAGAAGAAACAGGTGATCACCATCTCGAACAACACTTAAGTCATCTATTTCTGCATTCTCGGCATTAATGACTTTTGTTGGTTTGTAGCCTCCAAACTTATCACCTGCAATGTCATAAAGTGTGAGGACAAAACTGTGCTGTTATGGAAACTGTATGCTTATCCTGTTAAGTTTTGTGTTGAATATTTTCTAATTTATAAGAATTTATAGTTCAGGTTTGTTCCTAATCTACTTTTTGAGTTAAAAAGGAAAGCTTACTGGCAACTCTGAACAGCTCTTCCATCGAATCAGGTAGGATTATTAACTTTGCAAGCTGCATTTCTGATACACTTCCATTTTGAAAATGCATGTGGATAGTTACTCTCTTGTTGATTGATCTCATCCCTTCTCTATCTCTTGCAGGGCTAGAAGTGCCTGAGTAGGACTTCATGGGTTTCTTTCTCAAGTGAGAGTGGAAAAACTGGGTGCCCTCGTGTCTTTTGGAATTTCCTTTACAATTCCTGGTGCTTTCAGATGTTTCTGGCTCAGTAAACTCTATTCTATGTTCATCTATTCTCCTATTCTCATAACTTCGTAAGAGGTAATTTATGCTCTTGTTTCCCTGCTGTTGTGCCAGAGATTTTGGCGTCCAACCTTTGGCGTCCTCCGGTTTGTTTACATTGGTTCCTCCTTCAAGCAAAATTTTATCCATTTCCTTATGTCCCTGGCTAACAGCAGAATGAAGAGCCATTTGGCCGTCCTCAGCCGCGATGTTGACATCCATTGCACATCTAGTTAAAATATCAGCCTTGCATATCTCACTCTTCTCTGTAGCCTCTGGACCTGTAAACAAATCATTCCTCGCTTCCTGAATCGATGGATCTTGATGTGAATTATCTTTGCATTGTGCTTGAGAACAGCATCCTTCTATTGGATCTGTATGTGGATATTCACAGCCCAACCCTTCTTGGCCCTTCAGTTTCTGTAAAGTAGAGTACAGACAGACTATCAGTCATTGGAAGAGAAGGGTGGTGTGCATGACTGCATGTACCTTTTTTTTTTTTTTTTTTTTTTGAAAAACAATATTGTTTTAGTACCATATAAATGTTGTTCATGATAATTTGCTCATCTTCCTTATTTGCTTGTACAGTGGTCATCAGGGAACTGCTGCGGAGTCGTAAAATCTGAGAAAGTTTGGTGGTCCGAACGGTGAAAGGCTGTGGCATATTACATAATACTCCTATTTCTCCCAAAGTATCATCAGCAGTTGCCTTTCCTACAACCTGTTTGGAGAATGTGAAGTCAGATGTTATCTCTATGTTCTCCAATCCAAACAGAGTATTTTGAAATGTCAACAATCATATTTGTATCTGTGACTTACTTGCTCATGCCCATCAATATTGCATATCAAATCCTGCAACGATGGAATTTTCCAAATTGAAATTTAGGTCAGAAAGCTTTTGTAAGAATAATATACGAAGATCATGTAAGAGATAAGAGTTAAGTTGGCGCACCACTGCACCTGAGACCAGTATGTAAAGATCCGTTGGAGCCTCATTTTGTAGAATTACATCTTCCCTGGGTGGAAAATACTCTGCGTCTATTTCTGATACCTTAATAAAAGAATGCATGGTTTTTAGCAATCTTGTGAGAAATTTAAAAGAGAAGATGAAGGGCCAACGGGGTCTAGTCCAGTGAAAAAGGACCTTGACTTGCACCATGGCATCTTAGTTTTGTGTGTGAGTTTAGACTATCGCTTGTACTAAAATAATAATAATAAGAAGGTGGAGGAAAATAAAATAAAATAAAAATTTACCAACTGAAAGAGGAAGTCATGAGAAACTCCTTGAAAGAGATCGACTTTTTGAACAATGGGGAAGAAGAGATGTTGTGCAATGCTTGAACGAATGGCTTTTGGCAAACCATTTAAAGTCTCTTGCTGCTTCAAACCTTCTGTCTTGAACTTGAGGCATATATGTGACAACATTTGATCCTGAATGCGTTGGGGCAAGTCATTTCTTGCTGCAAATTCCGTAGCAGCTCTCACTGTATCCCTCTGTAAAACACCAAAAGCAAAGCTTCATCATCTAATATTTTATTTTTGAAAAAAAAAATTATAAATTTAATTAATATATTTTTGAGTTGAGTTTTGATTTGAAGAAACAATCTCAAAATGTGGGGTAGACAAGAGAGCTTACAAAGGAACAGATATTTGGACCTTATTCTAAAACTTTGATTGTGACTGGGGGATTATTTTGGTCCATTTACAACCTGCCTAGTGCCTAACGTTTGGGACTCTCTTAGGAGCTGGTTCATTACTTTGAGCTGTAGTTGTTCTCTAGAAAAAGGACTTTTACTTACAAAGATTCTGGTTCTGCTGGTCCAATGAACCACAAGGTTTGTCATGTTTCCAATGAGGTAAGATGTCAATCCCAAGTTGAAGAGCATGTAGAAAATGTCAAACAGCATCTCCCTGGGGTTCTCAGCATGCAGGTCCCCATAGCCAGTTGTTGTTAGTGTGGTTATAGACCAGTATATTGCAGTCACATATCTGTTCCAGAGACTGTCCTCTTTGAAATTTGGGTACACTGCACCAATCCAGGTTCGTTTCGGGTCAGGATATCGGTCTGCGATCAGATAGTTGAAGCATCCAGCACAGTGTACTGCAAAAAGGGTTACCTGCAATTTGGATGCCACATAAATTCAGAAATGGTGAACAGCCAAAATGACAAGAGAAGAGTTATGGTGCATGTGTTGGGGTTTTAGGGGCTTACAGATATGAGCTTTGTGCACCGAATCCAGAAGTAATTGAACCGAATGTCCTTCTCAAGTCTGAAGGGAAAGCAAACCGGCTAGTAAGTATTGTGTTTGTCAATACTGCATCAAAACAATTGGAAAAATTGAAGAAAACCAAAGGCAAAGCCATAGGTTTACGATGGAAGAGTATGGTGGTGATGAACCTTGCAAACAGGGAGCTGACACGTCTGAGGCGCCAGAGCCTGAGCATGTTGAGTAGTTTGAAGCCAAGTTCGCTGCCGTGATTTGTGAAGAGGAGGCTAATTGACTGAAATGGTGCAGTGGAGCACACATCGAAAATGAACCAGGTTGAGATGTACCTGTTGGTTGTGTTAGAACGAAAGAAAGAGGATTATTTATTCTTGTAAAGAAACTAAAACACATCTCCTGGTTGTTGTAACTCAGAATGAAGTACTAACGCACCTCATTGCGATTTGCTTGGGATTGTCAACGAGAAGATAAGAGCGGCTGTCGACATAGGCAACAAAGAAAGTGAGGAAGATGTCAATGGCAAAGAAGCCATTGACAATGTTGTCAATGACGAAAAGAGCATCTTGCTTGTAAGGGAGAAATGCAAACTCGAACGGGCAAATCCAGGAGGAGTAAATGACTAGAAGAACAAGTAACATCTCCCAAGCCCTGAAAAAAGAGGATCATATTTAGAGAGAGGGCATGAATTTGATGAGCAGCAGCAGCAGTGTAGAAAGAAACAAATAACATTGAAGAAGAAGTAATGTGACAAAGAAATGAAGAAACGATCATCACCTATAGCGAGGATTGTATGGGGATATAATGTATTTCCTGAGCTTAGTTGACTGGTTGATTCTGGCTCCAAGGGATGGCAGAAGATCACTAGAGAAGAAGCTGCTCTGAGCAACACTATCTATTTGATATTCATCAATACAGAACCTCTTGAAGAAGTTTTTTGTGCAGGAAAGTGACATATTTTTCTCTTTCTTTTTTTTTTTTTTGGTTTTTCTGGTCTTTGCTTAACTCTTCAAGACTTGTAAAGTAAAAGGGTTGGTTGGTTGCTAACTTGCTAGCTAGCTACAAGATTTTTGGGGTATTAATAGCAAGGCCACTTGGCTTCGGTGACACATCTCCTACTTCCCCTCCTTCCCCTGTAGCCTTTTTCGGTACCTTTTCGGTACCACACCTGTGACATATTTGCTTTGAACGAATATGCTGGAAGCTTAATTGTGCAGGTGGACTAGTAGTGCTGGTTACGGATGGGAAAGCTAGAAGCAAAAAGATGAAAGAAGACTTTCCATCTTGTTTGAGCAAGAAAGGTAAGGAAACACGAACACGAAAAGAACAAGTTGGGGAGAGAGAGAGAAGAAGCAAGGGAAGTGGCAGACATGAGCAGCTTAATTTCTGTAATGCAGCATCAGAATCAGCAGCAGCTGCAGATAAGCTCTTGCTAGTGATAGAGCAACAACAAGGAAGATGATAATGGTGGTTTTTGTTGTGTAAAGGTGGGGGTGGTGGGTGCTCCATCATTGATATACATGTGGAGTTTTGCTCCAACAGGCTGCTGCTCAGCAAGGACAGATTTCACTTGGGTTTTAAGCATTTTGGCAATTCCCCTAATTGGTGTGTCAATTTTTTTTTTTTTTCTCAAGTCTTCATTTCAAAATGTGAGGGAATGGACCAGAGGCTGATCTGGTGAAGTTCACTTCATGGATGCCACGTGGACCAATCAGAGGTTGTTCAAGAGGTGGTGACACACTTCTGCAAAAATCCTCCAACAAACAAAACCCAAGTTTTTATTTTTTTTATTTTTTAAACTCATGATTATTTAGCTCCCTTCATATTCATATTAAGAGGCCAAGAGCAGACTTGCTTGCTGCTGAGGTTGTTTGTATACGCAACTCAATCAGAGCCATAAAAGTGTGAGACGGATTGGTGCCATATATCCAAATTCCTATATCTTTTTTCTTCTAATTTGGTTTTAGCTCTACAGGGTTATCACCGACTAGTTTTTTTGTGGCCTGCACTGCACGTTGTTTTGATTTAACATGCATCTGATCTAGTTTAATTAATTAATTAATCAAGGATTTCATCGGTCGGTCAGGATGAGGTAAACTTTTTGAGTCAGAATGATAATCTCCCATCTGCAAACCTCCAACTCATCATGTAAATGTAATGCAGATTTGCTGGCTCCATGAAATCCTTTGAGTGCATGAAATTTTGATGGCCAATGCGGCATATGGGATGTTGGCTTTGTATTTATCCTGGAAAAGCATGACTGGTTGTCAACAAAAAGTTGAAGAGACAACATGTTATGCATGTCTTCAGTCAGAATTATACCCCCCCTCCCTCTAATTTAATTGGCTGCAGATACTAATTACTTGTGCTGATTGTTTTTTAATTCTCTAGAATAACCTTTTGTCATAAGTTATAGAAGATAATCAAGGCTTAGACAAGTAACCCCTCCACCTCTCAAGGACTAATCCGTGTCATTGAATTAATGATGATGTGATAATTGGTTTGAAGCCCACTTAGTGCTAGCAGTACTAAGCCAACCTTGCAGAGGGTGAAAGGACAACATGTGACAAGTTCTTGGGTCCTGTGGTGGACCACTTTACTCGTCCGGCTATACACATGCCCAATGGGAACTTCCTATATTTGGATAGCACTTTGTGGAATCCAAATGTAGGAAAGTTTTTTTTATTTATGTGTGTAGCCGGACGGATAATTATGGTCCATCAGCCGACCCAAATATTTCTCAAGAATATACTGATGTCTGCTTTAAGCTTAAATTAAAGGCACGTGAGCGACGTGCGTGTTTGGGTTTGATTAGGCAGGCAGAAACCCCACCACTCTTCCATTGTTAGTGACTATGTCTATAGCAATTTGTGTAATTATAGGGACTCTCTCTCCTCATTGGACCTCCTTATTCCTGGGGAGCCTCTCAATGACAAGGACTATATGGCTTTGTATACTTCCTTTGCCTCTCTCTCCTCACTCCTCACACACGGAAAAGGTGCATTGGGTCGCTCGTGAAAATTGTGAAGAAAATAAAGCAATTGTTTTTAGGGTTTACATGCCAATCCTATTCAAGGTTTCTCATGACCATGTACCTCATAAACCAAACATCAGTTCACCAAAACACCATTTGAGGTATATTAGAATTAAGGAAGACAATTCTCACACCAAATAAGAGTAATTAACTAAATTAATTGGGCAATATTTGGCGGTAATGCATGCGAAATGAAGAAGAAAAATCATGAACGTAATGTGGCCAGCATATGTAGCATTCAAACCAAAAGTTTCATGTGACCATATCACATATAATTAAAAAGTTCGAACCTTTTTGGGTGCCACACATGCTTCATGGCCCATGACGCATATATCTTAGGGTTGAAAAATCAAAGAAGTAAACAAATTAAATTATGCAAAAAGGAGAGAAAGAAGTTTAGTTCCCGTGATGGTTGGTTGGGTTGGGAGGCCAGGGGCAATAGCCAATTTTGTGGGCAAGTTAAAGGTGGTCCAGCATCTATGTAAAATGATGGTTCATCTCATAACATTGCTATAATCAATACTTGTACATCATGTGGTCCTTAACTGTGTTTCAGGCCTCCTTGGAAACTAGTGTACTTCAACTTTCCAGCAATATTATACCCGATTAGGTGCCTAGCTAATATATTTATAACTAATGGTGATTTGGATGTTTATCCATAGTAGGGAAATGTTATTTTTCCAAACTTATCTTGCATCGTAATGTATCGTATGTTATCAGACTACGAATTTGAACCATTGCTAAGTTTCGTTCATATTTGAATAAGCGTGCAACTAGCCATCATTATCATGCACATGAATTAAAAGTGAACAGAAGTCTTTAACTTTTGAAGATCGTAGGTCTTGATGAATATGGTCATGTTACCAAATTCCTAAATGCTTGGAATGAAAGATTTTTGAAGGCTACGGTGGTATAAGTTGGGGTCCAAATATGATTAAATTATATTAGTTAGGTCAGATGCCTTGATCAAATTCATTTCCTTAAGACATGATACTCCTCAGATTGCTATGATTATAGACAAAGACACATAGGAAAAGAGCAGAGCTTTTGCTTTACAGATCTTATCTTTTCAAGTAAACAAGAGGTCCTTAATTCGTAGGGTCATATTGCCAAATTGCCAAGTCCCTTAGTGGATGCCTTTCCAAATGCGGGTCAGCTCCATCAAAGCTTCATGATACTTCTTCTCCCACTCCCAATTTAGTTACCTTTTCAATTTGGTGCCAACTAATACCAAATCTCTATATACTTATTAGATGAATTTCTTTTTATAAAATTGCGCGATAAGAGGCGGAACCACATATAGACCTGCAAATATAACCTTGAAATTAGTTGTTGATCACGTTGACTTAATTAGTTTGGCCGTACCCGGTTAACCATTGTGCGATAAAGTGTGGTTGATGACGTTGACTTCTTTGTAGGTTTGACCGGTGTAGGTGTGTACGCATGGAAAAGAGTTTGAGAACTTGTTCGCAGCTACTTTGCATCTTGTTATTGTGAAAATGATGTAGAACATGTTCCAAACCACTTAAAAGTGATTGGCCAGCGAATACCCAAGAAAACTGATGACCTGTTACTTGGTTTAAAAAGAGGCACACCCAAGAAAACTGATGATGACCACATTGCCGTGAAGATACGGATGATGCTTTCATTTCAGTTTGATGCAAGGCCATCTTCTCATCAATTCTCACATGTTAAGAATGGTTTCATGGTCCACAAGATTTTAGGTTAATGGCAGGGGAGTTCGTGCTTATCTCATTACAAAGGGATATAGCAGAATATAATATGAAATTAGATCCCCGAAACCCCAATCACATAAGGCCAAATGTGCATATGATTACAGAAAACGTTGTTTTTGTTGTTGTTTTGATGAGGTTGATATAAATACATGCGCAAAAGGGAATGTTTTTGGCAGCTGCGGGAATATTGGAAATGCCATTTGAGTTCATGTACATATTGCATGCTTGTTTATTTCTAATCAAGTGATGAATTAAATTGAAGATGCTCTTGCCAACATGCACACGAAGACAAAGTAACAATCAAACTATGTAATACATATGATATCTTCACCAAATCTTTGGGTTGGGGGAAAGTTGAGAGGTCTCACTCACTCACTGCAGCAAAAGCCAAATGCCATGTGGTCCTTTTCACTCAATTATATGTAACTTATTATATGGACTTTTAAGATTAACATTAAACCCAATATGGGGCCCATATATATTTATTTTCTTAACAAAAATCTCGTTTGTTATCAATATGGAGCTTAATAATATTTGACCCCAAAAAAAAAAAAAACTATGGAGCTTAACAATATGATCTTTTCATTTTGTGTGTGTGTTTGTTTGCGGATATTGTACGCGATTTGCAATCGATTATATATACAATTATATATCTATCTCTCGTCACGTGATTTATCATGTGATGAGAAAGATAGACACATATGCGATTACACTTTAATTTTCAAGAAAAATATTGCATATAAAGAAAAAGGAAGTGGTGCTGCACCAGCACCATATTATGCAGTATGTGTTGGTGAATTTCACTGATATATTCATATGCAGATGGACCCATTTAGGCGTAAGTTTTATCTCAAAAAATCTCGATACAATTTCATTGATACACACCAATCTTTATATCGCAGTTAGTTGGGAAAAAACTGGCACCTTTGGTAGTGCCCCTCCCTCATTCGTTCCCTCATGTCACATGTGCCTCCGGCAATCTGTCATATCAGCCTTAGCTACCTTATTTTCAATTTCACCATCTAGCAAATCTTCAGTCGCATTCTTTTGATGTATCTGAACATATATGCATGCCAATTGCTAGTACATTTCCTTGGAGGTTCTCGAAGGCAAACTCTGTACTCGAAGTTTGGGGTAGTGGGTTTCCATCGTGTTTTACAAAAACGCAGTCCTGTCATGTATGCCATTGCCAAGCATGCGTGCCCTACGTGATGGTGGCCGAGAGCATATATATATATATATATATATATATACACGCATGCTATGTGGTCTGACTAAAATAACATCAAACACTCACATATTTAAGTCAGAAACAGACATCAAAGTTTTTAGAAGGGTCCTTCAGGAATCAGGATGACAATATTGATTATGGCTGAAAATAGAATCACGTGTATATTGTTGCCAAATATCTCATATTCCCTGCATATTCTTGGACACTACTCATGACTATAATGCAAATGCAATAACATGCAACATCACTAACTCTGCATCCATCTTTTCCCCACCCCGAACCCTGTAATCCAACAACGAAGTGGGAACGGGGTGTTCGAACTTTCAAGACTCTTGTAAAAAATGCTCTCATATCATGTTAGACAACTACTGACTTCAAAAGCTTAAACTTTCAGCGTACATCAATATGCAGAACATCCAAAGTGATTGTAAGGGATTCTGGAGTTTATACTAGGCCTCGTTGAGGATTATACTAGACTAGCAAAGTGGCTATATTTTATGTGCAAGCAAGGCATAATGTGGATATCGTTGTCTAACTTGAAGGATGAAGGAGGACAAATCATAAGAGGTTGATGACTAAAACTTATCCCTCCTAATCCCACCATTTTCAAGGGGATTAGGAGGGATAAGTTTTAGTCATCAACCTCTTATAAATAGTCCCCGTTTTTCCTCCAAGTTAAACAACATATCCATATTATGCCTTGAATGCACATGAAATGTCGGCATTTTGCTAGTCCTCCCTATCGAGCAAACCCTAAAACCATAGATATTGATATAAAAGTCATGTGGGTAGTTGGTGGAACCAATTTTTGAAATCATATCTTTTGATTTTCCCTCAAACTCCCATAGGATGTACAAAGTCCAATGTTGGTTATGATCATCAACTAACTAGCATCATCCTAATTTGTTTGGACTCGGGACTATGTGCATGATGAACATGAGGGAGGGGGCTAAACCCTGTAGATTGAAATTAAAAATGAGCATGACACAAAGTGGAGCTTGGTTATCTTGAATTTGATCATTAAAGCCATGGAAACTAGAAAGATTGCCTCCCTTGTCTGCTTTTCTGTTTGGGTGATGTTATTGGCACTCCAAAAAAGAAAAAAAAATCATTTTATTACATGTGTACTTTGGGGTTACCCTAAAAGAGATTGAACTTTTGATTAATTCTAATTCAAACTAATTTTCCTTCTTTTGATCCAACTTTTGATGCTCTCAAGCCATCCTGCTTAAGTTCTAAGTATATGGTTTCGTCCCTTTGAAGACAAAGTTTGAGAGAATTGTTCTAAAAATATTTGGGTGCTTTCCTTCTCAGCCTGCTTTTTGAAGAAGTTAGAAATCTAAAACATCCGGGGTGAGGCAATTAACACATTAATTTGAGTGCCATATAGCGTAGCTAGCCTTGTCTTATTGAATCATTTATGGAGACAGAAATGACTCGCCCTGGTATTTTCATTTAAAAGTTGTGTGGGACAAATTGCATCAATGCTATCAGCTGCTCTGCTAGTGCTGTGCTGAAAGACTATTTCCCAGAGATGAGGTTTGGACAACCACTATGTTGTTTCACAATAAAAAATACATTCAGCATCTATGCGTTAAAAACGACCTGAATGGAGAATAAACCCGGCTGCATTTCTCAACACTGACTTTATCAATAAGTAACTCTTGTATTTTTTTCGTGTCTTCGTAGGTTTACAAATCATATTGAACAAACAAGAAAAAAAAAAACTGAAACTACATCCGAGCGTCATCAGAAACTCATAGAATACATTACTTCTGACAAAGAGAGCACAACTACGAAAACAGATTATGCCTTTGCTTTTCCAGCCTGGAGAGATTGAGCCCTCTGTTGTAATTTTAACATCTGCAAGACAACATATCCAATGGAAGCAATTAATATTGAAATATATGTCTACATTGGTTAAGAATGGTGTTAACTTGTAGTTATGACCCTTTGCAGAGTACACCCTAGTCAACTTCAATACGAGAAGGTGAAAGGAGAGGCACAAAACCAATGCAACAATTTAATTGTACACTTTCTGAAATTAATTCTTCAAATACTAAATACTATAGATATATTACCACAACCCAATCAAAGTCCAGGCCGACCAAAACAGCTATGGCATTATACCATTTAAGATACACAGAAACAAGGAAGAATACAAACCGTTTCTTTCTTGCTATTTTGCTTCCCGTCCAAATCTTGAAGAGTAGTATCAAGCCGCTTCCTGTTGCACAGAATAAATACCAGTTTCAGTGTCAAACATATGCGACAAGTTTCGCATGAATATGATTATGATGATCAAGAAAAAGATAGGAAAAAAAATTTGAGATATCTATGGTCTAGAAAAGCATATAACTGGTATGAGATCCATCTAACAATTCCCACGAAAAAGGTTTCTCAAGATAAGCTTATGCACAGAATACACAGCTTCAGAGAAAGACACACCAAAACCTGGTTATAATTGGACTCAATACCCAATTTATTCATTCCTCTCCACTTTTTTGGGATATAACCAAACAATCCTGTTTCTTTAGATATTTCTTAGGCCCACAATCACATATATGAAGGTAATAGGCATATGAATACATTGAACATCCTCTTATGAAATAATGGACATCCTTCACAGAGAATGTGAACATAACTCATTCCAAATTCCAATGAACAGAGACCCCTACACATCATTTTGTGAAAACTCAGAACTAGTACGTCTTGCTTTATAGTAAGCAATTCGACATCCATGAAATTGATAGCTATTAGCTACAATTACAAAAACTTTGTTCTAAAGAATTAGTTCTTGAGAATGCAGAGCTTCATTTTTCTTTATGCTATTGCACCCTTGGTCCTTCCCCATCTGGTGGGGAGAAATTTGCCCTCAAAGCAGTTTGTTGATGCTCTGGCATTTATACAACATATCATAAATCGTATATATTTGATATGGAAACTGTGTACCATATGCAGTTTCAGAAAAGAAAAAGCTTTAGTTAGATTCATTACGTTCCATTTAAAATTTTCACTTTCCAGCATTATGATCAACGATCAAGGCCTATCATTTAACATAGATTAGTTACAATTTTAAATTTACCAAAAAATAATCAAATTGGTTTGACCAATTTCAACATTCGATCTAAACTCTCACTTTTCTCACAAAATTCTGAAATTGTTCCCACAATCTAGGTTAAATAACTTCTGTGCATTTGATCTATCGTACAATTTTTTTTATAACTCCGATACTGAACCGCATTATTGAAGTTGAGAAACATAACAACAATAATTCATAAAGTTAAAATTTGAAATGATAAACTAGACTGGTGCAAAGATTGCAAGTGCAGAGTACATATATAATGAAACAGAAGCATACAGTTCGGCAGAGATGTATTCGACTCTCTTGCGCACATTGGCCCTAGCCTCTGCCAAATCCTGCTTCACAAGAACCGGACCGATCAATTTGAAAACATTGGCGTCTTCGCTCAGGAGATCCAATTCCTACAAACACAAGCAATCATATTAGCATTCGATCAAATAGTAAATCACGAACCAATAACCATGAGGTTATGAACACTACAACAAAGCCCACTAGCTTCCAACTAAATGAAAATTTTGCATATATATCAGATATCAGGTAGTCAATTTAGCAGAAAAGCACTTCAGGTATTCTGAAAAAAGAAAAAAAAGCTATTTAAATGAAATTTAGCGTCTCAGCTTATGTAAAAATCATAACAAGAGAGCTGACTTCGTATTCCCGGTAACCAAACAGAAAATAGAGAAAGCACAATCGAGACAGAAGGTGACCTTGAGAACAAGCTCGTTCTCGCCCAGCTGAATAGTGTACTTCTTTCTCACTTGATGATTCTTTGAAATATCTGAAAGAGCAAATGCCATGTTAGGGTTTTACATATTCAAGTATAAGTGTCTACACATGCAGCTACGGCTTGCCTTTTTGGATTTTGCTGAGATCGTTAGCTTTGGCCTCCAATTCGCGCTGAAGCTCTCGAAGAGCTGACGACGACGCCATTGCTTTTGCTGCTTTTGTTACTTGTATTCCTTCGTCTTCGAATCAGTAGCAGCTTAGGTCTCCACCCCTTTTCTTTGGTCTCTTTATGTTGGGCCTTAATTCAATTTTTTAAGTTTTTTAGGTCCAGATCTTCGGCATGACTCCTTTAAAATTGTTGGTTAACATTAGGCCCCACTTGAAAAAAAATGAGAGCATGGACCATGGAGAGGTCTACGGTCCCCCGTATCATTTTAATTTGGCTTTTTATTACAAATGGTCCTTGAGATTTGCAAAATTATCACCTTTCGTTTTTAACATTTTTAGGGACACTAATGGTCCTTAAGGTTATTCTCTACACATCAAAATGGACTTTGCCGTTAGCTTCTGGCAAATTTTCTATTCAAATGTTGACGTGGCACGTGTGTGGAGCCCACACATCCAATAGTATAAAGCTACGTGGCTTTAAATAAAATAAAATATATTTTTAATATTTTTAAAACTTTAAATCCAAAAAAATAAAAACAGCAACATGACCATCCCCTCTGCGTCCTCCCTCTGCCAGCGTTGCGCAAAAGTCAAATCTTTGGCATTGCAGCCTTAGCTAAACCAAAAGTGAAAGCCTTTGGCTTTGTAGAATTAAAAAAAACAGAGAGAGAGAGAAAGAGACATAGGGAGAGGTAGAGGGAGAGAGAGAAAGAGAAGGGAGAAAGATGAGGGAGAGAGAGGCAAAAGGTGGGTCTGCGAGGGGGGAAAGGCGCTGGCAGAGTGAGAATGCAGAAGGTGTAGGTATTTTTATTTTTGTTTTTATGTATTTAAGTTTTAAAATATTTAAAATATATATATATTTTTAAAAGCCACGTGGCTTTATACTATTGGATGTGTGGGGTCCACACATGTGTCATGTTAGTAATTTAACATAAAATTTGACGAGCTTTTGATGTGTAAAGGCTAACCTTAAGAACCATTAGTGTCACAAAAAGAGTTAGGGACGAAAAGTGATAATTTCGCAAACCCTAGGGACCATTTGTGATAAAAAAAACCTTTTAATTTTCTTCCTCACTCACTCTCGTAAAGTTACCCCTCCTTAGCAAAGTTGTCATAGAAATAATTCGACAACATGCCTAAAAGAGGTTAAGACAAACCAACGGCAGCTAGGGGAAGGTGGCCTACGAGCTTTAGTCTTGCCCTTACAAGCAAATGTTCATGGATCCAATATTGTAAGTAGGTATATATTCAAATGGAAATATGTTTGTATTTCTAAACTATGGATCTAGGTCATTTATCTATTGACCTCAAAATCTTTTCGGCCAACTAGGATGATTATTTGAAATAAAATAATTATCAGGTTGAGCGGATTTGGGAACAAAGTTGTCCTTTAGTGCGAGCGATATGTGCAGCATGCCAACTATCATGGTCGTTGACGCCCGTGAGAGCGAAGAGAGTGATATGGTGGTCTGCGCCTTGGATTTGACTTCGTCAAATGATTTGGGTCGAGTTAGGAACCATTTCTCGACCGTTGGGTCCTTAGCCTTGGTAACAAGGCTACTTGTGTTGCGTCGTGTTGGGTGCTTGAGATTGTCGTGCTTGGTGGGGTTGTGCTTAGCAATCAAATGATCTCTCAAGTCCTCTTTGAATCAAACCGAAACAAAGACTAAAATGAAGGCTCTGAAGAACAAAGTTGTTTGTTGATATATTAAATGGACGATTACAATGATGGTACTCAAGAGCTTTGAACAAGCTTCAAAGTTCTTGGTGATATGCTACATTGAATCCTAGGAAAGTAATAAAATTTATCTAAGTCTAGTTTAGGGAATACATTGAACAACATTTCGGCTTCGTTTTTGTTGAGAGTTTGGGTGTCTAAAAAATGAAAATTGTTCTACTATTTATAGGCAAAAATTGCCGCCTTCAAAAGGTGTCGAGATATACCGTCATTGCTCAAGGTTTACTCGTGCTGCTCTCCTATTGTCACATCGTACCTTGATCACTTATCTCAAGGTACTTATTCTAATTATTTATTATCTCTGATTTCCAAGGGTTCCAATCTCTTAAGTAACTCAAGTTCCAAAAAGTGGCTCAACATCCCATAACTCATTTTGCTATTCTACTTGGTGCTCTTCTTGAGGAAAAAAACTTGCCTGCACCGGGGATAGGACTACAGTCCTATCCCCCTCCAATCGCAGCCCGCCACGTGTCCAATTTTGTCAGAAAATGAACAAGTGGCAGGCTGCGATTGGAGGGGGATAGGACTACAGTCCTATCCCCGATGCAGGCAAGTGTTTCTCCTTCTTGAGGTAGTGCATGTGAAATAGTCATATCCCCGATGCAGGCAAGTGTTTCTCCTTCTTGAGGTAGTGCATGTGAAATCCTTGCCTCAGTCGGCGCTTGTGCTTTTTACTTGGCCGAGGAACAAATGCCGAGCTTTGACTTTGGTGAAGTCTTTGTTATGTATGACAGTTTGGGTTAGGCCTTAGAATTGGGTCGTCCCTTTAATGCTTGGGTCGAAATTTTGGTCCATGAGTTTAGGGCCAAGTGGACCTTTATTCAATTTTAACTTTCTGCTGTAGATTGGGCCTGGGTTAGAGCTGGGCCGAGTCCGTAATTTTCACGGTTAAGGGCCTCCTAGGTCTGGCCCTTTGTCTTTTTACTTTAGGCTTTAGCTTCTAGGCCCAAAAGCTTGGCTCAATGGGCCCTTGCCACTTCATTTCTCCTTGTGGAGCAAAGGGAGAAAAATTTAGGTATAAAGATTATCAATATAAAACGTTAAATCATATATAAATATGTAGCCTAAATTCACAATCTATCAAACAAATGAACTTACCATTATATCCAAAACACAAGTTTATCAAACATAACAACCTACCTTATATTCAAAATACTCGGAACTTAAGTTTGCGAAGGAAGACTAAAAACAACCTACTCTGCCGCCTTCTTTTTTTGGGGCAAGGGAAATAAATAAACTCACGAGTGCTTGAAGACTGTCAAAGACCATGAAATGGCGGAACGGCAGGGGCCCGCCGCAAGACCGCGATTCTCAAAACACGGCATTACAATTAATATAATAAATATATCCTCAATAATTAAAAACATATCCAGGTGGGAACGGTAGGACGACTTTTTTTTTCTATTTTCTTTTCTCTTCTCTAATTCGAAAAATAAAGAAAGTTGAAGTGAAGCCCTGCTCTGCTCTTTTTTTTTCAAATTAATCATATTAAAGTAAAACTTTGATTAAATAAAGTAAATCCTTCGTATTAGCTAAAGAATAAAGACGATTGAACTGGAATCTTTTGGATAAAAGGACACTCTCACTCCCTCTTTCCTCTGTCCCTATAAACTCAGTAGAGAGAGTGAGAGTGAGAGAGAGAGAGAGTTAGTGAGAGAGTATTTGGCTAAGAAAATGGCTCGGAGCTCCACATTCCCCAAATGGGTCTTACCGATTATGCTTCTTCTTGGCTGCTTGGCTACTAAAATCTCAGCAGAAGATGGTACGTTTTCTGTGTTTCTCATTTTCTTTCGCAGTGTTTGAAAACATTTGCTGCTCTCTCTTTCAGTTTGCGTTTCAAAATTACTTTATTTTCGCCAAGAAGATTACTTCTTTCTTTGTTGGTTTGGTATGTTTGTTTTTCTGTACAACTGCTGAGATGAGATCGGATTAGTAATACTCCAGTCCCAAACTGGTAATGAAAGATTAGTTCCTGCTTAGTAATTAGGCTATTAGCTTTCATGGGTTCGGATTTGATTTGCAATTTCTTGCTTTGTGTTTCTGCATTTTCTCAGTTTCTTGAAGCTTTTTACCTGCAATTTTCTTCTTGAAGCTCTGTCATTCAAAGCTTCCATTTTAAATGTGGTAATGTAATTCCGAGCATTTCAATCACACTATTTGCCAAGGCTCTTGGTTTTCATCCTTTTTTTGCTTCTGACATTCATGGGTCCATTTGAAAATTTCCCATCAAAACATTTATTCCCTGTCTTGATGTAAATTTCACCACTTGCCACCATGAATTTTTTGGTAAATTCTAAACCCAAAAAGAAGAATAAAACTTTTAGTAAATTAATAAATAAATAACATTACTGTGAAGAAAAAACTATAGGTGCATAGAAAGTGAAGCTCAAGGGCCCCCTAAAGCAGGTTACCCTTTGGTCCATCCTAATAGTGGGGTGAAAATGTCAAAATGACCGAAGTGGACACAAATCTTCGCGCCAAATGTCCTTCTCTTTTTCTCCTAACACACAAAAGGACAAAGCCCCTTTCCGTAAAGGTAACTGACCCTATGACATAGTTTACACTTTGTCCTTTAGATCACCACCACCCCCATTCGCCGGCCACATGGTGTTTGGTGCACGTAAAAATACGGAGCTGTAGGGTCCACGCGTTCATATTAGGTTTTTATTTTTCACTTTTTTTAATTTTTATTGCTTTTCTCTACCTTTTTGTTATATATAAATTTTATTATTCTTAATTTGAAATGATTATGGGCTTACAAACATTTGAGGCCCATGTATGGATAAGGTTATCCAAGATTGGAACTCGGATTGTGTACATCTTTTTGCTCGCTCTCTGGTGGAGTTTGGGAAACTGGAGCAACACAAAATTGAAGACAAAAAAACAGAAGAGCAAATGGTCGATTTGTTTCCAAAAACAAAAACAAAAACATTTTCAATATTTTTGGAATTGAAAACAACACCTTGACCTTGAGAATGACAATTTTTTCTCAACTTGTTTGAATATTATTAATTTCTAACGATGAAAATATCACTAGCCGACACAATTTTGTCTTTGAGTGGCCAGTTTTTTCCCCACTGTCATGTCAACATATCCGACTGTTTTGTTGTAGCGTTGCTTCACGTTTGATTTGAGATCTGGAGGACCATTTCCTGACCATAGACCATGCATGGCTAAATCTTAATAATAATTCATGACATGGGCCCTCTTTTGAGATAGGAGAAAGGCCAGGGCAAAAGAATTTTTAGTCTTTGTAGGACCATGGCATACTTGTCCTTTTAAGGCAAAAGAATTCTCAACTGATTTAAGAACAGATCAAATTCCTCTTGCTCGTGTAAAAAATACAATAATTCAAACACCGAATTTTAAGTGTAAAATAGCTGCTCTTAATCACTTTAGCGGTAAGCTCGTCATAATAATTTAATCTTTTCTTTTTTTTTCTTTTATGATTTATTTAAGTATTTATTCTTTTAATTTTCTTAATTAAAATATATTTTATTAATTTAATTAATGTGTCATATGATATGAATATGTCACTCTGGAATAAAAATATGATAAGTGTATTATTACTCTATTTAATTAGATAAACACTAATCCTTACAATTTTATGATGGGGCAGGGCCGGTGCCAAATGGTGATTTTGAAATGACCCCATCGGGCGGCTTTTCAAACGAGGCTATAGTAGATGGGCCCACGGGGATCCCCAGCTGGAAATCGAACGGCACCGTTGAGCTTGTGGAATCGGGGCAGAAACAGGGTGGGATGATCCTCATCGTACCGCAAGGTAGACACGCAGTGAGGCTGGGTAACGACGCCGAAATAAGCCAGCAAGTGAAGGTGGAGAAAGGCTCCATCTACTCCGTCACGTTCAGTGCGGCTCGCACGTGCGCACAGCTGGAGTCGTTGAATGTGTCAGTGCCACCTGCATCGCAGACGATAGACCTGCAGACCTTGTACAACGTGCAAGGGTGGGACCCTTACGCGTGGGCTTTCTCGGCTGAGGAGGATGATGCGATGTTGGTCTTCAGGAATCCCGGCATGGAAGATGACCCCACATGTGGGCCCATCATTGATGATGTTGCTATCAAGAAGCTCTTTACCCCTGATAGGCCCAAAGGTAAAAATTATTTTCCTCTCACTTGTCTTGACTCTTGACTTATTCAATTCAAACCATATGGGCCCATGAGCTAATTAGGTGAAGTACTAATTTTCTATGAGTGGGTAAAATTATTTGACGCTTTTTGACCTTTGACCACCCAATCAAATAAATGAGGATTTATAAATTGTCCCAACTAAATAGTTCCTATTTATGGACTTTCAAGTTTAGGGTATGGGGCCTTCTCAATTTCATTATGTAATAAGTAAATTATCATATAAATGTATAGTTTAAATTCACCGTCTAACTACGTAACATCGATCGATGTTGGGTTTTGAAACTCTAGCATAGCTGAAGGTACACACACACAAAAAATGCTACACGATTTCATGTTACTAAAAAGTGAGTATTTGCCATATTTTTTGCAGACAACGCAGTGATCAATGGTGATTTTGAGGAAGGTCCATGGATGTTTGCAAACATCTCACTAGGGGTACTGCTTCCCACCAACCTCGACGAAGAAACATCCTCATTACCGGGTTGGATCGTGGAGTCCAACCGTGCTGTTCGGTACATCGACTCCTACCATTTCACTGTGCCGCAAGGCAAGCGAGCCATTGAATTGCTTTCTGGGAAGGAAGGCATTATTTCCCAAATGGTTGAAACTTCCCCAAACAAGCCATATACCCTAACCTTCTCTTTAGGCCATGCTAATGACAAATGCAAGCAGCCTCTTGCTGTCATGGCCTTTGCCGGTGACCAAGCCCAAAATGTCCATTATACCCCTAATTCCAACAGCACATTCCAAAGTGCCAATGTGAATTTCACGGCCAGAGCTGAGAGGACAAGGATTGCATTCTACAGTGTGTATTATAACACCAGGACTGATGACATGAGCTCGCTATGTGGGCCCGTGGTGGATGATGTCAGGGTTTGGTTTTCTGGGTCCTGGAGAAATGGGTTTGGAGGATTGGGAAGGATGACACTTGGGCTTGCTTTTTGGGTGCTTGTTTGGGTTTTGCTTTAGGGTTAGGGGGTGTGTTTGTTTGGCTAGAGAGCTTATTATATGTAACGTTTTGGTTTTAGTACGTCTAGCATGGGATTGTTGCAAACAATAGTCCCAAAGTACTATAAGTTTTATGTTGTCTTTTGCTTTTATAATTTTGCTATAAGAATGTGAATGTCTTTTCCTTTATTCAATATTTGTAATGGTGAAGATATACATAGGCTTCTAAAAGCAAAGCTTTAGCGGTACAACATTTATGCCAAGATCCACGAATAGAGTTACGGTTCTTGCCCTACACGAGGTGCCTACGTGTATATTCATAATAATGAGGTATTTATTTGCGTATTCATAATAATGCGTACGATCGAATGACCAAAATCAAAATCAAATCTGTAAATCAGGCCACACAAAAGAAAAAACATTATGAGCTCATTGAATGCAATAAAGTGAAAAAAAATCAGAATATAAGCTTTGCTAATATCCTCAATATCTTACCCCAAAAGTTAATGAACCTTTTACCACTTTTCATAATCGCATTTCACAGGGATTCGTTTGAATATGAGAGGTGATATGCATCTAAAGCTCACCTTTATCATTCAAGATGAGAATCCTAAAATGACTACACTTGCTACCGACAACTCTTTTTAGTAGGTAATTTATAAAGATCCAAGATCTCCTCTGTAAGTTCTTAAAGAGATTTTGATATGCCCTGGTCCTAAAATAGGATCTTAAAGAGATTTTGATATGCCCTGGTCCTAAAATAGGATAGCCTCCCCTCCTCCTAAACTTTTATCATTCAAATAACATGTACGCAATTGACATATATGAATTAAAATTTTCTTCGAACATTACACAACTATAGGGATAAAATAGTTAAAATCAAATTTATCTGAACTTTATTGAAAATGAACAGAACTACATGAACTATTTTTGTAATTTACCTAAAGAAAATTAGGAAGAAGAGAAAATATAGAAGTGCCTGAAATGACCTCAATGTCCTCGGCGGACGTCTTGGTCTTGCAATTCTATTTAAGGTTGGAAAGGAGAAGCAACCAGAAATTAGGAGGAGAAAGAGCGGGGACCTGCCTTCGCATTTGAAACCTTTGAAGGTTCTCTCCTCTCCTCCTCTTTGTTCTTTCATAAAATGGAAGGCGAAGAGGGGCCCACCGTAACCGTCACCGCCCCCACCACCACCGTCGTCATCAGAAGCACCGACTCGCCCCCGCCGTCTCCGACGGACGGTTCTGATGTCTCACCCGTTGAATCTCCCGATCGCGCCTCCTCCGAGATTCAACCACAGCCGTCCGACGATGACCCTGATCAATCGTCTGGGACCGGCGGTCTCTCCGATGATCTCAAACAGAAAATTATTAAGCAGGTAAGATCTCTCTGTCTCTATCTCTATCTCTGAGCATGTGGATGATGAACCCTAGGAGCTTAAAATATGTTTGCATTTAAAAGGAAATATGATTTGGAGCTGATATTCTGATGTTCGAAGAAATTTGTATTCTGTGTTTTATTGATTATGAACCCTAGAACCGCATGCTCCCTCCCGAATGATTGAGCTTTAGGATTTTTTGAAATTATGTTCCAAATTTGTATTTGTTTTCATCTGAATTCGAGAACCCGTCTAACAATGTTAAAAGAAATGATAAAAGTTATTTCGTAGACAAGTTGCTTTCCTATATGGTTATGCATGCGATAAGTGAATTTGAATGCACTTTTTGAAGCCATTTTATGTGCTAATTTTCTCGTAAAGAAAGTAATGTGCTACTTTATTTACTCACATTGTTAACCAACCGTTGCACTTATGAAAATCTAAGAGAGGGGTTAGATTAGAAGCTTGGGACCGCAGGGTAGAGAATAACGAGTAGTTTCAGTGTTGTTGCTCTCGAGCTGAGTCTAAAGTTTGACTCATGCCGAGCTTTAATCAAATGGGGAGATTAAAGTTTGATTAGTAAGTAAAGCTAAGAGAATATTTGAATTAAAAGTGAAGGGAGAACAAAAATGAATTATTTGTCACTGACATTGTAACTAATTAATGCTGTATTAAATCTAAGTTGTCATGTAATTCTTTTTTATTTATTTAATGTTCTTTGTGGTTTTGCAGGTGGAATATTATTTCAGTGATGAAAATTTGCCTACTGACAAGCATATGTTGAGTTTGATTAAGAAGAACAAAGAAGGTTTTGGTGAGTAGTTGGTCTTTTTGTTTTATTCAACGTAGTTTTTAGGAGTATGATGTTTTGTACAGAACTGAAACTTGCATATCTTTTCGTCTGATCTCATATCCCCCTTACATTATACCAATCTTTCCCTTGCCCCACAAGTGGCTTCTTAATTTGTAACTAATCTTTCCCTATGCGTTTTAATTGTTATTGCTAGTTTATTAGTTTTGTGGGGTGCTTAAATTGTACAGTGTCAATTATGTTAATACTATCTGGCAATAGTAGAGTAGAGAAGATGAAGGTGATGAGTAAAGCAGGTACTTCTGACATGTTGCCTTGCCTTGGTGTTTTCCTGGTGCAGCTAGATTTAGCTGTGCCGAGCATCTGTGGTTGGTTTTGAATGACTATGCAACTTACTGCTGACTGATTCCTTCTCTATTCATCAAATTCTATTGCGAGAGCAGTTTTTGGAATTAGAAACTGATTCATTCCATTGGTTATTCCTTTTTTTTCAATTTAGTGTAATCTTGTTGATTTATCTTTTCTGAGATAGGGGGTGATTGCTCCTCTAGTGGCAGCAATATGAGAACTGGCCCTCTTCTCTTTCAGACTTCCTTGTCTCATTCCTCCATGTGTGTTTGTGTGTGAGAAATCTTTTTAATACAACTAGCTGCAAACCTGTGTGTTGCACTGGTGTTTTGTATTGATTAATTTGCTTGTTATGTGGTGGTCAAAAATCTTAATTTTAACAACAAAACTTGGTTGTCTCCTTTCCTCTATCTAGTAATATTTATTTTGTTGTGTAACAATGCGCTAACTTTTGGACATATCTTCTTGCAGTTCCTATTTCAGTTATTGCTTCTTTTAGAAAAATGAAAAAGCTCATTCGCAACAATTCACTAATAGCAGCTGCATTGAGGGAGTCTTCCCTCCTTGTAATATTTCTTATTTTGTTCTCTTGTAACAATGTAAGTGCCTGTGGGATGATGAACTGCTAACATACAAGCATTAATTTGCCTTATTGTAGGTTGTGAGTTCGAATGGGAAGAAGCTGAAACGGCTTCATCCTCTTCCATTACCTGAAAACAGGGATGCAAAGGTATTATGTGGAATTTTGTTTGATATATATATTGAATTTGGATGTATTGTTTTTAGAAATCTTTAAGCATCTGATTTTGGGCATTATAGTGCACTGTTTTGGTAGAGAATCTACCTGAGGATCATTCGGTGGAGAACCTTAAAAGAATATTTGGTGAAGCTGGAAAGTATGTTTTATTTTTTCCCTTTTCTTTTCGTGCTGTGAGATTACCCTTCTCTTCAATATATGATTAAGCATACTTTTCAAATTTCCAGTATAAAAGATGTATGCATACTTGACCCCCATGCCGTAGAAGCATCAACAAAAGGCGGCAAGGCTGAGAAGCTGATCAGTAATAAGGTATGGTTCTTAAAACATATGTGCATGCTAGTTATGAAATCTGGAGAAATGAGGGCTCGAGGAATGTCTTGGGTGTTTGTGACCGGGTGGTGAATGCCTTATGTTGAATGTGTGGGAGGGTTACACCCAACTGTTTAGGTCTAATGGGATGGTTACACCTAACACTGTCTTTATACTATGATTGAGGTCTTTCTTTCTGAACACATTATGAGATTTCTTGGCATCCTTTTGTAATGTGCCTGATTCTTTACTGCAGTTGCATGCTCTAGTGGAGTATGATACTGTGGAGGCTGCTGACAAAGCTGTAAGTATCTTGTTCTTTCCATCACCATCATCCATTTGCATTGGGCTTTATAGCTTGGATATTTAGTCTTTACATTACAGTTTCTTTCCTGGTGATTTGCATTAGGTCACGACTTTAAATAATGAGGAGGACTGGAGAAATGGCATGCGGGTGAAGCATCTTAAGCAAATGGTAAATGGTTCTGTTATTTATTTATTTATTTATTTAACGTTTCGTTCAGGGCAAGAAGAGGAATTAATGTTTGTTTTATTTGCATCAGGGGAAGTATGGACAGAGAAAACAAGCCTGGAGGGGTTTTGACTCTGAGAAGAGTAGTGGTAACAGAACTTCTGATCAAACAGGAGGTGAGGAGAATCATAATGCAAGTGAGCATCATAATGATACTCGGACACCTGACGATGAGGTAAAGTGGTGTTGAATTCTCTCATGAGTTGTTCATATTTACTTTCTACTGGAGTCCTTGATTTTATTTTATTTTTTTCAAACTACTGGAGTTCTTAATTGAATTATGAACCTGTGGTTTTCAGTTCTAAAGTTCTTTTTGCTTTTACCATTCTAGGATGGTGAGAGAGTCCCCAAGGAGAAAACTGGGCATAGAGGTCGAAATCGGGGGCAATCAGGAAGGCAGAAATATCGTGTCACCAATGGGTTTGGTATGTTGCTGAGCTACTTTTTTGAATTGGTTCCTTTCCTTGGGCTAATCTAACTTAAACGTTTGATATTTTGTTCCTCCCTAGGTCACGGAACCAGTTCGGGTAATCATGGAATTGAACCTTCAAAGCCACCACCTGGCCCAAGAATGCCTGATGGAACCAAGGGATTCACAATGGGGCGTGGTCGGACTCTGAGCGCCAACTCCAA
Source organism: Prunus avium (assembly GCF_965620075.1). NCBI lineage: Eukaryota > Viridiplantae > Streptophyta > Magnoliopsida > Rosales > Rosaceae > Prunus > Prunus avium. The sequence goes on from NC_142287.1 coordinate 33,126,950, forward strand.
TCAGAGTTAGCAAGTGATTCGATTGCCGGATCTTTGAGCGATTTTGTGTTTGACAACATTTTCCGATGTATGTGTGGTGTTTGTACTACTGGTGCTGGCGGGCTATGTGAATATTTCATCAATCGGTACACGAATTTCTGTTGAATTTTAGTTGGGTTTGTGAATGAAGCAAGTGTTAAGGTGGGTAAATGCAAAACCATTGTTGTCGTGTTGCACACTTTTCATTTTGGAGCCATTCCAAACATGCAAGACAAATCAAAGATTGGGTGAATGCCTCCTAGTGTTCGAATCTATGACATCATATGTTCGAATCAAACGTTTACCTAATCCACTTGTAAATTGGGCGAGATTGAAACTAACACCATGATGCATTGGGATTGACAACTGGCCAAATGGAAAGGAAATTTCACCTACAATAATTGAATTTCTTTTCTTCACGACAAAATAGATATAGAGCCCGCTAATATAATGTGAAATTTAAAGCAAGTGCCACGTCACTATTTTGTCCAATTGATATCTTATCATGAATTTAGTGATAATGTGGAGGAAATGGATTGCATTTGAAGCCCTATTTAATTATATTTGTATTCTATAATTAAATGTTCTTTTAACAGTACAATTGTCTTACATAACCAATTCGAATGCAATTTTCGCTTAACCAATTCAAGTATCAAAAAGTTGTGTATTTGTGGCATGTTTATTAATCCGTAATTGAATTAGGAGGTATTGAATTGAGGAGGAGTTGGATTAAGGAGAATTAGATTTCGGATTCTTATTGAAGTTGTTTATTTATCATATGGATTGAGAGGAGATAGATTCTGAATTCCTACTAAAGTTGTTTACTAAACCATATGGAATTGGAGTATAAGTGGTACTTATTACTAAAATATCATCGTTGTTGTATTAAATCAAAGTTACAACGAAGAAGTTATGATCTAAGGAAGCTCAGTGGCATAATCGTAAATTTTTCAAAGTTTAGTTTTTAAAAAACCCAGATTTCTTCTTCTCTCTCGCGGCCTCCACGAGCAGCCAACTTCAGACATAGATTTCCCCTCTATCCAACCACCAATTTCGACGCCACAACTTGCAAATTCTTTCTCTCTCTCCTTTTTCCATATATATCAAATTCCCGCCTTGATTCAAAGTGAATCAACCAAAAAATTGAGCCAAAGTTGAGCCCAAAAATGGGCTGTTTCGAAACCAGAAATTTCATGGGTTTTTTCGGCCACCACCGGCCGTGCTATCACACCCAAACCACTCATCTACCTTCCCTTTGTAATTTCCCTCGAAGATCCGACCCAATTTCAAGTACAAATTGTCAAATCTCAACCCAAAACTTTCTAGGTTTTTGAAAAACAAAATCGTTCGTTCGGGGGCTTTAAAGGTGGAATTGATCTTCGAGCCAAGGTATACAGTTACTCCCCTTGATGTGCTTGATCTGTAGGTATGAATAATGGTTGGCGGTTTGGAGTTTCTAATCGCCGGAAAATTTCTCTACACACTCGTCGGCGATGGCGGCGCGTTGGCAGGGTGTCAAGGTTGGGTTTTGGTTACCGTTTGATTGTTGATCAGATATCGCATATTAAGCGTTATCTGGGTTCGATATGTTCAGACCGTTGCATCGACTTCATTTTAAAATATGTTGATCTAGGCACCTATAGGATCGTGTAGAAATTCGCAGATCGAGAATCGGAGTCCCGGATACTTCGATGCAATAATTCAAACTTTAGATAAACGATAACCGTCCAATCGTGTGATCGCGAGTGATCTGACCATTTGATTCGGACCAAACTTTCAGGGCATGTTTAGTAAAGTGTGTTATAGGAACTCTCGAATTGGTAACCGGAGGTCGTGGACCCACGGGGTACCGGATTGACCTCTTTTGTTGTTGCTATTTTCTTCTTCCACAATGACAATATAATATAGGCAGTTATGATCATATAATATACGATTGCCGTTAGATTCATGAGAAGGACGTTCTTTGTTCACTGTGAGCTTCAGACCAACAGCTAAGTCTGTGATTGCCACATGTAAGGAAGGGTTTTAATATCAAATGACGAGTTGAGAAAAGAATGAGGCTAAAAAGAGTTTTTGCTTAAGATGGTATTACTTAATTGATTAAATGTCTCGAAAACTGAGAATCAATACCAAATGTGGGTTATCAAGGATTATTGATTAAAGAGAAAAAGAGGAATGCAGGGTTGTGTAGTGGATGATGATGATGAAGGAGAATGCCTAAAGGGAAGAGAGAGAAGAGAAAATGGGATGTGGAAGAGAAAATGAGATGTGGAAGAGAGAAGAGAAAATATTAATTTGATATGAATTTCTCAATTTACCTTTAATTTTTATAAAAAATCTAATATGATTTACAGAAAGACCAATGATGCAACATGAGATGGAATTGAAGAACGAAAGGAATAAATTTTTGAGTTGAGGGACAAAAAGTAAAATGGGGGTCTTATTTGAGGGACCATTGCTACAATTTTGCTTACAAAAATTTGAGTTAGTCCTAATGTGAGGTCCAGTTCTTCTTGAGGAATACCTCGATTTGCTCGTTCCATACAATTTGGGTGAGAAGAGACTATATTTTCCAAGGTTTCAATTTTCAGGTTCCTCGTGGTTCATGGGAAAATTTTACTTAATAAGTTAACCATAGAAGTTCTCCGGCCTAGTTATTGATTGATTGGTGACAAATAATAGATGATGATAATGGTTTTTCACCAAGGGAAAGGTCATTTGATCAATAATTTTTAATTTGAAATGTTGGAAAAAGGGCAGTTTGAACTTCATAATGAAGGTTATCATTGCACCAGTAAGAGAGACTAGCCTAACTGCCATAGTTTTCAATTTTCATGCTAACCCGCCAAACCAAATGTAATCACTAGAGGTGGGCATTGGGACTGAAAAACCGGAATACCGAATCGGATCGGATGGAAAAAAATCAGAAAAAAAAAACTGATTGACTAAAAAAGTCAATAAATCGACACCGAACTGGAGCGGACGGTTCCAATCGATTTCAATTTTGGTTTTACACCACACCAAATTGGACCGAACCAGAATGGACCAGTTGTGTGTAATTTTTTTTTTACAAAATTATTGAACTCTAATGCTACATTTTTAATCTCATGACTAATATTTCCCCAAGCCCAACTTCAAAGCATCTCTCTTTGTATGAAATTGGATCATTTGTTAATTTTCAAGCCCAAAAAAAAAAAAAAAAAAGTTTGAATTTTTATATAAAAAAAAGTTTCAAAAAAAAAAAAAAGGTCCAAAACTGAACTGGAACCGGTTCAAACTAGACAGGCCAATTTTTTTTTTAAAAATCACTAAAACCAGACTGAATCGAACCGGTTAAATAGTACCAGTTCCAGTTCCCGTTTGAGGTGAAAATCGGATCGCGCCTACCCCTAATAATCACTATTTTTAAAATAAAAATAGAAAAACAATTACTTGGTTAAATTATAAAATTTCTTTGAATTTTTACCTTTATAGTTACTAGTTGTTACCACTTAGCGGGTCAATTTGATACATGACTTGAAACCCATACGAAAAATTATTGGGTCAACTCCATATGACACGTTTATTAAACAGATGAGTTTAAGTTGAGCATTATTGATATGTATACGGTACTCACGAAACCGGGAATTGGTATCCCCTCAATGTCTCCTCTCTAATTTGCAGACACGTGTCAACTAACATAACAAGAAGTTAACTCTGTTAACTTTTTATTTGACAATTTTAAAAATTAAAAAATTAAAAACCTCCCAAATATCGGAGCGAGCCAGTGAGCGTCTTCTCCTCTTCTCCAATTGCAGCATCAATTCCTTCCTTGCAAAACCCAACCATACCCACTCTCCTCCCTCATAATCTTTGCATCTTCTCCACCATCAACTCTCAAACGCTGGCAAAACCTCCTAATCTCTGTTAGGAAATTGCTAGGGTACATGGAGGGGACACCAATTTGGTGACATAGTTAACTCCCTGTTATAAGCCGTAGTCTCTCTACTCTAGGTATGAAATTCAAAACAAAACAGCAGTCTACATTAAGCTTGGGAGAAGGTTTCAATGCAAGACCATACAAATTAGAAATTACAATACAAACAACATCTCCGACTCGCAGTCAGATATTTCGCTCCAAACTATAAACTGAAAAGCGCAAAGCAAACAGTTTTAGTTCATCTCAAGAATTGCCATTGGAAGACTTTGTTGTAACAAGGAAAGCATGGGTTTGATTGCAAAGAAAGGGTTGCAGCAGTACTTGCTTCAGCATCAGCATTAGCATCATCGTCTTAGAACTAAGATCAAATCCCATGTCTCTGTTAATCTCACTTGGGTTCTTTGGTTCAGTCCAATTTTTTAAAGGGTTTACTTTGATTTACTATGTTTTCCGTTTAAACTCCTGCTTAGTTTCCCAGAAAGTTGAAGGAAGCCAAAAAAGAATAGAATTTTTGAAAGTTTAGGTTGTTTTCTCATCTGAGTTTTCAAAGATATTGTCTTTTAAACTCAATTATGACTGGTGCTTGTGATAATTTAGTTTCTCTGAGGTCCTAGCCATCTAATGCTGTTAATTGGGAATTTAGTTTATACTAAGACAACATCAGGAAACATAACACATTTTAAACCTTGACAAATGAAAATGCAGTTCTGGCCTGTTTTGGCCTGCTCTGGGTTGGATAAATCCCCAGTAAGTGCCACTCCATCTAGGGCTGTGCAGGATCCAAACCAATCCGCTAAAACCGACTAATCCAATCCAATCCAATCCAATTTTTATTGGTTTTGACAACATCGGCGGATTGGATTGGATCAGAAAATTGAAAATCCAATTGGATCGGTTTGGATGGCGGATCAAGTTTTTAAAATCCAACCAAAACCGAACCAATCAAATACATATATATATATATATATATATATATATATATATAATATTGTTCTTCCCATACGTTCCTATTGATTAAAACTTAATATATTGACCTTACCCATACCCAGCATGCTAAACATGCTCAGAAACTCTCATATTTGTTTCCTACAGACAACACAGCATGCTCAACATGCTCACAAACTCCCATATGTTATTAATATATTAGATAGCATGCTTGCTTTATTTACCAAGGGTCCACAAGTTTGAACAAGCTTAGAGGAGGGCATTGTTCACTTTGTTGTTATATGCGGTGGATTCGAATCTCATTGTTTGGGAACCGGAACTTCTGGTGGTTTTTTTGTGAAAAATTGTGGAGTATTTCTCCAGTTTTGCTCTCTATTTTCTGCTCCTCTCTTGCATATGCAGGCTGGGTTCCGTGGGTGGGGGGCGGGAGCAGGGATCTGTAGCCGCCGTCGGGGAGGAAGGGAGGGATGGGTCTGGAGGCAAGGGCTGGGGAATGGAATGGGTCTGGGTCTGGGGCTAGGGGATGGGTCTCGGCTGGGGAGAGAACAAAAAGAATGAGGAGGAGGGGGGAGGGATCTGTGGGGTGGGGGATTGATCTGGGGATGGAGGATTGGTCTAAGGGTAGAAGGTGATGGTTACATGGGGAATGGGAGGAGAAGAAAACCCAAGGGGGGCTGGGCTCGGGGGTTAAAAAACAGAAAGGCGGAGGTGAGGGGAGGGGTCTGCGGGGTGGGGGATTATATTTTCATACAAACCGATCATTCAATCCAATCCAATCCAATGTACATTGGATTGGATTGGATTGGATCCTGATATTTGATTATATTGGATTGGATTGTAAAATCTGTAATCCAATGAAAAATTGGATTGGATTGGATTGTTAAGAAACCATTGGTTTCGACCCGATGCTCACCCCTAACTCCATCTCCGTGTCGTCTTCCACAGCTTGGTCGCTTTTGGCTAGTACAAACTATAAGCTTACTCTCCTTTTTTCTCTATAATATACATATTTTTCGGTTCCTCATATCTTATTCCGATTCATTAACAAACTGGCTGGTTTTTTTAGGGGAATTTTCCTAAACTTACAAGCAACATATGTGGCATTACCAAAGGCTAAGTGCAGCGACAGAAATTATTCGATTGGACTCAGATAATTTGTGCTCCCCCCAAGTTACTTCTAGTTACATAATAGTAGATATAATAAGTCATGGATCCCTAATCTTGTGAACATAATGTAATGAAAGATTTTGAAATTATAGTAAAGCAGGATGTTCAAAGATTAAACACTAATAAGAAGGATAATTCATGAACTCGTTAAGTTATGTAAGTTTGACTTGTTTAGAGATAATGTGGAATGAGTTGCATACTGCAAATAAAGCAGAAGCCACTGCTAATGTGGAACCAATAATACTGTTGAAGTGAGTCTCCTAATTAATCAAGGAGATTTATTTCCTTGATTAACTAAGGGATTTACTTTCCTATTTTATAGATTTATTTCCTTGGTTAATTAAGGGATTTACTTTCCTATTTTATATAGTTGTCAAATCATTGTATAATTATGAGATATTTTCCTAATCCTTTACTAGATCTAATTCCTTGTAAAGCACTCATGTAAACTCTTATATATACCTCCTTATGGAGAAGAATAAAATAAGAACCTGAACATATTCAAACCCATATTCATATTTTAGCATGGTATCAGAGCAATCGATCCTCGGTTGTCTCTAAATTCTCATATCAAAATTTCTCCTCCCCTCCTCTTCAATGAGGGGAGGGGGAGTGGAAAAGGATCTGTTTCTCATTCTCATGGAGATTTTGCCTCTTTCTTGACGCCGACATACCCTTCTCTTCAGGGGGAGAAGAGAATTGAAGAGAAGTTTCTATGTTCTTAAGCCGTGTTCACAGGGTTTCTGTGTCCTTTAGCCGTGTTCACAGGGTTTTTGTGTTCCTTAGCCGTGTTCACAGGGTTTCTGTGTTCTCTAAATCCTCGTATCATCGTATCGCATTCCTCATATCCTCGTATCGTATCCTCGTATCCTAAATCAAATTCCTTATTCAGATTCAGATCTTCATACCTACATCCTCATATACTCTTATCCCGAAACCCTAAACACACATTTTTTTTTATCTTATTCTTAAATCCTTCCGATGTCATGGAATCCGAATCCCAACCTTCCAACCTGAATCCTAATCCAAATCCGAATCTGAATCCGAATCCAAATCCGAATCTGAATCCGAATCCAAATCCGAATTCGAATCCGAATCCAAATCCGAATCCCAACCTTCCAACCTGAATCCGAATCCGAATCCGAATCCCAAACTTCCAACCTGAATCCGAATCCAAATCCAATTCATACATCAAATTCCTCAAATCAAACGGTTGTTCACCAGTTGAAAGCGACCGGCCCCCCCTTAGTTCTTCGAACACGGAGAATCTGCTTCAAAACTACCAGTCGCCAGTGGAAAGCAACTGGTAGTCAGAGAAGCTGTTTCAAACCGACCGGTAGCCCGAAGCAAGCTGCCGGTCTCCCGAAGAAAGCGACCGGTTTCCCGAAGAAAACGACCGGTCACCTGAAGCAAACGACCGGACGCCCGAAGCAAATGACCGATCGCCAAAGACTCTGCCTGAATTGCATGGATTATCGACTTGGGTGCTACGAATTTCTTGACTCACTTACCAAGTTGGGCATTTGTGACGTATATGCACCAACTTGAGGAGGAGTGTTGAAGTGAGTCTCCTAATTAATCAAGGAGATTTATTTCCTTGATTAACTAAGGGATTTACTTTCCTATTTTATAGATTTATTTCCTTGGTTAATTAAGGGATTTACTTTCCTATTTTATATAGTTGTCAAATCATTGTATAATTATGAGATATTTTCCTAATCCTTTACTAGATCTAATTCCTTGTAAAGCACTCATGTAAACTCTTATATATACCTCCTTATGGAGAAGAATAAAATAAGAACCTGAACATATTCAAACCCATATTCATATTTTAGCAAATACATAGTGTAAAAATCCACAGACCAGGTGCTACATGTCTCGTAATAATTTCACCAAATTTCGTGTTGGTTCACCAAATACAATAGGAGAATCAAACCCACTAATTAGAATCCATGGTAGCTCTCGAACTTCAAGAGGCACAATGCGGTCATAAGTGTGTCGCGGTTTCGGTCTTGAATTTATTTCATAATCTCGAACCCAATATGCATTGAACTCTTTCAATTTCTCATATTTTGCATCAACTAGGCAAGTAAAATGCAGGAGTCGCACAACAAATTTCCTATTTATCCCCACCACAACATTTTTATCATAATCTTCTCCAAGAAAGCCGAACAATACTCTATCCACTTTCTCATTATGCTCTTTAGTGTATTTATGGTCACAATTGTACCAGAGAGAGACCAACGTATGTGGAAGATATTTAGCCATAGCATCGTAATGATCAAAACTCACTTCTAGAACCTGGTGGGAATAAATCTTAATACAGCCAAACGGTCTCACCTCAGTCACTCGGAGAAGACCACCACTCATTGGATTAAGAAGTGTTGCATATAGTAAAGTCTGTTTCAGAAGTTCTAACAATTCTTCTCTATTACTGCCTTTCCTGTGAACCGTATAATATGGGTGAGCGAAATGTTCACCTATTCCATTCTTATGTGATGCGAAAAGAGTGGATGAGTGGATAAATCGACCATTATTAACGAGGTAAATATAAGGGCGAAAGCTCTCATTATTGTTCTCTCATCCAATTATAAGATAAGACCCGTGGAATGACATTTTAAACTCTGATTTCCATGTTCGGATATATTCGTGGGCTAATGTTGCTGCACGATGGATGTCTCCAGCTACTCCCCCATCTATGTCCATTGCATTTTCCATTCTGTCTTTCTATTTGAGGGTAGTGACAATTCACCCAACCCGAGCACATTTCGAAAACACAAGCTTCAGGAGGGAAGAATGGCGGCCGGATTCGAGAAGATGGTCAGATGCGAGAATTGACTTCGGGCTTGCGAAGAATGGCAGCCGGGTTTGAGAAGTTTGGTGGCCGGGCTTGAGAAGGAAGGAACTCCTAGTGACCGAGAATTCCTAGCAGCCGATGTGCTTTCTCAAAAAGGTGGTCGAGGTGTTTTCTTCAAAGGCCATGATGTCTTCTCAAAAATGCGGTTGATGTGTTTTCTTCAAAGGCCGTGGTGCCTTCTCAAAAATATGGTCGAGTGCTTCCCTTTGCAAAAGTGGTCGGGCGTATCTTTGCAAAAGTGACCGGGCATATCCTTGCAAAATTGGTCGAACGCTTCCTTTTGCAAAAGTGGCCTAGCACTTCTCAAAAATTTGGGCCGGGGTGAATTTTCTCCTTGCTCACCTAGGGGCTTTTCTCGCAATACTTAGGCAAGCAAAGTTGGGCCGAGGGAGTTTAAGTTCGACGGGAGGTATTTCCCCAAGGGAGTTGAAGTTCGGCGGGAGGTATTTCCGCAGAGGGAGTTGAAGTTCAGCGAGAGGTATTTCGACCGAAGGTGTCGAAGTTCTGCAGGAGGTATTTCCTCAAAGGAAGATATTTCAACCAAGGGAGTCGAAGTTTGGCGGGAGTTATGTTCGCCAAGTTCCCAATATTCGAATATTTTGAGAACTCGAAGATAGTTCAATGTAGGGCCAAGCCCAACATCCAAATCTTTGGAGTTCCCATACCACCCACTTTGGCGGATGGTCAGCCAACTCTAGAATTCTAAAAACTCGAAGGGCATGAGGTTCCACCAAATGTCAAGATGAAATCTCGGAGGTCCAAGCCCAAGATTTCCAGAGATCAATGTGCACGTGATGGAGGCCTCACAAGGAAAGAAATCAAGGAGGTTGATGACAATTCGGAATTTTCCAAAACGAGAGAAAATCAAGCAACCATAATATCTTCGCCGACATGATCCATAAATTTAGGGGGTTACAAAAGGAAAGAATTTTAAAAGACTTGACATTTGGCCATTCAATGGCCAGCCCATGGGCCAATGGATGCCCTATATAAACCTCACCAAACGAAGGCAGAGGACACACATCATCAAACAGACAAACCTACTTTCGTCTCGTACTTTTCTTTTCCTAGACTTAGGATTTTACTTTTCAAGCACCTAGTGTAGCGAGTTTTTTCCTTTTTCTAGTGTAAGTTTAAATTCTTGTTCAATTTATATTCATTGTCTTTTAAATTCAAGTTTATTTCAATCACTTTCTTTTTCATTGTTATTGAATTTTCATTAAGTTTAAATTCAAGTTTAATTTAGTTTACTGTTCTTATCATTCTTATTTCGTTCCTTTTTATGTATTGCTTTGATCTATTTTATCGCACTTTAATTCTCGCCTTTTCGTTATTTATTTTACGCACTTTACTATACGCATTTATATTTAAATTATATTTAAGTTTAAGCACCTTTACTTTAGGCACTTATTTTTCGTTTTATTACGTTTCATCTTCAATCTTAATCTTCATCCACTCCACATCATTTGGTTGCTCACATAAAGCCTTGACCCCAAGGTCGTGAAAGAACTTAGGCCGTGAGGAGGTTCCTTGCTCAGCCAAACAATCGTTTGATTAAAGTCATACCTTGGACGCAACATACACTCACATTCCATTCAAGCCAAATTCGTGGCTTGGTGGTGGCACGCCTCGTACTCAAAAAAGAAGAAGGACCAAAAGTTCTTTTCGCCGGCTGCCCCGACCGAAAAGAGGGAAACACGTTCACATAAGTTATCATTGCTTCACATTGATCGGAATCTCCTGCAATTGTTGCAACTATGTTGTACTGGGTTTTGAATAATTTTTTCGCTTTTGCAGTCAAGATAAATGCATTAGTGTCATAAGTTGTACCCCTCGAATCCACACCAACAATGATTGTGTCTTCACTGATAAAAGTTAAGTTTGTTGTGCCCCATCCATTTACCTATAGTAATTCGACAGACATTACACCATTAAAAAAAACAACAAAAAAAGACAAAGGGTGCTCAACTCACCGGGGTTAAGAAGAAAGGAAAAAACGATCAGAACATGGTCGAAGAAACTAGAGACGAGCCTCATATGAAAGAAAGTGAGCCAAAGGCAGAGGAAGACCAAGTCATGGTCGAGGTCGAGGCCAACGATATAGAACAGGACACTGAACGTACGGCCGAAGGAAGACAAGAGGCCGAATGTACCGCTAAATGAGAAGATAAAGAGGTATTGGAAAACCCCCAACCCAATTTTGCATTGGCCGAAGGTTTGATGGCTGAAGATGAAGAATATAGGGATGATGAGTACTTAGAGGAATTTCCAAATGAGAGTATAGAGTATCTTGAAAAGGAACGCAAAGAAGAGATGGCCAAGTTTGAGAGCGAGTTGAAGGTGGGCAAGACCAAAGTAAAGTTTGGGGACTTTGACGAAGTTAATGCCATGGTAATCACACTTCAACTATTTTTCGAAGCTCGACCAGACTGACCTAATTATAGGGACGGAGATGTTTTTGACGAAGTTGAATCCATGGTCCAAATGAATGAGACTAAAGAAATTGAGATGACCTGAGAAATCCAAAGGAAGGGAATGCTCAATCTTACGCCATGGTACCCAAGGCAGAGAAGAAATTGCCAGAACATGTGTGCTATGAAATGCCCACCAAGAAAATGTCATCCCATCTTAAGCCCTTATATGTGGGCGCTCATTTTGGTGGATTTCCGGTGAGAAATGTTCTTGTAGATGCGGGGCTACGGTCAACATCCAACTGGCCTCAATCATGGGGAAATCCACCAAAGGTTGTGGTGCGTTCTAAAAAATATGGTCGAGCGCTTCCCTTTGCTAAAGTGGTTAGGCATATCCTTGCAAAAGTAACCAGGCGTATCTTTGGAAAATTGGTTGAACGCTTCCTTTTGCAAAAGTGGCCGAGTACTTCTCAAAAAGTTGGGCCAGACACTCTTTAAATACTTTGGTCGGCTACTCCTCTTGCAAAAAGTTGGGCCGGGGCGAATTTTCTCCTTGCTCACCCGGGGGCCCTTCTCGCAACACTTGGGCAAGCAAAGTTGGGTCGAGGGAGTTTAAGTTCGATGGGAGGTATTTCCGCCAAGGGAGTTGAAGTTCGGCATGAGGTATTTCCGCAGAGGGAGTTGAAGTTCAGTGGGAGGTATTTTTGCAGAGGGAGTTGTGCCTTCACCAATAAAAGTCAAGTTTGTTGTGGCCCATCCATTTACCTGTAATAATTTGAAAGACATTACACCATTAAAAAAAAAACAACAACAAAAAGACAAAGAAGAAGATGATATGCACAAGGTTGTTTAGAAAAGAAGATGATTACACCATTAAAGAATTGGTAAGCTATATGCACACATTCCTCATCGTGATATGAAATTTATAATATAAATAAACATTATCTATATTATTGAAGTAGTGGTTATAAAAAAAAAGTAGTGTTGATGTCACCAACCTCCTTAGCAACTACGCCATAGCAAGACACCATTTTTACTTTCAAGAACTTTGCGTTCAGAGCATCATATTCTTCACTTTTCAACCATTCATCCCTACCCAGACTTTCTTCTTCTTCCTACCCACCACCAACCCAGTATGCTGGTCCCGACCCACAATTTCTTCAGAAAACATGCCCTTATCTTCCATGACATGTTTGGTCAATGATTCTGACCTAGAACATGAACTCACAATCTCATCCGAACCCAGCTTTCTGTCATTCAAGACAACTGATTTCACAACCTCTGAATCATCGTGTTTCTTTTTAGCAATTTCATATTCAGAATCAAGAAAAAGATTGAGGCCTTGCTGATCAGCAACTACCTCATAGCAAGGGACCATTTTTCCTTTCAAGAACTTTGCATTCAGAGCATCATATTCTTCACTTTTCAACCATTCATCCCTACCCAGACTTTCTTCTTCTTCCTCACCCACCACCAACCCAGTATGCTGGTCTCGAACCACGATTTCCTTAAAAAAGATGCCCTTGTCTTCCATGACATATTTGGTCAATGACTCTAACCCAGAACATGAACTCACAATCTCATATGAACCCACCTTTCTGTCATTCAAGACCACTGATTTCACAACATCTGAATCAACGTGTTTCTTTTTAGCAATTTCAGATTCATAATCAAAAGGAAGATTGAGGCCTTGCTGATCAGAAACTACCTCATAGCAAGGCACCATTTTTCCTTTCAAGAACTTTGCGTTCAGAGCATCATATTCTTCACTTTTCAACCCTTCATCCCTACCCAGACTTTCTTCTTCTTCCTCACCCACCACCAACCCAGTATGCTGGTCCCGACCCACAATTTCTTTAGAAAAGATGCCCTTATCTTCCATAACATGTTTGGTCAATGACTCTGACCCAGAACATGAACTCACAATCTCATCTGAACTCGCCAACTGGTGCCCATATACCTACTGGGCTAAGGCTAAGGCTAACGTAAATAACTTTTTAGCCCTGTAAAATTTGTTTTTTGTTAAACAATACCATGTGATGGTTTTCATGAAATGGTCATGGTATCCTAGGATGCCAACTTGTGTACAATCTCTCTAATAGAGGTGGAGGCAGTGGCGGATCCAGGATTATGTGGCCAAGGGGGCTTAGTGTAAAAGTTCCAAAAATTTTCTACAATGAAAATAATGCTAAAAAGATAGAAAGATAGTACTTCCATTCATAATTCATAACAAAACCAATAATACAAGTTACAATTGTCCACGACGAGTTTTCATATTTTGAAAACGTTGCATTATAGTTTCATTATCAATACAAGCAAAAACATCTCTCTCAATGTAAACAATCAAACTATCATTCAACCATTGATCTCCCATTCTGTTGCGAAGTGGATTTTTAATAATATTCATGGCGGAAAATGCTCTTTCCACTGAAGCAGTTGCAACCGGTAAAACCAAAGCCAATGTAAGAAGCAAATACACAAAAGGAAATATTTCATGCATTCCTTTCTCCACCATTTTTTCCGCAAGACTACTAATCCCTTCCAATTGAGAAAAATCACTACTCGAACGCATATGATGAACATAAACACCAAGTTGATCTTCAAGCATCAATAAGTCTCGATCCAAAAAATCATAAGGATAAAATTGAGCAAGACGAACTAGCTTTCGTTTGTCAAAAGCTACAAAGTTATTTTTCGGACTCAAGCATGCCAAGCAAGTAAGTAACTCAGTACTTACCTCGTTGAAGCGATCATTTAATTCCACAAGTTGCCCATCAATTACATAAATAAAGATCTCCACACGATAACGGTGATAATTTGTCTTCATTGGAGCATTACGCTGTGATCTCCCTGGAATTACATATTCCTCATCCATGTAAGGAACTGTAATATTGTATTTGTTACAAAACGAAGATGCTTGCTCAATCAATTCTTCAAACTCATTATCCCTCATCCACTGCAGGTTTTCCTTGCATGTTTTCACTAAACTCATTGCACTCACAATGTCTTGATCTTTCTTTTGCAATGCTAGAGACAAAGTATTTGTTATTCCCAATATAGCCTTCATTAAAAATAAGTGAAACACAAACTCAAAAGATTGTATTTCTCTCCATAACTTATAGGCTTCACCCGAACTATCATTAGGATTATCATCAACAATCATTTGAAGCACATTCACCACAGATGGGAACATAGAAATGATACTAATCAACGTACCATAATGTGAGTTCCATCTTGTATCGCCGGCACGTTTGAGAGTAGTTTCTTGATTTAAGCCTCGCCCCGTTATAAGACAATCATTTTCAAAAGCTTTCACTAGCTCTTCTTGGTATTGTGCTCTAAGTGCATCGCGACGCTTACAAGATGCTCCAACAACATTAACCAAACTATTAGCCGTTGTGAAAAAAGAGTTGACATCAATGTTTTTCTTTGCTACCGCAACAAGAGCTAGTTGAAGTTGATGAGCAAAGCAATGAACATAAAATGCACAAGGTTGTTCTCTCAAAATTCTTGTCTTAAGGCCATTGAACTCACCTCTCATATTACTAGCTCCATCATAACCTTGTCCTCGTAGCTTGAAAAAGCTCAAATTTGCGGAAGAAAAGAATTCATCAATGGCTTCCTTTAGTGCACTTGAAGTAGTGTCGGTTACATGTTGAACCCCCACAAACCTTTCAATTATTTGTCCTTTGTCATTCACATAACGCAGCACCATCGCCATTTGCTCCTTTATTGAAACATCACGTGCTTCATCCACCATTAATGAAAAATATCTATCTTTTACATCACTCAAGATAAGACCAATGGTTTCTTTAGCACAAGAATTGACAAGATCTTTTTGAATTGAAGGAGCTATTAACTTTAAATTTCCCGGAGCATTTTCCAACACAACAGCCTTCACTTTTTCATCATGATCCGCAAGAAATTGCAAGAGCTCTAAATAATTCCCCTTATTACTTGATTGAGCACTTTCATCATGACCACGAAAAGAAAGACCTTGTCGCAACAAATACCTAGTGCACTTGAGTGATGCATCCAAGCAAGTGCGATAAGCCGTGCGAGCTTGATTTGTTTGCTTGATCACAATGGTTTCACTGTGTGTAGTTTGATGCATCAAATTGTAAGCAACTTCTCTAGCTTGGTTGTGAACACTACCAACCGGTCCAACATGAAGGTTAAATCTTTCTTTCGCCTTCTTCCAATTATTAAAGCCAACCCCAGTGAATGCATCACCACCCACTTGATCAAAATTAGATTTGAAGAGATAACAATGAAGACAAAACGCAGCATCTTTAGCAATACTATATTCCAACCAATCATGCTCATCAAACCATTGAGCAATGAAGCGTCTATTAATTCCTGTTTGATTAGTTTGTGGGAATTTATAACTTCTAGGCTGACAAGGTCCCTTTTGTAGATATGCTCTTCGGATCTCATCTCGAATATTAGGACTATAATCCGCCATTCGAGTTCTTAGTCCAGGGTCTGCCTGAAGATTAGCTAATATTTCATCTACTTCAATTGGTCTTGCATTTGAACTACCCGGATTAGACGGAGAAGAACTATCCGTAGATAATTTTCTTTTAAAGAATCGTTCCATAAATCTACAAATCAATTAATTCAATCAATCAATAATTTTTATCCAAATTATCATATGAACATGAAAATGTCAATAACTCACTCTCAATATTCAATATGCCCTCTAAACCCATATCAACCAATATTCAATATATCAAATTATCATATCAAATATCAATTAATATTCAATATACTCAATAAAGCATAAACTCAATCAATCTATTACCCATCAATATTACCCCCTAAACCCATATCAATCAATCTATTACCCATCAATATTACCCCATAAACCCATATCAATCAATATTCAATATCTACCAAATTATTATATCAAATATCAATCAATATTCAATATAATCAATCAAGCATAAACTATCAATCTACATTATCCATCAATATGAATTCATATCCACAAATTTCATTACAAAAAAAAAAAATTACCAATATCAACAATATATATTATCACTATAAATTTATTAATATACCCAATAATGCCTTGCTTACTTGTAGTTGAGAAAAAGGCCGGCGGACGGCGGCACAAGGTGGTGGTGATCGACACTATTCCACCGGAGAAGAGTTGATGGAGGTTGGGAGGTTAAAGTTTGAGAGGGTTGGACTTGGAGCTGTGAAATTGGGGGAATAAAGGGTTTGGAGAGGTGCTGTGCAGCAGAGGGATCGGGTAAGTAAGAGAGCTGATGTTCCCCTTTTTTCTTTTTTTTTTAAACCTGGCCCAAAACGACGTCGTTTTGAGGCCAGGTCATTTAAAAAAAATTTGACTGAGCCTAGACCAAACGACGTCGTTTGGCAAGGCTGATTTTGAAAAAAAAATAGCGCAGCCCAACTGCGCAGCAACAGAAGGAGAGGTTTCGCCTGGGACTTCCATCGAGCAGTTGGTTTGCATACAAGGGGGCTTCTACCAGCAATCCAAGGGGGCTCTAATGGATTCCCTTCCCAAATTTCCAGCCTTCCAAGGGGGCGTCTACCCCCTCTTGTCCTAACGTCGGTCCGCCTCTGGGTGGAGGCCATCAATACAATGGATCCTACATCTATTAGAGAGATAATACATAAATTGATCTTTAAATATGATATTTCTAACATATTTAAATGAAAATTGTAGCACTAAACAATAATAATAATGAGAAAGGTTACTGCTTATTAATACTGTTGAAAAGATAATAATTTCTTTAATATATAAGTTTCGCTTGCAACTAAAATAAAAAATTGCACCCTTTTCTCTTTGACTGTGTCACGCCAATTGGCACTCCGCTGCAATTGCTGGGCTAAGGCTAACGTGCGCCTTATAACTTTTTTGCCACAAACTGCCATTTGGTTTGAAATTCTGTTGCAGACATTTCCAATTTTCCACCCTTATGTAATAATTAAAAATTAATTTTCAAATTTAGCATTATTTATCCCCACGAATTTAGTTTCACGCCTTCTTCCCAAGCAAGTCATTTTCAAAGTGGGAAATATTTTTTCAAAGTAAAAGTTCAATTTTAGTTTTTAGTTTTCAATTTTTTTTTAGAGCATAGAAGAAAATAAGAGTGAGAATGAAAGTGATGATGAGTAACAAAAGTGAAAACAATTTGAAATATTTTTTAGTTTTTAGTTTTATTTTTTATTTTTTGTACTCATTTCTCTCATCCTCTCCCCTCATTTTCCCTCTCAATCTCAACTCCACTCTCTTTCTCACTTCCATTCTCCCTCATTTCTCTTTATACTTTAGCATAAAAAATGAAAACTAAAATTAAAAAATAGCAAGCAAGATGTTGTAAACAAAAAAAAGAAGTGAAAATCCAAAAGTGGCCTCCTTGTATTTGTATTTTAGTAGGGTCAAAAAGATCTATTTACCCTTATCACGAATTTGATCCAAGTCGGTTGTTTGTCATACTCGAAAGTATTGGCAAATCGCCAATTGATCCCTTTGACAAGAAGAAAAGGTAAGTGTTTTTTTTAAACTTGGTCTATATTCCATCTCACAATTAAAGTATTATATTATCTAAAACAAAAAGTTAGTAAATGAGTTGACCAAAGGCAACAATGACCAGAGGCTTCTCATATGAGCTAGGCCTTCTTGGCCAACGCAAATCATTACTCTGCTAGCAAGTTTACCAAAAATGAATCCTTGCTTCTTCTTTTTTTCATGGTATATAGTATATGACAGTTCAATACAAGTTTTTTGAGCAGAGGAAAGCTAAGGACAGTCGTCATGTGAGATCGTTCATGGACATTAGGCCACAATAGGATCCACACTCTTCAACGATTGAGTCACCCGCGTATGCCATGTCCTGTATGAGATCATATCCTAGCAAAACTCTTTTCTCCCATTACTTCTTTTGCTATTTTCTTTTGCTATAAACATGTTGAAGAGCCTCCTTAAACAGACAAATATAATTATAATGAGACGTGGCGGTTGGTGGTTCTTAACGTTTCATTAGTGTAATCAAACTAATTAGCTTCTCTTTCATCCGAAGTTCAAGTTTTCTTGATTCTTTCGTACAATTATAAAGCTACATTTCATGTTCCTGAATTATCAAACACAATCAATTAACATATTGTAAGTAAGCTTTTGGTCCATTGAATGGCCTAGGATATAGATAGAATAGATTACGTACGTTGGAATAAAGGTCACGTGAAAATTACAATGCATGGCAATATAACTAGTGGCACAAGAGCCGAGCTTAAGTCAGATTTTGCTTTGGGTCACTAGGAGTACAATTCCAAGAGTACAATCATATACATGGAATCCTAGCAAGAGACATTTAGTGGAGAAAAATCGACTTTTATATCAAAGCTTTTCAATGATTGAAGAAAGAATTCAACTTCTACCATCCAAAGAGGATCTGCTTGATTTGAAAGCACTTGTACAATAAGCACACTCATACCTGTTTCATTCCCTCTCTTTCCCTTTGAGGAGATGAAGTTAGGGTCTTGGAGCCAAGTGGAAATTATAGCAACCACTGAATATATTTATAAAGTCATTCTATAGCAACCATCGCAGTTTTCTTTTCGGTCTTTGATATAAGGACATGAAGAAATTCAAACTTATAGATCTTTGTATTCTCACAATCACCTTTTACGGTACATTGAACTAATTATAATCAACAAATTATTGCTCAGTGCAAAGGATACGCTAAAATGCTACAAAGCTAACCTATTAACATATGGAACAGAAAAATGGATGAACCATTTTTAGCTCCACAACTGGTGTCACCTTTGCATTATTTCACTTGGGTGAACTATATGCAACTAGTTAAGCTACTTAATGGGAAAAATGATGGAAATCTATCACTGAACCTGTACAAAACCATCTCTGAGTATCTGATATCTTATATTCACTTCCGTGCTGCGTGATAAAGCTCCATCTAGTCGAGAGCTGGCTTGTTCCAAGACCAATCTTGCTCCATCACTGTCTTGCACAACGAGTTGCACCAATCCCGACATCATACCAAGCAGAGATAGCCCTGAAAACATCGTTTATGAGTACTCCACAAAGAAACATGCTGAACAAATTTTCGTTGGCGGTCGTCGTTGATCGTGGTGTACTGTGAACGATCGTCGCTGTGCAATCTCTGAGTTTTTGGGAAAAGTGTGAAAATGTGGAAGGCGATTTCTCAAGGTGAAGACGAATAGTGAGTTGTGCGATTGGGTTAATGGTATATTTTGTAAATTTGAAAATTGAAAATAATGGCACAATAGCATATGTTGTAATTTTAATGTTCTTTAATTATATTATGGTAAAAGCATGTACTATATTTTGGCTTTTGACTTTATCCTAATTAGCTGAAATTGAATTCCTATTTACCTAAATAGTAAGCTATATTGTGTGTGAAAACTAAAGTTCCCAATAAATTAACTCAAGTTAGGCAACAGGTTTGAGTCTTTATGACATTTTGATAGTATTTGCGACAAAACCTCCTCCAATGGGTTTGGTATGTTGCTGAGCTACTTTTTTGAATTGGTTCCTTTCCTTGGGCTAATCTAACTTAAACGTTTGATATTTTGTTCCTCCCTAGGTAACGGAACCAGTTCGGCTAATCATGGAATTGAACCTTCAAAGCCACCACTGGCTTGAGAATGCCTGATGGAACTAAGGGATTCACAATGGGGCGTGGTCGGATTCTGAGCGCCAACTCCAATCAAAGTTAGCAAGTGATTCGATTGCCGGATCTTTGAGCGATTTTGTGTTTGACAACATTTTCCGATGTATGTGTGGTGTGTGTACTACTGGTGCTGGCGGGCTATGTGAATATTTCATCAATCGGTACACGAATTTCTGTTGAATTTTAGTTGGGTTTGTGAATGAAGCAAGTGTTAAGGTGGGTAAATGCAAAACCATTGTTGTCGTGTTGCACACTTTTCATTTTGGAGCTATTCCAAACATGCAAAACAAATCAAAGATTGGGTGAATGTCTCCTAGTGAGAGAATCTATGACATCATATGTTCGAATCAAACGTTTTACCTAACCCACTGGTAATTTGGGTGAGACCGAAACTTATAGCACGAGTCACGACGCATTGGGGATTGACAACTGGCCAAATGGAAAGGAAATTACACCTACAATAATTGAATTTCTTTTCTTCACAGCAAAATAAATTAACTCAAGTTGGGTTTGAGTCTTTATGACATTTTGATACGGCATCATTCCAACTTTAACAGATAAAAACACTCAAGTTAGTTTTCTTGGACCCAACTTCGAATTCACTTCATCCCGTATTAGAGTAATTAAATGATTGGCTGTATAAAAAAATAAATCAACTAGAAAGAGACATTCACAAATTCTCTCTCAGGTGCCACCTGGCCCATATCTGATACGCCGTCCCAGTTCCCACGCTCGATTTGGCGCGTCAAAACAGTCAGATTAAAAATAGAAAAAACGTTGCGAGAATTTCAAAGTCTGTATTTTTACTTTTGCTTTCCCTCCGGCCTAACTACAAATAGTTTCTTTTCTTTTGGTATAAAATGCCTGAAAACTCGAATTTCCCTGACTCTCCAGTTTTTAATGGCCTTACCAACCTCTTCAAGATCTGAACCATCTCTCCTCCTCCCATCCTCATTCTCACCAGCTTCTTCTTCATCGTCGTCGTCGTCTTCTTCTTCTTCTTCTTCTTCTTCTTCTTCAGAGCCATGACATCTTCTTATTCTCTGACTTTCCGCCATCTCTCTCCTCTCCAACTCTCTCGCTCTCACAACTACTCCTCACTCCGTACGGTCCCTCGCCTTGGATCCGTTTCGGCATTTTCGCTCCAGAATTACGATCTTAAGGTCTGTTAATTTTTTGGCATCGCCGATTCATATCTTTGTTGTTTTCTTTGGTTCAATTCTGAATTTAATTTCCGTTTGGTTGCTGAGAAAGTCAACTTTGAGGATTTTCAACAGTGAAAATTTTATTAACTGGTGCTCATTTAATAACTTTGTATTGCAGTTGATTGGACCAAATTTCCGAAGGCATGGTCGCCGCTATCGTTATAGTGATGTCGATTTCGGGGCCTTTGATGCGGTGAGCTTATAATTCATGGCCCATATGCTAACTGACAATGATGACTTCTTTTTCTTGTTTGTTCATATTGGGTGTCTTATTCTGTTTACATTTAGAATCAACTATCAAGTTTCTTTCTTTTTGGAAAGTTTTCAATGAATTCTCAATTTTAACAGAAACCTACGTTGGTTTATCCAATACAAAAAATGCAAACCATTATTGTGATTGGGGTGACACCATTAATTTGTACTTAAAGATTTAAATCGATCTATAGGATGCAGCTGATGTAGCACCACTTGATGATTGGGGTAACCATGAAGAGTCTACAGGGTACATGATTTATTCCAGCGGTGGTGAAGATAGTGATGCAGAGTTTGTTGTAACTCCCGTGGCCGATATTGATTTGCCTGTCATCACTGCATCAACTGATGAGTCTCTAACTGTGACTGCTCGTCGGTTTGCATTGCTTGGGAAACAGCGTAAGAAGCACAGGCAAGTAGGTCAACCTTAGGAATTGGTCGTTTTGCTTTATTGTGGTTCTGATTATTGCTCATTGGATGCGGATTTCAAGAAATAGAATTCTAATGAAAAGCAAGCATACTGGATAAAGCTATGGTATTTTAAAGTTGTTTGAGCAAAAGTCAATGATGTAATTGTAGTTTATGTGTCAGTGTTTGATTTTGTGATTGTGCTTGTTTTAAAATTAAAAGTCCATAGTCAATGGAGCTTAGCTAATAAAATTATGAATCCTAGGGAATGTCCTCTCCTTTTCTTTTTGGTACAATGAGAAGTCGTTAATCTTTTACCGTATGGGAATCTACTCAGGTTGTTAGATTAGTGAGCTGTCTGCAGCCTTCTTAGTTTGATGGTCGTTTACACTCTACATTTGCAGGATCAGGAATGGAGTATTACTCAACACAGGACTGATAATTTTCTTAGTGGTGGTACTTCTATATGTGGATTGGTGTGCATGGCGGATTGTTAGACTACCTTTGGGACCATTTCACTTGACCTGCCCCTTTTTCATATCAGCCGCTTTAGCTGCATGTGCGGGATATGTTTGTGTACCATTTCTCTATGTCTTGAAGATTCGTCAAATTATCAGAATAGAAGGGCCTGCAAGGCACTCCTTAAAGAAAAGAACTCCCACGATGGGTGGACTATTTTTTGTACCAGTTGGTGTAATTGTTGCGAAATTCATTGCCGGTTTTTCTTCTGTCGAAGTTTCTGGAGTAGCTCTAGCAACTCTTGCATTTGCTGCAATTGGGCTACTTGATGATACATTAAGCCTCATCAAGAACCATAACACTGGTTTATCTGCATGGACAAAAATTATTATGGAGGTAAATTTTTCATCGAGTTTTTCTTTCTCAAACTTTTTGCATATTGCTGTTTAAAAAAAAAGAAAGAATTGATTCTAAGTTCTATCAAACTTTTGAGCAATATTTAAGTCATGCTAATTTTACAGGTAGCTGTTGGAATCTGGTTTTCATATTGGTTGCATACAACAAAAATATCATCACCCTATGGCATGTATATCTTCTTCTAACTATTTTTCTGATGGTAACTCACATTTCTATTCTTATGATGATGAGTTTACAAGAAAATATCAACTTGTGTTTGGCGCTAATTATCAGTCTGACAAAATAGGGCGTAGTATGTGAATTATAGTTGCTGTTATGCCAAATTAAATACATGGATTGGCCTAAAAATCACAAGATTTAAGTGAGAAACAATCTGCAACAGGATATGCATAGCAGAATTTTCAAGTGTGAGATATTTTGTTTATTTTTTTAAATACATAAGATAATTCGTTTTACAAGTGATGAAACTTTTATAACTGTAGCATATGTGTTTGGGCACAATATAAGATACTGAACTAGAAGCAAGATTTAATAACTATTATGTTAACCTAAACACTGTGAGATCATAACATCCTAGTATTTATTAGAAAGTTTCATAGATGTAAAATACAATACACATGGTTATAAGATAAAAAGCCTAATGGAAAATGTGCAATTATTTTGGGAATCTCATACTACTGGGTATATTTATAAATAAAATCAATATTTCTTTATATAGCACTGCCATTGATTGAGAAAAGACAAAACATTTTGACAAATGCTTTAGACATAGTACTTTTGCTCAAGTCGATCTTCTGTTTCTTAATGCAGGAAAATGTTGGTTCCTCTACCTGCACTGGGCCTTGTGTGCCTGGGTAAATGTTATCTAGCATTGGCCTCATTCTGTTTTGTTTCTATGGGAAACGGGGTTAACTTAACAGATGGTCTTGATGGGCTGGCTGGAGGGACTGCTGCGTTGGCTTTTATAGGAATGTCGATTGCAGTGCTTCCAGTATGTTCTGGTCAGTGTAGTTGTCATTATGATATTTTTAATTTGTTTGCAATGCAGTATGTTGCATGTGATAGGATAATGGTGTTTTTTAATCGATGAAAAAAATCTAAATGGCTTGCAGAACAGGATTATAATGTGGCCGACCTTGATATAAAATCACTTTATGGATTGATTTTTGATTTCTATCCTCTAAATCAGCATGTGAAGTCGCCAATTTGCTCAACAGTTTGGCAGCTAATTTACTTGTAAACTTGCTTTTCGTTTAGTGGAGACAAGTCCTCAATGTTTTATAGATTATTATTCAGAGTGAGAGCGCAATGGTTGGCATTCTCAATCATTGCTACTGCAATTGTATTGTTATGTGTTAAATAGAAGATTATCTTTTGCAATTTGGTTGCACCATCACTAGCACAATCCCACCAAGGGTTGGATTATTAACTCAGCATTGTAAACTTGTCAATGATTAAGCAATAGAATTCTCTTTTCTGCATAATTCTAGAGTGCTAAGTATTGCACGCCATATGAAACAGACCTTGCTATATTTGGAGCATCAATGGCAGGAGCTTGTGTTGGTTTTCTTTTGCACAATCGATACAAGGCATCCGTATTCATGGGTGATACGGGATCTTTGGCACTCGGTGGAGGGTTAGCTGCAATGGCTTGTTGCACGGGGATGTTCTTTCCATTATTTGTTTCATCTGGCATCTTCGTTGTGGAAGCCTTATCGGTTATTCTGCAGGTTTTTTACCGATCACATTCATAGATTGTTTTAAGGTGTAGTGAAGCTTATCTCTGGACTGATATACTGGTGTGCTTATAGGTATTGTACTTCAAGACAACCAAGCGCATGTATGGAGCTGGTCGTCGTCTCTTTCGAATGGCGCCGTTTCATCATCACCTTGAACTATGTGGGTTGAAAGAACCAGTCATTGTTGGTGGTGCATACGTTATTTCATCCACATTGGCGTTATGCGCTGGCTATCTGGGTCTGATTTCTGCATAGCATTTGGATGATGGACAATGGACTCTTCGTTGTTACCATTCTTTGTAGTTAGGATCACTAAAATTGTTTCTTATGTGATGTAAGGTTTATTTATTTGTAATTCAACAGCTTGCTCGGAAAATAGAGTATATGTACAAGTCAAACCCTGTATGCCAAGTTTTTGCTTAGAAGACTGTATACCAGTTGTAGTTCGACACGTTGATCACAAGTATATTTGACAATTCGCAATTTTTTTTTTCAAACCTTTTATACAATCAATTTTTCGAAAATTATATCTTCAAGTTCAAATGTGAAAGACCATTCCAATGATTCGCATGTCAATTTTCTTCGATATAGCCTGCTAACTATAAGATGTGATTAAGAGCAATTATTCTTGCATTCGAGGTCACTAAACATCTATTTTACAATTAGGAATTTTTTTAATGAACCTTTACACTTTTTTTATTTGCCTTTTCAAACCTTAACACTAAAAATTTTATACTGTCTATTAGTATATAGGAGTTTCACTTATTGTTTTGCAAGCTCCACTAGACTAAACTCTATCAAGTTTTAAGAAGAAATAATTATTTGTCATGCATAATATTATCCTTCGGGAAAAAAATATATATATAAGTAAAATTATATGGGTGCCAGGGGGGGCAGCCTACTAGGAGGAAAACTGGAATATCCAAAACAAAAGGTGAATTATTACAATATAGCCTAAATCAAAGGGCTATTACTGTAAATTCCCAAGTCTTTACGCCTTCACACAAAACCCTAAAAATTGTTCTCTGATATAAAAGCGAAGCAGGCACAAACGCCTCAGTCCTCTGCTTAGGGTTTTTATAGCTGACAAAAGCGCACCAAGAGCCTCCTCGAAAACCTAGCACTCAATCTCATCACTTCGCAGCCATGGTAAGCAAATCTGAAATCCAACCTATGCTCTTTCATGTAGTATGTCTCAGATTGATCTGTCTGTGTGTACCCAATTCATTTTGTGAGGCTTTATGGTGTGTGTAAGACCCCAGACTTCCATCTTTTAGCTGCTAGGGTTTCAGATCCAGAAACCTTGTATATATTTTTATCATTTTGTGACGAAATTGAAATTTTGACTTGCCTTCCAAATGCATCACCTTCTGCAAACTTCGCAAATGGAAAATTGCATTTCGTTTTTATTTTCGTTCTGAAAAATATGATTGTCTGGTTACTTTTCTTGTCGGAAAGAAAGCCCCTGTGCCAAATTCAGATTAGTCAGTCTGAGGGTCGTATACCCAGTTGGTGAATAAATTATCCAAATTTGTTTTATTACCGATAATGTGGTTTTGTACTTGAGTTAGAGTTAATATGTGTGGTTACTTAGCTTTGTGTCAATTTCTAAGCGTTTGTTATGATGCCGGGAATTAAACTTGTTTGAGTTGTTTCTACTGCTAGAGTGTTCTTGTTTCAGTTTCGAAAAACGTTGTAATTGGTAGTGGATGGTTCAAATTTTTGTTTTTGTTTTATTAATCAATGGTAGAGCTAGTTCTTCTTGATATTGACATCTTTTTGAATTGATGTATGCTACAGTCAAGGAGGAAGGTTAGGGAACCAAAAGAAGAAAACGTTACTCTTGGTCCTACCCTCAAGGATGGAGAATATGCCTTTGGTGTGGCACACATTTTTGCGTCGTTTAATGACACATTCATTGTAAGTGAACTTATCTTTCGCTAGGTATGATGTGTATAATTTATCCTGCTTTTACTTTGGTTTGTAATGTTGGTTTCTTGTTTGATTTTCAGCATGTGACAGATCTGTCAGGAAGAGAAACCTTGGTGCGCATCACTGGTAAGGAATTTTGGTTTTCTAGAATTAAGATATGCTAAATTTCTTTTTTGGACACCATAGGCTCATGCTGGGTTTGGTGTTGAGAACTTTTTGGTAGTTTTATAAGTTTTATTGCAAATAAATTATTATACACATAAGGTTGTAGTATACTCCTAATTGGAGCATGACGAATTTTGAATTCTTTAGTTCTTTATTTGTAAGTAGTGTTCTCTGTCATTCTGTTGGTTGCTGGATGCGACATCTATGAACTGGATTCTATAGTGTGGAGAATAAAAAAATTTCAGTCGTAGGTTCTAGCTAGGTGATCACTATGTTTCGATGTTAAGTCTCATGTTCGATTTCATAAAATCTCCCTTCTTTAAATGCAGGTGGTATGAAGGTGAAAGCTGACAGAGATGAGTCTTCCCCGTATGCAGCTATGCTTGCAGCACAGGATGTTGCACAGAGATGCAAGGTCTTGGTCTAATTTCAATATATAGTTCGTGTATGCATGTTGTTTGCTTTTGATTTCTTTTTTTCTTTTGTTGAAATAAATAACCAAACATTTCTTATAAAGCAATTCATTTGGGCCATTTTCTTGGAACTTGGATGTTGTGTGCATTATTACAAGCTGCAGTGCAATTTTATTATTTTGTTTGCCTTCTGCTGTTGCTTCATAAGTGTAACTTTTGATAAAGCAGGAATTAGGTATTACTGCTCTTCATATCAAGCTCCGTGCTACTGGTGGTAACAAAACCAAAACCCCTGGTCCAGGTGCCCAGTCTGCCCTCCGTGCCCTTGCTCGTTCTGGAATGAGAATTGGTCGTATAGGTATACACTTTTTTCTTGAAAAACTTATCATATTACCAAAGTTTGCAAATATTGTATCTACGGAACATATTCTTATAGTATGTTTACTATATCATGCAAGCATCCCTGAAACAATTACTAATGTCTAGTATTTTTGTCATGCAAATTCTTAGTGGCATGATCTTTATAATTAGAGCTTTATTTAGTGTATGTAGGGTAATACTGAAGTCTGGTTGTCAAAATTAACCTAAACATCCAACAAAAAAATGCAGAAGCCTGTTTTTGAATGTTTATTCTAGCTGATGTTTGAAGATGATTTTATCATAATTCTACAATATTCTTTGTATACATTTCTTCCATAACATATTTTTTGAAACTATTAGACTCGTTTGTGTGTAATTTATGGATTTGGAATGCTGACTTTTCTGTTTTTAATTTCATATTTCAGAGGATGTGACTCCAATTCCTACTGATAGCACCCGTAGAAAGGGAGGCCGAAGAGGAAGGAGGCTGTAAAGCTTGCACTTCTTATCTGGTCAGACCTGTTTGTCATGGTGGTTGCTGGATTATGGGTCTCTGAAACTAGGAGCTGTTACTTTCAGTTTTGAGACTAGCTTTTGACTATGTGTTTGCGAAAGATTTATATTTTCAATTAATTTAGAAAGAGTTGATGAGACTCTTGAAGTTTTTGTTTGTTATCCGTACTATGTTAATGCGGTCTGCAATGAGCTATCTTATGGCACGTTTATGGACTTGTCTTTCGTGTCAATTTCCTTGACTTGTAGATGCTCGTTCAATCTTTGCACTAAAATGTTATATCTAAATCAACTTAAATTGATATTTGAAATCAGTCAATTGAATTTGGTATTTAGTTAATATGCATACCTTTTTTCCAGTCAATACATCTCGCATAATTTGGAAATTGCCATTTGCTTGGTATTCAATCAAAAGTGATTGTTGAGACTTGGATTTGTGGCTGGGCCGACCAATTTGGGTTAGTGAGATTTGGATTTGTGCCATTTCTCCAATTGTCTTTTTGGCTCTTTGGTCTTTTTGACACAAGCTAAAATGAGAAAGGGGGAATGTGCATGAGTAACTACTTATAACTAGGGCTCGTTTGGTATGGCGGACTGTCATGGACTGAACTAAATACTAGTACTGTCTTGGATTGGCTTGCCTTGGTATAAGCTGGATAACACTAGTATAGCGTTTGGTGTCTGTTTGATTGGACTAGGACTATTTATTTATTTTTTAATTTTTTAATTTTTTATTTCGTAAAAAAAAAAAAGGGATTATTTTTTTAATATTTTTTTTTTTACTTTTCTTCTCTCTCTCCATCTCTTTCCTCGTTTTTTTCTCTCTGCTTCACTTTCTTCTTCTTCCCATCTGCATCTCTTTCATCTTCTTCTTCTCCTTCTCCTTCTCCATTTTCTATCTACTTTTCTTTTCTTTTTTTTCGAAAATTTTCTCTCCTCTTCCCAGTTTTTTTCGAAAATTTCATCTCCTCTTCATCTCAATTTTCTCTCCTCTTCTCAGTTTTTTTCAAAATTTTTATCTCCTCTTCTTCTTCATTTTCTCTCCACCCATCTTTTTATGCCCTAAAATTCGTCACATCTCAACATACCCATTGATGTTGTTGGGGTGGTGAGAAGATTGGGACGATGATACAGTGACTTTGTTGTGGTGTTTGTTTTTTTGAATTTCGAACGGGCTATTGGCTGTTTGGGATGAAGATCCAGTGGCCATGGTGGATCTATGAATATGTGTTGTGTAGTGGTATGAGTGTGGGGGTAGAGAAGGGAGCAAAAGAGAGAGAGAGGTTGGGCACTGGGCACTGGGCAGTGGCGTGGGGGTTGGGCTGGGCAGAAGCTAGCGAGAGCACGGGACAATTAGTCCCTCCATCTCACGCGGGATTCACTAAGAACACCTAAGGAGGTGTTTTTGGTGGGCCCGGGATCACCAATCCCACTTAAGCTTAGAACCGCATGACAACAAACATGGGATAAATTATTATCCAAGCCAGTCCAAGCCAAGGAGGTGTACCAAACGAGCCCTAAGCGTCTTACGATTCTAACACCGATTTAAATATTTGAATATATTTAAAGATATTTTTAAAGATTATAGCCACGGGGTTATATTATTAAAATATTAAATATTTAAAGAGTATAGCCGCACGGATATACTTTTTAAATATCCGTATATTTTAATAGTCTAGTCATTTAACTGTACTATCTAAAATTCACAAGTGTATCATATTTAGGAATTTTTGCGTTATGCTATACTATGTAAATTCCTTGCTTCATCAAGGCTATACTTTTTAATAGTAAATTTGACTCTTCCCCTTCAAATTAATATTTTCTTACCTACAACCCATCATTTTATTTTTCTATAAATAAAATCCGATTGTTATAAGAAAAACCCGATGACTAAGATCCAACTTATCAAGTTTCCTAATCAAGCTTAATGTGTTAAAGTTATAATTTTTAAATTCCTATAATACCCTTGATTACATTTTTAACGTGATTTGTTTAAGAAATTAGCTACAATTCAATGCCTATTAATTGTGTTTCAATTTTGTATAGATTCCAAGGATTTAATGGGTAAGTTTTTTCCAAGGATTTCAACGTGATAGCTTATTTATTTCCTTTTATTTATACCAATTTTCAAATTTAATAATTGTTATGGTTTGAAATTAGGTACATGAATTTACCTATATTTTTTCTTAACAACCTAGGCCTCTAGGTATGTAAATTAATATACTTACACCTATACGCATTTATAGGTATATTGTAAAATAATTTACCTATAGGTAAATATTGTACCTATATTTTCTATAAATTCTTGTGTACCTATTTTTAATTTATGAAAAATGTACGGAAATTTCAATTACAAAGTAACTGACTTAGTTTTTTAAAAATAGTTTTGGTAAATAATATACCTATATTTTTATACGTAAAAATAAACTTCGGTAGCATGATTGATATGGCTTATCAATCCTGAAACATGCTGAGCATAAAATAAAGGAACACGCAGAGAATTATTTTACGTGGTAAAATCCCACATCTGGGGAAAATCCACGCGACTTCTCAGTCCAACACAAATCCACTATAGAACGATGATTTCAAGAAGTGCTCGCACATTTATCCTAGATACATTCTAGATAATGTTTACCGACTTCTTCGAAACTCAACTTCTGTCACGGGATGATCTTTCGACACTCCTTATGTTGAACGCAATACTGGTCACGATTGCTTCAAGCTCGCCGGAGTTCTTCCAACTCTCCTTATGTTGAATCCGATACTGGTTAAGATCAATTTAAGCTCACCGGAGAAAAACCGCCATAATGGTCTTGGTACCCTCAACCGTATGAGTCACCGAACATGCAAATGAATGCAATATGAATGATAAAAGTGTTCGATAAATCACCAAGTAAACATGGAACACTTGATGATTTATCTCAAATAAAAACGCAACTTTCTTAAATGTTTGAGCACACAACATTATTGTTCAAAAGTTGTACAAAAAGAAAAACATCAAGCCTTATTTTATATTACTTTTTCTTCTCTAGGAAGAAAAGTCCACGTCCAAAACACAAGCAATTTCATTGAAGGCTAACCAAATAAGCAAAGATATGTTTACTAACCAAATTACTTGATTTGCATGAATTGAATAACATCAAAAAGATATTTTCCTATTCTAATGATGATCACACTAAAAAAGTCAAAACAATCCCACAATTAAAGGAGTCCTAATATTGTTAGGTCAACTACCAAGAATATGATTAAAACTTGATGCACTCCTAACACATTATCATTTATTTGGAGAAGTCCCATTACACAAACTGTGCTTCCTTCTTTAATGTACCTGATAATAACAGATCCTTTATCATGTACTTGATCCGGTTTTGGTTGATGATCTTTCGTTTGGTTTTGATGTAACTTTGTAACACACTTCACTTTGGAGAAGCCAATTTTCTCATAGATGGGAAAAGACAGTTGACAGTTGCCTTTTTAAATTTTCCACGCTTTTTTGTTTTTGGTTTTTGGTTTACCTTCTTCTCCTGTCACTGCATGGGGTTGCTCATTATTTTATACAAACAACGTGGTGTACTACCAATCATACATTAAATTACATTTTCAAGTAGTATTGATTTCTTATTCAATTTTCACAATTTCGTTCTTAAACAAATTAATCATTCAGATTGTATACTTTTGCATAATTTGTTGTTTTATTGTTATCATAGTTTTACATAATTTGTGACATATCATAGTTTTGCGTAATTTATACAGTTGAGAATGAATTATGTTTGAATCGGTAGCTCGCAAACGAATTGGACACTCTGAGCCGTTGTATTATAATGAATGAACCTGTATTACATCAATGGCCGGAGTGCCGGTTAGCATTTCTCGTGAAATTATTATGTTCAAGATTCATATTTCGTGTACGAAAAAGTTGGTCTACAGTTGAATCCATCCACCAGGTCAGTTCCTCAGCTACAGTTGGACATTAGCCCCACTTCACCCCTACTCCGCCGTCCAAGCTTAATAACTGTAACAACAGGACCTCTCTCTCTCTCTCTCTCTCTCTCTCTCTCTGAAATGAGTTAGAGTCCCAGAAGCAAGAAGAAAATGATGTCTCTTCGTACCCAAACCTTTTCTTCTTAGACTCCCCTTCCTTTCTATATATATATATATCCACTCCCACACATACACAGAAAAGCCCTCAAGCAAAGAAAATGAGATCCCTCTTGAACAAGATGATGATCACTTCACTCCTTCCGCTCACCCCCTACCTCCTCTCCCTTATCTTCTTCCTCCTCCTCCTCGAACAAATATCCTACCTCACCAAAAAACGCGCCGCGCCGGGCCCACCCCTCGTCCTCCCATTCCTTGGCAACGCAATCTCACTGGTCCGCAACCCGACCCGCTTCTGGGACTGCCAATCCGCTCTCGCCAAGTCATCCTCACTCGGCTTCTCCTCCAACTATGTCATTGGAAAATTCATCCTCTTCATTCGCGACACCCATCTCTCCCACAAAATATTCTCCAATGTCCGCCCCGACGCCTTCACCCTCGTGGGCCACCCCTTCGGTAAGAAGCTCTTCGGCGACCACAACCTCATTTACATGACCGGCCAAGAACACAAGGACCTACGACGTCATATTGCCCCTAGCTTCACTCCTAAGGCCCTCTCAACCTACACCGCCCTGCAGCAGATCATTATCCTCCACCACTTGCAAAACTGGCTTCGACTCTCCTCACAGGCCCAACCCGACCCGATCACCCTCCGGTTTCTAGTCCGCGACATGAACCTCGAGACTTCTCAGACCGTCTTCGTCGGGCCCTACCTGGTCCCTGCCGCCTGCGAGCGGTTCAAATTCGACTACAATTTTTTCAACATCGGCCTTATGAAGCTCCCTATCGACCTTCCCGGCACCGCGTTTCGAAACGCGAGGCTCGCCGTGAGCCGCCTCGTCGAAACACTCTCTATTTGCGACGAACAGAGCAAGGCCAGAATGGAGATTGCAAATGCCAAGCCTACTTGTCTCATCGACTTCTGGATGCACGAAACGGTTCAGGAGCTCCGAAATGCAGCTCAGGCCGGTTCCCTAGAACCGGTGGTCATCAGTGAAGTCGAGATAGGGGCGCACCTCTTCGACTTCCTCTTTGTAGCGCAGGACGCTTCCACGTCTTCGTTACTATGGGCGGTGACGTTACTCGACTCGCACCCGGAGGTTTTGGCGAAGGTTCGGGACGAGGTCTCCGAAATTTGGTCGCTGGAGTCGGACAGTCTGATCACAGCGGAGCAGCTCTCGCGAATGAAGTACACGTACGCGGTGGGGCGTGAGGTCGTGAGGTACAGAGCTCCGGCAACTATGGTCCCGCACATTGCCGCAGTTGACTTTCCATTGACCGAGACGTACACGATCCCGAAGGGCACCATTGTGTTCCCCTCGGCTTACGAGTCATGCTTTCAGGGATTCACTGATCCGGAGCGCTTCGACCCGGACCGATTTTCCGACGAGAGGCAGGAGGACCGGATTTACAAGAGGAATTACTTGGCGTTTGGGGCTGGGGCCCACCAGTGTGTGGGCCAGAGGTACGCTTTGAATCATCTCGTCCTCTTCATTGCCATGTTCTGTACGTTGATTGATTTCAAGAGGCACAGGACGGAAGGCTGCGATGACATCAAGTTTGTCCCCACCATCTGCCCCAAAGACGATTGCAAGGTTTTCTTGTCCCAACGGTGCACAAGATTCCCTTCCCTGTCTTTACCGTGATTCAAAAGTCGAAAGTACCCTCGTTTTCGTTGCTTTCTAATTTGTTCGTTTTAAGGTTTATTTTTAAGGGGAATGCTAGCAACCTTCTCTCCAACCTTCTCCTTTGGACCTTCTCCCCTTTCCTCATGACATGTGTCCATTTCCTTACACTTAAAACAATGTAACTAATGCATCAAACAAGCTAACATTTTTTTCCAAGTTTACCCTTATTAAATGTTGTCCTTCAATTTGTTCAAAAATAATTTTACAACTCTCTTACCATATGTAAAAAATTAAATAATTAAAAAGTCAGTTTTAAAAAAAGAAAAATGTCTATTTTTTTTCATAAATAAAACTTCTATTTTTTTAAACACAAAAAAATGACCTAAAAAAAACACTTAGTAGAAAGATCACATTTTTAGAAAGAAAAAAGACTTCCTTCAAAAGGAAGTTCATTAATTGTATTTTTTTAAACTACTAAATAAAGTTAAAGAGCATTTTCAGTAACAACTAAAAATATTTATTAAAAAACACAAATAATCATATTCGAAGGGAAGTTCATAGTTTTATTTATATCCCTTACTGCCTTTGGAGTTTGATTATTTCAAAGAAAAAAAAATCCTAAAATTCAGGCATACCAAATTTTCAATTTAAACCAATGTCTCTCCTTACTCCCTTTTGAGTCTTTCAAAAAACAAAAAAATAAAACTAACATTTTTTCTTATTTAAATTTTAAGTTTTATTTGAATGTCCCGTTAGAGTCTTTTTTTTAAAAACGTTTTTTCTTAATTAATTTTTAACAAGGTGGTAAGAAGTTTGTAAAAAATTTGGATAAATTAAAGGAAACATTAAAATCAATATATTTAATAAGGGTAAATTTGGAAAACAAATGATAGCTTGTTTAATGCTTTTTTTTTTTGGACGAAAGCTTGTTTAATGCATTAATTACATTGTTTTAAGTGTAAAGAAAGGGACACATGTCATGAGGTAAGAGGAGAAGGTCCAAAGGAGAAGGTTGGAGAGAAGGTTGCTAGCATTCCCCTATTTTTAATATTATTTTATGGGTGTTTTTCTGGTTATGAATTGTGATTGGCTGATTGGATGCCCATGCAGATGCAAGTGTGATAGTTGGCACATTGTGCAGGAAGACAAGTTTGACAAAGACTTTTATTTTTCCTTTCAATGTCAAAGCTTGACAAGATTTCATCTTAACTTTCCGTTATTATCAATTTATTCATAGCGTAATATGTACATTAATGTATTAATATTATATTTTAACTTGTCGGTGTTCAATTTATTCGTAACATAATACACGTATATTTATTTATTAATACTATATCTTCGACCTATATTATAATATTTAAATTGACTCAATAACGTGGTTTTCATATCACTGTAAAAATGCTGAGTAGTTTATGTTTTCGTAAAAACATGATAATGCGTGTTTATTTTGAACACGGTCACAAACTGTATAAGGCCTTTGTCCAAAAAAAATATTGTATAAGGTCAAGTCAAACTTCTTACGACTCTGGGCAGATTGATGATTTATCTCAAATAAAAACGCAGCTTTCTTAAACGTTTAAGCAAGCAAAATTATTGTTCAAAAGCTATACAAGAAGAAAAACATCAAGCCTTATTTTATATAACTTTTTCTTCTCTAGGAAGAAAAATCCATGTCCAAAACACAAGCAATTTCATTGAAGGCTAACCAAAAAAACAAAGATATGTTTCCTAGTCAAAACCAAATTACTTGATTTGCACAAATTGAATAATATCAAAAAGATATTTTCCTATTCTAATGATGATCACACTAAAAAAGTCAAAACCCAAAAAAATGAAATTTATGATAATCCCATAATTAGAGGAGACCTAACAATAATGTGATATGATTAAAACTTGATGCACTCCTAATACATTATCATTTCTTTGGAGAAGTCTCATTACACTAAATGTGCTTCCTTCTTTAATGTACCTGATAATAACAGTTGACAGTTGCCTTTTTAAATTTCGTTTGGTTTTGATGTAACTTTGTAACGCACTTCACTTTGGAAAAGCCAATTTTCTCGTAGATGGGAAAAGACAGTTGACAGTTGCCTTTTTAAATTTCCCACACTTTTTTATTTTTTGTTTTTGCTTTGTCTTCTTCTCCTGTCACTGCATATGGTGGATTTTGGGCTTCTGAGGTCGTTTGGTCTTCCAAAAGTGCATTTAAAGATTGTATTTAATTTACAGAGTTTCCGTTTATTTTCTGTTAAGTTTTCAATAACTCCCCAAGGCAGTCCAATGGGTGAGAACGTTGTATTTAGTTAGCCATCATGCTTATTTGAACTGATCTCAACTTTTATGAAATAATTCAAGGAGAATTTCTCTCTAATTTCTTGGTGGATTCTAGATTATTGTTCTTTAGGGTTTTCACTTGAAAATCTATTTGCTTGTGCTGCATCAAGCTTATATGCCACTATTTGACAACTTTCAAGATCACCTTTGGGCATTTCAGTTGTTAGTTAGTGAATCATTTCCATGCAATTTGGATAAAAGAGGTAGTATATGTATTCGTATGGGATTCAATTATGGCGTTCATTATAAGCAAGGTATTAAATATCGATATTATCCCGATAATATCGGGGAGATAACTTCAACATTTTTATGAATGATTTGGGCAATATATCGAGATATTATTAATAATATCCCGATACGAAACCCAAAAAATACATGAATTTTTTTGAAAAGCCCTCCCCTATTGCGCATAGAGGGATTCGAACCCCTCCCATTTTACTCCTTCAACACCTTAACCACCATATCACTTATGTTTTTTGTGAAAATATGCTAAAATATTTATATATATACATGGTTTTGTTTTGAATTCTTTTTGCAAGAAACAAATTTTCACATGAGATGAGAATGAATCTTTGACCATTCCTTTTGGGGATTACATGAGATGAGAAACAATTACATGCAAAACTATTTTGGGGATTTATCATTTGATGACTACTCTTCACAATATACTTACTCTACACATAGAGATGATGAAGATAGTGAAAATTTTGAACCTCATAGGAACTCTATGTGGTACTAAGTCACTCATGTATCTTACCATGCAATGTATAAAGTGTAAAATATTGTAGTAATTCATTATATATAAATGATTATGGTGTGTTTAATCTTCTTTCATTAATTACAACATATTTTCTACACTTACAGTGTTTGCCAGCTCGCTATATAATCAACTTAAATCAGTTAAATCCATCATGCAATGCATTTCCTTCCAATTTTTTGTGATAAACTAATAGATAATCGACTAAATAAACATCCTGCAAAGTTTCAATAAAAATTTCCAAGTTTTTCTTACAATTTCCGTGGTTTTTATTCAATTTTTACCGATACCGATAATATCCCGATATTTCCATCGATATTTTCGTATTTTTGGACTTCCGATATTTCCGATACCACCGATATTTTAGACCTTGATTATAAGTCCCACATTGATAATTTGGATTGTGGATTATATTGCATCCTCAGTTTTGACAATACATTGATTTGATTGATGTGATGTTTTGACAAGCGAATCATTGCTTGCTCATAAAGTTAATTGCATGTTTTTTCTTTTGGGTTGCCATAAATGAATGATAGATGTCATTTTAACCACATTTGTGTACATTAATTGGGCGAAAAGGGCAATTGCACACTGATGAAGTTCTCTTCGGTATTGGATAAATGGTGTTGGATCTTTGTAGGATGTGAGTAAACGGGCGATCGGTACAATTCAATGGGCCAATTGGCTAATGATATTTTAAATTACTTTAATGGTGTGTTTACTAATTAAGAATTGAAATTCTTATCAGGAATTGTATTCCACCTGTGGATGATTCCTGCGTTTACTTCACATCAAGGAATTGAAAAGTAAGTGGGGCTCACACAAAATCAGGAATTTTGAGTGAGAGGTGGTATTCTAATTCCTGGAGAACTAATCTATTAGGAATTCATCTTTTCTACCCATTATATCCTCACACAATTTTCAAAATTCCAAATTTGTTATGTATTTTTTTTTTTTTTTTGGTCTTAATAATACTTCATTGAGAAAGCCAAAGATGGCTCAAGCAACACCAACCAGGACGTGCAAGAAAGAAAAGTACAGGGACAGGGGAGAACCCCAGAACATGACAAACAATTCACAAGGAGGCCAAAGATACCTCCCAGGAGACAAAACCTGGAAATACAAGTAGTAATCCTACCATATAATCAAAATTAAATACTAGGGGGGCAAGGCAAACCATCCTTTGCCAATACCTGAACCAATGAGGGAGGAGGCTGTGAAGCCCAACGCATAGTTCGCACCCTCATGTTTGATAGTGCTGCAGCAGCATGCGCAGCTTGATTTGCTTGGCGAGATACCCATTCCCATTTGACCGAGGTAAACCATGAAGAGAGCCTCCTGATCTCCAAGATAAGTGGGATGATTCTCCAGTTGCCGCGCAGATTTTCGTTTCTCATACAAGAGACAACATCCATAGAATCGCTTTCAAGAATGATTTTCTGATAGTTTTTCTCTTTGGCCAATATTAGTCCTTCCAAAACAGCTTCCGCTTCCACTTCAACTGCAGAGTTCCGGAGAGTAGCTTTACTCATACCAGCCAACATTCTGCCCTCAGAGTCACGTAAACAACAACCCATACCACCCTGCAGTGATTCCTTTTTCCAAGCTCCATCCACATTAACCTTAACATATGGAAGGGGAGGAGCCCTCCAGAGAGCATGGGGGGGAGAAACAGGGGGAGTGGAACTAGCAGTAACACCAGGGGATGGACAAAGTTCTCCCCATAAGGAAATAACTCTTCGGATAACAGAGTGGGGACAAGGGGAACGACTTTCAAAAAGAGCAGAGCATCTTTCTTTCCAAATCTCCCAACATGTGATACCCACCAAAGCAAGAGTCTCCTTTTTCCTTCCTTCACAAAGATCCAAAAAATCAGTAACTCCCAAAAGCCATCTGTCAAGAGAAGTCACGCTTTGGACATTTACACAGTAGTTTAAGGGGATCCCAAACCAAACACAAGCACTCCAAGGACACAAAAGAATCGCATGTTCAGCTGACTCGTCCCCCGAATTGCAAAGAGTACACCCCGGAGAGGTCCTAGCTCTGCGATGAAACAGGTTTTTTAGAGTCGGCAGGGAATTGGTCATAGCCCTCCAAAAGAAAAGTTTGATCTTTGGGAGGACTTTCATGCTCCAAATTGTATTCCATAACTTTTTATCAATTTGGTGGGAGTGATGATCCGGCACAGTGCACACTGCCACCAAATTATCCATAGCCCAATGGTAACCACTACGAACAGAAAAAGTTCCATCCTTATTCCAAGGCCAAATCAGAGAATCCTCGCGAGTAAGATTACAGAGAGGAATGGCACGGATTAATTTTGCCACAGAGGGCTCAATAACATTTGAGATGCCTGCCAAATTCCAATCTCTCAGGTCCCGATCAATGAGTTCATTAACGAAAGTTGGTATAGAGCCGGAGTCGGTGATGATTGGTTTTGGGCGTAGGATGGAGTTGTGGTGCAGCCAGTTATCGCTCCATATCTTCACTTTCAACCCATTGCCAATCTGCCATATGGCGCCATCAGACATAATCTTACGACCATCCAGTAAGCTAGCCCATGCCCAAGAAGGACAAGGCCCCCTTCTTGCTTTAAGGAAATCACCATCAGGGAAATACTTGGCTCTCAAGACACAAACCCAGAAAGCATCAGGATTATGCCAAATACGCCAACACTGTTTAGCCAGGAGAGAAAGATTAAAATTCTCAAGATCTCTAAAACCCAAGCCACCCTTGTCCTTTGAAAGACATAAAAGCTCCCATCTCTTCCAGTGAATATGAGCTTTGGTGTCACCATTACTCCACCAGAAATTACTAAGAATACCATTAAATTGTTTGCAAGTGGTTGCGGGGAATCGAAAACAAGACATCGGGTACGTTGGCACTGCCAAAGCCACGGCCTTTATCAAGACCTCCTTGCCGGCAGGATTTAATAGCTGTGATTTCCATCCTTGAACTCTCTTCTGTATGCGATCGACAATGAAGTTTAGGGCAGCGGTTTTTGATCTCCCCCAAATTGATGGCAGACCCAGATAAGAGCCAGGGTCAAGAGTAGAAGACATCCCCAATGTGAAGCAGATTTCCCCCGCAAGAGAGTCAGTGACATTTGGGCTAAAGTATAAGGACGATTTATCCGTATTGAGCTTTTGGCCAGACGCCAAACAGTAGTCATCGACAATCTTTTTTAAAACACTACAGTTTTGAGTTGTAGCCTGGATGAAGAAAAGAGAATCATCGGCAAATAAAAGGTGGGATATAGTTGGGCCGCTCCGACAGAGACGTACCCCATGCAGACAGCCACGTCTCACGGCATCCTCCACATTACGAGAGAGAACCTCACTGATCAAAATGAAAAGGTAGGGAGAAAGTGGATCCCCTTGACGAAGACCACGTGAGGGAACAAAGGAACGACCCGGTTTGCCATTAATAACCACAGAGAAAGACACCGAAGTTACACATCTCATGACCATATTAATCCAACAGTTCCGGAAACCCAATTTTTTCATTGTGGCTTCAAGAAAATCCCACTCAACACGATCATAGGCTTTTTCCATATCCAGTTTTAGCCCAAGTTCTCCCACCTTACCCCTCCGCTTTAGACGGAGATAGTGAAAAACCTCATGAGCAACAAGGATGTTATCCTGGATTTGTCTCCCCGGTATGAATGCATTCTGTTGATGGGATATGAGATGAGGAAGAACAACCTTTAGACGATTTGCCAGGATCTTCGAAAGGATTTTGTAAGCATTATTACAGAGGCTAATAGGTCGGTACTGAGATGGAAGCTCCGGGTCCCGAACTTTTGGGATTATAGCAATATTTGTATGGTTAAAATCATGTACAGCCTCCCAGCTTTCAGAGTAACTCATTGCAGTACCCACAATGACGTCTTTGACCTCCTCCCAGAACTTCTGATAGAAAAGGCCCGGAAACCCATCGGGACCAGGGGCTTTGAGAGAGCCAAGTTGGACAACTGCGTCTTTAACCTCATCATACTCGATAGGTCTACATAGATCACGGTTCCAGTCATCATCAACAATAGGATGAATACAATCCAAAACACCATTCCATGTACGGCTGCCATCGGAGGCAAATAGCTTTAAAAAGTAGTCCCTGAAAACTCTTTCAACATCTTCTTGTTTTTCGTACAAAGTGCCATCATCACCCAAAATTCTAGTAATGCGGTTGCGATTACGTCTAATAGTCGTAGATGTATGGAAAAATTTGGTATTGCGATCGCCATCGTTTAAACACAGGATACGTGACCTCTGCTTCCAATAAGAGTCTTCTCTCTTCCACGCTTCCGAAAGACGGCAAATTAAATCTTTTTCCTGCTCCAAATTCAGTGGGTCGATCTGTTGGATTAAATCGATCTCCCTCATCAGACTACAAATAACTTTTTTATTGTTTGGGAAATTGGATTTGCTCCAGGCAATCAAATGCCGTCTACAAGAGTTTAAACTAGAGCGCCACCTATTTGCCAGTGACCGACCCCGTCCCTCACGCCAGCCCCCACTAACAATCTCCACGCATTCAGGGTTTTCAGCCCAAGCTAATTCAAACTTGAAAAGTCGGCGAGCACAATTGGAAGGTGGAACGCATTCAAAAATAAGGGGGCAGTGGTCGGATCCCACTTTGGGCATGTGGACCACCCTCGAATTTGGCCAAAAATCCATCCAATTTGTGTTGACAAGAGCGCGATCAAGTCTTTCCTGAATGGAGATAACCCCGTCGTCCACTCTTGCCCATGTAAAATTTTGACCCACATGACCAAGATCAATAAGCTCATGATCATTTAGAAAATTTCTGAGATATCTGACACGAGAGTTGCACCAAGGAGCACCACCTAGCTTTTCATGGTGCCATATCATTTCGTTAAAATCACCAACACACACCCATGGCACACTGACATCAACCCCCAGGTTTGAGACTCCAAACCAAAAAGACTCTTTTTCCTCCCTGTAAGGAGGGCCATAGAAATAGGAGCATCGCATTTGGATTCCTGTTTGATCACCCAATATTGCAGTATCAATCAGGTTTTTTGATGCAGAGATAATTTGAACAGAGACATTTGGTTTCCACCATAAGCTAAGACCCCCTGCCAAACCAATAGGGTCCACATTAAACCCTTGCTGATACCCCAACCTCATGCGTAGTTGATTCATTCTGTGGCAATTCTGCTTGGTCTCCATCAAGAAAACCACAGAGGGATTGTGGGAGTGAATCATCCCCCTCAAAATCTGAACTGTCAAGGCAGTCCCCAACCCTTGACAGTTCCATATCAGTTGTATCATGACTTTCGTGTAGCTGTGTTAGGCCAGCCACCACAACCTTGGAGGTGGGATAGATCCTCCGAACCCAAACTTCCCAGTCGTCTATCCGCCTCATGCATCTCCTCTGAGGCATTGATACAAACATCCCGGAGTTCCTCCTCCTCAATATTTCCCAACTTTTGCTTCCTGTAAGTTTTCACTCTAGGAAAAGTGTTCTGCATCCTAATTTTGCCCGCCACTTTAGTGAATCTAGCCAGCCTTAGAGAGCCACCCCATGCTATCCAAGGGGGGGTACCACCATTAAAAAAGAATTTCTTCTTTCCACCTTTCAATTGTGCAAGTTGGTTCGTGACACAAGTGGGATTAGGTTCAGTATTCAAGGATGCCAGTTTGTTGAGTGCGACACCTTCCCCAACAGCCACATGAATATTCTCAGACACAACATCATGGGTAAGGTCTTTATTGACCCAAGCCAAAGAAGGTGTGGGGGCCAAAAAAGCATTGTTGTTGTGAGACTCAATATTATTTTCAGTTGGTATCGCGCCTAGTGCCTCCCCTCCTTGTCCTTTTACTGGAGCACTAAGGGAAAAGGCAGGTGTCATAATGGCCTTTGATTTAGAATAAAAATCTGGCACAGTAGGATGTAAGCCCATCACTTCATTGGGAACCGTAACAGCGTGTTGTCCCCCATCCCACTGCGCATGGTTGGCATTGTCGAATCCCTGTCGGAGAGCATCAGCCGACTGCCGCGAACCGGGGTCCAGATTGCCGTAGTCGTCATCCGCCACACTCCGCTTCCCCGATAATTCCTCCGTTACCAACAGAGAAGATTTTGAATTACGAGAGTATTTTCCAGAAAAGAGAGGAGAAGGCCCCCGAGTGGTTCTCACCGCCAACCCCACTCCGTACTTCAGCTCCTCCCGAGCAACAACCGAACATAGAGTATGAACACATGGTTTGCTCAATAGGTTTGCATGGCCAAGTCTGCCGCATCGGAAGCAAAATCGCCGCAAACCCTCATATCTCAGATTGATCCAGGTTCTTTCTCCATTCGTCCTGGGTAGCCAAAACCCAAGTTGAAGGGGTTTTGTCGAGTCGATCTCGATTCTCATCCGTAGAAAGCTCCTAGTTCCATTAATGACAGGATCCTCAATACTGATAACAGTGCCAATTCTCCCTCCTATCAGTCGAGCATTTCTCCCTGTCATCAAACCAAGGGGGATCCCATGTGCTTGTATCCAATAAGTTGCTTTGTTTGGGTGGATTTCAGCTAGTGCACAGTTACTTGACCATGGCTGGATGGAGAAGACGTCGTCGTGGACGTGCCAGGGACCTTTCTCCATTAGCTTC
This sequence comes from Prunus avium, assembly GCF_965620075.1. NCBI lineage: Eukaryota > Viridiplantae > Streptophyta > Magnoliopsida > Rosales > Rosaceae > Prunus > Prunus avium. The sequence goes on from NC_142287.1 coordinate 33,170,251, forward strand.
TTAGCCACCACAACAGATGCAACCGTGATAATATATACATTGGGACTAGCCCATGCAATCTTTACATCTTCCGATTGTACGATGTTTCGCCACTCACGACGGAGGGCAATCTTCACTCCACCGATCTGAGGTTCTTTCTCAGAGATGAGGAAGCCGGCAAGAGTTACGCTGCGCCTGTCTTCAGCTAAGTCCAGGCTGTTTTCAAGATGGATGGTGAGCTGATCCGCATCATCCACTTCGTTCTCCATACGCAAACAGCGATTCAAGATGCAGCGAGTAGTAGGATACTTTAATCAAACAATAAGGACATTTTAGTAGTTAGTACCACTCCTACCCCAATTCCATATGGTTTAATAAACAATTTCAATAGAAATCCGGAATCTAACTCCCCTCGATCCATATGGTTTAGTAAACAACTTCAATAAGAATCTAGAATCTAATTCTCCTCAATCCAACTCCTCCTAAATTCAATTCATCCTCAATTTAATTCCTCCTAATCCAATTACGGATTAGTAAACATGCCATAAACTAATTTATGAGAACAATAATTTAAACTTTAGTGTAAAGAGACGGGCTCACCATTCTGACAAACTGGTTTAACCCACGTATGCCATTCGTGAGTATCTAACATTGATGGGCCCGTTTGATAACCATTTCAATTTTAGTTTTTATTTTTCACTTTTTGTGCTAGAGTATAGAGGAAAAAGGAGGAGAAAGGAAAGTGGGAATGAGAGTGGAGATGAGATTGAGAGGGAAAATGAGAGGAGAGGATGAGAGGGAGAGGGAGAAATAACAAAAGTAAAAACTAAAATCAATTTCAAATTGTTTTCACTTTCAAATTTTTATTTTCACTTTTATTACTCATTCCTCTAATCCTCTCTCTCAATCTCATCCTCACTCCCGTTTTTACTCTCATTTTCCTTTATATTCTATCACAAAAAAATGAAAAATATAAACTAAAATTGAAATAATTATCAAACGAGTCCTAAGGTACTTGCCTTTGTTTTGCACTCACGTCAAATTGTTATCCATCTATCTATACCCATCAAAAGGTCTACTACCTTGATTTACACTTGGGCCACTGAAAATGACAATCATGTGGAGATTGCTTAAGCTTCAGGTCTTACCAAGATGACGACTTTTCTGGTCCACATGACTTTTATCAGACTGTGGTTGGATGGCCCAAAATTGATGAGCCCAAAAATGGACAATAGAAATCCAAAGTCCAGCAAAATGAAAAATTACCAAAACTGCCAGGCTGCCAAAGCCGGCAGCAGAGTTAGCTATCCACGAAATTGAAACCATTGCCCAACAATCTGTTGCTGATTGAAAACCCTCCCTCTTCCCCCAAAACTCAAATCGGATCGAAAATGAGCGACGATTCTAAGACCAGAGGACTCGCGGGCGACCAGCAGAGCCAGCAGTACTACGGCACCTTCCAAGGCGTCGCCAATTACTACCCTACGGTTCCTCCGCCACCGCCTGAGCCGGTCGTCGGTTTCCCTCAGCCGGTTCCTCCTCCCGGTTCCACTGGCCGCCCTCCCTTGCCTCCCCATCACCAGCATCATCATCATCATCATCACCATCGTGGATACCAAACGGTCACTGGTAAACTTTCGATAACGCGTTTCTTTTCCATGCTCATGATTTTATATATATATATATATTTAAAATTCTTGGATTTTTGTTATTTTCTTGATGTGGGTTCATGGGGCTTGAAGGTTATGCTGTTGTTGAGGGAAGACCTGTGCGGGAACGCCGCCTTCCTTGCTGTGGTATGGGCATCGGCTGGTTATTGTAAGTTGATTCAATCGAATTCAATCTTCATTTTACTTTTGTTCTTTCTTCATTTATTTGTGTGTTTTTGTGTTTTAGGGCATTGAGCTATACCTTAAGAAGAAAAACTTGAGCATGTAGGTGTAGCTTAATGCATGTGGGCATGTAAAGGATACCTTGAGTAACTTTGATCCGCTGCATATACTGATATGCATAAAGTTCTTACAAAACATATTAATTATGAAAAGGGTTAGTCAAGAATTAAAAGAGAGAGCTAGGGGGATCAAAAGGAAGATGTAATAGGCTGGTTTTTTTTATGCTGAACATCATGTGTCTTGTACAAGTTATGGTAGGTACAGGCTTATAAACATGAAGTAGTCCAACTATAATACCTTTTTGAAATTGTTGATTTTGTGTTTTGATAAGACAGGATATCCTTTCCTTTCCCAAATAAGCCTTGAGAATTTCGACTAGCTATATTTTCTGCCAATTATACCATTGCATTCTGATTTTTAGAAGTTTTGCTTATGGATCATTGGTTTTCCAGTTGTCAGTTCTGAGACACGACCAACCTGTACCGCTTTGGCTAAGGCAGCTTGGTGCTTGCCACTGGTGCCTAAGTAGTTTACATAGTTGGATGCAATATGTGCTTACAGCAAGCAGCTTATAATGGGATGATAATTTCTTGAACAAGTTACAAATTTAAAATTTATTGAGTTATGCTAGCTCTGAAATTCATCATAGGATCGTAACAAGAGAAAACCTTGTAGATAATCTTTTATTATATTTTCAATCCTCGACTTCAAAACATAATTCCATGAGTTTTCTTCTGGCTGGCTGCTGCTGATAGATTACACTTTGATTTTTTCTGAAGGTTTATAATTGGGTTCTTTCTTGGAGGCATCCCCTGGTATGTTGGAACTTTCATCTTGCTTTGTGTGCGGGTGGACTACAGAGAAAAACCTGGATATGTAGCATGCACAATAGCTGTAAGTGCTCCTTCCATGTAATTTTCTATGCTTTTTTGTTTTCTCAGAATAATATCTACATGCTTTTCTTTTGGTTGTTTCAATTTCCACATATGAACATTTTTATGTTCACGAAATGGTGATCACTTAATGTTCCTTAAATTTTCAACCAATGATACAGTTGCATTATACATATGTAGTTCTTGTTAATATTTTATTCACATAGTGGGAACTCTTGGATAAGCTTCATGACTTTTCTGAGTTTGGCATATTATCGAAAGTTGGAATGTTGGATAAGAACATGATGTTTATATTAATTTTATGCTCTGTACTGACAGGCATCATGAATGCTTTTAAATAAACTAGATAAATAGAAACCGTGAAAGACTCTGATTTGATGATACTGATTCTTGTCCTTTTGGATATCCTGAAAGGATTTAGAGAACTTGACTCATTCACCATTAATTCATGCATCAACTTGTATGTTCTCATAGCAAGACCTGCAATCTTGGATAACTCCGCCAGCAGAATTATGTTTTTGGTTGCTAAGAAGTAAGGTTATACATTGGCTTGGCTGTGCTCTCATGGAATTATGGTTTTGCATTTTCAGTCAATTCTTGTTGTGATTGCTGTTACTCTTGGCGCAACGAATGGAGCTCGCACCTGGTGAGGTTAAATATGGACTTGCGAACAATGAACCTGTGCTTGTACCCAGCATTCATTCAAAGGAGCAGTTAGATGGCTATAGCCTATTGTCAATTATCAATGTTGGGTTGTCTTGTTTGTACATGTATTTGACAGAGTATATTATGTGTTTGTATCTATTCATATGGTTTTCTATTCTCACATAATTTGCAAGCAATGCATTCCTAGCAACAGTATATCCATTACTTATAGTAGCTGGAAAGTAAAATTAATACAAGGGGAAGTAATGTTTGTATGTAATAATCTGCTGTAATCCGATTCATTAAATCATGTTTTGATAACTCCAGATTGCCAAGGCCTTATTAAAAAAAGAAGGGGGGAAATGTGGACTTGCGGATATCCTTCAAACCGGCTTCGGAAAGACAATGCCGATAATTATACCTAGCTGTTCACAGAACACGTACTTCTCTTCTCAGTGTTGAAATATATCCCGAGTTCATATGACTAAAATTTTCTATGTTTATACTTATTAATTTTTATTTTTGACAAAGCGATATTTTAAATTATTCTGAACTGTTTTTTTAATCAAGAAATTACTATGAGTAGTATGAGGAGGTAGAGCTTTGGACCCAGATTAGGCACATTTTAACTTGTTTTGTCTGCATATGGCAACGTGCCCTAAACCAAACTCGCAGAGAAAACGGGCCTTACGCGTACGAAGCCTAAATAACTTTGATCGCGAGTTTTAAGGCCTTCAAGAAAGCCCAAAATCACCTCTTTCATAAACTAGGGTTTCCTCCTCATATATAAACAAAACAAAAACCCTAGTCTGCGCTTCTCATATTAGAGCGCGAGAGAGAGACACACACAGAGAGAGGCCTCAGAGATCGTAGTCGTCTTCTCTAATTCTCAGACATGGGTACTTTCAAGGTAAGCCTGCATACGTTATTCTCAGATCTCTCCTCTCTTTTCAGAAATGAAGGTTTTGTGTTGGAGGTTAGGGTTTTGAGCTGCAATTAACGGTGTCGCCTTTGTGTTGCAGTTCCACCAGTACCAGGTTGTTGGGAGGAAGCTCCCTACGGCATCTGATGAGCACCCCAAGATTTACCGAATGAAGCTCTGGGCCACCAATGAGGTTCGCGCCAAGTCGAAGTTCTGGTATAAGCTTTAGCCTGAGCTCAGCTTTTGTGATCCCAAATGTTCATAGTTGAATTTTGGATTAAACTTAATATTGTTGGTTGGTTTGTTTGGATTAGGTATTTCCTGAGGAAGCTGAAGAAGGTCAAGAAGAGCAATGGCCAAGTGCTTGCCATTAATGAGGTTTGTTCTCTTTGCCGCTTATGCTTTATTTAATCTATTTAATAAATTTTGTCCTAATTTGATTATTTGTTGGTCTCTTCTGTAGTAAATGTTGTTTTGCGGTGGTGAAATGTGGGCTCACTATATATGTTATACACTTGCTCACTGTGTTGTTATAATTTCTGTGTTTATCTTCTTTCTTTTGTTTTTATAAAATCCAATTTCATGTTTTATATGTCTGGGCATTATTATTCGAGGAACTTGAGCTGTTTATTTCGCTATTTTTCGTCGCTGTTAATGCTGTTACCTCATATCCCTGGCTAGCGTCTGTACATTATGTTTAGTGCAGCAGTTGTACATGTATTTAGGATAACAGACGTTTTGATTGTTATTTGGTGTATTACTTTTTCAATTCATTTGTTATTTTGTATGGACTAGCATTTGAATGTGAGAAGGGCTGCCCTTGGCTTTTTGCAAGGCACTTTTGCCTGCCCGTTGATTTATTTGTTCAATTCAATTATCCACATTTTGTAGTGTGTTCCATTTTTGACATGATGTTTCATATGCTAGAATTTGGATGATCGTTGTTTTTTGGGTTTTTGGTGATAAACAATTTGTTTGAAATTGCTTGCAGATATTTGAGAAGAACCCAACTACTATCAAGAACTATGGTATTTGGTTGCGGTATCAAAGCAGGACAGGTTATCACAACATGTACAAGGAGTACCGTGACACAACCCTCAACGGAGCTGTGGAGCAGATGTACATTGAGATGGCTTCTCGCCACAGGGTCAGGTTTCCTTGTATCCAGATCATCAAGACTGCTACCATCCCGGCCAAACTTTGCAAGAGGGAAAGCACCAAGCAATTCCACAACTCCAAGATCAAGTTCCCATTGGTGTTCAGGAAAGTGAGGCCACCTTCCAGGAAGTTGAAGACTACATACAAGGCATCAAGGCCCAACTTGTTTGTGTAACTTGGTCATTTGATCAACAAGCTTAAAGGAGGGGTTAGAGTTGGATCTGTTTCTGAATCTTGCTGTTTTTTGGATATTTATTTTATTCGACTATCTTAGAACAACAAACAGTTGGAGTACCTATTTATTGGGGTTCTGACGATCCCTTTTTTGTTTTACTTCAAAAATCGCTATCAATTATGGATGTTGCTCTTTTTCTGCACTCAACGTTGAATGGTACCCTCAATTTTATGTTTCTTTTTCTCGAGTATTGTTTGGTGCTGAATGCTTATACATCGATTAGGTCTGATTTTAATGTTCAATGGGTTGCTTTGTTGAAGTTTGTGTTCTGAAAGAAAGTAGTTTTGTTCATTGGATTAGGAATTTAAGTAGGGGATCAATCCGCTGAAAGCTGAATTCATTATACCTCGTAACAATTTACTCATCTTTGAATGAGATTTGTGGCATCTCGAAGGCATAAGCGACACATACGTTTTAGGTTTAACCATAATGAAATTGATTAAGTCGATAACCAGATTGTTTAAAGTAGATAATGACTGCTTACCAAACATTGACCATCCTCATTGTTCTGTTTATAAAGGACCCAAAGGCAATAGCAATGGTATGATTATGAACTGTCACTTGTTTATCCTCCTCCATGGAATTATTAACCAAAAATCCATCTTTTACGAGAAGTAATCATTTTCATTGGTATGAACATGAGATTTTATATCTGAAACTCAGCGAGTGATTTTTGTCACCATCACCTTTTCGTCTGCCACTGGTTTTTTCCTTTGTCCAAAGCCAACCCCCATGCATGTGTATAGAAATTTAAAAGAAACACATTTAAACGCCAAACCCAAATGTCACAAAGGAACAAGCGAGGGAGGCAAAATCACACAATACATATGAAGCTAAACAGATACAACTGAGTTAGCTACATTGCCACATAAAACAGCTGCATCTCTTTTCCCTATTATGCATCCATGAACTACTTCAAGCTCTCCACCGATTGAAAGTTTGGCCCTTTTCTTTGTGTTTTTGTAATTTGTAAATACAACCAGAAAGTCCCGCGATGTCAACCCTACTTTCACTTTGATGAAAGTTTTTGAAACTTTTATCCACCTAACCTTCAAATCATACCCTCCAAGACCACCTTTTGTTTTTGTTTTTGTTTTTGTTTTCCCTCACTCTCTCTTTCTAATTCTTTATCTATATCTTCTCTCTCACTCTAACAACCATCCATGTAAGTGCCCCATGCCACCAATCTTATGTCTATTACAGCATCAATGGTAAATCTCTTTTTTTGCAGTCACTAATTAATCATACCACATTGTCTCCTACAAAGCAAATCCTTGAAAAGCTACACATATATATAACCTTTTCCCTCTCCAAATTATCCCAAAAGCCATCCAAAAGCCACAATAGAATGATGAGAAACTGAAAACTGGCAGTGTAGAGAGTAAATTGAAGGCTTTGATTCTCTTCTTCTCTTGGCCTTGTTTCACCCTCACAAACACAAGAATGCAAACTTCTCTCAAGCTACCATCTTTGGCTATTTCTACATGTTATGTTCTTTTTCTACCCTTAGTTGGCTGTTCATATCATGAAGAGGGCAGCCAACCCAACAGTCACAAGGTAAATTAGTTTTGTTTCTCTTCAGCCTTTTTTGGATGAATATTTTCTTGTTCTTCTGGTCACCTTCTTCTTAATTTCTTCTTCTGCTACTCGGGTTGTCCTTTTGCAGTTGAGTCCTCAGATGACATCCAATGTCACAGTTCATGGGCTTCTCTCATGGTTTTCAATGGGGTTCTTAATGCCTGTTGGAATTCTTATCATCAGAATGTCTGTTAGAGAAGAACGTGGGACGACAAGGGCCAGAGTTCTCTTCTATCTCCATGTTATTTTGCAGGCAAGCTCTTCTTCATTTCTTTTCTTTCTTCCTTAATTCTAAGACCGGTTTCGGATATTATCTAAGAACACTAATTTTCCATTACCACTGAATTAATACAATAATTCTGAGTTACATGATCAATACTCTTTCAAGTTTGATCTTTGTTCTCAATCGTCATCATAGCCCACTTTAACTTTAATGATGCTGTCCACTGTTTGTTTTCTTTATTAACTTATATCTTAACCCTTTTAATTATTTTATAGTTTAAGAACAAACGCAACCATATTTGCCAATAATCATGTATGATTACTTGAACATGAAGAATAGTAAGTGTTTCTCTTTGTACTTAAACTCATGAATTGATCTCCTACAACTCAATGCTAATCAGTTTTTTATGTACTTCCCCTTTGATCAAGTTTGCAAGTTAAACTTGCCATAATTTCTATTTTATATAACAGTTTGTCTCTGCTACACCATACATACCCCCATAATTACAGTACTGTCACAATACTTTAGGCATGTTAATCCATCAGCTATTGTATATGATGATGGCTTCTGATTTTTCATCTATAAACAGATGCTCTCAGTGCTTCTTGCCACAGCTGGAGCTGTCATGTCCCTCAAAAACTTTGAGAACTCATTCAACAACAACCACCAAAGATTAGGTCTAGCACTTTATGGTGCCATCTGGGTGCAAGCCTTGATAGGATTTTTCAGGCCTCACAGGTACAAATAGTTCATCAACTAGCTAGCAATATAAAATTGGAGGGTTGAGTAAAACAGAGTTTAATTTTCTTTTTATATGTAGGGGAAAGAAAGAGAGAAGTTTTTGGTACATGGTGCATTGGATGCTTGGAACCCTAATATCAATGGTTGGGATCATCAACATATACACTGGTTTAAATGCCTACCATAAGAGAACACAGAGAAGCCCAGGGCTTTGGACTCTCCTTTTCACAGCTGAAGTGTCTTTCATTGCTGTCTATTATCTAATCCAAGACAAAAGGGAGTACATAAAAAAGCAAGGAGTGATTTTAGGCAATCTTGAACCAATCACTCAAGATCAAGAAAATGTTCAAAGGCAAAACCGAAAGGAGCTGCTGCCTCAGCAGCCATGTGGCAAACACAATGCACTCAAGAACTTGTTTGACTAACATGGGTTTCTTTTTTTCTTTTTAAAAAAAAATCACCTTTTAGTCTGTGTCTGTCCATCTTTCTTTTTCCCTTTCTTTGTGAGTGCTCATTTTGTTTTATCTATTTATTTATTTATTTTTATGCATGCCCTCTATGCAACTGGGTGGTTTTTTTTTTCTTTACAGAAGATACAGTGATGGAGGGCATGCATAAAAAGTGGATGATGGACAGGGCACACCTTATTAAACTTTTTTTTTTTGGGTGTGGACATTTGGACCATTAATATTAGATGGGACAATGGAGAAGTTATGCAGATAATATAAATATATAGTACTTGTATGAGAATATCAAATATATATAGTCTGTAAACATATTACAATATGAAGGTAAATTATCAGGATTGTTTCAACTGTGGTACTGGACTTTAATTTAAGGCAAAACAATAGTCGTAGTCCCTGTGGTTTCCAACTTTTACCACTAAGGTCCCTGTGGTTTCAATTTCGTCACTTTTGCCACTGTGGTTTAAGAATCCAAGCAATTCGAGGATACTTCTCAATTTCCGTCAGATTCCTTTTAGTTCTGTTAGGGCATCAGCTATTGCCGTTAGTTATTAAATAAGTGGAGGGGCATTAAGGTAAAATCCCCTGTAATTACAAAAACAGTAAAATATTAATAATATTAATAATAACAAAAATAATAAAAAATAAAAAATGAAGAGCCTTGCATTGCTCTATAGTAAGTTGCAGAGTGAGTGACTGCGTCTTCTCTGAGAAGCCAGCACCCAAAAATATTCAGAGAAAAAGAAAAGCTTTGAGAGAGCTCAGATTGTAGTAGAATACAATACAAGATTCAATAATTGCCTACTTCTCCAAGCCAAAGCCATCATTTTTGCTATTTGGATGCTGAACCTCATACTGGTCATCATCACCACACCAACTCCATACTTTTTCCATTAAAGCTTTCACGCCATTTCCCATGAGAAATTTGTAGCTTCCTCTCACGGAAAAGTGTTTTCTCCAACCTCTTCTTCCCTAAAAGCTCAACCTTTCTCTCTGCTATAAAACCCACAACACAAAGCCCTCTTCTTTCACACCAAAGCCTTTTCTCAACCAATCATCCTCTCTCTCTCTCACTCCTTCTCAGCCAGAAAACCACAGAACCTAGAAAAACGAATTAAACCAGAAAACCCAGAAAAAAGAATTAATCAAACCCAGAAAAACAAAATAATTAAAGAAATAAATTAACGAAACCCAGAAAAGAAAAAAAAATCCAGCTTTGGTTTGATTTCGAGGAGTTGAAGAAGAATGGCTAATGGGGTTTGAAAAAGGAATGCACAGCTTTGATCTCTTTCTCCATTTCTCCCCAATCCAACTTTGACCCCACTCTCCCTTTCTCCCTTCCTTAACCCACCCTCCACCCTCTGTCCCGTCAGCCTCCAGCCATTGCCTCCCAAACAATCGCGCCTCACCTCAAGATCTCCTCGGCTCAACCCCAGAAAACAAATGCTGGATCGCTCCTCACCTCTGTGCGACTTCTCGGAGGCGAAATCGTGAATTAAGAGCTGTGAATGTCGTCGACCACCAGAACATCCGATGGGTCGAACTCCGCGGGTCCCACACCCCCACCCACCCTGACGCACCTCTCGTCTCTCTCTTTCCCACCCCCGACGCACCTCCATCCCCAATCAACCCCAATCTGCCCCCATATTTGGAAACCCAGATTTGGAACCGAACTTAAAAAGTCAATTACAACTGGATTTTAACTTGAAATCCAAATTTAAAACAAAAACAAAAGAAATTGATTAACTCCGGTAAATTGAAGTGTTTTGGTGAGAGTTTGGGAGAGAGATTGGCTGGGTTGGTGGGGTGTGGGAGGGGGCACTCGTTGCTGGACGAAGAGTTTCGATTTGACCGTAATGCCCCTCCATGTGAGGGGGACGTGCTGATGCCCTAACAGAACTAACATAAATCTGACGGAAATTGAGAAGTGTCCTTGAATTGCTTGGATTCTTAAACCACAGTGGCAAAAGTGACGAAATTGAAACCACAGGGACCTTAGTGGTAAAAGTTGGAAACCACAAGGACTACAAGTGTCGTTTTGCCTTAATTTAATTCTAATTATAGAAATCTTCAAATAATTTTTCAATGTGACGATAACAACGATTAAATTATTAATGCAAAATTATTATTATTATTTTTTATACAAGCGATATTGATAAAAGAGAATTTTCTCACACACCCACAAAGTGTCATGTGGTTCAAACTTCAAATTTAACACCAAATCTGCAAGTCAAGATGCTTCCCACTTGGCTAAATCCCAACACAGTGTTCTTAGTGCTCTTTAACAATTTAAATTATTAACTAAGGGTGTTTTGGTAAATTAATAGCCAGTTATCTTATAATGTAGAGTGAATGCATATGGCCAATCAACCCAACCAGATACCTCTTTCTTCCTGCGCTCTTCTTGAACCAGAGTAGAACTTCTGCAGACTGCAGGGTCAATGGCTGATCACCATCATGATCATGACCACCACAACCAAGGCCATGAACATCACCACCATCATGATCATGATCATGAGCATGATCATAGCCATGGGAGTTCAGGAACAAATTCATGGGTAGGCCCAGATGGGAAGGTGTACCATAGCCATGATGGGCTGGCGCCACACTCGCACGAACCCATATACTCCCCTGGCTACTTCAGCAGAAGAGCTCCACCTCTTCTTACCAGGAATTTCAGTGAAAGGGCTTTTACTATTGGCATTGGTGGACCAGTTGGTACTGGGTAAGTGGGTATCTCCTCTGTCTCCCTTTAATTAATTTATATTCTATTTTTGCATTATTGAAAATAATATCACAATCATAAATTTGTATCATTAGCTTAAAAAGAGTAAGAAATGAATGATTTAAATGTTGACACTTTACTTTTATCATAATTCAGCTTATGGGTTATTAGGGATCTACTATTTAGTGGGTAGCTCAGATTTTCTCTTTGTTGATTGAGTAGTGTGCCTGTTACAATCTCCTCACTTTTTTTTTGACTCATCTGTTTTGTGCATATCTTTTCTCAATTTCACCAATGGGGGTTCTATTATTTTCCCCAGATTTTCCCTGGAAATTGTTCAGTTGTTTGGATAGTGTACAAGTAACATAAAACATCCTTATTGTACAGCATAAGCTATTGATATCTTAGTTTGATTCATTTTGAATGGCTTTGAGTTTTTCCTGATTCAAAATTCGTGCCTGGATTACTTTTCTTAGTCGTGAAGATCGCATTGCTAGCATGAATCAAACTATTTAGTGAGAGTTGATGAAATGCTGCTTCATGCCATACAGGAAAACCGCTTTGATGCTGGCTCTGTGTAAGCTTTTGCGTGACAAGTACAGTCTTGCTGCTGTGAGTAACTTTTATTATTTACTATTTTATAGAATTTCAAAGGTTTAATTGGCTATATCTTTATGGTGTCCTAAATACTTCAAAAACTTTTGTAACATCATATTATAGCCTTGCATATCATTTTCTAATGTATGCAAAGACCTTAAAGCCTGTGTTTTAAGTTGATTGAGGCAAGGCTAAAGATAAGCTTGATGTAGGATGTAAAACCTTGCATGACGAAAGATAATATGTGTAACAATTGCAGGTGACAAATGATATATTCACAAAAGAGGATGGTGAGTTCTTGGTGAAACACGGGGCACTTCCTGGAGAAAGAATACGTGCTGTTGAAACTGGGGGATGCCCGCATGCTGCAATTCGTGAAGACATCAGCATTAATCTAGGCCCTCTTGAGGAGCTTTCTAACTTGTACAAGACAGACATACTACTTTGTGAATCAGGCGGAGGTATTTTTCAGAAGCAATTAGATGACTGGTCATGGCTTATGTTCAGCTGATATGACTTGATCATTTAAGTTGGATTATTACAAATGACTAATGGTGATGAGGGTTGCAATGGAACTGCATTAATAAACTTGAAAAAAATGGCTTTATGGAGTTATCTGGAATTAGGTATGAAAGAAAAATGCGGTTTGATGAATGCAAAGCTTTCTAAAGATTAAGTTGGGGCAGAAATGCTTATTGTACAGTTGCATGAATTGGAACGTTTGTATGTCAACAATCAGCCATTGGCTGAATCGAGCTTTCTTATACATTTTCTTATTATTCTTTAGGAAATACTATCCAATTGAGTTTGTGCTGGTGCAGATAATTTAGCTGCGAACTTCAGTCGGGAACTGGCTGACTATATCATTTACATAATAGATGTATCTGGTGGTGATAAAATTCCACGAAAAGGTGGCCCTGGAATCACCCAAGCTGACCTCCTAGTATGTGCTTTCTGATATTCCTTGCTACAGCTGTTGTTGTGGATACCATATCTGTCATGTGTACCAATTTCAGGGATTTGTATGTGAATGACGCCATAACATTTGATTGTAGGTGATCAACAAGACCGACCTTGCACCAGCAGTTGGAGCTGATTTGGCAGTAATGGAACGTGATTCACTTCGAATGCGAGATGGAGGGCCATTTGTCTTTGCTCAGGTTGGTTGGTTATACCATTAATTCAATCACTAGCATTTTTACATTGTGAACACGATGGGAACTTGATATTTGTACTTTCATATTTGGAGTAGTACTATTACAGTAATGTATTGTGTTTGCATAAAATTTGCTCAACGTGAAATGTCATACAAGCTGTATTTGCCTGTGACCCTGTCCCCACTTCCCAATCCATCATGTTAGGAATGTTGAGTTTCAAACTGTACCAGAAAGGCAATTCTTCATGATTTGTCTTTGTAGGTCTGTTCTTGAAATTTTCACGTTCATGATTTATATGTTAGTGAACCGTACCTGTGCAGGTGAAGCATGGGCATGGAGTAGAGGAAATCGTGAACCACGTATTACAGGCTTGGGAACTAGCAACAGGGAAGAAGCGCCACTGATCCATCTTTGCTGAATTTGGTTTCAGTATCTTGTTTCAAATCTTTTTCTCTCTACATTTAGGAATAAATGTGACTTCAATTCAGTGTCGTGTCTTTTTTCCCCAACGTATGTGGATGTTTGACACTAGATTCCACAGTTTAGTGTCTCACTGTTGGAACTTTGTGGCATTCACACTTCAGTCCAGTTATAAATGGAACATGAAATGCTCCCTTGGTACCATGTGTATCAGTTGTATGCCTTAAAACCTTTACTTTATTGAGCAAAATAAATTTCACCATTGACTTAAAGCTTTACTATATGACAGTGTTGTAGTATTACCTCATTAAGGGGCTACTCAAATTGAAGATTTACACTCTCGGCATATGCCTGCCTGACAGGAGCTCATATTATCGTATACATGTGGCAGTACACTCTCAACTAACAATGACGTAGTTTTGGCCGAGGAAAACTGAGAAGCTGTGTCTATGCACTAGCAGCTGAAAATGCCATGACTAAACTAGGTATCAACTGTCTCATTTAATCACACGTTTGTGCTGATATACACGAGTTATTTATTAGTTCCTCTTTGGAGTTGTTTGCAAGAAATGCCTATCATGGAAATATACTTAATTCTCACAAAGTCTAGTGGGAGCAAATACAGGTTGTTTTCATTAAAAAAACTTAACCAAACCTTCATTGAAACTTAAATTGTTCCAGCACCAAAAAGATTGTTATAAAACTTAAAATTCTAATGTGTGTTCTTTAATTTACTTGGAAGCAAGAAAAACAAAATGCATGGCAGCTTGCTCATCCCTCTGGGACGGCAGAGGAATGCCTTATGCCTTGGATGAATGAGAGAAACACATTCTAAATGATCTGCAGCAGTTACATATCACTCTAAAAAAGTAATCACACCCATATTTATTATTTACATACTATAGTTGCTTACAGAAAACATAACCACATTCATAACACACTTAAGTTTATGAGGGAAAACACAACAGCTAAGAGTATCTTTCAAATTTCCAAACAAACACTCACTTTCTCAAGTTGAATGGCACGTCGGTGATAACATATGTAAAGAAGTTTTGATACTTCTTTTATCCCTCTTGATCTGGATGAGCTTGTCAAAGACACACCATGGAAAGCTGAGGAAATGCTCCCTTGCCATTCCCTCGTTGTAGCAACCGAAGTAATGAGGATGATATGTAACATGGTACCAAGCTGATGCTTTTGCTGCATATGCATCATCACTGTTGATGCTGACATTCGACTGAATATCACTTCCCTGCTTCTCATGAAACCAGCCCCTAGCTTCTGTCTTCAATGACCTTACAGCGTGACCAATATTTTCTTTAAAGTCCTTTCTTCTATTGAAGTATTTGGATGTTTGAGTGATATTCCCACTTAGTATTTCTGCTTCACTTTTGATGCCGTAATATTCCATCAGGTTTCCCAGCTTGTAGTCGTACTCCCTTTTGTAATTGATGGCCTCATTGATGTAGACCTCAAACCCATCTACCGTCATGTCAGGGTCATAACACTTCCAAGCCACTTCCATGGTGAAGGACTTAGCAGAGCTTGAATATAAATGAGATACAAGCTCAACATGATCGTTCACCTGTTGGAAAAGCTTCCCGATCACACCTTTCGACTTATAGGTGGGTCTGTCAAGTTTTTCCATGAATTCTGGGTACTCTTTGGCACGTAGATGATATGGCAATTTGACTAGCACGCCAGTTTTCGGAGAGTCTACAGCGCAGGAGTTGAGCTTGGCGAGCTCTTGACATGGAGCACTCATAGCCTTGTCTTGCTCTCTGTCTGCAAAGACAGTATGAGCGCTTGAAATGATCCCCAAGTTGTCGTGGACTATGTGGTTTACAAAAGATTCCTCAATTTCCTGTAACAAACACAATAGCACATCAAGTCTTGAACTGAACTCATATGACAGAGGCAACAATGAACAAAAGGAAATATATACCTCCATTGTAACATCATGATCCAAATTCGTAGTTGGTTCCGGGGTATAATTCATGGGTTGAACTTGGCAAGGAGGAATTAGATCAGGGTCCCAACTGACCCAGTAAAAATCGCCATCTAAATCACCTCCTGAGCATTCATGAGGATGTGGTCTGATTTGATCAAAAAGCAAATATAGTCAGTAAATATTTCAAGCAAAGAAACACTATCTGAAACATATT
Organism: Prunus avium; assembly: GCF_965620075.1. NCBI lineage: Eukaryota > Viridiplantae > Streptophyta > Magnoliopsida > Rosales > Rosaceae > Prunus > Prunus avium. The sequence continues at coordinate 33,186,045 of NC_142287.1, forward strand.
TCTAATTTCATCAAATGCAAACTTACCTCTCTCCTTTTTGCGGGAAAACAACACAATCCACCATGTGGTGCAATGCCGGCACATTGACAGCCATAAGAACACGCACGTCTCCCGGGTGTAAACATGGGTTTTTAGCAACCAATACTTTTCCCTGAACGATAAAACTGCCGTCACTTGAACTGCTGCCACTGAAGATATGGGAGGAAGTATCATGGAGTTGCTGGCTGCCATGGGGAGAACATTGCACAAATACCTGACCGTATTCCAATGTTCCAGTTTCATCAAGACATCCCATCATAGATCTTCCATCGGGGACAAATATCCTTGTCTTGCTCTGCAGTTCCAGAAGCTTTGATGCACAGTATGCTTGTAGCATCATTGCCAGAAATGGTTCTGCATCTGGTGTGTAACCACACCAAACCATTTCCTTTAAAATGTTGGTGGCCTCTCCTTGAAACATCAATTCCAGTGCTTCCTGTGCCCTTAATGGATCAGCTAAAACACCATCCAATTGATTCAAAACCCATTTTTGCTTTTCCATAAAAACGTCATCTGGAACTCCGAGGGTGGACAGAAGGGTAATCAGTTCTCGATTAAGGAAGTAAGGCTGGTACTTGCTCCATTTCAGAACATCTAGTGTTGTGTTGTTGGATTGGTACTTGCACATGCTCTTTCTCAATGACAAGTTCTTTGACAATGTTGGATCAACTGCCAAAACACCTTTATAGCCACCATATCGAATTTGGAAGGCAGATGGAGTACAACTTAACTTGAACTTTCTTGCCACCCTTGCTGCAAATTCAGCAGATATTTTCCCAATTCCATCGGAAAAACAATACTCAACTCCATCCCTTTCAATTTCTACATCGGGAATGAGTTCAACTTCATCCTCACCAACAGTAAAAGCCTCCTTGGAAGAGCTGAAAGACTGACCAAGCCTGGCAGCATGTTTTGCCACATTTCTAATCTCATTAAAATCACCCATCCAGTTTCTGATGTCTTGTGCTTTGAGCTCACTTCTTGAAGCAAACATCCACACAGAATGACCTCGTAATTGACTTGATGAAAAGGCAAGAAACTCAAATTTCTTCTCACCAATAACTATGCCATTTCGTAGAGTAGAAAGTATCCTTTCATAGACTCTAGTTCGCCTTTCCTGTTCTGCAGCACGTGGACATAAATCTGCCGAGCGCATCTTCCCCAAGTCCTCATCAACGAAAGAAACTCGAAGAAAGTTATCAACATCTTTAGGATACTTTCGGAAAAGGCGATTCGAATGGTTTACCTCTGGACCGCAGAAATATACTTTAGATGGTGTTATTTGTACCCTGTGTACATACACCAGCCCATCATCCAAAGAAATAGCAGGCGTTTCGGGAATTCGCTTGCATGTCTGGTACTTTCTGTACTGCTCTCTGAGCCAACTCACAGGTTCATAGCAGCACTCTTTTAAGTGAAATAGTTTGTCCAGGGCACATTCTATATCTTCAATTCTTATTCTAGTAGGATCAACTAGCTCATAAAAATTGGCATCAAGAGCTTGTCCAGGAACACATCCATGCTGAACCAAGGAATTTATCTTGAACAGGACTTTATATGGCAACTTAATGCCTAGGGGTGGACGCACAATAGGAACAAGATCTGAGTCACAGGAGAAAATGTTACCTCTCTCCAAAACGAACCGTCCTTCATCTGCTTTATAATGAACAAAACTGCTGCCTAAATTTGGAAGAATCCACCTAAGTGGAAGCTCCAAACATACAGCAGAAGATTGCCCAATTCTGCATGATGGAGTGAAATCAACTTCTCGAACCCAGTAAGTAGCAGAAGCTTCCTCTATATTGTTCGTATCAGGTACATCTTTCTTGTAAATCCGAGGGGCACCACATAACTAGCAAGAGAAAGAAGAAAGGAAGAGAAAAATGTCAACTATTTTCACCCAAAGTTGCCACACATAATATAGTGATTATGCTATGTTTAAGGAAGATAAAAGCCTGTTTCAACAGCAGTCAAAGCAAGTATAGAGAGGATGCATGGCAGATTAATATATACTAGAACAGGGGAACCAAACCTGGATCAGAAGGAACTTTGCAAGTTGACCATGTGGACGATGTAGCTCAATCTGGCTAACATTGTCGTAGGAGATTTCTAGCTTGTATTCAATAGAATCATGAGAGAAAAAGAAGTAGAAATGTTTAAGTATCATCCCAAATTTCACCGAAACATCGGATAGTGTCCAAAGCACTGAAAACTGTTCGTTGGAAATCTGGCATCCAAAGTGCAGCTTTACAAGTTCCATGCTAGGTTGAAAGGTTACTGATTTGGAGAACATGTCATGCTTCAATCTTTTAACTTTCAGAAAAGAATTCCCGTACCGCACACTTTTTTCAAGATGATCTCCGGCTACTGTCAGTATCATGTCAGCAAACTCTGCATGTGTGAATTGAACTATGGCAGAAGCTCTTGCTTTTCCATCTTTGTGGAAGACCTTCACAGCATAAACAGTTCCTTTTCCAGTATATTTCTCCATAAACTCTGTCACTGCTTCGAGAGACTGAACAGAGCAAAATCCATACAAGTCTACTGTCTTAACCATGGTGACTAATTGATCGCAACTTCTGTTTCAGAAAATAATAGTTGATATTAATATATCTGTGAAGAACTAAGTAAAAGTAACACCTAAAAAAGAAAAAAAAACAATGCAAATGAGAAAATGAGTCTCACCCTGAATTCGAAATGTAAGCTCAAAATACCAACTGCTAGCTAGCTTGCCAATGTAAGATGCGAATTCATGAAGCTCATGAAGCCACTATATATAGGAGAAAGAAGAGCACAGAGGTGAGAGATTGGTGCACTTGGTCTCAATCTTTTAGTCCTTCTCACACAAGTAAATAACTTGTCATTGCAGTTTTAGCAAGGGAAAAAAAACTTGTCATTGCAGTTCTAGCCAGGGAAAAAAAACTTGTCATTGCAGTTCTAGCCAGGAAAAAAAAAACTTGTCATTGGAGTTCTAGCAAGTAAAAAAAAAAACTTGTCATGGCAGTTATTCCATGTAGGCTTTTCTCTGTCACTTTTTGTGTCTGGCGCATATGTAGAGTAACGACTGTCATGATTCCCTGCTTCGCAGCAATAGCATTATAACTGTTTTTCCTAATGTGAAGATTACATGGCAACGAGCCTCTTTTTTTTTCAAGAAAAAAGGAGGTGTCGAAGAAGGGTAGCGATTTTCACACTCATTGTATCCATTTGCACTCCTCCCTCTTACTTTTGTACTTAGGTAATTGAGTAAACAAAAGAAAAATCAAAGTATAAAAACAAGGGAAGGAGTGCAAACCGACCTAATAAGAGTGTGAAAATCGCTACTGGATTACTGACAATATTTTTCACAACTTAGTAAGATAGGTAGATGTTGAACTTGAGATACATAGTTGACAATGTTGTTAATAAATGTTTACATGACATTATCTGTTTTTAGAACGCTTCCAACTTCGTTGTTTAGAATTCATAACTCAAATTGGTGTTACACCGTTTTACTCTCAATTTGGCTGGGGGTGGTGAATCAAGGAGCTAGTTAAGTTGAAATTGGACATTCTGGCCAACAGCCTTTGGACGTTTGGACCAATTAAAAGGCCTTATCCTTAGGAGAAGTTTTGGCCAAGAAGTTTCTAGAAGTTCACATGGGAAATAATGGGCACTGGCCCAGTGGGGCAGCTATACTTCCCATGGTGGGGAATTTTTGCCCTTGGTGAGGAAGGTTTAGACCAGAGAGCATACTTGACTGGGTGAGGAGGAATCAGAATGATTTCCTTTCTAAAAGCAGTACTAGGTTAGAGTATTATTTGGAAAGATGGAACTTGGTCACCAAGGTACCATCCTATATCCTTGAAATTGCATTGGCAATCTGTTACTGTGACTGTGACTGCAAAGGCTGTGAGCACAAAATTTGCCAAGAACCTCCTGGAAGTTTTGGACCAAACATAACCTTGATTGCTGAGCAAGGTTTGGTTTGGACCATAGAGCATGTATACTTGACTGAGTGAGTATGTCCACTGCCTCACATTTTTCTCCTCAAAATTCAATTTGGTCGGCATTGTTTGTCCAATAAATAAATGTTAATTCTAGCCAATGTGAGGCGATGTGTCCGCCCCTTTACACTCAAGTTTGATCCATTCTCTTCTAAATTAGCGTAATTTAGACTATCTCTTGTATTAATAAATAAAAAAATAAAAAAAACCAATTTCATTAGTTCTGTCAACTCTATTTATCTTTTTTTTTTTTTTCAATTTTAATATATTTTTATTCTTATTTCATGAAGTGTCTTCTCTTTTATTATTTTCATTAACTAAGGACGATTTGTGGGATTTTGAATGGATGTTAGGTCCAACATTCAAAATCCGAAGAAAAAAAAAACCCTTATTGAACTAATTCTAAAATATCACAATTTAGTAACATGAAAGTAATAAACTAATATTTTAAATTAGAGTAATTAAACATAAGCCCACGTAATGACAGTTTCCACATTCTTTTTTTTCTTCTTATCTTTTCTAAATGTCCACGTAATAATGAGAGTTAAAAAAAACACCATCATGGACATGGACAGTGGGCTTTTTGATGTTGTTTGCTAGAAATATCTACTTCTGTAAGGAGTGGGGAGCTTCTATAATGAGGAGACTATGTGAGGAGGTTATTTGAGGAGGCCCATCTCACCATCAAAAGGGGTGTGGACCCCCCAATGCACCCCCCCCATGTCATTTGTTTTTAGTTGTTGATGGTGAGATTTCACTTCCTCAAATAACCTCATCACTCAACCTCCTCATTCTAGCCTTTCCGGTAAGGAGTGACCTATAATGGAAATATACTTAATTCTCACAAAGTCCAGTCCAGTGGTAGCAAATACAGGTCGTTTTCATTCAAATGCTTAACCAAGCCTTAATTGAAACTTGAATTGTTCCGGCACCAAGAAGATTGTTATAATGATTAAGAGTAGTTACCTCTAGGGGTGTTTGCGGTTCGGTAACCGCGACTTTTTACCCAAACCGCAAACCGACCGACTATTTGCGGTATGGTGATTTTTGAAACCGCGAACCGACCGCGTTTTGCGGTTTACCGCATTGCGGTAAACCGCAAAAAGCGGTCGGTTACCGTGAATTAGCGGTTTAAAACCGCAAGTTCTTTTTGTGTCATAAAAATCCAACTTCTCAAGCATCACAACCTAAAGAAAATTAAAGTTCAATTCCAAGCATTCCAATTAAAGTTAAACTTCTCAAGCATTCCAATTCCAAATTCTTTAAAGTTACAAACGAAAAGGAAAATACAATGCAAAATGAATTAAAGTTTACAACCCCAAAGAAAATCCAATTTAAAGTTAATTAAAGTTACAAACTAAAAGGAAAATGCAATGCACCAATATTGAGTTGAGTGAGCGTGGTGGAGGTTGAGTTGAGAGAGAAGAGACAGAACCTAGATTGGTAGAGAAAGAGAGGAGGAGATGAGTTCGATTTGGGTCTGTGAGAGAGAAGCCGATTTTGAGAGTTGAGAGAGAAAGAGAGAGACGAATGAGAATCAGAGAGTTGAGATGAGAGAGTGAGATCGCATAAGGAGAGAAGAGAGGCTTAGGTCTGATCGCATCTAACGGCTACGATTAATGGGTGTGAATACAAAATAAATATTGTATGAAATATACTTGTTTACGTACAATATATTGAATATAACTTATATTAGTCACAGAGCCAAAAGCCAAAATCCTTCATTATATAAGTATATTTATATTATATTCAATATAATATATTTTAGATAATATTATTTAAAATATATTTGCGGTTTGCGGTAACCGCAAGTTTTGAAAATCAAATACCGCAACCGCAACAGCAAATGCGGTTCGGTTTTAAATACCGCAAATGCGGTTCGGTTTACCGCGATTGCGGTTTCATTGCGGTAAATTATCGGTCGGTTTTTGCGGTTTTTCAGTTTTTCGGTAAAAAATGCCACCCCTAGTTACCTCTGTTCCCGAGCCTTGAGTCCCGAGTCCCTCCCCTAATATCGCTTGTAATAAAAATAAAAATAAAAACTTAAAATGCTAATGTGGGTTCTTTAATTGGGTAAATTACTCAAATGATCCCCAAACTTGTACGCGATTTACATTTTGGGGCCTGAATTAAATTTTTCGTTCAAATGGTCCATCAACTCTATATTAATTACTCAAATGGTCCCACCGTATAATTTTCTGTTAAATTTAACCAAATTTTAGGGTAAATAATGACCAATTTGCCCTCATATTTAACGGAAATATTGACATAATATAACGGTGGGACCATTTGAGTAATTAATATAGAGTTGATGGACCATTTGAACGAAAAATTTAATTCAGGCCCCAAAATGTAAATCGCGTATAAATTTGGGGACCATTTGAGTAATTAACCCTTCTTCAAGAAAAACTTGCTGCATAGCAACTTGCTTCTCCCTCTGGGTTATGCCTTGGGTTAATGAGGGAAACACATTCCAAATGATCTGCAGAGAGTTGCACAGCATTCTAAAGTAGCGACCACAACCACACTTAATTATTTACTTATTATAATTGCTTACAGTAAACATGACTGAACACATATTCATACATAAGTTTTCAAGGAAAAACACAACAGCTAAGAACATCTTTCAAATTTTCGAAAACCTGATGATGCCATCATGCCAACTCTGTCAAGTCGATATGTAAAGAATTTCTGATGCTTCTTTTATCCCTCTTGATCTGGAGGAGCTTGTCAAAGACACACCATGGAAAGCTTACGAAACGCTCTCTTCCCGTTCCCTCCTTGTAGCAACCAACAAAGTAACGAGGATGATAAGTAACGTAGTACCACGCTGATGCTTTTGCTGCACATGCATCATCGCCATCGGTGCTGACATTCGACTGAAAATTGCTTCCCTGCTTCTCATAAAACCATCCCCTAGCTTCCTTCTTCAATGACCTTACCGCGAGACCAATATTTGCTTTCAAATCCTTTCTTGTATCGAAACATTTGGATGTTTGAGCGAAAGTCCCACTCAGTATTTCGGCTTCACTTTTGATGCCGTAATATTCCATCAGGTTTTGCAGCTTGCAGTCATACTCACGTCTGTAACGGATGGCCTCACTGATGTAGAGCTTAAATCCATCTACCTCCATGTCACGGTCATAACACTTCTTAGCCACTTCCGCAGTGAAGGACTTAATATTAGAGCTTGAACATGAATGAGATACAAGCTCAACATGCTCCTTCACCTGTCGGAATAGCTTCCCGATCACTCCTTTGGACTCGTAGGTGGGTTTGTCAAGCTTTTCCATGAAATCTGGGTATTCCTCGGCACGCAGATGACCCGGCATTTTGACTAGCTCGCCAGTTTTCGGAGAGTCAACAGCGAGGGAGTTGAGCTTGGCTAGATCTTTACATGGAGCACTCATGGCCTTGTCTGGCTCTCTGTCTGCAAAGACAGTATGGGCAGTTGAAATTTTCCCCAAGTTGTCGTTGACTATGTAGTTTGTAAAAGACTCCTCAACTTCCTGTAACAAACACAGCAGAACATCAAGTGTAAAAGGAAATATGTTTGAATATATGCATGATATAATTTTACTTGATAAACTCAGTCATATAATATACCTCCAGTGTAACATCATGATCCAATTGCACAGTTCGTGCCGGGGAATAATGCATGGGTTCAATTTGGAGAGGAGGAATTAGATCAGGGTCCCAACTCACTAAGTACAAATCTCCATCCAAATCACCTCCAGAGCATTCATTAGGATGTGGTCTAATTTGACGGCAAAGCAAATATAGTCAGTAAATAGTTCAAGCGATCTGAAACAGGTTTATAATTTCATCAAATGCAAACTTACCTCTCTCCTTTCTGCGGGAAAACAACACAATCCACCAGGTGGTGCAATGCAGGCACATTGACAGCCTTAAGAACACGCATGTCCCCCGGGTGTAAACAGGGGTTTTTAGCCACTACTACTTTTCCCTCAACAATAAAACTGTCGCTTGAACTGCGGCCACTGAAGATATGGGAGGAAACATCATAGAATTGCCGGCTGTCACGGTGAGAGCATTGCACAAATACCTGACCGTATTCCAATGTGCCGGTTTCATCAAGACATCCCAGCATAGATCTTCCGTTCGGGACAAATATCCTTGTTTTGCTTCGCAGTTTCTGGAGCTTTTCTTCTGAGTATGCATGTAGCATCATGGCCAGAAATGGTTCTGCATCTGGTGTGTAACCACACAAAACCATTTCCTTTAAAATGTTGGTGACCTCTCCCTGAAACAATAATTCCATCGCTTTCTGTTCTCTCAATGGATCAGCTAAAACGCTATCCAATAGATTCAAAACCTGTTTTTGCTTTTCCATAAAAACATCATCTGGAACTCCAAGGGTGGACAGAAGGGTAATCACTTCTCGATTAAGGAAGTAAGGCTGGTACTTGCTCCATTTCAGAACATCTAGTGTTGTGTTGTTGGATTGGTACTTGCACATGCTCTTTCTCAATGACAAGTTCTTTGACAATGTTGGATCAACTGCCAGAACACCTTTATAGCCACCATATCGAATTTGGAAGGCAGATGGAGTACAACTTAACTTGAACTTTCTTGCCACCCTTGCAGCAAAGTCAGCAGATATTTTCCCAATTCCTTCAGAAAAGCAATACTTAACTCCATCCCTTTCAATTTCTACATCGGGAATGAGTTCAACTTCGTCCTCACCAACACTAAAAGCCTCCTTGGAAGAGCTGAAAGACTGACCAAGCCTGGCAGCATGTTTTGCCACATTTCTAATCTCCTTAAAATCACCCATCCAGTTTCTGATGTCTTGTGCTGTGAGCTCACTTCTTGAAGCAAACATCCACACAGAATGACCTCGTAATTGACTTGATGAAAAGGCAAGAAACTCAAACTTCTTCTCACCAATAACTATGCCATTTTTTAGGATAGAAAGTATCCTTTCATGGACTCTAGTTGGCCTTTCTTGTTTTGTAGAACGCGTACATAAATCTTCTGAATGCATCTTGCTCAAGTCCTCATCAACGAAAGATACACGAAGAAAGTTATCAACATCTTCAGGATACTTTCGGAAAAGGCGATTCGAATGATTTATCTCTGGACCACAGAAATATACTTTAGATGGTGTTATTTGAACCCTATGTACATACACCAGCCCATCATCCAAAGAAATAGCAGGTGTTTTGGCAATTCGCTTGCTTGCCCAGTGCTTTTTGTACTGGTTTCTAAGCCAACTCATGGGTTCATAGCAGCACTCTTTTGAGTGAAATAGTATGTCCAGGGCACACTCTATATATTCAATTCTTATTCTACTAGGATCAACTAGCTTATAAAATTTGACATCAAGCGCTTGCCCAGGAACACATCCATACTGTACCAAGGAATTTATCTTGAACAGGACTTTATATGGCAACTTAATGCTTAGGGGTGGACGCACCATAGGAACAAGATCTGAGCTACTGGAGAAACCGTTGCCTCTCTCCAGAACGAACCGTCCTTCATCTTCTTTATAATGAACAAAAGTGCTGCCTAGATTTGGAAGCATCCACCTAAGTGGAAGCTCCAAACATATAGCAGAAGATTGCCCAATGCAGCAAGCTGGAGTGAAATCAACTTCTCGAACCCAGTAATTGTCAGAAGCTTCCTTTTTCTTGTTCTTCACAGGGACACCTTTCTTATAAATCCGAGGGGCACCGCGTAACTAGCAGGAGAAAGAAGGAAAGGAAGAGAAAAATGTTAATAATCTCCCCCCCAAAGAGCCACACATAATATAGTAATTGCTTTATGTTTAGGAAGATCAAAGGCTGTTTCAACAGCATTCAAAGCAAGTATAGAAAGGATGCATGGCAGATTAATATATACTCCCAGGGGAACCAAACCTTGATGAGAAGAAACTTTGCAAGTTGATCACATGGACTATGTAGCTCAATCTGGCGAACATTGTCATAGGAGATTTCTAGCTTATATTCAACAGAATCATAAGAGAAAAAAAAGTAGAAATGTTTAAGTATCATCCCAAATTTCACCGAAACATCGGATAGTGTCCAAAGCACAGAAAACCGTTCCTTAGAAATCTGGCATCCAAAGTGCAGCTTTACAAGTTCCATGCTAGGTTGAAAGGTTTGTGAATCAGGTACCATGTCAAACTTCATTTCTGTAGCTTTCACATTTGATTTCCCATACCGCACGTTTCGTCGAAGATGATCTCCGGCTAATGTCAGCATCATTTCAGCAAACTCTGCATGTGTGAATTGAACCATGGCAGATGCTCTTGTTTTTCCATCTTTGTGGAAGACCTTCACAGCATAAACAGTGCCTTTTCCAGTATGTTTCTCCACAAACTCTGTCACTGCTTCTGGGGACTGAACAGAGCAAAATCCATACAACTCAACTGTCTTAACCATGTTGACTAATTGACGGCAACTTGTGTATCTGGGAAAAATAATTGAAATTAATAGCTGTGAAGAACTAAAGTGAAAGTAAAATCCAAAAGAAAAAAAAAAGAAGCTAATGCAAATGAGAGAACGAGTCTCACCCTGAATTTGAAATGTAAGCACTCAGATACCACCAACTGCTAGCTATGTGAGAAGAAAATTCATTAAGCCCATGAAGCCACTATATGTAGAAAGGAGAAGAGGACAGAGGTGTGAGAGATTCTTAGCCTTTGAGTCCATCTCACACAGAGTAAATAACTTGTCATGGTAATTCTAGCAGAATAAAAAAATAATAAATAATATAAAAAAAACTTGTCAAGGCAGTTATTCCATGTGTGTTGCAACGAATATAGAGCAACGAATGTCATGATTCCCTACTTCGCGGTAATAACATTATAAATGTTCCTTCCTGATGTGAAGATCACGTGACGAGGTATCAAAAAAGGGTAGTGATTTTCACGTTCTCATTGTATCCATTCGCATACCTTTTCCTTTACTTTTATACTTTGGTGATTGAGTAAGCAAAAGAAAAATCAAAATATAAAAACAAGGGGATGAGTGCAAATGGACAGAATGAATCAAATTGGTTGTTTTTAGAATACTTGGGATATTGTTGTTAAGAGTTTATTAATCAAATTGGTTTTATACCGTTTTACTCTTGACTGGGAGGAGGAATCAGATGACTTCCTTTCTAAAAGCAGTACTAGGCTAGACTACTTTTTGGAAAGATGGAACTTGCTCACTAAGGTAAGATAGATGGAGCGGTCCACCACCCACCACGAAAATTCTAATCCTCCTAGTTAGGGAGAGAGGGCTGTTTTGAAACTGCATTGGGATTTGCCAAGAACCTTCTGCAAATTTTGGACCAAATGTGAATGGGAATAGTAGCATCTTGTATTTTACGGTTAGATAGATGCCTCGAACGTATTGAAATACCTCTCCACATGAAGGCCACTTGGTCAAAACTTAACAGAAATTGAAATGTGTTCTTGAATTGCTCAAATTGAAATTATAAGGATAAAATTGACAAAATTAAAACTACGATGACTAAAGTGATAAAACCGACAAACTACATGGGAAAAAGAAGAAATAATAAACAACTAAGAACCCAAATGGGCCGGCCCACATTATGTGGCGGTGGAGTCCATTACGAATCCACCACCACCCGCCCTCGTAAACCGAAACGAATTCAGATATTCCAATCAATCAAATTCAAACAGAAGAAGAAGAAAGCTAAGTCACTGCCAACGATCTCAATCCTGAACAATCCTGAAATTGCAGAAATGGCGGAGGAGGAGACGAAGAAGAGAAGTGTGGTGGTGGAATCCTTGGGATGGCTAACGGAATCTTCAATTATGCCCAAGAAGCACCGCGCCATCGCCGGCGTCGGAGCCTCCTCGATAATGGAGCTCAAGGCCCAACTCTATAAGTCGCAAGAAGACTCCAAGAAGTCCAAGGAACTCGCCGGCTCAGAAGTCGAGTTCCACCGCGCCAAGAAGAAGATCACCTCACACGATCCCTTGTCCGCCAAGAACTCCGGCGTCGATGCCCGGGCCCACAAGTACGTATTTTTCTTTCTTTTTACGCAATTTTTGTTTCTGGGTTGAATTTCCATTTCCTTAATTATGCGTAATGTGCTAGTATTGGTGTAATTCTGGGTTAGGGTTCATTTTGGTATCTAGGGTTCTTACTGTTGTCTGAGTATAAATTGTGAGTCTTTTGGGTGCTGCTTAGATATAAGATGAAGTTTTTGAGCTCTCTGTTTTGGAAGGTTTGAATTTTATCGTCCGCTGCCAACAGTTTCTTGTGCTTCTTACAATATGAAGAACTTTAAGGATAGTATCCCTAGTCTTTAATTTGGCATCCTGCTAAGATCAATTTTGTGTTTTTGTTGGTTTATATTCAGAGACAAGCTTGAGCTCAAAGCAGTTAATGATGGATCAGCTAGCTATGCAGCATTGGAGAGGAAGGCCGCATTGTATGATAAGCTAGTAAAGGGGGAGCTATCTGATGAGGAAGATAAGGAGAAGTATTGTGTGGATTTTTTTTGCAAGAGAGTTGACCAGGACGAACCGCAGCAAACT